>NC_141105.1:0-1317500 GCF_041138505.1 Cibotium barometz | reverse complement strand
AAAGGAGAGCAAATGCACATTCATGGTCAATGAAGTGGAATATCTTGGACACTTGGTGGGTGAGAATGGCATAAGGGCTGATCCTAAGAAAGTGGCATGTGTCAAAGAGTGGCCAACACCAAGCAATACAACTCAATTGAGAGGATTTTTGGGATTATCTTCTTTCTATAGAAGATTCATGCAACATTATGCATCCATTGCGGCACCTCTTACCGACTTGCTCAAGAGGGAGGCTTTCTTTTGGGATTCCATTGCCAACAAGAGCTTCAATGAGCTCAAGGAGTTGCTCACTTCAGCCCCTATACTTGTATGTCCGGATTTTGCAAAGACATTTTATGTGAGGGCGGATGCAAGTGGTAGAGGAATTGGGGCAGTTTTGTATCAAGAGCATGGAGTCATTGCATTTGAAAGTAGGAAGCTTACCGAAAAGGAGATGGGGCTTCATGTTTATGAGCAAGAGATGCTAGCCATACTTCATGCCATCAAGAAGTGGCATCACTATCTTTATGGTGCTCAAGGTGAGAAGTGATCATAGGGTGCTGAAATTTTTCCTCTCCCAACCAAATCTTTCTCCAAAGCAAAAGAGATGGCTGGCCACACTTCAAGGATATGATTTTGAGATATCCTACACACCCGGGAAGGACAATGTAGTGGCAGATGCATTGTCTAGAATGTGGGCATGCGCTACAACTTCAATCATGGAGGTATATAGTGAATGGATCAAGGGGATTCAAGAGGAATACCTCATCAATGAAGGTGCTGCTCATATTTATACCAAATTACAGCAAGGTGATGGTGGAGAGTTTCCTCATTACAAGCTTCACAATGGTCTCTTGTGGTACAAGGATAAGGTGTATTTGGTTCCTACCTCATTCTACATACCAAAGGTGCTTCATGAGATGCATTCTTCACCACTTTCGGGCCATCTTGGTGTACTCAAAACCTATGATAAAGTGAGCAAGAGTTTTTATTGGAAAGGTATATGGGGAGATGTGAAGAAGTTTGTGATGGAATGTGCTTCTTGTCAAAAGAATAAGGATAGCCATCAACTCCCAAGTGGTTTACTTCATCCATTACCTATTCCGGATGGTAAATGGACTCACATTTCTATGGACTTCATCACGGGTCTACCAAAGACAAAGCATGGATGGGATCAAATATTTGTGGTGATTGATAGGCTTACAAAATCAGCCCATTTCATTGCTTCAAAGACCACTTATGGAGCATCTCATATTGCCAAGCAGTTTTTGGAACATGTATTCAAGATACATGGCTTGCCACTTAACATAGTTTGTGATCGAGATACCAAGTTCATGGGGACTTTTTGGAGGTCATTATATGAGAGCTTGGGTACTCAAATCACTCCATCTACAGCCTATCACCCTCAAACGGATGGGCAAACGGAGTGCACAAACAAATGGCTTGAGGTGTACTTGAGGCACTATTGTCATGACATGCAAACATCTTGGGATGAGTGGCTTTATCTTGCTGAATTTTGCCATAATTCAAGCAAGCATTTGAGTATTGGCATGTCACCATTTGAGGCTCTCTATGGATATCAAGTACATGTGCCATCGATAGCCTTCCGTGAAGACAAAGTGGTCAATCCATTGGCAAAAGAAGAGTTGGAAAGAATGAGACAGCTTCTTCAACTTTGCAAGGACAATATGAAGAAGGCTCAAGATGTCATGAAGGCTAAGGCGGATGTTCATAGAAGGGATGTGGAGTTTGAAGAGGGTGATTATGTGCTATTGAAGCTTCCCAAGAGTCGGCATAACACTCTCAAAGGTGTAACCAACTCAAAATTGGCTCATAGGTATTATGGACCATACTTGATTATCAAGAGGGTTGGTGATTTGGCCTACAAGTTGGATTTGCCTTCTTCGACAAGGATCCATAATGTGTTTCATGTATCTAACCTTAAGAGGTTTATGGGATTTTTGTCTCAAGAGATGGAAGAGCTTCCACCCATGAATGAAGAAGGTGAGATCATTTATGAGCCGGAGAGGGTTATTGGTAAGAGGACAAGAGAGTTGAGGAATCGAAATATTGATGAATACCTTGTCAAATGGAAGCAATTACCCATGGATGAGGCTACTTGGCAATCATTGGAGTATGTCCAACAACATGGCTTACTTGTGGATGACTTTCCGTGACCAAGTGGTATGGTTTACTTGAGCAAATTGGGTAATATGAGAAGAAGTATACATGCTGTAATTTCTGGACAGCTTTGGGAAGGTCTACTATTGGACCTATTTTTTCTACTCCAACAAGCTTCATGGCGTATCCTAATGAAAGATTATGATGTGGGCTACATATGGCTGAGTGTACATATCATTTTCAGCCCAATATATGGAGTCTAAATGAAGGATTTTCAAGGGTCTTCATCGACTAGAAGGGCTGTCATAACAGTCCCACTCATACACTTTGGGCTTGAAGCTTTGTGGACTTGTACACATCCAAATTTTCATTGTATATGTGCTTTGGATGTACTTGAGAACTCTTAACCACTTCCCATCGATTACATTAGAGTCTCATACTTTGAGATTGTACATGTTATTGATTTTGAGGACAAAATCTTTGGGAAGGGATGGTTTGTAATAAAGTAGGAACTTTATTCAATAGGGTTAATAATGGGACAAGTCCATGTATAAAAGAGGGGACTTGGACCATGGTTGTAACTTTGGATGATCATTTTTAGAAATGGAAACTTATGTTTCTTGGAGCTCATGGCTTCTTGGCTTGTGGAAGGCTATTTCCATTCTCTTGGTGTGAGAGACTAAACACACTTAGGCATCATGTTTACATGGTGATTTGCTCTTATTTTCATGCATTACATCTCTTCATTCCACCCAACCACTGTAGTGATGGGATCCAACTTGGAATTTGGTTAGGTTTGTCCCGGGTACCAAGGAAAAGAGTTCCAAGGCCCCCTAGCCGGAAGTTCATGCAAACATAAAACTAGCCACACCACTTACACACCCAATATGAAATTGCCTTTTTCTTAGCATCAGCTAACTTTAAAACAATCCTTTAATGAAACCATAGTACCACTGATCATAATCTTCCAATTTATCCGGTTGATTCATAATTTACCATCATTCTTCATCAGAGTATCTACGGCATCATTGGCAACTAGAACGCTCACCACCTGTCCACACAGGGGCCTTTTCAATAGTTCCTAGCCCATAATACTCGACAATATAATCACTTATAAAAATCAAGATGGACTCTCGTTGAAGATCAGCAAGATCAACCAACAGATCCATATAAAGAGCCATGGACTCATCCATTGAAGACCAGCAAGGTCAATCAACCAGATCCATGCCCGGTTTCACAAAACAACTCTTACTCCTTGTTCCAATATCTTCCTCGACGCACGCGTGGGTATCCTGGGTGACCCAGAGCCCGAGCACCGTATGGTCAGCACCCTCTAGGATCCTTCGTAGGTGACCTAGCGCTTCACTCATAGGTCGCTTCCTTGGTCCCTCATCCACCGTACCGGAAGCTCACCATTTAAATCCAACCGAGGCTGGTCAAGACCTCGGTCGACCTTGCTACGCGAGACGTCCTCCATTGACTCTCCGTCAGCAGTTGCAACTTTAATAGTTAGGTCTTCATGACCTTAATCCACAAGACGGTCAAAATGCTTCCCCAGCATTCATGACATAAAACAGTCATTTACAAACAGTCACAAAATACAGTTTCTAAATCAAACTCTCGTCTTTTCACATTATCCCTCCTTAGTCCACATTACTTATTCCACATTCCATTTAATGTGTACTCATTCTCATCCATTTCCTCATATCGGCGACACATTAATTCACATACACATTCACATTCACATCCATACATCTACATTTACATGCATACATCCATTTTCACATCCTCATTTATACATCCACATCCCATATCCACATTCATACATACACATCCATATCCACATCCATACATCCACATCCACATCCACATTCACATCTGAAAAGATGCAGGGGGAAGAGAGCTTGAGCTCTTGCAAGCACACACACACACTCACAAACCCTAATAGAGAACACACAAGGTGAGAGGCTGAAAATCTTCTCCTTCTCTACTCAACACTCAACACACCATATACAAGATAAGAGTACACACAATATGAAAGGTACTCAACCAATACATACACGGGTTCTCTATAGTGTGAACCCGACTAAATGAGCTGGCGCTATAACTATGCCAGTCTCTAGAATGGCTGTCACACACAGCCTGTCATCCCACTGGCTGCATATCACCCAAGATCTCACCAACCATGCCAGTGGTGTAAGTGTGGGGTCTATCCCCCAGGCGGGTCATCCGTGTCCACCGCCTCACTAGAGCTCGATATCTCAACACTCCCCCTCGAGCTCAACTCCATCTCATGTACACCAAGTGAAGCCCTGAATCTGCGGAGCTTCTCTGTACCCAATGCTTTGGTGAAGATGTCAGCTACCTGATCCTCTGTGCTGACATAAACAAGGTCAAGGTCTCCTGCCAAGACCTTCTCTCTGACGAAGTGGTAGTGGACCTCTATGTGCTTCGTACGAGCATGAAAGACTGGGTTCCTGGCCAACTGTATACTGCTAATGTTGTCACAGAAAATGACAACTTGTCTATCCACTGATAGACCCAAATCTCCAAGTAGCTTTCTCAACCAAGCTACCTCACATGCTGCCATAGCAGCTCCTCTGTACTCGGCCTCTGTACTCGATAGAGCAACCGTAGGCTGCTTCTTGCTGCTCCAAGTCACAGCAGCACTCCCCAAAGAAAACATGAAGCCACTAGTAGATCTCCTATCTGAGATACTACCAGCCCAATCAGCATCTGTGTACCCATGTACACATATCTCTGTCCCAGTCTCATAGAATAGTCCACAATGCAAAGTAGACCTCACATACCTCAGTATGCGTCTCACTGCATCCAAATGCGGTTTCCGTGGAACCTGCATAAACTGACTCACCAACCCAACAGCATAGCTCAAATCTGGTCTGGTGATCGTCATGTAGATCAAACTTCCTACTATGCGTCTGTACATAGTAGGATCCTCCAAGATCTCTCCTGAATCTGCACTTAACTTGCCATTCTGATCCAATGGCACAGAAATAGGCTTACAGCCTGTCATACCATACTTGGACAACATGTCCAAGCCATACTGTCTCTGCAGTAATCCAATACCATGGTGACCTAATCACCTCAATGCCCAAGAAATATCTGAGCTCCCCCAGATCCTTCATCTCGAACTTCTGTCTAAGCAAGATCTTTACATCAAAGATCTCTGCATCATGGTCCCCCGTAATGATCAAGTCATCTACATAGATGACAACAAGCACAACTCCTCTATCACCATGTCTCACATACAGCGAGAAATCTGCATTGGCTACATGAAAGCCAATAGTGACAAGATATTCAGAAATCTTGTCAGACCATGCTCTTGGTGCTTGCTTTAAGCCATACAAGGCTTTCTTCAACCTGCAAACATGCTCGGGGTGACCCACATCCTCATATCCTGGTGGCTGCAACATATACACCTCTTCTTGCAAATCCCCATGCAAGAATGCATTCTTTACATCCATCTGATGTAAAGACCATTGCTTTGACGCAGCCACTGCTATCACAACTCTCACCGTTGCCATCTTGGCAACTGGGCTGAAAGTTTCCTCATAATCAATCCCATATGTCTGCGCATATCCTTTGGCTACCAATCTAGCCTTGTACCTGTTTATGCTTCCATCACTGTTATGTTTAACTTTGTACACCCACTTGCATCCAATGGCTGTCTTGCCTTCTGGCAATTGCACTAAATCCCAAGTTTCATTTCCATATAGTGCATCCATCTCCTCATCCATAGCTTTCTCCCAATGCACATTTCCAACAGCCTCATCAATGCATGTGGGCTCAACAACCTGCACAACCTTTGCCATATATGCATAGTGATGTGCCACATAACCATCATATGTAAATCTCTGCACAGGGTTCTTCACTCTCCCTGATCTTCGCAGCTTTTCATTCATGGCATCCATAGCCTTCTTTACACCAGGTGTTCTCATAGCTGGGATCCCAAGCTCCTCATCAAGACTCATATCTGAGCCACTAGACTCTCCATCAACATGAGAATGCCCTGCAGAAATGTCAGGCATACCAAGGGGCTCAACCACTTTCTCTTTTCCTTTACGTGATGTAGTAATCACATTTGCAGGGCTGGTATTATGACGCAGCCTGCCACTCCATGGTCTATCAACAGACCCACTAGATGAGGACTCTCCTGGTCCACTCAAAGACTGTGATTGCTGACCAGCATTCTGTGCAACCACACTTCCACTCAAATCAGCCCCAATAGCTTCTTTTTCAGCAGCATACCAGCTGCTCATCTCATCAAAGACAACATCCCTGCTTACCCTCAACTCACGTGTAGCAGGGTTATAACACCTATATCCCTTTTGCTCAAGGGAATATCCAATAAACACACATTTTTCAGCTTTCGGATCCAGCTTAGTTCTCAGCTCATCTGGCACATGCACATATGCAATGCATCCAAAGACTTTCAGATGAGACAAATCTGGTTTTTTGCCAGTAAACCTCTCTTCTGGAGTTACATCATGTATGGCTGCAGTTGAAGCCCTGTTCATGATGTATACTGCTGTAGAAACAGCCTCAGCCCAATAGCAATGCGGCATATTCTTCTCTTCCATCAATGCTCGTGCAATCTCAGCAATGTGCCTGTTTTTCCGCTCAGCAACTCCATTTTGCTGCGGAGTATATCTACATGTGAACTGTCTCCGAATACCATTCTTCTTTAAGAATTTAGAGAACTCATTGGAGAAGTACTCTCCCCCTCCATCTGACCTTAGGCACTTTACATATTTCCCTGTTTGCTTTTCAACCAAAACTCTGAAATTCTGAAAGTGAGTGAACACCTCACTCTTCTCCTTCATGAAATATACCCACACTTTCCTTGTGTGGTCATCAATGAAAGTGACATAGTACCTGCAGCCTCCCATAGACACGGTCTTCGTAGGACCCCATACATATGAATGCACAACATCTAGTGCATTTCTGCTCACATATCTGTTACGTGGAAACACATGCTTTGTTTGTTTCCCAAATTGGCATGCTTCACATATTTTCTGCATACCTTCCACTTTAAATTTTGGCAGCCCTGTCACAATTCCTTTTGTCTGCATAGACTTCAATCTCTGCACATTCACATGACCAATCCTTTTATGCCATATGTCTGTGTCTGCAACAACTCCTGAACCATTTGCAAACATTGCAGCACTCATTTCAGGCATGTCTACATCCAACGTAAACATTCTGCCCACTCTGTTGCCTTTTGCAACCAACCTGCACTTGTCTTTAAAATCTTCAACATAACATCCATCAGGGTTAAACCGAACCTGCAAACCCTGCTCAATCATCTGGCCAACTGAAACCAGATTCTTTGTTATGTTCGGTACATGAAGTACATCTGCAAGGTACTTCACTTTGCCATCCTGCATAGACAATGGCACATCTCCAACGTGGGCAATTGGATGAGCCGTGTCATTCCCTGTTTCCACAAAACCTGGTCTTTCCGGGTTTTTCATCTCCTTGAACCACTCCCCATGACTTGTCATGTGGTTCGAAGCGCCTGAATCCACATACCATACATTATCTTTTTGTGCTGCATCCACATTTTCAGACATGGCATTCACGACATGCTGCATAACAAACAACCTTTCATTATCCTCATTGTTTCTGCTTGAGGATGCATAGTTGTTTTGCTGCACTTTCCCATTTTGCATGTCAGCCTGCTTCTTATAACATTCTGCCTGCACATGTCCAGGCTTACCACAATAATAGCATTCACGTGCATCATTATATTGCCTTTGCCAATTTCCACGGCCTCTTTGACTCCCCCTGCCTCTGAATTTGCCTCTTCCACCTGCGTGTTGTTGTTGTTGTTGATTCTGGGACTATTGTTGTTGCTGCTGCTGCTGGCCATAATTCTGATTACCTGTTCGGCCACCTCCTTGACCGCGTCCACGGCCTCCTCTACCTCGTCCTCTTCCTGAACTCGTGTAGAAGGCCTGTTGCTCTGAACTGTTTTTACTTTGTGAAGACTGTTGGTCTTCACCCAAGCTCTTCTCTTCGATAATCAGCATAGACACCAAATCTGTAAAGTTGGGAATGTTTTCCCGAGTCTGAATAGACATCTTGAACGCCTTGTATTGTGGCCCGAGACCACGTAGACAGACTTCCACCTTGTCATCATCATCTACTGACACACCAATAGATGCAAGGGATTCCACAATACCCTTTATCTTCAATGCATAGTCATTCACAGACATGCTCTTTTTCTCCACAGTATGAAGCTCATTCTTCAACTGTATCTTGCGTGCCTTGGTATTTGTTTCATAGAGCTTTACCAAGGTGTCCCACGCCTCCTTGGGGGACTTGGCATCCTGAATATGCCCAATCATGGTGTCCTGTATACTAATGGAGAGCCAATACATGACTTTCCTCGCTCCTTGGTTCCAGTCTTTAAACTCTTTCACATCTGCAGCAGTCGGATTTATATCCGGTATCTCCGGTGCCTCTTCATGCTCACCTTCTATATAGTCCCAATAGCCTTTTCCCATCAGGAAATTCGTCAACCTGAACCTCCAAGCATGGAAGTTATTCTTATCCAGCTTCTCAGCCACAATCTGAGTTATCCCATCATTTGACATCTTGCCAAACACACAACTTTACCAGAAACTGCACTCTGGTTTTTCTGCACAAATGCTGTATTTTCTGCACAGCGGTACTGTAGTACTCTCAAATGTCACAACTAGTGACTTCAATGTGCATACATACACCCAATGGCAACTGTAGACCTCTTTGTAGCACCCACAGTGTCTGCACAGTCAATCTGTCTTCCTGTAGTTCTTAAAACAGAGTTCTGCAGAGAATCGATGACTTACCCGCAGTGCTCAAAATCGCCTGCTTTCTGAAAAACGGAGGTCTAGACGCGCCCGAAACGCGTTTTCGGCCCGAAAATTGGAGTCCGTAGGATTGTATAGTTGCCCTATAGCTTCACTCCCGCGAAGAAAGCTCCTCAATCGGAGATCGTTTGCCAGTGCCTCCCGTAGAGCTCCCGACAAGGGTGTAGTCACCAACACAATAGGGAAGAGTAGTTGAAGCTCTTACCCTCGTACCGCTTCCTGTGGTTCTCTTGCTTGCAGCTCAACCCTTAGCACGAACCAGGCTCTGATACCATGAAAAGATGCAGGGGGGAAGAGAGCTTGAGCTCTTGCAAGCACACACACACACTCACAAACCCTAATAGAGAACACACAAGGTGAGAGGCTGAAAATCTTCTCCTTCTCTACTCAACACTCAACACACCATATACAAGATAAGAGTACACACAATATGAAAGGTACTCAACCAATACATACACGGGTTCTCTATAGTGTGAACCCGACTAAATGAGCTGGCGCTATAACAATGCCAGTCTCTAGAATGGTTGTCACACACAGCCTGTCATCCCACTGGCTGCATATCACCCAAGATCTCACCAACCATGCCAGTGGTGTAAGTGTGGGGTCTATCCCCCAGGCGGGTCATCCGTGTCCACCGCCTCACTAGAGCTCGATATCTCAACAACATCCATACATCCACATCTACATGCATACCTTCATTTTCACATCCTCATTTATACATCCACATCCCATATCTACATTCATACATACACATCCATACATCCACATCCACATCCACATCCACATTCATATTCACATCCATATATCCACATCTACATGCATACATCCATTATCACGTCCTCATTCATACATCCACATCCATATACATTCATACATCCACATCCATATACATACATACATCCACATCCACATCCATTATCACGTCCTCATTCATACATCCACATCCCATATCTACATTCATACATATACATCCACATTCCCATTCACATCTATACATCCACATCTACATCCACATTCATATACATCCACATCCACATTCCCATTCACATCTATACATCCACATCTACATCCACATACATACATACATCCACATCCACATTCCCATTCACATCTATACATCCACATCTACTTCCACATTCACATACATCCACATCCACATTCACATCCACATTCCCATTCACATCTATACATCCATATCTACATCCACATACATACATACATGCACATCCACATTCCCATTCACATTTATACATCCATATCTACATCCACATACATACATACATGCACATCCACATTCCCATTCACATCTATACATCCACATCTACATCCACATTCACATACATCCACATCCACATTCACATCCACATTCCCATTCACATCTATACATCCATATCTACATCCACATTCACATCCACATTCTCATTCACATCTATACATCCACATCTACATCCACATACATACATACATCCACATCCACATTC
The DNA here is from genome assembly GCF_041138505.1 of Cibotium barometz. Classification (NCBI taxonomy): domain Eukaryota; kingdom Viridiplantae; phylum Streptophyta; class Polypodiopsida; order Cyatheales; family Cibotiaceae; genus Cibotium; species Cibotium barometz. Next base: position 1,307,044 of record NC_141105.1, on the reverse strand, counting down.
CCATTCACATCTATACATCCACATCTACATCCACATTCACATCCACATTCCCATTCACATCTATACATCCACATCTACATCCACATTCACATCTATGCATATACATCTTCATGCATACATCCATTTTCACATTCATACATCCATACTCCCATCTCCACATCCACTCATCCACATACATACATCCATTTCCACATTCCCATTCATATAACCCCATATGCCTTCACATCTAATCTTTTACATCACATCCATTCTCGCCCTATCACAACCCATATACATCTTATCCTATCACATACACTTCTTACCTCATCCCATACACAACTTATCACATCTTAATTCATCTTATCACCTCTTATACACCTCTTATCACATCCTATCACATCTCATATCTATTTATAGAATACAAGAGAATTCTTATATTTGATATAAGATTTCTTTACACATTTACTTATGCATAAATTCCATTTAAGGAGATTAATACTTCCGAAGTAAAATCAATCTTTTATGCATCTTCCTATGCATAAATTCATTTTAAATGAAAATGACACTTTTGAATTAAAATTCAATCTTTTATGCATCTTCCTATGCATAAATTCAATTTAGATGAGAATGACACTTTTGAATTAAAAATCATTTTTTTATGCATCTTCTTATGCATAAATTCAATTTAGTAGGAATTACACTTTTAGAATAAAACAATTTCTCTTATGCATCTAAGTTATGCATAAAATCCATTTATGAGAAAAATCACACTTTTAGTATAAAAAGAATATCTTTTATGCATACCTCTATGCATGAAATCCAATATGATAAAAGTAACACTCTTACAATAAAATAATCAACTTTTTATGCATACCTCTATGCATGAAATTCAATTATAATAAAAGTCACACTTTTATAATAAAATAATCAACCTTTATGCATACCTCTATGCATGAAATTCAATATAATAAAAGACACACTTTTATAATAAAATAATCAACTTTTATGCATACCCTTATGCATGAAATTCAATATGATAAAAGTAACACTTTTGATATAAAAATTTATCCATTATGTATACTTCTATGCATGAAATAAAAATGATAAAAGTAACACTTTTGATATAAAAATTTATCCTTTATACATACTTCTATGCATGAAAATAAAAATGATAAAAATAACACTTTTGATATAAAAATTTATCCTTTATGCATACTTCTATGCATGAAAATAAAAATTGATAAAAATAACACTTTTGATATAAAAATTTATCCATTATGCATACTTCTATGCATGAAAATAAAAATGGTAAAAGTAACACTTTTGATATAAAAATTTGACCATTATGCATACTTCTATGCATGAAATAAAAATGGTAAAAATAACACTTTTGATATAAATTTTTTTTCCTTTATGCATACTTCTATGCATGAAAATTAAAAATGATAAAAGTAACACTTTTAATATAAAAAAATTATCTTTTATGCATACTTCTATGCATGAAAATCAATTATGCATAAATAAAAATCAATTTCTCTATGATTACAATGAATATCTTTCAATTAATCTAGGATGATAACTCCTAGAATATGGTAGGAAGTCCTCTTTTTATGCTTTGAATGAAATTATTTTATGCATAATTTTTATAAAAATTTTGCCATAGCTCCGCTCTGCTATGTGACTGATAAATCTCAATTTTTCTAAGGGATAAAGCTTATCATTAAGGAAATAATTAAAATGATCTCTAATTGGATCATTCATCCATAATGGATTGAATCATCAATATACATAAACTAAAAGCATAGAAAAAAGCCATTAATTTGGCCTCAAGCATAGCTTAATCTTGGGTTAAGGAAAAGCTTTATGAAAAGCTTGATTTGGATTGAGAATGGGTCATGAGTATGACCATTTCTTGAGTGAGAGAGAGAAATTACATAAAAACCATTATAGAATTTAAACATAAATGGAAATTAACTTCAATAGTATTTATTAAATTATGTAACTCTTCACTACTATTCACCAATTAACTTCAATAGCATTTAAAAAACCATACCAATTAAGCTTCTCAAGCTTGAGAGGGGTTGAGAAGAGAGAAACATTGAGAAATTATAGAAAAGAACAATATTTACTAATTACCTTACAATTCGCTTGATTCTTTGTTCACGGTAGAGGCCCCCCAACCAATCAATTGGTTAAGTATGTTGATGGAGCCACTAATGGGGATTGAAGAAAGACGGAAGCTCCAAAAACTAGTGAATTATTAAATGAATTCACAGTTCTTGGCGTAGGTGGAGTAGAGTAACGATGCATAAACACTATCTATTTTTCAACAAGGGGGAGGCTTCTATTTATAGGAAAAATTGAGCTCCTAACCAAACAAACTGATTCTAGAATTTTCTAAATCAGTTTGGTCAATATTTGACCATTTTTAGGTCAGTTAAGCTAACTTTTTGGAACTAGACTTGAATGAGGAGAGAGGAGAGATGAAATATCTCAATTTTTATGAGTTTAAAACTCATTCAAGCATGTGAAATATGCACCTCCTTTAAAGAACTCCCCTTCCTTACATATGTGTCATAATGGAATCATTTTAATATTGCTCATAGTTTTTTTTACTAATAAACCTTGTACGTTTTCAACTCTTCATCTTATGTGAAATATGCACCTCCTTTAAAGAACTCCCCTTCCTTACATATGTGTCATAATGGAATCATTTTAATATTGCTCATAGTTTTTTACTAATAAACCTTGTACATTTTCAACTCTTCATCTTATGTGAGCATTTACTCATTTTTGGATACCCAAAATATCTCATATTTTTAATATTGCTCATAGTTTTTTACTAATAAACCTTGTACATTTTCAACTCTTCTGTACATTTTCAACTCTTCATCTTATGTGAGCATTTAAGGGACTCCCCTTCCTTACATATGTGTCATAATAAAATCATTATACCCAAAATATCTCATATTTTTAATATTGCACATAGTTTTTTACTAATAAACCTTGTACATTTTCAACTCCACCTCATGTGAGCATTTACTCATTTTTGGGTATTTTCTTTTTACAAGTTGGATTTATCTCCTCCCTACACATGGATTGATGCTATTGGTCCATAGGAACCTTAATTGGACCATAGTCTAAAGATTTCTGAAAATCTAGACCCTTAGGCTAAGGTTCTTTATACCTATTTTCAATTAATTCCAATTGCACATTGGAAAATTCTTTTTGAATTTCTGTTTCAGGGAAACTCATCTGAATTAGAAGAGATATTTTTCTATCCAAAAATATTCAAAATCTGAATATTCTCTCTCTAGAATATTTTTCTCTCTCTAGGCTAAAATAGATAGAAACAAGGTCTTTATATTTCTGAAGAGGGATTGATTACAGGGAAAGATACTGGACATCAAAAAGGGGGTGGGGGAGGAATCTTACATTCTACCCCACTTAAAAAATGCGAGATGTCCTCATCTCGCAAACTGGGATAATTTCGCAAGATGCACGAATATGAGACTTAGAGAAAAGTTTTAATCAAGATTAACCACCAAGAAACGTCTTAAAGAGAGCAAGATTCAAAATAAGAACAAGATTTAAACTTTATTCATTCTCAGAACTTATACAGTAAAGATAGAAGAACTCTTTACACTTCCATAAGCCCGTCCATCATATGATCACAAAAGCAGTCCTCACAAGCTGCACAAGTATAAGGTAACTCATCTATGGGAATAATTCTGTTGGTTATTGCTGCACCTATCTCAGTGGTATGAGGTGATCTAACAAAAGGACCTCTGAGAGGCAAGCCAAAAATGGGATAAAGGCATATCTTCTCATGAGGAAGAAAACATGCCAGTAAGAAGACCCGCTCAGAAAACCCAAGATGCCTTGATCTCATGACACAGTAATATCGGTGACCCAAACCCAAAGCTTCAATAACCATGGCCAAGCGGACATTGTTACGAAAGTGCTGCTGACAGGGTGTTACCCTAGTTATGTTTTGATAGGTCCGCCATTTGGTTTGCGCTACAGAAGTTCCCAAGTGAGGGAAAAGTGAGCGCTCATACTGCTCTATAAAATCCTTCTTCACAGATTCACTTGCGTCTTGAAGGTGAGGAATCATTATGGATAAAACTAGTTCTTGTTGCCAAGCCATGAAGGAGATTAAGAAAGAAAGGAGATCGATGGAAGTAAGATTACTGTGAGCGACAAGTAAAAGTTACGACTTATATAAAGGAAGGAGCTAGCGTAACTTAGAAGCCAACGATAACTTGCCACTGAAGTTTTACTGTCTTTCCATGATTTGGGTTTGACACATTTTTCTATAGAAGGCATTAAGAATTTTGAGATGAAGAGATAAAAGAAGCTTGTAGGCTAAGTCACCTACTTTCATTGAATTCAGATATAAGGCTCAATATCTGGGGGATAACTTCATATACTCTCCAAGAGATAAAGAACTTCTTTTGGGCCGTACTCGAATGAAGACCAAAACCTTGATATCCAAAACATCGATTCTCACTTCTGAACTCATTGTTCTGAATCCTTAAAACAGGTGGGACTCTTGAGAAGTATTCTAGGAAAAGGGTCTTTCTTTGTTAAACAGAACTTTCTTTTATTTTAGAGAGGGAATAATTATAAGATCAGAAAGGGAGATTCTTACTCCTGTATACCTCGAAGGCTGGGGAGGAATCTTACATTCTACCCCACTTAAAAAGTGCGAGATGTCCTCATCTCGCAAGGTAGAGGATAACTCTTTTTCTTAACATCCAATTTTATTTTGGGGTTCCTTATATTCTGGTCAACCCAACAGAACACTGGGATAAATATCCCTTATATAGAACTCATCATTAATATTCAGATCATATCATTCATATCTTTAACATGATAATGGTCCATTAGACCGAAAAATTTCCTTCTGAACATTCCTCCACGGGAATTTCAGTCAAGCAAGTTCTCAATTTGTCATCCCTTAACTTGATCTACTGATCAAGTATTAATAGTAACAATTTGACAGCACAACCCACTAATCTCATAGTGATTTGCTGAATTCATTATCATCATTCCAGTTATGAATATCATCACTGGGACTCGTCCCATTCATCCTCATTGTGGTTTTGTTCAGATTTTTATATTTCAACTAATTTCAGAAATCATCATTTTTCAATCAGAATTTTCAATCAGAATCCAATTCAATTCATCAATTCTCAAACAGAATTAAAAATCATATCAACCACATTCGAATTCATCATCTGGATAGCATTAACGCTTATAATTTCAAGTCTTATATTTACTCGTATATACTGTCAGTAAAGAGCTGCAGTATACTCTCGGTATATACGGGTAGTCGTGGCTCTTGGAATTATAAGATAAATACCATCATGTCTAGGCCTCAAGCAAGTCAGGGATTCTATATAATTGCGGTACTTCCATCTGAAGACCCAATTACCAAATTACGAATTTCAGTTTGAATATCAAATTGTATGAATTATCTCATACAATTATAACCTTTTTCTGTTTCTTGATAAATTTTTGATATATTTATCTTCTCAGTTGATCTTTATTAACCAAATGCTCTGATACCAACTGTGAGATCCATGTCCCCACCATGCGACGGATTCGGGGTACTAGCAACGGAAGTAGCACTTCATGCGCGGGGCAGGGACCCACACTCGGGGCCTCGCCACGGATATCCGGACAAGAGACTAATCCGTCGGTTTGTCCAAAACCGAAACCGAAAAAACTTCCTTACCCGGAAAGCATGGGCGAATCCACCAGGATAACTCTTTACTCTAACGTAGTCAAGATCATTACGGATCAACTGATCTGACTGCACCTTTAACGGTACTTGGTCAATTCAAGGAAGAAACTTGCACTTGGATCATTGGGATCAACGCTTTTTTCCCCGTCAAGAGGCACAGCCGTTGATTCCTATCCATAGAACAATTACTATCCGGGATCAACGCTTTTTTCCCCATCAAGAGGCACAGCCGTTGATTCCTATCCATAGAACAATTACTATCCGAGATTTACTTTATCTATCGTAATAACAGAAATTGAGTCTTGATTTACGGATCCATCAGTCCAGCCTAACCCCATCCGATCCCGTGGGTTAGCCAACCGCCCAACCACTGTAGTGATGGGATCCAATTTGGAATTTGGTTAGGTTTGTCCCGGGTACCAAGGAAAAGAGTTCCAAGGCCCCCTAGCCGGAAGTTCATGCAAACATAAAACTAGCCACACCACTTACACACCCAATATGAAATTGCCTTTTTCTTAGCATCAGCTAACTTTAAAACAATCCTTTAATGAAACCATAGTACCACTGATCACAATCTTCCAATTTATCCGGTTGATTCATAATTTCCCATCATTCTTCATCAGAGTATCTACGGCATCATTGGCAACTAGAACGCTCACCACCTGTCCACACAGGGGCCTTTTCAATAGTTCCTAGCCCATAATACTCGACAATATAATCACTTATAAAAATCAAGATGGACTCTCGTTGAAGATCAGCAAGATCAACCAACAGATCCATATAAAGAGCCATGGACTCATCCATTGAAGACCAGCAAGGTCAATCAACCAGATCCATGCCCGGTTTCACAAAACAACTCTTACTCCTTGTTCCAATATCTTCCTCGACGCACGCGTGGGTATCCTGGGTGACCCAGAGCCCGAGCACCGTATGGTCAGCACCCTCTAGGATCCTTCGTAGGTGACCTAGCGCTTCACTCATAGGCCGCTTCCTTGGTCCCTCATCCACCGTACCGGAAGCTCACCATTTAAATCGAACCGAGGCTGGTCAAGACCTCGGTCGACCTTGCTACGCGAGACGTCCTCCATTGACTCTCCGTCAGCAGTTGCAACTTTAACAGTTAGGTCTTCATGACCTTAATCCACAAGACGGTCAAAATGCTTCCCCAGCATTCATGACATAAAACAGTCATTTACAAACAGTCACAAAATACAGTTTCTAAATCAAACTCTCGTCTTTTCACATTATCCCTCCTTAGTCCACATTACTTATTCCACATTCCATTTAATGTGTACTCATTCTCATCCATTTCCTCATATCGGCGACACATTAATTCACATACACATTCACATTCACATCCATACATCTACATTTACATGCATACATCCATTTTCACATCCTCATTTATACATCCACATCCCATATCCACATTCATACATACACATCCATATCCACATCCATACATCCACATCCACATCCACATTCACATCCATACATCCACATCTACATGCATACCTTCATTTTCACATCCTCATTTATACATCCACATCCCATATCTACATTCATACATACACATCCATACATCCACATCCACATCCACATCCACATTCATATTCACATCCATATATCCACATCTACATGCATACATCCATTATCACGTCCTCATTCATACATCCACATCCATATACATTCATACATCCACATCCATATACATACATACATCCACATCCACATCCATTATCACGTCCTCATTCATACATCCACATCCCATATCTACATTCATACATATACATCCACATTCCCATTCACATCTATACATCCACATTCATATACATCCACATCCACATTCCCATTCACATCTATACATCCACATCTACATCCACATACATACATACATCCACATCCACATTCCCATTCACATCTATACATCCACATCTACTTCCACATTCACATACATCCACATCCACATTCACATCCACATTCCCATTCACATCTATACATCCATATCTACATCCACATACATACATACATGCACATCCACATTCCCATTCACATTTATACATCCATATCTACATCCACATACATACATACATGCACATCCACATTCCCATTCACATCTATACATCCACATCTACATCCACATTCACATACATCCACATCCACATTCACATCCACATTCCCATTCACATCTATACATCCATATCTACATCCACATTCACATCCACATTCTCATTCACATCTATACATCCACATCTACATCCACATACATACATACATCCACATCCACATTCCCATTCACATCTATACATCCACATCTACATCCACATTCACATCCACATTCCCATTCACATCTATACATCCACATCTACATCCACATTCACATCTATGCATATACATCTTCATGCATACATCCATTTTCACATTCATACATCCATACTCCCATCTCCACATCCACTCATCCACATACATACATCCATTTCCACATTCCCATTCATATAACCCCATATGCCTTCACATCTAATCTTTTACATCACATCCATTCTCGCCCTATCACAACCCATATACATCTTATCCTATCACATACACTTCTTACCTCATCCCATACACATCTTATCACATCTTAATTCATCTTATCACCTCTTATACACCTCTTATCACATCCCATCACATCTCATATCTATTTATAGAATACAAGAGAATTCTTATATTTGATATAAGATTTCTTTACACATTTACTTATGCATAAATTCCATTTAAGGAGATTAATACTTCCGAAGTAAAATCAATCTTTTATGCATCTTCCTATGCATAAATTCATTTTAAATGAAAATGACACTTTTGAATTAAAATTCAATCTTTTATGCATCTTCCTATGCATAAATTCAATTTAGATGAGAATGACACTTTTGAATTAAAAATCATTTTTTTATGCATCTTCTTATGCATAAATTCAATTTAGTAGGAATTACACTTTTAGAATAAAACAATTTCTCTTATGCATCTAAGTTATGCATAAAATCCATTTATGAGAAAAATCACACTTTTAGTATAAAAAGAATATCTTTTATGCATATCTCTATGCATGAAATCCAATATGATAAAAGTAACACTCTTACAATAAAATAATCAACTTTTTATGCATACCTCTATGCATGAAATTCAATTATAATAAAAGTCACACTTTTATAATAAAATAATCAACCTTTATGCATACCTCTATGCATGAAATTCAATATAATAAAAGACACACTTTTATAATAAAATAATCAACTTTTATGCATACCCTTATGCATGAAATTCAATATGATAAAAGTAACACTTTTGATATATAAAAATTTATCCATTATGTATACTTCTATGCATGAAATAAAAATGATAAAAGTAACACTTTTGATATAAAAATTTATCCTTTATACATACTTCTATGCATGAAAATAAAAATGATAAAAATAACACTTTTGATATAAAAATTTATCCTTTATGCATACTTCTATGCATGAAAATAAAAATTGATAAAAATAACACTTTTGATATAAAAATTTATCCATTATGCATACTTCTATGCATGAAAATAAAAATGGTAAAAGTAACACTTTTGATATAAAAATTTAACCATTATGCATACTTCTATGCATGAAATAAAAATGGTAAAAATAACACTTTTGATATAAATTTTTTTTCCTTTATGCATACTTCTATGCATGAAAATTAAAAATGATAAAAGTAACACTTTTAATATAAAAAATTATCTTTTATGCATACTTCTATGCATGAAAATCAATTATGCATAATATCAAAATCAATTTCTCTATGATTACAATGAATATCTTTCAATTAATCTAGGATGATAATTCCTAGAATATGGTAGGAAGTCCTCTTTTTATGCTTTGAATGAAATTATTTTATGCATAATTTTTATAAAAATTTTGCCATAGCTCCGCCTGCTATGATTGATAAATCTCAATTTGTCTAAGGGATAAAGCTTATCATTAAGAAAATAATTAAAATGATCTCTAATTGGATCATTCATCCATAATGGATTGAATCATCAATATACATAAACTAAAAGCATAGAAAAAAGCCATTAATTTGGCCTCAAGCATAGCTTAATCTTGGGTTAAGGAAAAGCTTTATGAAAAGCTTGATTTGGATTGAGAATGGGTCATGAGTATGACCATTTCTTGAGTGAGAGAGAGAAATTACATAAAAACCATTATAGAATTTAAACATAAATGGAAATTAACTTCAATAGTATTTATTAAATTATGTAACTCTTCACTACTATTCACCAATTAACTTCAATAGCATTTAAAAAACCATACCAATTAAGCTTCTCAAGCTTGAGAGGGGTTGAGAAGAGAGAAACATTGAGAAATTATAGAAAAGAACAATATTTACTAATTACCTTACAATTCGCTTGATTCTTTGTTCACGGTAGAGGCCCCCCAACCAATCAATTGGTTAAGTATGTTGATGGAGCCACTAATGGGGATTGAAGAAAGACGGAAGCTCCAAAAACTAGTGAATTATTAAATGAATTCACAGTTCTTGGCGTAGGTGGAGTAGAGTAACGATGCATAAACACTATCTATTTTTCAACAAGGGGGAGGCTTCTATTTATAGGAAAAATTGAGCTCCTAACCAAACAAACTGATTCTAGAATTTTCTAAATCAGTTTGGTCAATATTTGACCATTTTTAGGTCAGTTAAGCTAACTTTTTGGAACTAGACTTGAATGAGGAGAGAGGAGAGATGAAATATCTCAATTTTTATGAGTTTAAAACTCATTCAAGCATGTGAAATATGCACCTCCTTTAAAGAACTCCCCTTCCTTACATATGTGTCATAATGGAATCATTTTAATATTGCTCATAGTTTTTTTTACTAATAAACCTTGTACATTTTCAACTCTTCATCTTATGTGAAATATGCACCTCCTTTAAAGAACTCCCCTTCCTTACATATGTGTCATAATGGAATCATTTTAATATTGCTCATAGTTTTTTACTAATAAACCTTGTACATTTTCAACTCTTCATCTTATGTGAGCATTTACTCATTTTTGGATACCCAAAATATCTCATATTTTTAATATTGCTCATAGTTTTTTACTAATAAACCTTGTACATTTTCAACTCTTCATCTTATGTGAGCATTTAAGGGACTCCCCTTCCTTACATATGTGTCATAATAAAATCATTATACCCAAAATATCTCATATTTTTAATATTGCACATAGTTTTTTACTAATAAACCTTGTACATTTTCAACTCTTCACCTCATGTGAGCATTTACTCATTTTTGGGTATTTTCTTTTTACAAGTTGGATTTATCTCCTCCCTACACATGGATTGATGCTATTGGTCCATAGGAACCTTAATTGGACCATAGTCTAAAGATTTCTGAAAATCTAGACCCTTAGGCTAAGGTTCTTTATACCTATTTTCAATTAATTCCAATTGCACATTGGAAAATTCTTTTTGAATTTCTGTTTCAGGGGAACTCATCTGAATTAGAAGAGATATTTTTCTATCCAAAAATATTCAAAATCTGAATATTCTCTCTCTAGAATATTTTTCTCTCTCTAGGCTAAAATAGATAGAAACAAGGTCTTTATATTTCTGAAGAGGGATTGATTACAGGGAAAGATACTGGACATCAAAAAGGGGGTGGGGGAGGAATCTTACACGACTTTTGCCACCAATGAAAAAGAGAGCTCAATATTCTGATCAAGTTAATGGCCACATAGAGAGATGAACCCTTAGGTTTGGAAGAATCTAGAAAACTCTCTCGCTCTACCAAGAAGAGCAATGAATAAATTCTTAGCAAAGGCTAAAAAAGAAGTAAAGGCTAGGCAAGCCAAGCTTCGTAATTGCTTCATCTCCATTAACATGGCCCGAGTAATAGAGCTAGAAGAGGAAATCTAGGAGGCGAAGCGTGGTCGTGATCATAGAAATTGGTCTCAAATAAAACATGGGAGAGCTAGCCATAACCTAATGTCTCATGAGACAGTGTGAGATACAACAAGCATCATCGACTCCCACAAAAGTTCAGGTGGAAGGAGTGAACACGTTGCAAACCACATGCATCATTGGAGCTCTCACTACAATGTTTCGCATTGGGAATAACCCCTTAGAAGGGAAGTTTTAAATCAGGCCTGCAGTAGTTCTTGGACGACAATGGATAGCCATAATTTGATTGGGACTCGAGAACTGCTACCTTGTACGTAGCCTAAGAATAGGTAATCATTGTGATGTGACCAAAGAGACTGAGCCCATGTAGTAATTCTTGGACGAGGGAATGAAGAGCATTAGCTTTGATATGTTGAGGCCATAGACTCTCAGGTGTGGACTTTGCCACCAATGGAAAAAAGAGAGCTCAATATTTTTAAGGTTTTGATCAAGTTAACGGCAACATAGAGAGATAAACCCTTAGGTTTGGAAGAATCTAGAAAACTCTCTCGCTCTGCCAAAGAAGAGCAAGAAATAAATCCTTAGTAGAGCAAAGGCTAAAAAAGAAGTTAAGGTTAGGAAAGCCAAGCTTCGTACTTGCTCCATCTCCGTTAACATGGCCCAAGCAATTGACCTAGAAGAGGAAGACTCGGAGGTGAAGCGTGCCAGCATGACTGTAGAAATTGGTCTCATATAAAATATAAGAGAGCTTCCTATAACCTAATGTCTCATGAGATAGCGTGAGATACAACAACCATCATTGACTCCCACAAAAGTGCAGGTGGAAGGAGTGAACTCGTTCCAGACCACATGTATAGGAGCTTTCACTACTATGTTTCACATTGGGAATAACCCCTTGGGAAGGGAAGTTTTATATCATGCCTGTAGTACTTCTTGGATTAGGATGGATGGGCATAACTTGATTGGGACTGGAGGACATGGACCGAGTAATTGACCTAGCAGAGGAAAACTAGGAGGAGGTGAACTGTGCCAGACTATTGTTGGTCATGATCATAGAAATTGCTCTCAAATAAGACATGGGAGAGCTAGCCATAACCCCATGTCTCATGATCATATAAATTGCTCTCAAATAAGACATGGGAGAGCTAGCCATAACCCAATGTCTCATGATCATAGAAATTGCTCTCAAATAAAACATGGGAGAGCTAGCCATAACCCAATGTCTCATGATCATAGAAATTGCTCTCAAATAAAACATGGGAGAGCTAGCCATAACCTAATGTCTCATGAGACAGTGTGAGATACAACAACCATCATTGACTCCCATAAGAGTCCACGCGGAAGGAAAGAACTCGTTCTTCCAAACCACATGCATAGGAGCTTTCACTACTATGTCTCACATTAACCCCTTGGAAGGGAAGTTTTTTTTATCATGCCTGTAGTTCTTCTTGGACGAGGATGGATGGGCATAATTTGATTGGGACTCAAGAACTACTACCTTGTGAGTAGCCTTGGGATATCGGTAATAATCATTCTGATGTGACCAACGAGGAGCCCATGTAGTACTTCTTGGACGAGGGAATGAAGAGCATTAGCTTCGATATGTTGAGGCCATAGACCTCTCATGTGGACTTTTGCCACACCAATGGAAAAGAGAGCTCAATATTTTTCAGGTTCTGATCAAGTTAATGGCCACATAGTGATCTGAACCCTTAGGTTTGGAAGAATCTAGAAAACTCTCTCACTCTTCCAAGAAGAGTAGTAAATAAATCTTTAGCAAAGGCTAAAAAAGAAGTTAAGGCTAGCAAAGCCAGGCTTCATAATTGCTCCACCTCCGTTACCAGGGCCCAAGTAATTAACCTAGAAGAGGAAGACTGGGAGGTGAAGTGTGCCAGAAAATGGTCTTGCATGACCATAGAAATTGGTCTCAAATAAAACATGAGAGAGCTAGCCATAACCTAATGTCTCATGAGACAATGTGAGATACAACAACCATCATTAACTCCCACAAAAGTGCAGTAGGAAGGAGTGAACTCGTTCCAAACCACATACATAGGAGGAGCTTTCACTACTATGTTTCACATTGGGAATAACTCCTTGGAAGGGAAGTTTTACATCATGCCTACAGTACTTCTTGGACGAGGATGGATGGGCATAATTTGATTGGGACACTCGAGAACTGCTACCTTGTAATAAGTAGCCTTGGGATATCGGTAATCATTCTGCTGATGTGACCAAAGAGGAGCCCATGTAGTACTTCTTGGACGAGGGAATGAAGACAATGCATTAGCTTTGATATGTTGAGGCTGTAGACTCTCATGTGTGGACTTTTGCCACCAATGGAAAAGAGAGCTCAATTTTTAAGGTTCTGATCAAGTTAATGGCCACATAGCGAGATGAACCCTTATGTCTGGAAGAATCTAGAAAACTCTATCGCTCTGCCAAGAAGAGCAATAAGTAAATCCTTAGTAGCAAAGGCTAAAAAAAGAAGTTAAGGCTAGGCAAGCCAAGCTTCGTAATTGGTCCATCTCCGTTATCATGGCCCAAGTAATTGACTTAGAAGAGGAGGACTGGGAGGTGAAATGTGCAGACTATGGTTTTGCATGACCATAGAAATTGTTCTCAAATAAAACATGGGAGAGCTAGCCATAACCTAATGTCTCATGAGACTGTGTGAGATACAACAGCCATCATTGACTCCCACAAAAGTGCAGGTGGAAGGAGTGAGCTCGTTCCAAACCCCATGCATGGGAGCTTTCAGTACTATATGTTTCACATTGGGAATAACCCCTTGGAAGGGAAGTTTTATATCATCCCTGTAGTTCTTCTTGGACGAGAATGGACGGCCACCATAATTTGACTGGGACTCAACAACTGCTACCTTGTAAAAAGTAGCCTTGGGATAGGTAATCATTATGTGATGTGACAAAAGAGTACTTCTTGGACGAGGGAATGAAGACCATTAGCTTTGATATATTGAGGGCATAGATTCTCATGTCGACTTTTGCCACCAATGAAAAAGAGAGCTCAATATTCTGATCAAGTTAATGGCCACATAGAGAGATGAACCCTTAGGTTTGGAAGAATCTAGAAAACTCTCTCGCTCTGCCAAGACTGTAAGATCCCTGTTCCCACCGAGCAACAGATTCGGAATACTAGCAGCGGAAGTAGCACTTCTCGCGCGGGACAGGGGTCCCACATTCGGGGCCTCACCCACGGATATCCGGATAAGAGACTAATCCATCGATTGTTCCAAAACCGAACCCGAAAAACTTCCTTTACCGGAAAGCACGGGCGATTCCACCAGGATAACTTTTACTCTAACGTAGTCAAGATCATTTCTGATCGAGCTGATCCAATTACATCTATAAGATACTTGGTCAGATCAAGGGAGAAACTTGCACTTGGATCATTGGGATCAACGCTTTTTTTCCCATTCAAGAGGCACAGCCGTTAATTCCTATCCATAGAACAGTTACTGTCCGGGATTTATTTTATCTATCGTAAAAACAAAAGTTTGAGTCTCGATTTACGGATCCATCAGTCCAGCCTAACCCCATCCGATCCCATGGGTTAGCCAACCGCCCAACCACTGTAGTGATGGGATCCAATTAATAATTTGGTTAGGTTTTGTCCCGGGTACCAAGGAAAAGAGTTCCAAGGCCCCCTAGCCGGATGTTCATGCAAAATAAAACTAGACACACTACTCACACACCCAATATGAAATTGCCTTTTTCACAGATTCAACCAGTTTAAAACAATCCTTTAGTAAAACCATAGTATCACTGATCACCATCTTCCAATTTATCCAGTTGATTCTTAATTTTTCCATCATTCCTTCATCAGAGTATTTATGGCATCATAGGCAACTAGGACGCTCACCACCTGTCCACTCAGGGGCCGTTTCTTAGTTCCTAGCCCTTAATACTCGGCAATATAATCACTTATCAAGATGGACTCTCGTTGAAGATCAGCAAGATCAACCAACGGATCCATATAAGGAGCCATGGACTCATCCATTGAAGACCAGCAAGGTCAATCAACCAGATCCATACTCGATTTCAGAAAACAACTCCAACTCTGTTCCAATATCTTCCTCGACGCACGCGTGGGTATCCTAGGCGACCCAGAGCCCGAGCACCGTATGGTCAGCACCCTCTAGGATCCTTCGCAGGTAACCTAGCGCTTCACGCATAGGCCGCTTCCTTGGCCCCTCATCCACCGTACCGGAAGCTCACCATTTTAATCGCACCGAGGCTGGTCAAGACCTCGGCCGACCTTGCTACGCGAGACGTCCTTCATTGACTCTCCGTTAGCAGTTGCAACATTATCAGTTAGGTCTCACGACCTTAATCACAAGATAGTCACAATGCTCCCCCAGCAATCTTGACATAAAACAGTCATTTACAAACAGCATTTACAAACAGTTTACAATACAGTTTCTATTTTTACTTTCATTTTTCCACATTATCCCTCATCAATCCACATTACTTATTCCATATTCCATTTATATGTATACTCATCCCATCACATCATTTTCCATCTCAACACTTCATATTCCTTCACATCACATATCGTATATTCACATCCATACATATATCCACATCCACATCCACATCCACATTCACATCCACACATCCACATCTACATCCATACATCTAATTTCACATCCACATCTACATGCACATTCATGCATCCACATCCATACATCCACATCTACATGCACATTCACATCCATACATCCACATCTATATGCGTACATTCTCATCTACATACATACATCCACATCTCTATGCATACATCCACATCCACATCCACATTCACATTCTCCTCATACATCTACATCTACATGCATACATCCACCTCCACATTCACATCCACATCTATACATCTACATCTACATGCATACATCTACATCTCCATTCACATCCACATCTATACATCTACATCTACATGCATCCATCCACATCTCTATTTACATCCTCATCTATAAATCTACTTCTACATGCATACATCCACATCTCCATGCATACATCCACCTCCACATTCACACTCACATCCATACATCTACATCTACATGCAACATCCACATCTCCATGCATAATAAAATTCTTTTAATTAATCTAGGATGATAGTTCCTAGAATATGGTAGGAAGTCCTCTTTTTATGCTTTGAATGAATTTATTTTATGCGTAATTTCTATAAAAATTTTGCCATAGCTCCGCTACTATGACTGATAAATCTCAATTTTTTTTCTAAGGGATAAAGCTTATCATTAAGGAAATAATTAGAATGGTCTCTAATTGGGTCATCAATCCATAATGGATTGAATCATCAATGTGCATAAACTAAAAGCATAGCAAAAAGCTATTAATTTGGCCTCAAGCATAGCTTAATCTTGAATTAAGGAAAAGCTTTATGAAAAGCTTCATTTGGATTGAGAATGGGTCATGAGTATGACCATTTCTTGAGTGAGAGAGAGAAATTACATAAAAACCATTAGAATTTAAACATAAATGGAAATTAACTTCAATAGCATTTATTAAATTATGTAACTCTTCACTACTATTCACCAATTAACTTCAATAGCATTTAAAAAACCATACCAATTAAACTTCTCAAGCTTGAGAGGGGTTGAGAAGAGAGAATCATTGAGAAATTATAGAAAGATCAAAATTCAATATACTTACCTTATAATTTGCTTGATTCTTTATTCACGGTAGAGGCCCCCAACCAATCAATTGGTTTAGTATGTTGATGGAGCCACCAATGGGGATTGAAGAAAGAGAGAAGTATCAAAAACTAGTGAATTATTAAAGAATTCACAACTCTTGGCTTAGGTAGAGTAGAGTAACAATGCATAAGACACTCTATATTTTGGCTTAGGTGGAGTAGAGTAACAAGGCATAGGACACTATCTAATTTGGCTTAGGTGGAGTAGAGTAACAAAGCATAAGACACTATCTAATTTGGCTTAGGTGGAGTAGAGTAACAAGCATAAGACTCTATCTAATTTGGCTTAGGTGGAGTAGAGTAACAAAGCATAAGACTCTATCTAATTTGGCTTAGGTGGAGTAGAGTAACAAAGCATAAGACTCTATCTAATTTGGCTTAGGTGGAGTAGAGTAACAAGCATAAGACTCTATCTAATTTGGCTTAGGTGGAGTAGAGTAACAAAGCATAAGACTCTATCTAATTTGGCTTAGGTGGAGTAGAGTAACAAAGCATAAGACTCTATCTAATTTGGCTTAGGTGGAGTAGAGTAACAAAGCATAAGACTCTATCTAATTTGGCTTAGGTGGAGTAGAGTAACAAAGCATAAGACTCTATGTCTTTTTCAACAAGGGGAGGCTTCTATTTATAGGAAAATTTGAGCTCCTAACCAAACAAACCGATTCTAGAATTTTCCAAGTCAGTTTGGTCACTTTTTGACCATTTTTAGGTCAGTTAAGCTAACTTTTTGGAACTAGACTTGAATGAGGAGAGAGGAGAGATAAAATATCTCAATTTTTATGAGTTTAAAACTCATTCAAGCATGTGAAATATGCACCTCCTTTAAAGAATTCCCCTTCCTTACATATGTGTCATAATGGAATCATTTTAATATTGCTTATAGTTTTTTACTAATAAGCCTTGTACATTTTCAACTCTTCATCTTATGTGAGCATTTAAGGGACTCCCCTTCCTTACATATGTGTCATAATAAAATCATTATTCCCAAAATATCTCATATTTTTAATATTGCTCATAGTTTTTTATTAATAAACCTTGTACATTTTCAACTCTTCATCTTATGTGAAATATGCACCTCCTTTAAAGAACTCTCCTTCCTTACATATGTGTCATAATGGAATCATTTTAATATTGCTCATAGTTTTTTTTACTAATAAACCTTGTACATTTTCAACTCTTCATCTTATGTGAGCATTTAAGGGACTCCCCTTCCTTACATATGTGTCATAATAAAATCATTATTCCCAAAATATCTCATATTTTTAATATAGTTTTTTTTTACTAATAAACCTTGTACATTTTCAACTCTTCACCTCATGTGAGCATTTACTCATTTTTGGGTATTTTCTTTTTACAATTTGGATTTATCTCCTCCCTACACATGGATTGATGCTATTGGCCCATAAGAACCTTAATTGGACCATAGTCTAAAGATTTATGAAAATCTAGACCCTTAGGCTAAGGTTCTTTATACCTATTTCCAATTAATTCCAATTGCACATTGGAAAATTCTTTTTAAATTTCTGTTTCAGGGGAACTCATCTGAATTATAAGAGATATTTTTCTATCCAAAAATATTCAAAATCTGAATATGGTCGTGATCATAGAAATTGGTCTCAAATAAAACATGGGAGAGCTAGCCATAACCTAATGTCTCATGAGACAGTGTGAGATGCAACAAGCATCATCGACTCCCGCAAAAGTTCAGGTGGAAGGAGTGAACACGTTGCAAACCACATGCATCATCGGAGCTCTCACTACAATATTTTGCATTGGGAATAACCCCTTAGAAGGGAAGTTTTAAATCAGGCCTGCACAGCAGTTCTTGGACGACGATGGATAGCCATAATTTGATTGGGACTCGAGAACTGCTACCTTGTATGTAGCCTAAGAATAGGTAATCATTGTGATGTGACCAAAGAGACTGAGCCCATGTAGTACTTCTTGGACGAGGGAATGAAGAGCATTAGCTTTGATATGTTGAGGCCATAGACTCTCAGGTGTGGACTTTGCCACCAATGGAAAAAAGAGAGCTCAATATTTTTAAGGTTTTGATCAAGTTAACGGCAACATAGAGAGATAAACCCTTAGGTTTGGAAGAATCTAGAAAACTCTCTCGCTCTGCCAAAGAAGAGCAAGAAAAAAATCCTTAGTAGAGCAAAGGCTAAAAAAGAAGTTAAGGTTAGGAAAGCCAAGCTTCGTACTTGCTCCATCTCCGTTAACATGGCCCAAGCAATTGACCTAGAAGAGGAAGACTCGGAGGTGAAGCGTGCCAGCATGACTGTAGAAATTGGTCTCATATAAAATATAAGAGAGCTTCCTATAACCTAATGTCTCATGAGATAGCGTGAGATACAACAACCATCATTGACTCCCACAAAAGTGCAGGTGGAAGGAGTGAACTCGTTCCAGACCACATGTATAGGAGCTTTCACTACTTCACATTGGGAATAACCCCTTGGGGAGGGAAGTTTTATATCATGCCTGTAGTACTTCTTGGATTAGGATGGATGGGCATAACTTGATTGGGATTGGAGGACATGGACCTAGTAATTGACCTAGCAGAGGAAAACTAGGAGGAGGTGAAGTGTGCCAGACTATTGTTGGTCATGATCATAGAATTAAATTGCTCTCAAATAAGACATGGGAGAGCTAGCCATAACCCAATGTCTCATGATCATAGAAATTGCTCTCAAATAAAACATGGGAGAGCTAGCCATAACCTAATGTCTCATGATCATAGAAATGGCTCTCAAATAAAACATGGGAGAGCTAGCCAAAACCTAATGTCTCATGAGACAGTGTGAGATACAACAACCATCATTGACTCCCACAAGAGTCCACGCGGAAGGAAAGAACTCGTTCTTCCAAACCACATGCATAGGAGCTTTCACTACTATGTCTCACATTAACCCCATGGAAGGGAAGTTTTTTTTATCATGCCTGTAGTTCTTCTTGGACGAGGATGGATGGGCATAATTTGATTGGGACTCAAGAACTACTACCTTGTGAGTAGCCTTGGGATATCGGTAATAATCATTCTGATGTGACCAACGAGGAGCCCATGTAGTACTTCTTGGACGAGGGAATGAAGAGCATTAGCTTCGATATGTTGAGGCCATAGACCTCTCATGTGGACTTTTGCAACACCAATGGAAAAGAGAGCTCAATATTTTTCAGGTTCTGGTCAAGTTATAGTGATCTGAACCCTTAGGTTTGGAAGAATCTAGAAAACTCTCTCACTCTGCCAAGAAGAGTAGTAAATAAATCTTTAGCAAAGGCTAAAAAAGAAGTTAAGGCTAGCAAAGCCAGGCTTCGTAATTGCTCCACCTCCGTTACCAGGGCCCAAGTAATTAACCTAGAAGAGGAAGACTGGGAGGTGAAGTGTGCCAGAATATGGTCTTGCATGACCATAGAAATTGGTCTCAAATAAAACATGAGAGAGCTAGCCATAACCTAATGTCTGATGAGACAATGTGAGATACAACAACCATCATTAACTCCCACAAAAGTCCAGTAGAAAGGAGTGAACTTGTTCCAAACCACATACATAGGAGGAGCTTTCACTACTATGTTTCACATTGGGAATAACTCCTTGGAAGGGAAGTTTTACATCATGCCTACAGTACTTCTTGGACGAGGATGGATGGGCATAATTTGATTGGGACACTCGAGAACTGCTACCTTGTAATAAGTAGCCTTGGGATATCGGTAATCATTCTGTTGATGTGACCAAAGAGGAGCCCATGTAGTACTTCTTGGACGAGGGAATGAAGACAATGCATTAGCTTTGATATGTTGAGGCTGTAGACTCTCATGTGTGGACTTTTGCCACCAATGGAAAAGAGAGCTCAATTTTTAAGGTTCCGATCAAGTTAATGGCCACATAGCGAGATGAACCCTTATGTCTGGAAGAATCTAGAAAACTCTATCGCTCTGCCAAGAAGAGCAATAAGTAAATCCTTAGTAGCAAAGGCTAAAAAAAGAAGTTAAGGCTAGGCAAGCCAAGCTTCGTAATTGGTCCATCTCCGTTATCATGGCCCAAGTAATTGACTTAGAAGAGGAGGACTGGGAGGACAAATGTGCAGACTATGGTTTTGCATGACCATAGAAATTGTTCTCAAATAAAACATGGGAGAGCTAGCCATAACCTAATGTCTCATGAGACAGTGTGAGATACAACAGCCATCATTGACTCCCACAAAAGTGTAGGTGGAAGGAGTGAGCTCGTTCCAAACCCCATGCATGGGAGCTTTCAGTACTATATGTTTCACATTGGGAATAACCCCTTGGAAGGGAAGTTTTATATCATCCGTGTAGTTCTTCTTGGACGAGAATGGACGGCCACCATAATTTGACTGGGACTCAAGAATTGCTACCTTGTAAAAAGTAGCCTTGGGATAGGTAATCATTATGTGATGTGACAAAAGAGGACTTCTTGGATGAGGGAATGAAGACCATTAGCTTTGATATATTGAGGGCATAGATTCTCATGTCGACTTTTGCCACCAATGAAAAAGAGAGCTCAATATTCTGATCAAGTTAATGGCCACATAGAGAGATGAACCCTTAGGTTTGGAAGAATCTAGAAAACTCTCTCGCTCTGCCAAGACGAGCAATGAATAAATTCTTAGCAAAGGCTAAAAGAGAAGTAAAGGCTAGGCAAGCCAAGCTTCGTAATTGCTTCATCTCCATTAACATGGCCCGAGTAATTGAGCTAGAAGAGGAAGACTAGGAGGTGAAGCGTGGTCGTGATCATAGAAATTGGTCTCAAATAAAACATGGGAGAGCTAGCCATAACCTAATGTCTCATGAGACAGTGTGAGATACAACAAGCATCATCGACTCCCGCAAAAGTTCAGGTGGAAGGAGTGAACACGTTGCAAACCACATGCATCATCGGAGCTCTCACTACAATATTTCGCATTGGGAATAACCCCTTAGAAGGGAAGTTTTAAATCAGGCCTGCACAGCAGTTCTTGGACGACGATGGATAGCCATAATTTGATTGGGACTCGAGAACTGCTACCTTGTATGTAGCCTAAGAATAGGTAATCATTGTGATGTGACCAAAGAGACTGAGCCCATGTAGTACTTCTTGGACGAGGGAATGAAGAGCATTAGCTTTGATATGTTGAGGCCATAGACTCTCAGGTGTGGACTTTGCCACCAATGGAAAAAAGAGAGCTCAATATTTTTAAGGTTTTGATCAAGTTAACGGCAACATAGAGAGATAAACCCTTAGGTTTGGAAGAATCTAGAAAACTCTCTCGCTCTGCCAAAGAAGAGCAAGAAATAAATCCTTAGTAGAGCAAAGGCTAAAAAAGAAGTTAAGGTTAGGAAAGCCAAGCTTCGTACTTGCTCCATCTCCGTTAACATGGCCCAAGCAATTGACCTAGAAGAGGAAGACTCGGAGGTGAAGCGTGCCAGCATGACTGTAGAAATTGGTCTCATATAAAATATAAGAGAGCTTCCTATAACCTAATGTCTCATGAGATAGCGTGAGATACAACAACCATCATTGACTCCCACAAAAGTGCAGGTGGAAGGAGTGAACTCGTTCTAGACCACATGTATAGGAGCTTTCACTACTTCACATTGGGAATAACCCCTTGGGGAGGGAAGTTTTATATCATGCCTGTAGTACTTCTTGGATTAGGATGGATGGGCATAACTTGATTGGGATTGGAGGACATGGACCTAGTAATTGACCTAGCAGAGGAAAACTAGGAGGAGGTGAAGTGTGCCAGACTATTGTTGGTCATGATCATAGAATTAAATTGCTCTCAAATAAGACATGGGAGAGCTAGCCATAACCCAATGTCTCATGATCATAGAAATTGCTCTCAAATAAAACATGGGAGAGCTAGCCATAACCTAATGTCTCATGATCATAGAAATTGCTCTCAAATAAAACATGGGAGAGCTAGCCATAACCTAATGTCTCATGAGACAGTGTGAGATACAACAACCATCATTGACTCCCACAAGAGTCCACGCGGAAGGAAAGAACTCGTTCTTCCAAACCACATGCATAGGAGCTTTCACTACTATGTCTCACATTGGGAATAACCCCTTGGAAGGGAAGTTTTTTTTATCATGCCTGTAGTTCTTCTTGGACGAGGATGGATGGGCATAATTTGATTGAGACTCAAGAACTACTACCTTGTGAGTAGCCTTGGGATATCGGTAATAATCATTCTGATGTGACCAACGAGGAGCCCATGTAGTACTTCTTGGACGAGGGAATGAAGAGCATTAGCTTCGATATGTTGAGGCCATAGACCTCTCATGTGGACTTTTGCCACACCAATGGAAAAGAGAGCTCAATATTTTTCAGGTTCTGATCAAGTTATAGTGATCTGAACCCTTAGGTTTGGAAGAATCTAGAAAACTCTCTCACTCTGCCAAGAAGAGTAGTAAATAAATCTTTAGCAAAGGCTAAAAAAGAAGTTAAGGCTAGCAAAGCCAGGCTTCGTAATTGCTCCACCTCCGTTACCAGGGCCCAAGTAATTAACCTAGAAGAGGAAGACTGGGAGGTGAAGTGTGCCAGAATATGGTCTTGCATGACCATAGAAATTGGTCTCAAATAAAACATGAGAGAGCTAGCCATAACCTAATGTCTCATGAGACAATGTGAGATACAACGACCATCATTAACTCCCACAAAAGTGCAGTAGAAAGGAGTGAACTCGTTCCAAACCACATACATAGGAGGAGCTTTCACTACTATGTTTCACATTGGGAATAACTCCTTGGAAGGGAAGTTTTACATCATGCCTACAGTACTTCTTGGACGAGGATGGATGGGCATAATTTGATTGGGACACTCGAGAACTGCTACCTTGTAATAAGTAGCCTTGGGATATCGGTAATCATTCTGTTGATGTGACCAAAGAGGAGCCCATGTAGTACTTCTTGGACGAGGGAATGAAGACAATGCATTAGCTTTGATATGTTGAGGCTGTAGACTCTCATGTGTGGACTTTTGCCACCAATGGAAAAGAGAGCTCAATTTTTAAGGTTCCGATCAAGTTAATGGCCACATAGCGAGATGAACCCTTATGTCTGGAAGAATCTAGAAAACTCTATCGCTCTGCCAAGAAGAGCAATAAGTAAATCCTTAGTAGCAAAGGCTAAAAAAAGAAGTTAAGGCTAGGCAAGCCAAGCTTCGTAATTGGTCCATCTCCGTTATCATGGCCCAAGTAATTGACTTAGAAGAGGAGGACTGGGAGGACAAATGTGCAGACTATGGTTTTGCATGACCATAGAAATTGTTCTCAAATAAAACATGGGAGAGCTAGCCATAACCTAATGTCTCATGAGACAGTGTGAGATACAACAGCCATCATTGACTCCCACAAAAGTGTAGGTGGAAGGAGTGAGCTCGTTCCAAACCCCATGCATGGGAGCTTTCAGTACTATATGTTTCACATTGGGAATAACCCCTTGGAAGGGAAGTTTTATATCATCCGTGTAGTTCTTCTTGGACGAGAATGGACGGCCACCATAATTTGACTGGGACTCAAGAACTGCTACCTTGTAAAAAGTAGCCTTGGGATAGGTAATCATTATGTGATGTGACAAAAGAGGACTTCTTGGATGAGGGAATGAAGACCATTAGCTTTGATATATTGAGGGCATAGATTCTCATGTCGACTTTTGCCACCAATGAAAAAGAGAGCTCAATATTCTGATCAAGTTAATGGCCACATAGAGAGATGAACCCTTAGGTTTGGAAGAATCTAGAAAACTCTCTCGCTCTGCCAAGACGAGCAATGAATAAATTCTTAGCAAAGGCTAAAAGAGAAGTAAAGGCTAGGCAAGCCAAGCTTCGTAATTGCTTCATCTCCATTAACATGGCCCGAGTAATTGAGCTAGAAGAGGAAGACTAGGAGGTGAAGCGTGGTCGTGATCATAGAAATTGGTCTCAAATAAAACATGGGAGAGCTAGCCATAACCTAATGTCTCATGAGACAGTGTGAGATACAACAAGCATCATCGACTCCCGCAAAAGTTCAGGTGGAAGGAGTGAACACGTTGCAAACCACATGCATCATCGGAGCTCTCACTACAATATTTCGCATTGGGAATAACCCCTTAGAAGGGAAGTTTTAAATCAGGCCTGCACAGCAGTTCTTGGACGACGATGGATAGCCATAATTTGATTGGGACTCGAGAACTGCTACCTTGTATGTAGCCTAAGAATAGGTAATCATTGTGATGTGACCAAAGAGACTGAGCCCATGTAGTACTTCTTGGACGAGGGAATGAAGAGCATTAGCTTTGATATGTTGAGGCCATAGACTCTCAGGTGTGGACTTTGCCACCAATGGAAAAAAGAGAGCTCAATATTTTTAAGGTTTTGATCAAGTTAACGGCAACATAGAGAGATAAACCCTTAGGTTTGGAAGAATCTAGAAAACTCTCTCGCTCTGCCAAAGAAGAGCAAGAAATAAATCCTTAGTAGAGCAAAGGCTAAAAAAGAAGTTAAGGTTAGGAAAGCCAAGCTTCGTACTTGCTCCATCTCCGTTAACATGGCCCAAGCAATTGACCTAGAAGAGGAAGACTCGGAGGTGAAGCGTGCCAGCATGACTGTAGAAATTGGTCTCATATAAAATATAAGAGAGCTTCCTATAACCTAATGTCTCATGAGATAGCGTGAGATACAACAACCATCATTGACTCCCACAAAAGTGCAGGTGGAAGGAGTGAACTCGTTCCAGACCACATGTATAGGAGCTTTCACTACTTCACATTGGGAATAACCCCTTGGGGAGGGAAGTTTTATATCATGCCTGTAGTACTTCTTGGATTAGGATGGATGGGCATAACTTGATTGGGATTGGAGGACATGGACCTAGTAATTAACCTAGCAGAGGAAAACTAGGAGGAGGTGAAGTGTGCCAGACTATTGTTGGTCATGATCATAGAATTAAATTGCTCTCAAATAAGACATGGGAGAGCTAGCCATAACCCAATGTCTCATGATCATAGAAATTGCTCTCAAATAAAACATGGGAGAGCTAGCCATAACCTAATGTCTCATGATCATAGAAATTGCTCTCAAATAAAACATGGGAGAGCTAGCCATAACCTAATGTCTCATGAGACAGTGTGAGATACAACAACCATCATTGACTCCCACAAGAGTCCACGCGGAAGGAAAGAACTCGTTCTTCCAAACCACATGCATAGGAGCTTTCACTACTATGTCTCACATTGGGAATAACCCCTTGGAAGGGAAGTTTTTTTTATCATGCCTGTAGTTCTTCTTGGACGAGGATGGATGGGCATAATTTGATTGGGACTCAAGAACTATTACCTTGTGAGTAGCCTTGGGATATCGGTAATAATCATTCTGATGTGACCAACGAGGAGCCCATGTAGTACTTCTTGGACGAGGGAATGAAGAGCATTAGCTTCGATATGTTGAGGCCATAGACCTCTCATGTGGACTTTTGCCACACCAATGGAAAAGAGAGCTCAATATTTTTCAGGTTCTGATCAAGTTATAGTGATCTGAACCCTTAGGTTTGGAAGAATCTAGAAAACTCTCTCACTCTGCCAAGAAGAGTAGTAAATAAATCTTTAGCAAAGGCTAAAAAAGAAGTTAAGGCTAGCAAAGCCAGGCTTCGTAATTGCTCCACCTCCGTTACCAGGGCCCAAGTAATTAACCTAGAAGAGGAAGACTTGGAGGTGAAGTGTGCCAGAATATGGTCTTGCATGACCATAGAAATTGGTCTCAAATAAAACATGAGAGAGCTAGCCATAACCTAATGTCTCATGAGACAATGTGAGATACAACAACCATCATTAACTCCCACAAAAGTGCAGTAGAAAGGAGTGAACTCGTTCCAAACCACATACATAGGAGGAGCTTTCACTACTATGTTTCACATTGGGAATAACTCCTTGGAAGGGAAGTTTTACATCATGCCTACAGTACTTCTTGGACGAGGATGGATGGGCATAATTTGATTGGGACACTCGAGAACTGCTACCTTGTAATAAGTAGCCTTGGGATATCGATAATCATTCTGCTGATGTGACCAAAGAGGAGCCCATGTAGTACTTCTTGGACGAGGGAATGAAGACAATGCATTAGCTTTAATATGTTGAGGCCGTAGACTCTCATGTGTGGACTTTTGCCACCAATGGAAAAGAGAGCTCTCCTTTTTAAGGTTCTGATCAAGTTAATGGCCACATAGCGAGATGAACCCTTATGTCTGGAAGAATCTAGAAAACTCTATCGCTCTGCCAAGAAGAGCAATAAGTAAATCCTTAGTAGCAAAGGCTAAAAAAAGAAGTTAAGGCTAGGCAAGCCAAGCTTCGTAATTGGTCCATCTCCGTTATCATGGCCCAAGTAATTGACTTAGAAGAGGAGGACTGGGAGGTGAAATGTGCACACTATGGTTTTGCATGACCATAGAAATTGTTCTCAAATAAAACATGGGAGAGCTAGCCATAACCTAATGTCTCATGAGACAGTGTGAGATACAACAGCCATCATTGACTCCCACAAAGTGCAGGTGGAAGGAGTGAGCTCGTTCCAAACCCCATGCATGGGAGCTTTCAGTACTATATGTTTCACATTGGGAATAACCCCTTGGAAGGGAAGTTTTATATCATCCCTGTAGTTCTTCTTGGACGAGAATGGACGGCCACCAAAATTTGACTGGGACTCAAGAACTACTACCTTGTAAAAAGTAGCCTTGGGATAGGTAATCATTGTGTGATGTGACAAAAGAGGACTTCTTGGACGAGGGAATGAAGACCATTAGCTTTGATATATTGAGGCCATAGATTCTCATGTCGACTTTTGCCACCAATGAAAAAGCTCTAGAGCTCAATATTCTCATCAAGTTAATGGCCACATAAAGAGATGAACCCTTAGGTTTGGAAGAATCTAGAAAACTCTCTCGCTCTGCCAAGAAGAGCAATGAGTAAATTCTTAGCAAAGCCAAAAAAAGAAGTTAAGGCTAGGCAAGCCAAGCTTTGTAATTGCTTCATCTCCATTAACATGGCCCGCGTAATTGAGCTAGAAGAGGAAGACTAGGAGGCGAAGCGTGGTCGTGATCATAGAAATTGGTCTCAAATAAAACATGGGAGAGCTAGCCATAACCTAATGTCTCATGAGACAGTGTGAGATACAACAAGCATCATCGACTCCCACAAAAGTTCAGGTGGAAGGAGTGAACAAGTTGCAAACCACATGCATCATCGGAGCTCTCACTACAATATTTCGCATTGGGAATAACCCCCTAGAAGGGAAGTTTTAAATCAGGCCTACAGTAGTTCTTGGACAACGATGGATAGCCATAATTTGATTGGGACTCGAGAACTGCTACCTTGTACGTAGCCTAAGAATAGGTAATCATTGTGATGTGACCAAAGAGACTGAGCCCATGTAGTACTTTTTGGACGAGGGAATGAAGAGCATTAGCTTTGATATGTTGAGGCCATAGACTCTCAGGTGTGGACTTTGCCACTAATGGAAAAAAGAGAGCTCAATATTTTTAAGGTTTTGATCAAGTTAACGGCAACATAGAGAGATAAACCCTTAGGTTTGGAAGAATCTAGAAAACTCTCTCGCTCTGCCAAAGAAGAGCAAGAAATAAATTCTTAGTAGAGCAAAGGCTAAAAAAGAAGTTAAGGTTAGGAAAGCCAAGCTTCGTACTTGCTCCATCTCCATTAACATGGCCCAAGCAATTGTCCTAGAAGAGGAAGACTCGGAAGTGAAGCGTGCCAGCATGACTGTAGAAATTGGTCTCATATAAAATATAAGAGAGCTTCCTATAACCTAATGTCTCATGAGATAGCGTGAGATACAACAACCATCATTGACTCCCACAAAAGTGCAGGTGGAAGGAGTGAACTCGTTCCAGACCACATGTATAGGAGCTTTCACTACTATGTTTCACATTGGGAATAACCCCGTGGGGAGGGAAGTTTTATATCATGCCTGTAGTACTTCTTGGATTAGGATGGATGGGCATAACTTGATTGGGACTGGAGGACATGGACCGAGTAATTGACCTAGCAGAGGAAAACTAGGAGGAGGTGAAGTGTGCCAGACTATTGTTGGTCATGATCATAGAAATTGCTCTCAAATAAGACATGGGAGAGCTAGCCATAACCCAATGTCTCATGATCATAGAAATTGCTCTCAAATAAAACATGGGAGAGCTAGCCATAACCTAATGTCTCATGATCATAGATATTGCTCTCAAATAAAACATGGGAGAGCTAGCCATAACCTAATGTCTTATGAGACAGTGTGAGATACAACAACCATCATTGACTCCCACAAGAGTCCACGCGGAAGGAAAGAACTCGTTCTTCCAAACCACATGCATAGGAGCTTTCACTACTATGTCTCACATTGGGAATAACCCCTTGGAAGGGAAGTTTTTTTATCATGCCTGTAGTTCTTCTTGGACGAGGATGGATGGGCATAATTTGATTGGGACTCAAGAACTACTACCTTGTGAGTAGCCTTGGGATATCGGTAATAATCATTCTGATGTGACCAACGAGGAGCCCATGTAGTACTTCTTGGACGAGGGAATGAAGAGCATTAGCTTCGATATGTTGAGGCCATAGACCTCTCATGTGGACTTTTGCCACACGAATGGAAAAGAGAGCTCAATATTTTTCAGGTTCTGATCAAGTTATAGTGATCTGAACCCTTAGGTTTGGAAGAATCTAGAAAACTCTCTCACTCTGCCAAGAAGAGTAGTAAATAAATCTTTAGCAAAGGCTAAAAAAGAAGTTAAGGCTAGCAAAGCCAGGCTTCGTAATTGCCGTTACCAGGGCCCAAGTAATTAACCTAGAAGAGGAAGACTAGGAGGTGAAGTGTGCCAGAATATGGTTTTGCATGACCATAGAAATTGGTCTCAAATAAAACATGAGAGAGCTAGCCATAACCTAATGTCTCATGAGACAATGTGAGATACAACAACCATCATTAACTCCCACAAAAGTGCAGTAGGAAGGAGTGAACTCGTTCCAAACCACATACATAGGAGGAGCTTTCACTACTATGTTTCACATTGGGAATAACTCCTTGGAAGGGAAGTTTTATATCATGCCTACTACAGTACTTCTTGGACGAGGATGGATGGGCATAATTTGATTGGGACACTCGAGAACTGCTACCTTGTAATAAGTAGCCTTGGGATATCGATAATCATTGTAAGATTCCTCCCCCACCCCCTTTTTGATGTTTAGTATCTTTCCCTGTAATCAATCCCTCTTCAGAAATATAAAGACCTTGTTTCTATATGTTTTAGCCTAGAGAGAGAGAAATATTCTAGAGAGAGAATATTCAAATTTTGAATATTTTTGGATAGAAAAAGATCTCTTCTAATTCAGATGAGTTCCCTGAAACAGAAATTCAAAAAGAATTTTCCAATGTGTAATTGGAATTAATTGAAAATAGGTATAAAGAACCTTAGCCTAAGGGTCTAGATTTTCAGAAATCTTTAGACTATGGTCCAATTAAGGTTCCTATGGACCAATAGCATCAATCCATGTGTAGGGAGGAGATAAATCCAACTTGTAAAAAGAAAATACCCTAAAATGAGTAAATGCCCACATAAGATGAAGAGTTGAAAATGTACAAGGTTTATTAGTAAAAAACTATGAGCAATATTAAAATGATTCCATTATGACACATATGTAAGGAAGGGGAGTTCTTTAAAGGAGGTGCATATTTCACATAAGATGAAGAGTTGAAAATGTACAAGGTTTATTAGTAAAAAACTATGAGCAATATTAAAATGATTCCATTATGACACATATGTAAGGAAGGGGAGTTCTTTAAAGGAGGTGCATATTTCACATAAGATGAAGAGTTGAAAATGTACAAGGTTTATTAGTAAAAAAACTATGAGCAATATTAAAATGATTCCATTATGACACATATGTAAGGAAGGGGAGTTCTTTAAAGGAGGTGCATATTTCACATGCTTGAATGAGTTTTAAACTCATAAAAATTGAGATATTTCATCTCTCCTCTCTCCTCATTCAAGTCTAGTTCCAAAAAGTTAGCTTAACTGACCTAAAAATGGTCAAATATTGACCAAACTGATTTAGAAAATTCTAGAATCAGTTTGTTTGGTTAGGAGCTCAATTTTTCCTATAAATAGAAGCCTCCCCCTTGTTGAAAGATAGATAGTGTTTATGCATCGTTACTCTACTCCACCTAAGCCAAGAACTGTGAATTCATTTAATAATTCACTAGTTTTTGGAGCTTCCCTCTTTCTTCAATCCCCATTAGTGGCTCCATCAACATGCTTAACCAATTGATTGGTTGGGGGCCTCTACCGTGAACAAAGAATCAAGCAATTTGTAAGGTAATTAGTGAATATTGATCTTTTCTATAATTTCTCAATGTTTCTCTCTTCTCAACCCCTCTCAAGCTTGAGAAGCTTAATTGGTATGGTTTTTTAAATGCTATTGAAGTTAATTGGTGAATAGTAGTGAAGAGTTACATAATTTAATAAATGCTATTAAAGTTAATTTCCATTTATGTTTAAATTCTAATGGTTTTTATGTAATTTCTCTCTCTCACTCAAGAAATGGTCATACTCATGATCCATTTTCAATCCAAATCAAGCTTTTCATAAAGCTTTTCCTTAACCCAAGATGATTAAGTTATGCTTGAGGCCAAATTAATGGCTTTTTCTATGCTTTTAGTTTATGTATATTGATGATTCAATCCATTATGGATTAATGATTCAATTAGAGATCATTTTAATTATTTTCTTAATGATAAGCTTTATCCCTTAGAAAAATTGAGATTTATCAGTCATAGCAGCAGAGCTATGGCAAAATTTTTATAAAAATTATGCATAAAATAATTTCATTCAAAGCATAAAAAGAGGACTTCCTACGATATTCTAGGAATTATCATCCTAGATTAATTGAAAGAATTTTATTAAATCATGGAGAAATTAAATTTTAATATCATGCATAAAGGATAAGTTTTTATATCAAAAGTGTTATTTTTACCATTTTTATTTCATGTATAGAAGTATGCATAATGGATAAATTTTTATATCAAAAGCGTTATTTCTACCATTTTTATTTTCATGCATAGAAGTATGCATAATGGATAAATTTTTATATAAAAAGTGCTATTTTTATCATTTTTATTTTCATGCATAGAAGTATGCATAAAGGATAAATTTTTATATCAAAAGTGTTACTTCTATCATTTTTATTTTCATGCATAGAAGTATGCATAAAGGATAAATTTTTATATCAAAAGTGTTACTTCTATCATTTTTATTTCATGCATAGAAGTATGCATAATGGATAAATTTTTATATCAAAAGTGTTATTTTTACCATTTTTATTTTCATGCATAGAAGTATGCATAATGGATAAATTTTTATATCAAAAGTGTTATTTTTATCATTTTTATTTTCATGCATAGAAGTATGCATAAAGGATAAATTTTTATATCAAAAGTGTTACTTTTATCATTTTTATTTCATGCATAGAAGTATGCATAATGGATAAATTTTTATATCAAAAGTGTTACTTTTATCATATTTGAATTTCATGCATAAAGGTATGTATAAAAGTTGATTATTTTATTATAAAAGTGTGACTTTTATCATAATTGAATTTCATGCATAAAGGTATGCATAAAAGTTGATTATTTTATTATAAAAGTGTGACTTTTATCATAATTGAATTTCATGCATAGAGGTATGCATAAAAGTTGATTATTTTATTGTAAGAGTGTTACTTTTATCATATTGGATTTCATGCATAGAGGTATGCATAAAAGATATTCTTTTTATACTAAAAGTGTGATTTTCATCATAAATGGATTTTATGCATAACTTAGATGCATAAGAAAAATTCTTTTATTCTAAAAGTGTAATTCCTACCAA
This sequence comes from Cibotium barometz, assembly GCF_041138505.1. Classification (NCBI taxonomy): domain Eukaryota; kingdom Viridiplantae; phylum Streptophyta; class Polypodiopsida; order Cyatheales; family Cibotiaceae; genus Cibotium; species Cibotium barometz. Next base: position 1,273,757 of record NC_141105.1, on the reverse strand, counting down.
ATTGAATTTATGCATAATAAGATGCATAAAAAATTAATTTTTAATTCAAAAGTGTCATTCTCATCTAGATTGAATTTATGCATAGGAAGATGCATAAAAGATTGATTTTTAATTCAAAAGTGTCATTCTCATTTAAAATGAATTTATGCATAGAAGATGCATAAAAGATTGAATTTTAATTCAAAAGTGTCATTTTCATTTAAAATGAATTTATGCATAGGAAGATGCATAAAAGATTGATTTTATTTCGAAAGTATTAATCTCCTTAAATGGAATTTATGCATAAGTAAATGTGTAAAGAAATCTTATATCAAATATAAGAATGCTCTTGTATTCTATAAATAGATATGAGATGTGATAGGATGTGATAAGAGGTGTATAAGAGGTGATAAGATGAATTAAGATGTGATAAGATGTGTATGGGATGTGGTAAGAGGTGATAAGATGAATTAAGATGTGATAAGATGTGTATGGGATGAGGTAAGAAGTGTATGTGATAGGATAAGATGTATATGGGTTGTGATAGGGCGAGAATGGATGTGATGTAAAAGATTAGATGTGAAGGCATATGGGGTTATATGAATGGGAATGTGGAAATAGATGTATGTATGTGGATGTGTGGATGTGGAGATGGGAGTATGGATGTATGAATGTGAAAATGGATGTATGCATGAAGATGTATATGCATAGATGTGTGAATGTGGATGTAGATGTGGATGTGAATGTGGATGTAGATGTGAATGTATAGATGTGAATGGGAATGTGGATGTGAATGTGGATGTAGATGTGGATGTATAGATGTGAATGGGAATGTGGATGTGGATGTATGTATGTATGTGGATGTAGATGTGGATGTATAGATGTGAATAGAAATGTGGATGTGGATGTATATGAATGTGGATGTATAGATGTGAATGGGAATGTGGATGTGAATGTGGATGTGGATGTATATGAATGTGGATGTAGATGTGGATGTATAGATGTGAATGGGAATGGAGATGTGGATGTATGTATGTATGTATGTGGATGTAGATGTGGATGTATAGATGTGAATGGGAATGTGGATGTGGATGTATGTATGCATGTGGATGTGGATGTATGAATGAGGACGTGATAATGGATGTATGCATGTAGATGTGGATATATGGATGTGAATATGAATGTGGATGTGGATGTGGATGTGGATGTATGGATGTGGATATGGATGTATGGATGTGGATATGGATGTGTATGTATGAATGTAGATATGGGATGTGGATGTATAAATGAGAATGTGAAAATGGATGTATGCATGTAAATGTGGATGTATGGATGTGAATGTGAATGTGTATGTGAATTAATGTGTCGTCGATATGAGGAAATGGATGAGAATGAGTACACATTGAATGGAATGTGGAATAAGTAATGTGGACTAAAGGGATAATGTGGAAAGACGAGAGTTCGATTTAGAAACTGTATTTTGTGACTGTTTGTAAATGACTGTTTTATGTCAAGAATGCTGGGGAAGCATTTTGACCGTCTTGTGGATTAAGGTCATGAAGACCTAACTGTTAAAGTTGCAACTGCTGACGGAGAGTCAATGGAGGACGTCTCGCATAGCAAGGTCGACCGAGGTCTTGACCAGCCTCAGTTCGATTTAAATGGTGAGCTTCCGGTACGGTGGATGAGGGACCAAGGAAGCAGCCTATGAGTGAAGCGCTAGGTCACATGCGAAGGATCCTAGAGGGTGCTGACCATACGGTGCTCGGGCTCTGGGTCGCCGAAGATACCCACACGTGCGTCGTGGAAGATATTGGAATAAGGAGTAAGAGTTGTTTTGTGAAACCGGGCATGGATCTGGTTGATTGACCTTGCTGGTCTTCAATGGATGAGTCCATGGCTCTTTATATGGATCTGTTGGTTGATCTTGCTGATCTTCAATGAGAGTCCATCTTGAATTTTTATAAGTGATTATATTGCCGAGTATTATGGGCTAGGAACTATTGAAAAGGCCCCTGTGTGGACAGGTGGTGAGCGTTCTAGTTGCCAATGATGCCATAGATACTCTGATGGGAATGATGGGAAATTATGAATCAACCGGATAAATTGGAAGATTGTGATCAGTGGTACTATGGTTTCATTAAAGGATTGTTTTAAAGTTAGCTGATGCTAAGAAAAAGGCAATTTCATATTGGGTGTGTAAGTGGTGTGACTAGTTTTATGTTTGCATGAACTTCTGGCTAGGGGGCCTTGGAACTCTTTTCCTTGGTACCCGGGACAAAACCTAACCAAATTCCAAATTGGATCCCATCACTACAGTGGTTGGGTGGTTGGCTAACCCATGGGATCGGGATGGGGTTAGGCTGGACTGATGGATTCGTAAATCGAGATTTAATTTCTAGTATTACGATAGATGAAGTAAATCTGGATAGAAATTGTTCTATGGATAGGAATCAACGGCTGTGCCTCTTGATGGGGAAAAAAGCGTTGATCCCAATGATCCAAGTGCAAGTTTCTTCCTTGATTTGACCAAGTACCGTTAAAGGTGCAGTCAGATCAGTTGATCCGTAATGATCTTGACTACGTTAGAGTAAAGAGTTATCCTGGTGGAATCGCCCATGCTTTCCGGGTAAAGGAAGTTTTTCCGGTTTCGGTTTTGGACAAACCGACGGATTAGTCTCTCGTCCGGATATCCGTGGGCGAGGCCCCGAGTGTGGGTCCCTGCCCCGCGCGAGAAGTGCTACTTCCGCTGCTAGTAACCCGAATCCGTTGCTCGGTGGGAGCAGGGATCTCACAATCATTCTGCTGATGTGACCAAAGAGGAGCCCATGTAGTACTTCTTGGACGAGGGAATGCAGACAATGCATTAGCTTTGATATGTTGAGGCCGTAGACTCTCATGTGTGGACTTTTGCCACCAATGGAAAAGAGAGCTCTCCTTTTTAAGGTTCTGATCAAGTTAATGGCCACATAGCGAGATGAACCCTTATGTCTGGAAGAATCTGGAAAACTCTATCGCTCTGCCAAGAAGAGCAATAAGTAAATCCTTAGTAGCAAAGGCTAAAAAAAGAAGTTAAGGCTAGGCAAGCCAAGCTTCGTAATTGTTCCATCTCCGTTATCATTGCCCAAGTAATTGACTTAGAAGAGGAGGATTGGGAGGTGAAATGTGCAGACTATGGTTTCGCATGACCATAGAAATTGTTCTCAAATAAAATATGGGAGAGCTAGCCATAACCTAATGTCTCATGAGACAGTGTGAGATACAATAACCATCATTGACTCCCACAAAAGTGCAGGTGGAGGAGTGAGCTCGTTCCAAACTACATGCATGGGAGCTTTCAGTACTATATGTTTCACATTGGGAATAACCCCTTGGAAGCGAAGTTTTATATCATCCCTGTAGTTCTTCTTGGACGAGAATGGATGGCCACCATAATTTGACTGGGACTCAAGAACTGCTACCTTGTAAAAAGTAGCCTTAGGATAGGTAATTCTTGTGTGATGTGACAAAAGAGGACTTCTTGGACGAGGGAATGAAGACCATTAGCTTTGATATATTGAGGCCATAGATTCTCATGTCGACTTTTGCCACCAATGAAAAAGCTCTAGAGCTCAATATTCTCATCAAGTTAATGGCCACATAGAGAGATGAACCCTTAGGTTTGGAAGAATCTAGAAAACTCTCTCGCTCTGCCAAGAAGAGCAATGAATAAATTCTTAGCAAAGCCAAAAAAAGAAGTTAAGGCTAGGCAAGCCAAGCTTCGTAATTGCTTCATCTCCATTAACATGGCCCGAGTAATTGAGCTAGAAGAGGAAGACTAGGAGGCGAAGCGTGGTCGTGATCATAGAAGTTGGTCTCAAATAAAACATGGGAGAGCTAGCCATAACCTAATGTCTCATGAGACAGTGTGAGATACAACAAGCATCATCGACTCCCACAAAAGTTCAGGTGGAAGGAGTGAACACGTTGTTGCAAACCACATGCATCATCGGAGCTCTCACTAGAAAACCGAGCTTCGTACTTGCTCCATCTCCATCTCCGTTAACATGGCCCAAGCAATCGACCTAGAATAGGAAGACTCGGAGGTGAAGCGTGCCAGCATGACTGTAGAAATTGGTCTCATATAAAATATAAGAGAGCTTCCTATAACCTAATGTCTCATGAGATAGCGTGAGATACAACAACCATCATTGACTCCCACAAAAGTGCAGGTGGAAGGAGTGAACTCGTTCCAGACCACATGTATAGGAGCTTTCACTACTATGTTTCACATTGGGAATAACCCCTTGGGGGAGGGAAGTTTTATATCATGCCTGTAGTACTTCTTGGATTAGGATGGATGGGCATAACTTGATTGGGACTGGAGGACATGGACCGAGTAATTGACCTAGCAGAGGAAAACTAGGAGGAGGTGAAGTGTGCCAGACTATGGTTGGTCATGATCATAGAAATTGCTCTCAAATAAGACATGGGAGAGCTAGCCATAACCCAATGTCTCATGATCATAGAAATTGCTCTCAAATAAAACATGGGAGAGCTAGCCATAACCTAATGTCTCATGATCATAGAAATTGCTCTCAAATAAAACATGGGAGAGCTAGCCATAACCTAATGTCTCATGAGATGTGAGATACAACAACCATCATTGACTCCCACAAGAGTCCACGTGGAAGGAAAGAACTCGTTCTTCCAAACCACATGCATAGGAGCTTTCACTACTATGTCTCACATTGGGAATAACCCCTTGGAAGGGAAGTTTTTTTATCATGCCTGTAGTTCTTCTTGGACGAGGATGGATGGGCATAATTTGATTGGGACTCAAGAACTACTACCTTTTTGAGTACCCTTGGGATATCAGTAATAATCATTCTGATGTGACCAACGAGGAGCCCATGTAGTACTTCTTAGACGAGGGAATGAAGAGAATTAGCTTCGATATGTTGAGGCCATAGACCTCTCATGTGGACTTTTGCCACACCAATGGAAAAGAGAGCTCAATATTTTTCAGGTTCTGATCAAGTTAATGGCCACATAGTGATCTGAACCCTTAGGTTTGGAAGAATCTAGAAAACTCTCTCACTCTGCCCCAAGAAGAGCAGTAAATAAATCTTTAGCAAAGGCTAAAAAAGAAGTTAAGGCTAGCAAAGCCAGGCTTCGTAATTGCTCCACCTCCGTTAGCATGGCCCAAGTAATTAACCTAGAAGAGGAAGACTGGGAGGTGAAGTGTGCCAGAATATGGTTTTGCATGACCATAGAAATTGGTCTCAAATAAAACATGAGAGAGCTAGCCATAACCTAATGTCTCATGAGACAATGTGAGATACAACAACCATCATTAACTCCCACAAAAGTGTAGTAGGAAGGAGTGAACTCGTTCCAAACCACATACATAGGAGGAGCTTTCACTACTATGTTTCACATTGGGAATAACTCCTTGGAAGGGAAGTTTTACATCATGCCTACAGTACTTCTTGGACGAGGATGGATGGGCATAATTTGATTGGGACACTCGAGAACTTCTACCTTGTAATAAGTAGCCTTGGGATATCGGTAATCATTCTGCTGATGTGACCAAAGAGGAGCCCATGTAGTACTTCTTGGACGAGGTAATGAAGACAATGCATTAGCTTTGATATGTTGAGGCCGTAGACTCTCATGTGTGGACTTTTGCCACCAATGGAAAAGAGAGCTCAATTTTTAAGGTTCTGATCAAGTTAATGGCCACATAGCGAGATGAACCCTTATGTCTGGGAGAATCTAGAAAACTCTATCGCTCTTCCAAGAAGAGCAATAAGTAAATCCTTAGTAGCAAAGGCTAAAAAAAGAAGTTAAGGCTAGGCAAGCCAAGCTTCGTAATTATTCCATCTCCGTTATCATGGCCCAAGTAATTAACTTAGAAGAGGAGGACTGGGAGGTTAAATGTGCAGACTATGGTTTTGCATGACCATACAAATTGTTCTCAAATAAAACATGGGAGAGCTAGCCATAACCTAATGTCTCATGACACAGTGTGAGATACAACAGCCATCATTGACTCCCACAAAAGTGTAGGTGGAAGGAGTGAGCTCGTTCCAAACCACATGCATGGGAGCTTTCAGTACTATATGTTTCACATTGGGAATAACCCCTTGGAAGGGAAGTTTTATATCATCCCTGTAGTTCTTCTTGGACGAGAATGGACGGCCACCATAATTTGACTGGGACTCAAGAACTGCTACCTTGTAAAAAGTAGCCTTGGGATAGGTAATCATTGTGTGATGTGACAAAAGAGGACTTCTTGGACGAGGGAATGAAGACCATTAGCTTTGATATATTGAGGCCATAGATTCTCATGTCGACTTTTGCCACCAATGAAAAAGCTCTAGAGCTCAATATTCTCATCAAGTTAATGGCCACATAGAGAGATGAACCCTTAGGTTTGGAAGAATCTAGAAAACTCTCTCGCTCTGCCAAGAAGAGCAATGAATAAATTCTTAGCAAAGCCAAAAAAAGAAGTTAAGGCTAGGCAAGCCAAGCTTCGTAATTGCTTTATCTCCATTAACATGGCCCGAGTAATTGAGCTAGAAGAGGAAGTCTAGGAGGCGAAGCGTGGTCGTGATCATAGAAATTTGTCTCAAATAAAACATGGGAGAGCTAGCCATAACCTAATGTCTCATGAGAAAGTGTGAGATACAACAAGCATCATCGACTCCCACAAAAGTTCAGGTGGAAGGAGTGAACACATTGCAAACCACATGCATCATCGGAGCTCTCACTACAATATTTCGCATTGGGAATAACCCCTTAGAAGGGAAGTTTTAAATCAGGCCTGCAGTAGTTCTTGGACGACGATGGATAGCCATAATTTGATTGGGACTCGAGAACTGCTACCTTGTACGTAGCCTAAGAATAGGTAATCATTGTGAAGTGACCAAAGAGACTGAGCCCATGTAGTACTTCTTGGACGAGGGAATGAAGAGCATTAGCTTTGATATGTTGAGGCCATAGACTCTCCGGTGTGGACTTTGCCACCAATGGAAAAAAGAGAGCTCAATATTTTTAAGGTTTTGATCAAATTAACGGCAACATAGAGAGATAAACCCTTAGGTTTGGAAGAATCTAGAAAACTCTCTCGCTCTGCCAAAGAAGAGCAAGAAATAAATCCTTAGTAGAGCAAAGGCTAAAAAAGAAGTTAAGGTTAGGAAAGCCAAGCTTCGTACTTGCTCCATCTCCGTTAACATGGCCCAAGCAATTGACCTAGAAGAGGAAGACTCGGAGGTGAAGCATGCCAGCATGACTGTAGAAATTGGTCTCATATAAAATATAAGAGAGCTTCCTATATCCTAATGTCTCATGAGATAGCGTGAGATACAACAACCATCATTGACTCCCACAAAAGTGCAGGTGGAAGGAGTGAACTCGTTCCAGACCACATGTATAGGAGCTTTCACTACTATGTTTCACATTGGGAATAACCCCTTGGGGGAGGGAAGTTTTATATCATGCCTGTAGTACTTCTTGGATTAGGATGGATGGGCATAACTTGATTGGGACTGGAGGACATGGACCGAGTAATTGACCTAGCAGAGGAAAACTAGGAGGAGGTGAAGTGTGCCAGACTATGGTTGGTCATGATCATAGAAATTGCTCTCAAATAAGACATGGGAGAGCTAGCCATAACCCAATGTCTCATGATCATAGAAATTGCTCTCAAATAAAACATGGGAGAGCTAGCCATAACCTAATGTCTCATGATCATAGAAATTGCTCTCAAATAAAACATAGGAGAGCTAGCCATAACCTAATGTCTCTGAGATGTGAGATACAACAACCATCATTGACTCCCACAAGAGTCCACGTGGAAGGAAAGAACTCGTTCTTCCAAACCACATGCATAGGAGCTTTCACTACTATGTCTCAAATAAAACATGGGAGAGCTAGCCATAACCTAATGTCTCATGAGATGTGAGATACAACAACCATCATTGACTCCCACAAGAGTCCACGTGGAAGGAAAGAACTCGTTCTTCCAAACCACATGCATAGGAGCTTTCACTACTATGTCTCACATTGGGAATAACCCCTTGGAAGGGAAGTTTTTTTATCATGCCTGTAGTTCTTCTTGGACGAGGATGGATGGGCATAATTTGATTGGGACTCAAGAACTACTACCTTGTGAGTAGCCTTGGGATATCGGTAATAATCATTCTGATGTGACCAACGAGGAGCCCATGTAGTACTTCTTGGACGAGGGAATGAAGAGCATTAGCTTCGATATGTTGAGGCCATAGACCTCTCATGTGGACTTTTGCCACACCAATGGAAAAGAGAGCTCAATATTTTTCAGGTTCTGATCAAGTTAATGGCCACATAGTGATCTGAACCCTTAGGTTTGGAAGAATCTAGAAAACTCTCTCACTCTGCCCTAAGAAGAGCAGTAAATAAATCTTTAGCAAAGGCTAAAAAAGAAGTTAAGGCTAGCAAAGCCAGGCTTCGTAATTGCTCCACCTCCATTAGCATGGCCCAAGTAATTAACCTAGAAGAGGAAGACTGGGAGGTGAAGTGTGCCAGAATATGGTTTTGCATAACCATAAAAATTGGTCTCAAATAAAACATGGGAGAGCTAGCCATAACCTAATGTCTCATGAGACAATGTGAGATACAACAACCATCATTAACTCCCACAAAAGTGCAGTAGGAAGGAGTGAACTCGTTCCAAACCACATACATAGGAGGAGCTTTCACTACTATGTTTCACATTGGGAATAACTCCTTGGAAGGGAAGTTTTACATCATGCCTACAGTACTTCTTGGACGAGGATGGATGGGCATAATTTGATTGGGACACTCGAGAACTTCTACCTTGTAATAAGTAGCCTTGGGATATCGGTAATCATTCTGCTGATGTGACCAAAGAGGAGCCCATGTAGTACTTCTTGGACGAGGGAATGAAGACAATGCATTATCTTTGATATGTTGAGGCCGTAGACTCTCATGTGTGGACTTTTGCCACCAATGGAAAAGAGAGCTCAATTTTTAAGGTTCCGATCAAGTTAATGGCCACATAGCGAGATGAACCCTTATGTCTGGAAGAATCTAGAAAACTCTATCGCTCTGCCAAGAAGAGCAATAAGTAAATCCTTAGTAGCAAAGGCTAAAAAAAGAAGTTAAGGCTAGGCAAGCCAAGCTTCGTAATTATTCCATCTCCGTTATCATGGCCCAAGTAATTAACTTAGAAGAGGAGGACTGGGAGGTTAAATGTGCAGACTATGGTTTTGCATGACCATACAAATTGTTCTCAAATAAAACATGGGAGAGCTAGCCATAACCTAATGTCTCATGACACAGTGTGAGATACAACAGCCATCATTGACTCCCACAAAAGTGCAGGTGGAAGGAGTGAGCTCGTTCCAAACCACATGCATGGGAGCTTTCAGTACTATATGTTTCACATTGGGAATAACCCCTTGGAAGGGAAGTTTTATATCATCCCTGTAGTTCTTCTTGGACGAGAATGGACGGCCACCATAATTTGACTGGGACTCAAGAACTGCTACCTTGTAAAAAGTAGCCTTGGGATAGGTAATCATTGTGTGATGTGACAAAAGAGGACTTCTTGGACGAGGGAATGAAGACCATTAGCTTTGATATATTGAGACCATAGATTCTCATGTTGACTTTTGCCACCAATGAAAAAGCTCTAGAGCTCAATATTCTCATCAAGTTAATGGCCACATAGAGAGATGAACCCTTTGGTTTGGAAGAATCTAGAAAACTCTCTCGCTCTGCCAAGAAGAGCAATGAATAAATTCTTAGCAAAGCCAAAAAAAGAAGTTAAGGCTAGGCAAGCCAAGCTTCGTAATTGCTTCATCTCCATTAACATGGCCCGAGTAATTGAGCTAGAAGAGGAAGACTAGGAGGCGAAGCGTGGTCGTGATCATAGAAATTGGTCTCAAATAAAACATGGGAGAGCTAGCCATAACCTAATGTCTCATGAGAAAGTGTGAGGTACAACAAGCATCATCGACTCCCACAAAAGTTCAGGTGGAAGGAGTGAACACATTGCAAACCACATGCATCATCGGAGCTCTCACTACAATATTTCGCATTGGGAATAACCCCTTAGAAGGGAAGTTTTAAATCAGGCCTGCAGTAGTTCTTGGACGACGATGGATAGCCATAATTTGATTGGGACTCGAGAACTTCTACCTTGTACGTAGCCTAAGAATAGGTAATCATTGTGAAGTGACCAAAGAGACTGAGCCCATGTAGTACTTCTTGGACGAGGGAATGAAGAGCATTAGCTTTGATATGTTGAGGCCATAGACTCTCCGGTGTGGACTTTTCCACTAATGGAAAAAAGAGAGCTCAATATTTTTAAGGTTTTGATCAAGTTAACGGCAACATAGAGAGATAAACCCTTAGGTTTGGAAGAATCTAGAAAACTCTCTCGCTCTGCCAAAGAAGAGCAAGAAATAAATCCTTAGTAGAGCAAAGGCTAAAAAAGAAGTTAAGGTTAGGAAAGCCAAGCTTCGTACTCGCTCCATCTCCGTTAACATGGCCCAAGCAATTGACCTAGAATAGGAAGACGCGGAGGTGAAGCGTGCCAGCATGACTGTAGAAATTGGTCTCATATAAAATATAAGAGAGCTTCCTATATCCTAATGTCTCATGAGATAGCGTGAGATACAACAACCATCATTGACTCCCACAAAAGTGCAGGTGGAAGGAGTGAACTCGTTCCAGACCACATGTATAGGAGCTTTCACTACTATGTTTCACATTGGGAATAACCCCTTGGGGGAGGGAAGTTTTATATCATGCCTGTAGTACTTCTTGGATTAGGATGGATGGGCATAACTTGATTGGGACTGGAGGACATGGACCGAGTAATTGACCTAACAGAGGAAAACTAGGAGGAGGTGAAGTGTGCCAGACTATGGTTGGTCATGATCATAGAAATTGCTCTCAAATAAGACATGGGAGAGCTAGCCATAACCCAATGTCTCATGATCATAGAAATTGCTCTCAAATAAAACATGGGAGAGCTAGCCATAACCTAATGTCTCATGATCATAGAAATTGCTCTCAAATAAAACATGGGAGAGCTAGCCATAACCTAATGTCTCATGAGATGTGAGATACAACAACCATCATTGACTCCCACAAGAGTCCACGTGGAAGGAAAGAACTCGTTCTTCCAAACCACATGCATAGGAGCTTTAACTACTATGTCTCACATTGGGAATAACCCCTTGGAAGGGAAGTTTTTTTATCATGCCTGTAGTTCTTCTTGGACGAGGATGGATGGGCATAATTTGATTGGGACTCAAGAACTACTACCTTGTGAGTAGCCTTGGGATATCGGTAATAATCATTCTGATGTGACCAACGAGGAGCCCATGTAGTACTTCTTGGACGAGGGAATGAAGAGCATTAGCTTTGATATGTTGAGGCCATAGACCTCTCATGTGGACTTTTGCCACACCAATGGAAAAGAGAGCTCAATATTTTTCAGGTTCTGATCAAGTTAATGGCCACATAGTGATCTGAACCCTTAGGTTTGGAAGAATCTAGAAAACTCTCTCACTCTGCCCTAAGAAGAGCAGTAAATAAATCTTTAGCAAAGGCTAAAAAAGAAGTTAAGGCTAGTAAAGCTAGGCTTCGTAATTGCTCCACCTCCATTAGCATGGCCCAAGTAATTAACCTAGAAGAGGAAGACTGGGAGGTGAAGTGTGCCAGAATATGGTTTTGCATGACCATAGAAATTGGTCTCAAATAAAACATGAGAGAGCTAGCCATAACCTAATGTCTCATGAGACAATGTGAGATACAACAACCATCATTAACTCCCACAAAAGTGCAGTAGGAAGGAGTGAACTCGTTCCAAACCACATACATAGGAGGAGCTTTCACTACTATGTTTCACATTGGGAATAACTCCTTGGAAGGGAAGTTTTACATCATGCCTACAGTACTTCTTGGACGAGGATGGATGGGCATAATTTGATTGGGACACTCGAGAACTTCTACCTTGTAATAAGTAGCCTTGGGATATTGGTAATCATTCTGCTGATGTGACCAAAGAGGAGCCCATGTAGTACTTCTTGGACGAGGGAATGAAGACAATGCATTAGCTTTGATATGTTGAGGCCGTAGACTCTCATGTGTGGACTTTTGCCACCAATGGAAAAGAGAGCTCAATTTTTAAGGTTCCGATCAAGTTAATGGCCACATAGCGAGATGAACCCTTATGTCTGGAAGAATCTAGAAAACTCTATCGCTCTGCCAAGAAGAGCAATAAGTAAATCCTTAGTAGCAAAGGCTAAAAAAAGAAGTTAAGGCTAGGCAAGCCAAGCTTCGTAATTATTCCATCTCCGTTTAGAAGAGGAGGACTGGGAGGTTAAATGTGCAGACTATGGTTTTGCATGACCATACAAATTGTTCTCAAATAAAACATGGGAGAGCTAGCCATAACCTAATGTCTCATGACACAGTGTGAGATACAACAGCCATCATTGACTCCCACAAAAGTGCAGGTGGAAGGAGTGAGCTCGTTCCAAACCACATGCATGGGAGCTTTCAGTACTATATGTTTCACATTGGGAATAACCCCTTGGAAGGGAAGTTTTATATCATCCCTGTAGTTCTTCTTGGACGAGAATGGACGGCCACCATAATTTGACTGGGACTCAAGAACTGCTACCTTGTAAAAAGTAGCCTTGGGATAGGTAATCATTGTGTGATGTGACAAAAGAGGACTTCTTGGACGAGGGAATGAAGACCATTAGCTTTGATATATTGAGGCCATAGATTCTCATGTCGACTTTTGCCACCAATGAAAAAGCTCTAGAGCTCAATATTCTCATCAAGTTAATGGCCACATAGAGAGATGAACCCTTAGGTTTGGAAGAATCTAGAAAACTCTCTCGCTCTGCCAAGAAGAGCAATGAATAAATTCATAGCAAAGCCAAAAAAAGAAGTTAAGGCTAGGCAAGCCAAGCTTCGTAATTGCTTCATCTCCATTAACATGGCCCGAGTAATTGAGCTAGAAGAGGAAGTCTAGGAGGCGAAGCGTGGTCGTGATCATAGAAATTTGTCTCAAAAAAAACATGGGAGAGCTAGCCATAACCTAATGTCTCATGAGAAAGTGTGAGATACAACAAGCATCATCGACTCCCACAAAAGTTCAGGTGGAAGGAGTGAACACATTGCAAACCACATGCATCATCGGAGCTCTCACTACAATATTTCGCATTGGGAATAACCCCTTAGAAGGGAAGTTTTAAATCAGGCCTGCAGTAGTTCTTGGACGACGATGGATAGCCATAATTTGATTGGGACTCGAGAACTGCTACCTTGTCCGTAGCCTAAGAATAGGTAATCATTGTGAAGTGACCAAAGAGACTGAGCCCATGTAGTACTTCTTGGACGAGGGAATGAAGAGCATTAGCTTTGATATGTTGAGGCCATAGACTCTCCGGTGTGGACTTTGCCACCAATGGAAAAAAGAGAGCTCAATATTTTTAAGGTTTTGATCAAGTTAACGGCAACATAGAGAGATAAACCCTTAGGTTTGGAAGAATCTAGAAAACTCTCTCGCTCTGCCAAAGAAGAGCAAGAAATAAGTCCTTAGTAGAGCAAAGGCTAAAAAAGAAGTTAAGGTTAGGAAAGCCAAGCTTCGTACTTGCTCCATCTCCGTTAACATGGCCCAAGCAATTGACCTATAAGAGGAAGACTCGGAGGTGAAGCATGCCAGCATGACTGTAGAAATTGGTCTCATATAAAATATAAGAGAGCTTCCTATAACCTAATGTCTCATGAGATAGCGTGAGATACAACAACCATCATTGACTCCCACAAAAGTGCAGGTGGAAGGAGTGAACTCATTCCAGACCACATGTATAGGAGCTTTCACTACTATGTTTCACATTGGGAATAACCCCTTGGGGGAGGGAAGTTTTATATCATGCCTGTAGTACTTCTTGGATTAGGATGGATGGGCATAACTTGATTGGGACTGGAGGACATGGACCGAGTAATTGACCTAGCAGAGGAAAACTAGGAGGAGGTGAAGTGTGCCAGACTATGGTTGGTCATGATCATAGAAATTGCTCTCAAATAAGACATGGGAGAGCTAGCCATAACCCAATGTCTCATGATCATAGAAATTGCTCTCAAATAAAACATGGGAGAGCTAGCCATAACCTAATGTCTCATGATCATAGAAATTGCTCTCAAATAAAACATGGGAGAGCTAGCCATAACCTAATGTCTCATGAGATGTGAGATACAACAACCATCATTGACTCCCACAAGAGTCCACGTGGAAGGAAAGAACTCGTTCTTCCAAACCACATGCATAGGAGCTTTCACTACTATGTCTCACATTGGGAATAACCCCTTGGAAGGGAAGTTTTTTTATCATGCCTGTAGTTCTTCTTGGACGAGGATGGATGGGCATAATTTGATTGGGACTCAAGAACTACTACCTTGTGAGTAGCCTTGGGATATCGGTAATAATCATTCTGATGTGACCAACGAGGAGCCCATGTAGTACTTCTTGGACGAGGGAATGAAGAGCATTAGCTTCGATATGTTGAGGCCATAGACCTCTCATGTGGACTTTTGCCACACCAATGGAAAAGAGAGCTCAATATTTTTCAGGTTCTCATCAAGTTAATGGCCACATAGTGATCTGAACCCTTAGGTTTGGAAGAATCTAGAAAACTCTCTCACTCTGCCCCAAGAAGAGTAGTAAATAAATCTTTAGCAAAGGCTAAAAAAGAAGTTAAGGCTAGCAAATCCAGGCTTCGTAATTGCTCCACCTCCGTTAGCATGGCCCAAGTAATTAACCTAGAAGAGGAAGACTAGGAGGTGAAGTGTGCCAGAATATGGTTTTGCATGACCATAGAAATTGGTCTCAAATAAAACATGAGAGAGCTAGCCATAACCTAATGTCTCATGAGACAATGTGAGATACAACAACCATCATTAACTCCCACAAAAGTGCAGTAGGAAGGAGTGAACTCGTTCCAAACCACATACATAGGAGGAGCTTTCACTACTATGTTTCACATTGGGAATAACTCCTTGGAAGGGAAGTTTTACATCATGCCTACAGTACTTCTTGGACGAGGATGGATGGGCATAATTTGATTGGGACAAGGCCATAGATTCTCATGTCGACTTTTGCCACCAATGAAAAAGCTCTAGAGCTCAATATTCTCATCAAGTTAATGGCCACATAGAGAGATGAACCCTTAGGTTTGGAAGAATCAAGAAAACTCTCTCGCTCTGCCCAAGAAGAGCAATGAATAAATTCTTAGCAAAGCCAAAAAAAGAAGTTAAGGCTAGGCAAGCCAAGCTTCGTAATTGCTTCATCTCCATTAACATGGCATGAGTAATCGACCTAGAAGAGGAAGACTAGGAGGCGAAGCGTGGTCGTGATCATAGAAATTGGTCTCAAATAAAACATGGGAGAGCTAGCCATAACCTAATGTCTCATGAGAAAGTGTGAGATACAACAAGCATCATCGACTCCCACAAAAGTTCAGGTGGAAGGAGTGAACACATTGCAAACCACATGCATCATCGGAGCTCTCACTACAATATTTCGCATTGGGAATAACCCCTTAGAAGGGAAGTTTTAAATCAGGCCTCCACTAGTTCTTGGACGATGATGGATAGCCATAATTTGATTGGGACTCGAGAACTGCTACCTTGTACGTAGCCTAAGAATAGGTAATCATTGTGATGTGACCAAAGAGACTGAGCCCATGTAGTACTTCTTGGACGAGGGAATGAAGAGCATTAGCTTTTATATGTTGAGGCCATAGACTCTCCGGTGTGGACTTTGCCACCAATGGAAAAAAGAGAGCTCAATATTTTTAAGGTTTTGATCAAGTTAACGGCAACATAGAGAGATAAACCCTTAGGTTTGAAAGAATCTAGAAAACTCTCTCGCTCTGCCAAAGAAGAGCAAGAAATAAATCCTTAGTAGAGCAAAGGCTAAAAAAGAGGTTAAGGTTAGGAAAGCCAAGCTTCGTACTCGCTCCATCTCCGTTAACATGGCCCAAGCAATTGACCTAGAAGAGGAAGACTCGGAGGTGAAGCGTGCCAGCATGACTGTAGAAATTGGTCTCATATAAAATATAAGAGAGCTTCCTATAACCTAATGTCTCATGAGATAGCGTGAGATACAACAACCATCATTGACTCCCACAAAAGTGCAGGTGGAAGGAGTGAACTCGTTCCAGACCACATGTATAGGAGCTTTCACTACTATGTTTCACATTGGGAATAACCCCTTGGGGGAGGGAAGTTTTATATCATGCCTGTAGTACTTCTTGGATTAGGATGGATGGGCATAACTTGATTGGGACTGGAGGACATGGACCGAGTAATTGACCTAACAGAGGAAAACTAGGAGGAGGTGAAGTGTGCCAGACTATGGTTGGTCATGATCATAGAAATTGCTCTCAAATAAGAGATGGGAGAGCTAGCCATAACCCAATGTCTCATGATCATAGAAATTGCTCTCAAATAAAACATGGGAGAGCTAGCCATAACCTAATGTCTCATGATCATAGAAATTGCTCTCAAATAAAACATGGGAGAGCTAGCCATAACCTAATGTCTCATGAGATGTGAGATACAACAACCATCATTGACTCCCACAAGAGTCCACGTGGAAGGAAAGAACTCGTTCTTCCAAACCACATGCATAGGAGCTTTCACTACTATGTCTCACATTGGGAATAACCCCTTGGAAGGGAAGTTTTTTTATCATGCCTGTAGTTCTTCTTGGACGAGGATGGATGGGCATAATTTGATTGGGACTCAAGAACTACTACCTTGTGAGTAGCCTTGGGATATCGGTAATAATCATTCTGATGTGACCAACGAGGAGCCCATGTAGTACTTCTTGGACGAGGGAATGAAGAGCATTAGCTTTGATATGTTGAGGCCATAGACCTCTCATGTGGACTTTTGCCACACCAATGGAAAAGAGAGCTCAATATTTTTCAGGTTCTGATCAAGTTAATGGCCACATAGTGATCTGAACCCTTAGGTTTGGAAGAATCTAGAAAACTCTCTCACTCTGCCCTAAGAAGAGCAGTAAATAACTCTTTAGCAAAGGCTAAAAAAGAAGTTAAGGCTAGCAAAGCCAGGCTTCGTAATTGCTCCACCTCCATTAGCATGGCCCAAGTAATTAACCTAGAAGAGGAAGACTGGGAGGTGAAGTGTGCCAGAATATGGTTTTGCATGACCATAGAAATTGGTCTCAAATAAAACATGAGAGAGCTAGCCATAACCTAATGTCTCATGAGACAATGTGAGATACAACAACCATCATTAACTCCCACAAAAGTGCAGTAGGAAGGAGTGAACTCGTTCCAAACCACATACATAGGAGGAGCTTTCACTACTATGTTTCACATTGGGAATAACTCCTTGGAAGGGAAGTTTTACATCATGCCTACAGTACTTCTTGGACGAGGATGGATGGGCATAATTTGATTGGCACACTCGAGAACTTCTACCTTGTAATAAGTAGCCTTGGGATATCAGTAATCATTCTGCTGATGTGACCAAAGAGAAGCCCATGTAGTACTTCTTGGACGAGGGAATGAAGACAATGCATTAGCTTTGATATGTTGAGGCCGTAGACACTTGAAAAACGCGAGATGTCCTCATCTCGCTTCGCCAACTCTTCTTCTTTCTCCCAGGTGGCGGACTTTTGCCACCAATGGAAAAGAGAGCTCAATTCTTAAGGTTCTGATCAAGTTAATGGCCACATAGCGAGATGAACCCAAGAGCAATAAGTAAATCCTTAGTAGCAAAGGCTAAAAGAAGAAGTTAAGGCTAAGCAAGCCAAGCTTCGTTATTGTTTCATCTCCGTTATCATGGCCCAAGTAATTGACTTAGAAGAGGAGGACTGGGAGGTGAAATGTGCAGACTATGGTTTTGCATGACCATAGAAATTGTTCTCAAATAAAACATGGGAGAGCTAGCCATAACCTAATGTCTCATGAGACAGTGTGAGATACAACAGCCATCATTGACTCCCACAAAAGTGCAAGTGGAAGGAGTGAGCTCGTTCCAAACCACATGCATGGGAGCTTTCAGTACTATATGTTTCACATTGGGAATAACCCCTTGGAAGGGAAGTTTTATATCATCCCTGTAGTTCTTCTTGGACGAGAATGGACGGCCACCATAATTTGACTGGGACTCAAGAACTGCTACCTTGTAAAACGTAGCCTTGGGATAGGTAATCATTGTGTGATGTGACAAAAGAGGACTTCTTGGACGAGGGAATGAAGACCATTAGCTTTGATAT
Organism: Cibotium barometz; assembly: GCF_041138505.1. NCBI lineage: Eukaryota > Viridiplantae > Streptophyta > Polypodiopsida > Cyatheales > Cibotiaceae > Cibotium > Cibotium barometz. The sequence goes on along the minus strand of NC_141105.1, from coordinate 1,255,453 downwards.
ATTGAGGGCATAGATTCTCATGTCGACTTTTGCCACCAATGAAAAAGAGAGCTCAATATTCTGATCAAGTTAATGGCCACATAGAGAGATGAACCCTTAGGTTTGGAAGAATCTAGAAAACTCTCTCGCTCTGCCAAGAAGAGCAATGAATAAATTCTTAGCAAAGGCTAAAAAAGAAGTAAAGGCTAGGCAAGCCAAGCTTCGTAATTGCTTCATCTCCATTAACATGGCCCGAGTAATTGAGCTAGAAGAGGAAGACTAGGAGGCGAAGCGTGGTCGTGATCATAGAAATTGGTCTCAAATAAAACATGGGAGAGCTAGCCATAACCTAATGTCTCATGAGACAGTGTGAGATACAACATGCATCATCGACTCCCACAAAAGTTCAGGTGGAAGGAGTGAACACGTTGCAAACCACACGCATCATCGGAGCTCTCACTACAATATTTCGCATTGGGAATAACCCCTTAGAAGGGAAGTTTTAAATCAGGCCTGCAGTAGTTCTTGGACGACGATGGATAGCCATAATTTGATTGGGACTCGAGAACTGCTACCTTGTATGTAGCCTAAGAATAGGTAATCATTGTGATGTGACCAAAGAGACTGAGCCCATGTAGTACTTCTTGGACGAGGGAATGAAGAGCATTAGCTTTGATATGTTGAGGCCATAGACTCTCAGGTGTGTGGACTTTGCAACCAATGGAAAAAAGAGAGCTCAATATTTTTAAGGTTTTGATCAAGTTAACAGCAACATAGAGAGATAAACCCTTAGGTTTGGAAGAATCTAGAAAACTCTCTCGCTCTGCCAAAGAAGAGCAAGAAATAAATCCTTAGTAGAGCAAACGCTAAAAAAGAAGTTAAGGTTAGGAAAGCCAAGCTTCGTACTTGCTCCATCTCCGTTAACATGGCCCAAGCAATTGACCTAGAAGAGGAAGACTCGGAGGTGAAGCGTGCCAGCATGACTGTAGAAATTGGTCTCATATAAAATATAAGAGAGCTTCCTATAACCTAATGTCTCATGAGATAGCGTGAGATACAACAACCATCATTGACTCCCACAAAAGTGCAGGTGGAAGGAGTGAACTCGTTCCAGACCACATGTATAGGAGCTTTCACTACTATGTTTCACATTGGGAATAACCCCTTGGGGAGGGAAGTTTTATATCATGCCTGTAGTACTTCTTGGATTAGGATGGATGGGCATAACTTGATTGGGACTGGAGGACATGGACCGAGTAATTGACCTAGCAGAGGAAAACTAGGAGGAGGTGAAGTGTGCCAGACTATTGTTGGTCATGATCATAGAATTTAATTGCTCTCAAATAAGACATGGGAGAGCTAGCCATAACCCAATGTCTCATGATCATAGAAATTGCTCTCAAATAAAACATGGGAGAGCTAGCCATAACCTAATGTCTCATGATCATAGAAATTGCTCTCAAATAAAACATGGGAGAGCTAGCCATAACCTAATGTCTCATGAGACAGTGTGAGATACAACAACCATCATTGACTCCCACAAGAGTCTACGCGGAAAGAAAGAACTCGTTCTTCCAATCCACATGCATAGGAGCTTTCACTACTATGTCTCACATTGGGAATAACCCCTTGGAAGGGAAGTTTTTTTATCATGCATGTAGTTCTTCTTGGACGAGGATGGATGGGCATAATTTGATTGGGACTCAAGAACTACTACCTTGTGAGTAGCCTTGGGATCTCGGTAATAATCATTCTGATGTGACCAACGAGGAGCCCATGTAGTACTTCTTGGACGAGGGAATGAAGAGCATTAGCTTCGATATGTTGAGGCCATAGACCTCTCATGTGGACTTTTGCCACACCAATGGAAAAGAGCTCTCAATATTTTTCAGGTTCTGATCAAGTTAATGGCCACATAGTGATCTGAACCCTTAGGTTTGGAAGAATCTAGAAAACTCTCTCACTCTGCCAAGAAGAGTAATAAATAAATCTTTAGCAAAGGCTAAAAAAGAAGTTAAGGCTAGCAAAGCCAGGCTTGGTAATTGCTCCACCTCTGTTAGCATGGCGCAAGTAATTAACCTAGAAGATGGTTTTGCATGACCATAGAAATTGGTCTCAAATAAAACATGAGAGAGCTAGCCATAACCTAATGTCTCATGAGACAATGTGAGATACAACAACCATCATTAACTCCCACAAGTGCAGTAGGAAGGAGTGAACTCGTTCCAAACCACATACATAGGAGGAGCTTTCACTACTACGTTTCACATTGGAATAACTCCTTGGAAGGGAAGTTTTACATCATGCCTACAGTACTTCTTGGACGAGGATGGATGGGCATAATTTGATTGGGACACTCGAGAACTGCTACCTTGTAATAAGTTGCCTTGGGATATCGGTAATCATTCTGCTGATGTGACCAAAGAGGAGCCCATGTAGTACTTCTTGGACGAGGGAATGAAGACAATGCATTAGCTTTGATATGTTGAGGCCGTAGACTCTCATGTGTGGACTTTTGCCACCAATGGAAAAGAGAGCTCAATTTTTAAGGTTCTGATCAAGTTAATGGCCACATAACGAGATGAACCCTTATGTCTGGAAGAATCTAGAAAACTCTATCGCTCTGCCAAGAAAGCAATAAGTAAATCCTTAGTAGCAAAGGCTAAAAAAAGAAGTTAAGGCTAGGCAAGCCAAGCTTCGTAATTGTTCCATCTCCATTATCATGGCCCAAGTAATTGACTTAGAAGAGGAGGACTAGGAGGTGAAATGTGCAGACTATGGTTTTGCATGACCATAGAAATTGTTCTCAAATAAAACATGGGAGAGCTAGCCATAACCTAATGTCTCATGACACAGTGTGAGATACAACAGCCATCATTGACTCCTACAAAAGTGCAGGTGGAAGGAGTGAGCTCGTTCCAAACCACATGCATGGGAGCTTTCAGTACTATATGTTTTGCATTGGGAATAACCCCTTGGAAGAGAAGTTTTATATCATCCCTGTAGTTCTTCTTGGACGAGAATGGACGGCCACCAAAATTTGACTGGGACTCAAGAACTACTACCTTGTAAAAAGTAGCCTTGGGATAGGTAATCATTGTGTGATGTGACAAAAAAGGACTTCTTGGACGAGGGAATGAAGACCATTAGCTTTGATATATTGAGGCCATAGATTCTCATGTCGACTTTTGCCACCAATGAAAAAGCTCTAGAGCTCAATATTCTCATCAAGTTAATGGCCACATAGAGAGATGAACCCTTAGGTTTGGAAGAATCTAGAAAACTCTCTCGCTCTGCCCAAGAAGAGCAATGAATAAATTCTTAGCAAAGCCAAAAAAAGAAGTGAAGGCTAGGCAAGCCAAGCTTCGTAATTGCTTCATCTCCATTAACATGGCCCGAGTAATTGAGCTAGAAGAGGAAGACTAAGAGGCAAAGCGTGGTCGTGATCATAGAAATTGGTCTCAAATAAAACATGGGAGAGCTAGCCATAACCTAATGTCTCATGAGACAGTGTGAGATACAGCAAGCATCATCGACTCCCACAAAAGTTCAGGTGGAAGGAGTGAACACGTTGCAAACCACATGCATCATCGAAGCTCTCACTACAATATTTCGCATTGGGAATAACCCCTTAGAAGGGAAGTTTTAAATCAGGCTTGCAGTAGTTCTTGGACGACGATGGATAGCCATAATTTGATTGGGACTCGAGAACTGCTACCTTGTACGTAGCCTAAGAATAGGTAATCATTGTGATGTGACCAAAGAGACTGAGCCCATGTAGTACTTCTTGGACAAGGGAATGAAGAGCATTAGCTTTGATATGTTGAGGCCATAGAGTCTCAGGTGTGGACTTTGCCACCAATGGAAAAAAGAGAGCTCAATACTTTTAAGGTTTTGATCAAGTTAACGGCAACATAGAGAGATAAACCCTTAGGTTTGGAAGAATCTAGAAAACTCTCTCGCTCTGTCAAAGAAGAGCAAGAAATAAATCCTTAGTAGAGCAAAGGCTAAAAAAGAGGTTAAGGTTAGGAAAGCCAAGATTCGTACTTGCTCCATCTCCGTTAACATGGCCCAAGCAATTGACCTAGAAGAGGAAGACTCGGAGGTGAAGCGTGCCAGCATGACTGTAGAAATTGGTCTCATATAAAATATAAGAGAGCTTCCTATAACCTAATGTCTCATGAGATAGCGTGAGATACAACAACCATCATTGACTCCCACAAAAGTGCAGGTGGAAGGAGTGAACTCGTTCCAGACCACATGTATAGGAGCTTTCACTACTATGTTTCACATTGGGAATAACCCCGTGGGGAGGGAAGTCTTATATGATGCCTGTAGTACTTCTTGGATTAGGATGGATGGGCATAACTTGATTGGGACTGGAGGACATGGACCGAGTAATTGACCTAGCAGAGGAAAACTAGGAGGAGGTGAAGTGTGCCAGACTATTGTTGGTCATGATCATAGAAATTGCTCTCAAATAAGACATGGGAGAGCTAGCCATAACCCAATGTCTCATGATCATAGAATTTGCTCTCAAATAAAACATGGGAGAGCTAGCCATAACCTAATGTCTCATGATCATAGAAATTGCTCTCAAATAAAACATGGGAGAGCTAGCCATAACCTAATGTCTCATGAGACAGTGTGAGATACAACAACCATCATTGACTCCGACAAGAGTCCACGCGGAAGGAAAGAACTCGTTCTTCCAAACCACATGCATAGGAGCTTTCACTACTATGTCTCACATTGGGAATAACCCCTTGGAAGGGAAGTTTTTTTATCATGCCTGTAGTTCTTCTTGGACGAGGATGGATGGGCATAATTTGATTGGGACTCAAGAACTACTACCTTGAGAGTAGCCTTGGGATATCGGTAATAATCATTCTGATGTGACCAACGAGGAGCCCATGTAGTACTTCTTGGACGAGGGAATGAAGAGCATTGGCTTCGATATGTTGAGGCCATAGACCTCTCATGTGGACTTTTAACACACCAATGGAAAAGAGAGCTCAATATTTTTCAGGTTCTGATCAAGTTAATGGCCACATAGTGATCTGAACACTTAGGTTTGGAAGAATCTAGAAAACTCTCTCACTCTGCCAAGAAGAGCAGTAAATAAATCTTTAGCAAAGGCTAAAAAAGAAGTTAAGGCTAGCAAAGCCAGGCTTCGTAATTGCTCCACCTCCGTTAGCATGGCCCAAGTAATTAACCTAGAAGAGGAAGACTAGGAGGTGAAGTGTGCTAGAATATGGTTTTGCATGACCATAGAAATTGGTCTCAAATAAAACATGAGAGAGCTAGCCATAACCTAATGTCTCATGAGACAATTTGAGATACAACAACCATCATTAACTCCCACAAAAGTGCAGTAGGAAGGAGTGAACTCGTTCCAAACCACATACATAGGAGGAGCTTTCACTACTATGTTTCACATTGGGAATAACTCCTTGGAAGGGAAGTTTTACATCATGCCTACTACAGTACTTCTTGGACGAGGATGGATGGGCATAATTTGATTGGGACACTCGAGAACTGCTACCTTGTAATAAGTAGCCTTGGGATATCGATAATGATGTGACCAAAGAGGAGCCCATGTAGTACTTCTTGGATGAGGGAATGAAGACAATGCATTAGCTTTGATATGTTGAGGCTGTAGACTCTCATGTGTGGACTTTTGCCACCAATGGAAAAGAGAGCTCAATTTTTAAGGTTCTGATCAAGTTAATGGCCACATAGCGAGATGAACCCTTATGTCTGGAAGAATCTAGAAAACTCTATCGCTGTGCCAAGAAGAGCAATAAGTAAATCCTTAGTAGCAAAGGCTAAAAAAAGAAGTTAAGGCTAGCCAAGCCAAGCTTCGTAATTGTTCCATCTCCATTATCATGGCCCAAGTAATTGACTTAGAAGAGGAGGACTGGGAGGTGAAATGTGCAGACTATGGTTTTGCATGACCATAGAAATTGTTCTCAAATAAAATATGGGAGAGCTAGCCATAACCTAATGTCTCATGAGACAGTGTGAGATACAACAACCATCATTGACTCCCACAAAAGTGCAGGTGGAAGGAGTGTAAGATTCCTCTCCCAACCCCTTTTTGATGCCTAGTATATTCCCCTGTAATCAATTCCTTTTCTGAAATATAAGAGACCTTGTTTCTAACTGTTTTAACCTAGAGAGAGAAAATTATTCTAGAGAGAGAATATTCAGATTTTGAATATTTTTGGATAGAAAAATATCTCTTATAATTCAGATGAGTTCCCCTGAAACAGAAATTTAAAAAGAATTTTCCAATGTGCAATTGGAATTAATTGGAAATAGGTATAAAGAACCTTAGCCTAAGGGTCTAGATTTTCAGAAATCTTTAGACTATGGTCCAATTAAGGTTCCTATGGGCCAATAGCATCAATCCATGTGTAGGGAGGAGATAAATCCAAATTGTAAAAGAAGATACCCAAAAATGAGTAAATGCTCACATAAGATGAAGAGTTGAAAATGTACAAGGTTTATTAGTAAATAAACACATATGTAAGGAAGGGGAGTTCTTTAAAGGAGGTGCATATTTCACATAAGATGAAGAGTTGAAAATGTACAAGGTTTATTAGTAAATAAACACATATGTAAGGAAGGGGAGTTCTTTAAAGGAGGTGCATATTTCACATAAGATGAAGAGTTGAAAATGTACAAGGTTTATTAGTAAATAAACACATATGTAAGGAAGGGGAGTTCTTTAAAGGAGGTGCATATTTCACATAAGATGAAGAGTTGAAAATGTACAAGGCTTATTAGTAAAAAAACTATGACACATATGTAAGGAAGAGGAGTTCTTTAAAGGAGGTGCATATTTCACATAAGATGAAGAGTTGAAAATGTACAAGGTTTATTAGTAAAAAACTATGAGCAATACAATTTTGACACATATGTAAGGAAGGGGAATTCTTTAAAGGAGGTGCATATTTCACATGCTTGAATGAATTTTAAACTCATAAAAATTGAGATATTTCATCTCTCCTCTCTCCTAATTCAAGTCTAGTTCCAAAAAGTTAGTTTAAGTGACCTAAAAATGGTCAAAAAGTGACCAAACTGACTTGGAAAATTCTAGAATCAGTTGTTTGGTTAGGAGCTCAAATTTTCCTATAAATAGAAGCCTCCCCTTGTTGAAAAAAAAACATAGTCTCTTATGCTTTGTTACTCTACTCCACCTAAGCCAAAATATATAGTCTCTTATGCTTTGTTACTCTACTCCACCTAAGCCAAAATACATAGTCTCTTATGCTTTGTTACTCTACTCCACCTAAGCCAAAATACATAGTCTCTTATGCTTTGTTACTCTACTCCACCTAAGCCAAAATACATAGTCTCTTATGCTTTGTTACTCTACTCCACCTAAGCCAAAATATATAGTCTCTTATGCTTTGTTACTCTACTCCACCTAAGCCAAAATACATAGTCTCTTATGCTTTGTTACTCTACTCCACCTAAGCCAAAATATATAGTCTCTTATGCTTTGTTACTCTACTCCACCTAAGCCAAATTAGATAGAGTCTTATGCTTTGTTACTCTACTCCACCTAAGCCAAATTAGATAGAGTCTTATGCTTTGTTACTCTACTCCACCTAAGCTAAAATATATAGTGTCTTATGCCTTGTTACTCTACTCTACCTAAGCCAAGAACTGTGAATTCTTTAATAATTCACTAGTTTTTGATACCTCTCTCTTTCTTCAATCTCCATTGGTGGCTCCATCAACATACTAAACCAATTGATTGGTTGGGGGCCTCTACCGTGAATAAAGAATCAAGCAAATCATAAGGTAAGTATATTGAATTTCGATCTTTTCTATGATTTCTCAATGATTCTCTCTTCTCAACCCCTCTCAAGCTTGAGAAGTTTAATTGGTATGGTTTTTTTTTAAATGCTAATGAAGTTAATTGGTGAATAGTAGTGAAGAGTTACATAATTTAATAAATGCTATAGAAGTTAATTTCCACTTATATTTAAATTCTAATGGTTTTTATAATTTCTCTCTCTCACTCAAGAAATGGTCATACTCATGACCCATTCTCAATCCAAATGAAGCTTTTCATAAAGCTTTTCCTTAATCCAAGATTAAGCTATTCTTGAGGCCAAATTAATGGCTTTTTGCTATGCTTTTAGTTTATGCACATTGATGATTCAATCCATTATGGATTGATGATCCAATTAGAGACCATTCTAATTGTTTTCTTAATGATCCAATTAGAGACCATTATGGATTGATGATCCAATTAGAGACCATTCTAATTGTTTTCTTAATGATCCAATTAGAGACCGTTATGGATTGATGATCCAATTAGAGACCATTCTAATTATTTCTTTAATAATGAGCTTTATCCCTTAGAAAAAAATTGAGATTTATCAGTCATAGTAGCGGAGCTATGGCAAAATTTTTATAGAAATTACGCATAAAATAAATTCATTCAAAGCATAAAAAGAGGACTTTCTACCATATTCTAGGAACTATCATCCTAGATTAATTAAAAGAATTTTATCATGCATGGAGATGTGGATGTTTGCATGTAGATGTAGATGTATAGATGTAGATGTGGATATGGAGGTGGATGGATGCATGTAGATGTAGATGTATAGATGTAGATGTGAATGGAGATGTGGATGTATGCATGGAGATGTGGATGTATGCATGTAGATGTAGATGTATAGATGTGGATGTGGATGTATACATGTAGATGTAGATGTATAGATACGGATGTGGATATGGAGGTGGATGTATACATGTAGATGTAGATGTATAGATGTAGATGTGGATGTGGAGGTAGATGGATGCATGTAGATGTAGATGTAGATGTATAGATGTAGATGGGAATGGAGATATGGATGTATGCATGTAGATGTAGATGTATAGATGTAGATGTGGATGTGGAGGTGGATGGATGCATGTAGATGTAGATGTATAGATGTAGATGTGAATGGAGATGTGGATGTATACATGTAGATGTAGATGTATGGAGGTGAATGTGAATGTGGATGTGGATGTATGCATAGAGATGTAGATGTATGCATGTAGATGTGAATGTACGCATATAGATGTGGATGTATGGATGTGAATATACGATATGCGATGTGAGGGAATCTGAAGTGATGAGATAGAAATGATGTGATGGGATGAGTATACATATAAATGGAATATAGAATAAGTAATGTAGATTGATAAAGGATAATGTGGAAAATGAAAGTTAAAATAGAAATTGTGTTGTAAACTGTTTGTAAATACTGTTTGTAAATACTGTTTGTAAATGCTGTTTGTAAATGATTGTTTTATGTCAAGAATGCTGGGGGGAGCATTTTGACCGTCTTGTGATTAAAGTCGTGATGGTAAAGTTGCAACTGTTGACGGGGAGTCAATGAAGGACGTCTCGCGTAGCAAGGTCGGCCGAGGTCTTGACCAGCCTCGGTGCGATTAAAATGGTGAGCTTCCGGTACGGTGGATGAGGGGCCAAGGAAGCGGCCTATGCGTGAAGCGCTAGGTTACCTGCGAAGGATCCTAGAGGGTGCTGACCATACGGTGCTCGGGCTCTGGGTTGCCTAGGATACCCACGCGTGCGTCGAGGAAGATATTGGAACAGAGTTGGAGTTGTTTTCTGAAATCGAGCATGGATCTGGTTGATTGACCTTGCTGGTCTTCAATGGATGAGTCCATGGCTCCTTATATGGATCTGTTGGTTGATCTTGCTGATCTTCAACGAGATTCCATCTTGTTAAGTGATTATATTGCCAAGTATTATGGGCTAGGAACTATCGAAACGGCTCCTGAGCGTTCTAGTTGCCAATGATGCCATAGATACTCTGATGAAGGAATGATGGGAAATTAAGAATCAATTAGATAAATTGGAAGATGGTGATCAATGATACTATGGTTTTATTAAAGGATTGTTTTAAACTGGTTGAATCTGGTTGAAAAAAAAAGGCAATTTCATATTGGGTGTGTGAGTGGTGTGACTAGTTTTATTTTGCATGAACATCCGGCTAGGGGGCCTTGGAACTCTTTTCCTTGGTACCCAGGACAAAACCTAACCAAATTTTTAATTGGATCCCATCACTACAGTGGTTGGGCGGTTGGCTAACCCATGGGATTGGATGGGGTTAGTCTGGACTGATGGATCCGTAAACCGAGACTCAAACTTTTGTTTACGATAGAAAAAAAAAAAAAATAAATCCCGGACAGTAACTGTTCTATGGATAGGAATCAACGGCTGTGCCTCTTGAATGGGGAAAAAAGCGTTGATCCCAATGATCCAAGTGCAAGTTTCTTCCTTGAACTGACTAAGTATCTTATAGATGTAATCGGATCATCTCGATCAGAAATGATCTTGACTACGTTAGAGTAAAAAGTTATCCTGGTGGAATCGCCCGTGCTTTCCGGTAAAGGAAGTTTTTCCGGGTTCGGTTTTGGAACAACCGACGGATTAGTCTCTTATCCGGATATCCGTGGGCGAGGCCCCGAGTGTGGGACCCCTGTCCCACGCGAGAAGCGCTACTTCCGCTGCCAGTACCCCGAATTCGTTGCTCGGTGGGGACAGGGATCTTACAAGGAGTGAGCTCGTTCCAAACCACATGCATGGGAGCTTTTTCTATGGTCATGCAAAACCATATTCTGGCACACTTCACCTCCTAGTCTTCCTCTTCTAGGTTAATTACTTGGGCCATGCTAACGGAGGTGGAGCAATTACGAAGCCTGGCTTTGCTAGCCTTAACTTCTTTTTTAGCCTTTGCTAAAGATTTATTTACTGCTCTTCTTGGCAGAGTGAGAGAGTTTTCTAGATTCTTCCAAACCTAAGGGTTCAGATCACTATGTGGCCATTAACTTGATCAGAACCTAAAAAATATTGAGCTCTCTTTTCCATTGGTGTGGCAAAAGTCCACATGAGAGGTCTATGGCCTCAACATATCAAAGCTAATGCTCTTCATTCCCTCGTCCAAGAAGTACCACATGGGCTCCTTGTTGGTCACATCAGAATCATTACCGATATCCCAAGGCTACTCACAAGGTAGTAGTTCTTGAGTCCCAATCAATTTATGCCCATCCATCCTCGTCCAAGAAGAACTACAGGCATGATAAAAAATAGAGAGCTAGCCATAACCTAATGTCTCATGAGACAATGTGAGATACAACAACCATCATTAACTCCCACAAAAGTGCAGGTAGGAAGGAGTGAACTCGTTCCAAACCACATACATAGGAGGAGCTTTCACTACTACGTTTCACATTGGGAATAACTCCTTGGAAGGGAAGTTTTACATCATGCCTACAGTACTTCTTGGACGAGGATGGATGGGCATAATTTGATTGGGACACTCGAGAATTGCTACCTTGTAATAAGTAGCCTTGGGATATCGGTAAACATTCTCTGCTGATGTGACCAAAGAGGAGCCCATGTAGTACTTCTTGGACGAGGGAATGAAGACAATGCATTAGCTTTGATATGTTGAGGCCGTAGACTCTCATGTGTTACCAACAATGGAAAAGAGAGCTCAATTTTTAAGGTTCTGATCAAGTTAATGGTGGCCACATAGCGAGATGAACCCTTATGTCTGGAAGAATCTAGAAAACTCTATCGCTCTGCCAAGAAGAGCAATAAGTAAATCCTTAGTAGCAAAGGCAAAAAAAAAGAAGTTAAGGCTAGGCAAGCCAAGCTTCGTAATGGTTTCATCTCCGTTATCATGGCCCAAGTAATTGACGTAGAAGAGGAAGACTAGGAGACGAAGCGTGGTCGTGATCATAGAAATTGGTCTCAAATAAAACATGGGAGAGCAAGCCATAACCTAATGTCTCATGAGACAGTGTGAGATACAACAAACATCATCGACTCCCACAAAAGTTCAGGTGGAAGGAGTGAACACGTTGCAAACCACATGCATCATCGGAGCTCTCACTACAATATTTCGCATTGGGAATAACCCCTTAGAAGGGAAGTTTTAAATCAGGCCTGCAGTAGTTCTTGAACGACGATGGATAGCCATAATTTGATTGGGACTCGAGAACTGCTACCTTGTACGTAGCCTAAGAATAGGTAATCATTGTGATGTGACCAAAGAGGCTGAGCCCATGTAGTACTTCTTGGACGAGGGAATGAAGAGCATTAGCTTTGATATGTTGAGGCCATAGACTCGCAGGTGTGGACTTTGCCACCAATGGAAAAAAGAGAGCTCAATATTCTTAAGGTTCTGATCAAGTTAACGGCTGCATAGAGAGATGAACCCTTAGGTTTGGAAGAATCTAGAGAACTCTCTCGCTCTGCCAAAGAAGAGCAAGAAATAAATCCTTAGTAGAGCAAAGGCTAAAAAAGAAGTTAAGGTTAGGAAAGCCAAGCTTCGTACTTGCTGCATCTCCAAGCAATTTACCTTCTAGAAGAGGAAGACTCGGAGGTGAAGCCTGCCAGCATGACCATAGAAATTGGTCTCAAATAAAACATAAGAGAGCTCGCTATAACCTAATGTCTCATGAGATAGCGTGAGATACAACAACCATCATTGACTCCCACAAAAGTGCAGGTGGAAGGAGTGAACTCGTTCCAGACCACATGTATAGGAGCTTTCACTACTATGTTTTACATTGGGAATAACCCCTTGGGGAGGTAAGTTTTATATCATGCCTGTAGTACTCCTTGGATTAGGATGGATGGGCATAACTTGATTGGGACTGGAGGACATGGACCGAGTAATTGACCTAGCAGAGGAAAACTAGGAGGAGGTGAAGTGTGCCAGACTATGGTTGGTCATGATCATAGAAATTGTTCTCAAATAAGACATAGGAGAACTAGCCATAACCCAATGTCTCATGATCATAGAAATTGCTCTCAAATAAAACATGGGAGAGCTAGCCATAACCTAATGTCGCATGATCATAGAAATTGCTCTCAAATAAAACATGGGAGAGCTAGCCATAACCTAATGTCTCATGAGACAGTGTGAGATACAACAACCATCATTGACTCCCACAAGAGTCCACGCGGAAGGAAAGAACTCGTTCTTCCAAACCACATGCATAGGAGCTTTCACTACTATGTCTCACATTGGGAATAACCCCTTGGAAGGGAAGTTTTTTATCATGCCTGTAGTTCTTCTTGGACGAGGATGGATGGGCATAAATTGATTGGGACTCAAGAACTACTACCTTGTGAGTAGCCTTGGGATATCGGTAATCATTCTGATGTGACCAACGAGGAGCCCATGTGGTACTTCTTGGACGAGGGAATGAAGAGCATTAGCTTTGATATGTTGAGGCCATAGACCTCTCATGTGGACTTTTGCCACACCAATGGAAAAGAGAGCTCAATATTTTTCAGGTTCTGATCAAGTTAATGGCCACATAGTGATCTGAACCCTTAGGTTTGGAAGAATCTAGAAAACTCTCTCGCTCTGCCAAGAAGAGCAGTAAATAAATCTTTAGCAAAGGCTAAAAAAGAAGTTAAGGCTAGCAAAGCCAGGATTCGTAATTGCTCCACCTCCGTTAGCATGGCCCAAGTAATTAAGCTAGAAGAGGAAGACTAGGAGGTGAAGTGTGCCAGAATATGGTTTTGCATGACCATAGAAATTGGTCTCAAATAAAACATGAGAGAGCTAGCCATAACCTAATGTCTCATGAGACAATGTGAGATACAACAACCATCATTAACTCCCACAAAAGTGCAGGTAGGAAGGAGTGAACTCGTTCCAAACCACATACATAGGAGGAGCTTTCACTACTACGTTTCACATTGGGAATAACTCCTTGGAAGGGAAGTATTACATCATGCCTACAGTACTTCTTGGACGAGGATGGATGGGCATAATTTGATTGGGACACTCGAGAATTGCTACCTTGTAATAAGTAGCCTTGGGATATCGGTAATCATTCTCTGCTGATGTGACCAAAGAGGAGCCCATGTAGTACTTCTTGGACGAGGGAATGAAGACAATGCATTAGCTTTGATATGTTGAGGCCGTAGACTCTCATGTGTTACCAACAATGGAAAAGAGAGCTCAATTTTTAAGGTTCTGATCAAGTTAATGGTGGCCACATAGCGAGATGAACCCTTATGTCTGGAAGAATCTAGAAAACTCTATCGCTCTGCCAAGAAGAGCAATAAGTAAATCCTTAGTAGCAAAGGCAAAAAAAAAGAAGTTAAGGCTAGGCAAGCCAAGCTTCGTAATTGTTCCATCTCCGTTATCATGGCCCAAGTAATTGACGTAGAAGAGGAGGACTGGGAGGTGAAATGTGCAGACTATGGTTTTGCATGACCATAGAAATTGGTCTCAAATAAAACATGGGAGAGCTAGCCATAACCTAATGTCTCATGAGACAGTGTGAGATACAACAGCCATCATTGACTCCCACAAAAGTGCAAGTGGAAGGAGTGAGCTCGTTTCAAACCACATGCATGGGAGCTTTCAGTACTATATGTTTCACATTGGGAATAACCCGTTGGAAGGGAAGTTTTATATCATCCCTGTAGTTCTTCTTGGACGAGAATGGACGGCCATGATTTGATTGGGACTCAAGAACTACTACCTTGTAAAAAGTAGCCTTGGGATAGGTAATCATTGTGTGATGTGACAAAAGAGGACTTCTTGGATGAGGGAATGAAGACCATTAGCTTTGATATATTGAGGCCTGTTAAGATTCTAGAAATGGGATTGGTCATGGTGAAGGACATAGATTAAGCATAAGATTAAGGTGGATTAAACCACACTAAGAACTCCATAACTAGAGAGAGAGAGAGATTGCACACTCAACACTATTCCCTTGTATTCACATATCACAATGAACCATACAATGATATAGGCTCTCAAGCCTTATCCCACTTTACGCATCATCATCCATGTGGCAACTCCTTTTCCACTTCTTTTGGTCAACTCTCACACACCATGCAATATTACATGTGGCATTTCTATCTTGCCACAATATCTTGCACTTCTAGAGTGCTTTCCCACATACACACATACACACAATATCTTGCACCTCTAGGGTGCTTTCCCACATACACACATACACACAATATCTTGCACCTCTAGGGTGCTTTCCCACATACACACAACACCGCGATTATATCTCTCAACACCCCCTCTTAATCGAGGTGTTCCACAATTCACCCCCATCATCCATCATCCATACAACGTAGCATTGCACAAACGCAATCGCTACCTTTCAACACTCCCCCTCAATGATACATTGGAGTGTCCATCATCCAAATATGTGTGCCCGTGTCTACCATCTTAGACACCTAGTCCATTTTGAGCCGACTCATCGCTCACAGCGGAACCACTGAGTCCGATTTGAACATGGAAGTTTGGGTGGGATCCAACCCATGCGCATGCACCTCACACGTGCATCGCTCATGCACACATCACTTAACTACCATTTTGAGCTTCTCGGTGAGCTCGGGCATGGTTACCCTCATACCATGGGTGAATATACATCTTGTTTTGAGCTTTAAACTCGGGTACGATTACCCTTATAATCATGAGTGACTATCAAATTACAATTTTTATCTCCATTTTGGTCGCAACCGGGCAGGGGACCCACATATGAAAGTTATCCACGATTTCACATTGGTAGACCAATATTTTGCCCAATTATTTAGGGCACTTACAACCTTGTGTGTAAAAATCTCTTTGATAAAGATTATGAAAACAATGTATGTGAACATATTCTTGTTTGGGATTGTGTGTGTGAAACCATCCTTATCGATTTAAATGAGAGATATTTAAATCGTTTTTTTTAAAGACTGCCGTGTGTTCATCTTTGCAGCTGGCTGGCTCATTTTTGCAGGTTTGGGACCCGCATTCATGTGGCCGTCTTCTTCTCCACGCGGTTGCTGTATGGCTCGTTAGCCTCCTTTCTCCATGACCTGCTTGCGAGACTCTGTGTTGCCACAATGGAGCTCAAATCCAATGCTCCGTTTCTTTGCTATTGCAGCTTCCGCCGTCCTCTCAATGTACGTGCTTTCTTTCTGCAGCTATTTGCTGTGTTATTGTTCGCTGCTCTTCTCTCCAGCGTAACATTGCTGCTTCCTGCGTTGCTGTTGTGCTACTACTTCTTTGCAGTCGACTGTGGCCTGCTCTCTAGCCACGCTTGCCTCTCACTGCCACTGGGATTGCTACCCGTTGCCCAGCATTGTTTATGTTGTCCGTGCCAACTTTATCCTCTTCTTTCCTTGCTACCTGCGCCCCTTTGCTACCTGCGCAGCGCTGCAATTGTCCTTTATGATGATGACGTTGAGCAGGTGAAGCATGCCTTTGTGCTCACAACGGCCATGCTTAAAGATTGATTAAAGTCTATGAAGCCACTGGGTTACTTCAGTCAAGGTTATCACCTCTCTCTACTACTTTCGACACTGCTCTAAGCTTTGTAGGCTGTGCTGCTGTTCAGTATGCAAGCCACCTTGTCTCAATTCATTGGTCCCTTCTCTACTATAGAAGGAAGGTTGAAGAGACCTTTTTGCAAGGTTCTATTCTTGTCCAAATGTGCGTGCATCTGTTGCTCCATAGGCTTCTTCCTAGCCTTCTTGCCATAGAAAAACATATCTCATCATCTTTCATGCCGCTAAGGCTCTCCAAGCCCTTCCATTTGCTGCAATTTTGTCAACATAGCTTCTTCATTTGCCGATTCTTTTGCATCTCCAAGATCTCCAAGGTAAGATCTTCAATAAGACCATCAATATGGCCATTGAGCTCTTCATAAGCTCCATTTTCAGGCTACCTTTCCATGAAAAATAGGCATCTTCAAAGAGTGCTCTTCCTTTTCATGCAACCATTCATGCAATCATTCAAGGGTGCTTCACTTAAGGTTTCCCACAAGAAACCAAGGTGCATAAACATGTGGAAACTGCCAAGGTTTCCATCCCCTTCTTTGCTCTCCTTCATTGAGCAAACATTCACAAGTGCATCCTCTTCTTGATGCACACACATGTGAACTCCATTGAGTTCACTATCTCACTTGCCATCATCTTGACAAGCATGCACCTCCACCACTCTTTGCCCAAATGCAAAGAACCATGGGATTTTCTTATCCCACAAATCAGCAACCCTTCTACATTGAGCATTTTTCCATGCTCAAACACAAAACTTTGAGGCAAAACTTCACAAAACCAACCTTCTTGAGGCATAATCAGCAGCATATCTTCTCTTGGCAGCTTCTCCTTGATGATGATGAAGACTCCATAGCCTTCATAATGCTGAAATCTCCATTTTCAGCTTCCTTGATGATGAGCAAGCTCTCTATGTTGCAAAACTCCATTTGCAACTCTCTTGGGCAGCTTCTATGCAACCTCCTTGTTGCAAATCTCCTCTCAAATCCTCACAAATGTAAATCTCCTCTCAAATCCTCATCACAAATGCAAATCCAAATGATAATATGAGTGTGCATAATTTTTTTCTCATAATAACTGAAAATAATGCTTAATCAAAGAAACACACAAACAAGCTAATATACATAATAAACACCATGACCAAGAGCCCATTTGGCTCTGATACCATGTTAAGATTCTAGAAATGGGATTGGTCATGGTGAAGGACATAGATTAAGCATAAGATTAAGGTGGATTAAACCACACTAAGAACTCCATAACTAGAGAGAGAGAGAGATTGCACACTCAACACTATTCCCTTGTATTCACATATCACAATGAACCATACAATGATATAGGCTCTCAAGCCTTATCCCACTTTACGCATCATCATCCATGTGGCAACTCCTTTTCCACTTCTTTTGGTCAACTCTCACACACCATGCAATATTACATGTGGCATTTCTATCTTGCCACAATATCTTGCACTTCTAGAGTGCTTTCCCACATACACACATACACACAATATCTTGCACCTCTAGGGTGCTTTCCCACATACACACATACACACAATATCTTGCACCTCTAGGGTGCTTTCCCACATACACACAACACCGCGATTATATCTCTCAACAAGGCCATAGATTCTCATGTCGACTTTTGCCACCAATGAAAAAGAGAGCTCAATATTCTGATCAAGTTAATGGCCACATAGAGAGATGAACCCTTAGGTTTGGAAGAATCTAGAAAACTCTCTCGCTCTGCCAAGAAGAGCAATGAATAAATTCTTAGCAAAGGCTAAAAAAGAAGTAAAGGCTAGGCAAGCCAAGCTTCGTAATTGCTTCATCTCCATTAACATGGCCCAAGTAATTGAGCTAGAAGAGGAAGACTAGGAGGCGAAGCGTGGTCGTGATTATAGAAATTGGTCTCAAATAAAACATGGGAGAGCTAGCCATAACCTAATGTCTCATGAGACAGTGTGAGATACAACAAGCATCATCGACTCCCACAAAAGTTTAGGTGAAAGGAGTGAACACGTTGCAAACCACATGCATCATCGGAGCTCTCACTACAATATTTCGCATTGGGAATAACCCCTTAGAAGGGAAGTTTTAAATCAGGCCTGCAGTAGTTCTTGGACGACGAGATGGATAGACATAATTTGATTGGGACTCGAGAACTACTACCTTGTACGTAGCCTAAGAATAGGTAATCATTGTGATGTGACCAAAGAGGCTGAGCCCATGTAGTACTTCTTGGACGAGGGAATGAAGAGCATTAGCTTTGATATGTTGAGGCCATAGACTCTCAGGTGTGGACTTTGCCACCAATGGAAAAAAGAGAGCTCAATATTCTTAAGGTTCTGATCAAGTTAACGGCCGCATAGAGAGATGAACCCTTAGGTTTGGAAGAATCTAGAGAACTCTCTCGCTCTGCCAATGAAGAGCAAGAAATAAATCCTTAGTAGAGCAAAGGCTAAAAAAGAAGTTAAGGTTAGGAAAGACAAGCTTCGTACTTGCTGCATCTCCAAGCAATTTACCTTCTAGAAGAGGAAGACTCGGAGGTGAAGCCTGCCAGCATGACCATAGAAATTGGTCTCAAATAAAACATAAGAGAGCTCGCTATAACCTAATGTCTCATGAGATAGCGTGAGATACAACAACCATCATTGACTCCCACAAAAGTGCAGGTGGAAGGAGTGAACTCGTTCCAGGCCACATGTATAGGAGCTTTCACTACTATGTTTCACATTGGGAATAACCCCTTGGAGAGGGAAGTTTTATATCATGCCTGTAGTACTTCTTGGATTAGGATGGATGGGCATAACTTGATTGGGACTGGAGGACATGGACCGAGTAATTGACCTAGCAGAGGAAAACTAGGAGGAGGTGAAGTGTGCCAGACTATGGTTGGTCATGATCATAGAAATTGTTCTCAAATAAGACATGGGAGAGCTAGCCATAACCCAATGTCTCATGATCATAGAAATTTCTCTCAAATAAAACATGGGAGAGCTAGCCATAACCTAATGTCGCATGATCATAGAAATTTCTCTCAAATAAAACATGGGAGAGCTAGCCATAACCTAATGTCTCATGAGACAGTGTGAGATACAACAACCATCATTGACTCCCACAAGAGTCCACGCGGAAGGAAAGAACTCGTTCTTCCAAACCACATGCATAGGAGCTTTCACTACTATGTCTCACATTGGGAATAACCCCTTGGAAGGGAAGTTTTTTATCAGCCTGTAGTTATTCTTGGACGAGGATGGATGGGCATAAATTGATTGGGACTCAAGAACTACTACCTTGTGAGTAGCCTTGGGATATCGGTAATCATTCTGATGTGACCAACGAGGAGCCCATGTGGTACTTCTTGGACGAGGGAATGAAGAGCATTAGCTTCGATATGTTGAGGCCATAGACCTCTCATGTGGACTTTGCCACACCAATGGAAAAGAGAGCTCAATATTTTTCAGGTTCTGATCAAGTTAATGGCCACATAGTGATCTGAACCCTTAGGTTTGGAAGAATCTAGAAAACTCTCTCACTCTGCCAAGAAGAGCAATAAATAAATCTTTAGCAAAGGCTAAAAAAGAAGTTAAGGCTAGCAAAGCCAGGCTTCGTAATTGCTCCACCTCCGTTAGCATGGCCCAAGTAATTAACCTAGAAGAGGAAGACTAGGAGGTGAAGTGTGCCAGAATATGGTTTTGCATGACCATAGAAATTGGTCTCAAATAAAACATGAGAGAGCTAGCCATAACCTAATGTCTCATGAGACAATGTGAGATACAACAACCATCATTAACTCCCACAAAAGTGCAGGTAGGAAGGAGTGAACTCGTTCCAAACCACATACATAGGAGGAGCTTTCACTACTACGTTTCACATTGGGAATAACTCCTTGGAAGGGAAGTATTACATCATGCCTACAGTACTTCTTGGACGAGGATGGATGGGCATAATTTGATTGGGACACTCGAGAATTGCTACCTTGTAATAAGTAGCCTTGGGATATCGGTAATCATTCTCTGCTGATGTGACCAAAGAGGAGCCCATGTAGTACTTCTTGGACGAGGGAATGAAGACAATGCATTAGCTTTGATATGTTGAGGCCGTAGACTCTCATGTGTTACCAACAATGGAAAAGAGAGCTCAATTTTTAAGGTTCTGATCAAGTTAATGGTGGCCACATAGCGAGATGAACCCTTATGTCTGGAAGAATCTAGAAAACTCTATCGCTCTGCCAAGAAGAGCAATAAGTAAATCCTTAGTAGCAAAGGCAAAAAAAGAAGAAGTTAAGGCTAGGCAAGCCAAGCTTCGTAATTGTTCCATCTCCGTTATCATGGCCCAAGTAATTGACGTAGAAGAGGAGGACTGGGAGGTGAAATGTGCAGACTATGGTTTTGCATGACCATAGAAATTGGTCTCAAATAAAACATGGGAGAGCTAGCCATAACCTAATGTCTCATGAGACAGTGTGAGATACAACAGCCATCATTGACTCCCACAAAAGTGCAGGTGGAAGGAGTGAGCTCGTTTCAAACCACATGCATGGGAGCTTTCAGTACTATATGTTTCACATTGGGAATAACCCCTTGGAAGGGAAGTTTTATATCATCCCTGTAGTTCTTCTTGGACGAGAATGGACGGCCATAATTTGATTGGGACTCAAGAACTGCTACCTTGTAAAAAGTAGCCTTGGGATAGGTAATCATTGTGTGATGTGACAAAAGAGGACTTCTTGGACGAGGGAATGAAGACCATTAGCTTTGATATATTGAGGCCATAGATTCTCATGTCGACTTTTGCCACCAATGAAAAAGAGAGCTCAATATTCTGATCAAGTTAATGGCCACATAGAGAGATGAACCCTTAGGTTTGGAAGAATCTAGAAAACTCTCTCGCTCTGCCAAGAAGAGCAATGAATAAATTCTTAGCAAAGGCTAAAAAAGAAGTTAAGGCTAGGCAAGCCAAGCTTCGTAATTGCTTCATCTCCATTAACATGGCCCGAGTAATTGAGCTAGAAGAGGAAGACTAGGAGGCGAAGCGTGGTCGTGATCATAGAAATTGGTCTCAAATAAAACATGGGAGAGCTAGCCATAACCTAATGTCTCATGAGACAGTGTGAGATACAACAAGCATCATCGACTCCCACAAAAGTTCAAGTGAAAGGAGTGAACACGTTGCAAACCACATGCATCATCAGAGCTCTCACTACAATATTTCGCATTGGGAATAACCCCTTCGAAGGGAAGTTTTAAATCAGGCTTGCAGTAGTTCTTGGACGACAATGGATAGCCATAATTTGATTGGGACTCGAGAACTGCTACCTTGTACGTAGCCTAAGAATATGTAATCATTGTGATGTGACCAAAGAAGCTGAGCCCATGTAGTACTTCTTGGACGAGGGAATGAAGAGCATTAGCTTTGATATGTTGAGGCCATAGACTCTCAGGTGTGGACTTTGCCACCAATGGAAAAAAGAGAGCTCAATATTCTTAAGGTTCTGATCAAGTTAACGGCCGCATAGAGAGATGAACCCTTAGGTTTGGAAGAATCTAGAGAAATCTCTCGCTCTGCCAAAGAAGAGCAAGAAATAAATCCTTAGTAGAGCAAAGGCTAAAAAAGAAGTTAAGGTTAGGAAAGCCAAGCTTCGTACTTGCTACATCTCCAAGCAATTTACCTTCTAGAAGAGGAAGACTCGGAGGTGAAGCCTGCCAGCATGACCATAGAAATTGGTCTCAAATAAAACATAAGAGAGCTCGCTATAACCTAATGTCTCATGAGATAGCGTGAGATACAACAACCATCATTGACTCCCACAAAAGTGCAGGTGGAAGGAGTGAACTCGTTCCAGACCACATGTATAGGAGCTTTCACTACTATGTTTCACATTGGGAATAACCCCTTGGGGAGGGAAGTTTTATATCATGCCTGTAGTACTTCTTGGATTAGGATGGATGGGCATAACTTGATTGGGACTGGAGGACATGGACCGAGTAATTGACCTAGCAGAGGAAAACTAGGAGGAGGTGAAGTGTGCCAGACTATGGTTGGTCATGATCATAGAAATTGCTCTCAAATAAGACATGGGAGAGCTAGCCATAACCCAATGTCTCATGATCATAGAAATTGCTCTCAAATAAAACATGGGAGAGCTAGCCATAACCTAATGTCGCATGATCATAGAAATTGCTCTCAAATAAAACATGGGAGAGCTAGCCATAACCTAATGTCTCATGAGACAGTGTGAGATACAACAACCATCATTGACTCCCACAAGAGTCCACGCGGAAGGAAAGAACTCGTTCTTCCAAACCACATGCATAGGAGCTTTCACTACTATGTCTCACATTGGGAATAACCCCTTGGAAGGGAAGTTTTTTTATCATGCCTGTAGTTCTTCTTGGACGAGGATGGATGGGCATAATTTGATTGGGACTCAAGAACTACTACCTTGTGAGTAGCCTTGGGATATCGGTAATAATCATTCTGATGTGACCAACGAGGAGCCCATGTAGTACTTCTGGGACGAGGGAATGAAGAGCATTAGCTTTGATATGTTGAGGCCATAGACCTCTCATGTGGACTTTTGCCACACCGATGGAAAAGAGAGCTCAATATTTTTCAGGTTCTGATCAAGTTAATGGCCACATAGTGATCTAAACCCTTAGGTTTGGAAGAATCTAGAAAACTCTCACTCTGCCCCAAGAAGAGCAGTAAATAAATCTTTAGCAAAGGCTAAAAAAGAAGTTAAGGCTAGCAAAGCCAGGCTTCGTATTGCTCCACCTCCGTTAGCATGGCCCAAGTAATTAACCTAGAAGAGGAAGACTGGGAGGTGAAGTGTGCCAGAATATGGTTTTGCATGACCATGGAAATTGGTCTCAAATAAAACATGAGAGAGCTAGCCATAACCTAATGTCTCATGAGACAATGTGAGATACAACAACCATCATTAACTCCCACAAAAGTGCAGGTAGGAAGGAGTGAACTCATTCCAAACCACATACATAGGAGGAGCTTTCACTACTACGTTTCACATTGGGAATAACTCCTTGGAAGGGAAGTTTTAAATCATGCCTACAGTACTTCTTGGACGAGGATGGATGGGCATAATTTGATTGGGACACTCGAGAACTGCTACCTTGTAATAAGTAGCCTTGGGATATCGGTAATCATTCTCTGCTGATGTGACCAAAGAGGAGCCCATGTAGTACTTCTTGGACGAGGGAATGAAGACAATGCATTAGCTTTGATATGTTGAGGCCGTAGACTCTCATGTGTTACCAACAATGGAAAAGAGAGCTCAATTTTTAAGGTTCTGATCAAGTTAATGGTGGCCACATAGCGAGATGAACCCTTATGTCTGGAAGAATCTAGAAAACTCTATCGCTCTGCCAAGAAGAGCAATAAGTAAATCCTTAGTAGCAAAGGCAAAAAAAAAGAAGTTAAGGCTAGGCAAGCCAAGCTTCGTAATTGTTCCATCTCCGTTATCATGGCCCAAGTAATTGACGTAGAAGAGGAGGACTGGGAGGTGAAATGTGCAGACTATGGTTTTGCATGACCATAGAAATTGGTCTCAAATAAAACATGGGAGAGCTAGCCATAACCTAATGTCTCATGAGACAGTGTGAGATACAACAGCCATCATTGACTCCCACAAAAGTGCAAGTGGAAGGAGTGAGCTCGTTTCAAACCACATGCATGGGAGCTTTCAGTACTATATGTTTCACATTGGGAATAACCCGTTGGAAGGGAAGTTTTATATCATCCCTGTAGTTCTTCTTGGACGAGAATGGACGGCCATGATTTGATTGGGACTCAAGAACTGCTACCTTGTAAAAAGTAGCCTTGGGATAGGTAATCATTGTGTGATGTGACAAAAGAGGACTTCTTGGACGAGGGAATGAAGACCATTAGCTTTGATATATTGAGGCCATAGATTCTCATGTCGACTTTTGCCACCAATGAAAAAGAGAGCTCAATATTCTGATCAAGTTAATGGCCACATAGAGAGATGAACCCTTAGGTTTGGAAGAATCTAGAAAACTCTCTCGCTCTGCCAAGAAGAGCAATGAATAAATTCTTAGCAAAGGCTAAAAAAGAAGTTAAGGCTAGGCAAGCCAAGCTTCTTAATTGCTTCATCTCCATTAACATGGCCCGAGTATTTGAGCTAGAAGAGGAAGACTAGGAGGTGAAGCGTGGTCATGATCATAGAAATTGGTCTCAAATAAAACATGGGAGAGCTAGCCATAACCTAATGTCTCATGAGACAGTGTGAGATACAACAAGCATCATCGACTCCCACAAACGTTCAGGTGAAAGGAGTGAACACGTTGCAAACCACATGCATCATCGGAGCTCTCACTACAATATTTCGCATTGGGAATAACCCCTTAGAAGGGAAGTTTTAAATCAGGCCTGCAGTAGTTCTTGGACGACGATGGATAGCCATAATTTGATTGGGACTCGAGAACTGCTACCTTGTACGTAGCCTAAGAATAGGTAATCATTGTGATGTGACCAAAGAGGCTGAGTCCATGTAGTACTTCTTGGACGAGGGAATGAAGAGCATTAGCTTTGATATGTTGAGGCCATAGACTCTCAGGTGTGGACTTTGCCACCAATGGAAAAAAGAGAGCTTAATATTCTTAAGGTTCTGATCAAGTTAACGGCCGCATAGAGAGATGAATCCTTAGGTTTGGAAGAATCTAGAAAACTCTCTCGCTCTGCCAAAGAAGAGCAAGAAATAAATCCTTAGTAGAGCAAAGGCTAAAAAAGAAGTTAAGGTTAGGAAAGCCAAGCTTTGTACTTGCTCCATCTCCAAGCAATTTACCTAGAAGAGGAAGACTCGGAGGTGAAGGGTGCCATCATGACCATAGAAACTGGTCTCAAATAAAACATAAGAGAGCTCGCTATAACCTAATGTCTCATGAGATAGCGTGAGATACAACAACCATCATTGACTCCCACAAAAGTGCAGGTGGAAGGAGTGAACTCGTTCCAGACCACATGTATAGGAGCTTTCACTACTATGTTTCACATTGGGAATAACCCCTTGGGGAGGGAAGTTTTATATCATGCCTGTAGTACTTCTTGGATTAGGATGGATGGGCATAACTTGATTGGGACTGGAGGACATGGACCGAGTAATTGACCTAGCAGAGGAAAACTAGGAGGAGGTGAAGTGTGCCAGACTATGGTTGGTCATGATCATAGAAATTGCTCTCAAATAAGACATGGGAGAGCTAGCCATAACCCAATGTCTCATGATCATAGAAATTGCTCTCAAATAAAACATGGGAGAGCTAGCCATAACCTAATGTCGCATGATCATAGAAATTGCTCTCAAATAAAACATGGGAGAGCTAGCCATAACCTAATGTCTCATGAGACAGTGTGAGATACAACAACCATCATTGACTCCCACAAGAGTCCACGCGGAAGGAAAGAACTCGTTCTTCCAAACCACATGCATAGGAGCTTTCACTACTATGTCTCACATTGGGAATAACCCCTTGGAAGGGAAGTTTTTTATCATGCCTGTAGTTCTTCTTGGACGAGGATGGATGGGCATAAATTGATTGGGACTCAAGAACTACTACCTTGTGAGTAGCCTTGGGATATCGGTAATCATTCTGATGTGACCAACGAGGAGCCCATGTGGTACTTCTTGGACGAGGGAATAAAGAGCATTAGCTTCGATATGTTGAGGCCATAGACCTCTCATGTGGACTTTTGCCACACCAATGGAAAAGAGAGCTCAATATTTTTCAGGTTCTGATCAAGTTAATGGACACATAGTGATCTGAACCCTTAGGTTTGGAAGAATCTAGAAAACTCTCTCACTCTGCCAAGAAGAGCAGTAAATAAATCTTTAGCAAAGGCTAAAAAAGAAGTTAAGGCTAGCAAAGCCAGGCTTCGTAATTGCTCCACCTCCGTTAGCATGGCCCAAGTAATTAACCTAGAAGAGGAAGACTAGGAGGTGAAGTGTGCCAGAATATGGTTTTGCATGACCATAGAAATTGGTCTCAAATAAAACATGAGAGAGCTAGCCATAACCTAATGTCTCATGAGACAATGTGAGATACAAAAACCATCATTAACTCCCACAAAAGTGCAGGTAGGAAGGAGTGAACTCGTTCCAAACCACATACATAGGAGGAGCTTTCACTACTACGTTTCACATTGGGAATAACTCCTTGGAAGGGAAGTTTTACATCATGCCTACAGTACTTCTTGGACGAGGATGGATGGGCATAATTTGATTGGGACACTCGAGAACTGCTACCTTGTAATAAGTAGCCTTGGGATATCGGTAATCATTCTCTGCTGATGTGACCAAAGAGGAGCCCATGTAGTACTTCTTGGACGAGGGAATGAAGACAATGCATTAGCTTTGATATGTTGAGGCCGTAGACTCTCATGTGTTACCAACAATGGAAAAGAGAGCTCAATTTTTAAGGTTCTGATCAAGTTAATGGTGGCCAGATAGCGAGATGAACCCTTATGTCTGGAAGAATCTAGAAAACTCTATCGCTCTGCCAAGAAGAGCAATAAGTAAATCCTTACTAGCAAAGGCAAAAAAAAAGAAGTTAAGGCTAGGCAAGCCAAGCTTCGTAATTGTTCCATCTCCGTTATCATGGCCCAAGTAATTGACGTAGAAGAGGAGGACTGGGAGGTGAAATGTGCTGACTATGGTTTTGCATGACCATAGAAATTGGTCTCAAATAAATTATGGGAGAGCTAGCCATAACCTAATGTCTCATGAGATAGTGTGAGATACAACAGCCATCATTGACTCCCACAAAAGTGCAGGTGGAAGGAGTGAGCTCGTTTCAAACCACATGCATGGGAGCTTTCAGTACTATATGTTTCACATTGGGAATAACCCCTTGGAAGGGAAGTTTTATATCATCCCTGTAGTTCTTCTTGGACGAGAATGGACGGCCATAATTTGATTGGGACTCAAGAACTGCTACCTTGTAAAAAGTAGCCTTGGCATAGGTAATCATTGTGTGATGTGACAAAAGAGGACTTCTTGGATGAGGGAATGAAGACCATTAGCTTTGATATATTGAGGCCATAGATTCTCATGTCGACTTTTGCCACCAATGAAAAAGAGAGCTCAATATTCTGATCAAGTTAATGGCCACATAGAGAGATGAACCCTTAGGTTTGGAAGAATCTAGAAAACTCTCTCGCTCTGCCAAGAAGAGCAATGAATCAATTCTTAGCAAAGGCTAAAAAAGAAGTTAAGGCTAGGCAAGCCAAGCTTCGTAATTGCTTCATCTCCATTAACATGGCCCGAGTAATTGAGCTAGAAGAGGAAGACTAGGAGGCGAAGCGTGGTCGTGATCATAGAAATTGGTCTCAAATAAAACATGGGAGAGCTAGCCATAACCTAATGTCTCATGAGACAGTGTGAGATACAACAAGCATCATCGACTCCCACAAAAGTTCAGGTGGAAGGAGTGAACACGTTGCAGACCACATGCATCATCGGAGCTCTCACTACAATATTTCGCATTGGGAATAACCCCTTAGAAGGGAAGTTTTAAATCAGGCCTGCAGTAGTTCTTGAACGACGATGGATAGCCATAATTTGATTGGGACTCGAGAACTGCTACCTTGTACGTAGCCTAAGAATAGGTAATCATTGTGATGTGACCAAAGAGGCTGAGCCCATGTAGTACTTCTTGGACGAGGGAATGAAGAGCATTAGCTTTGATATGTTGAGGCCATAGACTCTCAGGTGTGGACTTTGCCACCAATGGAAAAAAGAGAGCTCAATATTCTTAAGGTTCTGATCAAGTTAACGGCCACATAGAGAGATGAACCCTTAGGTTTGGAAGAATCTAGAGAACTCTCTCGCTCTGCCAAAGAAGAGCAAGAAATAAATCCTTAGTAGAGCAAAGGCTAAAAAAGAAGTTAAGGTTAGGAAAGCCAAGCTTCGTACTTGCTGCATCTCCAAGCAATTTACCTTCTAGAAGAGGAAGACTCGGAGGTGAAGCCTGCCAGCATGACCATAGAAATTGGTCTCAAGTAAAACATAAGAGAGCTCGCTATAATCTAATGTCTCATGAGATAGCGTGAGATACAACAACCATCATTGACTCCCACAAAAGTGCAGGTGGAAGGAGTGAACTCGTTCCAGACCACATGTATAGGAGCTTTCACTACTATGTTTCACATTGGGAATAACCCCTTGGGGAGGGAAGTTTTATATCATGCTTGTAGTACTTCTTGGATTAGGATGGATGGGCATAACTTGATTGGGACTGGAGGACATGGACCAAGTAATTGACCTAGCAGAGGAAAACTAGGAGGAGGTGAAGTTTGCCAGACTATGGTTGGTCATGATCATAGAAATTGTTCTCAAATAAGACATGGGAGAGCTAGCCATAACCCAATGTCTCATGATCATAGAAATTGCTCTCGAATAAAACATGGGAGAGCTAACCATAACCTAATGTCGCATGATCATAGAAATTGTTCTCAAATAAAGCATGGGAGAGCTAGCCATAACCTAATGTCTCATGAGACAGTGTGAGATACAACAACCATCATTGACTCCCACAAGAGTCCACGCGGAAGGAAAGAACTCGTTCTTCCAAACCACATGCATAGGAGCTTTCACTACTATGTCTCACATTGGGAATAACCCCTTGGAAGGGAAGTTTTTTTATCATGCCTGTAGTTCTTCTTGGACGAGGATGGATGGGCATAATTTGATTGGGACTCAAGAACTACTACCTTGTGCGTAGCCTTGGGATATCGGTAATCATTCTGATGTGACCAACAAGGAGCCCATGTGGTACTTCTTGGACGAGGGAATGAAGAGCATTAGCTTCGATATGTTGAGGCCATAGACCTCTCATGTGGACTTTTGCCACACCAATGGAAAAGAGAGCTCAATATTTTTCAGGTTCTGATCAAGTTAATGGCCACATAGTGATCTGAACCCTTAGGTTTGGAAGAATCTAGAAAACTCTCTCACTCTGCCAAGAAGAGCAGTAAATAAATCTTTACCAAAGGCTAAAAAAGAAGTTAAGGCTAGCAAAGCCAGGCTTCGTAATTGCTCCACCTCCGTTAGCATGGCCCAAGTAATTAACCTAGAAGAGGAAGACTAGGAGGTGAAGTGTGCCAGAATATGGTTTTGCATGACCATAGAAATTGGTCTCAAATAAAACATGAGAGAGCTAGCCATAACCTAATGTCTCATGAGACAATGTGAGATACAACAACTATCATTAACTCCCACAAAAGTGTAGGTAGGAAGGAGTGAACTCGTTCCAAACCACATACATAGGAGGAGCTTTCACTACTACGTTTCACATTGGGAATAACTCCTTGGAAGGGAAGTTTTACATCATGCCTACAGTACTTCTTGGACGAGGATGGATGGGAATAATTTGATTGGGACACTCGAGAACTGCTACCTTGTAATAAGTAGCCTTGGGATATCGGTAATCATTCTCTGCTGATGTGACCAAAGAGGAGCCCATGTAGTACTTCTTGGACGAGGGAATGAAGACAATGCATTAGCTTTGATATGTTGAGGCCGTAGACTCTCATGTGTTACCAACAATGGAAAAGAGAGCTCAATTTTTAAGGTTCTAATCAAGTTAATGGTGGCCACATAGCGAGATGAACCCTTATGTCTGGAAGAATCTAGAAAACTCTATCGCTCTGCCAAGAAGAGCAATAAGTAAATCCTTAGTAGCAAAGGCAAAAAAAAAGAAGTTAAGGCTAGGCAAGCCAAGCTTCGTAATTGTTCCATCTCCGTTATCATGGCCCAAGTAATTGACGTAGAAGAGGAAGACTAGGAGACAAAGCGTGGTCGTGATCATAGAACTTGGTCTCAAATAAAACATGTGAGAGCTAGCCATAACCTAATGTCTCATGAGACAGTGTGAGATACAACAAGCATCATCGACTCCCACAAAAGTTCAGGTGGAAGGAGTGAACACGTTGCAAACCACATGCATCATCGGAGCTCTCACTACAATATTTCGCATTGGGAATAACCCCTTAGAAGGGAAGTTTTAAATCAGGCCTGCAGTAGTTCTTGGAGGACGATGGATAGCCATAATTTGATTGGGACTCGAGAACTGCTACCTTGTACGTAGCCTAAGAATAGGTAATCATTGTGATGTGACCAAAGAGGCTGAGCCCATGTAGTACTTCTTGGACGAGGGAATGAAGAGCATTAGCTTTGATATGTTGAGGCCATAGACTCTCAGGTGTGGACTTTGCCACCAATGGAAAAAAGAGAGCTCAATATTCTTAAGGTTCTGTGATCAAATTAACGGCCTCATAGAGAGATGAACCCTTAGGTTTGGAAGAATCTAGAGAACTCTCTCGCTCTGCCAAAGAAGAGCAAGAAATAAATCCTTAGTAGAGCAAAGGCTAAAAAAGAAGTTAAGGTTAGAAAAGACAAGCTTCGTACTTGCTGCATCTCCAAGCAATTTACCTTCTAGAAGAGGAAGACTCGGAGGTGAAGCCTGCTAGCATGACCATAGAAATTGGTCTCAAATAAAAGATAAGAGAGCTCGCTATAACCTAATGTCTCATGAGATAGCGTGAGATACAACAACCATCATTGACTCCCACAAAAGTGCAGGTGGAAGGAGTGAACTCGTTCCAGACCACATGTATAGGAGCTTTCACTACTATGTTTCACATTGGGAATAACCCCTTGGGGAGGGAAGTTTTATATCATGCCTGTAGTACTTCTTGGATTAGGATGGATGGGCATAACTTGATTGGGACTCAAGAACTACTACCTTTGTGAGTAGCCTTGGGATATCGGTAATCATTCTGATGTGACCAACGAGGTGCCCATGTAGTACTTCTTGGACGAGGGAATGAAGAGCATTAGCTTCGATATGTTGAGGCCATAGACCTCTCATGTGGACTTTTGTCACACCAATGGAAAAGAGAGCTCAATATTTTTCAGGTTCTGATCAAGTTAACCACATAGTGATCTGAACCCTTAGGTTTGGAAGAATCTAGAAAACTCTCTCACTCTGCCAAGAAGAGTAGTAAATAAATCTTGAGCAAAGGCTAAAAAAGAAGTTAAGGCTAGCAAAGCCAGGCTTCGTAATTGCTCCACCTCCGTTAGCATGGCCCAAGTAATTAACCTAGAAGAGGAAGACTAGGAGGTGAAGTGTGCCAGAATATGGTTTTGCATGACCATAGAAATTGGTCTCAAATAAAACATGAGAGAGCTAGCCATAACCTAATGTCTCATGAGACAATGTGAGATACAACAACCATCATTAACTCCCACAAAAGTGCAGGTAGGAAGGAGTGAACTCGTTCCAAACCACATACATAGGAGGAGCTTCACTACTATGTTTCACATTGGGAATAACTCCTTGGAAGGAAAGTTTTACATCATGCCTACAGTACTTCTTGGACGAGGATGGATGGGCATAATTTGATTGGGACACTCGAGAACTGATACCTTGTAATAAGTAGCCTTGGGATATCGGTAATCATTCTGCTGATGTGACCAAAGAGGAGCCCATGTAGTACTTCTTGGACGAGGGAATGAAGACAATGCATCAGCTTTGATATGTTGAGGCCGTAGACTCTCATGTGTGGACTTTTGCCACCAATGGAAAAGAGAGCTCAATTTTTAAGGTTCTGATCAAGTTAATGGCCACATAGCGAGATGAACCCTTATGTCTGGAAGAATCTAGAAAACTCTCTCGCTCTGCCAAAGAAGAGTAATTGCTGCATCTCCAAGCAATTTACCTTCTAGAAGAGGAAGACTCGGAGGTGAAGCCTGCCAGCATGACCATAGAAATTGGTCTCAAATAAAACATAAGAGAGCTCGCTATAACCTAATGTCTCATGAGATAGCGTGAGATACAACAACCATCATTGACTCCCACAAAAGTGCAGGTGGAAGGAGTGAACTCGTTCCAGACCACATGTATAGGAGCTTTCACTACTATGTTTCACATTGGGAATAACCCCTTGGGGAGGGAAGTTTTATATCATGTCTGTAGTACTTCTTGGATTAGGATGGATGGGCATAACTTGATTGGGACTGGAGGACATGGACCGAGTAATTGACCTAGCAGAGGAAAACTAGGAGGAGGTGAAGTGTGCCAGACTATGGTTGGTCATGATCATAGAAATTGTTCTCAAATAAGACATGGGAGAGCTAGCCATAACCCAATGTCTCATGATCATAGAAATTTCTCTCAAATAAAACATGGGAGAGCTAGCCATAACCTAATGTCGCATGATCATAGAAATTGCTCTCAAATAAAACATGGGAGAGCTAGCCATAACCTAATGTCTCATGAGACAGTGTGAGATACAACAACCATCATTGACTCCCACAAGAGTCCACGCGGAAGGAAAGAACTCGTTCTTCCAAACCACATGCATAGGAGCTTTCACTACTATGTCTCACATTGGGAATAACCCCTTGGAAGGGAAGTTTTTTATCATGCCTGTAGTTCTTCTTGGACGAGGATGGATGGGCATAAATTGATTGGGACTCAAGAACTACTACCTTGTGAGTAGCCTTGGGATATCGGTAATCATTCTGATGTGACCAACGAGGAGCCCATGTGGTACTTCTTGGACGAGGGAATGAAGAGCATTAGCTTCGATATGTTGAGGCCATAGACCTCTCATGTGGACTTTTGCCACACCAATGGAAAAGAGAGCTCAATATTTTTCAAGTTCTGATCAAGTTAATGGCCACATAGTGATCTGAACCCTTAGGTTTGGAAGAATCTAGAAAACTCTCTCGCTCTGCCAAGAAGAGCAGTAAATAAATCTTTAGCAAAGGCTAAAAAAGAAGTTAAGGCTAGCAAAGCCAGGCTTCGTAATTGCTCCACCTCCGTTAGCATGGCCCAAGTAATTAACCTAGAAGAGGAAGACTAGGAGGTGAAGTGTGCCAGAATATGGTTTTGCATGACCATAGAAATTGGTCTCAAATAAAACATGAGAGAGCTAGCCATAACCTAATGTCTCATGAGACAATGTAAGATACAACAACCATCATTAACTCCCACAAAAGTGCAGGTAGGAAGGAGTGAACTCGTTCCAAACCACATACATAGGAGGAGCTTTCACTACTACGTTTCACATTGGGAATAACTCCTTGGAAGAGAAGTTTTACATCATGCCTACAGTACTTCTTGGACGAGGATGGATGGGCATAATTTGATTGGGACACTCGAGAACTGCTACCTTGTAATAAGTAGCCTTGGGATATCGGTAATCATTCTCTGCTGATGTGACCAAAGAGGAGCCCATGTAGTACTTCTTGGACGAGGGAATGAAGACAATGCATTAGCTTTGATATGTTGAGGCCGTAGACTCTCATGTGTTACCAACAATGGAAAAGAGAGCTCAATTTTTAAGGTTCTGATCAAGTTAATGGTGGCCACATAGCGAGATGAACCCTTATGTCTGGAAGAATCTAGAAAACTCTATTGCTCTGCCAAGAAGAGCAATAAGTAAATCCTTAGTAGCAAAGGCAAAAAAAAAGAAGTTAAGGCTAGGCAAGCCAAGCTTCGTAATTGTTCCATCTCCGTTATCATGGCCCAAGTAATTGACGTAGAAGAGGAGGACTGGGAGGTGAAATGTGCAGACTATGGTTTTGCATGACCATAGAAATTGGTCTCAAATAAAACATGGGAGAGCTAGCCATAACCTAATGTCTCATGAGATAGTGTGAGATACAATAGCCATCATTGACTCCCACAAAAGTGCAGGTGGAAGGAGTGAGCTCGTTCCAAACTACATGCATGGGAGCTTTCAGTACTATATGTTTCACATTGGGAATAACCCCTTGGAAGGGAAGTTTTATATCATCCCTGTAGTTTTTCTTGGACGAGAATGGACGGCCATAATTTGATTGGGACTCAAGAACTGCTACCTTGTAAAAAGTAGCCTTGGGATAGGTAATCATTGTGTGATGTGACAAAAGAGGACTTCTTGGACGAGGGAAAGAAGACCATTAGCTTTGATATATTGAGGCCATAGATTCTCATGTCGACTTTTGCCACCAAAGAAAGAGAGAGCTCAATATTCTGATCAAGTTAATGGCCACATAGAGAGATGAACCCTTAGGTTTGGAAGAATCTAGAAAACTCTCTCGCTCTGCCAAGAAGAGCAATGAATAAATTCTTAGCAAAGGCTAAAAAAGAAGTTAAGGCTAGGCAAGCCAAGCTTCGTAATTGCTTCATCTCCATGAACATGGCCCGAGTAATTGACCTAGAAGAGGAAGACTAGGAGGCGAAGCGTGGTCGTGATCATAGAAATTGGTCTCAAATAAAACATGGGAGAGCTAGCCATAACCTAATGTCTCATGAGACAGTGTGAGATACAACAAGCATCATCGACTCCCACAAAAGTTCAGGTGGAAGGAGTGAACACGTTGCAGACCACATGCATCATCGGAGCTCTCACTACAATATTTCGCATTGGGAATAACCCCTTAGAAGGGAAGTTTTAAATCAGGCCTGTAGTAGTTCTTGGACGACGATGGATAGCCATAATTTGATTGGGACTCGAGAACTGCTACCTTGTACGTAGCCTAAGAATAGGTAATCATTGTGATGTGACCAAAGAGGCTGAGCCCA
This sequence comes from Cibotium barometz, assembly GCF_041138505.1. NCBI lineage: Eukaryota > Viridiplantae > Streptophyta > Polypodiopsida > Cyatheales > Cibotiaceae > Cibotium > Cibotium barometz. The sequence continues at coordinate 1,220,522 of NC_141105.1, read as the reverse complement.
TGTAGTACTTCTTGGACAAGGGAATGAAGAGCATTAGCTTTGATATGTTGAGGCCATAGACTCTCAGGTGTGGACTTTGCCACCAATGGAAAAAAGAGAGCTCAATATTCTTAAGGTTCTGATCAAGTTAACGGCTGCATAGAGAGATGAACCCTTAGGTTTGGAAGAATCTAGAGAACTCTCTCGCTCTGCCAAAGAAGAGCAAGAAATAAATCCTTAGTAGAGCAAAGGCTAAAAAAGAAGTTAAGGTTAGGAAAGCCAAGCTTCGTACTTGCTGCATCTCCAAGCAATTTATCTTCTAGAAGAGGAAGACTCGGAGGTGAAGCCTGCCAGCATGACCATAGAAATTGGTCTCAAATAAAACATAAGAGAGCTCGCTATAACCTAATGTCTCATGAGATAGCGTGAGATACAACAACCATCATTGACTCCCACAAAAGTGCAGGTGGAAGGAGTGAACTCGTTCCAGACCACATGTATAGGAGCTTTCACTACTATGTTTCACATTGGGAATAACCCCTTGGGGATGGAAGTTTTATATCATGCCTGTAGTTCTTGGATTAGGATGGATGGGCATAACTTGATTGGGACTGGAGAACATGGACTGAGTAATTGACCTAGCAGAGGAAAACTAGGAGGAGGTGAAGTGTGCCAGACTATGGTTGGTCATGATCATAGAAATTGTTCTCAAATAAGACATGGGAGAGCTAGCCATAACCCAATGTCTCATGATCATAGAAATTGCTCTCAAATAAAACATGGGAGAGCTAGCCATAACCTAATGTCGCGTGATCATAGAAATTGCTCTCAAATAAAACATGGGAGAGCTAGCCATAACCTAATGTCTCATGAGACAGTGTGAGATACAACAACCATCATTGACTCCCACAAGAGTCCACGCGGAAGGAAAGAACTCGTTCTTCCAAACCACATGCATAGGAGCTTTCACTACTATGTCTCACATTGGGAATAACCCCTTGGAAGGGAAGTTTATTATCATGCCTGTAGTTCTTCTTGGACGAGGATGGATGGGCATAAATTGATTGGGACTCAAGAACTACTACCTTGTGAGTAGCCTTGGGATATCGGTAATCATTCTGATGTGACCAACGAGGAGCCCATGTGGTACTTCTTGGACGAGGGAATGAAGAGCATTAGCTTTGATATGTTGAGGCCATAGACCTCTCATGTGGACTTTTGCCACACCAATGGAAAAGAGAGCTCAATATTTTTCAGGTTCTGATCAAGTTAATGGCCACATAGTGATCTGAACCCTTAGGTTTGGAAGAATCTAGAAAACTCTCTCGCTCTGCCAAGAAGAGCAGTAAATAAATCTTTAGCAAAGGCTAAAAAAGAAGTTAAGGCTAGCAAAGCCAGGATTCGTAATTGCTCCACCTCCGTTAGCATGGCCCAAGTAATTAAGCTAGAAGAGGAAGACTAGGAGGTGAAGTGTGCCAGAATATGGTTTTGCATGACCATAGAAATTGGTCTCAAATAAAACATGAGAGAGCTAGCCATAACCTAATGTCTCATGAGACAATGTGAGATACAACAACCATCATTAACTCCCACAAAAGTGCAGGTAGGAAGGAGTGAACTCGTTCCAAACCACATACATAGGAGGAGCTTTCACTACTACGTTTCACATTGGGAATAACTCCTTGGAAGGGAAGTTTTACATCATGCCTAGAGTACTTCTTGGACGAGGATGGATGGGCATAATTTGATTGGGACACTCGAGAATTGCTACCTTGTAATAAGTAGCCTTGGGATATCGGTAATCATTCTCTGCTGATGTGACCAAAGAGGAGCCCATGTAGTACTTCTTGGATGAGGGAATGAAGACAATGCATTAGCTTTGATATGTTGAGGCCGTAGACTCTCATGTGTTACCAACAATGGAAAAGAGAGCTCAATTTTTAAGGTTCTGATCAAGTTAATGGTGGCCACATAGCGAGATGAACCCTTATGTCTGGAAGAATCTAGAAAACTCTATCGCTCTGCCAAGAAGAGCAATAAGTAAATCCTTAGTAGCAAAGGCAAAAAAAAAGAAGTTAAGGCTAGGCAAGCTAAGCTTCGTAATTGTTCCATCTCCGTTATCATGGCCCAAGTAATTGACGTAGAAGAGGAAGACTAGGAGACAAAGCGTGGTCGTGATCATAGAAATTGGTCTCAAATATAACATGGGAGAGCTAGCCATAACCTAATGTCTCATGAGACAGTGTGAGATACAACAAGCATCATCGACTCCCACAAAAGTTCAGGTGGAAGGAGGGAACACGTTGCAAACCACATGCATCATCGGAGCTCTCACTACAATATTTCGCATTGGGAATAACCCCTTAGAAGGGAAGTTTTAAATCAGGCCTGCAGTAGTTCTTGGACGACGATGGATAGCCATAATTTGATTGGGACTCGAGAACTGCTACCTTGTACGTAGCCTAAGAATAGGTAATCATTGTGATGTGACCAAAGAGGCTGAGTCCATGTAGTACTTCTTGGACGAGGGAATGAAGAGCATTAGCTTTGATACGTTGAGGCCATAGACTCTCAGGTGTGGACTTTGCCACCAATGGAAAAAAGAGAGCTCAATATTCTTAAGGTTCTGTGATCAGATTAACTGTCGCATAGAGAGATAAACCCTTAGGTTTGGAAGAATCTAGAGAACTCTCTCGCTCTACCAAACAAAGAAAAGCAAGAAATAAATCATTAGTAGAGCAAAGGCTAAAAAAGAAGTTAAGGTTAGGAAAGCCAAGCTTCGTACTTGCTGCATCTCCAAGCAATTTACCTAGAAGAGGAAGACACGGAGGTGAAGCCTGCCAGCATGACCATAGAAATTGGTCTCAAATAAAACATAACAGAGCTCGCTATAACCTAATGTCTCATGAGATAGCGTGAGATACAACAACAATCATTGACTCCCACAAAAGTGCAGGTGGAAGGAGTGAACTCGTTCCAGACCACATGTATAATAGCTTTCACTACTATGTTTCACATTGGGAATAACCCCTTGGGGAGGGAAGTTTTATATCATGCCTGTAGTACTTCTTGGATTAGGATGGATGGGCATAACTTGATTGGAACTGGAGGACATGCACCGAGTAATTGACCTAGCAGAGGAAAACTAGGAGGAGGTGAAGTGTGCCAGACTATGGTTGGTCATGATCATAGAAATTGTTCTCAAATAAGACATGGGAGAGCTAGCCATAACCCAATGTCTCATGATCATAGAAATTGCTCTCAAATAAAACATGGGAGAGCTAGCCATAACCTAATGTCGTATGATCATAGAAATTGCTCTCAAATAAAACATGGGAGAGCTAGCCATAACCTAATGTCTCATGAGACAGTGTGAGATACAACAACCATCATTGACTCCCACAAGAGTCCACGCAAAAGGAAAGAACTCGTTCTTCCAAACCACATGCATAGGAGCTTTCACTACTATGTCTCACATTGGGAATAACCCCTTGGAAGGGAAGTTTTTTATCATGCCTGTAGTTCTTCTTGGACGAGGATGGATGGGCATAATTTGATTGGGACTTAAGAACTACTACCTTGTGAGTAGCCTTGGGATATCGGTAATCATTCTGATGTGACCAACGAGGAGCCCATGTAGTACTTCTTGGACGAGGGAATGAAGAGCATGAGCTTCGATATGTTGAGGCCATAGACCTCTCATGTGGACTTTTGCCACACCAATGGAAAAGAGAGCTCAATATTTTTCAGGTTCTGATCAAGTTAAACACATAGTGATCTGAACCCTTAGGTTTGGAAGAATCTAGAAAACTCTCTCACTCTGCCAAGAAGAGTAGTAAATAAATCTTGAGCAAAGGCTAAAAAAGAAGTTAAGGCTAGCAAAGCCAGGCTTCGTAATTGCTCCACCTCCGTTAGCATGGCCCAAGTAATTAACCTAGAAGAGGAAGACTAGGAGGTGAAGTGTGCCAGAATATGGTTTTGCATGACCATAGAAATTGGTCTCAAATAAAACATGAGAGAGCTAGCCATAACCTAATGTCTCATGAGACAATGTGAGATACAACAACCATCATTAACTCCCACAAAAGTGCAGGTAGGAAGGAGTGAACTCGTTCCAAACCACATACATAGGAGGAGCTTCACTACTATGTTTCACATTGGGAATAACTCCTTGGAAGGAAAGTTTTACATCATGCCTACAGTACTTCTTGGACGAGGATGGATGGGCATAATTTGATTGGGACACTCGAGAACTGATACCTTGTAATAAGTAGCCTTGGGATATCGGTAATCATTCTGCTGATGTGACCAAAGAGGAGCCCATGTAGTACTTCTTGGACGAGGGAATGAAGACAATGCATCAGCTTTGATATGTTGAGGCCGTAGACTCTCATGTGTGGACTTTTGCCACCAATGGAAAAGAGAGCTCAATTTTTAAGGTTCTGATCAAGTTAATGGCCACATAGCGAGATGAACCCTTATGTCTGGAAGAATCTAGAAAACTCTCTCGCTCTGCCAAAGAAGAGTAATTGCTGCATCTCCAAGCAATTTACCTTCTAGAAGAGGAAGACTCGGAGGTGAAGCCTGCCAGCATGACCATAGAAATTGGTCTCAAATAAAACATAAGAGAGCTCGCTATAACCTAATGTCTCATGAGATAGCGTGAGATACAACAACCATCATTGACTCCCACAAAAGTGCAGGTGGAAGGAGTGAACTCGTTCCAGACCACATGTATAGGAGCTTTCACTACTATGTTTCACATTGGGAATAACCCCTTGGGGAGGGAAGTTTTATATCATGTCTGTAGTACTTCTTGGATTAGGATGGATGGGCATAACTTGATTGGGACTGGAGGACATGGACCGAGTAATTGACCTAGCAGAGGAAAACTAGGAGGAGGTGAAGTGTGCCAGACTATGGTTGGTCATGATCATAGAAATTGTTCTCAAATAAGACATGGGAGAGCTAGCCATAACCCAATGTCTCATGTGTTGGTATTAGGAGTGAATTAACAAAACTAAGGAGGATCAAACATGGTTATAGTCATGGTTAGGTCATGATTAGAACCATGATTAAGAGTGGATTAGGAGACACTAATGAGACATAGCTTGGGCATTATCATGGAAATACACGAGTTCTTTCTTCATTAGCAAAGGCCTCTTATATAGGCAAGTAGTACATGACCACATGACATCACCTATGATGTCTTACAACCATAAGAGGCCATCTCCCCCATGTGGGTATGCCATCTCCCCCATGTGGGTATGCCATAAAAGAGCAATATTCCCTCTAGGCTATTTTTGATGTAGGCGCCCTTTTGAGGATGTGGCTTGAGTAAAGAAGTCAAGGTTATATAGCCCCTTTCAACCATTGAATGGATTTGGGTGATATATCCAACAAACCCTCCTTCAACCAAATCCATGACAATGCTACCTTTATGATGGCAATTCTAGGTTCTAGTTACAACATACAAAAACTAGTTATGATGACCATGCTGGTGCCCGTAGGTCTTATTCCAGTTAGGTTTACAATGCTAGCAATGATGGATGATGCTAGAATACCATAGTAAAGCTTACAATGAGATAGTTATGTTTAGGATGGAGAGGTTTTTTTTTTAAACATGGTATGGGCTATCCCTTGATTTTACTCAAAAGGCCCAATCTTCTTCGATAAAATTGGCCTCTTCGGAGGCCTCTTCTTGCAGCTCTTCTTTGTCTTGACTTGCGAGAAATGCCTTTTGTGCCTTTTGTTTGAAGAAACAATTTTCTTCAATATGATTGTCCTTGCCGCAGAATCCACAAGTCTTCTTCTTTCCTTTTGTGTCGATGAAGTTCTTCTTCTTGAAGTGTGACTTGTTGTTGGAGAAGTATGCCCCTTCCATTATCCCTATATTCTCTTGCTTCTTCTTGTACTCCTCAAGGAGTGCAGCTTCAATGGCCTCTAAAGTAGGATCCGGAAGATTCATGAGAGTTGACACTAAGTGCCCATATTCATCATAAGGCATGCTTTTCAATAAAACTGCAATGGCATCTTCCTCATCTATTGGTGCTCCTATTGTTGCAAGTTGTGACATTAGGCTTTTCATATAATTAAGATGAGTAGGTAAAGACTCAGAAGCTTTCTTTTCAAGTTTAAAGAATTGGATTTTCAGCCCTATCTTGGAATGCTTCCCTTTTGCCCCAAATAATTTCTCTAAGATTTCCCATGCTTCAGCTGAGTTGTTTGCATTAGAGATATGATGTATGTAGTTGTCACTTAGACCTAATGCAATTATGGCAAAAGCTTTCTCATCCCTAGGTAACCATCCTTGTTCACCATCTCTAATGGTAGGTTTTTTCGCCTTTCCACTAGCAACTCCCCACAGACCTTTCTTCATGAGAATAAATCTTACTCTAACTTGCCAGGTATGAAAGCCTATCCCATTAAACTTATCAACATGAAATGAGGATGTAGACATGATGATAAAGCAAGGTCTTACCACTTGAGTATCCCTCAAGGGCAGTGTCTAATGCTTTTACAAGATTAGATACCTTCACCAAATAGATGGAGGTTATTTATGAAAAATTCAGACCAATCATGCCCTCCTAAAACATTGTTTGCTCTTGAGTTGTAGACATTGTTTCTTACCCGTCTCCTCGGCTTTCTGCTTTTCTTCTTAGGCCTCAAATGTTGAATATTTGATGATTCAGCATCAGATGGTTCAGTTATTGTGATTCAAAAAATGATGTAAACAATATCATCATCACAATATAGTAATATCATCAAGTATATGGTGACCAATGTGATAATGCTTTCAAAACAACTTCCAAAAATTGGGTCACTTGGAGTACTTGAATGAGATAGAAGCCTAAGTCTAAATACAAAATGCCTTTAGCACCTTCAATAGCAATGACTTGAGGCCAGATTAAGCACTAATTACTAGTGATTAAGTGAGTTAATCATCCATGCTTTAACTGTTACCAAATGAGCTTTCTGAGATTATGTCAGACCTGAAGCTACCAAACCACTAAACCATTCAAGAAACTGACTGCATAGGCGTGTTTGCAGCTATTGAAAACCCCCAAAGCCAAGGTGAATTAGTGAATCTTGCACTGGTTCAATCGGTGGACTGATTTCCCCCAAAAAAACTGGCGCCGGTTTCGTCTGCAATGCTGGCGTCTCTGCGCAAAATCCGCCTAATTCCACCGAGCTGCAGCTTCTTTATGATGTTGAGAATGCAGAGCTTGAGTCCCGTACGATTTCGTGGAGGCGACTGTGAGCTGTGGATGCTCCAAGGCAGCCCTATATTTCAGGCTATGAAATAGGAAGGGATAAGCTTATGATTAAGCTAATTAATCACTAATGATGAGGCAAATGAGAGGGATGAGGTTGTATTAACGTGGCTCTGATACCAAATGTTGGTATTAGGAGTGGATTAACAAAACTAAGGAGGATCAAACATGGTTATAGTCATGGTTAGGTCATGATTAGAACCATGATTAAGAGTGGATTAGGAGACACTAATGAGACATAGCTTGGGCATTATCATGGAAATACACGAGTTCTTTCTTCATTAGCAAAGGCCTCTTATATAGGCAAGTAGTACATGACCACATGACATCACCTATGATGTCTTACAACCATAAGAGGCCATCTCCCCCATGTGGGTATGCCATCTCCCCCATGTGGGTATGCCATAAAAGAGCAATATTCCCTCTAGGCTATTTTTGATGTAGGCGCCCTTTTGAGGATGTGGCTTGAGTAAAGAAGTCAAGGTTATATAGCCCCTTTCAACCATTGAATGGATTTGGGTGATATATCCAACATCATGATCATAGAAATTGCTCTCAAATAAAACATGGGAGAGCTAGCCATAACCTAATGTCGCATTATCATAGAAATTGCTCTCAAATAGAACATGGGAGAGCTAGCCATAACCTCATGTCTCATGAGACAGTGTGAGATACAACAACCATCATTGACTCCCACAAGAGTCCACGCGGAAGGAAAGAACTCGTTCTTCCAAACCACATGCATAGGAGCTTTCTCTACTATGTCTCACATTGGGAATAACCCCTTGGAAGGGAAGTTTTTAATCATGCTTGTAGTTCTTCTTGGTCGAGGATGGATGGGCATAAATTGATTGGGACTCAAGAACTACTACCTTGTGAGTAGCCTTGGGATATCGGTAATCATTCTGATGTGACCAACAAGGAGCCCATGTGGTACTTCTTGGACGAGGGAATGAAGAGCATTAGCTTCGATATGTTGAGGCCATAGACCTCTCATGTGGACTTTTGCCACACCAATGGAAAAGAGAGCTCAATATTTTTCAGGTTCTGATCAAGTTAATGGCCACATAGTGATCTGAACCCTTAGGTTTGGAAGAATCTAGAAAACTCTCTCACTCTGCCAAGAAGAGCAGTAAATAAATCTTTAGCAAAGGCTAAAGAAGAAGTTAAGGCTAGCAAAGCCAGGCTTCGTAATTGCTCCACCTCCGTTAGCATGGCCCAAGTAATTAACCTAGAAGAGGAAGACTAGGAGGTGAAGTGTGCCAGAATATGGTTTTGCATGACCATAGAAATTGGTCTCAAATAAAACATGAGAGAGCTAGCCATAACCTAATGTCTCATGAGACAATGTGAGATACAACAACCATCATTAACTCCCACAAAAGTGCAGGTAGGAAGGAGTGAACTCGTTCCAAACCACATACATAGGAGGAGCTTTCACTACTACGTTTCACATTGGGAATAACTCCTTGGAAGGGAAGTTTTACATCATGCCTACAGTACTTCTTGGACGAGGATGGATGGGCATAATTTGATTGGGACACTCGAGAACTGCTACCTTGTAATAAGTAGGCTTGGGATATCGGTAATCATTCTCTGCTGATGTGACCAAAGAGGAGCCCATGTAGTACTTCTTGGACGAGGGAATGAAGACAATGCATTAGCTTTGATATGTTGAGGCCGTAGACTCTCATGTGTTACCAACAATGGAAAAGAGAGCTCAATTTTTAAGGTTCTGATCAAGTTAATGGTGGCCACATAGCGAGATGAACCCTTATGTCTGGAAGAATCTAGAAAACTCTATCGCTCTGCCAAGAAGAGCAATAAGTAAATCCTTAGTAGCAAAGGCAAAAAAAAAAGAAGTTAAGGCTAGGCAAGCCAAGCTTCCTAATTGTTCCATCTCCGTTATCATGGCCCAAGTAATTGACGTAGAAGAGGAGGACTGGGAGGTGAAATGTGCAGACTATGGTTTTGCATGACCATAGAAATTGGTCTGAAATAAAACATGGGAGAGCTATCCATAACCTAATGTCTCATGAGACAGTGTGAGATACAACAGCCATCATTGACTCCCACAAAAGTGCAGGTGGAAGGAGTGAGCTCGTTTCAAACCACATGCATGGGAGCTTTCAGTACTATATGTTTCACATTGGGAATAACCCCTTGGAAGGGAAGTTTTATATCATCCCTGTAAGATTCCTCCCCCAACCCCTTTTTGATGTCTAGTATCTTCCCCTGTAATCAACCCTCTTCAGAAATATAAAGACCCTGTTGCTAACTATTTTAGCCTAGAGAGAGAAAAATTATTCTAGAGAGAGAATATTCAGATTTTGAATATTTTTGGATAGAAAAATATCTCTTATAATTCAGATGAGTTCCCCTGAAACAGAAATTCAAAAAGAATTTTCCAATGTGCAATTGGAATTAATTGGAAATAGGTATAAAGAACCTTAGTCTAAGGGTCTAGATTTTCAGAAATCTTTAGACTATGGTCCAATTAAGGTTCCTATGGGCCAATAGCATCAATCCATGTGTAGGGAAGAGATAAATCCAAATTTGTAAAAAGAAGATACCCAAAAATGAGTAAATGCTCACATAAGGTGAAGAGTTGAAAATGTACAAGGTTTATTAGTAAAAAACTATGAGCAATATTAAAAATATGAGATATTTTGGGTATCCAAAAATGAGTAAATGCTCACATAAGATGAAGAGTTGAAAATGTACAAGGTTTATTAGTAAAAAACTATGAGCAATATTAAAATGATGCCATTATGACATATATGTAAGGAAGGGGAATTCTTTAAAGGAGGTGCATATTTCACATAAGATGAAGAGTTGAAAATGTACAAGGTTTATTAGTAAAAAACTATCAGCAATATTAAAATGATTCCATTATGACACATATGTAAGGAAGGGGAATTCTTTAAAGGAGGTGCATATTTCACATGCTTGAATGAGTTTTAAACTCATAAAAATTGAGATATTTCATCTCTCCTCTCTCCTCATTTAAGTCTAGTTCCAAAAAGTTAGCTTAACTGACCTAAAAATGGTCAAATATTGACCCAACTGATTTAGAAAATTCTAGAATCAGTTTGTTTGGTTAGGAGCTCAATTTTTCCTATAAATAGAAGCCTCCCCCTTGTTGAAAAAGATATAGTGTTTATGCATCGTTACTCTACTCCACCTAAGCCAAGAACTGTGAATTCATTTAATAATTCACTAGTTTTTGGAGCTTCCCTCTTTCTTCAATCCCCATTAGTGGCTCCATCAACATACTTAACCAATTGATTGGTTGGGGGCCTCTACCGTGAACAAAGAATCAAACAAGTTGTAAGGTAATTAGTGAATATTGATCTTTCTATAATTTCTCAATGTTTCTCTCTTCTCAACCCCTCTCAAGCTTGAGAAGTTTAATTGGTATGGTTTTTTTTAAATGCTATTGAAGTTTGAATAGTAGTGAAGAGTTACATAATGCTATTGAAGTTAATTTTCATTTATGTTTAAATTCTAATGATTTTTATGTAAATTCTCTCGCTCACTCAAGAACTGGTCATACTCATGAACCGTTCTCAATCCAAATCAAGCTTTTCATAAAGCTTTTCCTTAACCCAAGATTAAGCTATGCTTGAGGCCAAATTAATGGCTTTTTTCTATGCTTTTAGTTTATGTATATTAATGATTCAATCCATTATGGATTAATAATCTAATTAGAGATTATTTTAATTATTTTCTTAATGATAAGCATTATCCCTTAGAAATATTGAGATTTATCAGTCATAGCAGCGGAGCTATGGCAAAATTTTTATAAAAATTATGCATAAAATAATCTCATTCAAAGCATAAAAAGAGGACTTCCTACCATATTCTAGGAATTATCATCCTAGATTAATTGAAAGAATCTCATTATAATCATGGAGAAATTGAATTTTAATATCATGCATAAAGGATAAGTTTTTATATCAAAAGTGTTATTTTTACCATTTTTATTTCATGTATAGAAGTATGCATAATGGATAAATTTTTATATCAAAAGTGTTATTTTTATCATTTTTATTTTCATGCATAGAAGTATGCATAATGGATAAATTTTTATATCAAAAGTGTTATTTTTATCATTTTTATTTTCATGCATAGAAGTATGCATAAAGGATAAATTTTTATATCAAAAGTGTTATTTTTATCATTTTTATTTTCATGCATAGAAGTATGCATAAAGGATAAATTTTTATATTAAAAGTGTTACTTTTATCATTTTTAATTTTCATGCATAGAAGTATGCATAAAGGAAAATTTTTTATATCAAAAGTGTTACTTTTATCATTTTTTATTTTTCATGCATAGAAGTATGCATAAAGGAAAATTTTTTATATCAAAAGTGTTACTTTTATCATTTTTAATTTTCATGCATAGAAGTATGCATAAAGGAAAATTTTTTATATCAAAAGTGTTACTTTTATCATTTTTAATTTTCATGCATAGAAGTATGCATAAAGGAAAATTTTTATATCAAAAGTGTTACTTTTATCATTTTTAATTTTCATGCATTAGAAGTATGCATAAAGGAAAATTTTTTATATCAAAAGTGTTACTTTTATCATTTTTAATTTTCATGCATAGAAGTATGCATAAAGGAAAATTTTTTATATCAAAAGTGTTACTTTTATCATTTTTATTTTTCATGCATAGAAGTATGCATAAAGGAAAAATTTTTATATCAAAAGTGTTACTTTTATCATTTTTAATTTTCATGCATAGAAGTATGCATAAAGGAAAAATTTTTATATCAAAAGTGTTACTTTTATCATATTGGATTTCATGCATATAGGTATGCATAAAAGATATTCTTTTTATACTAAAAGTGTGATTTTCCTCATAAATGGATTTTATGCTTAACTTAGATGCATAAGAGAAATTCTTTTATTCTAAAAGTGTAATTCCCTACCAAATTGAAATTATGCATAAGAAGATGCATAAAAGATTGATTTTAATTTCAAAAGTGTTAGTCTCCTTAAATGGAATTTATGTATAAATAAATGTGTAGAGAAATCTTATATCAAATATAAGAATTCTCTTTTAAAAAAAAAGATATGAAATGTGATAAGATGTGATAAGAGGTGTATGAGATGTGATAAGAATTGATAAGATGCGTATGGAAAGTGATAGGATGTGATAAGAGGTGTATGAGATATGATAAGAATTGATAAGATACGTATGGAAAGTGATAGGATGTGATAAGAGGTGTATGAGATGTGATAAGAATTGATAAGATGCGTATGGAAAGTGATAGGATGTGATAAGAGGTGTATGAGATGTAAAAAGATGTGATAAGATGTGTATGAGATGTGATAAGATTTGATAAGATGCGTATGGAAAGTGATAGGATGTGATAAGAGGTGTATGAGATGTAAAAAGATGTGATAAGATGTGTATGAGATGTGATAGAATGTGTTAAGATGAGTTAGGATGTGTTAAGATGTATATGGGATGTGTTAGGACGAGAATGGATGTAATATGGTTGTATGAATGTGATGTGGATGTATACATGTAGATGTATATGTATGAATGTGAATGTTGATGTGGATGTGGATGTATGGATGTAGATACGGATGTGTATGTATGTGGATGTGTATGTATGTATGTATGTATGTGGATGTGTATGTATGAATGAGGATGTAAAAATGGACGTATGTATATAGATGTGGATGTATGGATGTATGTATGTAGATGTGGATGTATGGATGTGATTGTGAATGAAGAGGTGGATGTGAATGTATGGATGTAGATACAGATGTGGATGTATGTATGTAGATGTGGATGTATGGATGTGATTGTGAATGAAGAGGTGGATGTGAATGTATGGATGTAGATACGGATGTGGATGTATGTATGTGAATGTGGATGTAGGAATGAGGATGTGAAAATGGATGTATGCATGTGAATGTGGATGTATGAATATGAATGTGGATGTGTGGATGTGGAAATGGAGGTATGGATGTATGAATGTAGATGTGGATGTATGCATGTAGATGCGTATGTATGAATGTGAAATTGGATGTATGATGTGGACGTATGAACATGGATATGTATGTAGAATAATGAATATGAAGATGTATGTGAGATAATGTAGTCTATATGAGTGAATGGATGAGAACGAGTACACACTGAATGGAATGTGGAATAAGTAATGTGGTCCGAGAGTGGATAATATGGAAAGACAAGAGTTCGTTATAGAAACTGTATTTGTGACTGTTTGTAAATGACTGTTTTATGTCAAGAATGCTGGAGAAGCATTTTGACCGTCTTAAGGATTAAGGTCATGAAGACTGAACTGATAAAGTTGCAACTGCTGACGGAGAGTCAATGGAGGACGTCTCGCGTAGCAAGGTCGATCGAGGTCTTGACCAGCCTCGGCTCGATTTAAATGGTGAGCTTCCGGTACGGTGGATGAGGGACCAAGGAAGCGGCCTATGAGTGAAGCGCTAGGTCACCTGCGAAGGATCCTAGAGGGTGCTGACCATACGGTGCTCGGGCTCTGGGTCGCCGAAGATACCCACACGTGCGTTGTGGAAGATATTGGAACAAGGAGTAAGAGTTGTTTTCTGAAACCGGGCATGGATCTGGTTGATTGACCTTGCTGGTCCTCAACAGATGAGTCCATGGCTCTTTTATATGGATCTGTGGGTTGATCTTGCTGATCTTCCACGGAGATTCCATTCTATTATATGAATATATTGCCGGTTACTATGAGCTAGGAACTATGGAAAAGGCCCCTGAGAGAACAGGTGGTGAGCGTTCTGGTTGCCAATGATGCCATAAGTACACCGATGAAAGAGTGACTGGAAATAAGGATTCGACCAGAGACTTTGAGGATTGTCATCAGTGACATAATGGTTTTATTAAAGGATTGTTTTAAAGCTAGTTGATGCTAAGAAATAGGCAATTTCATATTGGGTGTGTAAGTGGTATGACTAGTTTTATGTTTGCATGAACTTTCGGCTAGGGGGCCTTGGAACTCTTTTCCTTGGTACCCGGGACAAAACCTAACCAAATTTCAAATTGGATCCCATCACTACAGTGGTTGGGCGGTTGGCTAACCCATGGGATCGGATGGGGTTAGGCTGGACTGATGGATCCGTAAATCGAGATTTAATTTCTATTATTACGATAGATGAAGTAAATCCCGGATAGAAATTGTTCTATGGATAGGAATCAACGGCTGTGCCTCTTGATGGGGAAAAAAGCGTTGATCCCAATGATCCAAGTGCAAGTTCTTCCTTGATTTGACCAAGTACCATTAAAGGTGCAGTCAGATCAGTTTGATCAGTAATGATCTTGACTACGTTAGAGTAAAGAGTTATCCTGGTGGAATCGCCCGTGCTTTCCGGGTAAAGGAAGTTTTTCCGGTTTCGGTTTTGGACAAACCGACGGATTAGTTTCTTGTCCGGATATCCGTGGGCGAGGCCCCGAGTGTGGGACCCTTGTTCCGCGTGAGAAGTGCTACTTCCGCTGCTAGTACCCCGAATCCGTTGCGCGGTGGGGACAGGGATCTCACAGTTGGTATCAGAGCGGTTTTGAAAGCTAATAAAGATAATTAAATTCTTATCTAAAATTGGTAATAAGAATTCAGAAACAGCATTTTCATAATGTATTTTCATTCCGTAAGCTTCTTTAAGGAAGAAATTTTAATCAAAGAAATTGTTTTTATAGATGGAAGTTCCACATTTATCTGGTATTCCCGACCTCACCCAGTCTCAAGATATGATTGCATTTGCCTTCGAGCATCTCATCTCTTCCGCTTCAACACGAACAAGCCGAGCAAGACTCGCACGCCATTTCGAGGAATTATATTTTCCTAACCCAGTGGAGAGACAACAGCATAAGTGGGTTGCAGGGCTATATATCCACGCCTCTTATAACCGGCGTGCAATGCTGAGGCAGAACCTCTCATTGGCCATGATTTTGATAAAGCTGAAAATGACGCGTGGTGTCATTCTATATCTTTCAACGCCTCAAAATTTCAGACGTGCTTGCCGAGTTTATAGACTCCTTAGTCGATTTATCCCTAAGGAGAAAATAATAGCTCCCTTCGCAGTTAGAGAACTTATGTAACAGGGCATGACTATGGCCCAGTACCATCGTCTTATACGTCTCTCGAAGAGATTTTGAATTTTGGAGCCGAGCCACTCTATGTAATTATTGCAACTTGTATATAAATATACAAATGTTTTTTTTACGGACGATCGGATAAAGAAAAATCTATTTATCAGACTTAAGTCATAGATCTCCAATAAGATCAACTGAGGAGCAAATTATGTCAAAAGTTTATCAAGACGCACAAAAAGGTTGTAATTGTTTGATATAATTCATACAAATTGTTAATTCAAATTGAAATTCGTAAATTAGTAATTGGGTCTTCAATTGGAAGTACCGCAATTGTATGGAACCCTGACTTGCTTGAGACCTAGACATGATGGTATTTACCTTATAGTTTCGAGTATCATGACTATCCGTATATACCGAGGGTATAACTGCAGCTCTTTATCGACAGTATATACGAGTAAATCTAAGACTTGAAATTATAAGCGTTAATGCTATCCAGATGATGATTTTGAATATGATTGATATGATTTTTAATTCTGTTTGGGAACTGATGAATTGATTTGGATTCTGATTGAAAAATGATGATCCTTGAAAATGGGTTGAAATGTAATAAGCTGAGCGAAACCACAATGTGGATGATTGGGACGAGTCCCTGTAATGATAAATGATGAAAATGATTCAGCAAATCACTATGAGATTAGTGGATTATGTTGTCAAATTGCTACTGTTAATACTTGAGACGGTAGATCAAGTTAAGGGATGACAAATTGAGAACTTGCTTAACTTAAATTCCGTGGAGGAATGTTCTGAAGGAAATTTTCGGTCTAATGGACCATTATCGTGTTAAAGATATGAATGATATGATTTGAATGAATTGTTATTTAATGATGAATTCTATATAAGGGATATTTATCCCCATATTCTGTTGGGTTGACCGGAATATAAGGAACCCCAGAATAAATTGGATCTTAAGCAAAAAAGTTGTCCTCTACTTGCGAGATGAGGACATCTTGCTCCTTTTAAGTGGGGTAGAATGTAAGATTCCTCCCCCAACCTTAGAGGTATACAGGAGTAAGAATCTCCCTTTCTGATCTTATAATTATTCTCTCTCTAAAATAAAAGAAAGATTCTGTTTAAAAAAGGAAGAACCTTTTTCCTGAATACTTCTCAAGAGTTCCACCTGTTTTAAGGATTCAGAACAACGAGTTCAGAAGTGAGAATCGATGTTTTGGATATCAAGGTTTTGGTCTCGAGTACGGCCCAAAAGAAGTTCTTTATCTCTTGGGAAGTATAAGAAGTTATCTCCCAGATATTGTGGACCAAAGAAAGTAGGTGATTTAGCTTACGAACTTCTTTTATCTCCTCATCTCAAAGTTCTGAATGCCTTCTATAGAAAAATGTGCCAAACCCAAATCATGGAAAGACGGTAAAACTTCAGTGGCAAGTTACCGTTGGCTTCTAAGTTACGCTAGCTCCTTCCTTTATATAAGTCGTAACTTTTACTTGTCGTTCACAGTAATCTTACTTCCATCGATCTTCTTTCTTTCTTAATCTCCTTCATGGCTTGGCAACAAGAATTAGTTTTATCCATGATGATTTCTCACCTTCAAGACGCAAGGGAGTCTGTGAAGAAAGATTTTATAGAGCAGTATGAGCGCTCACTTTTCCCTCACTTGGGAACTTCTGTAGCGCAGACAAAATGGCGGACCTATCAAGACATAACTAGGGTAACACCCTAGGGTCAGCAGCACTTTCGTAACAATGTCCACTTGGCCATGGTTATTGAAGCTTTGGGTTTGGGTCCCCGATACTACTGCGTCATGAGATCAAGGCATCCTGGGTTTTCTGAGCGGGTCTTCTTACTGGCGTGTTTTCTTCCTCATGAGAAGATATGCCTTTACCCTGTTTTTGGCTTGCCTCTCAGAGGTCCTTTTGTTAGAACACCTCATACCACTGAGATAGGCGCAGCAATAACCCACAGAATCATTCCCATAGATGAGTTACCTTATACTTGTGCAGCTTGTGAGGACTGCTTTTGTGACCATATGATGGACGGGCTTATGGAAGTGTAAAGAGTTCCTCTATCTTTACTGTATAAGTTCCGAGAATGAATAAAGTTTAAATCTTGTTCGTATTTTGAATCTTGCTCTCTTTAAGACTTATCTTGGTGGTTAATCTTGATTAAAATTTTTCTCTAAGTCTCATATTCGTGAATCTTGCGAAATTATCACAAGTTGCGAGATGAGGACATCTCGCGTTTTTTAAGTGGGGTAGAATGTAAGATTCCTCCCCCAACCCCTTTTTGATGTCTAGTATCTTCCCCTGTAATCAACCCTCTTCAGAAATATAAAGACCCTGTTGCTAACTATTTTAGCCTAGAGAGAGAAAAAATATTCTAGAGAGAGAATATTCAGATTTTGAATATTTTTGGATAGAAAAATATCTCTTATAATTCAGATGAGTTCCCCTGAAACGGAAATTCAAAAAGAATTTTCCAATGTGCAATTGGAATTAATTGAAAATAGGTATAAAGAACCTTAGTCTAAGGGTCTAGATTTTCAGAAATCTTTAGACTATGGTCCAATTAAGGTTCCTATGGGCCAATAGCATCAATCCATGTGTAGGGAAGAGATAAATCCAAATTTGTAAAAAGAAGATACCCAAAAATGAGTAAATGCTCACATAAGGTGAAGAGTTGAAAATGTACAAGGTTTATTAGTAAAAAACTATGAGCAATATTAAAAATATGAGATATTTTGGGTATCCAAAAATGAGTAAATGCTCACATAAGATGAAGAGTTGAAAATGTACAAGGTTTATTAGTAAAAAAACTATGAGCAATATTAAAATGATGCCATTATGACATATATGTAAGGAAGGGGAATTCTTTAAAGGAGGTGCATATTTCACATAAGATGAAGAGTTGAAAATGTACAAGGTTTATTAGTAAAAAACTATCAGCAATATTAAAATGATTCCATTATGACACATATGTAAGGAAGGGGAATTCTTTAAAGGAGGTGCATATTTCACATGCTTGAATGAGTTTTAAACTCATAAAAATTGAGATATTTCATCTCTCCTCTCTCCTCATTTAAGTCTAGTTCCAAAAAGTTAGCTTAACTGACCTAAAAATGGTCAAATATTGACCCAACTGATTTAGAAAATTCTAGAATCAGTTTGTTTGGTTAGGAGCTCAATTTTTCCTATAAATAGAAGCCTCCCCCTTGTTGAAAAAGATATAGTGTTTATGCATCGTTACTCTACTCCACCTAAGCCAAGAACTGTGAATTCATTTAATAATTCACTAGTTTTTGGAGCTTCCCTCTTTCTTCAATCCCCATTAGTGGCTCCATCAACATACTTAATCAATTGATTGGTTGGGGGCCTCTACCGTGAACAAAGAATCAAACAAGTTGTAAGGTAATTAGTGAATATTGATCTTTCTATAATTTCTCAATGTTTCTCTCTTCTCAACCCCTCTCAAGCTTGAGAAGTTTAATTGGTATGGTTTTTTTTAAATGCTATTGAAGTTTGAATAGTAGTGAAGAGTTACATAATGCTATTGAAGTTAATTTTCATTTATGTTTAAATTCTAATGATTTTTATGTAAATTCTCTCGCTCACTCAAGAACTGGTCATACTCATGAACCGTTCTCAATCCAAATCAAGCTTTTCATAAAGCTTTTCCTTAACCCAAGATTAAGCTATGCTTGAGGCCAAATTAATGGCTTTTTTCTATGCTTTTAGTTTATGTATATTAATGATTCAATCCATTATGGATTAATAATCCAATTAGAGATTATTTTAATTATTTCCTTAATGATAAGCATTATCCCTTAGAAATATTGAGATTTATCAGTCATAGCAGCGGAGCTATGGCAAAATTTTTATAAAAATTATGCATAAAATAATCTCATTCAAAGCATAAAAAGAGGACTTCCTACCATATTCTAGGAATTATCATCCTAGATTAATTGAAAGAATCTCATTATAATCATGGAGAAATTGAATTTTAATATCATGCATAAAGGATAAGTTTTTATATCAAAAGTGTTATTTTTACCATTTTTATTTCATGTATAGAAGTATGCATAATGGATAAATTTTTATATCAAAAGTGTTATTTTTATCATTTTTATTTTCATGCATAGAAGTATGCATAATGGATAAATTTTTATATCAAAAGTGTTATTTTTATCATTTTTATTTTCATGCATAGAAGTATGCATAAAGGATAAATTTTTATATCAAAAGTGTTATTTTTATCATTTTTATTTTCATGCATAGAAGTATGCATAAAGGATAAATTTTTATATTAAAAGTGTTACTTTTATCATTTTTAATTTTCATGCATAGAAGTATGCATAAAGGAAAATTTTTTATATCAAAAGTGTTACTTTTATCATTTTTTATTTTTCATGCATAGAAGTATGCATAAAGGAAAATTTTTTATATCAAAAGTGTTACTTTTATCATTTTTAATTTTCATGCATAGAAGTATGCATAAAGGAAAATTTTTTATATCAAAAGTGTTACTTTTATCATTTTTAATTTTCATGCATAGAAGTATGCATAAAGGAAAATTTTTATATCAAAAGTGTTACTTTTATCATTTTTAATTTTCATGCATAGAAGTATGCATAAAGGAAAATTTTTTATATCAAAAGTGTTACTTTTATCATTTTTAATTTTCATGCATAGAAGTATGCATAAAGGAAAATTTTTTATATCAAAAGTGTTACTTTTATCATTTTTATTTTTCATGCATAGAAGTATGCATAAAGGAAAAATTTTTATATCAAAAGTGTTACTTTTATCATTTTTAATTTTCATGCATAGAAGTATGCATAAAGGAAAAATTTTTATATCAAAAGTGTTACTTTTATCATATTGGATTTCATGCATATAGGTATGCATAAAAGATATTCTTTTTATACTAAAAGTGTGATTTTCCTCATAAATGGATTTTATGCTTAACTTAGATGCATAAGAGAAATTCTTTTATTCTAAAAGTGTAATTCCCTACCAAATTGAAATTATGCATAAGAAGATGCATAAAAGATTGATTTTAATTTCGAAAGTGTTAGTCTCCTTAAATGGAATTTATGTATAAATAAATGTGTAGAGAAATCTTATATCAAATATAAGAATTCTCTTTTAAAAAAAAAGATATGAAATGTGATAAGATGTGATAAGAGGTGTATGAGATGTGATAAGAATTGATAAGATGCGTATGGAAAGTGATAGGATGTGATAAGAGGTGTATGAGATATGATAAGAATTGATAAGATACGTATGGAAAGTGATAGGATGTGATAAGAGGTGTATGAGATGTGATAAGAATTGATAAGATGCGTATGGAAAGTGATAGGATGTGATAAGAGGTGTATGAGATGTAAAAAGATGTGATAAGATGTGTATGAGATGTGATAAGATTTGATAAGATGCGTATGGAAAGTGATAGGATGTGATAAGAGGTGTATGAGATGTAAAAAGATGTGATAAGATGTGTATGAGATGTGATAGAATGTGTTAAGATGAGTTAGGATGTGTTAAGATGTATATGGGATGTGTTAGGACGAGAATGGATGTAATATGGTTGTATGAATGTGATGTGGATGTATACATGTAGATGTATATGTATGAATGTGAATGTTGATGTGGATGTGGATGTATGGATGTAGATACGGATGTGTATGTATGTATGTGGATGTGTATGTATGAATGAGGATGTAAAAATGGACGTATGTATATAGATGTGGATGTATGGATGTATGTATGTAGATGTGGATGTATGGATGTGATTGTGAATGAAGAGGTGGATGTGAATGTATGGATGTAGATACAGATGTGGATGTATGTATGTAGATGTGGATGTGATTGTGAATGAAGAGGTGGATGTGAATGTATGGATGTAGATACGGATGTGGATGTATGTATGTGAATGTGGATGTAGGAATGAGGATGTGAAAATGGATGTATGCATGTGAATGTGGATGTATGAATATGAATGTGGATGTGTGGATGTGGAAATGGAGGTATGGATGTATGAATGTAGATGTGGATGTATGCATGTAGATGCGTATGTATGAATGTGAAATTGGATGTATGATGTGGACGTATGAACATGGATATGTATGTAGAATAATGAATATGAAGATGTATGTGAGATAATGTAGTCTATATGAGTGAATGGATGAGAACGAGTACACACTGAATGGAATGTGGAATAAGTAATGTGGTCCGAGAGTGGATAATATGGAAAGACAAGAGTTCGTTATAGAAACTGTATTTGTGACTGTTTGTAAATGACTGTTTTATGTCAAGAATGCTGGAGAAGCATTTTGACCGTCTTAAGGATTAAGGTCATGAAGACTGAACTGATAAAGTTGCAACTGCTGACGGAGAGTCAATGGAGGACGTCTCGCGTAGCAAGGTCGATCGAGGTCTTGACCAGCCTCGGCTCGATTTAAATGGTGAGCTTCCGGTACGGTGGATGAGGGACCAAGGAAGCGGCCTATGAGTGAAGCGCTAGGTCACCTGCGAAGGATCCTAGAGGGTGCTGACCATACGGTGCTCGGGCTCTGGGTCGCCGAAGATACCCACACGTGCGTCGTGGAAGATATTGGAACAAGGAGTAAGAGTTGTTTTCTGAAACCGGGCATGGATCTGGTTGATTGACCTTGCTGGTCCTCAACAGATGAGTCCATGGCTCTTTTATATGGATCTGTGGGTTGATCTTGCTGATCTTCCACGGAGATTCCATTCTATTATATGAATATATTGCCGGTTACTATGAGCTAGGAACTATGGAAAAGGCCCCTGAGAGAACAGGTGGTGAGCGTTCTGGTTGCCAATGATGCCATAAGTACACCGATGAAAGAGTGACTGGAAATAAGGATTCGACCAGAGACTTTGAGGATTGTCATCAGTGACATAATGGTTTTATTAAAGGATTGTTTTAAAGCTAGTTGATGCTAAGAAATAGGCAATTTCATATTGGGTGTGTAAGTGGTATGACTAGTTTTATGTTTGCATGAACTTTCGGCTAGGGGGCCTTGGAACTCTTTTCCTTGGTACCCGGGACAAAACCTAACCAAATTTCAAATTGGATCCCATCACTACAGTGGTTGGGCGGTTGGCTAACCCATGGGATCGGATGGGGTTAGGCTGGACTGATGGATCCGTAAATCGAGATTTAATTTCTATTATTACGATAGATGAAGTAAATCCCGGATAGAAATTGTTCTATGGATAGGAATCAACGGCTGTGCCTCTTGATGGGGAAAAAAGCGTTGATCCCAATGATCCAAGTGCAAATTCTTCCTTGATTTGACCAAGTACCATTAAAGGTGCAGTCAGATCAGTTTGATCAGTAATGATCTTGACTACGTTAGAGTAAAGAGTTATCCTGGTGGAATCGCCCGTGCTTTCCGGGTAAAGGAAGTTTTTCCGGTTTCGGTTTTGGACAAACCGACGGATTAGTTTCTTGTCCGGATATCCGTGGGCGAGGCCCCGAGTGTGGGACCCTTGTTCCGCGTGAGAAGTGCTACTTCCGCTGCTAGTACCCCGAATCCGTTGCGCGGTGGGGACAGGGATCTCACAATCCCTGTAGTTCTTCTTGGACGAGAATGGACGGCCATAATTTGATTGGGACTCAAGAACTGCTACCTTGTAAAAAGTAGCCTTGGGATAGGTAATCATTGTATGATGTGACAAAAGAGGACTTCTTGGACGAGGGAATGAAGACCATTAGCTTTGATATATTGAGGCCATAGATTCTCATGTCGACTTTTGCCACCAATGAAAAAGAGAGCTCAATATTCTGATCAAGTTAATGGCCACATAGAGAGATGAACCCTTAGGTTTGGAAGAATCTAGAAAACTCTCTCGCTCTGCCAAGAAGAGCAATGAATAAATTCTTAGCAAAGCCAAAAAAAGAAGTTAAGGCTAGGCAAGCCAAGCTTCGTAATTGCTTCATCTCCATTAACATGGCCCGAGTAATTGAGCTAGAAGAGGAAGACTAGGAGGCAAAGCGTGGTCGTGATCATAGAAATTGGTCTCAAATAAAACATGGGAGAGCTAGCCATAACCTAATGTCTCATGAGACAGTGTGAGATACAACAAGCATCATCGACTCCCACAAAAGTTCAGGTGGAAGGAGTGAACACGTTGCAAACCACATGCATCATCGGAGCTCTCACTACAATATTTTGCATTGGAAATAACCCCTTAGAAGGGAAGTTTTAAATCAGGCCTGCAGTAGTTCTTGGACGACAATGGATAGCCATAATTTGATTGGGACTCGAGAACTGCTACCTTGTACATAGCCTAAGAATAGGTAATCATTATGATGTGACCAAAGAGACTGAGCCCATGTAGTAATTCTTGGACGAGGGAATGAAGAGCATTAGCTTTGATATGTTGAGGCCATAGACTCTCAGGTGTGGACTTTGCCACCAATGGAAAAAAGAGAGCTCAACATTCTTAAGGTTCTGATCAAGTTAACGGCCGCATAGAGAGATGAACCCTTAGGTTTGGAAGAATCTAGAGAACTCTCTCGCTCTGCCAAAGAAGAGCAAGAAATAAATCATTAGTAGAGCAAAGGCTAAAAAAGAAGTTAAGGGTAGGAAAGCCAAGCTTCGTACTTGCTGCATCTCCAAGCAATTTACCTTCTAGAAGAGGAAGACTCGGAGGTGAAGCCTGCCAGCATGACCATAGAAATTGGTCTCAAATAAAACATAAGAGAGCTTGCTATAACCTAATGTCTCATGAGATAGCGTGAGATACAACAACCATCATTGACTCCCACAAAAGTGCAGGTGGAAGGAGTGAACTCGTTCCAGACCACATGTATAGGAGCTTTCACTACTATGTTTTACATTGGGAATAACCCCTTGGGGAGGGAAGTTTTATATCATGCCTGTAGTACTTGGATTAGGATGGATGGGCATAACTTGATTGGGACTGGAGGACATGGACCGAGTAATTGACCTAGCAGAGGAAAACTAGGAGGAGGTGAAGTGTGCCAGACTATGGTTGGTCATGATCATAGAAATTGTTCTCAAATAAGACATGGGAGAGCTAGCCATAACCCAATGTCTCATGATCATAGAAATTGCTCTCAAATAAAACATGGGAGAGCTAGCCATAACCTAATATCGCATGATCATAGAAATTGCTCTCAAATAAAACATGGGAGAGCTAGCCATAACCTAATGTCTCATGAGACAGTGTGAGATACAACAACCATCATTGACTCCCACAAGAGTCCACGCGGAAGGAAAGAACTCGTTCTTCCAAACCACATGCATAGGAGCTTTCACTACTATGTCTCACATTGGGAATAACCCCTTGGAAGGGAAGTTTTTTATCATGCCTGTAGTTCTTCTTGGACGAGGATGGATGGGCATAAATTGATTGGGACTCAAGAACTACTACCTTGTGAGTAGCCTTGGGATATCGGTAATCATTCTGATGTGACCAACAAGGAGCCCATGTGGTACTTCTTGGACGAGGGAATGAAGAGCATTAGCTTCGATATGTTGAGGCCATAGACCTCTCATGTGGACTTTTGCCACACCAATGGAAAAGAGAGCTCAATATTTTTCAGGTTCTGATCAAGTTAATGGCCACATAGTGATCTGAACCCTTAGGTTTGGAAGAATCTAGAAAACTCTCTCACTCTGCCAAGAAGAGCAGTAAATAAATCTTTAGCAAAGGCTAAAAAAGAAGTTAAGGCTAGCAAAGCCAGGCTTCGTAATTGCTCCACCTCCGTTAGCATGGCCCAAGTAATTAACCTAGAAGAGGAAGACTAGGAGCTGAAGTGTGCCAGAATATGGTTTTGCATGACCATAGAAATTGGTCTCAAATAAAACATGAGAGAGCTAGCCATAACCTAATGTCTCATGAGACAATGTGAGATACAACAACCATCATTAACACCCACAAAAGTGCAGGTAGGAAGGAGTGAACATAGGAGGAGCTTTCACTACTACGTTTCACATTGGGAATAACTCCTTGGAAGGGAAGTTTTACATCATGCCTAGAGTACTTCTTGGACGAGGATGGATGGGCATAATTTGATTGGGACACTCGAGAATTGCTACCTTTTGTAATAAGTAGCCTTGGGATATCGGTAATCATTCTCTGCTGATGTGACCAAAGAGGAGCCCATGTAGTACTTCTTGGACGAGGGAATGAAGACAATGCATTAGCTTTGATATGTTGAGGCCGTAGACTCTCATGTGTTACCAACAATGAAAAAGAGAGCTCAATTTTTAAGGTTCTGATCAAGTTAATGGTGGCCACATAGCGAGATGAACCCTTATGTCTGGAAGAATCTAGAAAACTCTATCGCTCTGCCAAGAAGAGCAATAAGTAAATCCTTAGTAGCAAAGGCAAAAAAAAAGAAGTTAAGGCTAGGCAAGCCAAGCTTCGTAATTGTTCCATCTCCGTTATCATGGCCCAAGTAATTGACGTAGAAAAGGAAGACTAGGAGACAAAGCGTGGTCGTGATCATAGAAATTGGTCTCAAATATAACATGGGAGAGCTAGCCATAACCTAATGTCTCATGAGACAGTGTGAGATACAACAAGCATCATCGACTCCCACAAAAGTTCAGGTGGAAGGAGTGAACACGTTGCAAACCACATGCATCATCGGAGCTCTCACTACAATATTTCGCATTGGGAATAACCCCTTAGAAGGGAAGTTTTAAATCAGGCCTGCAGTAGTTCTTGGCTGACGATGGATAGCCATAATTTGATTGGGACTCGAGAACTGCTACCTTGTACGTAGCCTAAGAATAGGTAATCATTGTGATGTGACCAAAGAGGCTGAGCCCATGTAGTACTTCTTGGACGAGGGAATGAAGAGCATTAGCTTTGATATGTTGAGGCCATAGACTCTCAGGTGTGGACTTTGCCACCAATGGAAAAAAGAGATCTCAATATTCTTACGGTTCTTTGATCAAGTTAACGGCCGCATAGAGAGATGAACCCTTAGGTTTGGAAGAATCTAGAGAACTCTCTCGCTCTACCAAACAAAGAAGAGCAAGAAAAAAATCCTTAGTAGAGCAAAGGCTAAAAAAGAAGTTAAGGTTAGGAAAGCCAAGCTTCGTACTTGCTGCATCTCCAAGCAATTTACCTTCTAGAAGAGGAAGACTCGGAGGTGAAGCGTGCCAGCATGACCATAGAAATTGGTCTCAAATAAAACATAAGAGAGCTCGCTATAACCTAATGTCTCATGAGATAGCGTGAGATACAACAACCATCATTGACTCCCACAAAAGTGCAGGTGGAAGGAGTGAACTCGTTCCAGACCACATGTATAATAGCTTTCACTACTATGTTTCACATTGGGAATAACCCCTTGGGGAGGGAAGTTTTATATCATGCCTGTAGTACTTCTTGGATTAGGATGGATGGGCATAACTTGATTGGAACTGGAGGACATGCACCGAGTAATTGACCTAGCAGAGGAAAACTAGGAGGAGGTGAAGTGTGCTAGACTATGGTTGGTCATGATCATAGAAATTGTTCTCAAATAAGACATGGGAGAGCTAGCCATAACCCAATGTCTCATGATCATAGAAATTGCTCTCAAATAAAACATGGGAGAGCTAGCCATAACCTAATGTCGTATGATCATAGAAATTGCTCTCAAATAAAACATGGGACAGCTAGCCATAACCTAATGTCTCATGAGACAGTGTAAGATACAACAACCATCATTGACTCCCACAAGAGTCCACGCAGAAGGAAAGAACTCGTTCTTCCAAACCACATGCATAGGAGCTTTCACTACTATGTCTCACATTGGGAATAACCCCTTGGAAGGGACGTTAGCTTTCAGTACTATATGTTTCACATTGGGAATAACCCCTTGGAAGGGAAGTTCTATATCATCCCTGTAGTTCTTCTTGGACGAGAATGGACGGCCATAATTTGATTGGGACTCAAGAACTGCTACCTTGTAAAAAGTAGCCTTGGGATAGGTAATCATTGTGTGATGTGACAAAAGAGGACTTCTTGGACGAGGGAACGAAGACCATTAGCTTTGATATATTGAGGCCATAGATTCTCATGTCGACTTTTGCCACCAATGAAAAAGAGAGCTCAATATTCTGATCAAGTTAATGGCCACATAGAGAGATGAACCCTTAGGTTTGGAAGAATCTAGAAAACTCTCTCGCTCTGCCAAGAAGAGCAATGAATAAATTCTTAGCAAAGGCTAAAAAAGAAGTTAAGACTAGGCAAGCCAAGCTTTGTAATTGCTTCATCTCCATTAACATGGCCCGAGTAATTGACCTAGAAGAGGAAGACTAGGAGGCGAAGCGTGGTCGTGATCATAGAAATTGGTCTCAAATAAAACATGGGAGAGCTAGCCATAACCTAATGTCTCATGAGACAGTGTGAGATACAACAAGCATCATCGACTCCCACAAAAGTTCAGGTGGAAGGAGTGAACACGTTGCAAACCACATGCATCATCGGAGCTCTCACTACAATATTTCGCATTGGGAATAACCCCTTAGAAGGGAAGTTTTAAATCAGGCCTGCAGTAGTTCTTGGACGACGATGGATAGCCATAATTTGATTGGGACTCGAGAACTGCTACCTTGTACGTAGCCTAAGAATAGGTAATCATTGTGATGTGACCAAAGAGGCTGAGCCCATGTAGTACTTCTTGGACAAGGGAATGAAGAGCATTAGCTTTGATATGTTGAGGCCATAGACTCTCAGGTGTGGACTTTGCCACCAATGGAAAAAAGAGAGCTCAATATTCTTAAGGTTCTAATCAAGTTAACGGCCGCATAGAGAGATGAACCCTTAGGTTTGGAAGAATCTAGAAAACTCTCTCGCTCTGCCAAAGAAGAGCAAGAAATAAATCCTTAGTAGAGCAAAGGCTAAAAAAGAAGTTAACGTTAGGAAAGCCAAGCTTCGTACTTGCTCCATCTCCATTAACATGGCCCAAGCAATCGACCTAGAAGAGGAAGACTCGGAGGTGAAGCGTGCCAGCATGACCATAGAAATTGGTCTCAAATAAAACATAAGAGAGCTCGCTATAACCTAATGTCTCATGAGGTAGCGTGAGATACAACAACCATCATTGACTCCCACAAAAGTGCAGGTGGAAGGAGTGAACTCGTTCCAGACCACATGTATAGGAGCTTTCACTACTATGTTTCACATTGGGAATAACCCCTTGGGGAGGGGAGTTTTATATCATGCCTGTAGTACTTCTTGGATTAGGATGGATGGGCATAACTTGATTGGGACTGGAGGACATGGACCGAGTAATTGACCTAGCAGAGGAAAACTAGGAGGAGTTGAAGTGTGCCATGGTCATGATCATAGAAATTGCTCTCAAATAAGACATGGGAGAGCTAGCCATAACCCAATGTCTCATGATCATAGAAATTGCTCTCAAATAAAACATGGGAGAGCTAGCCGTAACCTAATGTCTCATGAGACAGTGTGAGATACAACAACCATCATTGACTCCCACAAGAGTCCACGCGGAAGGAAAGAACTCGTTCTTCCAAACCACATGCATAGGAGCTTTCACTACCATATATGTCTCACATTGGGAAGAACCCCTTGGAAGGGAAGTTTTTTATCATGCCTGTAGTTCTTCTGGGACGAGGATGGATGGGCATAATTTGATTGGGACTCAAGAACTACTACCTTGTGAGTAGCCTTGGGATATCGGTAATAATCATTCTGATGTGACCAACGAGGAGCCCATGTAGTACTTCTTGGACGAGGGAATGAAGAGCATTAGCTTCGATATGTTGAGGCCATAGACCTCTCATGTGGACTTTTGCCACACCAATGGAAAAGAGAGCTCAATATTTTTCAGGTTCTGATCAAGTTAATGGCCACGTAGTGATCTGAACCCTTAGGTTTGGAAGAATCTAGAAAACTCTCTCACTCTGCCAAGAAGAGCAGTAAATAAATCTTTAGCAAAGGCTAAAAAAGAAGTTAAGGCTAGCAAAGCCAGGCTTCGTAATTGCTCCACCTCCGTTAGCATGGCCCAAGTAATTAACCTAGAAGAGGAAGACTGGGAGGTGAAGTGTGCCAGAATATGGTTTTGCATGACCATAGAAATTGGTCTCAAATAAAACATGAGAGAGCTAGCCATAACCTAATGTCTCATGAGACAATGTGAGATACAACAACCATGATTAACTCCCACAAAAGTGCAGGTAGCAAGGAGTGAACTCGTTCCAAACCACATACATAGGAGGAGCTTTCACTACTATGTTTCACATTGGGAATAACTCCTTGGAAGGGAAGTTTTACATCATGCCTACAGTACTTCTTGGACGAGGATGGATGGGCATAATTTGATTGGGACACTCGAGAACTGCTACCTTGTAATAAGTAGCCTTGGGATATCGGAAATCATTCTGCTGATGTGACCAAAGAGGAGCCCATGTAGTACTTCTTGGACGAGGGAATGAAGACAATGCATTAGCTTTGATATGTTGAGGCCGTAGACTCTCATGTGTTGCCACCAATGGAAAAGAGAGCTCAATTCTTAAGGTTCTGATCAGGTTAATGGTGGCCACATAACGAGATGAACCCTTATGTCTGGAAGAATCTAGAAAACTCTTTCGCTCTGCCAAGAAGAGCAATAAGTAAATCCTTAGTAGCAAAGGCAAAAAAAGAAGTTAAGGCTAGGCAAGCCAAGCTTCGTAATTGTTCCATCTCCGTTATCATGGCCAAAGTAATTGACCTAGAAGAGGAGGACTGGGAGGTGAAATGTGCAGACTATGGTTTTGCATGACCATAGAAATTGGTCTCAAATAAAACATGGGAGCGCTAGACATAACCTAATGTGTCATGAGACAGTGTGAGATACAACAACCATCATTGACCCCCACAAAAGTGCAGGTGGAAGGAGTGAGCTCGTTCCAAACCACATGCATGGGAGCTTTCAGTACTATATGTTTCACATTGGGAATAACCCCTTGGAAGGGAAGTTCTATATCATCCCTGTAGTTCTTCTTGGACGAGAATGGACGGCCATAATTTGTTTGGGACTCAAGACCTGCTACCTTGTAAAAAGTAGCCTTGGGATAGGTAATCATTGTGTGATGTGACAAAAGAGGACTTCTTGGACGAGGGAACGAAGACCATTAGCTTTGATATATTGAGGCCATAGATTCTCATGTCGACTTTTGCCACCAATGAAAAAGAGAGCTCAATATTCTGATCAAGTTAATGGCCACATAGAGAGATGAACCCTTAGGTTTGGAAGAATCTAGAAAACTCTCTCGCTCTGCCAAGAAGAGCAATGAATAAATTCTTAGCAAAGGCTAAAAAAGAAGTTAAGGCTAGGCAAGCCAAGCTTCGTAATTGCTTCATCTCCATTAACATGGCCCGAGTAATTGACCTAGAAGAGGAAGACTAGGAGGCGAAGCGTGGTCGTGATCATAGAAATTGGTCTCAAATAAAACATGGGAGAGCTAGCCATAACCTAATGTCTCATGAGACAGTGTGAGATACAACAAGCATCATCGACTCCCACAAAAGTTCAGGTGGAAGGAGTGAACACGTTGCAAACCACATGCATCATCGGAGCTCTCACTACAATATTTCGCATTGGGAATAACCCCTTAGAAGGGAAGTTTTAAATCAGGCCTGCAGTAGTTCTTGGACGACGATGGATAGCCATAATTTGATTGGGACTCGAGAACTGCTACCTTGTACGTAGCCTAAGAATAGGTAATCATTGTGATGTGACCAAAGAGGCTGAGCCCATGTAGTACTTCTTGGACAAGGGAATGAAGAGCATTAGCTTTGATATGTTGAGGCCATAGACTCTCAGGTGTGGACTTTGCCACCAATGGAAAAAAGAGAGCTCAATATTCTTAAGGTTCTAATCAAGTTAACGGCCGCATAGAGAGATGAACCCTTAGGTTTGGAAGAATCTAGAAAACTCTCTCGCTCTGCCAAAGAAGAGCAAGAAATAAATCCTTAGTAGAGCAAAGGCTAAAAAAGAAGTTAAGGTTAGGAAAGCCAAGCTTCGTACTTGCTCCATCTCCGTTAACATGGCCCAAGCAATCGACCTAGAAGAGGAAGACTCGGAGGTGAAGCGTGCCAGCATGACCATAGAAATTGGTCTCAAATAAAACATAAGAGAGCTCGCTATAACCTAATGTCTCATGAGGTAGCGTGAGATACAACAACCATCATTGACTCCCACAAAAGTGCAGGTGGAAGGAGTGAACTCGTTCCAGACCACATGTATAGGAGCTTTCACTACTATGTTTCACATTGGGAATAACCCCTTGGGGAGGGGAGTTTTATATCATGCCTGTAGTACTTCTTGGATTAGGATGGATGGGCATAACTTGATTGGGACTGGAGGACATGGACCGAGTAATTGACCTAGCAGAGGAAAACTAGGAGGAGTTGAAGTGTGCCAGACTATGGTTGGTCATGATCATAGAAATTGCTCTCAAATAAGACATGGGAGAGCTAGCCATAACCTAATGTCTCATGATCATAGAAATTGCTCTCAAATAAAACATGGGAGAGCTAGCCGTAACCTAATGTCTCATGAGACAGTGTGAGATACAACAACCATCATTGACTCCCACAAGAGTCCACGCGGAAGGAAAGAACTCGTTCTTCCAAACCACATGCATAGGAGCTTTCACTACTATGTCTCACATTGGGAAGAACCCCTTGGAAGGGAAGTTTTTTAATCACGCCTGTAGTTCTTCTGGGACGAGGATGGATGGGCATAATTTGATTGGGACTCAAGAACTACTACCTTGTGAGTAGCCTTGGGATATCGGTAATAATCATTCTGATGTGACCAACGAGGAGCCCATGTAGTACTTCTTGGACGAGGGAATGAAGAGCATTAGCTTCGATATGTTGAGGCCATAGACCTCTCATGTGGACTCTTGCCACACCAATGGAAAAGAGAGCTCAATATTTTTCAGGTTCTGATCAAGTTAATGGCCACATAGTGATCTGAACCCTTAGGTTTGGAAGAATCTAGAAAACTCTCTCACTCTGCCAAGAAGAGCAGTAAATAAATCTTTAGCAAAGGCTAAAAAAGAAGTTAAGGCTAGCAAAGCCAAGCTTCATAATTGCTCCACCTCCGTTAGCATGGCCCAAGTAATTAACCTAGAAGAGGAAGACTGGGAGGTGAAGTGTGCCAGAATATGGTTTTGCATGACCATAGAAATTGGTCTCAAATAAAACATGAGAGAGCTAGCCATAACCTAATGTCTCATGAGACAATGTGAGATACAACAACCATGATTAACTACCACAAAAGTGCAGGTAGCAAGGAGTGAACCCGTTCCAAACCACATACATAGGAGGAGCTTTCACTACTATGTTTCACATTGGGAATAACTCCTTGGAAGGGAAGTTTTACATCATGCCTACAGTACTTCTTGGACGAGGATGGATGGGCATAATTTGATTGGGACACTCGAGAACTGCTACCTTGTAATAAGTAGCCTTGGGATATCGAAAATCATTCTGCTGATGTGACCAAAGAGGAGCCCATGTAGTACTTCTTGGACGAGGGAATGAAGACAATGCATTAGCTTTGATATGTTGAGGCCGTAGACTCTCATGTGTTGCCACCAATGGAAAAGAGAGCTCAATTCTTAAGGTTCTGTGATCAGGTTAATGGTGGCCACATAACGAGATGAACCCTTATGTCTGGAAGAATCTAGAAAACTCTATCGCTCTGCCAAGAAGAGCAATAAGTAAATCCTTAGTAGCAAAGGCAAAAAAAGAAGTTAAGGCTAGGCAAGCCAAGCTTCGTAATTGTTCCATCTCCGTTATCATGGCCCAAGTAATTGACCTAGAAGAGGAGGACTGGGAGGTGAAATGTGCAGACTATGGTTTTGCATGACCATAGAAATTGGTCTCAAATAAAACATGGGAGCGCTAGACATAACCTAATGTGTCATGAGACAGTGTGAGATACAACAGCCATCATTGACCCCCACAAAAGTGCAGGTGGAAGGAGTGAGCTCGTTCCAAACCACATGCATGGGAGCTTTCAGTAGTATATGTTTCACATTGGGAATAACCCCTTGGAAGGGAAGTTCTATATCATCCCTGTAGTTCTTCTTGGACGAGAATGGACGGCCATAATTTGATTGGGACTCAAGAACTGCTACCTTGTAAAAAGTAGCCTTGGGATAGGTAATCATTGTGTGATGTGACAAAAGAGGACTTCTTGGACGAGGGAACGAATACCATTAGCTTTGATATATTGAGGCCATAGATTCTCATGTCGACTTTTGGCACCAATGAAAAAGAGAGCTCAATATTCTGATCAAGTTAATGGCCACATAGAGAGATGAACCCTTAGGTTTGGAAGAATCTAGAAAACTCTCTTGCTCTGCCAAGAAGAGCAATGAATAAATTCTTAGCAAAGGCTAAAAAAGAAGTTAAGGCTAGGCAAGCCAAGCTTCGTAATTGCTTCATCTCCATTAACATGGCCCGAGTAATTGACCTAGAAGAGGAAGACTAGGAGGCGAAGCGTGGTCGTGATCATAGAAATTGGTCTCAAATAAAACATGGGAGAGCTAGCCATAACCTAATGTCTCATGAGACAGTGTGAGATACAACAAGCATCATCGACTCCCACAAAAGTTCAGGTGGAAGGAGTGAACACGTTGCAAACCACATGCATCATCGGAGCTCTCACTACAATATTTCGCATTGGGAATAACCCCTTAGAAGGGAAGTTTTAAATCAGGCCTGCAGTAGTTCTTGGACGACGATGGATAGCCATAATTTGATTGGGACTCGAGAACTGCTACCTTGTACGTAGCCTAAGAATAGGTAATCATTGTGATGTGACCAAAGAGGCTGAGCCCATGTAGTACTTCTTGGACAAGGGAATGAAGAGCATTAGCTTTGATATGTTGAGGCCATAGACTCTCAGGTGTGGACTTTGCCACCAATGGAAAAAAGAGAGCTCAATATTCTTAAGGTTCTAATCAAGTTAACGGCCGCATAGAGAGATGAACCCTTAGGTTTGGAAGAATCTAGAAAACTCTCTCGCTCTGCCAAAGAAGAGCAAGAAATAAATCCTTAGTAGAGCAAAGGCTAAAAAAGAAGTTAAGGTTAGGAAAGCCAAGCTTCGTACTTGCTCCATCTCCGTTAACATGGCCCAAGCAATCGACCTAGAAGAGGAAGACTCGGAGGTGAAGCGTGCCAGCATGACCATAGAAATTGGTCTCAAATAAAACATAAGAGAGCTCGCTATAACCTAATGTCTCATGAGGTAGCGTGAGATACAACAACCATCATTGACTCCCACAAAAGTGCAGGTGGAAGGAGTGAACTCGTTCCAGACCACATGTATAGGAGCTTTCACTACTATGTTTCACATTGGGAATAACCCCTTGGGGAGGGGAGTTTTATATCATGCCTGTAGTACTTCTTGGATTAGGATGGATGGGCATAACTTGATTGGGACTGGAGGACATGGACCGAGTAATTGACCTAGCAGAGGAAAACTAGGAGGAGTTGAAGTGTGCCATGGTCATGATCATAGAAATTGCTCTCAAATAAGACATGGGAGAGCTAGCCATAACCCAATGTCTCATGATCATAGAAATTGCTCTCAAATAAAACATGGGAGAGCTAGCCGTAACCTAATGTCTCATGAGACAGTGTGAGATACAACAACCATCATTGACTCCCACAAGAGTCCACGCGGAAGGAAAGAACTCGTTCTTCCAAACCACATGCATAGAAGCTTTCACTACTATGTCTCACATTGGGAAGAACCCCTTGGAAGGGAAGTTTTTTATCACGCCTGTAGTTCTTCTGGGACGAGGATGGATGGGCATAATTTGATTGGGACTCAAGAACTACTACCTTGTGAGTAGCCTTGGGATATCGGTAATAATCATTCTGATGTGACCAACGAGGCGCCCATGTAGTACTTCTTGGACGAGGGAATGAAGAGCATTAGCTTCGATATGTTGAGGCCATAGACCTCTCATGTGGACTTTTGCCACACCAATGGAAAAGAGAGCTCAATATTTTTCAGGTTCTGATCAAGTTAATGGCCACATAGTGATCTGAACCCTTAGGTTTGGAAGAATCTAGAAAACTCTCTCACTCTGCCAAGAAGAGCAGTAAATAAATCTTTAGCAAAGGCTAAAAAAGAAGTTAAGGCTAGCAAAGCCAGGCTTCGTAATTGCTCCACCTCCGTTAGCATGGCCCAAGTAATTAACCTAGAAGAGGAAGACTGGGAGGTGAAGTGTGCCAGAATATGGTTTTGCATGACCATAGAAATTGGTCTCAAATAAAACATGAGAGAGCTAGCCATAACCTAATGTCTCATGAGACAATGTGAGATACAACAACCATGATTAACTCCCACAAAAGTGCAGGTAGCAAGGAGTGAACTCGTTCCAAACCACATACATAGGAGGAGCTTTCACTACTATGTTTCACATTGGGAATAACTCCTTGGAAGGAAAGTTTTACATCATGCCTACAGTACTTCTTGGACGAGGATGGATGGGCATAATTTGATTGGGACACTCGAGAACTGCTACCTTGTAATAAGTAGCCTTGGGATATCGGAAATCATTCTGCTGATGTGACCAAAGAGGAGCCCATGTAGTACTTCTTGGACGAGGGAATGAAGACAATGCATTAGCTTTGATATGTTGAGGTCGTAGACTCTCATGTGTTGCCACCAATGGAAAAGAGAGCTCAATTCTTAAGGTTCTGATCAGGTTAATGGTGGCCACATAACGAGATGAACCCTTATGTCTGGAAGAATCTAGAAAACTCTATCGCTCTGCCAAGAAGAGCAATAAGTAAATCCTTAGTAGCAAAGGCAAAAAAAGAAGTTAAGGCTAGGCAAGCCAAGCTTCGTAATTGTTCCATCTCCGTTATCATGGCCCAAGTAATTGACCTAGAAGAGGAGGACTGGGAGGTGAAATGTGCAGACTATGGTTTTGCATGACCATAGAAATTGGTCTCAAATAAAACATGGGAGCGCTAGACATAACCTAATGTGTCATGAGACAGTGTGAGATACAACAGCCATCATTGACCCCCACAAAAGTGCAGGTGGAAGGAGTGAGCTCGTTCCAAACCACATGCATGGGAGCTTTCAGTACTATATGTTTCACATTGGGAATAACCCCTTGGAAGGGAAGTTCTATATCATCCCTGTAGTTCTTCTTGGACAAGAATGGACGGCCATAATTTGATTGGGACTCAAGAATTGCTACCTTGTAAAAAGTAGCCTTGGGATAGGTAATCATTGTGTGATGTGACAAAAGAGGACTTCTTGGACGAGGGAACGAAGACCATTAGCTTTGATATATTGAGGCCATAGATTCTCATGTCGACTTTTGCCACCAATGAAAAAGAGAGCTCAATATTCTGATCAAGTTAATGGCCACATAGAGAGATGAACCCTTAGGTTTGGAAGAATCTAGAAAACTCTCTCGCTCTGCCAAG
Source organism: Cibotium barometz (assembly GCF_041138505.1). Taxonomy (NCBI): domain Eukaryota; kingdom Viridiplantae; phylum Streptophyta; class Polypodiopsida; order Cyatheales; family Cibotiaceae; genus Cibotium; species Cibotium barometz. The sequence continues at coordinate 1,183,674 of NC_141105.1, read as the reverse complement.
AGGAGCAATGAATAAATTCTTAGCAAAGGCTAAAAAAGAAGTTAAGGCTAGGCAAGCCAAGCTTCGTAATTGCTTCATCTCATTAACATGGCCCGAGTAATGGACCTAGAAGAGGAAGACTAGGAGGCGAAGCGTGGTCGTGATCATAGAAATTGGTCTCAAATAAAACATGGGAGAGCTAGCCATAACCTAATGTCTCATGAGACAGTGTGAGATACAACAAGCATCATCGACTCCCACAAAAGTTCAGGTGGAAGGAGTGAACACGTTGCAAACCACATGCATCATCGGAGCTCTCACTACAATATTTCGCATTGGGAATAACCCCTTAGAAGGGAAGTTTTAAATCAGGCCTGCAGTAGTTCTTGGACGACGATGGATAGCCATAATTTGATTGGGGCTCGAGAACTGCTACCTTGTACGTAGCCTAAGAATAGGTAATCATTGTGATGTGACCAAAGAGGCTGAGCCCATGTAGTACTTCTTGGACAAGGGAATGAAGAGCATTAGCTTTGATATGTTGAGGCCATAGACTCTCAGGTGTGGACTTTGCCACCAATGGAAAAAAGAGAGCTCAATATTCTTAAGGTTCTAATCAAGTTAACGGCCGCATAGAGAGATGAACCCTTAGGTTTGGAAGAATCTAGAAAACTCTCTCGCTCTGCCAAAGAAGAGCAAGAAATAAATCCTTAGTAGAGCAAAGGCTAAAAAAGAAGTTAAGGTTAGGAAAGCCAAGCTTCGTACTTGCTCCATCTCCGTTAACATGGCCCAAGCAATCGACCTAGAAGAGGAAGACTCGGAGGTGAAGCGTGCCAGCATGACCATAGAAATTGGTCTCAAATAAAACATAAGAGAGCTCGCTATAACCTAATGTCTCATGAGGTAGCGTGAGATACAACAACCATCATTGACTCCCACAAAAGTGCAGGTGGAAGGAGTGAACTCGTTCCAGACCACATGTATAGGAGCTTTCACTACTATGTTTCACATTGGGAATAACCCCTTGGGGAGGGGAGTTTTATATCATGCCTGTAGTACTTCTTGGATTAGGATGGATGGGCATAACTTGATTGGGACTGGAGGACATGGACCGAGTAATTGACCTAGCAGAGGAAAACTAGGAGGAGTTGAAGTGTGCCATGCTCATGATCATAGAAATTGCTCTCAAATAAGACATGGGAGAGCTAGCCATAACCCAATGTCTCATGATCATAGAAATTGCTCTCAAATAAAACATGGGAGAGCTAGCCGTAACCTAATGTCTCATGAGACAGTGTGAGATACAACAACCATCATTGACTCCCACAAGAGTCCACGCGGAAGGAAAGAACTCGTTCTTCCAAACCACATGCATAGGAGCTTTCACTACCATATATGTCTCACATTGGGAAGAACCCCTTGGAAGGGAAGTTTTTTATCACGCTTGTAGTTCTTCTGGGACGAGGATGGATGGGCATAATTTGATTGGGACTCAAGAACTACTACCTTGTGAGTAGCCTTGGGATATCGGTAATAATCATTCTGATGTGACCAACGAGGAGCCCATGTAGTACTTCTTGGACGAGGGAATGAAGAGCATTAGCTTTGATATGTTGAGGCCATAGACCTCTCATGTGGACTTTTGCCACACCAATGGAAAAGAGAGCTCAATATTTCTCAGGTTCTGATCAAGTTAATGGCCACATAGTGATCTGAACCCTTAGGTTTGGAAGAATCTAGAAAACTCTCTCACTCTGCCAAGAAGAGCAGTAAATAAATCTTTAGCAAAGGCTAAAAAAGAAGTTAAGGCTAGCAAAGCCAGGCTTCGTAATTGCTCCACCTCCGTTAGCATGGCCCAAGTAATTAACCTAGAAGAGGAAGACTGGGAGGTGAAGTGTGCCAGAATATGGTTTTGCATGACCATAGAAATTGGTCTCAAATAAAACATGAGAGAGCTAGCCATAACCTAATGTCTCATGAGACAATGTGAGATACAACAACCATGATTAACTCCCACAAAAGTGCAGGTAGCAAGGAGTGAACTCGTTCCAAACCACATACATAGGAGGAGCTTTCACTACTATGTTTCACATTGGGAATAACTCCTTGGAAGGAAAGTTTTACATCATGCCTACAGTACTTCTTGGACGAGGATGGATGGGCATAATTTGATTGGGACACTCGAGAACTGCTACCTTGTAATAAGTAGCCTTGGGATATCGGAAATCATTCTGCTGATGTGACCAAAGAGGAGCCCATGTAGTACTTCTTGGACGAGGGAATGAAGACAATGCATTAGCTTTGATATGTTGAGGTCGTAGACTCTCATGTGTTGCCACCAATGGAAAAGAGAGCTCAATTCTTAAGGTTCTGATCAGGTTAATGGTGGCCACATAACGAGATGAACCCTTATGTCTGGAAGAATCTAGAAAACTCTATCGCTCTGCCAAGAAGAGCAATAAGTAAATCCTTAGTAGCAAAGGCAAAAAAAGAAGTTAAGGCTAGGCAAGCCAAGCTTCGTAATTGTTCCATCTCCGTTATCATGGCCCAAGTAATTAACCTAGAAGAGGAGGACTGGGAGCTGAAATGTGCAGACTATGGTTTTGCATGACCATAGAAATTGGTCTCAAATAAAACATGGGAGCGCTAGACATAACCTAATGTGTCATGAGACAGTGTGAGATACAACAACCATCATTGACCCCCACAAAAGTGCAGGTGGAAGGAGTGAGCTCATTCCAAACCACATGCATGGGAGCTTTCAGTACTATATGTTTCACATTGGGAATAACCCCTTGGAAGGGAAGTTCTATATCATCCCTGTAGTTCTTCTTGGACGAGAATGGACGGCCATAATTTGATTGGGACTCAAGAACTGCTACCTTGTAAAAAGTAGCCTTGGGATAGGTAATCATTGTGTGATGTGACAAAAGAGGACTTCTTGGACGAGGGAACGAAGACCATTAGCTTTGATATATTGAGGCCATAGATTCTCATGTCGACTTTTGCCACCAATGAAAAAGAGAGCTCAATATTCTGATCAAGTTAATGGCCACATAGAGAGATGAACCCTTAGGTTTGGAAGAATCTAGAAAACTCTCTCGCTCTGCCAAGAAGAGCAATGAATAAATTCTTAGCAAAGGCTAAAAAAGAAGTTAAGGCTAGGCAAGCCAAGCTTCGTAATTGCTTCATCTCCATTAACATGGCCCGAGTAATTGACCTAGAAGAGGAAGACTAGGAGGCGAAGCGTGGTCGTGATCATAGAAATTGGTCTCAAATAAAACATGGGAGAGCTAGCCATAACCTAATGTCTCATGAGACAGTGTGAGATACAACAAGCATCATCGACTCCCACAAAAGTTCAGGTGGAAGGAGTGAACACGTTGCAAACCACATGCATCATCGGAGCTCTCACTACAATATTTCGCATTGGGAATAACCCCTTAGAAGGGAAGTTTTAAATCAGGCCTGCAGTAGTTCTTGGACGACGATGGATAGCCATAATTTAATTGGGACTCGAGAACTGCTACCTTGTACGTAGCCTAAGAATAGGTAATCATTGTGATGTGACCAAAGAGGCTGAGCCCATGTAGTACTTCTTGGACAAGGGAATGAAGAGCATTAGCTTTGATATGTTGAGGCCATAGACTCTCAGGTGTGGACTTTGCCACCAATGGAAAAAAGAGAGCTCAATATTCTTAAGGTTCTAATCAAGTTAACGGCCGCATAGAGAGATGAACCCTTAGGTTTGGAAGAATCTAGAAAACTCTCTCGCTCTGCCAAAGAAGAGCAAGAAATAAATCCTTAGTAGAGCAAAGGCTAAAAAAGAAGTTAAGGTTAGGAAAGCCAAGCTTCGTACTTGCTCCATCTCCGTTAACATGGCCCAAGCAATCGACCTAGAAGAGGAAGACTCGGAGGTGAAGCGTGCCAGCATGACCATAGAAATTGGTCTCAAATAAAACATGAGAGAGCTCGCTATAACCTAATGTCTCATGAGGTAGCGTGAGATACAACAACCATCATTGACTCCCACAAAAGTGCAGGTGGAAGGAGTGAACTCGTTCCAGACCACATGTATAGGAGCTTTCACTACTATGTTTCACATTGGGAATAACCCCTTGGGGAGGGGAGTTTTATATCATGCCTGTAGTACTTCTTGGATTAGGATGGATGGGCATAACTTGATTGGGACTGGAGGACATGGACCGAGTAATTGACCTAGCAGAGGAAAACTAGGAGGAGTTGAAGTGTGCCATGGTCATCATCATAGAAATTGCTCTCAAATAAGACATGGGAGAGCTAGCCATAACCCAATGTCTCATGATCATAGAAATTGCTCTCAAATAAAACATGGGAGATCTAGCCGTAACCTAATGTCTCATGAGACAGTGTGAGATACAACAACCATCATTGACTCCCACAAGAGTCCACGCGGAAGAAAAGAACTCGTTCTTCCAAACCACATGCATAGGAGCTTTCACTACCATATATGTCTCACATTGGGAAGAACCCTTGGAAGGGAAGTTTTTTATCACGCCTGTAGTTCTTCTGGGACGAGGATGGATGGGCATAATTTGATTGGGACTCAAGAACTACTACCTTGTGAGTAGCCTTGGGATATCGGTAATAATCATTCTGATGTGACCAACGAGGAGCCCATGTAGTACTTCTTGGACGAGGGAATGAAGAGCATTAGCTTCGATATGTTGAGGCCATAGACCTCTCATGTGGACTTTTGCCACACCAATGGAAAAGAGAGCTCAATATCTTTCAGGTTCTGATCAAGTTAATGGCCACATAGTGATCTGAACCCTTAGGTTTGGAAGAATCTAGAAAACTCTCTCACTCTGCCAGGAAGAGCAGTAAATAAATCTTTAGCAAAGGCTAAAAAAGAAGTTAAGGCTAGCAAAGCCAGGCTTCGTAATTGCTCCGCCTCCGTTAGCATGGCCCAAGTAATTAACCTAGAAGAGGAAGACTGGGAGGTGAAGTGTGCCAGAATATGGTTTTGCATGACCATAGAAATTGGTCTCAAATAAAACATGAGAGAGCTAGCCATAACCTAATGTCTCATGAGACAATGTGAGATACAACAACCATGATTAACTCCCACAAAAGTGCAGGTAGGAAGGAGTGAACTCGTTCCAAACCACATACATAGGAGGAGCTTTCACTACTATGTTTCACATTGGGAATAACTCCTTGGAAGGGAAGTTTTACATCATGCCTACAGTACTTCTTGGACGAGGATGGATGGGCATAATTTGATTGGGACACTCGAGAACTGCTACCTTGTAATAAGTAGCCTTGGGATATCGGAAATCATTCTGCTGATGTGACCAAAGAGGAGCCCATGTAGTACTTCTTGGACGAGGGAATGAAGACAATGCATTAGCTTTGATATGTTGAGGCCGTAGACTCTCATGTGTTGCCACCAATGGAAAAGAGAGCTCAATTCTTAAGGTTCTGATCAGGTTAATGGTGGCCACATAACGAGATGAACCCTTATGTCTGGAAGAATCTAGAAAACTCTATCGCTCTGCCAAGAAGAGCAATAAGTAAATCCTTAGTAGCAAAGGCAAAAAAAGAAGTTAAGGCTAGGCAAGCCAAGCTTCGTAATTGTTCCATCTCCGTTATCATGGCCCAAGTAATTGACCTAGAAGAGGAGGACTGGGAGGTGAAATGTGCAGACTATGGTTTTGCATGACCATAGAAATTGGTCTCAAATAAAACATGGGAGCGCTAGACATAACCTAATGTGTCATGAGACAGTGTGAGATACAACAGCCATCATTGACCCCCACAAAAGTGCAGGTGGAAGGAGTGAGCTCGTTCCAAACCACATGCATGGGAGCTTTCAGTACTATATGTTTCACATTGGGAATAACCCCTTGGAAGGGAAGTTCTATATCATCCCTGTAGTTCTTCTTGGACAAGAATGGACGGCCATAATTTGATTGGGACTCAAGAATTGCTACCTTGTAAAAAGTAGCCTTGGGATAGGTAATCATTGTGTGATGTGACAAAAGAGGACTTCTTGGACGAGGGAACGAAGACCATTAGCTTTGATATATTGAGGCCATAGATTCTCATGTCGACTTTTGCCACCAATGAAAAAGAGAGCTCAATATTCTGATCAAGTTAATGGCCACATAGAGAGATGAACCCTTAGGTTTGGAAGAATCTAGAAAACTCTCTCGCTCTGCCAAGAAGAGCAATGAATAAATTCTTAGCAAAGGCTAAAAAAGAAGTTAAGGCTAGGCAAGCCAAGCTTCGTAATTGCTTCATCTCATTAACATGGCCCGAGTAATGGACCTAGAAGAGGAAGACTAGGAGGCGAAGCGTGGTCGTGATCATAGAAATTGGTCTCAAATAAAACATGGGAGAGCTAGCCATAACCTAATGTCTCATGAGACAGTGTGAGATACAACAAGCATCATCGACTCCCACAAAAGTTCAGGTGGAAGGAGTGAACACGTTGCAAACCACATGCATCATCGGAGCTCTCACTACAATATTTCGCATTGGGAATAACCCCTTAGAAGGGAAGTTTTAAATCAGGCCTGCAGTAGTTCTTGGACGACGATGGATAGCCATAATTTGATTGGGGCTCGAGAACTACTACCTTGTACGTAGCCTAAGAATAGGTAATCATTGTGATGTGACCAAAGAGGCTGAGCCCATGTAGTACTTCTTGGACAAGGGAATGAAGAGCATTAGCTTTGATATGTTGAGGCCATAGACTCTCAGGTGTGGACTTTGCCACCAATGGAAAAAAGAGAGCTCAATATTCTTAAGGTTCTAATCAAGTTAACAGCCGCATAGAGAGATGAACCCTTAGGTTTGGAAGAATCTAGAAAACTCTCTCGCTCTGCCAAAGAAGAGCAAGAAATAAATCCTTAGTAGAGCAAAGGCTAAAAAAGAAGTTAAGGTTAGGAAAGCCAAGCTTCGTACTTGCTCCATCTCCGTTAACATGGCCCAAGCAATCGACCTAGAAGAGGAAGACTCGGAGGTGAAGCGTGCCAGCATGACCATAGAAATTGGTCTCAAATAAAACATAAGAGAGCTCGCTATAACCTAATGTCTCATGAGGTAGCGTGAGATACAACAACCATCATTGACTCCCACAAAAGTGCAGGTGGAAGGAGTGAACTCGTTCCAGACCACATGTATAGGAGCTTTCACTACTATGTTTCACATTGGGAATAACCCCTTGGGGAGGGGAGTTTTATATCATGCCTGTAGCACTTCTTGGATTAGGATGGATGGGCATAACTTGATTGGGACTGGAGGACATGGACCGAGTAATTGACCTAGCAGAGGAAAACTAGGAGGAGTTGAAGTGTGCCATGGTCATGATCATAGAAATTGCTCTCAAATAAGACATGGGAGAGCTAGCCATAACCCAATGTCTCATGATCATAGAAATTGCTCTCAAATAAAACATGGGAGAGCTAGCCGTAACCTAATGTCTCATGAGACAGTGTGAGATACAACAACCATCATTGACTCCCACAAGAGTCCACGCGGAAGGAAAGAACTCGTTCTTCCAAACCACATGCATAGGAGCTTTCACTACTATGTCTCACATTGGGAAGAACCCCTTGGAAGGGAAGTTTTTTATCACGCCTGTAGTTCTTCTGGGACGAGGATGGATGGGCATAATTTGATTGGGACTCAAGAACTACTACCTTGTGAGTAGCCTTGGGATATCGGTAATAATCATTCTGATGTGACCAACGAGGAGCCCATGTAGTACTTCTTGGACAAGGGAATGAAGAGCATTAGCTTCGATATGTTGAGGCCATAGACCTCTCATGTGGACTTTTGCCACACCAATGGAAAAGAGAGCTCAATATCTTTCAGGTTCTGATCAAGTTAATGGCCACATAGTGATCTGAACCCTTAGGTTTGGAAGAATCTAGAAAACTCTCTCACTCTGCCAAGAAGAGCAGTAAATAAATCTTTAGCAAAGGCTAAAAAAGAAGTTAAGGCTAGCAAAGCCAGGCTTCGTAATTGCTCCACCTCCGTTAGCATGGCCCAAGTAATTAACCTAGAAGAGGAAGACTGGGAGGTGAAGTGTGCCAGAATATGGTTTTGCATGACCATAGAAATTGGTCTCAAATAAAACATGAGAGAGCTAGCCATAACCTAATGTCTCATGAGACAATGTGAGATACAACAACCATGATTAACTCCCACAAAAGTGCAGGTAGGAAGGAGTGAACCCGTTCCAAACCACATACATAGGAGGAGCTTTCACTACTATGTTTCACATTGGGAATAACTCCTTGGAAGGGAAGTTTTACATCATGCCTACAGTACTTCTTGGACGAGGATGGATGGGCATAATTTGATTGGGACACTCGAGAACTGCTACCTTGTAATAAGTAGCCTTGGGATATCAGAAATCATTCTGCTGATGTGACCAAAGAGGAGCCCATGTAGTACTTCTTGGACGAGGGAATGAAGACAATGCATTAGCTTTGATATGTTGAGGCCGTAGACTCTCATGTGTTGCCACCAATGGAAAAGAGAGCTCAATTCTTAAGGTTCTGATCAGGTTAATGGTGGCCACATAACGAGATGAACCCTTATGTCTGGAAGAATCTAGAAAACTCTATCGCTCTGCCAAGAAGAGCAATAAGTAAATCCTTAGTAGCAAAGGCAAAAAAAGAAGTTAAGGCTAGGCAAGCCAAGCTTCGTAATTGTTCCATCTCCGTTATCATGGCCCAAGTAATTGACCTAGAAGAGGAGGACTGGGAGCTGAAATGTGCAGACTATGGTTTTGCATGACCATAGAAATTGGTCTCAAATAAAACATGGGAGCGCTAGACATAACCTAATGTGTCATGAGACAGTGTGAGATACAACAGCCATCATTGACCCCCACAAAAGTGCAGGTGGAAGGAGTGAGCTCGTTCCAAACCACATGCATGGGAGCTTTCAGTACTATATGTTTCACATTGGGAATAACCCCTTGGAAGGGAAGTTCTATATCATCCCTGTAGTTCTTCTTGGACGAGAATGGACGGCCATAATTTGATTGGGACTCAAGAACTGCTACCTTGTAAAAAGTAGCCTTGGGATAGGTAATCATTGTGTGATGTGACAAAAGAGGACTTCTTGGACGAGGGAACGAAGACCATTAGCTTTGATATATTGAGGCCATAGATTCTCATGTTGACTTTTGCCACCAATGAAAAAGAGAGCTCAATATTCTGATCAAGTTAATGGCCACATAGAGAGATGAACCCTTAGGTTTGGAAGAATCTAGAAAACTCTCTCGCTTTGCCAAGAAGAGCAATGAATAAATTCTTAGCAAAGGCTAAAAAAGAAGTTAAGGCTAGGCAAGCCAAGCTTCGTAATTGCTTCATCTCCATTAACATGGCCCGAGTAATCGACCTAGAAGAGGAAGACTAGGAGGCGAAGCGTGGTCATGATCATAGAAATTGGTCTCAAATAAAACATGGGAGAGCTAGCCATAACCTAATGTCTCATGAGACAGTGTGAGATACAACAAGCATCATCGACTCCCACAAAAGTTCAGGTGGAAGGAGTGAACACGTTGCAAACCACATGCATCATCGGAGCTCTCACTACAATATTTCGCATTGGGAATAACCCCTTAGAAGGGAAGTTTTAAATCAGGCCTGCAGTAGTTCTTGGACGACGATGGATAGCCATAATTTGATTGGGACTCGAGAACTGCTACCTTGTACGTAGCCTAAGAATAGGTAATCATTGTGATGTGACCAAAGAGGCTGAGCCCATGTAGTACTTCTTGGACAAGGGAATGAAGAGCATTAGCTTTGATATGTTGAGGCCATAGACTCTCAGGTGTGGACTTTGCCACCAATGGAAAAAAGAGAGCTCAATATTCTTAAGGTTCTAATCAAGTTAACGGCCACATAGAGAGATGAACCCTTAGGTTTGGAAGAATCTAGAAAACTCTCTCGCTCTGCCAAAGAAGAGCAAGAAATAAATCCTTAGTAGAGCAAAGGCTAAAAAAGAAGTTAAGGTTAGGAAAGCCAAGCTTCGTACTTGCTCCATCTCCGTTAACATGGCCCAAGCAATCGACCTAGAAGAGGAAGACTCGGAGGTGAAGCGTGCGAGCATGACCATAGAAATTGGTCTCAAATAAAACATAAGAGAGCTCGCTATAACCTAATGTCTCATGAGGTAGCGTGAGATACAACAACCATCATTGACTCCCACAAAAGTGCAGGTGGAAGGAGTGAACTCGTTCCAGACCACATGTATAGGAGCTTTCACTACTATGTTTCACATTGGGAATAACCCCTTGGGGAGGGGAGTTTTATATCATGCCTGTAGTACTTCTTGGATTAGGATGGATGGGCATAACTTGATTGGGACTGGAGGACATGGACCAAGTAATTGACCTAGCAGAGGAAAACTAGGAGGAGTTGAAGTGTGCCAGACTATGGTTGGTCATGATCATAGAAATTGCTCTCAAATAAGACATGGGAGAGCTAGCCATAACCTAATGTCTCATGATCATAGAAATTGCTCTCAAATAAAACATGGGAGAGCTAGCCGTAACCTAATGTCTCATGAGACAGTGTGAGATACAACAACCATCATTGACTCCCACAAGAGTCCACGCGGAAGGAAAGAACTCGTTCTTCCAAACCACATGCATAGGAGCTTTCACTACTATGTCTCACATTGGGAAGAACCCCTTGGAAGGGAAGTTTTTTTATCACGCCTGTAGTTCTTCTGGGACGAGGATGGATGGGCATAATTTGATTGGGACTCAAGAACTACTACCTTGTGAGTAGCCTTGGGATATCGGTAATAATCATTCTGATGTGACCAACGAGGAGCCCATGTAGTACTTCTTGGACGAGGGAATGAAGAGCATTAGCTTCGATATGTTGAGGCCATAGACCTCTCATGTGGACTCTTGCCACACCAATGGAAAAGAGAGCTCAATATTTTTCAGGTTCTGATCAAGTTAATGGCCACATAGTGATCCGAACCCTTAGGTTTGGAAGAATCTAGAAAACTCTCTCACTCTGCCAAGAAGAGCAGTAAATAAATCTTTAGCAAAGGCTAAAAAAGAAGTTAAGGCTAGCAAATCCAAGCTTCATAATTGCTCCACCTCCGTTAGCATGGCCCAAGTAATTAACCTAGAAGAGGAAGACTGGGAGGTGAAGTGTGCCAGAATATGGTTTTGCATGACCATAGAAATTGGTCTCAAATAAAACATGAGAGAGCTAGCCATAACCTAATGTCTCATGAGACAATGTGAGATACAACAACCATGATTAACTACCACAAAAGTGCAGGTAGCAAGGAGTGAACCCGTTCCAAACCACATACATAGGAGGAGCTTTCACTACTATGTTTCACATTGGGAATAACTCCTTGGAAGGGAAGTTTTACATCATGCCTACAGTACTTCTTGGACGAGGATGGATGGGCATAATTTGATTGGGACACTCGAGAACTGCTACCTTGTAATAAGTAGCCTTGGGATATCGAAAATCATTCTGCTGATGTGACCAAAGAGGAGCCCATGTAGTACTTCTTAGACGAGGGAATGAAGACAATGCATTAGCTTTGATATGTTGAGGCCGTAGACTCTCATGTGTTGCCACCAATGGAAAAGAGAGCTCAATTCTTAAGGTTCTGTGATCAGGTTAATGGTGGCCACATAACGAGATGAACCCTTATGTCTGGAAGAATCTAGAAAACTCTATCGCTCTGCCAAGAAGAGCAATAAGTAAATCCTTAGTAGCAAAGCAAAGGCAAAAAAAGAAGTTAAGGCTAGGCAAGCCAAGCTTCGTAATTGTTCCATCTCCGTTATCATGGCCCAAGTAATTGACCTAGAAGAGGAGGACTGGGAGGTGAAATGTGCAGACTATGGTTTTGCATGACCATAGAAATTGGTCTCAAATAAAACATGGGAGCGCTAGACATAACCTAATGTGTCATGAGACAGTGTGAGATACAACAGCCATCATTGACCCCCACAAAAGTGCAGGTGGAAGGAGTGAGCTCGTTCCAAACCACATGCATGGGAGCTTTCAGTAGTATATGTTTCACATTGGGAATAACCCCTTGGAAGGGAAGTTCTATATCATCCCTGTAGTTCTTCTTGGACGAGAATGGACGGCCATAATTTGATTGGGACTCAAGAACTGCTACCTTGTAAAAAGTAGCCTTGGGATAGGTAATCATTGTGTGATGTGACAAAAGAGGACTTCTTGGACGAGGGAACGAATACCATTAGCTTTGATATATTGAGGCCATAGATTCTCATGTCGACTTTTGCCACCAATGAAAAAGAGAGCTCAATATTCTGATCAAGTTAATGGCCACATAGAGAGATGAACCCTTAGGTTTGGAAGAATCTAGAAAACTCTCTCGCTCTGCCAAGAAGAGCAATGAATAAATTCTTAGCAAAGGCTAAAAAAGAAGTTAAGGCTAGGCAAGCCAAGCTTCGTAATTGCTTCATCTCCATTAACATGGCCCGAGTAATTGACCTAGAAGAGGAAGACTAGGAGGCGAAGCGTGGTCGTGATCATAGAAATTGGTCTCAAATAAAACATGGGAGAGCTAGCCATAACCTAATGTCTCATGAGACAGTGTGAGATACAACAAGCATCATCGACTCCCACAAAAGTTCAGGTGGAAGGAGTGAACACGTTGCAAACCACATGCATCATCGGAGCTCTCACTACAATATTTCGCATTGGGAATAACCCCTTAGAAGGGAAGTTTTAAATCAGGCCTGCAGTAGTTCTTGGACGACGATGGATAGCCATAATTTGATTGGGACTCGAGAACTGCTACCTTGTACGTAGCCTAAGAATAGGTAATCATTGTGATGTGACCAAAGAGGCTGAGCCCATGTAGTACTTCTTGGACAAGGGAATGAAGAGCATTAGCTTTGATATGTTGAGGCCATAGACTCTCAGGTGTGGACTTTGCCACCAATGGAAAAAAGAGAGCTCAATATTCTTAAGGTTCTAATCAAGTTAACGGCCGCATAGAGAGATGAACCCTTAGGTTTGGAAGAATCTAGAAAACTCTCTCGCTCTGCCAAAGAAGAGCAAGAAATAAATCCTTAGTAGAGCAAAGGCTAAAAAAGAAGTTAAGGTTAGGAAAGCCAAGCTTCGTACTTGCTCCATCTCCGTTAACATGGCCCAAGCAATCGACCTAGAAGAGGAAGACTCGGAGGTGAAGCGTGCCAGCATGACCATAGAAATTGGTCTCAAATAAAACATAAGAGAGCTCGCTATAACCTAATGTCTCATGAGGTAGCGTGAGATACAACAACCATCATTGACTCCCACAAAAGTGCAGGTGGAAGGAGTGAACTCGTTCCAGACCACATGTATAGGAGCTTTCACTACTATGTTTCACATTGGGAATAACCCCTTGGGGAGGGGAGTTTTATATCATGCCTGTAGTACTTCTTGGATTAGGATGGATGGGCATAACTTGATTGGGACTGGAGGACATGGACCGAGTAATTGACCTAGCAGAGGAAAACTAGGAGGAGTTGAAGTGTGCCATGGTCATGATCATAGAAATTGCTCTCAAATAAGACATGGGAGAGCTAGCCATAACCCAATGTCTCATGATCATAGAAATTGCTCTCAAATAAAACATGGGAGAGCTAGCCGTAACCTAATGTCTCATGAGACAGTGTGAGATACAACAACCATCATTGACTCCCACAAGAGTCCACGCGGAAGGAAAGAACTCGTTCTTCCAAACCACATGCATAGAAGCTTTCACTACTATGTCTCACATTGGGAAGAACCCCTTGGAAGGGAAGTTTTTTATCACGCCTGTAGTTCTTCTGGGACGAGGATGGATGGGCATAATTTGATTGGGACTCAAGAACTACTACCTTGTGAGTAGCCTTGGGATATCGGTAATAATCATTCTGATGTGACCAACGAGGAGCCCATGTAGTACTTCTTGGATGAGGGAATGAAGAGCATTAGCTTCGATATGTTGAGGCCATAGACCTCTCATGTGGACTTTTGCCACACCAATGGAAAAGAGAGCTCAATATTTTTCAGGTTCTGATCAAGTTAATGGCCACATAGTGATCTGAACCCTTAGGTTTGGAAGAATCTAGAAAACTCTCTCACTCTGCCAAGAAGAGCAGTAAATAAATCTTTAGCAAAGGCTAAAAAAGAAGTTAAGGCTAGCAAAGCCAGGCTTCGTAATTGCTCCACCTCCGTTAGCATGGCCCAAGTAATTAACCTAGAAGAGGAAGACTGGGAGGTGAAGTGTGCCAGAATATGGTTTTGCATGACCATAGAAATTGGTCTCAAATAAAACATGAGAGAGCTAGCCATAACCTAATGTCTCATGAGACAATGTGAGATACAACAACCATGATTAACTCCCACAAAAGTGCAGGTAGCAAGGAGTGAACTCGTTCCAAACCACATACATAGGAGGAGCTTTCACTACTATGTTTCACATTGGGAATAACTCCTTGGAAGGAAAGTTTTACATCATGCCTACAGTACTTCTTGGACGAGGATGGATGGGCATAATTTGATTGGGACACTCGAGAACTGCTACCTTGTAATAAGTAGCCTTGGGATATCGGAAATCATTCTGCTGATGTGACCAAAGAGGAGCCCATGTAGTACTTCTTGGACGAGGGAATGAAGACAATGCATTAGCTTTGATATGTTGAGGTCGTAGACTCTCATGTGTTGCCACCAATGGAAAAGAGAGCTCAATTCTTAAGGTTCTGATCAGGTTAATGGTGGCCACATAACGAGATGAACCCTTATGTCTGGAAGAATCTAGAAAACTCTATCGCTCTGCCAAGAAGAGCAATAAGTAAATCCTTAGTAGCAAAGGCAAACAAAGAAGTTAAGGCTAGGCAAGCCAAGCTTCGTAATTGTTCCATCTCCGTTATCATGGCCCAAGTAATTAACCTAGAAGAGGAGGACTGGGAGCTGAAATGTGCAGACTATGGTTTTGCATGACCATAGAAATTGGTCTCAAATAAAACATGGGAGCGCTAGACATAACCTAATGTGTCATGAGACAGTGTGAGATACAACAACCATCATTGACCCCCACAAAAGTGCAGGTGGAAGGAGTGAGCTCGTTCCAAACCACATGCATGGGAGCTTTCAGTACTATATGTTTCACATTGGGAATAACCCCTTGGAAGGGAAGTTCTATATCATCCCTGTAGTTCTTCTTGGACGAGAATGGACGGCCATAATTTGATTGGGACTCAAGAACTGCTACCTTGTAAAAAG
This sequence comes from Cibotium barometz, assembly GCF_041138505.1. Classification (NCBI taxonomy): domain Eukaryota; kingdom Viridiplantae; phylum Streptophyta; class Polypodiopsida; order Cyatheales; family Cibotiaceae; genus Cibotium; species Cibotium barometz. The sequence goes on along the minus strand of NC_141105.1, from coordinate 1,168,423 downwards.
TAGCCTTGGGATAGGTAATCATTGTGTGATGTGACAAAAGAGGACTTCTTGGACGAGGGAACGAAGACCATTAGCTTTGATATATTGAGGCCATAGATTCTCATGTCGACTTTTGCCACCAATGAAAAAGAGAGCTCAATATTCTGATCAAGTTAATGGCCACATAGAGAGATGAACCCTTAGGTTTGGAAGAATCTAGAAAACTCTCTCGCTCTGCCAAGAAGAGCAATGAATAAATTCTTAGCAAAGGCTAAAAAAGAAGTTAAGGCTAGGCAAGCCAAGCTTCGTAATTGCTTCATCTCCATTAACATGGCCCGAGTAATTGACCTAGAAGAGGGAGACTAGGAGGCGAAGCGTGGTCGTGATCATAGAAATTGGTCTCAAATAAAACATGGGAGAGCTAGCCATAACCTAATGTCTCATGAGACAGTGTGAGATACAACAAGCATCATCGACTCCCACAAAAGTTCAGGTGGAAGGAGTGAACACGTTGCAAACCACATGCATCATCGGAGCTCTCACTACAATATTTCGCATTGGGAATAACCCCTTAGAAGGGAAGTTTTAAATCAGGCCTGCAGTAGTTCTTGGACGACGATGGATAGCCATAATTTAATTGGGACTCGAGAACTGCTACCTTGTACGTAGCCTAAGAATAGGTAATCATTGTGATGTGACCAAAGAGGCTGAGCCCATGTAGTACTTCTTGGACAAGGGAATGAAGAGCATTAGCTTTGATATGTTGAGGCCATAGACTCTCAGGTGTGGACTTTGCCACCAATGGAAAAAAGAGAGCTCAATATTCTTAAGGTTCTAATCAAGTTAACGGCCGCATAGAGAGATGAACCCTTAGGTTTGGAAGAATCTAGAAAACTCTCTCGCTCTGCCAAAGAAGAGCAAGAAATAAATCCTTAGTAGAGCAAAGGCTAAAAAAGAAGTTAAGGTTAGGAAAGCCAAGCTTCGTACTTGCTCCATCTCCGTTAACATGGCCCAAGCAATCGACCTAGAAGAGGAAGACTCGGAGGTGAAGCGTGCCAGCATGACCATAGAAATTGGTCTCAAATAAAACATAAGAGAGCTCGCTATAACCTAATGTCTCATGAGGTAGCGTGAGATACAACAACCATCATTGACTCCCACAAAAGTGCAGGTGGAAGGAGTGAACTCGTTCCAGACCACATGTATAGGAGCTTTCACTACTATGTTTCACATTGGGAATAACCCCTTGGGGAGGGGAGTTTTATATCATGCCTGTAGTACTTCTTGGATTAGGATGGATGGGCATAACTTGATTGGGACTGGAGGACATGGACCGAGTAATTGACCTAGCAGAGGAAAACTAGGAGGAGTTGAAGTGTGCCATGGTCATGATCATAGAAATTGCTCTCAAATAAGACATGGGAGAGCTAGCCATAACCCAATGTCTCATGATCATAGAAATTGCTCTCAAATAAAACATGGGAGAGCTAGCCGTAACCTAATGTCTCATGAGACAGTGTGAGATACAACAACCATCATTGACTCCCACAAGAGTCCACGCGGAAGAAAAGAACTCGTTCTTCCAAACCACATGCATAGGAGCTTTCACTACCATATATGTCTCACATTGGGAAGAACCCTTGGAAGGGAAGTTTTTTATCACGCCTGTAGTTCTTCTGGGACGAGGATGGATGGGCATAATTTGATTGGGACTCAAGAACTACTACCTTGTGAGTAGCCTTGGGATATCGGTAATAATCATTCTGATGTGACCAACGAGGAGCCCATGTAGTACTTCTTGGACGAGGGAATGAAGAGCATTAGCTTCGATATGTTGAGGCCATAGACCTCTCATGTGGACTTTTGCCACACCAATGGAAAAGAGAGCTCAATATCTTTCAGGTTCTGATCAAGTTAATGGCCACATAGTGATCTGAACCCTTAGGTTTGGAAGAATCTAGAAAACTCTCTCACTCTGCCAAGAAGAGCAATAAATAAATCTTTAGCAAAGGCTAAAAAAGAAGTTAAGGCTAGCAAAGCCAGGCTTCGTAATTGCTCCACCTCCGTTAGCATGGCCCAAGTAATTAACCTAGAAGAGGAAGACTGGGAGGTGAAGTGTGCCAGAATATGGTTTTGCATGACCATAGAAATTGGTCTCAAATAAAACATGAGAGAGCTAGCCATAACCTAATGTCTCATGAGACAATGTGAGATACAACAACCATGATTAACTCCCACAAAAGTGCAGGTAGGAAGGAGTGAACTCGTTCCAAACCACATACATAGGAGGAGCTTTCACTACTATGTTTCACATTGGGAATAACTCCTTGGAAGGGAAGTTTTACATCATGCCTACACTACTTCTTGGACGAGGATGGATGGGCATAATTTGATTGGGACACTCGAGAACTGCTACCTTGTAATAAGTAGCCTTGGGATATCGGAAATCATTCTGCTGATGTGACCAAAGAGGAGCCCATGTAGTACTTCTTGGACGAGGGAATGAAGACAATGCATTAGCTTTGATATGTTGAGGCCGTAGACTCTCATGTGTTGCCATCAATGGAAAAGAGAGCTCAATTCTTAAGGTTCTGATCAGGTTAATGGTGGCCACATAACGAGATGAACCCTTATGTCTGGAAGAATCTAGAAAACTCTATCGCTCTGCCAAGAAGAGCAATAAGTAAATCCTTAGTAGCAAAGGCAAAAAAAGAAGTTAAGGCTAGGCAAGCCAAGCTTCGTAATTGTTCCATCTCCGTTATCATGGCCCAAGTAATTGACCTAGAAGAGGAGGACTGGGAGGTGAAATGTGCAGACTATGGTTTTGCATGACCATAGAAATTGGTCTCAAATAAAACATGGGAGCGCTAGACATAACCTAATGTGTCATGAGACAGTGTGAGATACAACAGCCATCATTGACCCCCACAAAAGTGCAGGTGGAAGGAGTGAGCTCGTTCCAAACCACATGCATGGGAGCTTTCAGTACTATATGTTTCACATTGGGAATAACCCCTTGGAAGGGAAGTTCTATATCATCCCTGTAGTTCTTCTTGGACGAGAATGGACGGCCATAATTTGATTGGGACTCAAGAATTTCTACCTTGTAAAAAGTAGCCTTGGGATAGGTAATCATTGTGTGATGTGACAAAAGAGGACTTCTTGGACGAGGGAACGAAGACCATTAGCTTTGATATATTGAGGCCATAGATTCTCATGTCGACTTTTGCCACCAATGAAAAAGAGAGCTCAATATTCTGATCAAGTTAATGGCCACATAGAGAGATGAACCCTTAGGTTTGGAAGAATCTAGAAAACTCTCTCGCTCTGCCAAGAAGAGCAATGAATAAATTCTTAGCAAAGGCTAAAAAAGAAGTTAAGGCTAGGCAAGCCAAGCTTCGTAATTGCTTCATCTCATTAACATGGCCCGAGTAATGGACCTAGAAGAGGAAGACTAGGAGGCGAAGCGTGGTCGTGATCATAGAAATTGGTCTCAAATAAAACATGGGAGAGCTAGCCATAACCTAATGTCTCATGAGACAGTGTGAGATACAACAAGCATCATCGACTCCCACAAAAGTTCAGGTGGAAGGAGTGAACACGTTGCAAACCACATGCATCATCGGAGCTCTCACTACAATATTTCGCATTGGGAATAACCCCTTAGAAGGGAAGTTTTAAATCAGGCCTGCAGTAGTTCTTGGACGACGATGGATAGCCATAATTTGATTGGGGCTCGAGAACTGCTACCTTGTACGTAGCCTAAGAATAGGTAATCATTGTGATGTGACCAAAGAGGCTGAGCCCATGTAGTACTTCTTGGACAAGGGAATGAAGAGCATTAGCTTTGATATGTTGAGGCCATAGACTCTCAGGTGTGGACTTTGCCACCAATGGAAAAAAGAGAGCTCAATATTCTTAAGGTTCTAATCAAGTTAACGGCCGCATAGAGAGATGAACCCTTAGGTTTGGAAGAATCTAGAAAACTCTCTCGCTCTGCCAAAGAAGAGCAAGAAATAAATCCTTAGTAGAGCAAAGGCTAAAAAAGAAGTTAAGGTTAGGAAAGCCAAGCTTCGTACTTGCTCCATCTCCGTTAACATGGCCCAAGCAATCGACCTAGAAGAGGAAGACTCGGAGGTGAAGCGTGCCAGCATGACCATAGAAATTGGTCTCAAATAAAACATAAGAGAGCTCGCTATAACCTAATGTCTCATGAGGTAGCGTGAGATACAACAACCATCATTGACTCCCACAAAAGTGCAGGTGGAAGGAGTGAACTCGTTCCAGACCACATGTATAGGAGCTTTCACTACTATGTTTCACATTGGGAATAACCCCTTGGGGAGGGGAGTTTTATATCATGCCTGTAGTACTTCTTGGATTAGGATGGATGGGCATAACTTGATTGGGACTGGAGGACATGGACCGAGTAATTGACCTAGCAGAGGAAAACTAGGAGGAGTTGAAGTGTGCCATGGTCATGATCATAGAAATTGCTCTCAAATAAGACATGGGAGAGCTAGCCATAACCCAATGTCTCATGATCATAGAAATTGCTCTCAAATAAAACATGGGAGAGCTAGTCGTAACCTAATGTCTCATGAGACAGTGTGAGATACAACAACCATCATTGACTCCCACAAGAGTCCACGCGGAAGGAAAGAACTCGTTCTTCCAAACCACATGCATAGGAGCTTTCACTACCATATATGTCTCACATTGGGAAGAACCCCTTGGAAGGGAAGTTTTTTATCACGCTTGTAGTTCTTCTGGGACGAGGATGGATGGGCATAATTTGATTGGGACTCAAGAACTACTACCTTGTGAGTAGCCTTGGGATATCGGTAATAATCATTCTGATGTGACCAACGAGGAGCCCATGTAGTACTTCTTGGACGAGGGAATGAAGAGCATTAGCTTTGATATGTTGAGGCCATAGACCTCTCATGTGGACTTTTGCCACACCAATGGAAAAGAGAGCTCAATATTTCTCAGGTTCTGATCAAGTTAATGGCCACATAGTGATCTGAACCCTTAGGTTTGGAAGAATCTAGAAAACTCTCTCACTCTGCCAAGAAGAGCAGTAAATAAATCTTTAGCAAAGGCTAAAAAAGAAGTTAAGGCTAGCAAAGCCAGGCTTCGTAATTGCTCCACCTCCGTTAGCATGGCCCAAGTAATTAACCTAGAAGAGGAAGACTGGGAGGTGAAGTGTGCCAGAATATGGTTTTGCATGACCATAGAAATTGGTCTCAAATAAAACATGAGAGAGCTAGCCATAACCTAATGTCTCATGAGACAATGTGAGATACAACAACCATGATTAACTCCCACAAAAGTGCAGGTAGCAAGGAGTGAACTCGTTCCAAACCACATACATAGGAGGAGCTTTCACTACTATGTTTCACATTGGGAATAACTCCTTGGAAGGAAAGTTTTACATCATGCCTACAGTACTTCTTGGACGAGGATGGATGGGCATAATTTGATTGGGACACTCGAGAACTGCTACCTTGTAATAAGTAGCCTTGGGATATCGGAAATCATTCTGCTGATGTGACCAAAGAGGAGCCCATGTAGTACTTCTTGGACGAGGGAATGAAGACAATGCATTAGCTTTGATATGTTGAGGTCGTAGACTCTCATGTGTTGCCACCAATGGAAAAGAGAGCTCAATTCTTAAGGTTCTGATCAGGTTAATGGTGGCCACATAACGAGATGAACCCTTATGTCTGGAAGAATCTAGAAAACTCTATCGCTCTGCCAAGAAGAGCAATAAGTAAATCCTTAGTAGCAAAGGCAAAAAAAGAAGTTAAGGCTAGGCAAGCCAAGCTTCGTAATTGTTCCATCTCCGTTATCATGGCCCAAGTAATTAACCTAGAAGAGGAGGACTGGGAGCTGAAATGTGCAGACTATGGTTTTGCATGACCATAGAAATTGGTCTCAAATAAAACATGGGAGCGCTAGACATAACCTAATGTGTCATGAGACAGTGTGAGATACAACAACCATCATTGACCCCCACAAAAGTGCAGGTGGAAGGAGTGAGCTCATTCCAAACCACATGCATGGGAGCTTTCAGTACTATATGTTTCACATTGGGAATAACCCCTTGGAAGGGAAGTTCTATATCATCCCTGTAGTTCTTCTTGGACGAGAATGGACGGCCATAATTTGATTGGGACTCAAGAACTGCTACCTTGTAAAAAGTAGCCTTGGGATAGGTAATCATTGTGTGATGTGACAAAAGAGGACTTCTTGGACGAGGGAACGAAGACCATTAGCTTTGATATATTGAGGCCATAGATTCTCATGTCGACTTTTGCCACCAATGAAAAAGAGAGCTCAATATTCTGATCAAGTTAATGGCCACATAGAGAGATGAACCCTTAGGTTTGGAAGAATCTAGAAAACTCTCTCGCTCTGCCAAGAAGAGCAATGAATAAATTCTTAGCAAAGGCTAAAAAAGAAGTTAAGGCTAGGCAAGCCAAGCTTCGTAATTGCTTCATCTCCATTAACATGGCCCGAGTAATTGACCTAGAAGAGGAAGACTAGGAGGCGAAGCGTGGTCGTGATCATAGAAATTGGTCTCAAATAAAACATGGGAGAGCTAGCCATAACCTAATGTCTCATGAGACAGTGTGAGATACAACAAGCATCATCGACTCCCACAAAAGTTCAGGTGGAAGGAGTGAACACGTTGCAAACCACATGCATCATCGGAGCTCTCACTACAATATTTCGCATTGGGAATAACCCCTTAGAAGGGAAGTTTTAAATCAGGCCTGCAGTAGTTCTTGGACGACGATGGATAGCCATAATTTAATTGGGACTCGAGAACTGCTACCTTGTACGTAGCCTAAGAATAGGTAATCATTGTGATGTGACCAAAGAGGCTGAGCCCATGTAGTACTTCTTGGACAAGGGAATGAAGAGCATTAGCTTTGATATGTTGAGGCCATAGACTCTCAGGTGTGGACTTTGCCACCAATGGAAAAAAGAGAGCTCAATATTCTTAAGGTTCTAATCAAGTTAACGGCCGCATAGAGAGATGAACCCTTAGGTTTGGAAGAATCTAGAAAACTCTCTCGCTCTGCCAAAGAAGAGCAAGAAATAAATCCTTAGTAGAGCAAAGGCTAAAAAAGAAGTTAAGGTTAGGAAAGCCAAGCTTCGTACTTGCTCCATCTCCGTTAACATGGCCCAAGCAATCGACCTAGAAGAGGAAGACTCGGAGGTGAAGCGTGCCAGCATGACCATAGAAATTGGTCTCAAATAAAACATAAGAGAGCTCGCTATAACCTAATGTCTCATGAGGTAGCGTGAGATACAACAACCATCATTGACTCCCACAAAAGTGCAGGTGGAAGGAGTGAACTCGTTCCAGACCACATGTATAGGAGCTTTCACTACTATGTTTCACATTGGGAATAACCCCTTGGGGAGGGGAGTTTTATATCATGCCTGTAGTACTTCTTGGATTAGGATGGATGGGCATAACTTGATTGGGACTGGAGGACATGGACCGAGTAATTGACCTAGCAGAGGAAAACTAGGAGGAGTTGAAGTGTGCCATGGTCATGATCATAGAAATTGCTCTCAAATAAGACATGGGAGAGCTAGCCATAACCCAATGTCTCATGATCATAGAAATTGCTCTCAAATAAAACATGGGAGAGCTAGCCGTAACCTAATGTCTCATGAGACAGTGTGAGATACAACAACCATCATTGACTCCCACAAGAGTCCACGCGGAAGAAAAGAACTCGTTCTTCCAAACCACATGCATAGGAGCTTTCACTACCATATATGTCTCACATTGGGAAGAACCCTTGGAAGGGAAGTTTTTTATCACGCCTGTAGTTCTTCTGGGACGAGGATGGATGGGCATAATTTGATTGGGACTCAAGAACTACTACCTTGTGAGTAGCCTTGGGATATCGGTAATAATCATTCTGATGTGACCAACGAGGAGCCCATGTAGTACTTCTTGGACGAGGGAATGAAGAGCATTAGCTTCGATATGTTGAGGCCATAGACCTCTCATGTGGACTTTTGCCACACCAATGGAAAAGAGAGCTCAATATCTTTCAGGTTCTGATCAAGTTAATGGCCACATAGTGATCTGAACCCTTAGGTTTGGAAGAATCTAGAAAACTCTCTCACTCTGCCAGGAAGAGCAGTAAATAAATCTTTAGCAAAGGCTAAAAAAGAAGTTAAGGCTAGCAAAGCCAGGCTTCGTAATTGCTCCACCTCCGTTAGCATGGCCCAAGTAATTAACCTAGAAGAGGAAGACTGGGAGGTGAAGTGTGCCAGAATATGGTTTTGCATGACCATAGAAATTGGTCTCAAATAAAACATGAGAGAGCTAGCCATAACCTAATGTCTCATGAGACAATGTGAGATACAACAACCATGATTAACTCCCACAAAAGTGCAGGTAGGAAGGAGTGAACTCGTTCCAAACCACATACATAGGAGGAGCTTTCACTACTATGTTTCACATTGGGAATAACTCCTTGGAAGGGAAGTTTTACATCATGCCTACAGTACTTCTTGGACGAGGATGGATGGGCATAATTTGATTGGGACACTCGAGAACTGCTACCTTGTAATAAGTAGCCTTGGGATATCGGAAATCATTCTGCTGATGTGACCAAAGAGGAGCCCATGTAGTACTTCTTGGACGAGGGAATGAAGACAATGCATTAGCTTTGATATGTTGAGGCCGTAGACTCTCATGTGTTGCCACCAATGGAAAAGAGAGCTCAATTCTTAAGGTTCTGATCAGGTTAATGGTGGCCACATAACGAGATGAACCCTTATGTCTGGAAGAATCTAGAAAACTCTATCGCTCTGCCAAGAAGAGCAATAAGTAAATCCTTAGTAGCAAAGGCAAAAAAAGAAGTTAAGGCTAGGCAAGCCAAGCTTCGTAATTGTTCCATCTCCGTTATCATGGCCCAAGTAATTGACCTAGAAGAGGAGGACTGGGAGGTGAAATGTGCAGACTATGGTTTTGCATGACCATAGAAATTGGTCTCAAATAAAACATGGGAGCGCTAGACATAACCTAATGTGTCATGAGACAGTGTGAGATACAACAGCCATCATTGACCCCCACAAAAGTGCAGGTGGAAGGAGTGAGCTCGTTCCAAACCACATGCATGGGAGCTTTCAGTACTATATGTTTCACATTGGGAATAACCCCTTGGAAGGGAAGTTCTATATCATCCCTGTAGTTCTTCTTGGACGAGAATGGACGGCCATAATTTGATTGGGACTCAAGAATTGCTACCTTGTAAAAAGTAGCCTTGGGATAGGTAATCATTGTGTGATGTGACAAAAGAGGACTTCTTGGACGAGGGAACGAAGACCATTAGCTTTGATATATTGAGGCCATAGATTCTCATGTCGACTTTTGCCACCAATGAAAAAGAGAGCTCAATATTCTGATCAAGTTAATGGCCACATAGAGAGATGAACCCTTAGGTTTGGAAGAATCTAGAAAACTCTCTCGCTCTGCCAAGAAGAGCAATGAATAAATTCTTAGCAAAGGCTAAAAAAGAAGTTAAGGCTAGGCAAGCCAAGCTTCGTAATTGCTTCATCTCATTAACATGGCCCGAGTAATGGACCTAGAAGAGGAAGACTAGGAGGCGAAGCGTGGTCGTGATCATAGAAATTGGTCTCAAATAAAACATGGGAGAGCTAGCCATAACCTAATGTCTCATGAGACAGTGTGAGATACAACAAGCATCATCGACTCCCACAAAAGTTCAGGTGGAAGGAGTGAACACGTTGCAAACCACATGCATCATCGGAGCTCTCACTACAATATTTCGCATTGGGAATAACCCCTTAGAAGGGAAGTTTTAAATCAGGCCTGCAGTAGTTCTTGGACGACGATGGATAGCCATAATTTGATTGGGGCTCGAGAACTGCTACCTTGTACGTAGCCTAAGAATAGGTAATCATTGTGATGTGACCAAAGAGGCTGAGCCCATGTAGTACTTCTTGGACAAGGGAATGAAGAGCATTAGCTTTGATATGTTGAGGCCATAGACTCTCAGGTGTGGACTTTGCCACCAATGGAAAAAAGAGAGCTCAATATTCTTAAGGTTCTAATCAAGTTAACGGCCGCATAGAGAGATGAACCCTTAGGTTTGGAAGAATCTAGAAAACTCTCTCGCTCTGCCAAAGAAGAGCAAGAAATAAATCCTTAGTAGAGCAAAGGCTAAAAAAGAAGTTAAGGTTAGGAAAGCCAAGCTTCGTACTTGCTCCATCTCCGTTAACATGGCCCAAGCAATCGACCTAGAAGAGGAAGACTCGGAGGTGAAGCGTGCCAGCATGACCATAGAAATTAGTCTCAAATAAAACATAAGAGAGCTCGCTATAGCCTAATGTCTCATGAGGTAGCGTGAGATACAACAACCATCATTGACTCCCACAAAAGTGCAGGTGGAAGGAGTGAACTCGTTCCAGACCACATGTATAGGAGCTTTCACTACTATGTTTCACATTGGGAATAACCCCTTGGGGAGGGGAGTTTTATATCATGCCTGTAGTACTTCTTGGATTAGGATGGATGGGCATAACTTGATTGGGACTGGAGGACATGGACCGAGTAATTGACCTAGCAGAGGAAAACTAGGAGGAGTTGAAGTGTGCCATGGTCATGATCATAGAAATTGCTCTCAAATAAGACATGGGAGAGCTAGCCATAACCCAATGTCTCATGATCATAGAAATTGCTCTCAAATAAAACATGGGAGAGCTAGCCGTAACCTAATGTCTCATGAGACAGTGTGAGATACAACAACCATCATTGACTCCCACAAGAGTCCACGCGGAAGGAAAGAACTCGTTCTTCCAAACCACATGCATAGGAGCTTTCACTACTATGTCTCACATTGGGAAGAACCCCTTGGAAGGGAAGTTTTTTATCACGCCTGTAGTTCTTCTGGGACGAGGATGGATGGGCATAATTTGATTGGGACTCAAGAACTACTACCTTGTGAGTAGCCTTGGGATATCGGTAATAATCATTCTGATGTGACCAACGAGGAGCCCATGTAGTACTTCTTGGACGAGGAAATGAAGACCATTAGCTTCGATATGTTGAGGCCATAGACCTTTCATGTGGAATTTTGCCACACCAATGGAAAAGAGAGCTCAATATCTTTCAGGTTCTGATCAAGTTAATGGCCACATAGTGATCTGAACCCTTAGGTTTGGAAGAATCTAGAAAACTCTCTCACTCTGCCAAGAAGAGCAGTAAATAAATCTTTAGCAAAGGCTAAAAAAGAAGTTAAGGCTAGCAAAGCCAGGCTTCGTAATTGCTCCACCTCCGTTAGCATGGCCCAAGTAATTAACCTAGAAGAGGAAGACTGGGAGGTGAAGTGTGCCAGAATATGGTTTTGGATGACCATAGAAATTGGTCTCAAATAAAACATGAGAGAGCTAGCCATAACCTAATGTCTCATGAGACAATGTGAGATACAACAACCATGATTAACTCCCACAAAAGTGCAGGTAGGAAGGAGTGAACTCGTTCCAAACCACATACATAGGAGGAGCTCTCACTACTATGTTTCACATTGGGAATAACTCCTTGGAAGGGAAGTTTTACATCATGCCTACAGTACTTCTTGGACGAGGATGGATGGGCATAATTTGATTGGGACACTCGAGAACTGCTACCTTGTAATAAGTAGCCTTGGGATATCGGAAATCATTCTGCTGATGTGACCAAAGAGGAGCCCATGTAGTACTTCTTGGACGAGGGAATGAAGACAATGCATTAGCTTTGATATGTTGAGGCCGTAGACTCTCATGTGTTGCCACCAATGGAAAAGAGAGCTCAATTCTTAAGGTTCTGATCAGGTTAATGGTGGCCACATAACGAGATGAACCCTTATGTCTGGAAGAATCTAGAAAACTCTATCGCTCTGCCAAGAAGAGCAATAAGTAAATCCTTAGTAGCAAAGGCAAAAAAAGAAGTTAAGGCTAGGCAAGCCAAGCTTCGTAATTGTTCCATCTCCGTTATCATGGCCCAAGTAATTGACCTAGAAGAGGAGGACTGGGAGGTGAAATGTGCAGACTATGGTTTTGCATGACCATAGAAATTGGTCTCAAATAAAACATGGGAGCGCTAGACATAACCTAATGTGTCATGAGACAGTGTGAGATACAATAGCCATCATTGACCCCCACAAAAGTGCAGGTGGAAGGAGTGAGCTCGTTCCAAACCACATGCATGGGAGCTTTCAGTACTATATGTTTCACATTGGGAATAACCCCTTGGAAGGGAAGTTCTATATCATCCCTGTAGTTCTTCTTGGACGAGAATGGACGGCCATAATTTGATTGGGACTCAAGAATTGCTACCTTGTAAAAAGTAGCCTTGGGATAGGTAATCATTGTGTGATGTGACAAAAGAGGACTTCTTGGACGAGGGAACGAAGACCATTAGCTTTGATATATTGAGGCCATAGATTCTCATGTCGACTTTTGCCACCAATGAAAAAGAGAGCTCAATATTCTGATCAAGTTAATGGCCACATAGAGAGATGAACCCTTAGGTTTGGAAGAATCTAGAAAACTCTCTCGCTCTGCCAAGAAGAGCAATGAATAAATTCTTAGCAAAGGCTAAAAAAGAAGTTAAGGCTAGGCAAGCCAAGCTTCGTAATTGCTTCATCTCCATTAACATGGCCCGAGTAATTGACCTAGAAGAGGAAGACTAGGAGGCGAAGCGTGGTCGTGATCATAGAAATTGGTCTCAAATAAAACATGGGAGAGCTAGCCATAACCTAATGTCTCATGAGACAGTGTGAGATACAACAAGCATCATCGACTCCCACAAAAGTTCAGGTGGAAGGAGTGAACACGTTGCAAACCACATGCATCATCGGAGCTCTCACTACAATATTTCGCATTGGGAATAACCCCTTAGAAGGGAAGTTTTAAATCAGGCCTGCAGTAGTTCTTGGACGACGATGGATAGCCATAATTTGATTGGGACTCGAGAACTGCTACCTTGTACGTAGCCTAAGAATAGGTAATCATTGTGATGTGACCAAAGAGGCTGAGCCCATGTAGTACTTCTTGGACAAGGGAATGAAGAGCATTAGCTTTGATATGTTGAGGCCATAGACTCTCAGGTGTGGACTTTGCCACCAATGGAAAAAAGAGAGCTCAATATTCTTAAGGTTCTAATCAAGTTAACGGCCGCATAGAGAGATGAACCCTTAGGTTTGGAAGAATCTAGAAAACTCTCTCGCTCTGCCAAAGAAGAGCAAGAAATAAATCCTTAGTAGAGCAAAGGCTAAAAAAGAAGTTAAGGTTAGGAAAGCCAAGCTTCGTACTTGCTCCATCTCCGTTAACATGGCCCAAGCAATCGACCTAGAAGAGGAAGACTCGGAGGTGAAGCGTGCCAGCATGACCATAGAAATTGGTCTCAAATAAAACATAAGAGAGCTCGCTATAACCTAATGTCTCATGAGGTAGCGTGAGATACAACAACCATCATTGACTCCCACAAAAGTGCAGGTGGAAGGAGTGAACTCGTTCCAGACCACATGTATAGGAGCTTTCACTACTATGTTTCACATTGGGAATAACCCCTTGGGGAGGGGAGTTTTATATCATGCCTGTAGTACTTCTTGGATTAGGATGGATGGGCATAACTTGATTGGGACTGGAGGACATGGACCGAGTAATTGACCTAGCAGAGGAAAACTAGGAGGAGTTGAAGTGTGCCATGGTCATGATCATAGAAATTGCTCTCAAATAAGACATGGGAGAGCTAGCCATAACCCAATGTCTCATGATCATAGAAATTGCTCTCAAATAAAACATGGGAGAGCTAGCCGTAACCTAATGTCTCATGAGACAGTGTGAGATACAACAACCATCATTGACTCCCACAAGAGTCCACGCGGAAGGAAAGAACTCGTTCTTCCAAACCACATGCATAGGAGCTTTCACTACCATATATGTCTCACATTGGGAAGAACCCCTTGGAAGGGAAGTTTTTTATCACGCCTGTAGTTCTTCTGGGACGAGGATGGATGGGCATAATTTGATTGGGACTCAAGAACTACTACCTTGTGAGTAGCCTTGGGATATCGGTAATAATCATTCTGATGTGACCAACGAGGAGCCCATGTAGTACTTCTTGGACGAGGGAATGAAGAGCATTAGCTTCGATATGTTGAGGCCATAGACCTCTCATGTGGACTTTTGCCACACCAATGGAAAAGAGAGCTCAATATTTTTCAGGTTCTGATCAAGTTAATGGCCACATAGTGATCTGAACCCTTAGGTTTGGAAGAATCTAGAAAACTCTCTCACTCTGCCAAGAAGAGCAGTAAATAAATCTTTAGCAAAGGCTAAAAAAGAAGTTAAGGCTAGCAAAGCCAGGCTTCGTAATTGCTCCACCTCCATTAGCATGGCCCAAGTAATTAACCTAGAAGAGGAAGACTGGGAGGTGAAGTGTGCCAGAATATGGTTTTGCATGACCATAGAAATTGGTCTCAAATAAAACATGAGAGAGCTAGCCATAACCTAATGTCTCATGAGACAATGTGAGATACAACAACCATGATTAACTCCCACAAAAGTGCAGGTAGGAAGGAGTGAACTCGTTCCAAACCACATACATAGGAGGAGCTTTCGCTACTATGTTTCACATTGGGAATAACTCCTTGGAAGGGAAGTTTTACATCATGCCTACAGTACTTCTTGGACGAGGATGGATGGGCATAATTTGATTGGGACACTCGAGAACTGCTACCTTGTAATAAGTAGCCTTGGGATATCGGAAATCATTCTGCTGATGTGACCAAAGAGGAGCCCATGTAGTACTTCTTGGACGAGGGAATGAAGACAATGCATTAGCTTTGATATGTTGAGGCCGTAGACTCTCATGTGTTGCCACCAATGGAAAAGAGAGCTCAATTCTTAAGGTTCTGATCAGGTTAATGGTGGCCACATAACGAGATGAACCCTTATGTCTGGAAGAATCTAGAAAACTCTATCGCTCTGCCAAGAAGAGCAATAAGTAAATCCTTAGTAGCAAAGGCAAAAAAAGAAGTTAAGGCTAGGCAAGCCAAGCTTCGTAATTGTTCCATCTCCGTTATCATGGCCCAAGTAATTGACCTAGAAGAGGAGGACTGGGAGGTGAAATGTGCAGACTATGGTTTTGCATGACCATAGAAATTGGTCTCAAATAAAACATGGGAGCGCTAGACATAACCTAATGTGTCATGAGACAGTGTGAGATACAACAACCATCATTGACCCCCACAAAAGTGCAGGTGGAAGGAGTGAGCTCGTTCCAAACCACATGCGTGGGAGCTTTCAGTACTATATGTTTCACATTGGGAATAACCCCTTGGAAGGGAAGTTCTATATCATCCCTGTAGTTCTTCTTGGACGAGAATGGACGGCCATAATTTGATTGGGACTCAAGAACTGCTACCTTGTAAAAAGTAGCCTTGGGATAGGTAATCATTGTGTGATGTGACAAAAGAGGACTTCTTGGACGAGGGAACGAAGACCATTAGCTTTTGTGAGATCCCTGTTCCCACCGCGCAACGGATTTGGGGTACTAGCAGCGGAAGTAGCACTCCTCGCGCGGGACAGGGGTCCCACATTCGGGGCCTCGCCCCACGGATATCCGGACAAGAGACTAATCCGTCGGTTTGTCCAAAACCAAAACTGGAAAAACTCCCTTTACTCGGAAAGCATGGGCGATTCCACCAGGATAACTCTTTACTCTAACGTAGTCAAGATCATTACGGATCAACTGATCTGACTGCACCTTTAACGGTACTTGGTCAAATCAAGGTAGAAACTTGCACTTGGATCATTGGGATCAACGCTTTTTTCCCCATCAAGAGGCACAGCCGTTGATTCCTATCCATAGAACAATTTCTATCCGGGATTTACTTTATCTATCGTAAAAACAAGGTTGAGTCTCGATTTATGGATCCATCAGTCCAGCCTAACCCCATCCGATCCCATGGGTTAGCCAACCGCCCAACCACTGTAGTGATGGGATCCAATTTGGAGTTTGGTTAGGTTTTGTCCCGGGTACCAAGGAAAAGAGTTCCAAGGCCCCCTAGCCGGAATTTCATGCAAACATAAAACTAGCCACACCACTTACACACCCAATACGAAAATTGCCTTTTTCTTAGCATCAGCTAACTTTAAAACAATCCTTTAATGAAACCATAGTACCACTGATCACAATCTCCCAAATTATCCAGTTGATTCATAATTTCCCATCATTCCTTCATCAGAGTATCTATGGCATCATTGGCAACTAGAACGCTCACCACCTGTCCACACAGAGGCTGTTTCCATAGTTCCTAGCCCATAATACTCGGCAATATAATCACTTATCAAGATGGACTCTCGTTGAAGATCAGCAAGATCAACCAACAGATCCATATAAAAGAGCCATGGACTCATCCGTTGAGGACCAGCAAGGTCAGTCAACCAGATCCATGCCCGGTTTCACAAAACAACTCTTACTCCTTGTTCCAATATCTTCCTCGACGCACGCGTGGGTATCCTAGGCGACCCAGAGCCCGAGCACCGTATGGTCAGCACCCTCTAGGATCCTTCGCAGGTGACCTAGCGCTTCACTCATAGGCCGCTTCCTTGGTCCCTCATCCACCGTACCGGAAGCTCACCATTTTAATCGAACCGAGGCTGGTCAAGACCTCGGTCGACCTTGCTACGCGAGACGTCCTCCATTGACTCTCCGTCAGCAGTTGCAACTTTATCAGTTAGGTCTCCACGACCTTAATCACAAGACGGTCAAAATGCTTTCCCAGCATTCTTGACATAAAACAGCCATTTACAAACAGCATTTACAAACAGTTTACAAATACAATTTCTATATTAACTCTCATTTTTCCACATTATCCCTCATGCAATCCACATTACTTATTCCACATTTCATTTATATGTGTACTCATCCAATCATATCATTTTCCATCTCTTCACTTCAGATTCCTTCACATCACATATCATATATTCACATCCATATCCACATCCATACATCCACATCCACATCCACATTCACATCCATACATCCACATCTACATGCTTATCTCCATTTTCACATCCTCATTTATACATCCACATCCCATATCCACATTCATACATACACATCCATATCCACATCCATATCCGCATTCATACATACACATCCATATCCACATCCACATGCATACATTCATTATCACGTCCTCATTCATACATCCACATCCACATACATACATACATACATCCACATCCACATCCACATTCTCATTCACATCTATACATCCATATCTACATGCACATTCACATCCATACATCCACATCTATATCCTCATTCACATCCATACATCCACATTCATGTATCCACATCTACATGCCTACATCCATACATACAAATCCACATTTACATCCATGCATCCACATCCACATCCTCATTCACATCCATACATCCACATTCATACATCCACATCCACACCCACATTCACTTCCATACATCCACATCTACATGCTTATCTCCATTTTCACACCCTCATTTATACATCCACATCCCATATCCACATTCATACATACACATCCATATCCACATCCACATGCATACATACATCCACATCCACATTCCCATTCACATATATACATCCATATCTACATGCACATTCACATCCATACATCCACATCTATATCCTCATTCACATCCATACATCCACATTCATGCATCCACATCTACATGCCTACATCCATACATACACATCCACATTTACATCCATGCATCCACATCTACATCCTCATTCACATCCATACATCCACATTCATACATCCATACATCCACATTCATACATCCACATCCACATCCACATTCACATCCATACATCCACATTCATACATCCACATCCACATCCATACATCCACATTCATACATCCACATCCACATCCACATCCACATTCACATCCATACATCCACATTCATACATCCACATCCACATCCACATGCATCTTATCATATCTTATCACTTCCCATATCTTTTATGCATACCTCTATGCATGAAATTCAATTATGCTAAAAGTAACACTTTTATAATAAAATATTCAACTTTTATGCATACCTCTATGCATGAAATCCAATATGATAAAAGTAACACTTTTGATATAAAAAAATTATCCTTTATGCATACTTCTATGCATGAAAATTAAAAATAATAAAAGTAACACTTTTGATATAAAAAATTTTCCTTTATGCATCCTTCTATGCATGAAAATTAAAAATGATAAAAATAACACTTTTAATATAAAAAAATTATCCTTTATGCATACTTCTATGCATGAAAATTAAAAATGATAAAAGTATCACTTTTGATATAAAAATTTTCCTTTATGCATACTTCTATGCATGAAAAATTAAAAAAAATGATAAAAGTAACACTTTTGATATAAAAATTTTTCCTTTATGCATACTTCTATGCATTAAAAATGATAAAAGTAACACTTTTGATATAAAAAAATTATCCTTTATGCATGATATTAAAATTCAATTTCTCCATGATTATAATGAAATTCTTTCAATTAATCTAGGATGATAATTCCTAGAATATGGTAGGAAGTCCTCTTTTTATGCTTTGAATGAAAATTTTTTTATGTATAATTTTTATAAAAATTTTGCCATAGCTCCGCTGCTATGACTGATAAATCTCAATTTTTCTAAGGGATAAAGCTTATCATTAAGGAAATAATTAAAATGATTCTCTAATTGGATCCTCAATCCATAATGGATTGAATCATCAATATACATAAACTAAAAGCATAAGAAAAAGCCATTAATTTGGCCTCAAGCATAGCTTTATCTTGGGTTAAGGAAAAGCTTTATGAAAAGCTTGATTTGGATTGAGAATGGGTCATGAGTATGACCATTTCTTGAGTGAGAGAGAGAATTTACATAAGAATCATTATAATTTAAACATAAATGAAAATTAACTTCAATAGCATTTATTAAATTATGTAACTCTTCACTACTATTCAAACTTCAATAGCATTTAAAAAAAACCATACCAATTAAACTTCTCAAGCTTGAGAGGGGTTGAGAAGAGAGAAACATTGAGAAATTATAGAAAGATGAATATTCACTAATTACCTTACAACTTGCTTGATTCTTTGTTCACGGTAGAGGCCCCCAACCAATCAATTGGTTAAGTATGTTGATGGAGCCACTAATGGGGATTGAAGAAAGAGGGAAGCTCCAAAAACTAGTGAATTATTAAATGAATTCACAGTTCTTGGCTTAGGTGGAGTAGAGTAACGATGCATAAACACTATATATTTTTCAACAAGGGTGAGGCTTCTATTTATAGGAAAAATTGAGCTCCTAACCAAACAAACTGATTCTAGAATTTTCTAAATCAGTTTGGTCAATATTTGACCATTTTTAGGTCAGTTAAGCTAACTTTTTGGAACTAGACTTGAATGAGGAGAGAGGAGAGATGAAATATCTCAATTTTTATGAGTTTAAAACTCATTCAAGCATGTGAAATATGCACCTCCTTTAAAGAACTCCCCTTCCTTACATATGTCATATTTTTAATATTGCTCATAGTTTTTTACTAATAAACCTTGTACATTTTCAACTCTTCATCTTATGTGAAATATGCACCTCCTTTAAAGAACTCCCCTTCCTTACTTATGTCATACTTTTAATATTGCTCATAATTTTTTTATTAATAAACCTTGTACATTTTCAACTCTTCATCTTATGTGAAATATGCACCTCCTTTAAAGAACTCCTCTTCCTTACATATGTCATACTTTTAATATTGCTCATAGTTTTTTTACTAATAAACCTTGTACATTTTCAACTCTTCACCTCATGTGAGCATTTACTCATTTTTGGGTATTTTCTTTTTACAAGTTGGATTTATCTCCTCCCTACACATGGATTGATGCTATTGGTCCATAGGAACCTTAATTGGACCATAGTCTAAAGATTTCTGAAAATCTAGACCCTTAGGCTAAGGTTCTTTATAGCTATTTTCAATTAATTCCAATTGCACATTGGAAAATTCTTTTTGAATTTCTGTTTCAGGGGAACTCATCTGAATTAGAAGAGATATTTTTCTATCCAAAAATATTCAAAATCTGAATATTCTCTCTCTAGAATATTTTTCTCTCTCTAGGCTAAAACAGATAGAAACAAGGTCTTTATATTTCTGAAGAGGGATTGATTACAGGGAAAGATACTAGACATCAAAAAGGGGGTGGGGGAGGAATCTTACATTCTACCCCACCTAAAAAAAATGCGAGATGTCCTCATCTCGCAACTTGTGATAATTTCGCAAGATTCACGAATATGAGACTTAGAGAAAAATTTTAATCAAGATTAACCACCAAGAAACGTCTTAAAGAGAGCAAGATTCAAAATAAGAACAAGATTTAAACTTTATTCATTCTCGGAACTTATACAGTAAAGATAGAAGAACTCTTTACACTTCCATAAGCCCGTCCATCATATGATCACAAAAGCAGTCCTCACAAGCTGCACAAGTATAAGGTAACTCATCTATGGGAATGATTCTGTGGGTTATTGCTGCGCCTATCTCAGTGGTATGAGGTGTTCTAACAAAAGGACCTCTGAGAGGCAAGCCAAAAATGGGGTAAAGGCATATCTTCTCATGAGGAAGAAAACACGCCAGTAAGAAGACCCGCTCAGAAAACCCAGGATGCCTTGATCTCATGACGCAGTAGTATCGGGGACCCAAACCCAAAGCTTTAATAACCATGGCCAAGCGGACATTGTTACGAAAGTGCTGCTGACCCCAGGGTGTTACCCTAGTTATGTCTTGATAGGTCCGCCATTTTGTCTGCGCTACAGAAGTTCCCAAGTGAGGGAAAAGTGAGCGCTCATACTGCTCTATAAAATCTTTCTTCACAGACTCCCTTGCGTCTTGAAGGTGAGAAATCATTAGGGATAAAACTAGTTCTTGTTGCCAAGCCATGAAGGAGATTAAGAAAGAAAGGAGATCGATGGAAGTAAGATTACTGTGAGCGACAAGTAAAAGTTACGACTTATATAAAGGAAGGAGCTAGCGTAACTTAGAAGCCAACGGTAACTTGCCACTGAAGTTTTACCGTCTTTCCATGATTTGGGTTTGACACATTTTTCTATAGAAGGCATTAAGAATTTTGAGATGAAGAGATAAAAGAAGCTTGTAGGCTAAGTCACCTACTTTCATTGAATTCAGATATAAGGCTCACAATATCTGGGGGATAACTTCATATACTCCCCAAGAGATAAAGAACTTCTTTTGGGCCGTACTCGAATGAAGACCAAAACCTTGATATCCAAAACATCGATTCTCACTTCTGAACTCATTGTTCTGAATCCTTAAAACAGGTGGGACTCTTGAGAAGTATTCTAGGAAAAGGGTCTTCCTTTGTTAAACAGAACTTTCTTTTATTTTAGAGAGGGAATAATTATAAGATCAGAAAGGGAGATTCTTACTCCTGTATACCTCGAAGGCTGGGGAGGAATCTTACATTCTACCCCACTTAAAAAGTGCGAGATGTCCTCATCTCGCAAGGTAGAGGACAACTCTTTTTCTTAACATCCAATTTTATTTTGGGGTTCCTTATATTCTGGTCAACCCAGCAGAACACTGGGATAAATATCCCTTATATAGAACTCATCATTAATATTCAGATCATATCATTCATATCTTTAACATGATAATGGTCCATTAGACCGAAAAATTTCCTTCTGAACATTCCTCCACGGGAATTTCAGTCAAGCAAGTTCTCAATTTGTCATCCCTTAACTTGATCTACTGATCAAGTGTTAACAGTAACAATTTGACAGCACAACCCACTAATCTCATAGTGATTTGCTGAATTCATTATCATCATTCCAGTTATGAATATCATCACTGGGACTCGTCCCATTCATCCTCATTGTGGTTTTGTTCAGATTTTTATATTTCAACTAATTTCAGAAATCATCATTTTTCAATCAGAATTTTCAATCAGAATCCAATTCAATTCATCAATTCTCAAACAGAATTAAAAATCATATCAACCACATTCAAATTCATCATCTGGATAGCATTAACGCTTATAATTTCAAGTCTTAGATTTACTCGTATATACTGTCAGTAAAGAGCTGCAGTATACTCTCGGTATATACGGGTAGTCGTGGCTCTTGGAATTATAAGGTAAATACCATCATGTCTAGGCCTCAAGCAAGTCAGGGATTCTATATAATTGCGGTACTTCCATCTGAAGACCCAATTACCAAATTACGAATTTCAGTTTGAATATCAAATTGTATGAATTATATCACACAATTACAACCTTTTTGTGCTTCTTGATAAATTTTTGACATATTTGTCTTCTCAGTTGATCTTTATTAACCAAATGCTCTGATACCAACTGTGAGATCCCTGTTCCCACCGCGCAACGGATTTGGGGTACTAGCAGCGGAAGTAGCACTCCTCGCGCGGGACAGGGGTCCCACATTCGGGGCCTCGCCCCACGGATATCCGGACAAGAGACTAATCCGTCGGTTTGTCCAAAACCAAAACTGGAAAAACTCCCTTTACTCGGAAAGCATGGGCGATTCCACCAGGATAACTCTTTACTCTAACGTAGTCAAGATCATTACGGATCAACTGATCTGACTGCACCTTTAACGGTACTTGGTCAAATCAAGGTAGAAACTTGCACTTGGATCATTGGGATCAACGCTTTTTTCCCCATCAAGAGGCACAGCCGTTGATTCCTATCCATAGAACAATTTCTATCCGGGATTTACTTTATCTATCGTAAAAACAAGGTTGAGTCTCGATTTATGGATCCATCAGTCCAGCCTAACCCCATCCGATCCCATGGGTTAGCCAACCGCCCAACCACTGTAGTGATGGGATCCAATTTGGAGTTTGGTTAGGTTTTGTCCCGGGTACCAAGGAAAAGAGTTCCAAGGCCCCCTAGCCGGAATTTCATGCAAACATAAAACTAGCCACACCACTTACACACCCAATACGAAAATTGCCTTTTTCTTAGCATCAGCTAACTTTAAAACAATCCTTTAATGAAACCATAGTACCACTGATCACAATCTCCCAAATTATCCAGTTGATTCATAATTTCCCATCATTCCTTCATCAGAGTATCTATGGCATCATTGGCAACTAGAACGCTCACCACCTGTCCACACAGAGGCTGTTTCCATAGTTCCTAGCCCATAATACTCGGCAATATAATCACTTATCAAGATGGACTCTCGTTGAAGATCAGCAAGATCAACCAACAGATCCATATAAAAGAGCCATGGACTCATCCGTTGAGGACCAGCAAGGTCAGTCAACCAGATCCATGCCCGGTTTCACAAAACAACTCTTACTCCTTGTTCCAATATCTTCCTCGACGCACGCGTGGGTATCCTAGGCGACCCAGAGCCCGAGCACCGTATGGTCAGCACCCTCTAGGATCCTTCGCAGGTGACCTAGCGCTTCACTCATAGGCCGCTTCCTTGGTCCCTCATCCACCGTACCGGAAGCTCACCATTTTAATCGAACCGAGGCTGGTCAAGACCTCGGTCGACCTTGCTACGCGAGACGTCCTCCATTGACTCTCCGTCAGCAGTTGCAACTTTATCAGTTAGGTCTCCACGACCTTAATCACAAGACGGTCAAAATGCTTTCCCAGCATTCTTGACATAAAACAGCCATTTACAAACAGCATTTACAAACAGTTTACAAATACAATTTCTATATTAACTCTCATTTTTCCACATTATCCCTCATGCAATCCACATTACTTATTCCACATTTCATTTATATGTGTACTCATCCAATCATATCATTTTCCATCTCTTCACTTCAGATTCCTTCACATCACATATCATATATTCACATCCATATCCACATCCATACATCCACATCCACATCCACATTCACATCCATACATCCACATCTACATGCTTATCTCCATTTTCACATCCTCATTTATACATCCACATCCCATATCCACATTCATACATACACATCCATATCCACATCCATATCCGCATTCATACATACACATCCATATCCACATCCACATGCATACATTCATTATCACGTCCTCATTCATACATCCACATCCACATACATACATACATACATCCACATCCACATCCACATTCTCATTCACATCTATACATCCATATCTACATGCACATTCACATCCATACATCCACATCTATATCCTCATTCACATCCATACATCCACATTCATGTATCCACATCTACATGCCTACATCCATACATACAAATCCACATTTACATCCATGCATCCACATCCACATCCTCATTCACATCCATACATCCACATTCATACATCCACATCCACACCCACATTCACTTCCATACATCCACATCTACATGCTTATCTCCATTTTCACACCCTCATTTATACATCCACATCCCATATCCACATTCATACATACACATCCATATCCACATCCACATGCATACATACATCCACATCCACATTCCCATTCACATATATACATCCATATCTACATGCACATTCACATCCATACATCCACATCTATATCCTCATTCACATCCATACATCCACATTCATGCATCCACATCTACATGCCTACATCCATACATACACATCCACATTTACATCCATGCATCCACATCTACATCCTCATTCACATCCATACATCCACATTCATACATCCATACATCCACATTCATACATCCACATCCACATCCACATTCACATCCATACATCCACATTCATACATCCACATCCACATCCATACATCCACATTCATACATCCACATCCACATCCACATCCACATTCACATCCATACATCCACATTCATACATCCACATCCACATCCACATGCATCTTATCATATCTTATCACTTCCCATATCTTTTATGCATACCTCTATGCATGAAATTCAATTATGCTAAAAGTAACACTTTTATAATAAAATATTCAACTTTTATGCATACCTCTATGCATGAAATCCAATATGATAAAAGTAACACTTTTGATATAAAAAAATTATCCTTTATGCATACTTCTATGCATGAAAATTAAAAATAATAAAAGTAACACTTTTGATATAAAAAATTTTCCTTTATGCATCCTTCTATGCATGAAAATTAAAAATGATAAAAATAACACTTTTAATATAAAAAAATTATCCTTTATGCATACTTCTATGCATGAAAATTAAAAATGATAAAAGTATCACTTTTGATATAAAAATTTTCCTTTATGCATACTTCTATGCATGAAAAATTAAAAAAAATGATAAAAGTAACACTTTTGATATAAAAATTTTTCCTTTATGCATACTTCTATGCATTAAAAATGATAAAAGTAACACTTTTGATATAAAAAAATTATCCTTTATGCATGATATTAAAATTCAATTTCTCCATGATTATAATGAAATTCTTTCAATTAATCTAGGATGATAATTCCTAGAATATGGTAGGAAGTCCTCTTTTTATGCTTTGAATGAAAATTTTTTTATGTATAATTTTTATAAAAATTTTGCCATAGCTCCGCTGCTATGACTGATAAATCTCAATTTTTTTAAGGGATAAAGCTTATCATTAAGGAAATAATTAAAATGATTCTCTAATTGGATCCTCAATCCATAATGGATTGAATCATCAATATACATAAACTAAAAGCATAAGAAAAAGCCATTAATTTGGCCTCAAGCATAGCTTTATCTTGGGTTAAGGAAAAGCTTTATGAAAAGCTTGATTTGGATTGAGAATGGGTCATGAGTATGACCATTTCTTGAGTGAGAGAGAGAATTTACATAAGAATCATTATAATTTAAACATAAATGAAAATTAACTTCAATAGCATTTATTAAATTATGTAACTCTTCACTACTATTCAAACTTCAATAGCATTTAAAAAAAACCATACCAATTAAACTTCTCAAGCTTGAGAGGGGTTGAGAAGAGAGAAACATTGAGAAATTATAGAAAGATGAATATTCACTAATTACCTTACAACTTGCTTGATTCTTTGTTCACGGTAGAGGCCCCCAACCAATCAATTGGTTAAGTATGTTGATGGAGCCACTAATGGGGATTGAAGAAAGAGGGAAGCTCCAAAAACTAGTGAATTATTAAATGAATTCACAGTTCTTGGCTTAGGTGGAGTAGAGTAACGATGCATAAACACTATATATTTTTCAACAAGGGTGAGGCTTCTATTTATAGGAAAAATTGAGCTCCTAACCAAACAAACTGATTCTAGAATTTTCTAAATCAGTTTGGTCAATATTTGACCATTTTTAGGTCAGTTAAGCTAACTTTTTGGAACTAGACTTGAATGAGGAGAGAGGAGAGATGAAATATCTCAATTTTTATGAGTTTAAAACTCATTCAAGCATGTGAAATATGCACCTCCTTTAAAGAACTCCCCTTCCTTACATATGTCATATTTTTAATATTGCTCATAGTTTTTTACTAATAAACCTTGTACATTTTCAACTCTTCATCTTATGTGAAATATGCACCTCCTTTAAAGAACTCCCCTTCCTTACTTATGTCATACTTTTAATATTGCTCATAATTTTTTTATTAATAAACCTTGTACATTTTCAACTCTTCATCTTATGTGAAATATGCACCTCCTTTAAAGAACTCCTCTTCCTTACATATGTCATACTTTTAATATTGCTCATAGTTTTTTTACTAATAAACCTTGTACATTTTCAACTCTTCACCTCATGTGAGCATTTACTCATTTTTGGGTATTTTCTTTTTACAAGTTGGATTTATCTCCTCCCTACACATGGATTGATGCTATTGGTCCATAGGAACCTTAATTGGACCATAGTCTAAAGATTTCTGAAAATCTAGACCCTTAGGCTAAGGTTCTTTATAGCTATTTTCAATTAATTCCAATTGCACATTGGAAAATTCTTTTTGAATTTCTGTTTCAGGGGAACTCATCTGAATTAGAAGAGATATTTTTCTATCCAAAAATATTCAAAATCTGAATATTCTCTCTCTAGAATATTTTTCTCTCTCTAGGCTAAAACAGATAGAAACAAGGTCTTTATATTTCTGAAGAGGGATTGATTACAGGGAAAGATACTAGACATCAAAAAGGGGGTGGGGGAGGAATCTTACATTCTACCCCACCTAAAAAAAATGCGAGATGTCCTCATCTCGCAACTTGTGATAATTTCGCAAGATTCACGAATATGAGACTTAGAGAAAAATTTTAATCAAGATTAACCACCAAGAAACGTCTTAAAGAGAGCAAGATTCAAAATAAGAACAAGATTTAAACTTTATTCATTCTCGGAACTTATACAGTAAAGATAGAAGAACTCTTTACACTTCCATAAGCCCGTCCATCATATGATCACAAAAGCAGTCCTCACAAGCTGCACAAGTATAAGGTAACTCATCTATGGGAATGATTCTGTGGGTTATTGCTGCGCCTATCTCAGTGGTATGAGGTGTTCTAACAAAAGGACCTCTGAGAGGCAAGCCAAAAATGGGGTAAAGGCATATCTTCTCATGAGGAAGAAAACACGCCAGTAAGAAGACCCGCTCAGAAAACCCAGGATGCCTTGATCTCATGACGCAGTAGTATCGGGGACCCAAACCCAAAGCTTTAATAACCATGGCCAAGCGGACATTGTTACGAAAGTGCTGCTGACCCCAGGGTGTTACCCTAGTTATGTCTTGATAGGTCCGCCATTTTGTCTGCGCTACAGAAGTTCCCAAGTGAGGGAAAAGTGAGCGCTCATACTGCTCTATAAAATCTTTCTTCACAGACTCCCTTGCGTCTTGAAGGTGAGAAATCATTAGGGATAAAACTAGTTCTTGTTGCCAAGCCATGAAGGAGATTAAGAAAGAAAGGAGATCGATGGAAGTAAGATTACTGTGAGCGACAAGTAAAAGTTACGACTTATATAAAGGAAGGAGCTAGCGTAACTTAGAAGCCAACGGTAACTTGCCACTGAAGTTTTACCGTCTTTCCATGATTTGGGTTTGACACATTTTTCTATAGAAGGCATTAAGAATTTTGAGATGAAGAGATAAAAGAAGCTTGTAGGCTAAGTCACCTACTTTCATTGAATTCAGATATAAGGCTCACAATATCTGGGGGATAACTTCATAAACTCCCCAAGAGATAAAGAACTTCTTTTGGGCCGTACTCGAATGAAGACCAAAACCTTGATATCCAAAACATCGATTCTCACTTCTGAACTCATTGTTCTGAATCCTTAAAACAGGTGGGACTCTTGAGAAGTATTCTAGGAAAAGGGTCTTCCTTTGTTAAACAGAACTTTCTTTTATTTTAGAGAGGGAATAATTATAAGATCAGAAAGGGAGATTCTTACTCCTGTATACCTCGAAGGCTGGGGAGGAATCTTACATTCTACCCCACTTAAAAAGTGCGAGATGTCCTCATCTCGCAAGGTAGAGGACAACTCTTTTTCTTAACATCCAATTTTATTTTGGGGTTCCTTATATTCTGGTCAACCCAGCAGAACACTGGGATAAATATCCCTTATATAGAACTCATCATTAATATTCAGATCATATCATTCATATCTTTAACATGATAATGGTCCATTAGACCGAAAAATTTCCTTCTGAACATTCCTCCACGGGAATTTCAGTCAAGCAAGTTCTCAATTTGTCATCCCTTAACTTGATCTACTGATCAAGTGTTAACAGTAACAATTTGACAGCACAACCCACTAATCTCATAGTGATTTGCTGAATTCATTATCATCATTCCAGTTATGAATATCATCACTGGGACTCGTCCCATTCATCCTCATTGTGGTTTTGTTCAGATTTTTATATTTCAACTAATTTCAGAAATCATCATTTTTCAATCAGAATTTTCAATCAGAATCCAATTCAATTCATCAATTCTCAAACAGAATTAAAAATCATATCAACCACATTCAAATTCATCATCTGGATAGCATTAACGCTTATAATTTCAAGTCTTAGATTTACTCGTATATACTGTCAGTAAAGAGCTGCAGTATACTCTCGGTATATACGGGTAGTCGTGGCTCTTGGAATTATAAGGTAAATACCATCATGTCTAGGCCTCAAGCAAGTCAGGGATTCTATATAATTGCGGTACTTCCATCTGAAGACCCAATTACCAAATTACGAATTTCAGTTTGAATATCAAATTGTATGAATTATATCACACAATTACAACCTTTTTGTGCTTCTTGATAAATTTTTGACATATTTGTCTTCTCAGTTGATCTTTATTAACCAAATGCTCTGATACCAACTGTGAGATCCCTGTTCCCACCGCGCAACGGATTTGGGGTACTAGCAGCGGAAGTAGCACTCCTCGCGCGGGACAGGGGTCCCACATTCGGGGCCTCGCCCCACGGATATCCGGACAAGAGACTAATCCGTCGGTTTGTCCAAAACCAAAACTGGAAAAACTCCCTTTACTCGGAAAGCATGGGCGATTCCACCAGGATAACTCTTTACTCTAACGTAGTCAAGATCATTACGGATCAACTGATCTGACTGCACCTTTAACGGTACTTGGTCAAATCAAGGTAGAAACTTGCACTTGGATCATTGGGATCAACGCTTTTTTCCCCATCAAGAGGCACAGCCGTTGATTCCTATCCATAGAACAATTTCTATCCGGGATTTACTTTATCTATCGTAAAAACAAGGTTGAGTCTCGATTTATGGATCCATCAGTCCAGCCTAACCCCATCCGATCCCATGGGTTAGCCAACCGCCCAACCACTGTAGTGATGGGATCCAATTTGGAGTTTGGTTAGGTTTTGTCCCGGGTACCAAGGAAAAGAGTTCCAAGGCCCCCTAGCCGGAATTTCATGCAAACATAAAACTAGCCACACCACTTACACACCCAATACGAAAATTGCCTTTTTCTTAGCATCAGCTAACTTTAAAACAATCCTTTAATGAAACCATAGTACCACTGATCACAATCTCCCAAATTATCCAGTTGATTCATAATTTCCCATCATTCCTTCATCAGAGTATCTATGGCATCATTGGCAACTAGAACGCTCACCACCTGTCCACACAGAGGCTGTTTCCATAGTTCCTAGCCCATAATACTCGGCAATATAATCACTTATCAAGATGGACTCTCGTTGAAGATCAGCAAGATCAACCAACAGATCCATATAAAAGAGCCATGGACTCATCCGTTGAGGACCAGCAAGGTCAGTCAACCAGATCCATGCCCGGTTTCACAAAACAACTCTTACTCCTTGTTCCAATATCTTCCTCGACGCACGCGTGGGTATCCTAGGCGACCCAGAGCCCGAGCACCGTATGGTCAGCACCCTCTAGGATCCTTCGCAGGTGACCTAGCGCTTCACTCATAGGCCGCTTCCTTGGTCCCTCATCCACCGTACCGGAAGCTCACCATTTTAATCGAACCGAGGCTGGTCAAGACCTCGGTCGACCTTGCTACGCGAGACGTCCTCCATTGACTCTCCGTCAGCAGTTGCAACTTTATCAGTTAGGTCTCCACGACCTTAATCACAAGACGGTCAAAATGCTTTCCCAGCATTCTTGACATAAAACAGCCATTTACAAACAGCATTTACAAACAGTTTACAAATACAATTTCTATATTAACTCTCATTTTTCCACATTATCCCTCATGCAATCCACATTACTTATTCCACATTTCATTTATATGTGTACTCATCCAATCATATCATTTTCCATCTCTTCACTTCAGATTCCTTCACATCACATATCATATATTCACATCCATATCCACATCCATACATCCACATCCACATCCACATTCACATCCATACATCCACATCTACATGCTTATCTCCATTTTCACATCCTCATTTATACATCCACATCCCATATCCACATTCATACATACACATCCATATCCACATCCATATCCGCATTCATACATACACATCCATATCCACATCCACATGCATACATTCATTATCACGTCCTCATTCATACATCCACATCCACATACATACATACATACATCCACATCCACATCCACATTCTCATTCACATCTATACATCCATATCTACATGCACATTCACATCCATACATCCACATCTATATCCTCATTCACATCCATACATCCACATTCATGTATCCACATCTACATGCCTACATCCATACATACAAATCCACATTTACATCCATGCATCCACATCCACATCCTCATTCACATCCATACATCCACATTCATACATCCACATCCACACCCACATTCACTTCCATACATCCACATCTACATGCTTATCTCCATTTTCACACCCTCATTTATACATCCACATCCCATATCCACATTCATACATACACATCCATATCCACATCCACATGCATACATACATCCACATCCACATTCCCATTCACATATATACATCCATATCTACATGCACATTCACATCCATACATCCACATCTATATCCTCATTCACATCCATACATCCACATTCATGCATCCACATCTACATGCCTACATCCATACATACACATCCACATTTACATCCATGCATCCACATCTACATCCTCATTCACATCCATACATCCACATTCATACATCCATACATCCACATTCATACATCCACATCCACATCCACATTCACATCCATACATCCACATTCATACATCCACATCCACATCCATACATCCACATTCATACATCCACATCCACATCCACATCCACATTCACATCCATACATCCACATTCATACATCCACATCCACATCCACATGCATCTTATCATATCTTATCACTTCCCATATCTTTTATGCATACCTCTATGCATGAAATTCAATTATGCTAAAAGTAACACTTTTATAATAAAATATTCAACTTTTATGCATACCTCTATGCATGAAATCCAATATGATAAAAGTAACACTTTTGATATAAAAAAATTATCCTTTATGCATACTTCTATGCATGAAAATTAAAAATAATAAAAGTAACACTTTTGATATAAAAAATTTTCCTTTATGCATCCTTCTATGCATGAAAATTAAAAATGATAAAAATAACACTTTTAATATAAAAAAATTATCCTTTATGCATACTTCTATGCATGAAAATTAAAAATGATAAAAGTATCACTTTTGATATAAAAATTTTCCTTTATGCATACTTCTATGCATGAAAAATTAAAAAAAATGATAAAAGTAACACTTTTGATATAAAAATTTTTCCTTTATGCATACTTCTATGCATTAAAAATGATAAAAGTAACACTTTTGATATAAAAAAATTATCCTTTATGCATGATATTAAAATTCAATTTCTCCATGATTATAATGAAATTCTTTCAATTAATCTAGGATGATAATTCCTAGAATATGGTAGGAAGTCCTCTTTTTATGCTTTGAATGAAAATTTTTTTATGTATAATTTTTATAAAAATTTTGCCATAGCTCCGCTGCTATGACTGATAAATCTCAATTTTTCTAAGGGATAAAGCTTATCATTAAGGAAATAATTAAAATGATTCTCTAATTGGATCCTCAATCCATAATGGATTGAATCATCAATATACATAAACTAAAAGCATAAGAAAAAGCCATTAATTTGGCCTCAAGCATAGCTTTATCTTGGGTTAAGGAAAAGCTTTATGAAAAGCTTGATTTGGATTGAGAATGGGTCATGAGTATGACCATTTCTTGAGTGAGAGAGAGAATTTACATAAGAATCATTATAATTTAAACATAAATGAAAATTAACTTCAATAGCATTTATTAAATTATGTAACTCTTCACTACTATTCAAACTTCAATAGCATTTAAAAAAAACCATACCAATTAAACTTCTCAAGCTTGAGAGGGGTTGAGAAGAGAGAAACATTGAGAAATTATAGAAAGATGAATATTCACTAATTACCTTACAACTTGCTTGATTCTTTGTTCACGGTAGAGGCCCCCAACCAATCAATTGGTTAAGTATGTTGATGGAGCCACTAATGGGGATTGAAGAAAGAGGGAAGCTCCAAAAACTAGTGAATTATTAAATGAATTCACAGTTCTTGGCTTAGGTGGAGTAGAGTAACGATGCATAAACACTATATATTTTTCAACAAGGGTGAGGCTTCTATTTATAGGAAAAATTGAGCTCCTAACCAAACAAACTGATTCTAGAATTTTCTAAATCAGTTTGGTCAATATTTGACCATTTTTAGGTCAGTTAAGCTAACTTTTTGGAACTAGACTTGAATGAGGAGAGAGGAGAGATGAAATATCTCAATTTTTATGAGTTTAAAACTCATTCAAGCATGTGAAATATGCACCTCCTTTAAAGAACTCCCCTTCCTTACATATGTCATATTTTTAATATTGCTCATAGTTTTTTACTAATAAACCTTGTACATTTTCAACTCTTCATCTTATGTGAAATATGCACCTCCTTTAAAGAACTCCCCTTCCTTACTTATGTCATACTTTTAATATTGCTCATAATTTTTTTATTAATAAACCTTGTACATTTTCAACTCTTCATCTTATGTGAAATATGCACCTCCTTTAAAGAACTCCTCTTCCTTACATATGTCATACTTTTAATATTGCTCATAGTTTTTTTACTAATAAACCTTGTACATTTTCAACTCTTCACCTCATGTGAGCATTTACTCATTTTTGGGTATTTTCTTTTTACAAGTTGGATTTATCTCCTCCCTACACATGGATTGATGCTATTGGTCCATAGGAACCTTAATTGGACCATAGTCTAAAGATTTCTGAAAATCTAGACCCTTAGGCTAAGGTTCTTTATAGCTATTTTCAATTAATTCCAATTGCACATTGGAAAATTCTTTTTGAATTTCTGTTTCAGGGGAACTCATCTGAATTAG
This sequence comes from Cibotium barometz, assembly GCF_041138505.1. Taxonomy (NCBI): domain Eukaryota; kingdom Viridiplantae; phylum Streptophyta; class Polypodiopsida; order Cyatheales; family Cibotiaceae; genus Cibotium; species Cibotium barometz. The sequence continues at coordinate 1,134,528 of NC_141105.1, read as the reverse complement.
AAGAGATATTTTTCTATCCAAAAATATTCAAAATCTGAATATTCTCTCTCTAGAATATTTTTCTCTCTCTAGGCTAAAACAGATAGAAACAAGGTCTTTATATTTCTGAAGAGGGATTGATTACAGGGAAAGATACTAGACATCAAAAAGGGGGTGGGGGAGGAATCTTACATTCTACCCCACCTAAAAAAAATGCGAGATGTCCTCATCTCGCAACTTGTGATAATTTCGCAAGATTCACGAATATGAGACTTAGAGAAAAATTTTAATCAAGATTAACCACCAAGAAACGTCTTAAAGAGAGCAAGATTCAAAATAAGAACAAGATTTAAACTTTATTCATTCTCGGAACTTATACAGTAAAGATAGAAGAACTCTTTACACTTCCATAAGCCCGTCCATCATATGATCACAAAAGCAGTCCTCACAATAAAACATGAGAGAGCTAGCCATAACCTAATGTCTCATGAGACAATGTGAGATACAACAACCATGATTAACTCCCACAAAAGTGCAGGTAGGAAGGAGTGAACTCGTTCCAAACCACATACATAGGAGGAGCTTTCACTACTATGTTTCACATTGGGAATAACTCCTTGGAAGGGAAGTTTTACATCATGCCTAGAGTACTTCTTGGACGAGGATGGATGGGCATAATTTGATTGGGACACTCGAGAACTGCTACCTTGTAACAAGTAGCCTTGGGATATCGGAAATCATTCTGCTGATGTGACCAAAGAGGAGCCCATGTAGTACTTCTTGGACGAGGGAATGAAGACAATGCATTAGCTTTGATATGTTGAGGCCGTAGACTCTCATGTGTTGCCACCAATGGAAAAGAGAGCTCAATTCTTAAGGTTCTGATCAGGTTAATGGTGGCCACATAACGAGATGAACCCTTATGTCTGGAAAAATCTAGAAAACTCTATCGCTCTGCCAAGAAGAGCAATAAGTAAATCCTTAGTAGCAAAGGCAAAAAAAGAAGTTAAGGCTAGGCAAGCCAAGCTTCGTAATTGTTCCATCTCCGTTATCATGGCCCAAGTAATTGACCTAGAAGAGGAGGACTGGGAGGTGAAATGTGCAGACTATGGTTTTGCATGACCATAGAAATTGGTCTCAAATAAAACATGAGAGCGCTAGACATAACCTAATGTGTCATGAGACAGTGTGAGATACAACAGCCATCATTGACCCCCACAAAAGTGCAGGTGGAAGGAGTGAGCTCGTTCCAAACCACATGCATGGGAGCTTTCAGTACTATATGTTTCACATTGGGAATAACCCCTTGGAAGGGAAGTTCTATATCATCCCTGTAGTTCTTCTTGGACGAGAATGGACGGCCATAATTTGATTGGGACTCAAGAACTGCTACCTTGTAAAAAGTAGCCTTGGGATAGGTAATCATTGTGTGATGTGACAAAAGAGGACTTCTTGGACGAGGGAACGAAGACCATTAGCTTTGATATATTGAGGCCATAGATTCTCATGTCGACTTTTGCCACCAATGAAAAAGAGAGCTCAATATTCTGATCAAGTTAATGGCCACATAGAGAGATGAACCCTTAGGTTTGGAAGAATCTAGAAAACTCTCTCGCTCTGCCAAGAAGAGCAATGAATAAATTCTTAGCAAAGGCTAAAAAAGAAGTTAAGGCTAGGCAAGCCAAGCTTCGTAATTGCTTCATCTCCATTAACATGGCCCGAGTAATTGACCTAGAAGAGGAAGACTAGGAGGCGAAGCGTGGTCGTGATCATAGAAATTGGTCTCAAATAAATTATGGGAGAGCTAGCCATAACCTAATGTCTCATGAGACAGTGTGAGATACAACAAGCATCATCGACTCCCACAAAAGTTCAGGTGGAAGGAGTGAACACGTTGCAAACCACATGCATCATCGGAGCTCTCACTACAATATTTCGCATTGGGAATAACCCCTTAGAAGGGAAGTTTTAAATCAGGCCTGCAGTAGTTCTTGGACGACCATGGATAGCCATAATTTGATTGGGACTCGAGAACTGCTACCTTGTACGTAGCCTAAGAATAGGTAATCATTGTGATGTGACCAAAGAGGCTGAGCCCATGTAGTACTTCTTGGACAAGGGAATGAAGAGCATTAGCTTTGATATGTTGAGGCCATAGACTCTCAGGTGTGGACTTTGCTACCAATGGAAAAAAGAGAGCTCAATATTCTTAAGGTTCTAATCAAGTTAACGGCCGCATAGAGAGATGAACCCTTAGGTTTGGAAGAATCTAGAAAACTCTCTCGCTCTGCCAAAGAAGAGCAAGAAATAAATCCTTAGTAGAGCAAAGGCTAAAAAAGAAGTTAAGGTTAGGAAAGCCAAGCTTCGTACTTGCTCCATCTCCGTTAACATGGCCCAAGCAATCGACCTAGAAGAGGAAGACTCGGAGGTGAAGCGTGCCAGCATGACCATAGAAATTGGTCTCAAATAAAACATAAGAGAGCTCGCTATAACCTAATGTCTCATGAGGTAGCGTGAGATACAACAACCATCATTGACTCCCACAAAAGTGCAGGTGGAAGGAGTGAACTCGTTCCAGACCACATGTATAGGAGCTTTCACTACTATGTTTCACATTGGGAATAACCCCTTGGGGAGGGGAGTTTTATATCATGCCTGTAGTACTTCTTGGATTAGGATGGATGGGCATAACTTGATTGGGACTGGAGGACATGGACCGAGTAATTGACCTAGCAGAGGAAAACTAGGAGGAGTTGAAGTGTGCCAGACTATGGTTGGTCATGATCATAGAAATTGCTCTCAAATAAGACATGGGAGAGCTAGCCATAACCCAATGTCTCATGATCATAGAAATTGCTCTCAAATAAAACATGGGAGAGCTAGCCGTAACCTAATGTCTCATGAGACAGTGTGAGATACAACAACCATCATTGACTCCCACAAGAGTCCACGCGGAAGGAAAGAACTCGTTCTTCCAAACCACATGCATAGGAGCTTTCACTACTATGTCTCACATTCGGAAGAACCCCTTGGAAGGGAAGTTTTTTATCACGCCTGTAGTTCTTCTGGGACGAGGATGGATGGGCATAATTTGATTGGGACTCAAGAACTACTACCTTGTGAGTAGCCTTGGGATATCGGTAATAATCATTCTGATGTGACCAACGAGGAGCCCATGTAGTACTTCTTGGACGAGGGAATGAAGAGCATTAGCTTCGATATGTTGAGGCCATAGACCTCTCATGTGGACTTTTGCCACACCAATGGAAAAGAGAGCTCAATATCTTTCAGGTTCTGATCAAGTTAATGGCCACATAGTGATTTGAACCCTTAGGTTTGGAAGAATCTAGAAAACTCTCTCACTCTGCCAAGAAGAGCAGTAAATAAATCTTTAGCAAAGGCTAAAAAAGAAGTTAAGGCTAGCAAAGCCAGGCTTTGTAATTGCTCCACCTCCGTTAGCATGGCCCAAGTAATTAACCTAGAAGAGGAAGACTGGGAGGTGAAGTGTGCCAGAATATGGTTTTGCATGACCATAGAAATTGGTCTCAAATAAAACATGAGAGAGATAGCCATAACCTAATGTCTCATGAGACAATGTGAGATACAACAACCATGATTAACTCCCACAAAAGTGCAGGTAGGAAGGAGTGAACTCGTTCCAAACCACATAAATAGGAGGAGCTTTCCCTACTATGTTTCACATTGGGAATAACTCCTTGGAAGGGAAGTTTTACATCATGCCTACAGTACTTCTTGGACGAGGATGGATGGGCATAATTTGATTGGGACACTCGAGAACTGCTACCTTGTAATAAGTAGCCTTGGGATATCGAAAATCATTCTGCTGATGTGACCAAAGAGGAGCCCATGTAGTACTTCTTGGACGAGGGAATGAAGACAATGCATTAGCTTTGATATGTTGAGGCCGTAGACTCTCATGTGTTGCCACCAATGGAAAAGAGAGCTCAATTCTTAAGGTTCTGATCAGGTTAATGGTGGCCACATAACGAGATGAACCCTTATGTCTGGAAGAATCTAGAAAACTCTATCGCTCTGCCAAGAAGAGCAATAAGTAAATCCTTAGTAGCAAAGGCAAAAAAAGAAGTTAAGGCTAGGCAAGCCAAGCTTCGTAATTGTTCCATCTCCGTTATCATGGCCCAAGTAATTGACCTAGAAGAGGAGGACTGGGAGGTGAAATGTGCAGACTATGGTTTTGCATGACCATAGAAATTGGTCTCAAATAAAACATGGGAGCGCTAGACATAACCTAATGTGTCATGAGACAGTGTGAGATACAACAGCCATCATTGACCCCCACAAAAGTGCAGGTGGAAGGAGTGAGCTCGTTCCAAACCACATGCATGGGAGCTTTCAGTACTATATGTTTCACATTGGGAATAACCCCTTGGAAGGGAAGTTCTATATCATCCCTGTAGTTCTTCTTGGACGAGAATGGACGGCCATAATTTGATTGGGACTCAAGAACTGCTACCTTGTAAAAAGTAGCCTTGGGATAGGTAATCATTGTGTGATGTGACAAAAGAGGACTTCTTGGACAAGGGAACGAAGACCATTAGCTTTGATATATTGAGGCCATAGATTCTCATGTCGACTTTTGCCACCAATGAAAAAGAGAGCTCAATATTCTGATCAAGTTAATGGCCACATAGAGAGATGAACCCTTAGGTTTGGAAGAATCTAGAAAACTCTCTCGCTCTGCCAAGAAGAGCAATGAATAAATTCTTAGCAAAGGCTAAAAAAGAAGTTAAGGCTAGGCAAGCCAAGCTTCGTAATTGCTTCATCTCCATTAACATGGCCCGAGTAATCGACCTAGAAGAGGAAGACTAGGAGGCGAAGCGTGGTCGTGATCATAGAAATTGGTCTCAAATAAAACATGGGAGAGCTAGCCATAACCTAATGTCTCATGAGACAGTGTGAGATACAACAAGCATCATCGACTCCCACAAAAGTTCCGGTGGAAGGAGTGAACACGTTGCAAACCACATGCATCATCGGAGCTCTTACTACAATATTTCGCATTGGGAATAACCCCTTAGAAGGGAAGTTTTAAATCAGGCCTGCAGTAGTTCTTGGACGACCATGGATAGCCATAATTTGATTGGGACTCGAGAACTGCTACCTTGTACGTAGCCTAAGAATAGGTAATCATTGTGATGTGACCAAAGAGGCTGAGTCCATGTAGTACTTCTTGGAAAAGGGAATGAAGAGCATTAGCTTTGATATGTTGAGGCCATAGACTCTCAGGTGTGGACTTTGCCACCAATGGAAAAAAGAGAGCTCAATATTCTTAGGGTTCTAATCAAGTTAACGGCCGCATAGAGAGATGAACCCTTAGGTTTGGAAGAATCTAGAAAACTCTCTCGCTCTACCAAAGAAGAGCAAGAAATAAATCCTTAGTAGAGCAAAGGCTAAAAAAGAAGTTAAGGTTAGGAAAGCCAAGCTTCGTACTTGCTCCATCTCCATTAACATGGCCCAAGCAATCGACCTAGAAGAGGAAGACTCGGAGGTGAAGCGTGCCAGCATGACCATAGAAATTGGTCTCAAATAAAACATAAGAGAGCTCGCTATAACCTAATGTCTCATGAGGTAGCGTGAGATACAACAACCATCATTGACTCCCACAAAAGTTCCGGTGGAAGGAGTGAACTCGTTCCAGACCACATGTATAGGAGCTTTCACTACTATGTTTCACATTGGGAATAACCCCTTGGGGAGGGGAGTTTTATATCATGCCTGTAGTACTTCTTGGATTAGGATGGATGGGCATAACTTGATTGGGACTGGAGGACATGGACCGAGTAATTGACCTAGCAGAGGAAAACTAGGAGGAGTTGAAGTGTGCCAGACTATGGTTGGTCATGATCATAGAAATTGCTCTCAAATAAGACATGGGAGAGCTAGCCATAACCCAATGTCTCATGATCATAGAAATTGCTCTCAAATAAAACATGGGAGAGCTAGCCGTAACCTAATGTCTCATGAGACAGTGTGAGATACAACAACCATCATTGACTCCCACAAGAGTCCACGCGGAAGGAAAGAACTCGTTCTTCCAAACCACATGCATAGGAGCTTTCACTACTATGTCTCACATTCGGAAGAACCCCTTGGAAGGGAAGTTTTTTATCACGCCTGTAGTTCTTCTGGGACGAGGATGGATGGGCATAATTTGATTGGGACTCAAGAACTACTACCTTGTGAGTAGCCTTGGGATATCGGTAATAATCATTCTGATGTGACCAACGAGGAGCCCATGTAGTACTTCTTGGACGAGGGAATGAAGAGCATTAGCTTCGATATGTTGAGGCCATAGACCTCTCATGTGGACTTTTGCCACACCAATGGAAAAGAGAGCTCAATATCTTTCAGGTTCTGATCAAGTTAATGGCCACATAGTGATTTGAACCCTTAGGTTTGGAAGAATCTAGAAAACTCTCTCACTCTGCCAAGAAGAGCAGTAAATAAATCTTTAGCAAAGGCTAAAAAAGAAGTTAAGGCTAGCAAAGCCAGGCTTCGTAATTGCTCCACCTCCGTTAGCATGGCCCAAGTAATTAACCTAGAAGAGGAAGACTGGGAGGTGAAGTGTGCCAGAATATGGTTTTGCATGACCATAGAAATTGGTCTCAAATAAAACATGAGAGAGCTAGCCATAACCTAATGTCTCATGAGACAATGTGAGATACAACAACCATGATTAACTCCCACAAAAGTGCAGGTAGGAAGGAGTGAACTCGTTCCAAACCACATAAATAGGAGGAGCTTTCCCTACTATGTTTCACATTGGGAATAACTCCTTGGAAGGGAAGTTTTACATCATGCCTACAGTACTTCTTGGACGAGGATGGATGGGCATAATTTGATTGGGACACTCGAGAACTGCTACCTTGTAATAAGTAGCCTTGGGATATCGGAAATCATTCTGCTGATGTGACCAAAGAGGAGCCCATGTAGTACTTCTTGGACGAGGGAATGAAGACAATGCATTAGCTTTGATATGTTGAGGCCGTAGACTCTCATGTGTTGCCACCAATGGAAAAGAGAGCTCAATTCTTAAGGTTCTGATCAGGTTAATGGTGGCCACATAACGAGATGAACCCTTATGTCTGGAAGAATCTAGAAAACTCTATCGCTCTGCCAAGAAGAGCAATAAGTAAATCCTTAGTAGCAAAGGCAAAAAAAGAAGTTAAGGCTAGGCAAGCCAAGCTTCGTAATTGTTCCATCTCCGTTATCATGGCCCAAGTAATTGACCTAGAAGAGGAGGACTGGGAGGTGAAATGTGCAGACTATGGTTTTGCATGACCATAGAAATTGGTCTCAAATAAAACATGGGAGCGCTAGACATAACCTAATGTGTCATGAGACAGTGTGAGATACAACAGCCATCATTGACCCCCACAAAAGTGCAGGTGGAAGGAGTGAGCTCGTTCCAAACCACATGCATGGGAGCTTTCAGTACTATATGTTTCACATTGGGAATAACCCCTTGGAAGGGAAGTTCTATATCATCCCTGTAGTTCTTCTTGGACGAGAATGGACGGCCATAATTTGATTGGGACTCAAGAACTGCTACCTTGTAAAAAGTAGCCTTGGGATAGGTAATCATTGTGTGATGTGACAAAAGAGGACTTCTTGGACAAGGGAACGAAGACCATTAGCTTTGATATATTGAGGCCATAGAGTCTCATGTCGACTTTTGCCACCAATGAAAAAGAGAGCTCAATATTCTGATCAAGTTAATGGCCACATAGAGAGATGAACCCTTAGGTTTGGAAGAATCTAGAAAACTCTCTCGCTCTGCCAAGAAGAGCAATGAATAAATTCTTAGCAAAGGCTAAAAAAGAAGTTAAGGCTAGGCAAGCCAAGCTTCGTAATTGCTTCATCTCCATTAACATGGCCCGAGTAATCGACCTAGAAGAGGAAGACTAGGAGGCGAAGCGTGGTCGTGATCATAGAAATTGGTCTCAAATAAAACATGGGAGAGCTAGCCATAACCTAATGTCTCATGAGACAGTGTGAGATACAACAAGCATCATCGACTCCCACAAAAGTTCAGGTGGAAGGAGTGAACACGTTGCAAACCACATGCATCATCGGAGCTCTTACTACAATATTTCGCATTGGGAATAACCCCTTAGAAGGGAAGTTTTAAATCAGGCCTGCAGTAGTTCTTGGACGACCATGGATAGCCATAATTTGATTGGGACTCGAGAACTGCTACCTTGTACGTAGCCTAAGAATAGGTAATCATTGTGATGTGACCAAAGAGGCTGAGTCCATGTAGTACTTCTTGGAAAAGGGAATGAAGAGCATTAGCTTTGATATGTTGAGGCCATAGACTCTCAGGTGTGGACTTTGCCACCAATGGAAAAAAGAGAGCTCAATATTCTTAGGGTTCTAATCAAGTTAACGGCCGCATAGAGAGATGAACCCTTAGGTTTGGAAGAATCTAGAAAACTCTCTCGCTCTACCAAAGAAGAGCAAGAAATAAATCCTTAGTAGAGCAAAGGCTAAAAAAGAAGTTAAGGTTAGGAAAGCCAAGCTTCGTACTTGCTCCATCTCCATTAACATGGCCCAAGCAATCGACCTAGAAGAGGAAGACTCGGAGGTGAAGCGTGCCAGCATGACCATAGAAATTGGTCTCAAATAAAACATAAGAGAGCTCGCTATAACCTAATGTCTCATGAGGTAGCGTGAGATACAACAACCATCATTGACTCCCACAAAAGTGCAGGTGGAAGGAGTGAACTCGTTCCAGACCACATGTATAGGAGCTTTCACTACTATGTTTCACATTGGGAATAACCCCTTGGGGAGGGGAGTTTTATATCATGCCTGTAGTACTTCTTGGATTAGGATGGATGGGCATAACTTGATTGGGACTGGAGGACATGGACCGAGTAATTAACCTAGCAGAGGAAAACTAGGAGGAGTTGAAGTGTGCCAGACTATGGTTGGTCATGATCATAGAAATTGCTCTCAAATAAGACATGGGAGAGCTAGCCATAACCCAATGTCTCATGATCATAGAAATTGCTCTCAAATAAAACATGGGAGAGCTAGCCGTAACCTAATGTCTCATGAGACAGTGTGAGATACAACAACCATCATTGACTCCCACAAGAGTCCACGCGGAAGGAAAGAACTCGTTCTTCCAAACCACATGCATAGGAGCTTTCACTACCATATATGTCTCACATTGGGAAGAACCCCTTGGAAGGGAAGTTTTTTATCACGCCTGTAGTTCTTCTGGGACGAGGATGGATGGGCATAATTTGATTGGGACTCAAGAACTACTACCTTGTGAGTAGCCTTGGGATATCGGTAATAATCATTCTGATGTGACCAACGAGGAGCCCATGTAGTACTTCTTGGACGAGGGAATGAAGAGCATTAGCTTCGATATGTTGAGGCCATAGACCTCTCATGTGGACTTTTGCCACACCAATGGAAAAGAGAGCTCAATATTTTTCAGGTTCTGATCAAGTTAATGGCCACATAGTGATCTGAACCCTTAGGTTTGGAAGAATCTAGAAAACTCTCTCACTCTGCCAAGAAGAGCAGTAAATAAATCTTTAGCAAAGGCTAAAAAAGAAGTTAAGGCTAGCAAAGCCAGGCTTCGTAATTGCTCCACCTCCGTTAGCATGGCCCAAGTAATTAACCTAGAAGAGGAAGACTGGGAGGTGAAGTGTGCCAGAATATGGTTTTGCATGACCATAGAAATTGGTCTCAAATAAAACATGAGAGAGCTAGCCATAACCTAATGTCTCATGAGACAATGTGAGATACAACAACCATGATTAACTCCCACAAAAGTGCAGGTAGGAAGGAGTGAACTCGTTCCAAACCACATACATAGGAGGAGCTTTCCCTACTATGTTTCACATTGGGAATAACTCCTTGGAAGGGAAGTTTTACATCATGCCTACAGTACTTCTTGGACGAGGATGGATGGGCATAATTTGATTGGGACACTCGAGAACTGCTACCTTGTAATAAGTAGCCTTGGGATATTGGAAATCATTCTGCTGATGTGACCAAAGAGGAGCCCATGTAGTACTTCTTGGAGGAGGGAATGAAGACAATGCATTAGCTTTGATATGTTGAGGCCGTAGACTCTCATGTGTTGCCACCAATGGAAAAGAGAGCTCAATTCTTAAGGTTCTGATCAGGTTAATGGTGGCCACATAACGAGATGAACCCTTATGTCTGGAAGAATCTAGAAAACTCTATCGCTCTGCCAAGAAGAGCAATAAGTAAATCCTTAGTAGCAAAGGCAAAAAAAGAAGTTAAGGCTAGGCAAGCCAAGCTTCGTAATTGTTCCATCTCCGTTATCATGGCCCAAGTAATTGACCTAGAAGAGGAGGACTGGGAGGTGAAATGTGCAGACTATGGTTTTGCATGACCATAGAAATTGGTCTCAAATAAAACATGGGAGCGCTAGACATAACCTAATGTGTCATGAGACAGTGTGAGATACAACAGCCATCATTGACCCCCACAAAAGTGCAGGTGGAAGGAGTGAGCTCGTTCCAAACCACATGCATGGGAGCTTTCAGTACTATATGTTTCACATTGGGAATAACCCCTTGGAAGGGAAGTTCTATATCATCCCTGTAGTTCTTCTTGGACGAGAATGGACGGCCATAATTTGATTGGGACTCAAGACCTGCTACCTTGTAAAAAGTAGCCTTGGGATAGGTAATCATTCTGTGATGTGACAAAAGAGGACTTCTTGGACGAGGGAACGAAGACCATTAGCTTTGATATATTGAGGCCATAGATTCTCATGTCGACTTTTGCCACCAATGAAAAAGAGAGCTCAATATTCTGATCAAGTTAATGGCCACATAGAGAGATGAACCCTTAGGTTTGGAAGAATCTAGAAAACTCTCTCGCTCTGCCAAGAAGAGCAATGAAAAAATTCTTAGCAAAGGCTAAAAAAGAAGTTAAGGCTAGGCAAGCCAAGCTTCGTAATTGCTTCATCTCCATTAACATGGCCCGAGTAATTGACCTAGAAGAGGAAGACTAGGAGGCGAAGCGTGGTCGTGATCATAGAAATTGGTCTCAAATAAAACACGGGAGAGCTAGCCATAACCTAATGTCTCATGAGACAGTGTGAGATACAACAAGCATCATCGACTCCCACAAAAGTTCAGGTGGAAGGAGTGAACACGTTGCAAACCACATGCATCATCGGAGCTCTCACTACAATATTTCGCATTGGGAATAACCCCTTAGAAGGGAAGTTTTAAATCAGGCCTGCAGTAGTTCTTGGACGACGATGGATAGCCATAATTTGATTGGGACTCGAGAACTGCTACCTTGTACGTAGCCTAAGAATAGGTAATCATTGTGATGTGACCAAAGAGGCTGAGCCCATGTAGTACTTCTTGGACAAGGGAATGAAGAGCATTAGCTTTGATATGTTGAGGCCATAGACTCTCAGGTGTGGACTTTGCCACCAATGGAAAAAAGAGAGCTCAATATTCTTAAGGTTCTAATCAAGTTAACGGCCGCATAGAGAGATGAACCCTTAGGTTTGGAAGAATCTAGAAAACTCTCTCGCTCTGCCAAAGAAGAGCAAGAAATAAATCCTTAGTAGAGCAAAGGCTAAAAAAGAAGTTAAGGTTAGGAAAGCCAAGCTTCGTACTTGCTCCATCTCCGTTAACATGGCCCAAGCAATCGACCTAGAAGAGGAAGACTCGGAGGTGAAGCGTGCCAGCATGACCATAGAAATTGGTCTCAAATAAAACATAAGAGAGCTCGCTATAACCTAATGTCTCATGAGGTAGCGTGAGATACAACAACCATCATTGACTCCCACAAAAGTGCAGGTGGAAGGAGTGAACTCGTTCCAGACCACATGTATAGGAGGAGCTTTCACTACTATGTCTCACATTGGGAAGAACCCCTTGGAAGGGAAGTTTTTTATCACGCCTGTAGTTCTTCTGGGACGAGGATGGATGGGCATAATTTGATTGGGACTCAAGAACTACTACCTTGTGAGTAGCCTTGGGATATCGGTAATAATCATTCTGATGTGACCAACGAGGAGCCCATGTAGTACTTCTTGGATGAGGGAATGAAGAGCATTAGCTTCGATATGTTGAGGCCATAGACCTCTCATGTGGACTTTTGCCACACCAATGGAAAAGAGAGCTCAATATTTTTCAGGTTATGATCAAGTTAATGGCCACATAGTGATCTGAACCCTTAGGTTTGGAAGAATCTAGAAAACTCTCTCACTCTGCCAAGAAGAGCAGTAAATAAATCTTTAGCAAAGGCTAAAAAAGAAGTTAAGGCTAGCAAAGCCAGGCTTCGTAATTGCTCCACCTCCATTAGCATGGCCCAAGTAATTAACCTAGAAGAGGAAGACTGGGAGGTGAAGTGTGCCAGAATATGGTTTTGCATGACCATAGAAATTGGTCTCAAATAAAACATGAGAGAGCTAGCCATAACATAATGTCTCATGAGACAATGTGAGATACAACAACCATGATTAACTCCCACAAAAGTGCAGGTAGGAAGGAGTGAACTCGTTCCAAACCACATACATAGGAGGAGCTTTCACTACTATGTTTCACATTGGGAATAACTCCTTGGAAGGGAAGTTTTACATCATGCCTACAGTACTTCTTGGACGAGGATGGATGGGCATAATTTGATTGGGACACTCGAGAACTGCTACCTTGTAATAAGTAGCCTTGGGATATCGGAAATCATTCTGCTGATGTGACCAAAGAGGAGCCCATGTAGTACTTCTTGGATGAGGGAATGAAGACAATGCATTAGCTTTGATATGTTGAGGCCGTAGACTCTCATGTGTTGCCACCAATGGAAAAGAGAGCTCAATTCTTAAGGTTCTGATCAGGTTAATGGTGGCCACATAACGAGATGAACCCTTATGTCTGGAAGAATCTAGAAAACTCTATCGCTCTGCCAAGAAGAGCAATAAGTAAATCCTTAGTAGCAAAGGCAAAAAAAGAAGTTAAGGCTAGGCAAGCCAAGCTTCGTAATTGTTCCATCTCCGTTATCATGGCCCAAGTAATTGACCTAGAAGAGGAGGACTGGGAGGTGAAATATGCAGACTATGGTTTTGCATGACCATAGAAATTGGTCTCAAATAAAACATGGGAGCGCTAGACATAACCTAATGTGTCATGAGACAGTGTGAGATACAACAGCCATCATTGACCCCCACAAAAGTGCAGGTGGAAGGAGTGAGCTCGTTCCAAACCACATGCATGGGAGCTTTCAGTACTATATGTTTCACATTGGGAATAACCCCTTGGAAGGGAAGTTCTATATCATCCCTGTAGTTCTTCTTGGACGAGAATGGATGGCCATAATTTGATTGGGACTCAAGAACTGCTACCTTGTAAAAAGTAGCCTTGGGATAGGTAATCATTGTGTGATGTGACAAAAGAGGACTTCTTGGACGAGGGAACGAAGACCATTAGCTTTGATATATTGAGGCCATAGATTCTCATGTCGACTTTTACCACCAATGAAAAAGAGAGCTCAATATTCGGATCAAGTTAATGGCCACATAGAGAGATGAACCCTTAGGTTTGGAAGAATCTAGAAAACTCTCTCGCTCTGCCAAGAAGAGCAATGAATAAATTCTTAGCAAAGGCTAAAAAAGAAGTTAAGGCTAGGCAAGCCAAGCTTCGTAATTGCTTCATCTCCATTAACATGGCCCGAGTAATTGACCTAGAAGAGGAAGACTAGGAGGCGAAGCGTGGTCGTGATCATAGAAATTGGTCTCAAATAAAACATGGGAGAGCTAGCCATAACCTAATGTCTCATGAGACAGTGTGAGATACAACAAGCATCATCGACTCCCACAAAAGTTTAGGTGGAAGTAGTGAACACGTTGCAAACCACATGCATCATCGGAGCTCTCACTACAATATTTCGCATTGGGAATAACCCCTTAGAAGGGAAGTTTTAAATCAGGCCTACAGTAGTTCTTGGACGACGATGGATAGCCATAATTTGATTGGGACTCGAGAACTGCTACCTTGTACGTAGCCTAAGAATAGGTAATCATTGTGATGTGACCAAAGAGGCTGAGCCCATGTAGTACTTCTTGGACAAGGGAATGAAGAGCATTAGCTTTGATATGTTGAGGCCATAGACTCTGAGGTGTGGACTTTGCCACCAATGGAGAAAAGAGAGCTCAATATTCTTAAGGTTCTAATCAAGTTAACGGCCGCATAGAGAGATGAACCCTTAGGTTTGGAAGAATCTAGAAAACTCTCTCTCTCTGCCAAAGAAGAGCAAGAAATAAATCCTTAGTAGAGCAAAGGCTAAAAAAGAAGTTAAGGTTAGGAAAGCCAAGCTTCGTACTTGCTCCATCTCCGTTAACATGGCCCAAGCAATCGACCTATAAGAGGAAGACTCGGAGGTGAAGCGTGCCAGCATGACCATAGAAATTGGTCTCAAATAAAACATAAGAGAGCTCGCTATAACCTAATGTCTCATGAGGTAGCGTGAGATACAACAACCATCATTGACTCCCACAAAAGTGCAGGTGGAAGGAGTGAACTCGTTCTAGACCACATGTATAGGAGCTTTCACTACTATGTTTCACATTGGGAATAACCCCTTGGGGAGGGGAGTTTTATATTTTGCCTGTAGTACTTCTTGGATTAGGATGGATGGGCATAACTTGATTGGGACTGGAGGACATGGACCGAGTAATTGACCTAGCAGAGGAAAACTAGGAGGAGTTGAAGTGTGCCAGACTATGGTTGGTCATGATCATAGAAATTGCTCTCAAATAAGACATGGGAGAGCTAGCCATAACCCAATGTCTCATGATCATAGAAATTGCTCTCAAACAAAACATGGGAGAGCTAGCCGTAACCTAATGTCTCATGAGACAGTGTGAGATACAACAACCATCATTGACTCCCACAAGAGTCCACGCGGAAGGAAAGAACTCGTTCTTCCAAACCACATGCATAGGAGCTTTCACTACTATGTCTCACATTGCAAAGAACCCCTTGGAAGGGAAGTTTTTTATCACGCCTGTAGTTCTTCTGGGACGAGGATGGATGGGCATAATTTGATTGGGACTCAAGAACTACTACCTTGTGAGTAGCCTTGGGATATCGGTAATAATCATTCTGATGTGACCAACGAGGAGCCCATGTAGTACTTCTTGGATGAGGGAATGAAGAGCATTAGCTTCGATATGTTGAGGCCATAGACCTCTCATGTGGACTTTTGCCACACCAATGGAAAAGAGAGCTCAATATTTTTCAGGTTATGATCAAGTTAATGGCCACATAGTGATCTGAACCCTTAGGTTTGGAAGAATCTAGAAAACTCTCTCACTCTGCCAAGAAGAGCAGTAAATAAATCTTTAGCAAAGGCTAAAAAAGAAGTTAAGGCTAGCAAAGCCAGGCTTCGTAATTGCTCCACCTCCGTTAGCATGGCCCAAGTAATTAACCTAGAAGAGGAAGACTGGGAGGTGAAGTGTGCCAAAATATGGTTTTGCATGACCATAGAAATTGGTCTCAAATAAAACATGAGAGAGCTAGCCATAACCTAATGTCTCATGAGACAATGTGAGATACAACAACCATGATTAACTCCCACAAAAGTGCAGGTAGGAAGGAGTGAACTCGTTCCAAACCACATACATAGGAGGAGCTTTCACTACTATGTTTCACATTGGGAATAACTCCTTGGAAGGGAAGTTTTACATCATGCCTACAGTACTTCTTGGACGAGGATGGATGGGCATAATTTGATTGGGACACTCGAGAACTGCTACCTTGTAATAAGTAGCCTTGGGATATCGGAAATCATTCTGCTGATGTGACCAAAGAGGAGACCATGTAGTACTTCTTGGACGAGGGAATGAAGACAATGCATTAGCTTTGATATGTTGAGGCCGTAGACTCTCATGTGTTGCCACCAATGGAAAAGAGAGCTCAATTCTTAAGGTTCTGATCAGGTTAATGGTGGCCACATAACGAGATGAACCCTTATGTCTGGAAGAATCTAGAAAACTCTATCGCTCTGCCAAGAAGAGCAATAAGTAAATCCTTAGTAACAAAGGCAAAAAAAGAAGTTAAGGCTAGGCAAGCCAAGCTTCGTAATTGTTCCATCTCCGTTATCATGGCCCAAGTAATTGACCTAGAAGAGGAGGACTGGGAGGTGAAATATGCAGACTATGGTTTTGCATGACCATAGAAATTGGTCTCAAATAAAACATGGGAGCGCTAGACATAACCTAATGTGTCATGAGACAGTGTGAGATACAACAGCCATCATTGACCCCCACAAAAGTGCAGGTGGAAGGAGTGAGCTCGTTCCAAACCACATGCATAGGAGCTTTCAGTACTATATGTTTCACATTGGGAATAACCCCTTGGAAGGGAAGTTCTATATCATCCCTGTAGTTCTTCTTGGACGAGAATGGACGGCCATAATTTGATTGGGACTCAAGAACTGCTACCTTGTAAAAAGTAGCCTTGGGATAGGTAATCATTGTGTGATGTGACAAAAGAGGACTTCTTGGACGAGGGAACGAAGACCATTAGCTTTGATATATTGAGGCCATAGATTCTTATGTCGACTTTTGCCACCAATGAAGAAGAGAGCTCAATATTCTGATCAAGTTAATGGCCACATAGAGAGATGAACCCTTAGGTTTGGAAGAATCTAGAAAACTCTCTCGCTCTGCCAAGAAGAGCAATGAATAAATTCTAAGCAAAGGCTAAAAAAGAAGTTAAGGCTAGGCAAGCCAAGCTTCGTAATTGCTTCATCTCCATTAACATGGCCCGAGTAATTGACCTAGAAGAGGAAGACTAGGAGGCGAAGCGTGGTCGTGATCATAGAAATTGGTCTCAAATAAAACATGGGAGAGCTAGCCATAACCTAATGTCTCATGAGACAGTGTGAGATACAACAAGCATCATCGACTCCCACAAAAGTTCAGGTGGAAGGAGTGAACACGTTGCAAACCACATGCATCATCGGAGCTCTCACTACAATATTTCGCATTGGGAATAACCCCTTAGAAGGGAAGTTTTAAATCAGGCCTACAGTAGTTCTTGGACGACGATGGATAGCCATAATTTGATTGGGACTCGAGAACTGCTACCTTGTACGTAGCCTAAGAATAGGTAATCATTGTGATGTGACCAAAGAGGCTAAGCCCATGTAGTACTTCTTGGACAAGGGAATGAAGAGCATTAGCTTTGATATGTTGAGGCCATAGACTCTGAGGTGTGGACTTTGCCACCAATGGAGAAAAGAGAGCTCAATATTCTTAAGGTTCTAATCAAGTTAACGGCCGCATAGAGAGATGAACCCTTAGGTTTGGAAGAATCTAGAAAACTCTCTCTCTCTGCCAAAGAAGAGCAAGAAATAAATCCTTAGTAGAGCAAAGGCTAAAAAAGAAGTTAAGGTTAGGAAAGCCAAGCTTCGTACTTGCTCAAGCAATCGACCTATAAGAGGAAGACTCGGAGGTGAAGCGTGCCAGCATGACCATAGAAATTGGTCTCAAATAAAACATAAGAGAGCTCGCTATAACCTAATGTCTCATGAGGTAGCGTGAGATACAACAACCATCATTGACTCCCACAAAAGTGCAGGTGGAAGGAGTGAACTCGTTCCAGACCACATGTATAGGAGCTTTCACTACTATGTTTCACATCGGGAATAACCCCTTGGGGAGGGGAGTTTTATATCATGCCTGTAGTACTTCTTGGATTAGGATGGATGGGCATAACTTGATTGGGACTGGAGGACATGGACCGAGTAATTGACCTAGCAGAGGAAAACTAGGAGGAGTTGAAGTGTGCCAGACTATGGTTGGTCATGATCATAGAAATTGCTCTCAAATAAGACATGGGAGAGCTAGCCATAACCCAATGTCTCATGATCATAGAAATTGCTCTCAAATAAAACATGGGAGAGCTAGCCGTAACCTAATGTCTCATGAGACAGTGTGAGATACAACAACCATCATTGACTCCCACAAGAGTCCACGCGGAAGGAAAGAACTCGTTCTTCCAAACCACATGCATAGGAGCTTTCACTACTATGTCTCACATTGCGAAGAACCCCTTGGAAGGGAAGTTTTTTATCACGCCTGTAGTTCTTCTGGGACGAGGATGGATGGGCATAACTTGATTGGGACTCAAGAACTACTACCTTGTGAGTAGCCTTGGGATATCGGTAATAATCATTCTGATGTGACCAACGAGGAGCCCATGTAGTACTTCTTGGATGAGGGAATGAAGAGCATTAGCTTCGATATGTTGAGGCCATAGACCTCTCATGTGGACTTTTGCCACACCAATGGAAAAGAGAGCTCAATATTTTTCAGGTTCTGATCAAGTTAATGGCCACATAGTGATCTGAACCCTTAGGTTTGGAAGAATCTAGAAAACTCTCTCACTCTGCCAAGAAGAGCAGTAAATAAATCTTTAGCAAAGGCTAAAAAAGAAGTTAAGGCTAGCAAAGCCAGGCTTCGTAATTGCTCCACCTCCGTTAGCATGGCCCAAGTAATTAACCTAGAAGAGGAAGACTGGGAGGTGAAGTGTGCCAGAATATGGTTTTGCATGACCATAGAAATTGGTCTCAAATAAAACATGAGAGAGCTAGCCATAACCTAATGTCTCATGAGACAATGTGAGATACAACAACCATGATTAACTCCCACAAAAGTGCAGGTAGGAAGGAGTGAACTCGTTCCAAACCACATACATAGGAGGAGCTTTCACTACTATGTTTCACATTGGGAATAACTCCTTGGAAGGGAAGTTTTACATCATGCCTACAGTACTTCTTGGACGAGGATGGATGGACATAATTTGATTGGGACACTCGAGAACTGCTACCTTGTAATAAGTAGCCTTGGGATATCGGAAATCATTGTGCTGATGTGACCAAAGAGGAGCCCATGTAGTACTTCTTGGACGAGGGAATGAAGACAATGCATTAGCTTTGATATGTTGAGGCCGTAGACTCTCATGTGTTGCCACCAATGGAAAAGAGAGCTCAATTCTTAAGGTTCTGGTCAGGTTAATGGTGGCCACATAACGAGATGAACCCTTATGTCTGGAAGAATCTAGAAAACTCTATCGCTCTGCCAAGAAGAGCAATAAGTAAATCCTTAGTAGCAAAGGCAAAAAAAGAAGTTAAGGCTAGGCAAGCCAAGCTTCGTAATTGTTCCATCTCCGTTATCATGGCCCAAGTAATTGACCTAGAAGAGGAGGACTGGGAGGTGAAATATGCAGACTATGGTTTTGCATGACCATAGAAATTGGTCTCAAATAAAACATGGGAGCGCTAGACATAACCTAATGTGTCATGAGACAGTGTGAGATACAACAGCCATCATTGACCCCCACAAAAGTGCAGGTGGAAGGAGTGAGCTCGTTCCAAACCACATGCATGGGAGCTTTCAGTACTATATGTTTCACATTGGGAATAACCCCTTGGAAGGGAAGTTCTATATCATCCCTGTAGTTCTTCTTGGACGAGAATGGACGGCCATAATTTGATTGGGACTCAAGAACTGCTACCTTGTAAAAAGTAGCCTTGGGATAGGTAATCATTGTGTGATGTGACAAAAGAGGACTTCTTGGACGAGGGAACGAAGACCATTAGCTTTGATATATTGAGGCCATAGATTCTCATGTCGACTTTTGCCACCAATGAAAAAGAGAGCTCAATATTCTGATCAAGTTAATGGCCACATAGAGAGATGAACCCTTAGGTTTGGAAGAATCTAGAAAACTCTCTCGCTCTGCCAAGAAGAGCAATGAATAAATTCTTAGCAAAGGCTAAAAAAGAAGTTAAGGCTAGGCAAGCCAAGCTTCGTAATTGCTTCATCTCCATTAACATGGCCCGAGTAATTGACCTAGAAGAGGAAGACTAGGAGGCGAAGCGTGGTCGTGATCATAGAAATTGGTCTCAAATAAAACATGGGAGAGCTAGCCATAACCTAATGTCTCATGAGACAGTGTGAGATACAACAAGCATCATCGACTCCCACAAAAGTTCAGGTGGAAGTAGTGAACACGTTGCAAACCACATGCATCATCGGAGCTCTCACTACAATATTTCGCATTGCGAATAACCCCTTAGAAGGGAAGTTTTAAATCAGGCCTGCAGTAGTTCTTGGACGACGATGGATAGCCATAATTTGATTGGGACTCGAGAACTGCTACCTTGTACGTAGCCTAAGAATAGGTAATCATTGTGATGTGACCAAAGAGGCTGAGCCCATGTAGTACTTCTTGGACAAGGGAATGAAGAGCATTAGCTTTGATATGTTGAGGCCATAGACTCTGAGGTGTGGACTTTGCCACCAATGGAGAAAAGAGAGCTCAATATTCTTAAGGTTCTAATCAAGTTAACGGCCGCATAGAGAGATGAACCCTTAGGTTTGGAAGAATCTAGAAAACTCTCTCTCTCTGCCAAAGAAGAGCAAGAAATAAATCCTTAGTAGAGCAAAGGCTAAAAAAGAAGTTAAGGTTAGGAAAGCCAAGCTTCGTACTTGCTCCATCTCCGTTAACATGGCCCAAGCAATCGACCTAGAAGAGGAAGACTCGGAGGTGAAGCGTGCCAGCATGACCATAGAAATTGGTCTCAAATAAAACATAAGAGAGCTCGCTATAACCTAATGTCTCATGAGGTAGCGTGAGATACAACAACCATCATTGACTCCCACAAAAGTGCAGGTGGAAGGAGTGAACTCGTTCCAGACCACATGTATAGGAGCTTTCACTACTATGTTTCACATTGGGAATAACCCCTTGGGGAGGGGAGTTTTATATCATGCCTGTAGTACTTCTTGGATTAGGATGGATGGGCATAACTTGATTGGGACTGGAGGACATGGACCGAGTAATTGACCTAGCAGAGGAAAACTAGGAGGAGTTGAAGTGTGCCAGACTATGGTTGGTCATGATCATAGAAATTGCTCTCAAATAAGACATGGGAGAGCTAGCCATAACCCAATGTCTCATGATCATAGAAATTGCTCTCAAACAAAACATGGGAGAGCTAGCCGTAACCTAATGTCTCATGAGACAGTGTGAGATACAACAACCATCATTGACTCCCACAAGAGTCCACGCGGAAGGAAAGAACTCGTTCTTCCAAACCACATGCATAGGAGCTTTCACTACTATGTCTCACATTGCGAAGAACCCCTTGGAAGGGAAGTTTTTTATCACGCCTGTAGTTCTTCTGGGACGAGGATGGATGGGCATAATTTGATTGGGACTCAAGAACTACTACCTTGTGAGTAGCCTTGGGATATCGGTAATAATCATTCTGATGTGACCAACGAGGAGCCCATGTAGTACTTCTTGGATGAGGGAATGAAGAGCATTAGCTTCGATATGTTGAGGCCATAGACCTCTCATGTGGACTTTTGCCACACCAATGGAAAAGAGAGCTCAATATTTTTCAGGTTATGATCAAGTTAATGGCCACATAGTGATCTGAACCCTTAGGTTTGGAAGAATCTAGAAAACTCTCTCACTCTGCCAAGAAGAGCAGTAAATAAATCTTTAGCAAAGGCTAAAAAAGAAGTTAAGGCTAGCAAAGCCAGGCTTCGTAATTGCTCCACCTCCGTTAGCATGGCCCAAGTAATTAACCTAGAAGAGGAAGACTGGGAGGTGAAGTGTGCCAGAATATGGTTTTGCATGACCATAGAAATTGGTCTCAAATAAAACATGAGAGAGCTAGCCATAACCTAATGTCTCATGAGACAATGTGAGATACAACAACCATGATTAACTCCCACAAAAGTGCAGGTAGGAAGGAGTGAACTCGTTCCAAACCACATACATAGGAGGAGCTTTCACTACTATGTTTCACATTGGGAATAACTCCTTGGAAGGGAAGTTTTACATCATGCCTACAGTACTTCTTGGACGAGGATGGATGGACATAATTTGATTGGGACACTCGAGAACTGCTACCTTGTAATAAGTAGCCTTGGGATATCGGAAATCATTCTGCTGATGTGACCAAAGAGGAGCCCATGTAGTACTTCTTGGACGAGGGAATGAAGACAATACATTAGCTTTGATATGTTGAGGCCGTAGACTCTCATGTGTTGCCACCAATGGAAAAGAGAGCTCAATTCTTAAGGTTCTGATCAGGTTAATGGTGGCCACATAACGAGATGAACCCTTATGTCTGGAAGAATCTAGAAAACTCTATCGCTCTGCCAAGAAGAGCAATAAGTAAATCCTTAGTAGCAAAGGCAAAAAAAGAAGTTAAGGCTAGGCAAGCCAAGCTTCGTAATTGTTCCATCTCCGTTATCATGGCCCAAGTAATTGACCTAGAAGAGGAGGACTGGGAGGTGAAATATGCAGACTATGGTTTTGCATGACCATAGAAATTGGTCTCAAATAAAACATGGGAGCGCTAGACATAACCTAATGTGTCATGAGACAGTGTGAGATACAACAGCCATCATTGACCCCCACAAAAGTGCAGGTGGAAGGAGTGAGCTCGTTCCAAACCACATGCATGGGAGCTTTCAGTACTATATGTTTCACATTGGGAATAACCCCTTGGAAGGGAAGTTCTATATCATCCCTGTAGTTCTTCTTGGACGAGAATGGACGGCCATAATTTGATTGGGACTCAAGAACTGCTACCTTGTAAAAAGTAGCCTTGGGATAGGTAATCATTGTGTGATGTGACAAAAGAGGACTTCTTGGACGAGGAAACGAAGACCATTAGCTTTGATATATTGAGGCCATAGATTCTCATGTCGACTTTTGCCACCAATGAAAAAGAGAGCTCAATATTCTGATCAAGTTAATGGCCACATAGAGAGATGAACCCTTAGGTTTGGAAGAATCTAGAAAACTCTCTCGCTCTGCCAAGAAGAGCAATGAAAAAATTCTTAGCAAAGGCTAAAAAAGAAGTTAAGGCTAGGCAAGCCAAGCTTCGTAATTGCTTCATCTCCATTAACATGGCCCGAGTAATTGACCTAGAAGAGGAAGACTAGGAGGCGAAGCGTGGTCGTGATCATAGAAATTGGTCTCAAATAAAACATGGGAGAGCTAGCCATAACCTAATGTCTCATGAGACAGTGTGAGATACAACAAGCATCATCGACTCCCACAAAAGTTCAGGTGGAAGGAGTGAACACGTTGCAAACCGCATGCATCATCGGAGCTCTCACTACAATATTTCGCATTGGGAATAACCCCTTAGAAGGGAAGTTTTAAATCAGGCCTGCAGTAGTTCTTGGACGACAATGGATAGCCATAATTGGATTGGGACTCGAGAACTGCTACCTTGTACGTAGCCTAAGAATAGGTAATCATTGTGATGTGACCAAAGAGGCTGAGCCCATGTAGTACTTCTTGGACAAGGGAATGAAGAGCATTAACTTTGATATGTTGAGGCCATAGACTCTCAGGTGTGGACTTTGCCACCAATGGAAAAAAGAGAGCTCAATATTCTTAAGGTTCTAATCAGGTTAACGGCCGCATAGAGAGATGAACCCTTTGGTTTGGAAGAATCTAGAAAACTCTCTCTCTCTGCCAAAGAAGAGCAAGAAATAAATCCTTAGTAGAGCAAAGGCTAAAAAAGAAGTTAAGGTTAGGAAAGCCAAGCTTCGTACTTGCTCCATCTCCGTTAACATGGCCCAAGCAATCGACCTATAAGAGGAAGACTCGGAGGTGAAGCGTGCCAGCATGACCATAGAAATTGGTCTCAAATAAAACATAAGAGAGCTCGCTATAACCTAATGTCTCATGAGGTAGCGTGAGATACAACAACCATCATTGACTCCCACAGAAGTGCAGGTGGAAGGAGTGAACTCATTCCAGACCACATGTATAGGAGCTTTCACTACTATGTTTCACATTGGGAATAACCCCTTGGGGAGGGGAGTTTTATATCATGCCTGTAGTACTTCTTGGATTAGGATGGATGGGCATAACTTGATTGGGACTGGAGGACATGGACCGAGTAATTGACCTAGCAGAGGAAAACTAGGAGGAGTTGAAGTGTGCCATGGTCATGATCATAGAAATTGCTCTCAAATAAGACATGGGAGAGCTAGCCATAACCCAATGTCTCATGATCATAGAAATTGCTCTCAAATAAAACATGGGAGAGCTAGCCGTAACCTAATGTCTCATGAGACAGTGTGAGATACAACAACCATCATTGACTCCCACAAGAGTCCACGTGGAAGGAAAGAACTCGTTCTTCCAAACCACATGCATAGGAGCTTTCACTACTATGTCTCACATTGGGAAGAACCCCTTGGAAGGGAAGTTTTTTATCACGCCTGTAGTTCTTCTCGGATGAGGATGGATGGGCATAATTTGATTGGGACTCAAGAACTACTACCTTGTGAGTAGCCTTGGGATATTGGTAATAATCATTCTGATGTGACCAACGAGGAGCCCATGTAGTACTTCTTGGACGAGGGAATGAAGAGCATTAGCTTCGATATGTTGAGGCCATAGACCTCTCATGTGGACTTTTGCCACACCAATGGAAAAGAGAGCTCAATATCTTTCAGGTTCTGATCAAGTTAATGGCCACATAGTGATCTGAACCCTTAGGTTTGGAAGAATCTAGAAAACTCTCTCACTCTGCCAAGAAGAGCAGTAAATAAATCTTTAGCAAAGGCTAAAAAAGAAGTTAAGGCTAGCAAAGCCAGGCTTCGTAATTGCTCCACCTCCGTTAGCATGGCCCAAGTAATTAACCTAGAAGAGGAAGACTGGGAGGTGAAGTGTGCCAGAATATGGTTTTGCATGACCATAGAAATTGGTCTCAAATAAAACATGAGAGAGCTAGCCATAACCTAATGTCTCATGAGACAATGTGAGATACAACAACCATGATTAACTCCCACAAAAGTGCAGGTAGGAAGGAGTGAACTCGTTCCAAACCACATACATAGGAGGAGCTTTCACTACTATGTTTCACATTGGGAATAACTCCTTGGAAGGGAAGTTTTACATCATGCCTACAGTACTTCTTGGACGAGGATGGATGGGCATAATTTGATTGGGACACTCGAGAACTGCTACCTTGTAATAAGTAGCCTTGGGATATCGGAAATCATTCTGCTGATGTGACCAAAGAGGAGCCCATGTAGTACTTCTTGGACGAGGGAATGAAGACAATGCATTAGCTTTGATATGTTGAGGCCGTAGACTCTCATGTGTTGCCACCAATGGAAAAGAGAGCTCAATTCTTAAGGTTCTGATCAGGTTAATGGTGGCCACATAACGAGATGAACCCTTATGTCTGGAAGAATCTAGAAAACTCTATCGCTCTGCCAAGAAGAGCAATAAGTAAATCCTTAGTAGCAAAGGCAAAAAAAGAAGTTAAGGCTAGGCAAGCCAAGCTTCGTAATTGTTCCATCTCCGTTATCATGGCCCAAGTAATTGACCTAGAAGAGGAGGACTGGGAGCTGAAATGTGCAGACTATGGTTTTGCATGACCATAGAAATTGGTCTCAAATAAAACATGGGAGCGCTAGACATAACCTAATGTGTCATGAGACAGTGTGAGATACAACAGCCATCATTGACCCCCACAAAAGTGCAGGTGGAAGGAGTGAGCTCGTTCCAAACCACATGCATGGGAGCTTTCAGTACTATATGTTTCACATTGGGAATAACCCCTTGGAAGGGAAGTTCTATATCATCCCTGTAGTTCTTCTTGGACGAGAATGGACGGCCATAATTTGATTGGGACTCAAGAACTGCTACCTTGTAAAAAGTAGCCTTGGGATAGGTAATCATTGTGTGATGTGACAAAAGAGGACTTCTTGGACGAGGGAACGAAGACCATTAGCTTTGATATATTGAGGCCATAGATTCTCATGTCGACTTTTGCCACCAATGAAAAGGAGAGCTCAATATTCTGATCAAGTTAATGGCCACATAGAGAGATGAACCCTTAGGTTTGGAAGAATCTAGAAAACTCTCTCGCTCTGCCAAGAAGAGCAATGAATAAATTCTTAGCAAAGGCTAAAAAAGAAGTTAAGGCTAGGCAAGCCAAGCTTCGTAATTGCTTTTTCTCCATTAACATGGCCCGAGTAATTGACCTAGAAGAGGAAGACTAGGAGGCGAAGCGTGGTCGTGATCATAGAAATTGGTCTCAAATAAAACATGGGAGAGCTAGCCATAACCTAATGTCTCATGAGACAGTGTGAGATACAACAAGCATCATCAACTCCCACAAAAGTTCAGGTGGAAGGAGTGAACACGTTGCAAACCACATGCATCATCGGAGCTCTCACTACAATATTTCGCATTGGGAATAACCCCTTAGAAGGGAAGTTTTAAATCAGGCCTACAGTAGTTCTTGGACGACGATGGATAGCCATAATTTGATTGGGACTCGAGAACTGCTACCTTGTACGTAGCCTAAGAATAGGTAATCATTGTGATGTGACCAAAGAGGCTGAGCCCATGTAGTACTTCTTGGACAAGGGAATGAAGAGCATTAGCTTTGATATGTTGAGGCCATAGACTCTGAGGTGTGGACTTTGCCACCAATGGAGAAAAGAGAGCTCAATATTCTTAAGGTTCTAATCAAGTTAACGGCCGCATAGAGAGATGAACCCTTAGGTTTGGAAGAATCTAGAAAACTCTCTCTCTCTGCCAAAGAAGAGCAAGAAATAAATCCTTAGTAGAGCAAAGGCTAAAAAAGAAGTTAAGGTTAGGAAAGCCAAGCTTCGTACTTGCTCCATCTCCGTTAACATGGCCCAAGCAATCGACCTAGAAGAGGAAGACTCGGAGGTGAAGCGTGCCAGCATGACCATAGAAATTGGTCTCAAATAAAACATAAGAGAGCTCGCTATAACCTAATGTCTCATGAGGTAGCGTGAGATACAACAACCATCATTGACTCCCACAAAAGTGCAGGTGGAAGGAGTGAACTCGTTCCAGACCACATGTATAGGAGCTTTCACTACTATGTTTCACATCGGGAATAACCCCTTGGGGAGGGGAGTTTTATATCATGCCTGTAGTACTTCTTGGATTAGGATGGATGGGCATAACTTGATTGGGACTGGAGGACATGGACCGAGTAATTGACCTAGCAGAGGAAAACTAGGAGGAGTTGAAGTGTGCCAGACTATGGTTGGTCATGATCATAGAAATTGCTCTCAAATAAGACATGGGAGAGCTAGCCATAACCCAATGTCTCATGATCATAGAAATTGCTCTCAAATAAAACATGGGAGAGCTAGCCGTAACCTAATGTCTCATAGAGAGTCCACGCGGAAGGAAAGAACTCGTTCTTCCAAACCACATGCATAGGAGCTTTCACTACTATGTCTCACATTGCGAAGAACCCATTGGAAGGGAAGTTTTTTATCACGCCTGTAGTTCTTCTGGGATGAGGATGGATGGGCATAACTTGATTGGGACTCAAGAACTACTACCTTGTGAGTAGCCTTGGGATATCGGTAATAATCATTCTGATGTGACCAACGAGGAGCCCATGTAGTACTTCTTGGATGAGGGAATGAAGAGCATTAGCTTCGATATGTTGAGGCCATAGACCTCTCATGTGGACTTTTGCCACACCAATGGAAAAGAGAGCTCAATTTTTTTCAGGTTCTGATCAAGTTAATGGCCACATAGTGATCTGAACCCTTAGGTTTGGAAGAATCTAGAAAACTCTCTCACTCTGCCAAGAAGAGCAGTAAATAAATCTTTAGCAAAGGCTAAAAAAGAAGTTAAGGCTAGCAAAGCCAGGCTTCGTAATTGCTCCACCTCCGTTAGCATGGCCCAAGTAATTAACCTAGAAGAGGAAGACTGGGAGGTGAAGTGTGCCAGAATATGGTTTTGCATGACCATAGAAATTGGTCTCAAATAAAACATGAGAGAGCTAGCCATAACCTAATGTCTCATGAGACAATGTGAGATACAACAACCATGATTAACTCCCACAAAAGTGCAGGTAGGAAGGAGTGAACTCGTTCCAAACCACATACATAGGAGGAGCTTTCACTACTATGTTTCACATTGGGAATAACTCCTTGGAAGGGAAGTTTTACATCATGCCTACAGTACTTCTTGGACGAGGATGGATGGACATAATTTGATTGGGACACTCGAGAACTGCTACCTTGTAATAAGTAGCCTTGGGATATCGGAAATCATTCTGCTGATGTGACCAAAGAGGAGCCCATGTAGTACTTCTTGGACGAGGGAATGAAGACAATGCATTAGCTTTGATATGTTGAGGCCGTAGACTCTCATGTGTTGCCACCAATGGAAAAGAGAGCTCAATTCTTAAGGTTCTGATCAGGTTAATGGTGGCCACATAACGAGATGAACCCTTATGTCTGGAAGAATCTAGAAAACTCTATCGCTCTGCCAAGAAGAGCAATAAGTAAATCCTTAGTAGCAAAGGCAAAAAAAGAAGTTAAGGCTAGGCAAGCCAAGCTTCGTAATTGTTCCATCTCCGTTATCATGGCCCAAGTAATTGACCTAGAAGAGGAGGACTGGGAGGTGAAATATGCAGACTATGGTTTTGCATGACCATAGAAATTGGTCTCAAATAAAACATGGGAGCGCTAGACATAACCTAATGTGTCATGAGACAGTGTGAGATACAACAGCCATCATTGACCCCCACAAAAGTGCAGGTGGAAGGAGTGAGCTCATTCCAAACCACATGCATGGGAGCTTTCAGTACTATATGTTTCACATTGGGAATAACCCCTTGGAAGGGAAGTTCTATATCATCCCTGTAGTTCTTCTTGGACGAGAATGGACGGCCATAATTTGATTGGGACTCAAGAACTGCTACCTTGTAAAAAGTAGCCTTGGGATAGGTAATCATTGTGTGATGTGACAAAAGAGGACTTCTTGGACGAGGGAACGAAGACCATTAGCTTTGATATATTGAGGCCATAGATTCTCATGTCGACTTTTGCCACCAATGAAAAAGAGAGCTCAATATTCTGATCAAGTTAATGGCCACATAGAGAGATGAACCCTTAGGTTTGGAAGAATCTAGAAAACTCTCTCGCTCTGCCAAGAAGAGCAATGAATAAATTCTTAGCAAAGGCTAAAAAAGAAGTTAAGGCTAGGCAAGCCAAGCTTCGTAATTGCTTCATCTCCATTAACATGGCCCGAGTAATTGACCTAGAAGAGGAAGACTAGGAGGCGAAGCGTGGTCGTGATCATAGAAATTGGTCTCAAATAAAACATGGGAGAGCTAGCCATAACCTAATGTCTCATGAGACAGTGTGAGATACAACAAGCATCATCGACTCCCACAAAAGTTCAGGTGGAAGGAGTGAACACGTTGCAAACCACATGCATCATCGGAGCTCTCACTACAATATTTCGCATTGCGAATAACCCCTTAGAAGGGAAGTTTTAAATCAGGCCTGCAGTAGTTCTTGGACGACGATGGATAGCCATAATTTGATTGGGACTCGAGAACTGCTACCTTGTACGTAGCCTAAGAATAGGTAATCATTGTGATGTGACCAAAGAGGCTGAGCCCATGTAGTACTTCTTGGACAAGGGAATGAAGAGCATTAGCTTTGATATGTTGAGGCCATAGACTCTCAGGTGTGGACTTTGCCACCAATGGAAAAAAGAGAGCTCAATATTCTTAAGGTTCTAATCAAGTTAACGGCCGCATAGAGAGATGAACCCTTAGGTTTGGAAGAATCTAGAAAACTCTCTCGCTCTGCCAAAGAAGAGCAAGAAATAAATCCTTAGTAGAGCAAAGGCTAAAAAAGAAGTTAAGGTTAGGAAAGCCAAGCTTCGTACTTGCTCCATCTCCGTTAACATGGCCGAAGCAATCGACCTATAAGAGGAAGACTCGGAGGTGAAGCGTGCCAGCATGACCATAGAAATTGGTCTCAAATAAAACATAAGAGAGCTCGCTATAACCTTATGTCTCATGAGGTAGCGTGAGATACAACAACCATCATTGACTCCCACAAAAGTGCAGGTGGAAGGAGTGAACTCGTTCCAGACCACATGTATAGGAGCTTTCACTACTATGTTTCACATTGGGAATAACCCCTTGGGGAGGGGAGTTTTATATCATGCCTGTAGTACTTCTTGGATTAGGATGGATGGGCATAACTTGATTGGGACTGGAGGACATGGACCGAGTAATTGACCTAGCAGAGGAAAACTAGGAGGAGTTGAAGTGTGCCATGGTCATGATCATAGAAATTGCTCTCAAATAAGACATGGGAGAGCTAGCCATAACCCAATGTCTCATGATCATAGAAATTGCTCTCAAATAAAACATGGGAGAGCTAGCCGTAACCTAATGTCTCATGAGACAGTGTGAGATACAACAACCATCATTGACTCCCACAAGAGTCCACGCGGAAGGAAAGAACTCGTTCTTCCAAACCACATGCATAGGAGCTTTCACTACTATGTCTCACATTGGGAAGAACCCCTTGGAAGGGAAGTTTTTTATCACGCCTGTAGTTCTTCTGGGACGAGGATGGATGGGCATAATTTGATTGGGACTCAAGAACTACTACCTTGTGAGTAGCCTTGGGATATCGGTAATAATCATTCTGATGTGACCAACGAGGAGCCCATGTAGTACTTCTTGGACGAGGGAATGAAGAGCATTAGCTTCGATATGTTGAGGCCATAGACCTCTCATGTGGACTTTTGCCACACCAATGGAAAAGAGAGCTCAATATCTTTCAGGTTCTGATCAAGTTAATGGCCACATAGTGATCTGAACCCTTAGGTTTGGAAGAATCTAGAAAACTCTCTCACTCTGCCAAGAAGAGCAGTAAATAAATCTTTAGCAAAGGCTAAAAAAGAAGTTAAGGCTAGCAAAGCCAGGCTTCGTAATTGCTCCACCTCCGTTAGCATGGCCCAAGTAATTAACCTAGAAGAGGAAGACTGGGAGGTGAAGTGTGCCAGAATATGGTTTTGCATGACCATAGAAATTGGTCTCAAATAAAACATGAGAGAGCTAGCCATAACCTAATGTCTCATGAGACAATGTGAGATACAACAACCATGATTAACTCCCACAAAAGTGCAGGTAGGAAGGCGTGAACTCGTTCCAAACCACATACATAGGAGGAGCTTTCACTACTATGTTTCACATTGGGAATAACTCCTTGGAAGGGAAGTTTTACATCATGCCTACAGTACTTCTTGGACGAGGATGGATGGGCATAATTTGATTGGGACACTCGAGAACTGCTACCTTGTAATAAGTAGCCTTGGGATATCGGAAATCATTCTGCTGATGTGACCAAAGAGGAGCCCATGTAGTACTTCTTGGACGAGGGAATGAAGACAATGCATTAGCTTTGATATGTTGAGGCCGTAGATACAACAACCATCACATTGACTCCCACAAGAGTCCACGCGGAAGGAAAGAACTCGTTCTTCCAAACCACATGCATAGGAGCTTTCACTACTATGTCTCACATTGGGAAGAACCCCTTGGAAGGGAAGTTTTTCATCATGCCTTTAGTTCTTCTGGGACGAGGATGGATGGGCATAATTTGATTGGGACTCAAGAACTACTACCTTGTGAGTGGCCTTGGGATATCGGTAATAATCATTCTGATGTGACCAACGAGGAGCCCATGTAGTACTTCTTGGACGAGGGAATGAAGAGCATTAGCTTCGATATGTTGAGGCCATAGACCTCTCATGTGGACTTTTGCCACACCAATGGAAAAGAGAGCTCAATATTTTTCAGGTTCTGATGAAGTTAATGGCCACATAGTGATCTGAACCCTTAGGTTTGGAAGAATCTAGAAAACTCTCTCACTCTGCCAAGAAGAGCAGTAAATAAATCTTTAGCAAAGGCTAAAAAAGAAGTTAAGGCAGGCTTCGTAATTGCTCCACCTCCGTTAGCATGGCCCAAGTAATTAACCTAGAAGAGGAAGACTGGGAGGTGAAGTGTGCCAGAATACGGTTTTGCATGACCATAGAAATTGGTCTCAAATAAAACATGAGAGAGCTAGCCATAACCTAATGTCTCATGAGACAATGTGAGATACAACAACCATGATTAACTCCCACAAAAGTGCAGGTAGGAAGGAGTGAACTCGTTCCAAACCACATACATAGGAGGAGCTTTCACTACTATGTTTCACATTGGGAATAACTCCTTGGAAGGGAAGTTTTACATCATGCCTACAGTACTTCTTGGACGAGGATGGATGGGCATAATTTGATTGGGACACTCGAGAACTGCTACCTTGTAATAAGTAGCCTTGGGATATCGGAAATCATTCTGCTGATGTGACCAAAGAGGAGCCCATGTAGTACTTCTTGGACGAGGGAATGAAGACAATGCATTAGCTTTGATATGTTGAGGCCGTAGACTCTCATGTGTTGCCACCAATGGAAAAGAGAGCTCAATTCTTAAGGTTCTGATCAGGTTAATGGTGGCCACATAGCGAGATGAACCCTTATGTCTGGAAGAATCTAGAAAACTCTATCGCTCTGCCAAGAAGAGCAATAAGTAAATCCTTAGTAGCAAAGGCAAAAAAAGAAGTTAAGGCTAGGCAAGCCAAGCTTCGTAATTGTTCCATCTCCGTTATCATGGCCCAAGTAATTGACCTAGAAGAGGAGGATTGGGAGGTGAAATGTGCAGACTATGGTTTTGCATGACCATAGAAATTGGTCTCAAATAAAACATGGGAGCGCTAGACATAACCTAATGTGTCATGAGACAGTGTGAGATACAACAGCCATCATTGACCCCCACAAAAGTGCAGGTGGAAGGAGTGAGCTCGTTCCAAACCACATGCATGGGAGCTTTCAGTACTATATGTTTCACATTGGGAATAACCCCTTGGAAGGGAAGTTTTATATCATCCCTGTAGTTCTTCTTGGACGAGAATGGACGGCCATAATTTGATTGGGACTCAAGAACTGCTACCTTGTAAAAAGTAGCCTTGGGATAGGTAATCATTGTGTGATGTGACAAAAGAGGACTTCTTGGACGAGGGAATGAAGACCATTAGCTTTGATATATTGAGGCCATAGATTCTCATGTCGACTTTTGCCACCAATGAAAAAGAGAGCTCAATATTCTGATCAAGTTAATGGCCACATAGAGAGATGAACCCTTAGGTTTGGAAGAATCTAGAAAACTCTCTCGCTCTGCCAAGAAGAGCAATGAATAAATTCTTAGCAAAGGCTAAAAAAGAAGTTAAGGCTCGGCAAGCCAAGCTTCGTAATTGCTTCATCTCCATTAACATGGCCCGAGTAATTGACCTAGAAGAGGAAGACTAGGAGGCAAAGCGTGGTCGTGATCATAGAAATCGGTCTCAAATAAAACATGGGAGAGCTAGCCATAACCTAATGTCTCATGAGACAGTGTGAGATACAACAAGCATCATCGACTCCCACAAAAGTTCAGGTGGAAGTAGTGAACACGTTGCAAACCACATGCATCATCGGAGCTCTCACTACAATATTTCGCATTGGGAATAACCCCTTAGAAGGGAAGTTTAAAATCAGGCCTGCAGTAGTTCTTGGACGACGATGGATAGCCATAATTTGATTGGGACTCGAGAACTGCTACCTTGTACGTAGCCTAAGAATAGGTAATCATTGTGATGTGACCAAAGAGGCTGAGCCCATGTAGTACTTCTTGGACGAGGGAATGAAGAGCATTAGCTTTGATATGTTGAGGCCATAGACTCTCAGGTGTGGACTTTGCCACCAATAGAAAAAAGAGAGCTCAATATTCTTAAGGTTCTGATCAAGTTGACTCTTGTGGGAGTCAATGATGGTTGTTGTATCTCACACTGTCTCATGAGACATTAGGTTACGGCTAGCTCTCCCATGTTTTATTTGAGAGCAATTTCTATGATCATGAGACATTGGGTTATGGCTAGCTCTCCCATGTCTTATTTGAGAGCAATTTCTATGATCATGACCATGGCACACTTCAACTCCTCCTAGTTTTCCTCTGCTAGGTCAATTACTCGGTCCATGTCCTCTAATCCCAATCAAGTTATGCCCATCCATCCTAATCCAAGAAGTACTACAGGCATGATATAAAACTCCCCTCCCCAAGGGGTTATTCCCAATGTGAAACATAGTAGTGAAAGCTCCTATACATGTGGTCTGGAACGAGTTCACTCCTTCCACCTGCACTTTTGTGGGAGTCAATGATGGTTGTTGTATCTCACGCTACCTCATGAGACATTAGGTTATAACGAGCTCTCTTATGTTTTATTTGAGACCAATTTCTATGGTCATGCTGGCACGCTTCACCTCCGAGTCTTCCTCTTCTAGGTCGATTGCTTGGGCCATGTTAACGGAGATGGAGCAAGTACGAAGCTTGGCTTTCCTAACCTTAACTTATTTTTTAGCCTTTGCTCTACTAAGGATTTATTTCTTGCTCTTCTTTGGCAGAGCGAGAGAGTTTTCTAGATTCTTCCAAACCTAAGGGTTCATCTCTCTATGCGGCCGTTAACTTGATTAGAACCTTAAGAATATTGAGCTCTCTTTTTTCCATTGGTGGCAAAGTCCACACCTGAGAGTCTATGGCCTCAACATATCAAAGCTAATGCTCTTCATTCCCTCGTCCAAGAAGTACTACATGGGCTCAGCCTCTTTGGTCACATCACAATGATTACCTATTCTTAGGCTACGTACAAGGTAGCAGTTCTCGAGTCCCAATCAAATTATGGCTATCCATCGTCGTCCAAGAACTACTGCAGGCCTGATTTAAAACTTCCCTTCTAAGGGGTTATTCCCAATGCGAAATATTGTAGTGAGAGCTCCGATGATGCATGTGGTTT
The DNA here is from genome assembly GCF_041138505.1 of Cibotium barometz. NCBI lineage: Eukaryota > Viridiplantae > Streptophyta > Polypodiopsida > Cyatheales > Cibotiaceae > Cibotium > Cibotium barometz. The sequence continues at coordinate 1,099,751 of NC_141105.1, read as the reverse complement.
GCAACGTGTTCACTCCTTCCACCTGAACTTTTGTGGGAGTCGATGATGCTTGTTGTATCTCACACTGTCTCATGAGACATTAGGTTATGGCTAGCTCTCCCATGTTTTATTTGAGACCAATTTCTATGATCACGACCACGCTTCGCCTCCTAGTCTTCCTCTTCTAGGTCAATTACTCGGGCCATGTTAATGGAGATGAAGCAATTACGAAGCTTGGCTTGCCTAGCCTTAACTTCTTTTTTAGCCTTTGCTAAGAATTTTTTCATTGCTCTTCTTGGCAGAGCGAGAGAGTTTTCTAGATTCTTCCAAACCTAAGGGTTCATCTCTCTATGTGGCCATTAACTTGATCAGAATATTGAGCTCTCTTTTTCATTGGTGGCAAAAGTCGACATGAGAATCTATGGCGTCAATATATCAAAGCTAATGGTCTTCGTTCCCTCGTCCAAGAAGTCCTCTTTTGTCACATCACACAATGATTACCTATCCCAAGGCTACTTTTTACAAGGTAGCAGTTCTTGAGTCCCAATCCAATTATGGCCGTCCATTCTCGTCCAAGAAGAACTACAGGGATGATATAGAACTTCCCTTCCAAGGGGTTATTCCCAATGTGAAACATATAGTACTGAAAGCTCCCATGCATGTGGTTTGGAACGAGCTCACTCCTTCCACCTGCACTTTTGTGGGGGTCAATGATGGCTGTTGTATCTCACACTGTCTCATGACACATTAGGTTATGTCTAGCGCTCCCATGTTTTATTTGAGACCAATTTCTATGGTCATGCAAAACCATAGTCTGCACATTTCACCTCCCAGTCCTCCTCTTCTAGGTCAATTACTTGGGCCATGATAACGGAGATGGAACAATTACGAAGCTTGGCTTGCCTAGCCTTAACTTCTTTTTTTGCCTTTGCTACTAAGGATTTACTTATTGCTCTTCTTGGCAGAGCGATAGAGTTTTCTAGATTCTTCCAGACATAAGGGTTCATCTCGTTATGTGGCCACCATTAACCTGATCAGAACCTTAAGAATTGAGCTCTCTTTTCCATTGGTGGCAACACATGAGAGTCTACGGCCTCAACATATCAAAGCTAATGCATTGTCTTCATTCCCTCGTCCAAGAAGTACTACATGGGCTCCTCTTTGGTCACATCAGCAGAATGATTTCCGATATCCCAAGGCTACTTATTACAAGGTAGCAGTTCTCGAGTGTCCCAATCAAATTATGCCCATCCATCCTCGTCCAAGAAGTACTGTAGGCATGATGTAAAACTTCCCTTCCAAGGAGTTATTCCCAATGTGAAACATAGTAGTGAAAGCTCCTCCTATGTATGTGGTTTGGAACGAGTTCACTCCTTCCTACCTGCACTTTTGTGGGAGTTAATCATGGTTGTTGTATCTCACATTGTCTCATGAGACATTAGGTTATGGCTAGCTCTCTCATGTTTTATTTGAGACCAATTTCTATGGTCATGCAAAACCATATTCTGGCCCACTTCACCTCCCAGTCTTCCTCTTCTAGGTTAATTACTTGGGCCATGCTAACGGAGGTGGAGCAATTACGAAGCCTGGCTTTGCTAGCCTTAACTTCTTTTTTAGCCTTTGCTAAAGATTTATTTACTGCTCTTCTTGGCAGAGTGAGAGAGTTTTCTAGATTCTTCCAAACCTAAGGGTTCAGATCACTATGTGGCCATTAACTTGATCAGAACCTGAAAGATATTGAGCTCTCTTTTCCATTGGTGTGGCAAAAGTCCACATGAGAGGTCTATGGCCTCAACATATCGAAGCTAATGCTCTTCATTCCCTCGTCCAAGAAGTACTACATGGGCTCCTCGTTGGTCACATCAGAATGATTATTACCGATATCCCAAGGCTACTCACAAGGTAGTAGTTCTTGAGTCCCAATCAAATTATGCCCATCCATCCTTGTCCCAGAAGAACTACAGGCGTGATAAAAAACTTCCCTTCCAAGGGGTTCTTCCCAATGTGAGACATAGTAGTGAAAGCTCCTATGCATGTGGTTTGGAAGAACGAGTTCTTTCCTTCCGCGTGGACTCTTGTGGGAGTCAATGATGGTTGTTGTATCTCACACTGTCTCATGAGACATTAGGTTACGGCTAGCTCTCCCATGTTTTATTTGAGAGCAATTTCTATGATCATGAGACATTGGGTTATGGCTAGCTCTCCCATGTCTTATTTGAGAGCAATTTCTATGATCATGACCATGGCACACTTCAACTCCTCCTAGTTTTCCTCTGCTAGGTCAATTACTCGGTCCATGTCCTCCAGTCCCAATCAAGTTATGCCCATCCATCCTAATCCAAGAAGTACTACAGGCATGACATAAAACTCCCCTCCCCAAGGGGTTATTCCCAATGTGAAACATAGTAGTGAAAGCTCCTATACATGTGGTCTGGAACGAGTTCACTCCCTCCACCTGCACTTTTGTGGGAGTCAATGATGGTTGTTGTATCTCACGCTACCTCATGAGACATTAGGTTATAGCGAGCTCTCTTATGTTTTATTTGAGACCAATTTCTATGGTCATGCTGGCACGCTTCACCTCCGAGTCTTCCTCTTCTAGGTTGATTGCTTGGGCTATGTTAACGGAGATGGAGCAAGTACGAAGCTTGGCTTTCCTAACCTTAACTTCTTTTTTAGCCTTTGCTCTACTAAGGATTTATTTCTTGCTCTTCTTTGGCAGAGCGAGAGAGTTTTCTAGATTCTTCCAAACCTAAGGGTTCATCTCTCTATGCGGCCGTTAACTTGATTAGAACCTTAAGAATATTGAGCTCTCTTTTTTCCATTGGTGGCAAAGTCCACACCTGAGAGTCTATGGCCTCAACATATCAAAGCTAATGCTCTTCATTCCCTTGTCCAAGAAGTACTACATGGGCTCAGCCTCTTTGGTCACATCACAATGATTACCTATTCTTAGGCTACGTACAAGGTAGCAGTTCTCGAGTCCCAATCAAATTATGGCTATCCATCGTCGTCCAAGAACTACTGCAGGCCTGATTTAAAACTTCCCTTCTAAGGGGTTATTCCCAATGCGAAATATTGTAGTGAGAGCTCCGATGATGCATGTGGTTTGCAACGTGTTCACTCCTTCCACCTGAACTTTTGTGGGAGTCGATGATGCTTGTTGTATCTCACACTGTCTCATGAGACATTAGGTTATGGCTAGCTCTCCCGTGTTTTATTTGAGACCAATTTCTATGATCACGACCACGCTTCGCCTCCTAGTCTTCCTCTTCTAGGTCAATTACTCGGGCCATGTTAATGGAGATGAAGCAATTACGAAGCTTGGCTTGCCTAGCCTTAACTTCTTTTTTAGCCTTTGCTAAGAATTTATTCATTGCTCTTCTTGGCAGAGCGAGAGAGTTTTCTAGATTCTTCCAAACCTAAGGGTTCATCTCTCTATGTGGCCATTAACTTGATCAGAATATTGAGCTCTCTTTTTCATTGGTGGCAAAAGTCGACATGAGAATCTATGGCCTCAATATATCAAAGCTAATGGTCTTCGTTCCCTCGTCCAAGAAGTCCTCTTTTGTCACATCACACAATGATTACCTATCCCAAGGCTACTTTTTACAAGGTAGCAGTTCTTGAGTCCCAATCAAATTATGGCCGTCCATTCTCGTCCAAGAAGAACTACAGGGATGATATAGAACTTCCCTTCCAAGGGGTTATTCCCAATGTGAAACATATAGTACTGAAAGCTCCCATGCATGTGGTTTGGAACGAGCTCACTCCTTCCACCTGCACTTTTGTGGGGGTCAATGATGGCTGTTGTATCTCACACTGTCTCATGACACATTAGGTTATGTCTAGCGCTCCCATGTTTTATTTGAGACCAATTTCTATGGTCATGCAAAACCATAGTCTGCACATTTCACCTCCCAGTCCTCCTCTTCTAGGTCAATTACTTGGGCCATGATAACGGAGATGGAACAATTACGAAGCTTGGCTTGCCTAGCCTTAACTTATTTTTTTGCCTTTGCTACTAAGGATTTACTTATTGCTCTTCTTGGCAGAGCGATAGAGTTTTCTAGATTCTTCCAGACATAAGGGTTTATCTCGTTATGTGGCCACCATTAACCTGATCAGAACCTTAAGAATTGAGCTCTCTTTTCCATTGGTGGCAACACATGAGAGTCTACGGCCTCACCATATCAAAGCTAATGCATTGTCTTCATTCCCTCGTCCAAGAAGTACTACATGGGCTCCTCTTTGGTCACATCAGCAGAATGATTTCCGATATCCCAAGGCTACTTATTACAAGGTAGCAGTTCTCGAGTGTCCCAATCAAATTATGCCCATCCATCCTCGTCCAAGAAGTACTGTAGGCATGATGTAAAACTTCCCTTCCAAGGAGTTATTCCCAATGTGAAACATAGTAGTGAAAGCTCCTCCTATGTATGTGGTTTGGAACGAGTTCACTCCTTCCTACCTGCACTTTTGTGGGAGTTAATCATGGTTGTTGTATCTCACATTGTCTCATGAGACATTAGGTTATGGCTAGCTCTCTCATGTTTTATTTGAGACCAATTTCTATGGTCATGCAAAACCATATTCTGGCACACTTCACCTCCCAGTCTTCCTCTTCTAGGTTAATTATTTGGGCCATGCTAACGGAGGTGGAGCAATTACGAAGCCTGGCTTTGCTAGCCTTAACTTCTTTTTTAGCCTTTGCTAAAGATTTATTTACTGCTCTTCTTGGCAGAGTGAGAGAGTTTTCTAGATTCTTCCAAACCTAAGGGTTCAGATCACTATGTGGCCATTAACTTGATCAGAACCTGAAAAATATTGAGCTCTCTTTTCCATTGGTGTGGCAAAAGTCCACATGAGAGGTCTATGGCCTCAACATATCGAAGCTAATGCTCTTCATTCCCTCGTCCAAGAAGTACTACATGGGCTCCTCGTTGGTCACATCAGAATGATTATTATCGATATCCCAAGGCTACTCACAAGGTAGTAGTTCTTGAGTCCCAATCAAATTATGCCCATCCATCCTCGTCCCAGAAGAACTACAGGCGTGATAAAAAACTTCCCTTCCAAGGGGTTCTTCCCAATGTGAGACATAGTAGTGAAAGCTCCTATGCATGTGGTTTGGAAGAACGAGTTCTTTCCTTCCGCGTGGACTCTTGTGGGAGTCAATGATGGTTGTTGTATCTCACACTGTCTCATGAGACATTAGGTTACGGCTAGCTCTCCCATGTTTTATTTGAGAGCAATTTCTATGATCATGAGACATTGGGTTATGGCTAGCTCTCCCATGTCTTATTTGAGAGCAATTTCTATGATCATGACCATGGCACACTTCAACTCCTCCTAGTTTTCCTCTGCTAGGTCAATTACTCGGTCCATGTCCTCCAGTCCCAATCAAGTTATGCCCATCCATCCTAATCCAAGAAGTACTACAGGCATGATATAAAACTCCCCTCCCCAAGGGGTTATTCCCAATGTGAAACATAGTAGTGAAAGCTCCTATACATGTGGTCTGGAACGAGTTCACTCCTTCTACCTGCACTTTTGTGGGAGTCAATGATGGTTGTTGTATCTCACGCTACCTCATGAGACATTAGGTTATAGCGAGCTCTCTTATGTTTTATTTGAGACCAATTTCTATGGTCATGCTGGCACGCTTCACCTCCGAGTCTTCCTCTTCTAGGTCGATTGCTTGGGCCATGTTAACGGAGATGGAGCAAGTACGAAGCTTGGCTTTCCTAACCTTAACTTCTTTTTTAGCCTTTGCTCTACTAAGGATTTATTTCTTGCTCTTCTTTGGCAGAGCGAGAGAGTTTTCTAGATTCTTCCAAACCTAAGGGTTCATCTCTCTATGCGGCCGTTAACTTGATTAGAACCTTAAGAATATTGAGCTCTCTTTTTTCCATTGGTGGCAAAGTCCACACCTGAGAGTCTATGGCCTCAACATATCAAAGCTAATGCTCTTCATTCCCTTGTCCAAGAAGTACTACATGGGCTCAGCCTCTTTGGTCACATCACAATGATTACCTATTCTTAGGCTACGTACAAGGTAGCAGTTCTCGAGTCCCAATCAAATTATGGCTATCCATCGTTGTAAGATTCCTCCCCCAACCCCTTTTTGATGTCTAGTATCTTCCCCTGTAATCAATCCCTCTTCAGAAATATAAAAGACTTGTTTCTAACTGTTTTAACCTAGAGAGAGAAAATATTCTAGAGAGAGAATATTCAGATTTTGAATATTTTTGGATAGAAAAATATCTCTTCTAATTCAGATGAGTTCCCCTGAAACAGAAATTCAAAAAGAATTTTCAATGTGCAATTGGAATTAATTGAAAATAGCTATAAAGAACCTTAGCCTAAGGGTCTAGATTTTCAGAAATCTTTAGACTATGGTCCAATTAAGGTTCCTATGGACCAATAGCATCAATCCATGTGTAGGGAGGAGATAAATCCAACTTGTAAAAAGAAAATACCCAAAAATGAGTAAATGCTCACATGAGGTGAAGAGTTGAAAATGTACAAGGTTTATTAGTAAAAAAAACTATGTGCAATATTAAAAATATGAGATATTTTGGGTATAATGATTTTATTATGACACATATGTAAGGAAGGGGAGTCCCTTAAATGCTCACATAAGATGAAGAGTTGAAAATGTACAAGGTTTATTAGTAAAAAACTATGAGCAATATTAAAAATATGACATATGTAAGGAAGGGGAATTCTTTAAAGGAGGTGCATATTTCACATAAGATGAAGAGTTGAAAATGTACAAGGTTTATTAGTAAAAAACTATGAGCAATATTAAAAATATGACATATGTAAGGAAGGGGAATTCTTTAAAGGAGGTGCATATTTCACATAAGATGAAGAGTTGAAAATGTACAAGGATTATTAGTAAAAAAACTATGAGCAATATTAAAATGATTCCATTATGACACATATGTAAGGAAGAGGAGTTCTTTAAAGGAGGTGCATATTTCACATGCTTGAATGAGTTTTAAACTCATAAAAATTGAGATATTTCATCTCTCCTCTCTCCTCATTCAAGTCTAGTTCCAAAAAGTTAGCTTAACTGACCTAAAAATGGTCAAATATTGACCAAACTGATTTAGAAAATTCTAGAATCAGTTTGTTTGGTTAGGAGCTCAATTTTTCCTATAAATAGAAGCCTCCCCCTTGTTGAAAAATATATAGTGTTTATGCATCGTTACTCTACTCCACCTAAGCCAAGAACTGTGAATTCATTTAATAATTCACTAGTTTTTGGAGCTTCCCTCTTTCTTCAATCCCAATTAGTGGCTCCATCAACATACTTAACCAATTGATTGGTTGGGGGCCTCTACCGTGAACAAAGAATCAAGCAAGTTGTAAGGTAATTAGTGAATATTGATCTTTCTATAATTTCTCAATGTTTCTCTCTTCTCAACCCCTCTCAAGCTTGAGAAGTTTAATTGGTATGGTTTTTTTTTTAATGCTATTGAAGTTTGAATAGTAATGAAGAGTTACATAATGCTATTGAAGTTAATTTTCATTTATGTTTAAATTCTAATGATTTTTATGTAAATTCTCTCTCTCACTCAAGAAATGGTCATACTCATGAACCGTTCTCAATCCAAATCAAGCTTTTCATAAAGCTTTTCTTTAACCCAAGATTAAGCTATGCTTGAGGCCAAACTAATGGCTTTTTTCTATGCTTTTAGTTTATGTATATTAATGATTCAATCCATTATGGATTGATAATCCAATTAGAGATTATTTTAATTATTTTCTTAATGATAAGCATTATCCCTTAGAAAAATTGAGATTTATCAGTCATAGCAGCGGAGCTATGGCAAAATTTTTATAAAAATTATGCATAAAATAATTTCATTCAAAGCATAAAAAGAGGACTTCCTACCATATTCTAGGAATTATCATCCTAGATTAATTGAAAGAATTTCATTATAATCATGGAGAAATTAAATTTTAATATCATGCATAAAGGATAAGTTTTTATATCAAAAGTGTTATTTTTACCATTTTTATTTCATGCATAGAAGTATGCATAATGGATAAATTTTTATATCAAAAGTATTATTTTTACCATTTTTAATTTCATGCATAGAAGTATGCATAATGGTTAAATTTTTATATCAAAAGTGTTACTTTTACCATTTTTATTTTCATGCATAGAAGTATGCATAATGGGTAAATTTTTATATCAAAAGTGTTATTTTTATCCATTTTATTTTCATGCATAGAAGTATGCATAAAGGATAAATTTTTTTATATCAAAAGTGTTACTTTTATCATTTTTAATTTTCATGCATAGAAGTGTGCATAAAGGATAATTTTTTTATATTAAAAGTGTTACTTTTATCATTTTTAATTTTCATGCATAGAAGTATGCATAAAGGATAATTTTTTTTATATCAAAAGTGTTACTTTTATCATATTGGATTTCATGCATAGAGGTATGCATAAAAGTCGATTATTTTATTATAAAAGTGTGACTTTTATCATAATTGAATTTCATGCATAGAGGTATGCATAAAAGTTGATTATTTTATTGTAAGAGTGTTACTCTTATCATATTGGATTTCATGCATATAGGTATGCATAAAAGATATTCTTTTTATACTAAAAGTGTGATTTTCCTCATAAATGGATTTTATGCATAAATTACATGCATAAGAGAAATTCTTTTATTCTAAAAGTGTAATTCCTACCAAATTGAATTTATGCATAGGAAGATGCATAAAAGATTGATTCAAAAGTGTCATTCTCATCTAAATTGAATTTATGCATAGGAAGATGCATAAAAGATTGAATTTTAATTCAAAAGTATCATTTTCATTTAAAATGAATTTATGCATAGGAAGATGCAAAAAAAGATTGATTTTTACTTCGAAAGTATTAATCTCCTTAAATGAAATTTATGCAAAAATAAATGTGTAAAGAAATCTTATATCAAATATAAGAGTTCTCTTGTATTCTATAAATAGATATGAGATGTGATAGGATGTGATAAGAGGTGTATAAGATGTGATAAGAGGTAATAAGATGAATTAAGATGTGATAAGATGTGTATGAGATGAGGTAAGAAGTGTATGTGATAGGATAAGATGTATATGGGTTGTGATGATAGGGCAAGAATGGATGTGATGTAAAAGATTAGATGTGAAGGCATATGGGGTTATATGAATGGGAATGTGGAAATGGATGTATGTATGTGGATGTGTGGATGTGGAGATGGGAGTGTGGATGTATGAATGTGAAAATGGATGTATGCATGAAGATGTATATGCATAGATGTGAATGTGGATGTAGATGTGGTTGTATAGATGTGAATGTGGAATGTGGATATGGATGTATGTATGTATGTGGATGTAGAGGTGGATGTATAGATGTGAATGAAAATGTGGATGTGGATGTATGTGAATGTGGATGTAGATGTGGATGTATAGATGTGAATGTGGAAAGTGGATGTGGATGTATGTATGTATGTGGATGTGGATGTGGATGTATGTATGTATGTGGATGTAGATGTGGATGTATAGATGTGAATGGAAATGTGGATGTGGATGTATGTGAATGTGGATGTAGATGTGGAGGTGGATGTATAGATGTGAATGAAAATGTGGATGTGGATGTATGTGAATGTGGATGTAGATGTGGATGTATAGATGTGAATGTGGAAAGTGGATGTGGATGTATGTATGTATGTGGATGTGGATGTGGATGTATGTATGTATGTGGATGTAGATGTGGATGTATAGATGTGAATGGAAATGTGGATGTGGATGTATGTGAATGTGGATGTAGATGTGGATGTGGATGTATGTGAATGTGGATGTAGATGTGGATGTATAGATGTGAATGTGGAATGTGGATGTGGATGTATGTATGTATGTGGATGTAGATGTGGATGTATAGATGTGAATGAGAATGTGGATGTGGATGTATGTATGTATATGGATGTGGATGTGGATGTGGATGTATGAATGAGGACGTGATAGTGGATGTATGCATGTGGATGTGGATTTATGGATGTGTATGTATGAATGTGGATATGGGATGTGGATGTATAAATGAGGATGTGAAAATGGAGGTAAGCATGTAGATGTGAATGTGGATGTGGATGTGGATGTATGGATGTGGATATGGATGTGAATATATGATATGTGATGTGAAGGAATCTGAAGTGAAGAGATGAAAAATGATGTGATTGGATGAGTACACATATAAATGGAATGTGGAATAAGTAATGTGGATTAATGAGGGATAATGTGAAAAAATGAGAGTTAATATAGAAATTGTATTTGTAAACTGTTTGTAAATGCTGTTTGTAAATGGCTGTTTTATGTCAAGAATGCTGGGGAAGCATTTTGACCGTCTTGTGTTTAAGGTCGTGGAGACCTAACTGATAAAGTTGCAACTGCTGACGGAGAGTCAATGGAGGACGTCTCGCGTAGCAAGGTCGACCGAGGTCTTGACCAGCCTCGGTTCGATTTAAATGGTGAGCTTCCGGTACGGTGGATGAGGGACCAAGGAAGCGGCCTATGAGTGAAGCGCTAGGTCACCTGCGAAGGATCCTAGAGGGTGCTGACCATACGGTGCTCGGGCTCTGGGTCGCCGAAGATACCCACACGTGCGTCGTGGAAGATATTGGAACAAGGAGTAAGAGTTGTTTTGTGAAACCGGGCATGGATCTGGTTGATTGACCTTGCTGGTCTTCAATGGATGAGTCCATGGCTCTTTATATGGATCTGTTGGTTGATCTTGCTGATCTTCAACGAGAGTCCATCTTGATTTTTATAAGTGATTATATTACCGAGTATTATGGGCTAGGAACTATTGAAAAGGCCCTTGTGTGGACAGGTGGTGAGCGTTCTAGTTGCCAATGATGCCATAGATACTCTGATGAAGGAATGATGGGAAATTATGAATCAACTGGATAAATTGGAAGATTGTGATCAGTGGTACTATGGTTTCCTTAAAGGATTGTTTTAAAGTTAGCTGATGCTAAGAAAAAGGCAATTTCATATTGGGTGTGTAATTGGTGTGGCTAGTTTTATGTTTGCATGAACTTCCGGCTAGGGGGCCTTGGAACTCTTTTCCTTGGTACCCGGGACAAAACCTAACCAAATTCCAAATTGGATCCCATCACTACAGTGGTTGGGCGGTTGGCTAACCCATGGGATCGGATGGGGTTAGGCTGGACTGATGGATCCGTAAATCGAGATTTAAATTCTATTATTACGATAGATGAAGTAAATCCCGGATAGAAATTGTTCTATGGATAGGAATCAACGGCTGTGCCTCTTGATGGGGAAAAAAGCGTTGATCCCAATGATCCAAGTGCAAGTTCTTCCTTGATTTGACCAAGTACCGTTAAAGGTGCAGTCAGATCAGTTTGATCAGTAATGATCTTGACTACGTTAGAGTAAAGAGTTATCCTGGTGGAATCGCCCGTGCTTTCCGGGTAAAGGAAGTTTTTCCGGTTTCGGTTTTGGACAAACCGACGGATTAGTCTCTTGTCCGGATATCCGTGGGCGAGGCCCCGAGTGTGGGACCCCTGTCCCGCGCGAGAAGTGCTACTTCCGCTGCTAGTACCCCGAATCCGTTGCTCGGTGGGAACAGGGATCTCACAGTTGGTATCAGAGCATTTGGCTAATAAAGATCAACTGAGAAACCAAATATGTCAAAAATTTATCAAGAAGCACAAAAAAAGGTTGTAATTGTGTGATATAATTCATACAATTTGATATTCAAACTGAAATTCGTAAATTGGTAATTGGGTCTTCAGATGGAAGTACCGCAATTATATAGAATCCCTGACTTGCTTGAGGCCTAGACATGATGGTATTTACCTTATAATTCCAAGGGCCGTGACTACCGTATATACCGAGAGTATAACTGCAGCTCTTTACTGACAGTATATACGAGTAAATCTAAGACTTGAAATTATAAGCGTTAATGCTATCCAGATGATGATTTCGAATGTGGTTGATATGATTTCTAGTTTTGTTTGGAAACCGATGAATTGATTTGGATTCTGATTGAAAAATGATGATCCCTGAAAATGGATTGAAATGTAATAAGCTGAGCGAAACCACAAGGTGGATGATTGGGACGAGTCCCTGTAATGATAAATGATGAAAATGATTCAGCAAATCACTATGAGATTAGTGGATTGTGCTGTCAAATTGCTACTGTTAACACTTGACCGTTAGATCAAGTTAAGGGATGACAAATTGAGAACTTACTTGACTGAAATTCCCGTGGAGGAATGCTCAGAAGGAAATTTTTCGGTCTAATGGACCTTTATCATGTTAAAGATATGAATGATATGATCTGAATGAATTGTTATTTAATGATGAGTTCTAAGGGATATTTATCCCAGTACTCTGTTGGGTTGACCAGAATATAAGGAACCCCAGAATAAAATTGGATCTTAAGAAAAAGAGTTGTCCTCTACTTTATGAGATGAGGACATCTCACACTTTTTTAAGTGGGGTAGAATGTAAGATTCTCCCCCAGCCTTCGAGGTATACAGGAGTAAGAATCTCCCTTTTTGATCTTATAATTATTCCCTCTCTAAAATAAAAGAAAGATTCTGTTTAAAAAAGGAAGAACCTTTTTCTTGAATACTTCTCAAGAGTCCCAACTGTTTTAAGGATTCAGAACAACGAGTTCAGAAGTGAGAATCGATGTTTTGGATATCAAGGTTTTGGTCTCGAGTACGACCCAAAAGAAGTTCTTTATCTCTTGGGAAGTATAAGAAGTTATCTCCCAGATATTGGACCAAAGAAAGTAGGTGATTTAACTTACGAACTTCTTTTATCTCCTCATCTCAAAGTTCTTAATGCCTTCTATAGAAAATTGTGCCAAACCCAAATCATGGAAAGACGGAAAAACTTCAGTGGCAAGTTACCGTTGGCTTCTAAGTTACGCTAGCTCCTTCCTTTATATAAGTCGTAACTTTTACTTGTCGCTCACAGTAATCTTACTTCCATCGATCTCCTTTCTTTCTTAATCTCCTTCATGGCTTGGCAACAAGAACTAGTTTTATCCATAATGATTCCTCACCTTCAAGACGCAAGTGAATCTGTAAAGAAGGATTTTATAGAGCAGTATGAGCGCTCACTTTTCCCTCACTTGGGAACTTCTGTAGCGCAAACCAAATGGCGGACCTATCAAAACATAACTAGGGTAACACCCTGGGGTCAGCAGCACTTTCGTAACAATGTCCGCTTGGCCATGGTTATTGAAGCTTTGGGTTTGGGTCCCCGATACTACTGCGTCATGAGATCAAGGCATCCTGGGTTTTCTGAGCGGGTCTTCTTACTGGCGTGTTTTCTTCCTCATGAGAAGATATGCCTTTACCCCGTTTTTGGCTTGCCTCTCAGAGGTCCTTTTGTTAGAACACCTCATACCACTGAGATAGGCGCAGCAATAACCCACAGAATCATTCCCATAGATGAGTTACCTTATACTTGTGCAGCTTGTGAGGACTGCTTTTGTGACCATATGATGGACGGGCTTATGGAAGTGTAAAGAGTTCCTCTATCTTTACTGTATAAGTTCCGAGAATGAATAAAGTTTAAATCTTGTTTGTATTTTGAATCTTGCTCTCTTTAAGACTTATCTTGGTGGTTAATCTTGATTAAATTTTTTTTCTAAGTCTCATATTCGTGAATCTTGCGAAATTATCACAAGTTGCGAGATGAGGACATCTCGCGTTTTTTAAGTGGGGTAGAATGTAAGATTCCTCCCCCAACCCCTTTTTGATGTCTAGTATCTTCCCCTGTAATCAATCCCTCTTCAGAAATATAAAAGACTTGTTTCTAACTGTTTTAACCTAGAGAGAGAAAATATTCTAGAGAGAGAATATTCAGATTTTGAATATTTTTGGATAGAAAAATATCTCTTCTAATTCAGATGAGTTCCCCTGAAACAGAAATTCAAAAAGAATTTTCAATGTGCAATTGGAATTAATTGAAAATAGCTATAAAGAACCTTAGCCTAAGGGTCTAGATTTTCAGAAATCTTTAGACTATGGTCCAATTAAGGTTCCTATGGACCAATAGCATCAATCCATGTGTAGGGAGGAGATAAATCCAACTTGTAAAAAGAAAATACCCAAAAATGAGTAAATGCTCACATGAGGTGAAGAGTTGAAAATGTACAAGGTTTATTAGTAAAAAAAACTATGTGCAATATTAAAAATATGAGATATTTTGGGTATAATGATTTTATTATGACACATATGTAAGGAAGGGGAGTCCCTTAAATGCTCACATAAGATGAAGAGTTGAAAATGTACAAGGTTTATTAGTAAAAAACTATGAGCAATATTAAAAATATGACATATGTAAGGAAGGGGAATTCTTTAAAGGAGGTGCATATTTCACATAAGATGAAGAGTTGAAAATGTACAAGGTTTATTAGTAAAAAACTATGAGCAATATTAAAAATATGACATATGTAAGGAAGGGGAATTCTTTAAAGGAGGTGCATATTTCACATAAGATGAAGAGTTGAAAATGTACAAGGATTATTAGTAAAAAAACTATGAGCAATATTAAAATGATTCCATTATGACACATATGTAAGGAAGAGGAGTTCTTTAAAGGAGGTGCATATTTCACATGCTTGAATGAGTTTTAAACTCATAAAAATTGAGATATTTCATCTCTCCTCTCTCCTCATTCAAGTCTAGTTCCAAAAAGTTAGCTTAACTGACATAAAAATGGTCAAATATTGACCAAACTGATTTAGAAAATTCTAGAATCAGTTTGTTTGGTTAGGAGCTCAATTTTTCCTATAAATAGAAGCCTCCCCCTTGTTGAAAAATATATAGTGTTTATGCATCGTTACTCTACTCCACCTAAGCCAAGAACTGTGAATTCATTTAATAATTCACTAGTTTTTGGAGCTTCCCTCTTTCTTCAATCCCAATTAGTGGCTCCATCAACATACTTAACCAATTGATTGGTTGGGGGCCTCTACCGTGAACAAAGAATCAAGCAAGTTGTAAGGTAATTAGTGAATATTGATCTTTCTATAATTTCTCAATGTTTCTCTCTTCTCAACCCCTCTCAAGCTTGAGAAGTTTAATTGGTATGGTTTTTTTTTTAATGCTATTGAAGTTTGAATAGTAATGAAGAGTTACATAATGCTATTGAAGTTAATTTTCATTTATGTTTAAATTCTAATGATTTTTATGTAAATTCTCTCTCTCACTCAAGAAATGGTCATACTCATGAACCGTTCTCAATCCAAATCAAGCTTTTCATAAAGCTTTTCTTTAACCCAAGATTAAGCTATGCTTGAGGCCAAACTAATGGCTTTTTTCTATGCTTTTAGTTTATGTATATTAATGATTCAATCCATTATGGATTGATAATCCAATTAGAGATTATTTTAATTATTTTCTTAATGATAAGCATTATCCCTTAGAAAAATTGAGATTTATCAGTCATAGCAGCGGAGCTATGGCAAAATTTTTATAAAAATTATGCATAAAATAATTTCATTCAAAGCATAAAAAGAGGACTTCCTACCATATTCTAGGAATTATCATCCTAGATTAATTGAAAGAATTTCATTATAATCATGGAGAAATTAAATTTTAATATCATGCATAAAGGATAAGTTTTTATATCAAAAGTGTTATTTTTACCATTTTTATTTCATGCATAGAAGTATGCATAATGGATAAATTTTTATATCAAAAGTATTATTTTTACCATTTTTAATTTCATGCATAGAAGTATGCATAATGGTTAAATTTTTATATCAAAAGTGTTACTTTTACCATTTTTATTTTCATGCATAGAAGTATGCATAATGGGTAAATTTTTATATCAAAAGTGTTATTTTTATCCATTTTATTTTCATGCATAGAAGTATGCATAAAGGATAAATTTTTTTATATCAAAAGTGTTACTTTTATCATTTTTAATTTTCATGCATAGAAGTGTGCATAAAGGATAATTTTTTTATATTAAAAGTGTTACTTTTATCATTTTTAATTTTCATGCATAGAAGTATGCATAAAGGATAATTTTTTTTATATCAAAAGTGTTACTTTTATCATATTGGATTTCATGCATAGAGGTATGCATAAAAGTCGATTATTTTATTATAAAAGTGTGACTTTTATCATAATTGAATTTCATGCATAGAGGTATGCATAAAAGTTGATTATTTTATTGTAAGAGTGTTACTCTTATCATATTGGATTTCATGCATATAGGTATGCATAAAAGATATTCTTTTTATACTAAAAGTGTGATTTTCCTCATAAATGGATTTTATGCATAAATTACATGCATAAGAGAAATTCTTTTATTCTAAAAGTGTAATTCCTACCAAATTGAATTTATGCATAGGAAGATGCATAAAAGATTGATTCAAAAGTGTCATTCTCATCTAAATTGAATTTATGCATAGGAAGATGCATAAAAGATTGAATTTTAATTCAAAAGTATCATTTTCATTTAAAATGAATTTATGCATAGGAAGATGCAAAAAAAGATTGATTTTTACTTCGAAAGTATTAATCTCCTTAAATGAAATTTATGCAAAAATAAATGTGTAAAGAAATCTTATATCAAATATAAGAGTTCTCTTGTATTCTATAAATAGATATGAGATGTGATAGGATGTGATAAGAGGTGTATAAGATGTGATAAGAGGTAATAAGATGAATTAAGATGTGATAAGATGTGTATGAGATGAGGTAAGAAGTGTATGTGATAGGATAAGATGTATATGGGTTGTGATGATAGGGCAAGAATGGATGTGATGTAAAAGATTAGATGTGAAGGCATATGGGGTTATATGAATGGGAATGTGGAAATGGATGTATGTATGTGGATGTGTGGATGTGGAGATGGGAGTGTGGATGTATGAATGTGAAAATGGATGTATGCATGAAGATGTATATGCATAGATGTGAATGTGGATGTAGATGTGGTTGTATAGATGTGAATGTGGAATGTGGATATGGATGTATGTATGTATGTGGATGTAGAGGTGGATGTATAGATGTGAATGAAAATGTGGATGTGGATGTATGTGAATGTGGATGTAGATGTGGATGTATAGATGTGAATGTGGAAAGTGGATGTGGATGTATGTATGTATGTGGATGTGGATGTGGATGTATGTATGTATGTGGATGTAGATGTGGATGTATAGATGTGAATGGAAATGTGGATGTGGATGTATGTGAATGTGGATGTAGATGTGGAGGTGGATGTATAGATGTGAATGAAAATGTGGATGTGGATGTATGTGAATGTGGATGTAGATGTGGATGTATAGATGTGAATGTGGAAAGTGGATGTGGATGTATGTATGTATGTGGATGTGGATGTGGATGTATGTATGTATGTGGATGTAGATGTGGATGTATAGATGTGAATGGAAATGTGGATGTGGATGTATGTGAATGTGGATGTAGATGTGGATGTGGATGTATGTGAATGTGGATGTAGATGTGGATGTATAGATGTGAATGTGGAATGTGGATGTGGATGTATGTATGTATGTGGATGTAGATGTGGATGTATAGATGTGAATGAGAATGTGGATGTGGATGTATGTATGTATATGGATGTGGATGTGGATGTGGATGTATGAATGAGGACGTGATAGTGGATGTATGCATGTGGATGTGGATTTATGGATGTGTATGTATGAATGTGGATATGGGATGTGGATGTATAAATGAGGATGTGAAAATGGAGGTAAGCATGTAGATGTGAATGTGGATGTGGATGTGGATGTATGGATGTGGATATGGATGTGAATATATGATATGTGATGTGAAGGAATCTGAAGTGAAGAGATGAAAAATGATGTGATTGGATGAGTACACATATAAATGGAATGTGGAATAAGTAATGTGGATTAATGAGGGATAATGTGGAAAAATGAGAGTTAATATAGAAATTGTATTTGTAAACTGTTTGTAAATGCTGTTTGTAAATGGCTGTTTTATGTCAAGA
Source organism: Cibotium barometz (assembly GCF_041138505.1). Lineage (NCBI taxonomy): Eukaryota > Viridiplantae > Streptophyta > Polypodiopsida > Cyatheales > Cibotiaceae > Cibotium > Cibotium barometz. The sequence goes on along the minus strand of NC_141105.1, from coordinate 1,081,761 downwards.
ATGCTGGGGAAGCATTTTGACCGTCTTGTGTTTAAGGTCGTGGAGACCTAACTGATAAAGTTGCAACTGCTGACGGAGAGTCAATGGAGGACGTCTCGCGTAGCAAGGTCGACCGAGGTCTTGACCAGCCTCGGTTCGATTTAAATGGTGAGCTTCCGGTACGGTGGATGAGGGACCAAGGAAGCGGCCTATGAGTGAAGCGCTAGGTCACCTGCGAAGGATCCTAGAGGGTGCTGACCATACGGTGCTCGGGCTCTGGGTCGCCGAAGATACCCACACGTGCGTCGTGGAAGATATTGGAACAAGGAGTAAGAGTTGTTTTGTGAAACCGGGCATGGATCTGGTTGATTGACCTTGCTGGTCTTCAATGGATGAGTCCATGGCTCTTTATATGGATCTGTTGGTTGATCTTGCTGATCTTCAACGAGAGTCCATCTTGATTTTTATAAGTGATTATATTACCGAGTATTATGGGCTAGGAACTATTGAAAAGGCCCTTGTGTGGACAGGTGGTGAGCGTTCTAGTTGCCAATGATGCCATAGATACTCTGATGAAGGAATGATGGGAAATTATGAATCAACTGGATAAATTGGAAGATTGTGATCAGTGGTACTATGGTTTCCTTAAAGGATTGTTTTAAAGTTAGCTGATGCTAAGAAAAAGGCAATTTCATATTGGGTGTGTAATTGGTGTGGCTAGTTTTATGTTTGCATGAACTTCCGGCTAGGGGGCCTTGGAACTCTTTTCCTTGGTACCCGGGACAAAACCTAACCAAATTCCAAATTGGATCCCATCACTACAGTGGTTGGGCGGTTGGCTAACCCATGGGATCGGATGGGGTTAGGCTGGACTGATGGATCCGTAAATCGAGATTTAAATTCTATTATTACGATAGATGAAGTAAATCCCGGATAGAAATTGTTCTATGGATAGGAATCAACGGCTGTGCCTCTTGATGGGGAAAAAAGCGTTGATCCCAATGATCCAAGTGCAAGTTCTTCCTTGATTTGACCAAGTACCGTTAAAGGTGCAGTCAGATCAGTTTGATCAGTAATGATCTTGACTACGTTAGAGTAAAGAGTTATCCTGGTGGAATCGCCCGTGCTTTCCGGGTAAAGGAAGTTTTTCCGGTTTCGGTTTTGGACAAACCGACGGATTAGTCTCTTGTCCGGATATCCGTGGGCGAGGCCCCGAGTGTGGGACCCCTGTCCCGCGCGAGAAGTGCTACTTCCGCTGCTAGTACCCCGAATCCGTTGCTCGGTGGGAACAGGGATCTCACAATCGTCGTCCAAGAACTACTGCAGGCCTGATTTAAAACTTCCCTTCTAAGGGGTTATTCCCAATGCGAAATATTGTAGTGAGAGCTCCGATGATGCATGTGGTTTGCAACGTGTTCACTCCTTCCACCTGAACTTTTGTGGGAGTCGATGATGCTTGTTGTATCTCACACTGTCTCATGAGACATTAGGTTATGGCTAGCTCTCCCGTGTTTTATTTGAGACCAATTTCTATGATCACGACCACGCTTCGCCTCCTAGTCTTCCTCTTCTAGGTCAATTACTCAGGCCATGTTAATGGAGATGAAGCAATTACGAAGCTTGGCTTGCCTAGCCTTAACTTCTTTTTTAGCCTTTGCTAAGAATTTATTCATTGCTCTTCTTGGCAGAGCGAGAGAGTTTTCTAGATTCTTCCAAACCTAAGGGTTCATCTCTCTATGTGGCCATTAACTTGATCAGAATATTGAGCTCTCTTTTTCATTGGTGGCAAAAGTCGACATGAGAATCTATGGCCTCAATATATCAAAGCTAATGGTCTTCGTTCCCTCGTCCAAGAAGTCCTCTTTTGTCACATCACACAATGATTACCTATCCCAAGGCTACTTTTTACAAGGTAGCAGGTCTTGAGTCCCAATCAAATTATGGCCGTCCATTCTCATCTAAGAAGAACTACAGGGATGATATAGAACTTCCCTTCCAAGGGGTTATTCCCAATGTGAAACATATAGTACTGAAAGCTCCCATGCATGTGGTTTGGAACGAGCTCACTCCTTCCACCTGCACTTTTGTGGGTGTCAATGATGGCTGTTGTATCTCACACTGTCTCATGATACATTAGGTTATGTCTAGCGCTCCCATGTTTTATTTGAGACCAATTTCTATGGTCATGCAAAACCATAGTCTGCACATTTCACCTCCCAGTCCTCCTTCTAGGTCAATTACTTGGGCCATGATAACGCAGATGGAACAATTACGAAGCTTGGCTTGCCTAGCCTTAACTTCTTTTTTTGCCTTTGCTACTAAGGATTTACTTATTGCTCTTCTTGGCAGAGCGATAGAGTTTTCTAGATTCTTCCAGACATAAGGGTTCATCTCGTTATGTGGCCACCATTAACCTGATCAGAACCTTAAGAATTGAGCTCTCTTTTCCATTGGTGGCAACACATGAGAGTCTACGGCCTCAACATATCAAAGCTAATGCATTGTCTTCATTCCCTCGTCCAAGAAGTACTACATGGGCTCCTCTTTGGTCACATCAGCAGAATGATTTCCGATATCCCAAGGCTACTTATTACAAGGTAGCAGTTCTCGAGTGTCCCAATCAAATTATGCCCATCCATCCTCGTCCAAGAAGTACTATAGGCATGATGTAAAACTTCCCTTCCAAGGAGTTATTCCCAATGTGAAACATAGTAGTGAAAGCTCCTCCTATGTATGTGGTTTGGAACGAGTTCACTCCTTCCTACCTGCACTTTTGTGGGAGTTAATCATGGTTGTTGTATCTCACATTGTCTCATGAGACATTAGGTTATGGCTAGCTCTCTCATGTTTTATTTGAGACCAATTTCTATGGTCATGCAAAACCATATTCTGGCACACTTCACCTCCCAGTCTTCCTCTTCTAGGTTAATTACTTGGGCCATGCTAACAGAGGTGGAGCAATTACGAAGCCTGGCTTTGCTAGCCTTAACTTCTTTTTTAGCCTTTGCTAAAGATTTATTTACTGCTCTTCTTGGCAGAGTGAGAGAGTTTTCTAGATTCTTCCAAACCTAAGGGTTCAGATCACTATGTGGCCATTAACTTGATCAGAACCTGAAAGATATTGAGCTCTCTTTTCCATTGGTGTGGCAAAAGTCCACATGAGAGGTCTATGGCCTCAACATATCGAAGCTAATGCTCTTCATTCCCTCGTCCAAGAAGTACTACATGGGCTCCTCGTTGGTCACATCAGAATGATTATTACCGATATCCCAAGGCTACTCACAAGGTAGTAGTTCTTGAGTCCCAATCAAATTATGCCCATCCATCCTCGTCCCAGAAGAACTACAGGCGTGATAAAAAACTTCCCTTCCAAGGGGTTCTTCCCAATGTGAGACATAGTAGTGAAAGCTCCTATGCATGTGGTTTGGAAGAACGAGTTCTTTCCTTCCGCGTGGACTCTTGTGGGAGTCAATGATGGTTGTTGTATCTCACACTGTCTCATGAGACATTAGGTTACGGCTAGCTCTCCCATGTTTTATTTGAGAGCAATTTCTATGATCATGAGACATTGGGTTATGGCTAGCTCTCCCATGTCTTATTTGAGAGCAATTTCTATGATCATGACCATGGCACACTTCAACTCCTCCTAGTTTTCCTCTGCTAGGTCAATTACTCGGTCCATGTCCTCCAGTCCCAATCAAGTTATTCCCATCCATCCTAATCCAAGAAGTACTACAGGCATGATATAAAACTCCCCTCCCAAAGGGGTTATTCCCAATGTGAAACATAGTAGTGAAAGCTCCTATACATGTGGTCTGGAACGAGTTCACTCCTTCTACCTGCACTTTTGCGGGAGTCAATGATGGTTGTTGTATCTCACGCTACCTCATGAGACATTAGGTTATAGCGAGCTCTCTTATGTTTTATTTGAGACCAATTTCTATGGTCATGCTGGCACGCTTCACCTCCGAGTCTTCCTCTTCTAGGTCGATTGCTTGGGCCATGTTAACGGAGATGGAGCAAGTACGAAGCTTGGCTTTCCTAACCTTAACTTCTTTTTTAGCCTTTGCTCTACTAAGGATTTATTTCTTGCTCTTCTTTGGCAGAGCGAGAGAGTTTTCTAGATTCTTCCAAACCTAAGGGTTCATCTCTCTATGCGGCCGTTAACTTGATTAGAACCTTAAGAATATTGAGCTCTCTTTTTTCCATTGGTGGCAAAGTCCACACCTGAGAGTCTATGGCCTCAACATATCAAAGCTAATGCTCTTCATTCCCTTGTCCAAGAAGTACTACATGGGCTCAGCCTCTTTGGTCACATCACAATGATTACCTATTCTTAGGCTACGTACAAGGTAGCAGTTCTCGAGTCCCAATCAAATTATGGCTATCCATCGTCGTCCAGGAACTACTGCTGCAGGCCTAATTTAAAACTTCCCTTCTAAGGGGTTATTCCCAATGCGAAATATTGTAGTGAGAGCTCCGATGATGCATGTGGTTTGCAACGTGTTCACTCCTTCCACCTGAACTTTTGTGGGAGTCGATGATGCTTGTTGTATCTCACACTGTCTCATGAGACATTAGGTTATGGCTAGCTCTCCCATGTTTTATTTGAGACCAATTTCTATGATCACGACCACGCTTCGCCTCCTAGTCTTCCTCTTCTAGGTCAATTACTCGGGCCATGTTAATGGAGATGAAGCAATTACGAAGCTTGGCTTGCCTAGCCTTAGATTCTTTTTTAGCCTTTGCTAAGAATTTTTTCATTGCTCTTCTTGGCAGAGCGAGAGAGTTTTCTAGATTCTTCCAAACCTAAGGGTTCATCTCTCTATGTGGCCATTAACTTGATCAGAATATTGAGCTCTCTTTTTCATTGGTGGCAAAAGTCGACATGAGAATCTATGGCCTCAATATATCAAAGCTAATGGTCTTCGTTCGCTCGTCCAAGAAGTCCTCTTTTGTCACATCACACAATGATTACCTATCCCAAGGCTACTTTTTACAAGGTAGCAGTTCTTGAGTCGCAATCAAATTATGGCGGTCCATTCTCGTCCAAGAAGAACTACAGGGATGATATAGAACTTCCCTTCCAAGGGGTTATTCCCAATGTGAAACATACAGTACTGAAAGCTCCCATGCATGTGGTTTGGAACGAGCTCACTCCTTCCACATGCACTTTTGTGGGGGTCAATGATGGCTGTTGTATCTCACACTCTCTCATGACACATTAGGTTATGTCCAGCGCTCCCATGTTTTATTTGAGACCAATTTCTATGGTCATGCAAAACCATAGTCTGCACATTTCACCTCCCAGTCCTCCTCTTCTAGGTCAATTACTTGGGCCATGATAACGGAGATGGAACAATTACGAAGCTTGGCTTGCCTAGCCTTAACTTCTTTTTTTTCCTTTGCTACTAAGGATTTACTTATTGCTCTTCTTGGCAGAGTGATAGAGTTTTCTAGATTCTTCCAGACATAAGGGTTCATCTCGTTATGTGGCCACCATTAACCTGATCAGAACCTTAAGAATTGAGCTCTCTTTTCCATTGGTGGCAACACATGAGAGTCTACGGCCTCAACATATCAAAGCTAATGCATTGTCTTCATTCCCTCGTCCAAGAAGTACTACATGGGCTCCTCTTTGGTCACATCAACAGAATGATTTCCGATATCCCAAGGCTACTTATTTCAAGGTAGCAGTTCTCGAGTGTCCCAATCAAATTATGCCCATCCATCCTCGTCCAAGAAGTACTGTAGGCATGATGTAAAACTTTCCTTCCAAGGAGTTATTCCCAATGTGAAACATAGTAGTGAAAGCTCCTCCTATGTATGTGGTTTGGAACGAGTTCACTCCTTCCTACCTGCACTTTTGTGGGAGTTAATCATGGTTGTTGTATCTCACATTGTCTCATGAGACATTAGGTTATGGCTAGCTCTCTCATGTTTTATTTGAGACCAATTTCTATGGTCATGCAAAACCATATTCTGGCACACTTCACCTCCCAGTCTTCCTCTTCTAGGTTAATTACTTGGGCCATGCTAACGGAGGTGGAGCAATTACGAAGCCTGGCTTTGCTAGCCTTAACTTCTTTTTTAGCCTTTGCTAAAGATTTATTTACTGCTCTTCTTGGCAGAGTGAGAGAGTTTTCTAGATTCTTCCAAACCTTAAGGGTTCAGATCACTATGTGGCCATTAACTTGATCAGAACCTGAAAAATATTGAGCTCTCTTTTCCATTGGTGTGGCAAAAGTCCACATGAGAGGTCTATGGCCTCAACATATCGAAGCTAATGCTCTTCATTCCCTCGTCCAAGAAGTACTACATGGGCTCCTCGTTGGTCACATCAGAATGATTATTACCGATATCCCAAGGCTACTCACAAGGTAGTAGTTCTTGAGTCCCAATCAAATTATGCCCATCCATCCTCGTCCCAGAAGAACTACAGGCGTGATAAAAAACTTCCCTTCCAAGGGGTTCTTCCCAATGTGAGACATAGTAGTGAAAGCTCCTATGCATGTGGTTTGGAAGAACGAGTTCTTTCCTTCCGCGTGGACTCTTGTGGGAGTCAATGATGGTTGTTGTATCTCACACTGTCTCATGAGACATTAGGTTACGGCTAGCTCTCCCATGTTTTATTTGAGAGCAATTTCTATGATCATGAGACATTGGGTTATGGCTAGCTCTCCCATGTCTTATTTGAGAGCAATTTCTATGATCATGACCATGGCACACTTCAACTCCTCCTAGTTTTCCTCTGCTAGGTCAATTACTCGGTCCATGTCCTCCAGTCCCAATCAAGTTATGCCCATCCATCCTAATCCAAGAAGTACTACAGGCATGATATAAAACTCCCCTCCCCAAGGGGTTATTCCCAATGTGAAACATAGTAGTCAAAGCTCCTATACATGTAGTCTGGAACGAGTTCACTCCTTCCACCTGCACTTTTGTGGGAGTCAATGATGGTTGTTGTATCTCACGCTACCTCATGAGACATTAGGTTATAGCGAGCTATGTTTTATTTGAGACCAATTTCTATGGTCATGCTGGCACGCTTCACCTCCGAGTCTTCCTCTTCTAAGTCGATTGCTTGGGCCATGTTAACGGAGATGGAGCAAGTACGAAGCTTGGCTTTCCTAACCTTAACTTCTTTTTTAGCCTTTGCTCTACTAAGGATTTATTTCTTGCTCTTCTTTGGCAGAGCGAGAGAGTTTTCTAGATTCTTCCAAACCTAAGGGTTCATCTCTCTATGCGGCCGTTAACTTGATTAGAACCTTAAGAATATTGAGCTCTCGTTTTTCCATTGGTGGCAAAGTCCACACCTGAGAGTCTATGGCCTCAACATATCAAAGCTAATGCTCTTCATTCCCTTGTCCAAGAAGTACTACATGGGCTCAGCCTCTTTGGTCACATCACAATGATTACCTATTCTTAGGCTACGTACAAGGTAGCAGTTCTCGAGTCCCAATCAAATTATGGCTATCCATCGTCGTCCAAGAACTACTGCAGGCCTGATTTAAAACTTCCCTTCTAAGGGGTTATTCCCAATGCAAAATATTGTAGTGAGAGCTCCGATGATGCATGTGGTTTGCAACGTGTTCACTCCTTCCACCTGAACTTTTGTGGGAGTCGATGATGCTTGTTGTATCTCACACTGTCTCATGAGACATTAGGTTATGGCTAGCTCTCCCGTGTTTTATTTGAGACCAATTTCTATGATCACGACCACGCTTCGCCTCCTAGTCTTCCTCTTCTAGGTCAATTACTCGGGCCATGTTAATGGAGATGAAGCAATTACGAAGCTTGGCTTGCCTAGCCTTAACTTCTTTTTTAGCCTTTGCTAAGAATTTATTCATTGCTCTTCTTGGCAGAGCGAGAGAGTTTTCTAGATTCTTCCAAACCTAAGGGTTCATCTCTCTATGTGGCCATTAACTTGATCAGAATATTGAGCTCTCTTTTTCATTGGTGGCAAAAGTCGACATGAGAATCTATGGCCTCAATATATCAAAGCTAATGGTCTTCGTTCCCTCGTCCAAGAAGTCCTCTTTTGTCACATCACACAATGATTACCTATCCCAAGGCTACTTTTTACAAGGTAGCAGTTCTTGAGTCCCAATCAAATTATGGCCGTCCATTCTCGTCCAAGAAGAACTACAGGGATGATATAGAACTTCCCTTCCAAGGGGTTATTCCCAATGTGAAACATATAGTACTGAAAGCTCCCATGCATGTGGTTTGGAACGAGCTCACTCCTTCCACCTGCACTTTTGTGGGGGTCAATGATGGCTGTTGTATCTCACACTGTCTCATGACACATTAGGTTATGTCCAGCGCTCCCATGTTTTATTTGAGACCAATTTCTATGGTCATGCAAAACCATAGTCTGCACATTTCACCTCCCAGTCCTCCTCTTCTAGGTCAATTACTTGGGCCATGATAACGGAGATGGAACAATTACGAAGCTTGGCTTGCCTAGCCTTAACTTCTTTTTTTGCCTTTGCTACTAAGGATTTACTTATTGCTCTTCTTGGCAGAGCGATAGAGTTTTCTAGATTCTTCCAGACATAAGGGTTTATCTCGTTATGTGGCCACCATTAACCTGATCAGAACCTTAAGAATTGATCTCTCTTTTCCATTGGTGGCAACACATGAGAGTCTACGGCCTCAACATATCAAAGCTAATGCATTGTCTTCATTCCCTCGTCCAAGAAGTACTACATGGGCTCCTCTTTGGTCACATCAGCAGAATGATTTCCGATATCCCAAGGCTACTTATTACAAGGTAGCAGTTCTCGAGTGTCCCAATCAAATTATGCCCATCCATCCTCGTCCAAGAAGTACTGTAGGCATGATGTAAAACTTCCCTTCCAAGGAGTTATTCCCAATGTGAAACATAGTAGTGAAAGCTCCTCCTATGTATGTGGTTTGGAACGAGTTCACTCCTTCCTACCTGCACTTTTGTGGGAGTTAATCATGGTTGTTGTATCTCACATTGTCTCATGAGACATTAGGTTATGGCTAGCTCTCTCATGTTTTATTTGAGACCAATTTCTATGGTCATGCAAAACCATATTCTGGCACACTTCACCTCGCAGTCTTCCTCTTCTAGGTTAATTACTTGGGCCATGCTAACGGAGGTGGAGCAATTACGAAGCCTGGCTTTGCTAGCCTTAACTTCTTTTTTAGCCTTTGCTAAAGATTTATTTACTGCTCTTCTTGGCAGAGTGAGAGAGTTTTCTAGATTCTTCCAAACCTAAGGGTTCAGATCACTACGTGGCCATTAACTTGATCAGAACCTGAAAAATATTGAGCTCTCTTTTCCATTGGTGTGGCAAAAGTCCACATGAGAGGTCTATGGCCTCAACATATCGAAGCTAATGCTCTTCATTCCCTCGTCCAAGAAGTACTACATGGGCTCCTCGTTGGTCACATCAGAATGATTATTACCGATATCCCAAGGCTACTCACAAGGTAGTAGTTCTTGAGTCCCAATCAAATTATGCCCATCCATCCTCGTCCCAGAAGAACTACAGGCGTGATAAAAAACTTCCCTTCCAAGGGGTTCTTCCCAATGTGAGACATAGTAGTGAAAGCTCCTATGCATGTGGTTTGGAAGAACGAGTTCTTTCCTTCCGCGTGGACTCTTGTGGGAGTCAATGATGGTTGTTGTATCTCACACTGTCTCATGAGACATTAGGTTACGGCTAGCTCTCCCATGTTTTATTTGAGAGCAATTTCTATGATCATGAGACATTGGGTTATGGCTAGCTCTCCCATGTCTTATTTGAGAGCAATTTCTATGATCATGACCATGGCACACTTCAACTCCTCCTAGTTTTCCTCTGCTAGGTCAATTACTCGGTCCATGTCCTCCAGTCCCAATCAAGTTATGCCCATCCATCCTAATCCAAGAAGTACTACAGGCATGATATAAAACTCCCCTCCCAAAGGGGTTATTCCCAATGTGAAACATAGTAGTGAAAGCTCCTATACATGTGGTCTGGAACGAGTTCACTCCTTCCACCTGCACTTTTGCGGGAGTCAATGATGGTTGTTGTATCTCACGCTACCTCATGAGACATTAGGTTATAGCGAGCTCTCTTATGTTTTATTTGAGACCAATTTCTATGGTCATGCTGGCACGCTTCACCTCCGAGTCTTCCTCTTCTAGGTCGATTGCTTGGGCCATGTTAACGGAGATGGAGCAAGTACGAAGCTTGGCTTTCCTAACCTTAACTTCTTTTTTAGCCTTTGCTCTACTAAGGATTTATTTCTTCCTCTTCTTTGGCAGAGCGAGAGAGTTTTCTAGATTCTTCCAAACCTAAGGGTTCATCTCTCTATGCGGCCGTTAACTTGATTAGAACCTTAAGAATATTGAGCTCTCTTTTTTCCATTGGTGGCAAAGTCCACACCTGAGAGTCTATGGCCTCAACATATCAAAGCTAATGCTCTTCATTCCCTTGTCCAAGAAGTACTACATGGGCTCAGCCTCTTTGGTCACATCACAATGATTACCTATTCTTAGGCTACGTACAAGGTAGCAGTTCTCGAGTCCCAATCAAATTATGGCTATCCATCGTCGTCCAGGAACTACTGCTGCAGGCCTAATTTAAAACTTCCCTTCTAAGGGGTTATTCCCAATGCGAAATATTGTAGTGAGAGCTCCGATGATGCATGTGGTTTGCAACGTGTTCACTCCTTCCACCTGAACTTTTGTGGGAGTCGATGATGCTTGTTGTATCTCACACTGTCTCATGAGACATTAGGTTATGGCTAGCTCTCCCATGTTTTATTTGAGACCAATTTCTATGATCACGACCACGCTTCGCCTCCTAGTCTTCCTCTTCTAGGTCAATTACTCGGGCCATGTTAATGGAGATGAAGCAATTACGAAGCTTGGCTTGCCTAGCCTTAACTTCTTTTTTAGCCTTTGCTAAGAATTTTTTCATTGCTCTTCTTGGCAGAGCGAGAGAGTTTTCTAGATTCTTCCAAACCTAAGGGTTCATCTCTCTATGTGGCCATTAACTTGATCAGAATATTGAGCTCTCTTTTTCATTGGTGGCAAAAGTCGACATGAGAATCTATGGCCTCAATATATCAAAGCTAATGGTCTTCGTTCGCTCGTCCAAGAAGTCCTCTTTTGTCACATCACACAATGATTACCTATCCCAAGGCTACTTTTTACAAGGTAGCAGTTCTTGAGTCGCAATCAAATTATGGCGGTCCATTCTCGTCCAAGAAGAACTACAGGGATGATATAGAACTTCCCTTCCAAGGGGTTATTCCCAATGTGAAACATACAGTACTGAAAGCTCCCATGCATGTGGTTTGGAACGAGCTCACTCCTTCCACCTGCACTTTTGTGGGGGTCAATGATGGCTGTTGTATCTCACACTCTCTCATGACACATTAGGTTATGTCCAGCGCTCCCATGTTTTATTTGAGACCAATTTCTATGGTCATGCAAAACCATAGTCTGCACATTTCACCTCCCAGTCCTCCTCTTCTAGGTCAATTACTTGGGCCATGATAACGGAGATGGAACAATTACGAAGCTTGGCTTGCCTAGCCTTAACTTCTTTTTTTGCCTTTGCTACTAAGGATTTACTTATTGCTCTTCTTGGCAGAGTGATAGAGTTTTCTAGATTCTTCCAGACATAAGGGTTCATCTCGTTATGTGGCCACCATTAACCTGATCAGAACCTTAAGAATTGAGCTCTCTTTTCCATTGGTGGCAACACATGAGAGTCTACGGCCTCAACATATCAAAGCTAATGCATTGTCTTCATTCCCTCGTCCAAGAAGTACTACATGGGCTCCTCTTTGGTCACATCAGCAGAATGATTTCCGATATCCCAAGGCTACTTATTTCAAGGTAGCAGTTCTCGAGTGTCCCAATCAAATTATGCCCATCCATCCTCGTCCAAGAAGTACTGTAGGCATGATGTAAAACTTTCCTTCCAAGGAGTTATTCCCAATGTGAAACATAGTAGTGAAAGCTCCTCCTATGTATGTGGTTTGGAACGAGTTCACTCCTTCCTACCTGCACTTTTGTGGGAGTTAATCATGGTTGTTGTATCTCACATTGTCTCATGAGACATTAGGTTATGGCTAGCTCTCTCATGTTTTATTTGAGACCAATTTCTATGGTCATGCAAAACCATATTCTGGCACACTTCACCTCCCACCAGTCTTCCTCTTCTAGGTTAATTACTTGGGCCATGCTAACGGAGGTGGAGCAATTACGAAGCCTGGCTTTGCTAGCCTTAACTTCTTTTTTAGCCTTTGCTAAAGATTTATTTACTGCTCTTCTTGGCAGAGTGAGAGAGTTTTCTAGATTCTTCCAAACCTTAAGGGTTCAGATCACTATGTGGCCATTAACTTGATCAGAACCTGAAAAATATTGAGCTCTCTTTTCCATTGGTGTGGCAAAAGTCCACATGAGAGGTCTATGGCCTCAACATATCGAAGCTAATGCTCTTCATTCCCTCGTCCAAGAAGTACTACATGGGCTCCTTGTTGGTCACATCAAAATGATTATTACCGATATCCCAAGGCTACTCACAAGGTAGTAGTTCTTGAGTCCCAATCAAATTATGCCCATCCATCCTCGTCCCAGAAGAACTACAGGCGTGATAAAAAACTTCCCTTCCAAGGGGTTCTTCCCAATGTGAGACATAGTAGTGAAAGCTCCTATGCATGTGGTTTGGAAGAACGAGTTCTTTCCTTCCGCGTGGACTCTTGTGGGAGTCAATGATGGTTGTTGTATCTCACACTGTCTCATGAGACATTAGGTTACGGCTAGCTCTCCCATGTTTTATTTGAGAGCAATTTCTATGATCATGAGACATTGGGTTATGGCTAGCTCTCCCATGTCTTATTTGAGAGCAATTTCTATGATCATGACCATGGCACACTTCAACTCCTCCTAGTTTTCCTCTGCTAGGTCAATTACTCGGTCCATGTCCTCCAGTCCCAATCAAGTTATGCCCATCCATCCTAATCCAAGAAGTACTACAGGCATGATATAAAACTCCCCTCCCCAAGGGGTTATTCCCAATGTGAAACATAGTAGTCAAAGCTCCTATACATGTAGTCTGGAACGAGTTCACTCCTTCCACCTGCACTTTTGTGGGAGTCAATGATGGTTGTTGTATCTCACGCTACCTCATGAGACATTAGGTTATAGCGAGCTATGTTTTATTTGAGACCAATTTCTATGGTCATGCTGGCACGCTTCACCTCCGAGTCTTCCTCTTCTAAGTCGATTGCTTGGGCCATGTTAACGGAGATGGAGCAAGTACGAAGCTTGGCTTTCCTAACCTTAACTTCTTTTTTAGCCTTTGCTCTACTAAGGATTTATTTCTTGCTCTTCTTTGGCAGAGCGAGAGAGTTTTCTAGATTCTTCCAAACCTAAGGGTTCATCTCTCTATGCGGCCGTTAACTTGATTAGAACCTTAAGAATATTGAGCTCTCTTTTTTCCATTGGTGGCAAAGTCCACACCTGAGAGTCTATGGCCTCAACATATCAAAGCTAATGCTCTTCATTCCCTTGTCCAAGAAGTACTACATGGGCTCAGCCTCTTTGGTCACATCACAATGATTACCTATTCTTAGGCTACGTACAAGGTAGCAGTTCTCGAGTCCCAATCAAATTATGGCTATCCATCGTCGTCCAAGAACTACTGCAGGCCTGATTTAAAACTTCCCTTCTAAGGGGTTATTCCCAATGCAAAATATTGTAGTGAGAGCTCCGATGATGCATGTGGTTTGCAACGTGTTCACTCCTTCCACCTGAACTTTTGTGGGAGTCGATGATGCTTGTTGTATCTCACACTGTCTCATGAGACATTAGGTTATGGCTAGCTCTCCCGTGTTTTATTTGAGACCAATTTCTATGATCACGACCACGCTTCGCCTCCTAGTCTTCCTCTTCTAGGTCAATTACTCGGGCCATGTTAATGGAGATGAAGCAATTACGAAGCTTGGCTTGCCTAGCCTTAACTTCTTTTTTAGCCTTTGCTAAGAATTTATTCATTGCTCTTCTTGGCAGAGCGAGAGAGTTTTCTAGATTCTTCCAAACCTAAGGGTTCGTCTCTCTATGTGGCCATTAACTTGATCAGAATATTGAGCTCTCTTTTTCATTGGTGGCAAAAGTCGACATGAGAATCTATGGCCTCAATATATCAAAGCTAATGGTCTTCGTTCCCTCGTCCAAGAAGTCCTCTTTTGTCACATCACACAATGATTACCTATCCCAAGGCTACTTTTTACAAGGTAGCAGTTCTTGAGTCCCAATCAAATTATGGCCGTCCATTCTCGTCCAAGAAGAACTACAGGGATGATATAGAACTTCCCTTCCAAGGGGTTATTCCCAATGTGAAACATATAGTACTGAAAGCTCCCATGCATGTGGTTTGGAACGAGCTCACTCCTTCCACCTGCACTTTTGTGGGGGTCAATGATGGCTGTTGTATCTCACACTGTCTCATGACACATTAGGTTATGTCCAGCGCTCCCATGTTTTATTTGAGACCAATTTCTATGGTCATGCAAAACCATAGTCTGCACATTTCACCTCCCAGTCCTCCTCTTCTAGGTCAATTACTTGGGCCATGATAACGGAGATGGAACAATTACGAAGCTTGGCTTGCCTAGCCTTAACTTCTTTTTTTGCCTTTGCTACTAAGGATTTACTTATTGCTCTTCTTGGCAGAGCGATAGAGTTTTCTAGATTCTTCCAGACATAAGGGTTTATCTCGTTATGTGGCCACCATTAACCTGATCAGAACCTTAAGAATTGATCTCTCTTTTCCATTGGTGGCAACACATGAGAGTCTACGGCCTCAACATATCAAAGCTAATGCATTGTCTTCATTCCCTCGTCCAAGAAGTACTACATGGGCTCCTCTTTGGTCACATCAGCAGAATGATTTCCGATATCCCAAGGCTACTTATTACAAGGTAGCAGTTCTCGAGTGTCCCAATCAAATTATGCCCATCCATCCTCGTCCAAGAAGTACTGTAGGCATGATGTAAAACTTCCCTTCCAAGGAGTTATTCCCAATGTGAAACATAGTAGTGAAAGCTCCTCCTATGTATGTGGTTTGGAACGAGTTCACTCCTTCCTACCTGCACTTTTGTGGGAGTTAATCATGGTTGTTGTATCTCACATTGTCTCATGAGACATTAGGTTATGGCTAGCTCTCTCATGTTTTATTTGAGACCAATTTCTATGGTCATGCAAAACCATATTCTGGCACACTTCACCTCCCAGTCTTCCTCTTCTAGGTTAATTACTTGGGCCATGCTAACGAAGCTTGGCTTGCCTAGCCTTAACTTCTTTTTTAGCCTTTGCTAAGAATTTTTTCATTGCTCTTCTTGGCAGAGCGAGAGAGTTTTCTAGATTCTTCCAAACCTAAGGGTTCATCTCTCTATGTGGCCATTAACTTGATCAGAATATTGAGCTCTCTTTTTCATTGGTGGCAAAAGTCGACATGAGAATCTATGGCCTCAATATATCAAAGCTAATGGTCTTCGTTCGCTCGTCCAAGAAGTCCTCTTTTGTCACATCACACAATGATTACCTATCCCAAGGCTACTTTTTACAAGGTAGCAGTTCTTGAGTCGCAATCAAATTATGGCGGTCCATTCTCGTCCAAGAAGAACTACAGGGATGATATAGAACTTCCCTTCCAAGGGGTTATTCCCAATGTGAAACATACAGTACTGAAAGCTCCCATGCATGTGGTTTGGAACGAGCTCACTCCTTCCACCTGCACTTTTGTGGGGGTCAATGATGGCTGTTGTATCTCACACTCTCTCATGACACATTAGGTTATGTCCAGCGCTCCCATGTTTTATTTGAGACCAATTTCTATGGTCATGCAAAACCATAGTCTGCACATTTCACCTCCCAGTCCTCCTCTTCTAGGTCAATTACTTGGGCCATGATAACGGAGATGGAACAATTACGAAGCTTGGCTTGCCTAGCCTTAACTTCTTTTTTTGCCTTTGCTACTAAGGATTTACTTATTGCTCTTCTTGGCAGAGTGATAGAGTTTTCTAGATTCTTCCAGACATAAGGGTTCATCTCGTTATGTGGCCACCATTAACCTGATCAGAACCTTAAGAATTGAGCTCTCTTTTCCATTGGTGGCAACACATGAGAGTCTACGGCCTCAACATATCAAAGCTAATGCATTGTCTTCATTCCCTCGTCCAAGAAGTACTACATGGGCTCCTCTTTGGTCACATCAGCAGAATGATTTCCGATATCCCAAGGCTACTTATTTCAAGGTAGCAGTTCTCGAGTGTCCCAATCAAATTATGCCCATCCATCCTCGTCCAAGAAGTACTGTAGGCATGATGTAAAACTTTCCTTCCAAGGAGTTATTCCCAATGTGAAACATAGTAGTGAAAGCTCCTCCTATGTATGTGGTTTGGAACGAGTTCACTCCTTCCTACCTGCACTTTTGTGGGAGTTAATCATGGTTGTTGTATCTCACATTGTCTCATGAGACATTAGGTTATGGCTAGCTCTCTCATGTTTTATTTGAGACCAATTTCTATGGTCATGCAAAACCATATTCTGGCACACTTCACCTCCCAGTCTTCCTCTTCTAGGTTAATTACTTGGGCCATGCTAACGGAGGTGGAGCAATTACGAAGCCTGGCTTTGCTAGCCTTAACTTCTTTTTTAGCCTTTGCTAAAGATTTATTTACTGCTCTTCTTGGCAGAGTGAGAAAGTTTTCTAGATTCTTCCAAACCTTAAGGGTTCAGATCACTATGTGGCCATTAACTTGATCAGAACCTGAAAAATATTGAGCTCTCTTTTCCATTGGTGTGGCAAAAGTCCACATGAGAGGTCTATGGCCTCAACATATCGAAGCTAATGCTCTTCATTCCCTCGTCCAAGAAGTACTACATGGGCTCCTCGTTGGTCACATCAAAATGATTATTACCGATATCCCAAGGCTACTCACAAGGTAGTAGTTCTTGAGTCCCAATCAAACTATGCCCATCCATCCTCGTCCCAGAAGAACTACAGGCGTGATAAAAAACTTCCCTTCCAAGGGGTTCTTCCCAATGTGAGACATAGTAGTGAAAGCTCCTATGCATGTGGTTTGGAAGAACGAGTTCTTTCCTTCCGCGTGGACTCTTGTGGGAGTCAATGATGGTTGTTGTAAGCTCCTATACATGTGGTCCGGAATGAGTTCACTCCTTCCACCTGCACTTTTGCGGGAGTCAATGATGGTTGTTGTATCTCACGCTACCTCATGAGACATTAGGTTATAGCGAGCTCTCTTATGTTTTATTTGAGACCAATTTCTATGGTCATGCTGGCACGCTTCACCTCCGAGTCTTCCTCTTCTAGGTCGATTGCTTGGGCCATGTTAACGGAGATGGAGCAAGTACGAAGCTTGGCTTTCCTAACCTTAACTTCTTTTTTAGCCTTTGCTCTACTAAGGATTTATTTCTTCCTCTTCTTTGGCAGAGCGAGAGAGTTTTCTAGATTCTTCCAAACCTAAGGGTTCATCTCTCTATGCGGCCGTTAACTTGATTAGAACCTTAAGAATATTGAGCTCTCTTTTTTCCATTGGTGGCAAAGTCCACACCTGAGAGTCTATGGCCTCAACATATCAAAGCTAATGCTCTTCATTCCCTTGTCCAAGAAGTACTACATGGGCTCAGCCTCTTTGGTCACATCACAATGATTACCTATTCTTAGGCTACGTACAAGGTAGCAGTTCTCGAGTCCCAATCAAATTATGGCTATCCATCGTCGTCCAGGAACTACTGCTGCAGGCCTAATTTAAAACTTCCCTTCTAAGGGGTTATTCCCAATGCGAAATATTGTAGTGAGAGCTCCGATGATGCATGTGGTTTGCAACGTGTTCACTCCTTCCACCTGAACTTTTGTGGGAGTCGATGATGCTTGTTGTATCTCACACTGTCTCATGAGACATTAGGTTATGGCTAGCTCTCCCATGTTTTATTTGAGACCAATTTCTATGATCACGACCACGCTTCGCCTCCTAGTCTTCCTCTTCTAGGTCAATTACTCGGGCCATGTTAATGGAGATGAAGCAATTACGAAGCTTGGCTTGCCTAGCCTTAACTTCTTTTTTAGCCTTTGCTAAGAATTTTTTCATTGCTCTTCTTGGCAGAGCGAGAGAGTTTTCTAGATTCTTCCAAACCTAAGGGTTCATCTCTCTATGTGGCCATTAACTTGATCAGAATATTGAGCTCTCTTTTTCATTGGTGGCAAAAGTCGACATGAGAATCTATGGCCTCAATATATCAAAGCTAATGGTCTTCGTTCCCTCGTCCAAGAAGTCCTCTTTTGTCACATCACACAATGATTACCTATCCCAAGGCTACTTTTTACAAGGTAGCAGTTCTTGAGTCCCAATCAAATTATGGCGGTCCATTCTCGTCAAAGAAGAACTACAGGGATGATATAGAACTTCCCTTCCAAGGGGTTATTCGCAATGTGAAACATACAGTACTGAAAGCTCCCATGCATGTGGTTTGGAACGAGCTCACTCCTTCCACCTGCACTTTTGTGGGGGTCAATGATGGCTGTTGTATCTCACACTGTCTCATGACACATTAGGTTATGTCCAGCGCTCCCATGTTTTATTTGAGACCAATTTCTATGGTCATGCAAAACCATAGTCTGCACATTTCACCTCCCAGTCCTCCTCTTCTAGGTCAATTACTTGGGCCATGATAACGGAGATGGAACAATTACGAAGCTTGGCTTGCCTAGCCTTAACTTCTTTTTTTGCCTTTGCTACTAAGGATTTACTTATTGATCTTCTTGGCAGAGCGATAGAGTTTTCTAGATTCTTCCAGACATAAGGGTTCATCTCGTTATGTGGCCACCATTAACCTGATCAGAACCTTAAGAATTGAGCTCTCTTTTCCATTGGTGGCAACACATGAGAGTCTACGGCCTCAACATATCAAAGCTAATGCATTGTCTTCATTCCCTCGTCCAAGAAGTACTACATGGGCTCCTCTTTGGTCACATCAGCAGAATGATTTCCGATATCCCAAGGCTACTTATTACAAGGTAGCAGTTCTCGAGTGTCCCAATCAAATTATGCCCATCCATCCTTGTCCAAGAAGTACTGTAGGCATGATGTAAAACTTCCCTTCCAAGGAGTTATTCCCAATGTGAAACATAGTAGTGAAAGCTCCTCCTATGTATGTGGTTTGGAACGAGTTCACTCCTTCCTACCTGCACTTTTGTGGGAGTTAATCATGGTTGTTGTATCTCACATTGTCTCATGAGACATTAGGTTATGGCTAGCTCTCTCATGTTTTATTTGAGACCAATTTCTATGGTCATGCAAAACCATATTCTGGCACACTTCACCTCCCACCAGTCTTCCTCTTCTAGGTTAATTACTTGGGCCATGCTGACGGAGGTGGAGCAATTACGAAGCCTGGCTTTGCTAGCCTTAACTTCTTTTTTAGCCTTTGCTAAAGATTTATTTACTGCTCTTCTTGGCAGAGTGAGAGAGTTTTCTAGATTCTTCCAAACCTAAGGGTTCAGATCACTACGTGGCCATTAACTTGATCAGAACCTGAAAAATATTGAGCTCTCTTTTCCATTGGTGTGGCAAAAGTCCACATGAGAGGTCTATGGCCTCAACATATCGAAGCTAATGCTCTTCATTCCCTCGTCCAAGAAGTACTACATGGGCTCCTCGTTGGTCACATCAGAATGATTATTACCGATATCCCAAGGCTACTCACAAGGTAGTAGTTCTTGAGTCCCAATCAAATTATGCCCATCCATCCTCGTCCCAGAAGAACTACAGGCGTGATAAAAAACTTCCCTTCCAAGGGGTTCTTCCCAATGTGAGACATAGTAGTGAAAGCTCCTATGCATGTGGTTTGGAAGAACGAGTTCTTTCCTTCCGCGTGGACTCTTGTGGGAGTCAATGATGGTTGTTGTATCTCACACTGTCTCATGAGACATTAGGTTACGGCTAGCTCTCCCATGTTTTATTTGAGAGCAATTTCTATGATCATGAGACATTGGGTTATGGCTAGCTCTCCCATGTCTTATTTGAGAGCAATTTCTATGATCATGACCATGGCACACTTCAACTCCTCCTAGTTTTCCTCTGCTAGGTCAATTACTCGGTCCATGTCCTCCAGTCCCAATCAAGTTATGCCCATCCATCCTAATCCAAGAAGTACTACAGGCATGATATAAAACTCCCCTCCCAAAGGGGTTATTCCCAATGTGAAACATAGTAGTGAAAGCTCCTATACATGTGGTCTGGAACGAGTTCACTCCTTCCACCTGCACTTTTGCGGGAGTCAATGATGGTTGTTGTATCTCACGCTACCTCATGAGACATTAGGTTATAGCGAGCTCTCTTATGTTTTATTTGAGACCAATTTCTATGGTCATGCTGGCACGCTTCACCTCCGAGTCTTCCTCTTCTAGGTCGATTGCTTGGGCCATGTTAACGGAGATGGAGCAAGTACGAAGCTTGGCTTTCCTAACCTTAACTTCTTTTTTAGCCTTTGCTCTACTAAGGATTTATTTCTTCCTCTTCTTTGGCAGAGCGAGAGAGTTTTCTAGATTCTTCCAAACCTAAGGGTTCATCTCTCTATGCGGCCGTTAACTTGATTAGAACCTTAAGAATATTGAGCTCTCTTTTTTCCATTGGTGGCAAAGTCCACACCTGAGAGTCTATGGCCTCAACATATCAAAGCTAATGCTCTTCATTCCCTTGTCCAAGAAGTACTACATGGGCTCAGCCTCTTTGGTCACATCACAATGATTACCTATTCTTAGGCTACGTACAAGGTAGCAGTTCTCGAGTCCCAATCAAATTATGGCTATCCATCGTCGTCCAGGAACTACTGCTGCAGGCCTAATTTAAAACTTCCCTTCTAAGGGGTTATTCCCAATGCGAAATATTGTAGTGAGAGCTCCGATGATGCATGTGGTTTGCAACGTGTTCACTCCTTCCACCTGAACTTTTGTGGGAGTCGATGATGCTTGTTGTATCTCACACTGTCTCATGAGACATTAGGTTATGGCTAGCTCTCCCATGTTTTATTTGAGACCAATTTCTATGATCACGACCACGCTTCGCCTCCTAGTCTTCCTCTTCTAGGTCAATTACTCGGGCCATGTTAATGGAGATGAAGCAATTACGAAGCTTGGCTTGCCTAGCCTTAACTTCTTTTTTAGCCTTTGCTAAGAATTTTTTCATTGCTCTTCTTGGCAGAGCGAGAGAGTTTTCTAGATTCTTCCAAACCTAAGGGTTCATCTCTCTATGTGGCCATTAACTTGATCAGAATATTGAGCTCTCTTTTTCATTGGTGGCAAAAGTCGACATGAGAATCTATGGCCTCAATATATCAAAGCTAATGGTCTTCGTTCCCTCGTCCAAGAAGTCCTCTTTTGTCACATCACACAATGATTACCTATCCCAAGGCTACTTTTTACAAGGTAGCAGTTCTTGAGTCCCAATCAAATTATGGCGGTCCATTCTCGTCAAAGAAGAACTACAGGGATGATATAGAACTTCCCTTCCAAGGGGTTATTCGCAATGTGAAACATACAGTACTGAAAGCTCCCATGCATGTGGTTTGGAACGAGCTCACTCCTTCCACCTGCACTTTTGTGGGGGTCAATGATGGCTGTTGTATCTCACACTGTCTCATGACACATTAGGTTATGTCCAGCGCTCCCATGTTTTATTTGAGACCAATTTCTATGGTCATGCAAAACCATAGTCTGCACATTTCACCTCCCAGTCCTCCTCTTCTAGGTCAATTACTTGGGCCATGATAACGGAGATGGAACAATTACGAAGCTTGGCTTGCCTAGCCTTAACTTCTTTTTTTGCCTTTGCTACTAAGGATTTACTTATTGATCTTCTTGGCAGAGCGATAGAGTTTTCTAGATTCTTCCAGACATAAGGGTTCATCTCGTTATGTGGCCACCATTAACCTGATCAGAACCTTAAGAATTGAGCTCTCTTTTCCATTGGTGGCAACACATGAGAGTCTACGGCCTCAACATATCAAAGCTAATGCATTGTCTTCATTCCCTCGTCCAAGAAGTACTACATGGGCTCCTCTTTGGTCACATCAGCAGAATGATTTCCGATATCCCAAGGCTACTTATTACAAGGTAGCAGTTCTCGAGTGTCCCAATCAAATTATGCCCATCCATCCTTGTCCAAGAAGTACTGTAGGCATGATGTAAAACTTCCCTTCCAAGGAGTTATTCCCAATGTGAAACATAGTAGTGAAAGCTCCTCCTATGTATGTGGTTTGGAACGAGTTCACTCCTTCCTACCTGCACTTTTGTGGGAGTTAATCATGGTTGTTGTATCTCACATTGTCTCATGAGACATTAGGTTATGGCTAGCTCTCTCATGTTTTATTTGAGACCAATTTCTATGGTCATGCAAAACCATATTCTGGCACACTTCACCTCCCACCAGTCTTCCTCTTCTAGGTTAATTACTTGGGCCATGCTGACGGAGGTGGAGCAATTACGAAGCCTGGCTTTGCTAGCCTTAACTTCTTTTTTAGCCTTTGCTAAAGATTTATTTACTGCTCTTCTTGGCAGAGTGAGAGAGTTTTCTAGATTCTTCCAAACCTAAGGGTTCAGATCACTACGTGGCCATTAACTTGATCAGAACCTGAAAAATATTGAGCTCTCTTTTCCATTGGTGTGGCAAAAGTCCACATGAGAGGTCTATGGCCTCAACATATCGAAGCTAATGCTCTTCATTCCCTCGTCCAAGAAGTACTACATGGGCTCCTCGTTGGTCACATCAGAATGATTATTACCGATATCCCAAGGCTACTCACAAGGTAGTAGTTCTTGAGTCCCAATCAAATTATGCCCATCCATCCTCGTCCCAGAAGAACTACAGGCGTGATAAAAAACTTCCCTTCCAAGGGGTTCTTCCCAATGTGAGACATAGTAGTGAAAGCTCCTATGCATGTGGTTTGGAAGAACGAGTTCTTTCCTTCCGCGTGGACTCTTGTGGGAGTCAATGATGGTTGTTGTATCTCACACTGTCTCATGAGACATTAGGTTACGGCTAGCTCTCCCATGTTTTATTTGAGAGCAATTTCTATGATCATGAGACATTGGGTTATGGCTAGCTCTCCCATGTCTTATTTGAGAGCAATTTCTATGATCATGACCATGGCACACTTCAACTCCTCCTAGTTTTCCTCTGCTAGGTCAATTACTCGGTCCATGTCCTCCAGTCCCAATCAAGTTATGCCCATCCATCCTAATCCAAGAAGTACTACAGGCATGATATAAAACTCCCCTCCCAAAGGGGTTATTCCCAATGTGAAACATAGTAGTGAAAGCTCCTATACATGTGGTCTGGAACGAGTTCACTCCTTCCACCTGCACTTTTGCGGGAGTCAATGATGGTTGTTGTATCTCACGCTACCTCATGAGACATTAGGTTATAGCGAGCTCTCTTATGTTTTATTTGAGACCAATTTCTATGGTCATGCTGGCACGCTTCACCTCCGAGTCTTCCTCTTCTAGGTCGATTGCTTGGGCCATGTTAACGGAGATGGAGCAAGTACGAAGCTTGGCTTTCCTAACCTTAACTTCTTTTTTAGCCTTTGCTCTACTAAGGATTTATTTCTTCCTCTTCTTTGGCAGAGCGAGAGAGTTTTCTAGATTCTTCCAAACCTAAGGGTTCATCTCTCTATGCGGCCGTTAACTTGATTAGAACCTTAAGAATATTGAGCTCTCTTTTTTCCATTGGTGGCAAAGTCCACACCTGAGAGTCTATGGCCTCAACATATCAAAGCTAATGCTCTTCATTCCCTTGTCCAAGAAGTACTACATGGGCTCAGCCTCTTTGGTCACATCACAATGATTACCTATTCTTAGGCTACGTACAAGGTAGCAGTTCTCGAGTCCCAATCAAATTATGGCTATCCATCGTCGTCCAGGAACTACTGCTGCAGGCCTAATTTAAAACTTCCCTTCTAAGGGGTTATTCCCAATGCGAAATATTGTAGTGAGAGCTCCGATGATGCATGTGGTTTGCAACGTGTTCACTCCTTCCACCTGAACTTTTGTGGGAGTCGATGATGCTTGTTGTATCTCACACTGTCTCATGAGACATTAGGTTATGGCTAGCTCTCCCATGTTTTATTTGAGACCAATTTCTATGATCACGACCACGCTTCGCCTCCTAGTCTTCCTCTTCTAGGTCAATTACTCGGGCCATGTTAATGGAGATGAAGCAATTACGAAGCTTGGCTTGCCTAGCCTTAACTTCTTTTTTAGCCTTTGCTAAGAATTTTTTCATTGCTCTTCTTGGCAGAGCGAGAGAGTTTTCTAGATTCTTCCAAACCTAAGGGTTCATCTCTCTATGTGGCCATTAACTTGATCAGAATATTGAGCTCTCTTTTTCATTGGTGGCAAAAGTCGACATGAGAATCTATGGCCTCAATATATCAAAGCTAATGGTCTTCGTTCGCTCGTCCAAGAAGTCCTCTTTTGTCACATCACACAATGATTACCTATCCCAAGGCTACTTTTTACAAGGTAGCAGTTCTTGAGTCGCAATCAAATTATGGCGGTCCATTCTCGTCCAAGAAGAACTACAGGGATGATATAGAACTTCCCTTCCAAGGGGTTATTCCCAATGTGAAACATACAGTACTGAAAGCTCCCATGCATGTGGTTTGGAACGAGCTCACTCCTTCCACCTGCACTTTTGTGGGGGTCAATGATGGCTGTTGTATCTCACACTCTCTCATGACACATTAGGTTATGTCCAGCGCTCCCATGTTTTATTTGAGACCAATTTCTATGGTCATGCAAAACCATAGTCTGCACATTTCACCTCCCAGTCCTCCTCTTCTAGGTCAATTACTTGGGCCATGATAACGGAGATGGAACAATTACGAAGCTTGGCTTGCCTAGCCTTAACTTCTTTTTTTGCCTTTGCTACTAAGGATTTACTTATTGCTCTTCTTGGCAGAGTGATAGAGTTTTCTAGATTCTTCCAGACATAAGGGTTCATCTCGTTATGTGGCCACCATTAACCTGATCAGAACCTTAAGAATTGAGCTCTCTTTTCCATTGGTGGCAACACATGAGAGTCTACGGCCTCAACATATCAAAGCTAATGCATTGTCTTCATTCCCTCGTCCAAGAAGTACTACATGGGCTCCTCTTTGGTCACATCAGCAGAATGATTTCCGATATCCCAAGGCTACTTATTTCAAGGTAGCAGTTCTCGAGTGTCCCAATCAAATTATGCCCATCCATCCTCGTCCAAGAAGTACTGTAGGCATGATGTAAAACTTTCCTTCCAAGGAGTTATTCCCAATGTGAAACATAGTAGTGAAAGCTCCTCCTATGTATGTGGTTTGGAACGAGTTCACTCCTTCCTACCTGCACTTTTGTGGGAGTTAATCATGGTTGTTGTATCTCACATTGTCTCATGAGACATTAGGTTATGGCTAGCTCTCTCATGTTTTATTTGAGACCAATTTCTATGGTCATGCAAAACCATATTCTGGCACACTTCACCTCCCAGTCTTCCTCTTCTAGGTTAATTACTTGGGCCATGCTAACGGAGGTGGAGCAATTACGAAGCCTGGCTTTGCTAGCCTTAACTTCTTTTTTAGCCTTTGCTAAAGATTTATTTACTGCTCTTCTTGGCAGAGTGAGAAAGTTTTCTAGATTCTTCCAAACCTTAAGGGTTCAGATCACTATGTGGCCATTAACTTGATCAGAACCTGAAAAATATTGAGCTCTCTTTTCCATTGGTGTGGCAAAAGTCCACATGAGAGGTCTATGGCCTCAACATATCGAAGCTAATGCTCTTCATTCCCTCGTCCAAGAAGTACTACATGGGCTCCTCGTTGGTCACATCAAAATGATTATTACCGATATCCCAAGGCTACTCACAAGGTAGTAGTTCTTGAGTCCCAATCAAACTATGCCCATCCATCCTCGTCCCAGAAGAACTACAGGCGTGATAAAAAACTTCCCTTCCAAGGGGTTCTTCCCAATGTGAGACATAGTAGTGAAAGCTCCTATGCATGTGGTTTGGAAGAACGAGTTCTTTCCTTCCGCGTGGACTCTTGTGGGAGTCAATGATGGTTGTTGTATCTCACACTGTCTCATGAGACATTAGGTTACGGCTAGCTCTCCCATGTTTTATTTGAGAGCAATTTCTATGATCATGAGACATTGGGTTATGGCTAGCTCTCCCATGTCTTATTTGAGAGCAATTTCTATGATCATGACCATGGCACACTTCAACTCCTCCTAGTTTTCCTCTGCTAGGTCAATTACTCGGTCCATGTCCTCCAGTCCCAATCAAGTTATGCCCATCCATCCTAATCCAAGAAGTACTACAGGCATGATATAAAACTCCCCTCCCCAAGGGGTTATTCCCAATGTGAAACATAGTAGTCAAAGCTCCTATACATGTAGTCTGGAACGAGTTCACTCCTTCCACCTGCACTTTTGTGGGAGTCAATGATGGTTGTTGTATCTCACGCTACCTCATGAGACATTAGGTTATAGCGAGCTATGTTTTATTTGAGACCAATTTCTATGGTCATGCTGGCACGCTTCACCTCCGAGTCTTCCTCTTCTAAGTCGATTGCTTGGGCCATGTTAACGGAGATGGAGCAAGTACGAAGCTTGGCTTTCCTAACCTTAACTTCTTTTTTAGCCTTTGCTCTACTAAGGATTTATTTCTTGCTCTTCTTTGGCAGAGCGAGAGAGTTTTCTAGATTCTTCCAAACCTAAGGGTTCATCTCTCTATGCGGCCGTTAACTTGATTAGAACCTTAAGAATATTGAGCTCTCTTTTTTCCATTGGTGGCAAAGTCCACACCTGAGAGTCTATGGCCTCAACATATCAAAGCTAATGCTCTTCATTCCCTTGTCCAAGAAGTACTACATGGGCTCAGCCTCTTTGGTCACATCACAATGATTACCTATTCTTAGGCTACGTACAAGGTAGCAGTTCTCGAGTCCCAATCAAATTATGGCTATCCATCGTCGTCCAAGAACTACTGCAGGCCTGATTTAAAACTTCCCTTCTAAGGGGTTATTCCCAATGCAAAATATTGTAGTGAGAGCTCCGATGATGCATGTGGTTTGCAACGTGTTCACTCCTTCCACCTGAACTTTTGTGGGAGTCGATGATGCTTGTTGTATCTCACACTGTCTCATGAGACATTAGGTTATGGCTAGCTCTCCCGTGTTTTATTTGAGACCAATTTCTATGATCACGACCACGCTTCGCCTCCTAGTCTTCCTCTTCTAGGTCAATTACTCGGGCCATGTTAATGGAGATGAAGCAATTATGAAGCTTGGCTTGCCTAGCCTTAACTTCTTTTTTAGCCTTTGCTAAGAATTTATTCATTGCTCTTCTTGGCAGAGCGACAGAGTTTTCTAGATTCTTCCAAACCTAAGGGTTCATCTCTCTATGTGGCCATTAACTTGATCAGAATATTGAGCTCTCTTTTTCATTGGTGGCAAAAGTCGACATGAGAATCTATGGCCTCAATATATCAAAGCTAATGGTCTTCGTTCCCTCGTCCAAGAAGTCCTCTTTTGTCACATCACACAATGATTACCTATCCCAAGGCTACTTTTTACAAGGTAGCAGTTCTTGAGTCCCAATCAAATTATGGCCGTCCATTCTCGTCCAAGAAGAACTACAGGGATGATATAGAACTTCCCTTCCAAGGGGTTATTCCCAATGTGAAACATATAGTACTGAAAGCTCCCATGCATGTGGTTTGGAACGAGCTCACTCCTTCCACCTGCACTTTTGTGGGGGTCAATGATGGCTGTTGTATCTCACACTGTCTCATGACACATTAGGTTATGTCCAGCGCTCCCATGTTTTATTTGAGACCAATTTCTATGGTCATGCAAAACCATAGTCTGCACATTTCACCTCCCAGTCCTCCTCTTCTAGGTCAATTACTTGGGCCATGATAACGGAGATGGAACAATTACGAAGCTTGGCTTGCCTAGCCTTAACTTCTTTTTTTGCCTTTGCTACTAAGGATTTACTTATTGCTCTTCTTGGCAGAGCGATAGAGTTTTCTAGATTCTTCCAGACATAAGGGTTTATCTCGTTATGTGGCCACCATTAACCTGATCAGAACCTTAAGAATTGATCTCTCTTTTCCATTGGTGGCAACACATGAGAGTCTACGGCCTCAACATATCAAAGCTAATGCATTGTCTTCATTCCCTCGTCCAAGAAGTACTACATGGGCTCCTCTTTGGTCACATCAGCAGAATGATTTCCGATATCCCAAGGCTACTTATTACAAGGTAGTAGTTCTCGAGTGTCCCAATCAAATTATGCCCATCCATCCTCGTCCAAGAAGTACTGTAGGCATGATGTAAAACTTCCCTTCCAAGGAGTTATTCCCAATGTGAAACATAGTAGTGAAAGCTCCTCCTATGTATGTGGTTTGGAACGAGTTCACTCCTTCCTACCTGCACTTTTGTGGGAGTTAATCATGGTTGTTGTATCTCACATTGTCTCATGAGACATTAGGTTATGGCTAGCTCTCTCATGTTTTATTTGAGACCAATTTCTATGGTCATGCAAAACCATATTCTGGCACACTTCACCTCCCAGTCTTCCTCTTCTAGGTTAATTACTTGGGCCATGCTAACGGAGGTGGAGCAATTACGAAGCCTGGCTTTGCTAGCCTTAACTTCTTTTTTAGCCTTTGCTAAAGATTTATTTACTGCTCTTCTTGGCAGAGTGAGAGAGTTTTCTAGATTCTTCCAAACCTAAGGGTTCAGATCACTACGTGGCCATTAACTTGATCAGAACCTGAAAAATATTGAGCTCTCTTTTCCATTGGTGTGGCAAAAGTCCACATGAGAGGTCTATGGCCTCAACATATCGAAGCTAATGCTCTTCATTCCCTCGTCCAAGAAGTACTACATGGGCTCCTCGTTGGTCACATCAGAATGATTATTACCGATATCCCAAGGCTACTCACAAGGTAGTAGTTCTTGAGTCCCAATCAAATTATGCCCATCCATCCTCGTCCCAGAAGAACTACAGGCGTGATAAAAAACTTCCCTTCCAAGGGGTTCTTCCCAATGTGAGACATAGTAGTGAAAGCTCCTATGCATGTGGTTTGGAAGAACGAGTTCTTTCCTTCCGCGTGGACTCTTGTGGGAGTCAATGATGGTTGTTGTATCTCACACTGTCTCATGAGACATTAGGTTACGGCTAGCTCTCCCATGTTTTATTTGAGAGCAATTTCTATGATCATGAGACATTGGGTTATGGCTAGCTCTCCCATGTCTTATTTGAGAGCAATTTCTATGATCATGACCATGGCACACTTCAACTCCTCCTAGTTTTCCTCTGCTAGGTCAATTACTCGGTCCATGTCCTCCAGTCCCAATCAAGTTATGCCCATCCATCCTAATCCAAGAAGTACTACAGGCATGATATAAAACTCCCCTCCCAAAGGGGTTATTCCCAATGTGAAACATAGTAGTGAAAGCTCCTATACATGTGGTCCGGAATGAGTTCACTCCTTCCACCTGCACTTTTGCGGGAGTCAATGATGGTTGTTGTATCTCACGCTACCTCATGAGACATTAGGTTATAGCGAGCTCTCTTATGTTTTATTTGAGACCAATTTCTATGGTCATGCTGGCACGCTTCACCTCCGAGTCTTCCTCTTCTAGGTCGATTGCTTGGGCCATGTTAACGGAGATGGAGCAAGTACGAAGCTTGGCTTTCCTAACCTTAACTTCTTTTTTAGCCTTTGCTCTACTAAGGATTTATTTCTTCCTCTTCTTTGGCAGAGCGAGAGAGTTTTCTAGATTCTTCCAAACCTAAGGGTTCATCTCTCTATGCGGCCGTTAACTTGATTAGAACCTTAAGAATATTGAGCTCTCTTTTTTCCATTGGTGGCAAAGTCCACACCTGAGAGTCTATGGCCTCAACATATCAAAGCTAATGCTCTTCATTCCCTTGTCCAAGAAGTACTACATGGGCTCAGCCTCTTTGGTCACATCACAATGATTACCTATTCTTAGGCTACGTACAAGGTAGCAGTTCTCGAGTCCCAATCAAATTATGGCTATCCATCGTCGTCCAGGAACTACTGCTGCAGGCCTAATTTAAAACTTCCCTTCTAAGGGGTTATTCCCAATGCGAAATATTGTAGTGAGAGCTCCGATGATGCATGTGGTTTGCAACGTGTTCACTCCTTCCACCTGAACTTTTGTGGGAGTCGATGATGCTTGTTGTATCTCACACTGTCTCATGAGACATTAGGTTATGGCTAGCTCTCCCATGTTTTATTTGAGACCAATTTCTATGATCACGACCACGCTTCGCCTCCTAGTCTTCCTCTTCTAGGTCAATTACTCGGGCCATGTTAATGGAGATGAAGCAATTACGAAGCTTGGCTTGCCTAGCCTTAACTTCTTTTTTAGCCTTTGCTAAGAATTTTTTCATTGCTCTTCTTGGCAGAGCGAGAGAGTTTTCTAGATTCTTCCAAACCTAAGGGTTCATCTCTCTATGTGGCCATTAACTTGATCAGAATATTGAGCTCTCTTTTTCATTGGTGGCAAAAGTCGACATGAGAATCTATGGCCTCAATATATCAAAGCTAATGGTCTTCGTTCCCTCGTCCAAGAAGTCCTCTTTTGTCACATCACACAATGATTACCTATCCCAAGGCTACTTTTTACAAGGTAGCAGTTCTTGAGTCCCAATCAAATTATGGCGGTCCATTCTCGTCAAAGAAGAACTACAGGGATGATATAGAACTTCCCTTCCAAGGGGTTATTCGCAATGTGAAACATACAGTACTGAAAGCTCCCATGCATGTGGTTTGGAACGAGCTCACTCCTTCCACCTGCACTTTTGTGGGGGTCAATGATGGCTGTTGTATCTCACACTGTCTCATGACACATTAGGTTATGTCCAGCGCTCCCATGTTTTATTTGAGACCAATTTCTATGGTCATGCAAAACCATAGTCTGCACATTTCACCTCCCAGTCCTCCTCTTCTAGGTCAATTACTTGGGCCATGATAACGGAGATGGAACAATTACGAAGCTTGGCTTGCCTAGCCTTAACTTCTTTTTTTGCCTTTGCTACTAAGGATTTACTTATTGATCTTCTTGGCAGAGCGATAGAGTTTTCTAGATTCTTCCAGACATAAGGGTTCATCTCGTTATGTGGCCACCATTAACCTGATCAGAACCTTAAGAATTGAGCTCTCTTTTCCATTGGTGGCAACACATGAGAGTCTACGGCCTCAACATATCAAAGCTAATGCATTGTCTTCATTCCCTCGTCCAAGAAGTACTACATGGGCTCCTCTTTGGTCACATCAGCAGAATGATTTCCGATATCCCAAGGCTACTTATTACAAGGTAGCAGTTCTCGAGTGTCCCAATCAAATTATGCCCATCCATCCTCGTCCAAGAAGTACTGTAGGCATGATGTAAAACTTCCCTTCCAAGGAGTTATTCCCAATGTGAAACATAGTAGTGAAAGCTCCTCCTATGTATGTGGTTTGGAACGAGTTCACTCCTTCCTACCTGCACTTTTGTGGGAGTTAATCATGGTTGTTGTATCTCACATTGTCTCATGAGACATTAGGTTATGGCTAGCTCTCTCATGTTTTATTTGAGACCAATTTCTATGGTCATGCAAAACCATATTCTGGCACACTTCACCTCCCACCAGTCTTCCTCTTCTAGGTTAATTACTTGGGCCATGCTGACGGAGGTGGAGCAATTACGAAGCCTGGCTTTGCTAGCCTTAACTTCTTTTTTAGCCTTTGCTAAAGATTTATTTACTGCTCTTCTTGGCAGAGTGAGAGAGTTTTCTAGATTCTTCCAAACCTAAGGGTTCAGATCACTATGTGGCCATTAACTTGATCAGAACCTGAAAGATATTGAGCTCTCTTTTCCATTGGTGTGGCAAAAGTCCACATGAGAGGTCTATGGCCTCAACATATCGAAGCTAATGCTCTTCATTCCCTCGTCCAAGAAGTACTACATGGGCTCCTCGTTGGTCACATCAGAATGATTATTACCGATATCCCAAGGCTACTCACAAGGTAGTAGTTCTTGAGTCCCAATCAAATTATGCCCATCCATCCTCGTCCCAGAAGAACTACAGGCGTGATAAAAAACTTCCCTTCCAAGGGGTTCTTCCCAATGTGAGACATAGTAGTGAAAGCTCCTATGCATGTGGTTTGGAAGAACGAGTTCTTTCCTTCCGCGTGGACTCTTGTGGGAGTCAATGATGGTTGTTGTATCTCACACTGTCTCATGAGACATTAGGTTACGGCTAGCTCTCCCATGTTTTATTTGAGAGCAATTTCTATGATCATGAGACATTGGGTTATGGCTAGCTCTCCCATGTCTTATTTGAGAGCAATTTCTATGATCATGACCATGGCACACTTCAACTCCTCCTAGTTTTCCTCTTCTAGGTCAATTACTCGGTCCATGTCCTCCAGTCCCAATCAAGTTATGCCCATCCATCCTAATCCAAGAAGTACTACAGGCATGATATAAAACTCCCCTCCCAAAGGGGTTATTCCCAATGTGAAACATAGTAGTGAAAGCTCCCATACATGTGGTCTGGAACGAGTTCACTCCTTCTACCTGCACTTTTGCGGGAGTCAATGATGGTTGTTGTATCTCACGCTACCTCATGAGACATTAGGTTATAGCGAGCTCTCTTATGTTTTATTTGAGACCAATTTCTATGGTCATGCTGGCACGCTTCACCTCCGAGTCTTCCTCTTCCAGGTCGATTGCTTGGGCCATGTTAACGGAGATGGAGCAAGTACGAAGCTTGGCTTTCCTAACCTTAACTTCTTTTTTAGCCTTTGCTCTACTAAGGATTTATTTCTTCCTCTTCTTTGGCAGAGCGAGAGAGTTTTCTAGATTCTTCCAAACCTAAGGGTTCATCTCTCTATGCGGCCGTTAACTTGATTAGAACCTTAAGAATATTGAGCTCTCTTTTTTCCATTGGTGGCAAAGTCCACACCTGAGAGTCTATGGCCTCAACATATCAAAGCTAATGCTCTTCATTCCCTTGTCCAAGAAGTACTACATGGGCTCAGCCTCTTTGGTCACATCACAATGATTACCTATTCTTAGGCTACGTACAAGGTAGCAGTTCTCGAGTCCCAATCAAATTATGGCTATCCATCGTCGTCCAGGAACTACTGCTGCAGGCCTAATTTAAAACTTCCCTTCTAAGGGGTTATTTCCAATGCAAAATATTGTAGTGAGAGCTCCGATGATGCATGTGGTTTGCAACGTGTTCACTCCTTCCACCTGAACTTTTGTGGGAGTCGATGATGCTTGTTGTATCTCACACTGTCTCATGAGACATTAGGTTATGGCTAGCTCTCCCATGTTTTATTTGAGACCAATTTCTATGATCACGACCACGCTTTGCCTCCTAGTCTTCCTCTTCTAGGTCAATTACTCGGGCCATGTTAATGGAGATGAAGCAATTACGAAGCTTGGCTTGCCTAGCCTTAACTTCTTTTTTAGCCTTTGCTAAGAATTTATTCATTGCTCTTCTTGGCAGAGCGAGAGAGTTTTCTAGATTCTTCCAAACCTAAGGGTTCATCTCTCTATGTGGCCATTAACTTGATCAGAATATTGAGCTCTCTTTTTCATTGGTGGCAAAAGTCGACATGAGAATCTATGGCCTCAATATATCAAAGCTAATGGTCTTCGTTCCCTCGTCCAAGAAGTCCTCTTTTGTCACATCACACAATGATTACCTATCCCAAGGCTACTTTTTACAAGGTAGCAGTTCTTGAGTCCCAATCAAATTATGGCCGTCCATTCTCGTCAAAGAAGAACTACAGGGATGATATAGAACTTCCCTTCCAAGGGGTTATTCCCAATGTGAAACATACAGTACTGAAAGCTCCCATGCATGTGGTTTGGAACGAGCTCACTCCTTCCACCTGCACTTTTGTGGGGGTCAATGATGGCTGTTGTATCTCACACTGTCTCATGACACATTAGGTTATGTCCAGCGCTCCCATGTTTTATTTGAGACCAATTTCTATGGTCATGCAAAACCATAGTCTGCACATTTCACCTCCCAGTCCTCCTCTTCTAGGTCAATTACTTGGGCCATGATAACGGAGATGGAACAATTACGAAGCTTGGCTTGCCTAGCCTTAACTTCTTTTTTTGCCTTTGCTACTAAGGATTTACTTATTGCTCTTCTTGGCAGAGTGATAGAGTTTTCTAGATTCTTCCAGACATAAGGGTTCATCTCGTTATGTGGCAACCATTAACCTGATCAGAACCTTAAGAATTGAGCTCTCTTTTCCATTGGTGGCAACACATGAGAGTCTACGGCCTCAACATATCAAAGCTAATGCATTGTCTTCATTCCCTCGTCCAAGAAGAACTACATGGGCTCCTCTTTGGTCACATCAGCAGAATGATTTCCGATATCCCAAGGCTACTTATTACAAGGTAGCAGTTTTGGAGTGTCCCAATCAAATTATGCCCATCCATCCTCGTCCAAGAAGTACTGTAGGCATGATGTAAAACTTCCCTTCCAAGGAGTTATTCCCAATGTGAAACATAGTAGTGAAAGCTCCTCCTATGTATGTGGTTTGGAACGAGTTCACTCCTTCCTACCTGCACTTTTGTGGGAGTTAATCATGGTTGTTGTATCTCACATTGTCTCATGAGACATTAGGTTATGGCTAGCTCTCTCATGTTTTATTTGAGACCAATTTCTATGGTCATGCAAAACCATATTCTGGCACACTTCACCTCCCACCAGTCTTCCTCTTCTAGGTTAATTACTTGGGCCATGCTAACGGAGGTGGAGCAATTACGAAGCCTGGCTTTGCTAGCCTTAACTTCTTTTTTAGCCTTTGCTAAAGATTTATTTACTGCTCTTCTTGGCAGAGTGAGAGAGTTTTCTAGATTCTTCCAAACCTAAGGGTTCAGATCACTATGTGGCCATTAACTTGATCAGAACCTGAAAAATATTGAGCTCTCTTTTCCATTGGTGTGGCAAAAGTCCACATGAGAGGTCTATGGCCTCAACATATCGAAGCTAATGCTCTTCATTCCCTCGTCCAAGAAGTACTACATGGGATCCTCGTTGGTCACATCAGAATGATTATTACCGATATCCCAAGGCTACTCACAAGGTAGTAGTTCTTGAGTCCCAATCAAATTATGCCCATCCATCCTCGTCCCAGAAGAACTACAGACGTGATAAAAAACTTCCCTTCCAAGGGGTTCTTCCCAATGTGAGACGTAGTAGTGAAAGCTCCTATGCATGTGGTTTGGAAGAACGAGTTCTTTCCTTCCGCGTGGACTCTTGTGGGAGTCAATGATGGTTGTTGTATCTCACACTGTCTCATGAGACATTAGGTTACGGCTAGCTCTCCCATGTTTTATTTGAGAGCAATTTCTATGATCATGAGACATTGGGTTATGGCTAGCTCTCCCATGTCTTATTTGAGAGCTCTTTCTATGATCATGACCATGGCACACTTCAACTCCTCCTAGTTTTCCTCTGCTAGGTCAATTACTCGGTCCATGTCCTCCAGTCCCAATCAAGTTATGCCCATCCATCCTAATCCAAGAAGTACTACAGGCATGATATAAAACTCCCCTCCCCAAGGGGTTATTCCCAATGTGAAACATAGTAGTGAAAGCTCCTATACATGTGGTCTGGAACGAGTTCACTCCTTCTACCTGCACTTTTGTGGGAGTCAATGATGGTTGTTGTATCTCACACTACCTCATGAAACATTAGGTTATAGCGAGCTCTCTTATGTTTTATTTGAGACCAATTTCTATGGTCATGCTGGCACGCTTCACCTCCGAGTCTTCCTCTTCTAGGTCGATTGCTTGGGCCATGTTAACGGAGATGGAGCAAGTACGAAGCTTGGCTTTCCTAACCTTAACTTCTTTTTTAGCCTTTGCTCTACTAAGGATTTATTTCTTGCTCTTCTTTGGCAGAGCGAGAGAGTTTTCTAGATTCTTCCAAACCTAAGGGTTCATCTCTCTATGCGGCCGTTAACTTGATTAGAACCTTAAGAATATTGAGCTCTCTTTTTTCCATTGGTGGCAAAGTCCACACCTGAGAGTCTATGGCCTCAACATATCAAAGCTAATGCTCTTCATTCCCTTGTCCAAGAAGTACTACATGGGCTCAGCCTCTTTGGTCACATCACAATGATTACCTATTCTTAGGCTACGTACAAGGTAGCAGTTCTCGAGTCCCAATCAAATTATGGCTATCCATCGTCGTCCAAGAACTACTGCAGGCCTGATTTAAAACTTCCCTTCTAAGGGGTTATTCCCAATGCGAAATATTGTAGTGAGAGCTCCGATGATGCATGTGGTTTGCAACGTGTTCACTCCTTCCACCTGAACTTTTGTGGGAGTCGATGATGCTTGTTGTATCTCACACTGTCTCATGAGACATTAGGTTATGGCTAGCTCTCCCATGTTTTATTTGAGACCAATTTCTATGATCACGACCACGCTTCGCCTCCTAGTCTTCCTCTTCTAGGTCAATTACTCGGGCCATGTTAATGGAGATGAAGCAATTACGAAGCTTGGCTTGCCTAGCCTTAACTTCTTTTTTAGCCTTTTCTAAGAATTTATTCATTGCTCTTCTTGGCAGAGCGAGAGAGTTTTCTAGATTCTTCCAAACCTAAGGGTTCATCTCTCTATGTGGCCATTAACTTGATCAGAATATTGAGCTCTCTTTTTCATTGGTGGCAAAAGTCGACATGAGAATCTATGGCCTCAATATATCAAAGCTAATGGTCTTCGTTCCCTCGTCCAAGAAGTCCTCTTTTGTCACATCACACAATGATTACCTATCCCAAGGCTACTTTTTACAAGGTAGCAGTTCTTGAGTCCCAATCAAATTATGGCCGTCCATTCTCGTCCAAGAAGAACTACAGGGATGATATAGAACTTCCCTTCCAAGGGGTTATTCCCAATGTGAAACATATAGTACTGAAAGCTCCCATGCATGTGGTTTGGAACGAGCTCACTCCTTCCACCTGCACTTTTGTGGGGGTCAATGATGGCTGTTGTATCTCACACTATCTCATGACACATTAGGTTATGTCCAGCGCTCCCATGTTTTATTTGAGACCAATTTCTATGGTCATGCAAAACCATAGTCTGCACATTTCACCTCCCAGTCCTCCTCTTCTAGGTCAATTACTTGGGCCATGATAACGGAGATGGAACAATTACGAAGCTTGGCTTGCCTAGCCTTAACTTCTTTTTTTGCCTTTGCTACTACTAAGGATTTACTTATTGCTCTTCTTGGCAGAGCGATAGAGTTTTCTAGATTCTTCCAGACATAAGGGTTCATCTCGTTATGTGGCCACCATTAACTTGATCAGAACCTTAAGAATTGAGCTCTCTTTTCCATTGGTGGCAACACATGAGAGTCTACGGCCTCAACATATCAAAGCTAATGCATTGTCTTCATTCCCTCGTCCAAGAAGTACTACATGGGCTCCTCTTTGGTCACATCAGCAGAATGATTTCCGATATCCCAAGGCTACTTATTACAAGGTAGCAGTTCTCGAGTGTCCCAATCAAATTATGCCCATCCATCCTCGTCCAAGAAGTACTGTAGGCATGATGTAAAACTTCCCTTCCAAGGAGTTATTCCCAATGTGAAACATAGTAGTGAAAGCTCCTCTTATGTATGTGGTTTGGAACGAGTTCACTCCTTCCTACCTGCACTTTTGTGGGAGTTAATCATGGTTGTTGTATCTCACATTGTCTCATGAGACATTAGGTTATGGCTAGCTCTCTCATGTTTTATTTGAGACCAATTTCTATGGTCATGCAAAACCATATTCTGGCACACTTCACCTCCCAGTCTTCCTCTTCTAGGTTAATTACTTGGGCCATGCTAACGGAGGTGGAGCAATTACGAAGCCTGGCTTTGCTAGCCTTAACTTCTTTTTTAGCCTTTGCTAAAAATTTATTTACTGCTCTTCTTGGCAGAGTGAGAGAGTTTTCTAGATTCTTCCAAACCTAAGGGTTCAGATCGCTATGTGGCCATTAACTTGATCAGAACCTGAAAAATATTGAGCTCTCTTTTCCATTGGTGTGGCAAAAGTCCACATGAGAGGTCTATGGCCTCAACATATCAAAGCTAATGCTCTTCATTCCCTCGTCCAAGAAGTACTACATGGGCTCCTCGTTGGTCACATCAGAATGATTATTACCGATATCCCAAGGCTACTCACAAGGTAGTAGTTCTTGAGTCCCAATCAAATTATGCCCATCCATCCTCATCCCAGAAGGACTACAGGCATGATAAAAAACTTCCCTTCCAAGGGGTTCTTCCCAATGTGAGACATAGTAGTGAAAGCTCCTATGCATGTGGTTTGGAAGAACGAGTTCTTTCCTTCCGCGTGGACTCTTGTGGGAGTCAATGATGGTTGTTGTATCTCACACTGTCTCATGAGACATTAGGTTACGGCTAGCTCTCCCATGTTTTATTTGAGAGCAATTTCTATGATCATGAGACATTGGGTTATGGCTAGCTCTCCCATGTCTTATTTGAGAGCAATTTCTATGATCATGACCATGGCACACTTCAACTCCTCCTAGTTTTCCTCTGCTAGGTCAATTACTCGGTCCATGTCCTCCAGTCCCAATCAAGTTATGCCCATCCATCCTAATCCAAGAAGTACTACAGGCATGATATAAAGCTCCCCTCCCCAAGGGGTTATTCCCAATGTGAAACATAGTAGTGAAAGCTCCTATACATGTGGTCCGGAATGAGTTCACTCCTTCTACCTGCACTTTTGCGGGAGTCAATGATGGTTGTTGTATCTCACGCTACCTCATGAGACATTAGGTTATAGCGAGCTCTCTTATGTTTTATTTAAGACCAATTTCTATGGTCATGCTGGCACGCTTCACCTCCGAGTCTTCCTCTTCTAGGTCGATTGCTTGGGCCATGTTAACGGAGATGAAGCAAGTACGAAGCTTGGCTTTCCTAACCTTAACTTCTTTTTTAGCCTTTGCTCTACTAAGGATTTATTTCTTGCTCTTCTTTGGCAGAGCGAGAGAGTTTTCTAGATTCTTCCAAACCTAAGGGTTCATCTCTCTATGCGGCCGTTAACTTGATTAGAACCTTAAGAATATTGAGCTCTCTTTTTTCCATTGGTGGCAAAGTCCACACCTGAGAGTCTATGGCCTCAACATATCAAAGCTAATGCTCTTCATTCCCTTGTCCAAGAAGTACTACATGGGCTCAGCCTCTTTGGTCACATCACAATGATTACCTATTCTTAGGCTACGTACAAGGTAGCAGTTCTCGAGTCCCAATCAAATTATGGCTATCCATCGTCGTCCAAGAACTACTGCAGGCCTGATTTAAAACTTCCCTTCTAAGGGGTTATTCCCAATGCGAAATATTGTAGTGAGAGCTCCGATGATGCATGTGGTTTGCAACGTGTTCACTCCTTCCACCTGAACTTTTGTGGGAGTCGATGATGCTTGTTGTATCTCACACTGTCTCATGAGCCATTAGGTTATGGCTAGCTCTCCCGTGTTTTATTTGAGACCAATTTCTATGATCACGACCACGCTTCGCCTCCTAGTCTTCCTCTTCTAGGTCAATTACTCAGGCCATGTTAATCGAGATGAAGCAATTACGAAGCTTGGCTTGCCTAGCCTTAACTTCTTTTTTAGCCTTTGCTAAGAATTTTTTCATTTCTCTTCTTGGCAGAGCGAGAGAGTTTTCTAGATTCTTCCAAACCTAAGGGTTCATCTCTCTATGTGGCCATTAACTTGATCAGAATATTGAGCTCTCTTTTTCATTGGTGGCAAAAGTCGACATGAGAATCTATGGCCTCAATATATCAAAGCTAATGGTCTTCGTTCCCTCGTCCAAGAAGTCCTCTTTTGTCACATCACACAATGATTACCTATCCCAAGGCTACTTTTTACAAGGTAGCAGTTCTTGAGTCCCAATCAAATTATGGCCGTCCATTCTCGTCCAAGAAGAACTACAGGGATGATATAGAACTTCCCTTCCAAGGGGTTATTCCCAATGTGAAACATATAGTACTGAAAGCTCCCATGCATGTGGTTTGGAACGAGCTCACTCCTTCCACCTACACTTTTGTGGGGGTCAATGATGGCTGTTGTATCTCACACTGTCTCATGACACATTAGGTTATGTCTAGCGCTCCCATGTTTTATTTGAGACCAATTTCTATGGTCATGCAAAACCATAGTCTGCACATTTCACCTCCCAGTCCTCCTCTTCTAGGTCAATTACTTGGGCCATGATAACGGAGATGGAACAATTACGAAGCTTGGCTTGCCTAGCCTTAACTTCTTTTTTTGCCTTTGCTACTAAGGATTTACTTATTACTCTTCTTGGCAGAGCGATAGAGTTTTCTAGATTCTTCCAGACATAAGGGTTCATCTCGTTATGTGGCCACCATTAACCTGATCAGAACCTTAAGAATTGAGCTCTCTTTTCCATTGGTGGCAACACATGAGAGTCTACGGCCTCAACATATCAAAGCTAATGCATTGTCTTCATTCCCTCGTCCAAGAAGTACTACATGGGCTCCTCTTTGGTCACATCAGCAGAATGATTTCCGATATCCCAAGGCTACTTATTACAAGGTAGCAGTTCTCGAGTGTCCCAATCAAATTATGCCCATCCATCCTCGTCCAAGAAGTACTGTAGGCATGATGTAAAACTTCCCTTCCAAGGAGTTATTCCCAATGATGGTTGTTGTATCTCACACTGTCTCATGAGACATTAGGTTACGGCTAGCTCTCCCATGTTTTATTTGAGAGCAATTTCTATGATCATGAGACATTGGGTTATGGCTAGCTCTCCCATGTCTTATTTGAGAGCAATTTCTATGATCATGACCAACCATAGTCTGGCACACTTCAACTCCTCCTAGTTTTCCTCTGCTAGGTCAATTACTCGGTCCATGTCCTCCAGTCCCAATCAAGTTATGCCCATCCATCCTAATCCAAGAAGTACTACAGGCATGATATAAAACTCCCCTCCCCAAGGGGTTATTCCCAATGTGAAACATAGTAGTGAAAGCTCCTATACATGTGGTCTGGAACGAGTTCACTCCTTCCACCTGCACTTTTGTGGGAGTCAATGATGGTTGTTGTATCTCACGCTACCTCATGAGACATTAGGTTATAGCGAGCTCTCTTATGTTTTATTTGAGACCAATTTCTATGGTCATGCTGGCACGCTTCACCTCCGAGTCTTCCTCTTCTAAGTCGATTGCTTGGGCCATGTTAACGGAGATGGAGCAAGTACGAAGCTTGGCTTTCCTAACCTTAACTTCTTTTTTAGCCTTTGCTCTACTAAGGATTTATTTCTTGCTCTTCTTTGGCAGAGCGAGAGAGTTTTCTAGATTCTTCCAAACCTAAGGGTTCATCTCTCTATGCGGCCGTTAACTTGATTAGAACCTTAAGAATATTGAGCTCTCTTTTTTCCATTGGTGGCAAAGTCCACACCTGAGAGTCTATGGCCTCAACATATCAAAGCTAATGCTCTTCATTCCCTTGTCCAAGAAGTACTACATGGGCTCAGCCTCTTTGGTCACATCACAATGATTACCTATTCTTAGGCTACGTACAAGGTAGCAGTTCTCGAGTCCCAATCAAGTTATGGCTATCCATCGTCATCCAAGAACTACTGCAGGCCTGATTTAAAACTTCCCTTTTAAGGGGTTATTCCCAATGCAAAATATTGTAGTGAGAGCTCCGATGATGCATGTGGTTTGCAACGTGTTCACTCCTTCCACCTGAACTTTTGTGGGAGTCGATGATGCTTGTTGTATCTCACACTGTCTCATGAGACATTAGGTTATGGCTAGCTCTCCCATGTTTTATTTGAGACCAATTTCTATGATCACGACC
Source organism: Cibotium barometz (assembly GCF_041138505.1). Lineage (NCBI taxonomy): Eukaryota > Viridiplantae > Streptophyta > Polypodiopsida > Cyatheales > Cibotiaceae > Cibotium > Cibotium barometz. The sequence goes on along the minus strand of NC_141105.1, from coordinate 1,039,781 downwards.
ACGCTTCGCCTCCTAGTCTTCCTCTTCTAGGTCAATTACTCGGGCCATGTTAATGGAGATGAAGCAATTACGAAGCTTGGCTTGCCTAGCCTTAACTTCTTTTTTAGCCTTTGCTAAGAATTTATTCATTGCTCTTCTTGGCAGAGCGAGAGAGTTTTCTAGATTCTTCCAAACCTAAGGGTTCATCTCTCTATGTGGCCATTAACTTGATCAGAATATTGAGCTCTCTTTTTCATTGGTGGCAAAAGTCGACATGAGAATCTATGGCCTCAATATATCAAAGCTAATGGTCTTCGTTCCCTCGTCCAAGAAGTCCTCTTTTGTCACATCACACAATGATTACCTATCCCAAGGCTACTTTTTACAAGGTAGCAGTTCTTGAGTCCCAATCAAATTATGGCCGTCCATTCTCGTCCAAGAAGAACTACAGGGATGATATAGAACTTCCCTTCTAAGGGGTTATTCCCAATGTGAAACATATAGTACTGAAAGCTCCCATGCATGTGGTTTGGAACGAGCTCACTCCTTCCACCTGCACTTTTGTGGGGGTCAATGATGGCTGTTGTATCTCACACTGTCTCATGACACATTAGGTTATGTCTAGCGCTCCCATGTTTTATTTGAGACGAATTTCTATGGTCATGCAAAACCGTAGTCTGCACATTTCACCTCCCAGTCCTCCTCTTCTAGGTCAATTACTTGGGCCATGATAACGGAGATGGAACAATTACGAAGCTTGGCTTGCCTAGCCTTAACTTCTTTTTTTGCCTTTGCTACTAAGGATTTACTTATTGCTCTTCTTGGCAGAGCGATAGAGTTTTCTAGATTCTTCCAGACATAAGGGTTCATCTCGTTATGTGGCCACCATTAACCTGATCAGAACCTTAAGAATTGAGCTCTCTTTTCCATTGGTGGCAACACATGAGAGTCTACGGCCTCAACATATCAAAGCTAATGCATTGTCTTCATTCCCTCGTCCAAGAAGTACTACATGGGCTCCTCTTTGGTCACATCAGCAGAATGATTTCCGATATCCCAAGGCTACTTATTACAAGGTAGCAGTTCTCGAGTGTCCCAATCAAATTATGCCCATCCATCCTCGTCCAAGAAGTACTATAGGCATGATGTAAAACTTCCCTTCCAAGGAGTTATTCCCAATGTGAAACATAGTAGTGAAAGCTCCTCCTATGTATGTGGTTTGGAATGAGTTCACTCCTTCCTACCTGCACTTTTGTGGGAGTTAATCATGGTTGTTGTATCTCACATTGTCTCATGAGACATTAGTTTATGGCTAGCTCTCTCATGTTTTATTTGAGACCAATTTCTATGGTCATGCAAAACCATATTCTGGCACACTTCACCTCCCAGTCTTCCTCTTCTAGGTTAATTACTTGGGCCATGCTAACGGAGGTGGAGCAATTACGAAGCCTGGCTTTGCTAGCCTTAACTTCTTTTTTAGCCTTTGCTAAAGATTTATTTACTGCTCTTCTTGGCAGAGTGAGAGAGTTTTCTAGATTCTTCCAAACCTAAGGGTTCAGATCACTATGTGGCCATTAACTTGATCAGAACCTGAAAGATATTGAGCTCTCTTTTCCATTGGTGTGGCAAAAGTCCACATGAGAGGTCTATGGCCTCAACATATCGAAGCTAATGCTCTTCATTCCCTCGTCCAAGAAGTACCACATGGGCTCCTCGTTGTTCACATCAGAATGATTATTACCGATATCCCAAGGCTACTCACAAGGTAGTAGTTCTTGAGTCCCAATCAAATTATGCCCATCCATCCTCGTCCCAGAAGAACTACAGGCATGATAAAAAACTTCCCTTCCAAGGGGTTCTTCCCAATGTGAGACATAGTAGTGAAAGCTCCTATGCATGTGGTTTGGAAGAACGAGTTCTTTCCTTCCGCGTGGACTCTTGTGGGAGTCAATGATGGTTGTTGTATCTCACACTGTCTCATGAGACATTAGGTTACGGCTAGCTCTCCCATGTTTTATTTGAGAGCAATTTCTATGATCATGAGACATTGGGTTATGGCTAGCTCTCCCATGTCTTATTTGAGAGCAATTTCTATGATCATGACCATGGCACACTTCAACTCCTCCTAGTTTTCCTCTGCTAGGTCAATTACTCGGTCCATGTCCTCCAGTCCCAATCAAGTTATGCCCATCCATCCTAATCCAAGAAGTACTACAGGCATGATATAAAACTCCCCTCCCCAAGGGGTTATTCCCAATGTGAAACATAGTAGTGAAAGCTCCTATACATGTGGTCTGGAACGAGTTCACTCCTTCCACCTGCACTTTTGTGGGAGTCAATGATGGTTGTTGTATCTCACGCTACCTCATGAGACATTAGGTTATAGCGAGCTATGTTTTATTTGAGACCAATTTCTATGGTCATGCTGGCACGCTTCACCTCCGAGTCTTCCTCTTCTAAGTCGATTGCTTGGGCCATGTTAACGGAGATGGAGCAAGTACGAAGCTTGGCTTTCCTAACCTTAACTTCTTTTTTAGCCTTTGCTCTACTAAGGATTTATTTCTTGCTCTTCTTTGGCAGAGCGAGAGAGTTTTCTAGATTCTTCCAAACCTAAGGGTTCATCTCTCTATGCGGCCGTTAACTTGATTAGAACCTTAAGAATATTGAGCTCTCTTTTTTCCATTGGTGGCAAAGTCCACACCTGAGAGTCTATGGCCTCAACATATCAAAGCTAATGCTCTTCATTCCCTTGTCCAAGAAGTACTACATGGGCTCAGCCTCTTTGGTCACATCACAATGATTACCTATTCTTAGGCTACGTACAAGGTAGCAGTTCTCGAGTCCCAATCAAATTATGGCTATCCATCGTCGTCCAAGAACTACTGCAGGCCTGATTTAAAACTTCCCTTCTAAGGGGTTATTCCCAATGCGAAATATTGTAGTGAGAGCTCCGATGATGCATGTGGTTTGCAACGTGTTCACTCCTTCCACCTGAACTTTTGTGGGAGTCGATGATGCTTGTTGTATCTCACACTGTATCATGAGACATTAGGTTATGGCTAGCTCTCCCGTGTTTTATTTGAGACCAATTTCTATGATCACGACCACGCTTCGCCTCCTAGTCTTCCTCTTCTAGGTCAATTACTCGGGCCATGTTAATGGAGATGAAGCAATTACGAAGCTTGGCTTGCCTAGCCTTAACTTCTTTTTTAGCCTTTGCTAAGAATTTATTCATTGCTCTTCTTGGCAGAGCGAGAGAGTTTTCTAGATTCTTCCAAACCTAAGGGTTCATCTCTCTATGTGGCCATTAACTTGATCAGAATATTGAGCTCTCTTTTTCATTGGTGGCAAAAGTCGACATGAGAATCTATGGCCTCAATATATCAAAGCTAATGGTCTTCGTTCCCTCGTCCAAGAAGTCCTCTTTTGTCACATCACACAATGATTACCTATCCCAAGGCTACTTTTTACAAGGTAGCAGTTCTTGAGTCCCAATCAAATTATGGCCGTCCATTCTCGTCCAAGAAGAACTACAGGGATGATATAGAACTTCCCTTCCAAGGGGTTATTCCCAATGTGAAACATATAGTACTGAAAGCTCCCATGCATGTGGTTTGGAACGAGCTCACTCCTTCCACCTGCACTTTTGTGGCGGTCAATGATGGCTGTTGTATCTCACACTGTCTCATGACACATTAGGTTATGTCTAGCGCTCCCATGTTTTATTTGAGACCAATTTCTATGGTCATGCAAAACCATAGTCTGCACATTTCACCTCCCAGTCCTCCTCTTCTAGGTCAATTACTTGGGCCATGATAACGGAGATGGAACAATTACGAAGCTTGGCTTGCCTAGCCTTAACTTCTTTTTTTGCCTTTGCTACTAAGGATTTACTTATTGCTCTTCTTGGCAGAGCGATAGAGTTTTCTAGATTCTTCCAGACATAAGGGTTCATCTCGTTATGTGGCCACCATTAACCTGATCAGAACCTTAAGAATTGAGCTCTCTTTTCCATTGGTGGCAACACATGAGAGTCTACGGCCTCAACATATCAAAGCTAATGCATTGTCTTCATTCCCTCGTCCAAGAAGTACTACATGGGCTCCTCTTTGGTCACATCAGCAGAATGATTTTCGATATCCCAAGGCTACTTATTACAAGGTAGCAGTTCTCGAGTGTCCCAATCAAATTATGCCCATCCATCCTCGTCCAAGAAGTACTGTAGGCATGATGTAAAACTTCCCTTCCAAGGAGTTATTCCCAATGTGAAACATAGTAGTGAAAGCTCCTCCTATGTATGTGGTTTGGAACGAGTTCACTCCTTCCTACCTGCACTTTTGTGGGAGTTAATCATGGTTGTTGTATCTCACATTGTCTCATGAGACATTAGGTTATGGCTAGCTCTCTCATGTTTTATTTGAGACCAATTTCTATGGTCATGCAAAACCATATTCTGGCACACTTCACCTCCCAGTCTTCCTCTTCTAGGTTAATTACTTGGGCCATGCTAACGGAGGTGGAGCAATTACGAAGCCTGGCTTTGCTAGCCTTAACTTCTTTTTTAGCCTTTGCTAAAGATTTATTTACTGCTCTTCTTGGCAGAGTGAGAGAGTTTTCTAGATTCTTCCAAACCTAAGGGTTCAGATCACTATGTGGCCATTAACTTGATCAGAACCTGAAAGATATTGAGCTCTCTTTTCCATTGGTGTGGCAAAAGTCCACATGAGAGGTCTATGGCCTCAACATATCGAAGCTAATGCTCTTCATTCCCTCGTCCAAGAAGTACTACATGGGCTCCTCGTTGGTCACATCAGAATGATTATTACCGATATCCCAAGGCTACTCACAAGGTAGTAGTTCTTGAGTCCCAATCAAATTATGCCCATCCATCCTCGTCCCAGAAGAACTACAGGCGTGATAAAAAACTTCCCTTCCAAGGGGTTCTTCCCAATGTGAGACATAGTAGTGAAAGCTCCTATGCATGTGGTTTGGAAGAACGAGTTCTTTCCTTCCACGTGGACTCTTGTGGGAGTCAATGATGGTTGTTGTATCTCACACTGTCTCATGAGACATTAGGTTACGGCTAGCTCTCCCATGTTTTATTTGAGAGCAATTTCTATGATCATGAGACATTGGGTTATGGCTAGCTCTCCCATGTCTTATTTGAGAGCAATTTCTATGATCTATGGCCTCAATATATCAAAGCTAATGGTCTTCGTTCCCTCATCCAAGAAGTCCTCTTTTGTCACATCACACAATGATTACCTATCCCAAGGCTACTTTTTACAAGGTAGCAGTTCTTGAGTCCCAATCAAATTATGGCCGTCCATTCTCGTCCAAGAAGAACTACAGGGATGATATAGAACTTCCCTTCTAAGGGGTTATTCCCAATGTGAAACATATAGTACTGAAAGCTCCCATGCATGTGGTTTGGAACGAGATCACTCCTTCCACCTGCACTTTTGTGGGGGTCAATGATTGCTGTTGTATCTCACACTGTCTCATGACACATTAGGTTATGTCTAGCGCTCCCATGTTTTATTTGAGACCAATTTCTATGGTCATGCAAAACCGTAGTCTGCACATTTCACCTCCCAGTCCTCCTCTTCTAGGTCAATTACTTGGGCCATGATAACGGAGATGGAACAATTACGAAGCTTGGCTTGCCTAGCCTTAACTTCTTTTTTTGCCTTTGCTACTAAGGATTTACTTATTGCTCTTCTTGGCAGAGCGATAGAGTTTTCTAGATTCTTCCAGACATAAGGGTTCATCTCGTTATGTGGCCACCATTAACCTGATCAGAACCTTAAGAATTGAGCTCTCTTTTCCATTGGGGTGGCAACACATGAGAGTCTACGGCCTCAACATATCAAAGCTAATGCATTGTCTTCATTCCCTCGTCCAAGAAGTACTACATGGGCTCCTCTTTGGTCACATCAGCAGAATGATTTCCGATATCCCAAGGCTACTTATTACAAGGTAGCAGTTCTCGAGTGTCCCAATCAAATTATGCCCATCCATCCTCGTCCAAGAAGTACTGTAGGCATGATGTAAAACTTCCCTTCCAAGGAGTTATTCCCAATGTGAAACATAGTAGTGAAAGCTCCTCCTATGTATGTGGTTTGGAACGAGTTCACTCCTTCCTACCTGCACTTTTGTGGGAGTTAATCATGGTTGTCGTATCTCACATTGTCTCATGAGACATTAGGTTATGGCTAGCTCTCTCATGTTTTATTTGAGACCAATTTCTATGGTCATGCAAAACCATATTCTGGCACACTTCACCTCCCAGTCTTCCTCTTCTAGGTTAATTACTTGGGCCATGCTAACAGAGGTGGAGCAATTACGAAGCCTGGCTTTGCTAGCCTTAACTTCTTTTTTAGCCTTTGCTAAAGATTTATTTACTGCTCTTCTTGGCAGAGTGAGAGAGTTTTCTAGATTCTTCCAAACCTAAGGGTTCAGATCACTATGTGGCCATTAACTTGATCAGAACCTGAAAGATATTGAGCTCTCTTTTCCATTGGTGTGGCAAAAGTCCACATGAGAGGTCTATGGCCTCAACATATCGAAGCTAATGCTCTTCATTCCCTCGTCCAAGAAGTACTACATGGGCTCCTCGTTGGTCACATCAGAATGATTATTACCGATATCCCAAGGCTACTCACAAGGTAGTAGTTCTTGAGTCCCAATCAAATTATGCCCATCCATCCTCGTCCCAGAAGAACTACAGGCGTGATAAAAAACTTCCCTTCCAAGGGGTTCTTCCCAATGTGAGACATAGTAGTGAAAGCTCCTATGCATGTGGTTTGGAAGAACGAGTTCTTTCCTTCCACGTGGACTCTTGTGGGAGTCAATGATGGTTGTTGTATCTCACATTGTCTCATGAGACATTAGGTTACGGCTAGCTCTCCCATGTTTTATTTGAGAGCAATTTCTATGATCATGAGACATTGGGTTATGGCTAGCTCTCCCATGTCTTATTTGAGAGCAATTTCTATGATCTATGGCCTCAATATATCAAAGCTAATGGTCTTCGTTCCCTCATCCAAGAAGTCCTCTTTTGTCACATCACACAATGATTACCTATCCCAAGGCTACTTTTTACAAGGTAGCAGTTCTTGAGTCCCAATCAAATTATGGCCGTCCATTCTCGTCCAAGAAGAACTACAGGGATGATATAGAACTTCCCTTCTAAGGGGTTATTCCCAATGTGAAACATATAGTACTGAAAGCTCCCATGCATGTGGTTTGGAACGAGATCACTCCTTCCACCTGCACTTTTGTGGGGGTCAATGATTGCTGTTGTATCTCACACTGTCTCATGACACATTAGGTTATGTCTAGCGCTCCCATGTTTTATTTGAGACCAATTTCTATGGTCATGCAAAACCGTAGTCTGCACATTTCACCTCCCGGTCCTCCTCTTCTAGGTCAATTACTTGGGCCATGATAACGGAGATGGAACAATTACGAAGCTTGGCTTGCCTAGCCTTAACTTCTTTTTTTGCCTTTGCTACTAAGGATTTACTTATTGCTCTTCTTGGCAGAGCGATAGAGTTTTCTAGATTCTTCCAGACATAAGGGTTCATCTCGTTATGTGGCCACCATTAACCTGATCAGAACCTTAAGAATTGAGCTCTCTTTTCCATTGGGGTGGCAACACATGAGAGTCTACGGCCTCAACATATCAAAGCTAATGCATTGTCTTCATTCCCTCGTCCAAGAAGTACTACATGGGCTCCTCTTTGGTCACATCAGCAGAATGATTTCCGATATCCCAAGGCTACTTATTACAAGGTAGCAGTTCTCGAGTGTCCCAATCAAATTATGCCCATCCATCCTCGTCCAAGAAGTACTGTAGGCATGATGTAAAACTTCCCTTCCAAGGAGTTATTCCCAATGTGAAACATAGTAGTGAAAGCTCCTCCTATGTATGTGGTTTGGAACGAGTTCACTCCTTCCTACCTGCACTTTTGTGGGAGTTAATCATGGTTGTTGTATCTCACATTGTCTCATGAGACATTAGGTTATGGCTAGCTCTCTCATGTTTTATTTGAGACCAATTTCTATGGTCATGCAAAACCATATTCTGGCACACTTCACCTCCCAGTCTTCCTCTTCTAGGTTAATTACTTGGGCCATGCTAACGGAGGTGGAGCAATTACGAAGCCTGGCTTTGCTAGCCTTAACTTCTTTTTTAGCCTTTGCTAAAGATTTATTTACTGCTCTTCTTGGCAGAGTGAGAGAGTTTTCTAGATTCTTCCAAACCTAAGGGTTCAGATCACTATGTGGCCATTAACTTGATCAGAACCTGAAAGATATTGAGCTCTCTTTTCCATTGGTGTGGCAAAAGTCCACATGAGAGGTCTATGGCCTCAACATATCGAAGCTAATGCTCTTCATTCCCTCGTCCAAGAAGTACTACATGGGCTCCTCGTTGGTCACATCAGAATGATTATTACCGATATCCCAAGGCTACTCACAAGGTAGTAGTTCTTGAGTCCCAATCAAATTATGCCCATCCATCCTCGTCCCAGAAGAACTACAGGCGTGATAAAAAACTTCCCTTCCAAGGGGTTCTTCCCAATGTGAGACATAGTAGTGAAAGCTCCTATGCATGTGGTTTGGAAGAACGAGTTCTCTCCTTCCGCGTGGACTCTTGTGGGAGTCAATGATGGTTGTTGTGTCTCACACTGTCTCATGAGACATTAGGTTACGGCTAGCTCTCCCATGTTTTATTTGAGAGCAATTTCTATGATCATGAGACATTGGGTTATGGCTAGCTCTCCCATGTCTTATTTGAGAGCAATTTCTATGATCATGACCATGGCACACTTCAACTCCTCCTAGTTTTCCTCTGCTAGGTCAATTACTCGGTCCATGTCCTCCAGTCCCAATCAAGTTATGCCCATCCATCCTAATCCAAGAAGTACTACAGGCATGATATAAAACTCCCCTCCCCAAGGGGTTATTCCCAATGTGAAACATAGTAGTGAAAGCTCCTATACATGTGGTCTGGAACGAGTTCACTCCTTCCACCTGCACTTTTGTGGGAGTCAATGATGGTTGTTGTATCTCACGCTACCTCATGAGACATTAGGTTATAGCGAGCTCTCTTATGTTTTATTTGAGACCAATTTCTATGGTCATGCTGGCACGCTTCACCTCCGAGTCTTCCTCTTATAGGTCGATTGCTTGGGCCATGTTAACGGAGATGGAGCAAGTACGAAGCTTGGCTTTCCTAACCTTAACTTCTTTTTTAGCCTTTGCTCTACTAAGGATTTATTTCTTGCTCTTCTTTGGCAGAGCGAGAGAGTTTTCTAGATTCTTCCAAACCTAAGGGTTCATCTCTCTATGCGGCCGTTAACTTGATTAGAACCTTAAGAATATTGAGCTCTCTTTTTTCCATTGGTGGCAAAGTCCACACCTGAGAGTCTATGGCCTCAACATATCAAAGCTAATGCTCTTCATTCCCTTGTCCAAGAAGTACTACATGGGCTCAGCCTCTTTGGTCACATCACAATGATTACCTATTCTTAGGCTACGTACAAGGTAGCAGTTCTCGAGTCCCAATCAAATTATGGCTATCCATCGTCGTCCAAGAACTACTGCAGGCCTGATTTAAAACTTCCCTTCTAAGGGGTTATTCCCAATGCGAAATATTGTAGTGAGAGCTCCGATGATGCATGTGGTTTGCAACGTGTTCACTACTTCCACCTGAACTTTTGTGGGAGTCGATGATGCTTGTTGTATCTCACACTGTCTCATGAGACATTAGGTTATGGCTAGCTCTCCCATGTTTTATTTGAGACCAATTTCTATGATCACGACCACGCTTCGCCTCCTAGTCTTCCTCTTCTAGGTCAATTACTCGGGCCATGTTAATGGAGATGAAGCAATTACGAAGCTTGGCTTGCCTAGCCTTAACTTCTTTTTTAGCCTTTGCTAAGAATTTATTCATTGCTCTTCTTGGCAGAGCGAGAGAGTTTTCTAGATTCTTCCAAACCTAAGGGTTCATCTCTCTATGTGGCCATTAACTTGATCAGAATATTGAGCTCTCTTTTTCATTGGTGGCAAAAGTCGACATGAGAATCTATGGCCTCAATATATCAAAGCTAATGGTCTTCGTTCCCTCGTCCAAGAAGTCCTCTTTTGTCACATCACACAATGATTACCTATCCCAAGGCTACTTTTTACAAGGTAGCAGTTCTTGAGTCCCAATCAAATTATGGCCGTCCATTCTCGTCCAAGAAGAACTACAGGGATGATATAGAACTTCCCTTCTAAGGGGTTATTCCCAATGTGAAACATATAGTACTGAAAGCTCCCATGCATGTGGTTTGGAACGAGCTCACTCCTTCCACCTGCACTTTTGTGGGGGTCAATGATGGCTGTTGTATCTCACACTGTCTCATGACACATTAGGTTATGTCTAGCGCTCCCATGTTTTATTTGAGACCAATTTCTATGGTCATGCAAAACCGTAGTCTGCACATTTCACCTCCCAGTCCTCCTCTTCTAGGTCAATTACTTGGGCCATGATAACGGAGATGGAACAATTACGAAGCTTGGCTTGCCTAGCCTTAACTTCTTTTTTTGCCTTTGCTACTAAGGATTTACTTATTGCTCTTCTTGGCAGAGCGATAGAGTTTTCTAGATTCTTCCAGACATAAGGGTTCATCTCGTTATGTGGCCACCATTAACCTGATCAGAACCTTAAGAATTGAGCTCTCTTTTCCATTGGTGGCAACACATGAGAGTCTACGGCCTCAACATATCAAAGCTAATGCATTGTCTTCATTCCCTCGTCCAAGAAGTACTACATGGGCTCCTCTTTGGTCACATCAGCAGAATGATTTCCGATATCCCAAGGCTACTTATTACAAGGTAGCAGTTCTCGAGTGTCCCAATCAAATTATGCCCATCCATCCTCGTCCAAGAAGTACTGTAGGCATGATGTAAAACTTCCCTTCCAAGGAGTTATTCCCAATGATGGTTGTTGTATCTCACACTGTCTCATGAGACATTAGGTTACGGCTAGCTCTCCCATGTTTTATTTGAGAGCAATTTCTATGATCATGAGACATTGGGTTATGGCTAGCTCTCCCATGTCTTATTTGAGAGCAATTTCTATGATCATGACCAACCATAGTCTGGCACACTTCAACTCCTCCTAGTTTTCCTCTGCTAGGTCAATTACTCGGTCCATGTCCTCCAGTCCCAATCAAGTTATGCCCATCCATCCTAATCCAAGAAGTACTACAGGCATGATATAAAACTCCCCTCCCCAAGGGGTTATTCCCAATGTGAAACATAGTAGTGAAAGCTCCTATACATGTGGTCTGGAACGAGTTCACTCCTTCCACCTGCACTTTTGTGGGAGTCAATGATGGTTGTTGTATCTCACGCTACCTCATGAGACATTAGGTTATAGCGAGCTCTCTTATGTTTTATTTGAGACCAATTTCTATGGTCATGCTGGCACGCTTCACCTCCGAGTCTTCCTCTTCTAAGTCGATTGCTTGGGCCATGTTAACGGAGATGGAGCAAGTACGAAGCTTGGCTTTCCTAACCTTAACTTCTTTTTTAGCCTTTGCTCTACTAAGGATTTATTTCTTGCTCTTCTTTGGCAGAGCGAGAGAGTTTTCTAGATTCTTCCAAACCTAAGGGTTCATCTCTCTATGCGGCCGTTAACTTGATTAGAACCTTAAGAATATTGAGCTCTCTTTTTTCCATTGGTGGCAAAGTCCACACTTGAGAGTCTATGGCCTCAACATATCAAAGCTAATGCTCTTCATTCCCTTGTCCAAGAAGTACTACATGGGCTCAGCCTCTTTGGTCACATCACAATGATTACCTATTCTTAGGCTACGTACAAGGTAGCAGTTCTCGAGTCCCAATCAAGTTATGGCTATCCATCGTCATCCAAGAACTACTGCAGGCCTGATTTAAAACTTCCCTTTTAAGGGGTTATTCCCAATGCAAAATATTGTAGTGAGAGCTCCGATGATGCATGTGGTTTGCAACGTGTTCACTCCTTCCACCTGAACTTTTGTGGGAGTCGATGATGCTTGTTGTATCTCACACTGTCTCATGAGACATTAGGTTATGGCTAGCTCTCCCATGTTTTATTTGAGACCAATTTCTATGATCACGACCACGCTTCGCCTCCTAGTCTTCCTCTTCTAGGTCAATTACTCGGGCCATGTTAATGGAGATGAAGCAATTACGAAGCTTGGCTTGCCTAGCCTTAACTTCTTTTTTAGCCTTTGCTAAGAATTTATTCATTGCTCTTCTTGGCAGAGCGAGAGAGTTTTCTAGATTCTTCCAAACCTAAGGGTTCATCTCTCTATGTGGCCATTAACTTGATCAGAATATTGAGCTCTCTTTTTCATTGGTGGCAAAAGTCGACATGAGAATCTATGGCCTCAATATATCAAAGCTAATGGTCTTCGTTCCCTCGTCCAAGAAGTCCTCTTTTGTCACATCACACAATGATTACCTATCCCAAGGCTACTTTTTACAAGGTAGCAGTTCTTGAGTCCCAATCAAATTATGGCCGTCCATTCTCGTCCAAGAAGAACTACAGGGATGATATAGAACTTCCCTTCTAAGGGGTTATTCCCAATGTGAAACATATAGTACTGAAAGCTCCCATGCATGTGGTTTGGAACGAGCTCACTCCTTCCACCTGCACTTTTGTGGGGGTCAATGATGGCTGTTGTATCTCACACTGTCTCATGACACATTAGGTTATGTCTAGCGCTCCCATGTTTTATTTGAGACGAATTTCTATGGTCATGCAAAACCGTAGTCTGCACATTTCACCTCCCAGTCCTCCTCTTCTAGGTCAATTACCTGGGCCATGATAACGGAGATGGAACAATTACAAAGCTTGGCTTGCCTAGCCTTAACTTCTTTTTTTGCCTTTGCTACTAAGGATTTACTTATTGCTCTTCTTGGCAGAGCGATAGAGTTTTCTAGATTCTTCCAGACATAAGGGTTCATCTCGTTATGTGGCCACCATTAACCTGATCAGAACCTTAAGAATTGAGCTCTCTTTTCCATTGGTGGCAACACATGAGAGTCTACGGCCTCAACATATCAAAGCTAATGCATTGTCTTCATTCCCTCGTCCAAGAAGTACTACATGGGCTCCTCTTTGGTCACATCAGCAGAATGATTTCCGATATCCCAAGGCTACTTATTACAAGGTAGCAGTTCTCGAGTGTCCCAATCAAATTATGCCCATCCATCCTCGTCCAAGAAGTACTATAGGCATGATGTAAAACTTCCCTTCCAAGGAGTTATTCCCAATGTGAAACATAGTAGTGAAAGCTCCTCCTATGTATGTGGTTTGGAACGAGTTCACTCCTTCCTACCTGCACTTTTGTGGGAGTTAATCATGGTTGTTGTATCTCACATTGTCTCATGAGACATTAGTTTATGGCTAGCTCTCTCATGTTTTATTTGAGACCAATTTCTATGGTCATGCAAAACCATATTCTGGCACACTTCACCTCCCAGTCTTCCTCTTCTAGGTTAATTACTTGGGCCATGCTAACGGAGGTGGAGCAATTACGAAGCCTGGCTTTGCTAGCCTTAACTTCTTTTTTAGCCTTTGCTAAAGATTTATTTACTGCTCTTCTTGGCAGAGTGAGAGAGTTTTCTAGATTCTTCCAAACCTAAGGGTTCAGATCACTATGTGGCCATTAACTTGATCAGAACCTGAAAGATATTGAGCTCTCTTTTCCATTGGTGTGGCAAAAGTCCACATGAGAGGTCTATGGCCTCAACATATTGAAGCTAATGCTCTTCATTCCCTCGTCCAAGAAGTACTACATGGGCTCCTCGTTGTTCACATCAGAATGATTATTACCGATATCCCAAGGCTACTCACAAGGTAGTAGTTCTTGAGTCCCAATCAAATTATGCCCATCCATCCTCGTCCCAGAAGAACTACAGGCATGATAAAAAACTTCCCTTCCAAGGGGTTCTTCCCAATGTGAGACATAGTAGTGAAAGCTCCTATGCATGTGGTTTGGAAGAACGAGTTCTTTCCTTCCGCGTGGACTCTTGTGGGAGTCAATGATGGTTGTTGTATCTCACACTGTCTCATGAGACATTAGGTTACGGCTAGCTCTCCCATGTTTTATTTGAGAGCAATTTCTATGATCATGAGACATTGGGTTATGGCTAGCTCTCCCATGTCTTATTTGAGAGCAATTTCTATGATCATGACCATGGCACACTTCAACTCCTCCTAGTTTTCCTCTGCTAGGTCAATTACTCGGTCCATGTCCTCCAGTCCCAATCAAGTTATGCCCATCCATCCTAATCCAAGAAGTACTACAGGCATGATATAAAACTCCCCTCCCCAAGGGGTTATTCCCAATGTGAAACATAGTAGTGAAAGCTCCTATACATGTGGTCTGGAACGAGTTCACTCCTTCCACCTGCACTTTTGTGGGAGTCAATGATGGTTGTTGTATCTCACGCTACCTCATGAGACATTAGGTTATAGCGAGCTATGTTTTATTTGAGACCAATTTCTATGGTCATGCTGGCACGCTTCACCTCCGAGTCTTCCTCTTCTAAGTCGATTGCTTGGGCCATGTTAACGGAGATGGAGCAAGTACGAAGCTTGGCTTTCCTAACCTTAACTTCTTTTTTAGCCTTTGCTCTACTAAGGATTTATTTCTTGCTCTTCTTTGGCAGAGCGAGAGAGTTTTCTAGATTCTTCCAAACCTAAGGGTTCATCTCTCTATGCGGCCGTTAACTTGATTAGAACCTTAAGAATATTGAGCTCTCTTTTTTCCATTGGTGGCAAAGTCCACACCTGAGAGTCTATGGCCTCAACATATCAAAGCTAATGCTCTTCATTCCCTTGTCCAAGAAGTACTACATGGGCTCAGCCTCTTTGGTCACATCACAATGATTACCTATTCTTAGGCTACGTACAAGGTAGCAGTTCTCGAGTCCCAATCAAATTATGGCTATCCATCGTCGTCCAAGAACTACTGCAGGCCTGATTTAAAACTTCCCTTCTAAGGGGTTATTCCCAATGCGAAATATTGTAGTGAGAGCTCCGATGATGCATGTGGTTTGCAACGTGTTCACTCCTTCCACCTGAACTTTTGTGGGAGTCGATGATGCTTGTTGTATCTCACACTGTATCATGAGACATTAGGTTATGGCTAGCTCTCCCGTGTTTTATTTGAGACCAATTTCTATGATCACGACCACGCTTCGCCTCCTAGTCTTCCTCTTCTAGGTCAATTACTCGGGCCATGTTAATGGAGATGAAGCAATTACGAAGCTTGGCTTGCCTAGCCTTAACTTCTTTTTTAGCCTTTGCTAAGAATTTATTCATTGCTCTTCTTGGCAGAGCGAGAGAGTTTTCTAGATTCTTCCAAACCTAAGGGTTCATCTCTCTATGTGGCCATTAACTTGATCAGAATATTGAGCTCTCTTTTTCATTGGTGGCAAAAGTCGACATGAGAATCTATGGCCTCAATATATCAAAGCTAATGGTCTTCGTTCCCTCGTCCAAGAAGTCCTCTTTTGTCACATCACACAATGATTACCTATCCCAAGGCTACTTTTTACAAGGTAGCAGTTCTTGAGTCCCAATCAAATTATGGCCGTCCATTCTCGTCCAAGAAGAACTACAGGGATGATATAGAACTTCCCTTCCAAGGGGTTATTCCCAATGTGAAACATATAGTACTGAAAGCTCCCATGCATGTGGTTTGGAACGAGCTCACTCCTTCCACCTGCACTTTTGTGGCGGTCAATGATGGCTGTTGTATCTCACACTGTCTCATGACACATTAGGTTATGTCTAGCGCTCCCATGTTTTATTTGAGACCAATTTCTATGGTCATGCAAAACCATAGTCTGCACATTTCACCTCCCAGTCCTCCTCTTCTAGGTCAATTACTTGGGCCATGATAACGGAGATGGAACAATTACGAAGCTTGGCTTGCCTAGCCTTAACTTCTTTTTTTGCCTTTGCTACTAAGGATTTACTTATTGCTCTTCTTGGCAGAGCGATAGAGTTTTCTAGATTCTTCCAGACATAAGGGTTCATCTCGTTATGTGGCCACCATTAACCTGATCAGAACCTTAAGAATTGAGCTCTCTTTTCCATTGGTGGCAACACATGAGAGTCTACGGCCTCAACATATCAAAGCTAATGCATTGTCTTCATTCCCTCGTCCAAGAAGTACTACATGGGCTCCTCTTTGGTCACATCAGCAGAATGATTTTCGATATCCCAAGGCTACTTATTACAAGGTAGCAGTTCTCGAGTGTCCCAATCAAATTATGCCCATCCATCCTCGTCCAAGAAGTACTGTAGGCATGATGTAAAACTTCCCTTCCAAGGAGTTATTCCCAATGTGAAACATAGTAGTGAAAGCTCCTCCTATGTATGTGGTTTGGAACGAGTTCACTCCTTCCTACCTGCACTTTTGTGGGAGTTAATCATGGTTGTTGTATCTCACATTGTCTCATGAGACATTAGGTTATGGCTAGCTCTCTCATGTTTTATTTGAGACCAATTTCTATGGTCATGCAAAACCATATTCTGGCACACTTCACCTCCCAGTCTTCCTCTTCTAGGTTAATTACTTGGGCCATGCTAACGGAGGTGGAGCAATTACGAAGCCTGGCTTTGCTAGCCTTAACTTCTTTTTTAGCCTTTGCTAAAGATTTATTTACTGCTCTTCTTGGCAGAGTGAGAGAGTTTTCTAGATTCTTCCAAACCTAAGGGTTCAGATCACTATGTGGCCATTAACTTGATCAGAACCTGAAAGATATTGAGCTCTCTTTTCCATTGGTGTGGCAAAAGTCCACATGAGAGGTCTATGGCCTCAACATATCGAAGCTAATGCTCTTCATTCCCTCGTCCAAGAAGTACTACATGGGCTCCTCGTTGGTCACATCAGAATGATTATTACCGATATCCCAAGGCTACTCACAAGGTAGTAGTTCTTGAGTCCCAATCAAATTATGCCCATCCATCCTCGTCCCAGAAGAACTACAGGCGTGATAAAAAACTTCCCTTCCAAGGGGTTCTTCCCAATGTGAGACATAGTAGTGAAAGCTCCTATGCATGTGGTTTGGAAGAACGAGTTCTTTCCTTCCACGTGGACTCTTGTGGGAGTCAATGATGGTTGTTGTATCTCACACTGTCTCATGAGACATTAGGTTACGGCTAGCTCTCCCATGTTTTATTTGAGAGCAATTTCTATGATCATGAGACATTGGGTTATGGCTAGCTCTCCCATGTCTTATTTGAGAGCAATTTCTATGATCTATGGCCTCAATATATCAAAGCTAATGGTCTTCGTTCCCTCATCCAAGAAGTCCTCTTTTGTCACATCACACAATGATTACCTATCCCAAGGCTACTTTTTACAAGGTAGCAGTTCTTGAGTCCCAATCAAATTATGGCCGTCCATTCTCGTCCAAGAAGAACTACAGGGATGATATAGAACTTCCCTTCTAAGGGGTTATTCCCAATGTGAAACATATAGTACTGAAAGCTCCCATGCATGTGGTTTGGAACGAGATCACTCCTTCCACCTGCACTTTTGTGGGGGTCAATGATTGCTGTTGTATCTCACACTGTCTCATGACACATTAGGTTATGTCTAGCGCTCCCATGTTTTATTTGAGACCAATTTCTATGGTCATGCAAAACCGTAGTCTGCACATTTCACCTCCCAGTCCTCCTCTTCTAGGTCAATTACTTGGGCCATGATAACGGAGATGGAACAATTACGAAGCTTGGCTTGCCTAGCCTTAACTTCTTTTTTTGCCTTTGCTACTAAGGATTTACTTATTGCTCTTCTTGGCAGAGCGATAGAGTTTTCTAGATTCTTCCAGACATAAGGGTTCATCTCGTTATGTGGCCACCATTAACCTGATCAGAACCTTAAGAATTGAGCTCTCTTTTCCATTGGGGTGGCAACACATGAGAGTCTACGGCCTCAACATATCAAAGCTAATGCATTGTCTTCATTCCCTCGTCCAAGAAGTACTACATGGGCTCCTCTTTGGTCACATCAGCAGAATGATTTCCGATATCCCAAGGCTACTTATTACAAGGTAGCAGTTCTCGAGTGTCCCAATCAAATTATGCCCATCCATCCTCGTCCAAGAAGTACTGTAGGCATGATGTAAAACTTCCCTTCCAAGGAGTTATTCCCAATGTGAAACATAGTAGTGAAAGCTCCTCCTATGTATGTGGTTTGGAACGAGTTCACTCCTTCCTACCTGCACTTTTGTGGGAGTTAATCATGGTTGTTGTATCTCACATTGTCTCATGAGACATTAGGTTATGGCTAGCTCTCTCATGTTTTATTTGAGACCAATTTCTATGGTCATGCAAAACCATATTCTGGCAAACTTCACCTCCCAGTCTTCCTCTTCTAGGTTAATTACTTGGGCCATGCTAACGGAGGTGGAGCAATTACGAAGCCTGGCTTTGCTAGCCTTAACTTCTTTTTTAGCCTTTGCTAAAGATTTATTTACTGCTCTTCTTGGCAGAGTGAGAGAGTTTTCTAGATTCTTCCAAACCTAAGGGTTCAGATCACTATGTGGCCATTAACTTGATCAGAACCTGAAAGATATTGAGCTCTCTTTTCCATTGGTGTGGCAAAAGTCCACATGAGAGGTCTATGGCCTCAACATATCGAAGCTAATGCTCTTCATTCCCTCGTCCAAGAAGTACTACATGGGCTCCTCGTTGGTCACATCAGAATGATTATTACCGATATCCCAAGGCTACTCACAAGGTAGTAGTTCTTGAGTCCCAATCAAATTATGCCCATCCATCCTCGTCCCAGAAGAACTACAGGCGTGATAAAAAACTTCCCTTCCAAGGGGTTCTTCCCAATGTGAGACATAGTAGTGAAAGCTCCTATGCATGTGGTTTGGAAGAACGAGTTCTTTCCTTCCACGTGGACTCTTGTGGGAGTCAATGATGGTTGTTGTATCTCACACTGTCTCATGAGACATTAGGTTACGGCTAGCTCTCCCATGTTTTATTTGAGAGCAATTTCTATGATCATGAGACATTGGGTTATGGCTAGCTCTCCCATGTCTTATTTGAGAGCAATTTCTATGATCTATGGCCTCAATATATCAAAGCTAATGGTCTTCGTTCCCTCATCCAAGAAGTCCTCTTTTGTCACATCACACAATGATTACCTATCCCAAGGCTACTTTTTACAAGGTAGCAGTTCTTGAGTCCCAATCAAATTATGGCCGTCCATTCTCGTCCAAGAAGAACTACAGGGATGATATAGAACTTCCCTTCTAAGGGGTTATTCCCAATGTGAAACATATAGTACTGAAAGCTCCCATGCATGTGGTTTGGAACGAGATCACTCCTTCCACCTGCACTTTTGTGGGGGTCAATGATTGCTGTTGTATCTCACACTGTCTCATGACACATTAGGTTATGTCTAGCGCTCCCATGTTTTATTTGAGACCAATTTCTATGGTCATGCAAAACCGTAGTCTGCACATTTCACCTCCCGGTCCTCCTCTTCTAGGTCAATTACTTGGGCCATGATAACGGAGATGGAACAATTACGAAGCTTGGCTTGCCTAGCCTTAACTTCTTTTTTTGCCTTTGCTACTAAGGATTTACTTATTGCTCTTCTTGGCAGAGCGATAGAGTTTTCTAGATTCTTCCAGACATAAGGGTTCATCTCGTTATGTGGCCACCATTAACCTGATCAGAACCTTAAGAATTGAGCTCTCTTTTCCATTGGGGTGGCAACACATGAGAGTCTACGGCCTCAACATATCAAAGCTAATGCATTGTCTTCATTCCCTCGTCCAAGAAGTACTACATGGGCTCCTCTTTGGTCACATCAGCAGAATGATTTCCGATATCCCAAGGCTACTTATTACAAGGTAGCAGTTCTCGAGTGTCCCAATCAAATTATGCCCATCCATCCTCGTCCAAGAAGTACTGTAGGCATGATGTAAAACTTCCCTTCCAAGGAGTTATTCCCAATGTGAAACATAGTAGTGAAAGCTCCTCCTATGTATGTGGTTTGGAACGAGTTCACTCCTTCCTACCTGCATTTTTGTGGGAGTTAATCATGGTTGTTGTATCTCACATTGTCTCATGAGACATTAGGTTATGGCTAGCTCTCTCATGTTTTATTTGAGACCAATTTCTATGGTCATGCAAAACCATATTCTGGCACACTTCACCTCCCAGTCTTCCTCTTCTAGGTTAATTACTTGGGCCATGCTAACGGAGGTGGAGCAATTACGAAGCCTGGCTTTGCTAGCCTTAACTTCTTTTTTAGCCTTTGCTAAAGATTTATTTACTGCTCTTCTTGGCAGAGTGAGAGAGTTTTCTAGATTCTTCCAAACCTAAGGGTTCAGATCACTATGTGGCCATTAACTTGATCAGAACCTGAAAGATATTGAGCTCTCTTTTCCATTGGTGTGGCAAAAGTCCACATGAGAGGTCTATGGCCTCAACATATCGAAGCTAATGCTCTTCATTCCCTCGTCCAAGAAGTACTACATGGGCTCCTCGTTGGTCACATCAGAATGATTATTACCGATATCCCAAGGCTACTCACAAGGTAGTAGTTCTTGAGTCCCAATCAAATTATGCCCATCCATCCTCGTCCCAGAAGAACTACAGGCGTGATAAAAAACTTCCCTTCCAAGGGGTTCTTCCCAATGTGAGACATAGTAGTGAAAGCTCCTATGCATGTGGTTTGGAAGAACGAGTTCTCTCCTTCCGCGTGGACTCTTGTGGGAGTCAATGATGGTTGTTGTGTCTCACACTGTCTCATGAGACATTAGGTTACGGCTAGCTCTCCCATGTTTTATTTGAGAGCAATTTCTATGATCATGAGACATTGGGTTATGGCTAGCTCTCCCATGTCTTATTTGAGAGCAATTTCTATGATCATGACCATGGCACACTTCAACTCCTCCTAGTTTTCCTCTGCTAGGTCAATTACTCGGTCCATGTCCTCCAGTCCCAATCAAGTTATGCCCATCCATCCTAATCCAAGAAGTACTACAGGCATGATATAAAACTCCCCTGTGAGATCCCTGTTCCCACCGAGCAACGGATTCGGGGTACTAGCAGCGGAAGTAGCACTTCTCGCGCGGGACAGGGGTCCCACACTCGGGGCCTCGCCCACGGATATCCGGACAAGAGACTAATCCGTCGGTTTGTCCAAAACCGAAACCGGAAAAACTTCCTTTACCCGGAAAGCACGGACGATTCCACCAGGATAACTCTTTACTCTAACGTAGTCAAGATCATTACTGATCAAACTGATCTGACTGCACCTTTAACGGTACTTGGTCAATTCAAGGAAGAACTTGCACTTGGATCATTGGGATCAACGCTTTTTTCCCCATCAAGAGGCACAGCCGTTGATTCCTATCCATAGAACAATTTCTATCCGGATTTACTTCATCTATCGTAATAATAGAATTTAAATCTCGATTTACGGATCCATCAGTCCAGCCTAACCCCATCCGATCCCATGGGTTAGCCAACCGCCCAACCACTGTAGTGATGGGATCCAATTTGGAATTTGGTTAGGTTTTGTCCCGGGTACCAAGGAAAAGAGTTCCAAGGCCCCCTAGCCGGAAGTTCATGCAAACATAAAACTAGCCACACCACTTACACACCCAATATGAAATTGCCTTTTTCTTAGCATCAGCTAACTTTAAAACAATCCTTTAAGGAAACCATAGTACCACTGATCACAATCTTCCAATTTATCCAGTTGATTCATAATTTCCCATCATTCCTTCATCAGAGTATCTATGGCATCATTGGCAACTAGAACGCTCACCACCTGTCCACACAGGGGCCTTTTCAATAGTTCCTAGCCCATAATACTCGGCAATATAATCACTTATAAAAATCAAGATGGACTCTCGTTGAAGATCAGCAAGATCAACCAACAGATCCATATAAAGAGCCATGGACTCATCCATTGAAGACCAGCAAGGTCAATCAACCAGATCCATGCCCGGTTTCACAAAACAACTCTTACTCCTTGTTCCAATATCTTCCACGACGCACGTGTGGGTATCTTCGGCGACCCAGAGCCCGAGCACCGTATGGTCAGCACCCTCTAGGATCCTTCGCAGGTGACCTAGCGCTTCACTCATAGGCCGCTTCCTTGGTCCCTCATCCACCGTACCGGAAGCTCACCATTTAAATCGAACCGAGGCTGGTCAAGACCTCGGTCGACCTTGCTACGCGAGACGTCCTCCATTGACTCTCCGTCAGCAGTTGCAACTTTATCAGTTAGGTCTCCACGACCTTAAACACAAGACGGTCAAAATGCTTCCCCAGCATTCTTGACATAAAACAGCCATTTACAAACAGCATTTACAAACAGTTTACAAATACAATTTCTATATTAACTCTCATTTTTCCACATTATCCCTCATTAATCCACATTACTTATTCCACATTCCATTTATATGTGTACTCATCCAATCACATCATTTTTCATCTCTTCACTTCAGATTCCTTCACATCACATATCATATATTCACATCCATATCCACATCCATACATCCACATCCACATCCACATTCACATCTATATGCTTACCTCCATTTTCACATCCTCATTTATACATCCACATCCCATATCCACATTCATACATACACATCCATATCCACATCCATAAATCCACATCCACATGCATACATCCACTATCATGTCCTCATTCATACATCCACATCCACATCCACATCCATATACATACATACATCCACATCCACATTCTCATTCACATCTATACATCCACATCTACATCCACATACATACATACATCCACATCCACATTCCACATTCACATCTATACATCCACATCTACATCCACATTCACATACATCCACATCCACATCTACATCCACATTCACATACATCCACATCCACATTTCCATTCACATCTATACATCCACATCTACATCCACATACATACATACATCCACATCCACATCCACATACATACATACATCCACATCCACTTTCCACATTCACATCTATACATCCACATCTACATCCACATTCACATACATCCACATCCACATTTTCATTCACATCTATACATCCACCTCTACATCCACATACATACATACATCCATATCCACATTCCACATTCACATCTATACAACCACATCTACATCCACATTCACATCTATGCATATACATCTTCATTCATTTTCATTCACATCTATACATCCACCTCTACATCCACATACATACATACATCCATATCCACATTCCACATTCACATCTATACAACCACATCTACATCCACATTCACATCTATGCATATACATCTTCATGCATACATCCATTTTCACATTCATACATCCACACTCCCATCTCCACATCCACACATCCACATACATACATCCATTTCCACATTCCCATTCATATAACCCCATATGCCTTCACATCTAATCTTTTACATCACATCCATTCTTGCCCTATCATCACAACCCATATACATCTTATCCTATCACATACACTTCTTACCTCATCTCATACACATCTT
Organism: Cibotium barometz; assembly: GCF_041138505.1. Classification (NCBI taxonomy): domain Eukaryota; kingdom Viridiplantae; phylum Streptophyta; class Polypodiopsida; order Cyatheales; family Cibotiaceae; genus Cibotium; species Cibotium barometz. The sequence goes on along the minus strand of NC_141105.1, from coordinate 1,016,211 downwards.
ATCACATATTAATTCATCTTATTACCTCTTATCACATCTTATACACCTCTTATCACATCTTATCACATCTCATATCTATTTATAGAATACAAGAGAACTCTTATATTTGATATAAGATTTCTTTACACATTTATTTATGCATAAATTCCATTTAAGGAGATTAATACTTTCGAAGTAAAAATCAATCTTTTTTTGCATCTTCCTATGCATAAATTCATTTTAAATGAAAATGATACTTTTGAATTAAAATTCAATCTTTTATGCATCTTCCTATGCATAAATTCAATTTAGATGAGAATGACACTTTTGAATCAATCTTTTATGCATCTTCCTATGCATAAATTCAATTTGGTAGGAATTACACTTTTAGAATAAAAGAATTTCTCTTATGCATGTAATTTATGCATAAAATCCATTTATGAGGAAAATCACACTTTTAGTATAAAAAAAATATCTTTTATGCATACCTATATGCATAAAATCCAATATGATAAGAGTAACACTCTTACAATAAAATAATCAACTTTTATGCATACCTCTATGCATGAAATTCAATTATGATAAAAGTCACACTTTTATAATAAAATAATCGACTTTTATGCATACCTCTATGCATGAAATCCAATATGATAAAAGTAACACTTTTGATATAAAAAAATTATCCTTTATGCACACTTCTATGCATGAAAATTAAAAATGATAAAAGTAACACTTTTGATATAAAAAATTTATCCTTTATGCATACTTCTATGCATGAAAATAAAATGGATAAAAATAACACTTTTGATATAAAAATTTACCCATTATGCATACTTCTATGCATGAAATAAAAATGGTAAAAATAACACTTTTGATATAAAAACTTATCCTTTATGCATGATATTAAAATTTAATTTCTCCATGATTATAATGAAATTCTTTCAATTAATCTAGGATGATAATTCCTAGAATATGGTAGGAAGTCCTCTTTTTATGCTTTGAATGAAATTATTTTATGCATAATTTTTATAAAAATTTTGCCATAGCTCCGCTGCTATGACTGATAAATCTCAATTTTTCTAAGGAATAATGCTTATCATTAAGAAAATAATTAAAATAATCTCTAATTGGATTATCAATCCATAATGGATTGAATCATTAATATACATAAACTAAAAGCATAGAAAAAAGCCATTAGTTTGGCCTCAAGCATAGCTTAATCTTGGGTTAAGGAAAAGCTTTATGAAAAGCTTGATTTGGATTGAGAACGGTTCATGAGTATGACCATTTCTTGAGTGAGAGAGAGAATTTACATAAAAATCATTAGAATTTAAACATAAATGAAAATTAACTTCAATAGCATTATGTAACTCTTCACTACTATTCAAACTTCAATAGCATTAAAAAAAAACCATACCAATTAAACTTCTCAAGCTTGAGAGGGGTTGAGAAGAGAGAAACATTGAGAAATTATAGAAAGATCAATATTCACTAATTACCTTACAACTTGCTTGATTCTTTGTTCACGGTAGAGGCCCCCAACCAATCAATTGGTTAAGTATGTTGATGGAGCCACTAATTGGGATTGAAGAAAGAGGGAAGCTCCAAAAACTAGTGAATTATTAAATGAATTCACAGTTCTTGGCTTAGGTGGAGTAGAGTAACGATGCATAAACACTATATATTTTTCAACAAGGGGGAGGCTTCTATTTATAGGAAAAATTGAGCTCCTAACCAAACAAACTGATTCTAGAATTTTCTAAATCAGTTTGGTCAATATTTGACCATTTTTAGGTCAGTTAAGCTAACTTTTTGGAACTAGACTTGAATGAGGAGAGAGGAGAGATGAAATATCTCAATTTTTATGAGTTTAAAACTCATTCAAGCATGTGAAATATGCACCTCCTTTAAAGAACTCCTCTTCCTTACATATGTGTCATAATGGAATCATTTTAATATTGCTCATAGTTTTTTTACTAATAATCCTTGTACATTTTCAACTCTTCATCTTATGTGAAATATGCACCTCCTTTAAAGAATTCCCCTTCCTTACATATGTCATATTTTTAATATTGCTCATAGTTTTTTACTAATAATCCTTGTACATTTTCAACTCTTCATCTTATGTGAAATATGCACCTCCTTTAAAGAATTCCCCTTCCTTACATATGTCATATTTTTAATATTGCTCATAGTTTTTTACTAATAAACCTTGTACATTTTCAACTCTTCATCTTATGTGAGCATTTAAGGGACTCCCCTTCCTTACATATGTGTCATAATAAAATCATTATACCCAAAATATCTCATATTTTTAATATTGCACATAGTTTTTTTACTAATAAACCTTGTACATTTTCAACTCTTCACCTCATGTGAGCATTTACTCATTTTTGGGTATTTTCTTTTTACAAGTTGGATTTATCTCCTCCCTACACATGGATTGATGCTATTGGTCCATAGGAACCTTAATTGGACCATAGTCTAAAGATTTCTGAAAATCTAGACCCTTAGGCTAAGGTTCTTTATAGCTATTTTCAATTAATTCCAATTGCACATTGAAAATTCTTTTTGAATTTCTGTTTCAGGGGAACTCATCTGAATTAGAAGAGATATTTTTCTATCCAAAAATATTCAAAATCTGAATATTCTCTCTCTAGAATATTTTCTCTCTCTAGGTTAAAACAGTTAGAAACAAGTCTTTTATATTTCTGAAGAGGGATTGATTACAGGGGAAGATACTAGACATGAAAAAGGGGTTGGGGGAGGAATCTTACATTCTACCCCACTTAAAAAACGTGAGATGTCCTCATCTCGCAACTTGTGATAATTTCGCAAGATTCACGAATATGAGACTTAGAAAAAAAAAATTTAATCAAGATTAACCACCAAGATAAGTCTTAAAGAGAGTAAGATTCAAAATACGAACAAGATTTAAACTTTATTCATTCTCGGAACTTACACAGTAAAGATAGAGGAACTCTTTACACTTCCATAAGCCCGTCCATCATATGGTCACAAAAGCAGTCCTCACAAGCTGCACAAGTATAAGGTAACTCATCTATGGGAATGATTCTGTGGGTTATTGTTGCGCCTATCTCAGTGGTATGAGGTGTTCTAACAAAAGGACCTCTGAGAGGCAAGCCAAAAACGGGGTAAAGGCATATCTTCTCATGAGGAAGAAAACACGCCAGTAAGAAGACTCGCTCAGAAAACCCAGGATGCCTTGATCTCATGACGCAGTAGTATCGGGGACCCAAACCCAAGGCTTCAATAACCATGGCCAAGCGGACATTGTTACGAAAGTGCTGCTGACCCCAGGGTGTTACCCTAGTTATGTTTTGATAGGTCCGCCATTTGGTTTGCGCTACAGAAGTTCCCAAGTGAGGGAAAAGTGAGCGCTCATACTGCTCTATAAAATCCTTCTTTACAGATTCACTTGCGTCTTGAAGGTGAGGAATCATTATGGATAAAACTAGTTCTTGTTGCCAAGCCATGAAGGAGATTAAGAAAGAAAGGAGATCGATGGAAGTAAGATTACTGTGAGCGACAGGTAAAAGTTACGACTTATATAAAAGAAGGAGCTAGCGTAACTTAGAAGCCAACGGTAACTTGCCACTGAAGTTTTACCGTCTTTCCATGATTTGGGTTTGGCACAATTTTCTATAGAAGGCATTAAGAACTTTGAGATGAGGAGATAAAAGAAGTTCGTAAGTTAAATCACCTACTTTCTTTGGTCCAATATCTGGGAGATAACTTCTTATACTTCCCAAGAGATAAAGAACTTCTTTTGGGTCGTACTCGAGACCAAAACCTTGATATCCAAAACATCGATTCTCACTTCTGAACTCGTTGTTCTGAATCCTTAAAACAGGTGGGACTCTTGAGAAGTATTCAGGAAAAAGGTTCTTCCTTTTTTAAACAGAATCTTTCTTTTATTTTAGAGAGGGAATAATTATAAGATCAAAAAGGGAGATTCTTACTCCTGTATACCTCGAAGGCTGGGGGAGAATCTTACATTCTACCCCACTTAAAAAGTGCGAGATGTCCTCATCTCATAAAGTAGAGGACAACTCTTTTTCTTAAGATCCAATTTTATTCTGGGGTTCCTTATATTCTGGTCAACCCAACAGAATACTGGGATAAATATCCCTTAGAACTCATCATTAAATAACAATTCATTCAGATCATATCATTCATATCTTTAACATGATAAAGGTCCATTATACCGAAAAATTTCCTTCTGAGCATTCCTCCACGGGAATTTCAGTCAAGTAAGTTCTCAATTTGTCATCCCTTAACTTGATCTAATGGTCAAGTGTTAACAGTAGCAATTTGACAGCACAATCCACTAATCTCATAGTGATTTGCTGAATCATTTTCATCATTTATCATTACAGGGACTCGTCCCAATCATCCACCTTGTGGTTTCGCTCAGCTTATTACATTTCAATCCATTTTCAGGGATCATCATTTTTCAATCAGAATCCAAATCAATTCATCGGTTTCCAAACAGAACTAAAAATCATATCAACCACATTCGAAATCATCATCTGGATAGCATTAACGCTTATAATTTCAAGTCTTAGATTTGCTCGTATATACTGTCAGTAAAGAGCTGCAGTTATACTCTCGGTATATACGGTAGTCACGGCCCTTGGAATTATAAGGTAAATACCATCATGTCTAGGCCTCAAGCAAGTCAGGGATTCTATATAATTGCGGTACTTCCATCTGAAGACCCAATTACCAATTTACGAATTTCAGTTTGAATATCAAATTGTATGAATTATATCACACAATTACAACCTTTTTTTGTGCTTCTTGATGAATTTTTGACATATTTGGTTTCTCAGTTGATCTTTATTAGCCAAATGCTCTGATACCAACTGTGAGATCCCTGTTCCCACCGAGCAACGGATTCGGGGTACTAGCAGCGGAAGTAGCACTTCTCGCGCGGGACAGGGGTCCCACACTCGGGGCCTCGCCCACGGATATCCGGACAAGAGACTAATCCGTCGGTTTGTCCAAAACCGAAACCGGAAAAACTTCCTTTACCCGGAAAGCACGGACGATTCCACCAGGATAACTCTTTACTCTAACGTAGTCAAGATCATTACTGATCAAACTGATCTGACTGCACCTTTAACGGTACTTGGTCAATTCAAGGAAGAACTTGCACTTGGATCATTGGGATCAACGCTTTTTTCCCCATCAAGAGGCACAGCCGTTGATTCCTATCCATAGAACAATTTCTATCCGGATTTACTTCATCTATCGTAATAATAGAATTTAAATCTCGATTTACGGATCCATCAGTCCAGCCTAACCCCATCCGATCCCATGGGTTAGCCAACCGCCCAACCACTGTAGTGATGGGATCCAATTTGGAATTTGGTTAGGTTTTGTCCCGGGTACCAAGGAAAAGAGTTCCAAGGCCCCCTAGCCGGAAGTTCATGCAAACATAAAACTAGCCACACCACTTACACACCCAATATGAAATTGCCTTTTTCTTAGCATCAGCTAACTTTAAAACAATCCTTTAAGGAAACCATAGTACCACTGATCACAATCTTCCAATTTATCCAGTTGATTCATAATTTCCCATCATTCCTTCATCAGAGTATCTATGGCATCATTGGCAACTAGAACGCTCACCACCTGTCCACACAGGGGCCTTTTCAATAGTTCCTAGCCCATAATACTCGGCAATATAATCACTTATAAAAATCAAGATGGACTCTCGTTGAAGATCAGCAAGATCAACCAACAGATCCATATAAAGAGCCATGGACTCATCCATTGAAGACCAGCAAGGTCAATCAACCAGATCCATGCCCGGTTTCACAAAACAACTCTTACTCCTTGTTCCAATATCTTCCACGACGCACGTGTGGGTATCTTCGGCGACCCAGAGCCCGAGCACCGTATGGTCAGCACCCTCTAGGATCCTTCGCAGGTGACCTAGCGCTTCACTCATAGGCCGCTTCCTTGGTCCCTCATCCACCGTACCGGAAGCTCACCATTTAAATCGAACCGAGGCTGGTCAAGACCTCGGTCGACCTTGCTACGCGAGACGTCCTCCATTGACTCTCCGTCAGCAGTTGCAACTTTATCAGTTAGGTCTCCACGACCTTAAACACAAGACGGTCAAAATGCTTCCCCAGCATTCTTGACATAAAACAGCCATTTACAAACAGCATTTACAAACAGTTTACAAATACAATTTCTATATTAACTCTCATTTTTCCACATTATCCCTCATTAATCCACATTACTTATTCCACATTCCATTTATATGTGTACTCATCCAATCACATCATTTTTCATCTCTTCACTTCAGATTCCTTCACATCACATATCATATATTCACATCCATATCCACATCCATACATCCACATCCACATCCACATTCACATCTATATGCTTACCTCCATTTTCACATCCTCATTTATACATCCACATCCCATATCCACATTCATACATACACATCCATATCCACATCCATAAATCCACATCCACATGCATACATCCACTATCATGTCCTCATTCATACATCCACATCCACATCCACATCCATATACATACATACATCCACATCCACATTCTCATTCACATCTATACATCCACATCTACATCCACATACATACATACATCCACATCCACATTCCACATTCACATCTATACATCCACATCTACATCCACATTCACATACATCCACATCCACATCTACATCCACATTCACATACATCCACATCCACATTTCCATTCACATCTATACATCCACATCTACATCCACATACATACATACATCCACATCCACATCCACATACATACATACATCCACATCCACTTTCCACATTCACATCTATACATCCACATCTACATCCACATTCACATACATCCACATCCACATTTTCATTCACATCTATACATCCACCTCTACATCCACATACATACATACATCCATATCCACATTCCACATTCACATCTATACAACCACATCTACATCCACATTCACATCTATGCATATACATCTTCATTCATTTTCATTCACATCTATACATCCACCTCTACATCCACATACATACATACATCCATATCCACATTCCACATTCACATCTATACAACCACATCTACATCCACATTCACATCTATGCATATACATCTTCATGCATACATCCATTTTCACATTCATACATCCACACTCCCATCTCCACATCCACACATCCACATACATACATCCATTTCCACATTCCCATTCATATAACCCCATATGCCTTCACATCTAATCTTTTACATCACATCCATTCTTGCCCTATCATCACAACCCATATACATCTTATCCTATCACATACACTTCTTACCTCATCTCATACACATCTTATCACATATTAATTCATCTTATTACCTCTTATCACATCTTATACACCTCTTATCACATCTTATCACATCTCATATCTATTTATAGAATACAAGAGAACTCTTATATTTGATATAAGATTTCTTTACACATTTATTTATGCATAAATTCCATTTAAGGAGATTAATACTTTCGAAGTAAAAATCAATCTTTTTTTGCATCTTCCTATGCATAAATTCATTTTAAATGAAAATGATACTTTTGAATTAAAATTCAATCTTTTATGCATCTTCCTATGCATAAATTCAATTTAGATGAGAATGACACTTTTGAATCAATCTTTTATGCATCTTCCTATGCATAAATTCAATTTGGTAGGAATTACACTTTTAGAATAAAAGAATTTCTCTTATGCATGTAATTTATGCATAAAATCCATTTATGAGGAAAATCACACTTTTAGTATAAAAAAAATATCTTTTATGCATACCTATATGCATAAAATCCAATATGATAAGAGTAACACTCTTACAATAAAATAATCAACTTTTATGCATACCTCTATGCATGAAATTCAATTATGATAAAAGTCACACTTTTATAATAAAATAATCGACTTTTATGCATACCTCTATGCATGAAATCCAATATGATAAAAGTAACACTTTTGATATAAAAAAATTATCCTTTATGCACACTTCTATGCATGAAAATTAAAAATGATAAAAGTAACACTTTTGATATAAAAAATTTATCCTTTATGCATACTTCTATGCATGAAAATAAAATGGATAAAAATAACACTTTTGATATAAAAATTTACCCATTATGCATACTTCTATGCATGAAATAAAAATGGTAAAAATAACACTTTTGATATAAAAACTTATCCTTTATGCATGATATTAAAATTTAATTTCTCCATGATTATAATGAAATTCTTTCAATTAATCTAGGATGATAATTCCTAGAATATGGTAGGAAGTCCTCTTTTTATGCTTTGAATGAAATTATTTTATGCATAATTTTTATAAAAATTTTGCCATAGCTCCGCTGCTATGACTGATAAATCTCAATTTTTCTAAGGAATAATGCTTATCATTAAGAAAATAATTAAAATAATCTCTAATTGGATTATCAATCCATAATGGATTGAATCATTAATATACATAAACTAAAAGCATAGAAAAAAGCCATTAGTTTGGCCTCAAGCATAGCTTAATCTTGGGTTAAGGAAAAGCTTTATGAAAAGCTTGATTTGGATTGAGAACGGTTCATGAGTATGACCATTTCTTGAGTGAGAGAGAGAATTTACATAAAAATCATTAGAATTTAAACATAAATGAAAATTAACTTCAATAGCATTATGTAACTCTTCACTACTATTCAAACTTCAATAGCATTAAAAAAAAACCATACCAATTAAACTTCTCAAGCTTGAGAGGGGTTGAGAAGAGAGAAACATTGAGAAATTATAGAAAGATCAATATTCACTAATTACCTTACAACTTGCTTGATTCTTTGTTCACGGTAGAGGCCCCCAACCAATCAATTGGTTAAGTATGTTGATGGAGCCACTAATTGGGATTGAAGAAAGAGGGAAGCTCCAAAAACTAGTGAATTATTAAATGAATTCACAGTTCTTGGCTTAGGTGGAGTAGAGTAACGATGCATAAACACTATATATTTTTCAACAAGGGGGAGGCTTCTATTTATAGGAAAAATTGAGCTCCTAACCAAACAAACTGATTCTAGAATTTTCTAAATCAGTTTGGTCAATATTTGACCATTTTTAGGTCAGTTAAGCTAACTTTTTGGAACTAGACTTGAATGAGGAGAGAGGAGAGATGAAATATCTCAATTTTTATGAGTTTAAAACTCATTCAAGCATGTGAAATATGCACCTCCTTTAAAGAACTCCTCTTCCTTACATATGTGTCATAATGGAATCATTTTAATATTGCTCATAGTTTTTTTACTAATAATCCTTGTACATTTTCAACTCTTCATCTTATGTGAAATATGCACCTCCTTTAAAGAATTCCCCTTCCTTACATATGTCATATTTTTAATATTGCTCATAGTTTTTTACTAATAATCCTTGTACATTTTCAACTCTTCATCTTATGTGAAATATGCACCTCCTTTAAAGAATTCCCCTTCCTTACATATGTCATATTTTTAATATTGCTCATAGTTTTTTACTAATAAACCTTGTACATTTTCAACTCTTCATCTTATGTGAGCATTTAAGGGACTCCCCTTCCTTACATATGTGTCATAATAAAATCATTATACCCAAAATATCTCATATTTTTAATATTGCACATAGTTTTTTTACTAATAAACCTTGTACATTTTCAACTCTTCACCTCATGTGAGCATTTACTCATTTTTGGGTATTTTCTTTTTACAAGTTGGATTTATCTCCTCCCTACACATGGATTGATGCTATTGGTCCATAGGAACCTTAATTGGACCATAGTCTAAAGATTTCTGAAAATCTAGACCCTTAGGCTAAGGTTCTTTATAGCTATTTTCAATTAATTCCAATTGCACATTGAAAATTCTTTTTGAATTTCTGTTTCAGGGGAACTCATCTGAATTAGAAGAGATATTTTTCTATCCAAAAATATTCAAAATCTGAATATTCTCTCTCTAGAATATTTTCTCTCTCTAGGTTAAAACAGTTAGAAACAAGTCTTTTATATTTCTGAAGAGGGATTGATTACAGGGGAAGATACTAGACATGAAAAAGGGGTTGGGGGAGGAATCTTACATTCTACCCCACTTAAAAAACGTGAGATGTCCTCATCTCGCAACTTGTGATAATTTCGCAAGATTCACGAATATGAGACTTAGAAAAAAAAAATTTAATCAAGATTAACCACCAAGATAAGTCTTAAAGAGAGTAAGATTCAAAATACGAACAAGATTTAAACTTTATTCATTCTCGGAACTTACACAGTAAAGATAGAGGAACTCTTTACACTTCCATAAGCCCGTCCATCATATGGTCACAAAAGCAGTCCTCACAAGCTGCACAAGTATAAGGTAACTCATCTATGGGAATGATTCTGTGGGTTATTGTTGCGCCTATCTCAGTGGTATGAGGTGTTCTAACAAAAGGACCTCTGAGAGGCAAGCCAAAAACGGGGTAAAGGCATATCTTCTCATGAGGAAGAAAACACGCCAGTAAGAAGACTCGCTCAGAAAACCCAGGATGCCTTGATCTCATGACGCAGTAGTATCGGGGACCCAAACCCAAGGCTTCAATAACCATGGCCAAGCGGACATTGTTACGAAAGTGCTGCTGACCCCAGGGTGTTACCCTAGTTATGTTTTGATAGGTCCGCCATTTGGTTTGCGCTACAGAAGTTCCCAAGTGAGGGAAAAGTGAGCGCTCATACTGCTCTATAAAATCCTTCTTTACAGATTCACTTGCGTCTTGAAGGTGAGGAATCATTATGGATAAAACTAGTTCTTGTTGCCAAGCCATGAAGGAGATTAAGAAAGAAAGGAGATCGATGGAAGTAAGATTACTGTGAGCGACAGGTAAAAGTTACGACTTATATAAAAGAAGGAGCTAGCGTAACTTAGAAGCCAACGGTAACTTGCCACTGAAGTTTTACCGTCTTTCCATGATTTGGGTTTGGCACAATTTTCTATAGAAGGCATTAAGAACTTTGAGATGAGGAGATAAAAGAAGTTCGTAAGTTAAATCACCTACTTTCTTTGGTCCAATATCTGGGAGATAACTTCTTATACTTCCCAAGAGATAAAGAACTTCTTTTGGGTCGTACTCGAGACCAAAACCTTGATATCCAAAACATCGATTCTCACTTCTGAACTCGTTGTTCTGAATCCTTAAAACAGGTGGGACTCTTGAGAAGTATTCAGGAAAAAGGTTCTTCCTTTTTTAAACAGAATCTTTCTTTTATTTTAGAGAGGGAATAATTATAAGATCAAAAAGGGAGATTCTTACTCCTGTATACCTCGAAGGCTGGGGGAGAATCTTACATTCTACCCCACTTAAAAAGTGCGAGATGTCCTCATCTCATAAAGTAGAGGACAACTCTTTTTCTTAAGATCCAATTTTATTCTGGGGTTCCTTATATTCTGGTCAACCCAACAGAATACTGGGATAAATATCCCTTAGAACTCATCATTAAATAACAATTCATTCAGATCATATCATTCATATCTTTAACATGATAAAGGTCCATTATACCGAAAAATTTCCTTCTGAGCATTCCTCCACGGGAATTTCAGTCAAGTAAGTTCTCAATTTGTCATCCCTTAACTTGATCTAATGGTCAAGTGTTAACAGTAGCAATTTGACAGCACAATCCACTAATCTCATAGTGATTTGCTGAATCATTTTCATCATTTATCATTACAGGGACTCGTCCCAATCATCCACCTTGTGGTTTCGCTCAGCTTATTACATTTCAATCCATTTTCAGGGATCATCATTTTTCAATCAGAATCCAAATCAATTCATCGGTTTCCAAACAGAACTAAAAATCATATCAACCACATTCGAAATCATCATCTGGATAGCATTAACGCTTATAATTTCAAGTCTTAGATTTGCTCGTATATACTGTCAGTAAAGAGCTGCAGTTATACTCTCGGTATATACGGTAGTCACGGCCCTTGGAATTATAAGGTAAATACCATCATGTCTAGGCCTCAAGCAAGTCAGGGATTCTATATAATTGCGGTACTTCCATCTGAAGACCCAATTACCAATTTACGAATTTCAGTTTGAATATCAAATTGTATGAATTATATCACACAATTACAACCTTTTTTTGTGCTTCTTGATGAATTTTTGACATATTTGGTTTCTCAGTTGATCTTTATTAGCCAAATGCTCTGATACCAACTGTGAGATCCCTGTTCCCACCGAGCAACGGATTCGGGGTACTAGCAGCGGAAGTAGCACTTCTCGCGCGGGACAGGGGTCCCACACTCGGGGCCTCGCCCACGGATATCCGGACAAGAGACTAATCCGTCGGTTTGTCCAAAACCGAAACCGGAAAAACTTCCTTTACCCGGAAAGCACGGACGATTCCACCAGGATAACTCTTTACTCTAACGTAGTCAAGATCATTACTGATCAAACTGATCTGACTGCACCTTTAACGGTACTTGGTCAATTCAAGGAAGAACTTGCACTTGGATCATTGGGATCAACGCTTTTTTCCCCATCAAGAGGCACAGCCGTTGATTCCTATCCATAGAACAATTTCTATCCGGATTTACTTCATCTATCGTAATAATAGAATTTAAATCTCGATTTACGGATCCATCAGTCCAGCCTAACCCCATCCGATCCCATGGGTTAGCCAACCGCCCAACCACTGTAGTGATGGGATCCAATTTGGAATTTGGTTAGGTTTTGTCCCGGGTACCAAGGAAAAGAGTTCCAAGGCCCCCTAGCCGGAAGTTCATGCAAACATAAAACTAGCCACACCACTTACACACCCAATATGAAATTGCCTTTTTCTTAGCATCAGCTAACTTTAAAACAATCCTTTAAGGAAACCATAGTACCACTGATCACAATCTTCCAATTTATCCAGTTGATTCATAATTTCCCATCATTCCTTCATCAGAGTATCTATGGCATCATTGGCAACTAGAACGCTCACCACCTGTCCACACAGGGGCCTTTTCAATAGTTCCTAGCCCATAATACTCGGCAATATAATCACTTATAAAAATCAAGATGGACTCTCGTTGAAGATCAGCAAGATCAACCAACAGATCCATATAAAGAGCCATGGACTCATCCATTGAAGACCAGCAAGGTCAATCAACCAGATCCATGCCCGGTTTCACAAAACAACTCTTACTCCTTGTTCCAATATCTTCCACGACGCACGTGTGGGTATCTTCGGCGACCCAGAGCCCGAGCACCGTATGGTCAGCACCCTCTAGGATCCTTCGCAGGTGACCTAGCGCTTCACTCATAGGCCGCTTCCTTGGTCCCTCATCCACCGTACCGGAAGCTCACCATTTAAATCGAACCGAGGCTGGTCAAGACCTCGGTCGACCTTGCTACGCGAGACGTCCTCCATTGACTCTCCGTCAGCAGTTGCAACTTTATCAGTTAGGTCTCCACGACCTTAAACACAAGACGGTCAAAATGCTTCCCCAGCATTCTTGACATAAAACAGCCATTTACAAACAGCATTTACAAACAGTTTACAAATACAATTTCTATATTAACTCTCATTTTTCCACATTATCCCTCATTAATCCACATTACTTATTCCACATTCCATTTATATGTGTACTCATCCAATCACATCATTTTTCATCTCTTCACTTCAGATTCCTTCACATCACATATCATATATTCACATCCATATCCACATCCATACATCCACATCCACATCCACATTCACATCTATATGCTTACCTCCATTTTCACATCCTCATTTATACATCCACATCCCATATCCACATTCATACATACACATCCATATCCACATCCATAAATCCACATCCACATGCATACATCCACTATCATGTCCTCATTCATACATCCACATCCACATCCACATCCATATACATACATACATCCACATCCACATTCTCATTCACATCTATACATCCACATCTACATCCACATACATACATACATCCACATCCACATTCCACATTCACATCTATACATCCACATCTACATCCACATTCACATACATCCACATCCACATCTACATCCACATTCACATACATCCACATCCACATTTCCATTCACATCTATACATCCACATCTACATCCACATACATACATACATCCACATCCACATCCACATACATACATACATCCACATCCACTTTCCACATTCACATCTATACATCCACATCTACATCCACATTCACATACATCCACATCCACATTTTCATTCACATCTATACATCCACCTCTACATCCACATACATACATACATCCATATCCACATTCCACATTCACATCTATACAACCACATCTACATCCACATTCACATCTATGCATATACATCTTCATTCATTTTCATTCACATCTATACATCCACCTCTACATCCACATACATACATACATCCATATCCACATTCCACATTCACATCTATACAACCACATCTACATCCACATTCACATCTATGCATATACATCTTCATGCATACATCCATTTTCACATTCATACATCCACACTCCCATCTCCACATCCACACATCCACATACATACATCCATTTCCACATTCCCATTCATATAACCCCATATGCCTTCACATCTAATCTTTTACATCACATCCATTCTTGCCCTATCATCACAACCCATATACATCTTATCCTATCACATACACTTCTTACCTCATCTCATACACATCTTATCACATATTAATTCATCTTATTACCTCTTATCACATCTTATACACCTCTTATCACATCTTATCACATCTCATATCTATTTATAGAATACAAGAGAACTCTTATATTTGATATAAGATTTCTTTACACATTTATTTATGCATAAATTCCATTTAAGGAGATTAATACTTTCGAAGTAAAAATCAATCTTTTTTTGCATCTTCCTATGCATAAATTCATTTTAAATGAAAATGATACTTTTGAATTAAAATTCAATCTTTTATGCATCTTCCTATGCATAAATTCAATTTAGATGAGAATGACACTTTTGAATCAATCTTTTATGCATCTTCCTATGCATAAATTCAATTTGGTAGGAATTACACTTTTAGAATAAAAGAATTTCTCTTATGCATGTAATTTATGCATAAAATCCATTTATGAGGAAAATCACACTTTTAGTATAAAAAAAATATCTTTTATGCATACCTATATGCATAAAATCCAATATGATAAGAGTAACACTCTTACAATAAAATAATCAACTTTTATGCATACCTCTATGCATGAAATTCAATTATGATAAAAGTCACACTTTTATAATAAAATAATCGACTTTTATGCATACCTCTATGCATGAAATCCAATATGATAAAAGTAACACTTTTGATATAAAAAAATTATCCTTTATGCACACTTCTATGCATGAAAATTAAAAATGATAAAAGTAACACTTTTGATATAAAAAATTTATCCTTTATGCATACTTCTATGCATGAAAATAAAATGGATAAAAATAACACTTTTGATATAAAAATTTACCCATTATGCATACTTCTATGCATGAAATAAAAATGGTAAAAATAACACTTTTGATATAAAAACTTATCCTTTATGCATGATATTAAAATTTAATTTCTCCATGATTATAATGAAATTCTTTCAATTAATCTAGGATGATAATTCCTAGAATATGGTAGGAAGTCCTCTTTTTATGCTTTGAATGAAATTATTTTATGCATAATTTTTATAAAAATTTTGCCATAGCTCCGCTGCTATGACTGATAAATCTCAATTTTTCTAAGGAATAATGCTTATCATTAAGAAAATAATTAAAATAATCTCTAATTGGATTATCAATCCATAATGGATTGAATCATTAATATACATAAACTAAAAGCATAGAAAAAAGCCATTAGTTTGGCCTCAAGCATAGCTTAATCTTGGGTTAAGGAAAAGCTTTATGAAAAGCTTGATTTGGATTGAGAACGGTTCATGAGTATGACCATTTCTTGAGTGAGAGAGAGAATTTACATAAAAATCATTAGAATTTAAACATAAATGAAAATTAACTTCAATAGCATTATGTAACTCTTCACTACTATTCAAACTTCAATAGCATTAAAAAAAAACCATACCAATTAAACTTCTCAAGCTTGAGAGGGGTTGAGAAGAGAGAAACATTGAGAAATTATAGAAAGATCAATATTCACTAATTACCTTACAACTTGCTTGATTCTTTGTTCACGGTAGAGGCCCCCAACCAATCAATTGGTTAAGTATGTTGATGGAGCCACTAATTGGGATTGAAGAAAGAGGGAAGCTCCAAAAACTAGTGAATTATTAAATGAATTCACAGTTCTTGGCTTAGGTGGAGTAGAGTAACGATGCATAAACACTATATATTTTTCAACAAGGGGGAGGCTTCTATTTATAGGAAAAATTGAGCTCCTAACCAAACAAACTGATTCTAGAATTTTCTAAATCAGTTTGGTCAATATTTGACCATTTTTAGGTCAGTTAAGCTAACTTTTTGGAACTAGACTTGAATGAGGAGAGAGGAGAGATGAAATATCTCAATTTTTATGAGTTTAAAACTCATTCAAGCATGTGAAATATGCACCTCCTTTAAAGAACTCCTCTTCCTTACATATGTGTCATAATGGAATCATTTTAATATTGCTCATAGTTTTTTTACTAATAATCCTTGTACATTTTCAACTCTTCATCTTATGTGAAATATGCACCTCCTTTAAAGAATTCCCCTTCCTTACATATGTCATATTTTTAATATTGCTCATAGTTTTTTACTAATAATCCTTGTACATTTTCAACTCTTCATCTTATGTGAAATATGCACCTCCTTTAAAGAATTCCCCTTCCTTACATATGTCATATTTTTAATATTGCTCATAGTTTTTTACTAATAAACCTTGTACATTTTCAACTCTTCATCTTATGTGAGCATTTAAGGGACTCCCCTTCCTTACATATGTGTCATAATAAAATCATTATACCCAAAATATCTCATATTTTTAATATTGCACATAGTTTTTTTACTAATAAACCTTGTACATTTTCAACTCTTCACCTCATGTGAGCATTTACTCATTTTTGGGTATTTTCTTTTTACAAGTTGGATTTATCTCCTCCCTACACATGGATTGATGCTATTGGTCCATAGGAACCTTAATTGGACCATAGTCTAAAGATTTCTGAAAATCTAGACCCTTAGGCTAAGGTTCTTTATAGCTATTTTCAATTAATTCCAATTGCACATTGAAAATTCTTTTTGAATTTCTGTTTCAGGGGAACTCATCTGAATTAGAAGAGATATTTTTCTATCCAAAAATATTCAAAATCTGAATATTCTCTCTCTAGAATATTTTCTCTCTCTAGGTTAAAACAGTTAGAAACAAGTCTTTTATATTTCTGAAGAGGGATTGATTACAGGGGAAGATACTAGACATGAAAAAGGGGTTGGGGGAGGAATCTTACACCCTCCCCAAGGGGTTATTCCCAATGTGAAACATAGTAGTGAAAGCTCCTATACATGTGGTCTGGAACGAGTTCACTCCTTCCACCTGCACTTTTGTGGGAGTCAATGATGGTTGTTGTATCTCACGCTACCTCATGAGACATTAGGTTATAGCGAGCTCTCTTATGTTTTATTTGAGACCAATTTCTATGGTCATGCTGGCACGCTTCACCTCCGAGTCTTCCTCTTATAGGTCGATTGCTTGGGCCATGTTAACGGAGATGGAGCAAGTACGAAGCTTGGCTTTCCTAACCTTAACTTCTTTTTTAGCCTTTGCTCTACTAAGGATTTATTTCTTGCTCTTCTTTGGCAGAGCGAGAGAGTTTTCTAGATTCTTCCAAACCTAAGGGTTCATCTCTCTATGCGGCCGTTAACTTGATTAGAACCTTAAGAATATTGAGCTCTCTTTTTTCCATTGGTGGCAAAGTCCACACCTGAGAGTCTATGGCCTCAACATATCAAAGCTAATGCTCTTCATTCCCTTGTCCAAGAAGTACTACATGGGCTCAGCCTCTTTGGTCACATCACAATGATTACCTATTCTTAGGCTACGTACAAGGTAGCAGTTCTCGAGTCCCAATCAAATTATGGCTATCCATCGTCGTCCAAGAACTACTGCAGGCCTGATTTAAAACTTCCCTTCTAAGGGGTTATTCCCAATGCGAAATATTGTAGTGAGAGCTCCGATGATGCATGTGGTTTGCAACGTGTTCACTACTTCCACCTGAACTTTTGTGGGAGTCGATGATGCTTGTTGTATCTCACACTGTCTCATGAGACATTAGGTTATGGCTAGCTCTCCCATGTTTTATTTGAGACCAATTTCTATGATCACGACCACGCTTCGCCTCCTAGTCTTCCTCTTCTAGGTCAATTACTCGGGCCATGTTAATGGAGATGAAGCAATTACGAAGCTTGGCTTGCCTAGCCTTAACTTCTTTTTTAGCCTTTGCTAAGAATTTATTCATTGCTCTTCTTGGCAGAGCGAGAGAGTTTTCTAGATTCTTCCAAACCTAAGGGTTCATCTCTCTATGTGGCCATTAACTTGATCAGAATATTGAGCTCTCTTTTTCATTGGTGGCAAAAGTCGACATGAGAATCTATGGCCTCAATATATCAAAGCTAATGGTCTTCGTTCCCTCGTCCAAGAAGTCCTCTTTTGTCACATCACACAATGATTACCTATCCCAAGGCTACTTTTTACAAGGTAGCAGTTCTTGAGTCCCAATCAAATTATGGCCGTCCATTCTCGTCCAAGAAGAACTACAGGGATGATATAGAACTTCCCTTCTAAGGGGTTATTCCCAATGTGAAACATATAGTACTGAAAGCTCCCATGCATGTGGTTTGGAACGAGCTCACTCCTTCCACCTGCACTTTTGTGGGGGTCAATGATGGCTGTTGTATCTCACACTGTCTCATGACACATTAGGTTATGTCTAGCGCTCCCATGTTTTATTTGAGACCAATTTCTATGGTCATGCAAAACCGTAGTCTGCACATTTCACCTCCCAGTCCTCCTCTTCTAGGTCAATTACTTGGGCCATGATAACGGAGATGGAACAATTACGAAGCTTGGCTTGCCTAGCCTTAACTTCTTTTTTTGCCTTTGCTACTAAGGATTTACTTATTGCTCTTCTTGGCAGAGCAATAGAGTTTTCTAGATTCTTCCAGACATAAGGGTTCATCTCGTTATGTGGCCACCATTAACCTGATCAGAACCTTAAGAATTGAGCTCTCTTTTCCATTGGTGGCAACACATGAGAGTCTACGGCCTCAACATATCAAAGCTAATGCATTGTCTTCATTCCCTCGTCCAAGAAGTACTACATGGGCTCCTCTTTGGTCACATCAGCAGAATGATTTCCGATATCCCAAGGCTACTTATTACAAGGTAGCAGTTCTCGAGTGTCCCAATCAAATTATGCCCATCCATCCTCGTCCAAGAAGTACTGTAGGCATGATGTAAAACTTCCCTTCCAAGGAGTTATTCCCAATGATGGTTGTTGTATCTCACACTGTCTCATGAGACATTAGGTTACGGCTAGCTCTCCCATGTTTTATTTGAGAGCAATTTCTATGATCATGAGACATTGGGTTATGGCTAGCTCTCCCATGTCTTATTTGAGAGCAATTTCTATGATCATGACCAACCATAGTCTGGCACACTTCAACTCCTCCTAGTTTTCCTCTGCTAGGTCAATTACTCGGTCCATGTCCTCCAGTCCCAATCAAGTTATGCCCATCCATCCTAATCCAAGAAGTACTACAGGCATGATATAAAACTCCCCTCCCCAAGGGGTTATTCCCAATGTGAAACATAGTAGTGAAAGCTCCTATACATGTGGTCTGGAACGAGTTCACTCCTTCCACCTGCACTTTTGTGGGAGTCAATGATGGTTGTTGTATCTCACGCTACCTCATGAGACATTAGGTTATAGCGAGCTCTCTTATGTTTTATTTGAGACCAATTTCTATGGTCATGCTGGCACGCTTCACCTCCGAGTCTTCCTCTTCTAAGTCGATTGCTTGGGCCATGTTAACGGAGATGGAGCAAGTACGAAGCTTGGCTTTCCTAACCTTAACTTCTTTTTTAGCCTTTGCTCTACTAAGGATTTATTTCTTGCTCTTCTTTGGCAGAGCGAGAGAGTTTTCTAGATTCTTCCAAACCTAAGGGTTCATCTCTCTATGCGGCCGTTAACTTGATTAGAACCTTAAGAATATTGAGCTCTCTTTTTTCCATTGGTGGCAAAGTCCACACTTGAGAGTCTATGGCCTCAACATATCAAAGCTAATGCTCTTCATTCCCTTGTCCAAGAAGTACTACATGGGCTCAGCCTCTTTGGTCACATCACAATGATTACCTATTCTTAGGCTACGTACAAGGTAGCAGTTCTCGAGTCCCAATCAAGTTATGGCTATCCATCGTCATCCAAGAACTACTGCAGGCCTGATTTAAAACTTCCCTTTTAAGGGGTTATTCCCAATGCAAAATATTGTAGTGAGAGCTCCGATGATGCATGTGGTTTGCAACGTGTTCACTCCTTCCACCTGAACTTTTGTGGGAGTCGATGATGCTTGTTGTATCTCACACTGTCTCATGAGACATTAGGTTATGGCTAGCTCTCCCATGTTTTATTTGAGACCAATTTCTATGATCACGACCACGCTTCGCCTCCTAGTCTTCCTCTTCTAGGTCAATTACTCGGGCCATGTTAATGGAGATGAAGCAATTACGAAGCTTGGCTTGCCTAGCCTTAACTTCTTTTTTAGCCTTTGCTAAGAATTTATTCATTGCTCTTCTTGGCAGAGCGAGAGAGTTTTCTAGATTCTTCCAAACCTAAGGGTTCATCTCTCTATGTGGCCATTAACTTGATCAGAATATTGAGCTCTCTTTTTCATTGGTGGCAAAAGTCGACATGAGAATCTATGGCCTCAATATATCAAAGCTAATGGTCTTCGTTCCCTCGTCCAAGAAGTCCTCTTTTGTCACATCACACAATGATTACCTATCCCAAGGCTACTTTTTACAAGGTAGCAGTTCTTGAGTCCCAATCAAATTATGGCAGTCCATTCTCGTCCAAGAAGAACTACAGGGATGATATAGAACTTCCCTTCTAAGGGGTTATTCCCAATGTGAAACATATAGTACTGAAAGCTCCCATGCATGTGGTTTGGAACGAGCTCACTCCTTCCACCTGCACTTTTGTGGGGGTCAATGATGGCTGTTGTATCTCACACTGTCTCATGACACATTAGGTTATGTCTAGCGCTCCCATGTTTTATTTGAGACGAATTTCTATGGTCATGCAAAACCGTAGTCTGCACATTTCACCTCCCAGTCCTCCTCTTCTAGGTCAATTACTTGGGCCATGATAACGGAGATGGAACAATTACAAAGCTTGGCTTGCCTAGCCTTAACTTCTTTTTTTGCCTTTGCTACTAAGGATTTACTTATTGCTCTTCTTGGCAGAGCGATAGAGTTTTCTAGATTCTTCCAGACATAAGGGTTCATCTCGTTATGTGGCCACCATTAACCTGATCAGAACCTTAAGAATTGAGCTCTCTTTTCCATTGGTGGCAACACATGAGAGTCTACGGCCTCAACATATCAAAGCTAATGCATTGTCTTCATTCCCTCGTCCAAGAAGTACTACATGGGCTCCTCTTTGGTCACATCAGCAGAATGATTTCCGATATCCCAAGGCTACTTATTACAAGGTAGCAGTTCTCGAGTGTCCCAATCAAATTATGCCCATCCATCCTCGTCCAAGAAGTACTATAGGCATGATGTAAAACTTCCCTTCCAAGGAGTTATTCCCAATGTGAAACATAGTAGTGAAAGCTCCTCCTATGTATGTGGTTTGGAACGAGTTCACTCCTTCCTACCTGCACTTTTGTGGGAGTTAATCATGGTTGTTGTATCTCACATTGTCTCATGAGACATTAGTTTATGGCTAGCTCTCTCATGTTTTATTTGAGACCAATTTCTATGGTCATGCAAAACCATATTCTGGCACACTTCACCTCCCAGTCTTCCTCTTCTAGGTTAATTACTTGGGCCATGCTAACGGAGGTGGAGCAATTACGAAGCCTGGCTTTGCTAGCCTTAACTTCTTTTTTAGCCTTTGCTAAAGATTTATTTACTGCTCTTCTTGGCAGAGTGAGAGAGTTTTCTAGATTCTTCCAAACCTAAGGGTTCAGATCACTATGTGGCCATTAACTTGATCAGAACCTGAAAGATATTGAGCTCTCTTTTCCATTGGTGTGGCAAAAGTCCACATGAGAGGTCTATGGCCTCAACATATCGAAGCTAATGCTCTTCATTCCCTCGTCCAAGAAGTACTACATGGGCTCCTCGTTGTTCACATCAGAATGATTATTACCGATATCCCAAGGCTACTCACAAGGTAGTAGTTCTTGAGTCCCAATCAAATTATGCCCATCCATCCTCGTCCCAGAAGAACTACAGGCATGATAAAAAACTTCCCTTCCAAGGGGTTCTTCCCAATGTGAGACATAGTAGTGAAAGCTCCTATGCATGTGGTTTGGAAGAACGAGTTCTTTCCTTCCGCGTGGACTCTTGTGGGAGTCAATGATGGTTGTTGTATCTCACACTGTCTCATGAGACATTAGGTTACGGCTAGCTCTCCCATGTTTTATTTGAGAGCAATTTCTATGATCATGAGACATTGGGTTATGGCTAGCTCTCCCATGTCTTATTTGAGAGCAATTTCTATGATCATGACCATGGCACACTTCAACTCCTCCTAGTTTTCCTCTGCTAGGTCAATTACTCGGTCCATGTCCTCCAGTCCCAATCAAGTTATGCCCATCCATCCTAATCCAAGAAGTACTACAGGCATGATATAAAACTCCCCTCCCCAAGGGGTTATTCCCAATGTGAAACATAGTAGTGAAAGCTCCTATACATGTGGTCTGGAACGAGTTCACTCCTTCCACCTGCACTTTTGTGGGAGTCAATGATGGTTGTTGTATCTCACGCTACCTCATGAGACATTAGGTTATAGCGAGCTATGTTTTATTTGAGACCAATTTCTATGGTCATGCTGGCACGCTTCACCTCCGAGTCTTCCTCTTCTAAGTCGATTGCTTGGGCCATGTTAACGGAGATGGAGCAAGTACGAAGCTTGGCTTTCCTAACCTTAACTTCTTTTTTAGCCTTTGCTCTACTAAGGATTTATTTCTTGCTCTTCTTTGGCAGAGCGAGAGAGTTTTCTAGATTCTTCCAAACCTAAGGGTTCATCTCTCTATGCGGCCGTTAACTTGATTAGAACCTTAAGAATATTGAGCTCTCTTTTTTCCATTGGTGGCAAAGTCCACACCTGAGAGTCTATGGCCTCAACATATCAAAGCTAATGCTCTTCATTCCCTTGTCCAAGAAGTACTACATGGGCTCAGCCTCTTTGGTCACATCACAATGATTACCTATTCTTAGGCTACGTACAAGGTAGCAGTTCTCGAGTCCCAATCAAATTATGGCTATCCATCGTCGTCCAAGAACTACTGCAGGCCTGATTTAAAACTTCCCTTCTAAGGGGTTATTCCCAATGCGAAATATTGTAGTGAGAGCTCCGATGATGCATGTGGTTTGCAACGTGTTCACTCCTTCCACCTGAACTTTTGTGGGAGTCGATGATGCTTGTTGTATCTCACACTGTCTCATGAGACATTAGGTTATGGCTAGCTCTCCCATGTTTTATTTGAGACCAATTTCTATGATCACGACCACGCTTCGCCTCCTAGTCTTCCTCTTCTAGGTCAATTACTCGGGCCATGTTAATGGAGATGAAGCAATTACGAAGCTTGGCTTGCCTAGCCTTAACTTCTTTTTTAGCCTTTGCTAAGAATTTATTCATTGCTCTTCTTGGCAGAGCGAGAGAGTTTTCTAGATTCTTCCAAACCTAAGGGTTCATCTCTCTATGTGGCCATTAACTTGATCAGAATATTGAGCTCTCTTTTTCATTGGTGGCAAAAGTCGACATGAGAATCTATGGCCTCAATATATCAAAGCTGATGGTCTTCGTTCCCTCGTCCAAGAAGTCCTCTTTTGTCACATCACACAATGATTACCTATCCCAAGGCTACTTTTTACAAGGTAGCAGTTCTTGAGTCCCAATCAAATTATGGCCGTCCATTCTCGTCCAAGAAGAACTACAGGGATGATATAGAACTTCCCTTCCAAGGGGTTATTCCCAATGTGAAACATATAGTACTGAAAGCTCCCATGCATGTGGTTTGGAACGAGCTCACTCCTTCCACCTGCACTTTTGTGGCGGTCAATGATGGCTGTTGTATCTCACACTGTCTCATGACACATTAGGTTATGTCTAGCGCTCCCATGTTTTATTTGAGACCAATTTCTATGGTCATGCAAAACCGTAGTCTGCACATTTCACCTCCCAGTCCTCCTCTTCTAGGTCAATTACTTGGGCCATGATAACGGAGATGGAACAATTACGAAGCTTGGCTTGCCTAGCCTTAACTTCTTTTTTTGCCTTTGCTACTAAGGATTTACTTATTGCTCTTCTTGGCAGAGCGATAGAGTTTTCTAGATTCTTCCAGACATAAGGGTTCATCTCGTTATGTGGCCACCATTAACCTGATCAGAACCTTAAGAATTGAGCTCTCTTTTCCATTGGTGGCAACACATGAGAGTCTACGGCCTCAACATATCAAAGCTAATGCATTGTCTTCATTCCCTCGTCCAAGAAGTACTACATGGGCTCCTCTTTGGTCACATCAGCAGAATGATTTCCGATATCCCAAGGCTACTTATTACAAGGTAGCAGTTCTCGAGTGTCCCAATCAAATTATGCCCATCCATCCTCGTCCAAGAAGTACTGTAGGCATGATGTAAAACTTCCCTTCCAAGGAGTTATTCCCAATGTGAAACATAGTAGTGAAAGCTCCTCCTATGTATGTGGTTTGGAACGAGTTCACTCCTTCCTACCTGCACTTTTGTGGGAGTTAATCATGGTTGTTGTATCTCACATTGTCTCATGAGACATTAGGTTATGGCTAGCTCTCTCATGTTTTATTTGAGACCAATTTCTATGGTCATGCAAAACCATATTCTGGCACACTTCACCTCCCAGTCTTCCTCTTCTAGGTTAATTACTTGGGCCATGCTAACGGAGGTGGAGCAATTACGAAGCCTGGCTTTGCTAGCCTTAACTTCTTTTTTAGCCTTTGCTAAAGATTTATTTACTGCTCTTCTTGGCAGAGTGAGAGAGTTTTCTAGATTCTTCCAAACCTAAGGGTTCAGATCACTATGTGGCCATTAACTTGATCAGAACCTGAAAGATATTGAGCTCTCTTTTCCATTGGTGTGGCAAAAGTCCACATGAGAGGTCTATGGCCTCAACATATCGAAGCTAATGCTCTTCATTCCCTCGTCCAAGAAGTACTACATGGGCTCCTCGTTGGTCACATCAGAATGATTATTACCGATATCCCAAGGCTACTCACAAGGTAGTAGTTCTTGAGTCCCAATCAAATTATGCCCATCCATCCTCGTCCCAGAAGAACTACAGGCGTGATAAAAAACTTCCCTTCCAAGGGGTTCTTCCCAATGTGAGACATAGTAGTGAAAGCTCCTATGCATGTGGTTTGGAAGAACGAGTTCTCTCCTTCCGCGTGGACTCTTGTGGGAGTCAATGATGGTTGTTGTGTCTCACACTGTCTCATGAGACATTAGGTTACGGCTAGCTCTCCCATGTTTTATTTGAGAGCAATTTCTATGATCATGAGACATTGGGTTATGGCTAGCTCTCCCATGTCTTATTTGAGAGCAATTTCTATGATCATGACCATGGCACACTTCAACTCCTCCTAGTTTTCCTCTGCTAGGTCAATTACTCGGTCCATGTCCTCCAGTCCCAATCAAGTTATGCCCATCCATCCTAATCCAAGAAGTACTACAGGCATGATATAAAACTCCCCTCCCCAAGGGGTTATTCCCAATGTGAAACATAGTAGTGAAAGCTCCTATACATGTGGTCTGGAACGAGTTCACTCCTTCCACCTGCACTTTTGTGGGAGTCAATGATG
Organism: Cibotium barometz; assembly: GCF_041138505.1. Taxonomy (NCBI): domain Eukaryota; kingdom Viridiplantae; phylum Streptophyta; class Polypodiopsida; order Cyatheales; family Cibotiaceae; genus Cibotium; species Cibotium barometz. The sequence goes on along the minus strand of NC_141105.1, from coordinate 990,111 downwards.
GTTGTTGTATCTCACGCTACCTCATGAGACATTAGGTTATAGCGAGCTCTCTTATGTTTTATTTGAGACCAATTTCTATGGTCATGCTGGCACGCTTCACCTCCGAGTCTTCCTCTTATAGGTCGATTGCTTGGGCCATGTTAACGGAGATGGAGCAAGTACGAAGCTTGGCTTTCCTAACCTTAACTTCTTTTTTAGCCTTTGCTCTACTAAGGATTTATTTCTTGCTCTTCTTTGGCAGAGCGAGAGAGTTTTCTAGATTCTTCCAAACCTAAGGGTTCATCTCTCTATGCGGCCGTTAACTTGATTAGAACCTTAAGAATATTGAGCTCTCTTTTTTCCATTGGTGGCAAAGTCCACACTTGAGAGTCTATGGCCTCAACATATCAAAGCTAATGCTCTTCATTCCCTTGTCCAAGAAGTACTACATGGGCTCAGCCTCTTTGGTCACATCACAATGATTACCTATTCTTAGGCTACGTACAAGGTAGCAGTTCTCGAGTCCCAATCAAGTTATGGCTATCCATCGTCATCCAAGAACTACTGCAGGCCTGATTTAAAACTTCCCTTTTAAGGGGTTATTCCCAATGCAAAATATTGTAGTGAGAGCTCCGATGATGCATGTGGTTTGCAACGTGTTCACTCCTTCCACCTGAACTTTTGTGGGAGTCGATGATGCTTGTTGTATCTCACACTGTCTCATGAGACATTAGGTTATGGCTAGCTCTCCCATGTTTTATTTGAGACCAATTTCTATGATCACGACCACGCTTCGCCTCCTAGTCTTCCTCTTCTAGGTCAATTACTCGGGCCATGTTAATGGAGATGAAGCAATTACGAAGCTTGGCTTGCCTAGCCTTAACTTCTTTTTTAGCCTTTGCTAAGAATTTATTCATTGCTCTTCTTGGCAGAGCGAGAGAGTTTTCTAGATTCTTCCAAACCTAAGGGTTCATCTCTCTATGTGGCCATTAACTTGATCAGAATATTGAGCTCTCTTTTTCATTGGTGGCAAAAGTCGACATGAGAATCTATGGCCTCAATATATCAAAGCTAATGGTCTTCGTTCCCTCGTCCAAGAAGTCCTCTTTTGTCACATCACACAATGATTACCTATCCCAAGGCTACTTTTTACAAGGTAGCAGTTCTTGAGTCCCAATCAAATTATGGCAGTCCATTCTCGTCCAAGAAGAACTACAGGGATGATATAGAACTTCCCTTCTAAGGGGTTATTCCCAATGTGAAACATATAGTACTGAAAGCTCCCATGCATGTGGTTTGGAACGAGCTCACTCCTTCCACCTGCACTTTTGTGGGGGTCAATGATGGCTGTTGTATCTCACACTGTCTCATGACACATTAGGTTATGTCTAGCGCTCCCATGTTTTATTTGAGACGAATTTCTATGGTCATGCAAAACCGTAGTCTGCACATTTCACCTCCCAGTCCTCCTCTTCTAGGTCAATTACTTGGGCCATGATAACGGAGATGGAACAATTACAAAGCTTGGCTTGCCTAGCCTTAACTTCTTTTTTTGCCTTTGCTACTAAGGATTTACTTATTGCTCTTCTTGGCAGAGCGATAGAGTTTTCTAGATTCTTCCAGACATAAGGGTTCATCTCGTTATGTGGCCACCATTAACCTGATCAGAACCTTAAGAATTGAGCTCTCTTTTCCATTGGTGGCAACACATGAGAGTCTACGGCCTCAACATATCAAAGCTAATGCATTGTCTTCATTCCCTCGTCCAAGAAGTACTACATGGGCTCCTCTTTGGTCACATCAGCAGAATGATTTCCGATATCCCAAGGCTACTTATTACAAGGTAGCAGTTCTCGAGTGTCCCAATCAAATTATGCCCATCCATCCTCGTCCAAGAAGTACTATAGGCATGATGTAAAACTTCCCTTCCAAGGAGTTATTCCCAATGTGAAACATAGTAGTGAAAGCTCCTCCTATGTATGTGGTTTGGAACGAGTTCACTCCTTCCTACCTGCACTTTTGTGGGAGTTAATCATGGTTGTTGTATCTCACATTGTCTCATGAGACATTAGTTTATGGCTAGCTCTCTCATGTTTTATTTGAGACCAATTTCTATGGTCATGCAAAACCATATTCTGGCACACTTCACCTCCCAGTCTTCCTCTTCTAGGTTAATTACTTGGGCCATGCTAACGGAGGTGGAGCAATTACGAAGCCTGGCTTTGCTAGCCTTAACTTCTTTTTTAGCCTTTGCTAAAGATTTATTTACTGCTCTTCTTGGCAGAGTGAGAGAGTTTTCTAGATTCTTCCAAACCTAAGGGTTCAGATCACTATGTGGCCATTAACTTGATCAGAACCTGAAAGATATTGAGCTCTCTTTTCCATTGGTGTGGCAAAAGTCCACATGAGAGGTCTATGGCCTCAACATATCGAAGCTAATGCTCTTCATTCCCTCGTCCAAGAAGTACTACATGGGCTCCTCGTTGTTCACATCAGAATGATTATTACCGATATCCCAAGGCTACTCACAAGGTAGTAGTTCTTGAGTCCCAATCAAATTATGCCCATCCATCCTCGTCCCAGAAGAACTACAGGCATGATAAAAAACTTCCCTTCCAAGGGGTTCTTCCCAATGTGAGACATAGTAGTGAAAGCTCCTATGCATGTGGTTTGGAAGAACGAGTTCTTTCCTTCCGCGTGGACTCTTGTGGGAGTCAATGATGGTTGTTGTATCTCACACTGTCTCATGAGACATTAGGTTACGGCTAGCTCTCCCATGTTTTATTTGAGAGCAATTTCTATGATCATGAGACATTGGGTTATGGCTAGCTCTCCCATGTCTTATTTGAGAGCAATTTCTATGATCATGACCATGGCACACTTCAACTCCTCCTAGTTTTCCTCTGCTAGGTCAATTACTCGGTCCATGTCCTCCAGTCCCAATCAAGTTATGCCCATCCATCCTAATCCAAGAAGTACTACAGGCATGATATAAAACTCCCCTCCCCAAGGGGTTATTCCCAATGTGAAACATAGTAGTGAAAGCTCCTATACATGTGGTCTGGAACGAGTTCACTCCTTCCACCTGCACTTTTGTGGGAGTCAATGATGGTTGTTGTATCTCACGCTACCTCATGAGACATTAGGTTATAGCGAGCTATGTTTTATTTGAGACCAATTTCTATGGTCATGCTGGCACGCTTCACCTCCGAGTCTTCCTCTTCTAAGTCGATTGCTTGGGCCATGTTAACGGAGATGGAGCAAGTACGAAGCTTGGCTTTCCTAACCTTAACTTCTTTTTTAGCCTTTGCTCTACTAAGGATTTATTTCTTGCTCTTCTTTGGCAGAGCGAGAGAGTTTTCTAGATTCTTCCAAACCTAAGGGTTCATCTCTCTATGCGGCCGTTAACTTGATTAGAACCTTAAGAATATTGAGCTCTCTTTTTTCCATTGGTGGCAAAGTCCACACCTGAGAGTCTATGGCCTCAACATATCAAAGCTAATGCTCTTCATTCCCTTGTCCAAGAAGTACTACATGGGCTCAGCCTCTTTGGTCACATCACAATGATTACCTATTCTTAGGCTACGTACAAGGTAGCAGTTCTCGAGTCCCAATCAAATTATGGCTATCCATCGTCGTCCAAGAACTACTGCAGGCCTGATTTAAAACTTCCCTTCTAAGGGGTTATTCCCAATGCGAAATATTGTAGTGAGAGCTCCGATGATGCATGTGGTTTGCAACGTGTTCACTCCTTCCACCTGAACTTTTGTGGGAGTCGATGATGCTTGTTGTATCTCACACTGTCTCATGAGACATTAGGTTATGGCTAGCTCTCCCATGTTTTATTTGAGACCAATTTCTATGATCACGACCACGCTTCGCCTCCTAGTCTTCCTCTTCTAGGTCAATTACTCGGGCCATGTTAATGGAGATGAAGCAATTACGAAGCTTGGCTTGCCTAGCCTTAACTTCTTTTTTAGCCTTTGCTAAGAATTTATTCATTGCTCTTCTTGGCAGAGCGAGAGAGTTTTCTAGATTCTTCCAAACCTAAGGGTTCATCTCTCTATGTGGCCATTAACTTGATCAGAATATTGAGCTCTCTTTTTCATTGGTGGCAAAAGTCGACATGAGAATCTATGGCCTCAATATATCAAAGCTGATGGTCTTCGTTCCCTCGTCCAAGAAGTCCTCTTTTGTCACATCACACAATGATTACCTATCCCAAGGCTACTTTTTACAAGGTAGCAGTTCTTGAGTCCCAATCAAATTATGGCCGTCCATTCTCGTCCAAGAAGAACTACAGGGATGATATAGAACTTCCCTTCCAAGGGGTTATTCCCAATGTGAAACATATAGTACTGAAAGCTCCCATGCATGTGGTTTGGAACGAGCTCACTCCTTCCACCTGCACTTTTGTGGCGGTCAATGATGGCTGTTGTATCTCACACTGTCTCATGACACATTAGGTTATGTCTAGCGCTCCCATGTTTTATTTGAGACCAATTTCTATGGTCATGCAAAACCGTAGTCTGCACATTTCACCTCCCAGTCCTCCTCTTCTAGGTCAATTACTTGGGCCATGATAACGGAGATGGAACAATTACGAAGCTTGGCTTGCCTAGCCTTAACTTCTTTTTTTGCCTTTGCTACTAAGGATTTACTTATTGCTCTTCTTGGCAGAGCGATAGAGTTTTCTAGATTCTTCCAGACATAAGGGTTCATCTCGTTATGTGGCCACCATTAACCTGATCAGAACCTTAAGAATTGAGCTCTCTTTTCCATTGGTGGCAACACATGAGAGTCTACGGCCTCAACATATCAAAGCTAATGCATTGTCTTCATTCCCTCGTCCAAGAAGTACTACATGGGCTCCTCTTTGGTCACATCAGCAGAATGATTTCCGATATCCCAAGGCTACTTATTACAAGGTAGCAGTTCTCGAGTGTCCCAATCAAATTATGCCCATCCATCCTCGTCCAAGAAGTACTGTAGGCATGATGTAAAACTTCCCTTCCAAGGAGTTATTCCCAATGTGAAACATAGTAGTGAAAGCTCCTCCTATGTATGTGGTTTGGAACGAGTTCACTCCTTCCTACCTGCACTTTTGTGGGAGTTAATCATGGTTGTTGTATCTCACATTGTCTCATGAGACATTAGGTTATGGCTAGCTCTCTCATGTTTTATTTGAGACCAATTTCTATGGTCATGCAAAACCATATTCTGGCACACTTCACCTCCCAGTCTTCCTCTTCTAGGTTAATTACTTGGGCCATGCTAACGGAGGTGGAGCAATTACGAAGCCTGGCTTTGCTAGCCTTAACTTCTTTTTTAGCCTTTGCTAAAGATTTATTTACTGCTCTTCTTGGCAGAGTGAGAGAGTTTTCTAGTTTCTTCCAAACCTTAAGGGTTCAGATCACTATGTGGCCATTAACTTGATCAGAACCTGAAAGATATTGAGCTCTCTTTTCCATTGGTGTGGCAAAAGTCCACATGAGAGGTCTATGGCCTCAACATATCGAAGCTAATGCTCTTCATTCCCTCGTCCAAGAAGTACTACATGGGCTCCTCGTTGGTCACATCAGAATGATTATTACCGATATCCCAAGGCTACTCACAAGGTAGTAGTTCTTGAGTCCCAATCAAATTATGCCCATCCATCCTCGTCCCAGAAGAACTACAGGCGTGATAAAAAACTTCCCTTCCAAGGGGTTCTTCCCAATGTGAGACATAGTAGTGAAAGCTCCTATGCATGTGGTTTGGAAGAACGAGTTCTTTCCTTCCACGTGGACTCTTGTGGGAGTCAATGATGGTTGTTGTATCTCACACTGTCTCATGAGACATTAGGTTACGGCTAGCTCTCCCATGTTTTATTTGAGAGCAATTTCTATGATCATGAGACATTGGGTTATGGCTAGCTCTCCCATGTCTTATTTGAGAGCAATTTCTATGATCTATGGCCTCAATATATCAAAGCTAATGGTCTTCGTTCCCTCATCCAAGAAGTCCTCTTTTGTCACATCACACAATGATTACCTATCCCAAGGCTACTTTTTACAAGGTAGCAGTTCTTGAGTCCCAATCAAATTATGGCCGTCCATTCTCGTCCAAGAAGAACTACAGGGATGATATAGAACTTCCCTTCTAAGGGGTTATTCCCAATGTGAAACATATAGTACTGAAAGCTCCCATGCATGTGGTTTGGAACGAGATCACTCCTTCCACCTGCACTTTTGTGGGGGTCAATGATTGCTGTTGTATCTCACACTGTCTCATGACACATTAGGTTATGTCTAGCGCTCCCATGTTTTATTTGAGACCAATTTCTATGGTCATGCAAAACCGTAGTCTGCACATTTCACCTCCCAGTCCTCCTCTTCTAGGTCAATTACTTGGGCCATGATAACGGAGATGGAACAATTACGAAGCTTGGCTTGCCTAGCCTTAACTTCTTTTTTTGCCTTTGCTACTAAGGATTTACTTATTGCTCTTCTTGGCAGAGCGATAGAGTTTTCTAGATTCTTCCAGACATAAGGGTTCATCTCGTTATGTGGCCACCATTAACCTGATCAGAACCTTAAGAATTGAGCTCTCTTTTCCATTGGGGTGGCAACACATGAGAGTCTACGGCCTCAACATATCAAAGCTAATGCATTGTCTTCATTCCCTCGTCCAAGAAGTACTACATGGGCTCCTCTTTGGTCACATCAGCAGAATGATTTCCGATATCCCAAGGCTACTTATTACAAGGTAGCAGTTCTCGAGTGTCCCAATCAAATTATGCCCATCCATCCTCGTCCAAGAAGTACTGTAGGCATGATGTAAAACTTCCCTTCCAAGGAGTTATTCCCAATGTGAAACATAGTAGTGAAAGCTCCTCCTATGTATGTGGTTTGGAACGAGTTCACTCCTTCCTACCTGCACTTTTGTGGGAGTTAATCATGGTTGTTGTATCTCACATTGTCTCATGAGACATTAGGTTATGGCTAGCTCTCTCATGTTTTATTTGAGACCAATTTCTATGGTCATGCAAAACCATATTCTGGCACACTTCACCTCCCAGTCTTCCTCTTCTAGGTTAATTACTTGGGCCATGCTAACGGAGGTGGAGCAATTACGAAGCCTGGCTTTGCTAGCCTTAACTTCTTTTTTAGCCTTTGCTAAAGATTTATTTACTGCTCTTCTTGGCAGAGTGAGAGAGTTTTCTAGATTCTTCCAAACCTAAGGGTTCAGATCACTATGTGGCCATTAACTTGATCAGAACCTGAAAGATATTGAGCTCTCTTTTCCATTGGTGTGGCAAAAGTCCACATGAGAGGTCTATGGCCTCAACATATCGAAGCTAATGCTCTTCATTCCCTCGTCCAAGAAGTACTACATGGGCTCCTCGTTGGTCACATCAGAATGATTATTACCGATATCCCAAGGCTACTCACAAGGTAGTAGTTCTTGAGTCCCAATCAAATTATGCCCATCCATCCTCGTCCCAGAAGAACTACAGGCGTGATAAAAAACTTCCCTTCCAAGGGGTTCTTCCCAATGTGAGACATAGTAGTGAAAGCTCCTATGCATGTGGTTTGGAAGAACGAGTTCTCTCCTTCCACGTGGACTCTTGTGGGAGTCAATGATGGTTGTTGTATCTCACACTGTCTCATGAGACATTAGGTTACGGCTAGCTCTCCCATGTTTTATTTGAGAGCAATTTCTATGATCATGAGACATTGGGTTATGGCTAGCTCTCCCATGTCTTATTTGAGAGCAATTTCTATGATCTATGGCCTCAATATATCAAAGCTAATGGTCTTCGTTCCCTCATCCAAGAAGTCCTCTTTTGTCACATCACACAATGATTACCTATCCCAAGGCTACTTTTTACAAGGTAGCAGTTCTTGAGTCCCAATCAAATTATGGCCGTCCATTCTCGTCCAAGAAGAACTACAGGGATGATATAGAACTTCCCTTCTAAGGGGTTATTCCCAATGTGAAACATATAGTACTGAAAGCTCCCATGCATGTGGTTTGGAACGAGCTCACTCCTTCCACCTGCACTTTTGTGGGGGTCAATGATTGCTGTTGTATCTCACACTGTCTCATGACACATTAGGTTATGTCTAGCGCTCCCATGTTTTATTTGAGACCAATTTCTATGGTCATGCAAAACCGTAGTCTGCACATTTCACCTCCCAGTCCTCCTCTTCTAGGTCAATTACTTGGGCCATGATAACGGAGATGGAACAATTACGAAGCTTGGCTTGCCTAGCCTTAACTTCTTTTTTTGCCTTTGCTACTAAGGATTTACTTATTGCTCTTCTTGGCAGAGCGATAGAGTTTTCTAGATTCTTCCAGACATAAGGGTTCATCTCGTTATGTGGCCACCATTAACCTGATCAGAACCTTAAGAATTGAGCTCTCTTTTCCATTGGGGTGGCAACACATGAGAGTCTACGGCCTCAACATATCAAAGCTAATGCATTGTCTTCATTCCCTCGTCCAAGAAGTACTACATGGGCTCCTCTTTGGTCACATCAGCAGAATGATTTCCGATATCCCAAGGCTACTTATTACAAGGTAGCAGTTCTCGAGTGTCCCAATCAAATTATGCCCATCCATCCTCGTCCAAGAAGTACTGTAGGCATGATGTAAAACTTCCCTTCCAAGGAGTTATTCCCAATGTGAAACATAGTAGTGAAAGCTCCTCCTATGTATGTGGTTTGGAACGAGTTCACTCCTTCCTACCTGCACTTTTGTGGGAGTTAATCATGGTTGTTGTATCTCACATTGTCTCATGAGACATTAGGTTATGGCTAGCTCTCTCATGTTTTATTTGAGACCAATTTCTATGGTCATGCAAAACCATATTCTGGCACACTTCACCTCCCAGTCTTCCTCTTCTAGGTTAATTACTTGGGCCATGCTAACGGAGGTGGAGCAATTACGAAGCCTGGCTTTGCTAGCCTTAACTTCTTTTTTAGCCTTTGCTAAAGATTTATTTACTGCTCTTCTTGGCAGAGTGAGAGAGTTTTCTAGTTTCTTCCAAACCTTAAGGGTTCAGATCACTATGTGGCCATTAACTTGATCAGAACCTGAAAGATATTGAGCTCTCTTTTCCATTGGTGTGGCAAAAGTCCACATGAGAGGTCTATGGCCTCAACATATCGAAGCTAATGCTCTTCATTCCCTCGTCCAAGAAGTACTACATGGGCTCCTCGTTGGTCACATCAGAATGATTATTACCGATATCCCAAGGCTACTCACAAGGTAGTAGTTCTTGAGTCCCAATCAAATTATGCCCATCCATCCTCGTCCCAGAAGAACTACAGGCGTGATAAAAAACTTCCCTTCCAAGGGGTTCTTCCCAATGTGAGACATAGTAGTGAAAGCTCCTATGCATGTGGTTTGGAAGAACGAGTTCTTTCCTTCCACGTGGACTCTTGTGGGAGTCAATGATGGTTGTTGTATCTCACACTGTCTCATGAGACATTAGGTTACGGCTAGCTCTCCCATGTTTTATTTGAGAGCAATTTCTATGATCATGAGACATTGGGTTATGGCTAGCTCTCCCATGTCTTATTTGAGAGCAATTTCTATGATCTATGGCCTCAATATATCAAAGCTAATGGTCTTCGTTCCCTCATCCAAGAAGTCCTCTTTTGTCACATCACACAATGATTACCTATCCCAAGGCTACTTTTTACAAGGTAGCAGTTCTTGAGTCCCAATCAAATTATGGCCGTCCATTCTCGTCCAAGAAGAACTACAGGGATGATATAGAACTTCCCTTCTAAGGGGTTATTCCCAATGTGAAACATATAGTACTGAAAGCTCCCATGCATGTGGTTTGGAACGAGATCACTCCTTCCACCTGCACTTTTGTGGGGGTCAATGATTGCTGTTGTATCTCACACTGTCTCATGACACATTAGGTTATGTCTAGCGCTCCCATGTTTTATTTGAGACCAATTTCTATGGTCATGCAAAACCGTAGTCTGCACATTTCACCTCCCAGTCCTCCTCTTCTAGGTCAATTACTTGGGCCATGATAACGGAGATGGAACAATTACGAAGCTTGGCTTGCCTAGCCTTAACTTCTTTTTTTGCCTTTGCTACTAAGGATTTACTTATTGCTCTTCTTGGCAGAGCGATAGAGTTTTCTAGATTCTTCCAGACATAAGGGTTCATCTCGTTATGTGGCCACCATTAACCTGATCAGAACCTTAAGAATTGAGCTCTCTTTTCCATTGGGGTGGCAACACATGAGAGTCTACGGCCTCAACATATCAAAGCTAATGCATTGTCTTCATTCCCTCGTCCAAGAAGTACTACATGGGCTCCTCTTTGGTCACATCAGCAGAATGATTTCCGATATCCCAAGGCTACTTATTACAAGGTAGCAGTTCTCGAGTGTCCCAATCAAATTATGCCCATCCATCCTCGTCCAAGAAGTACTGTAGGCATGATGTAAAACTTCCCTTCCAAGGAGTTATTCCCAATGTGAAACATAGTAGTGAAAGCTCCTCCTATGTATGTGGTTTGGAACGAGTTCACTCCTTCCTACCTGCACTTTTGTGGGAGTTAATCATGGTTGTTGTATCTCACATTGTCTCATGAGACATTAGGTTATGGCTAGCTCTCTCATGTTTTATTTGAGACCAATTTCTATGGTCATGCAAAACCATATTCTGGCACACTTCACCTCCCAGTCTTCCTCTTCTAGGTTAATTACTTGGGCCATGCTAACGGAGGTGGAGCAATTACGAAGCCTGGCTTTGCTAGCCTTAACTTCTTTTTTAGCCTTTGCTAAAGATTTATTTACTGCTCTTCTTGGCAGAGTGAGAGAGTTTTCTAGATTCTTCCAAACCTAAGGGTTCAGATCACTATGTGGCCATTAACTTGATCAGAACCTGAAAGATATTGAGCTCTCTTTTCCATTGGTGTGGCAAAAGTCCACATGAGAGGTCTATGGCCTCAACATATCGAAGCTAATGCTCTTCATTCCCTCGTCCAAGAAGTACTACATGGGCTCCTCGTTGGTCACATCAGAATGATTATTACCGATATCCCAAGGCTACTCACAAGGTAGTAGTTCTTGAGTCCCAATCAAATTATGCCCATCCATCCTCGTCCCAGAAGAACTACAGGCGTGATAAAAAACTTCCCTTCCAAGGGGTTCTTCCCAATGTGAGACATAGTAGTGAAAGCTCCTATGCATGTGGTTTGGAAGAACGAGTTCTCTCCTTCCGCGTGGACTCTTGTGGGAGTCAATGATGGTTGTTGTGTCTCACACTGTCTCATGAGACATTAGGTTACGGCTAGCTCTCCCATGTTTTATTTGAGAGCAATTTCTATGATCATGAGACATTGGGTTATGGCTAGCTCTCCCATGTCTTATTTGAGAGCAATTTCTATGATCATGACCATGGCACACTTCAACTCCTCCTAGTTTTCCTCTGCTAGGTCAATTACTCGGTCCATGTCCTCCAGTCCCAATCAAGTTATGCCCATCCATCCTAATCCAAGAAGTACTACAGGCATGATATAAAACTCCCCTCCCCAAGGGGTTATTCCCAATGTGAAACATAGTAGTGAAAGCTCCTATACATGTGGTCTGGAACGAGTTCACTCCTTCCACCTGCACTTTTGTGGGAGTCAATGATGGTTGTTGTATCTCACGCTACCTCATGAGACATTAGGTTATAGCGAGCTCTCTTATGTTTTATTTGAGACCAATTTCTATGGTCATGCTGGCACGCTTCACCTCCGAGTCTTCCTCTTATAGGTCGATTGCTTGGGCCATGTTAACGGAGATGGAGCAAGTACGAAGCTTGGCTTTCCTAACCTTAACTTCTTTTTTAGCCTTTTCTCTACTAAGGATTTATTTCTTGCTCTTCTTTGGCAGAGCGAGAGAGTTTTCTAGATTCTTCCAAACCTAAGGGTTCATCTCTCTATGCGGCCGTTAACTTGATTAGAACCTTAAGAATATTGAGCTCTCTTTTTTCCATTGGTGGCAAAGTCCACACCTGAGAGTCTATGGCCTCAACATATCAAAGCTAATGCTCTTCATTCCCTTGTCCAAGAAGTACTACATGGGCTCAGCCTCTTTGGTCACATCACAATGATTACCTATTCTTAGGCTACGTACAAGGTAGCAGTTCTCGAGTCCCAATCAAATTATGGCTATCCATCGTCGTCCAAGAACTACTGCAGGCCTGATTTAAAACTTCCCTTCTAAGGGGTTATTCCCAATGCGAAATATTGTAGTGAGAGCTCCGATGATGCATGTGGTTTGCAACGTGTTCACTACTTCCACCTGAACTTTTGTGGGAGTCGATGATGCTTGTTGTATCTCACACTGTCTCATGAGACATTAGGTTATGGCTAGCTCTCCCATGTTTTATTTGAGACCAATTTCTATGATCACGACCACGCTTCGCCTCCTAGTCTTCCTCTTCTAGGTCAATTACTCGGGCCATGTTAATGGAGATGAAGCAATTACGAAGCTTGGCTTGCCTAGCCTTAACTTCTTTTTTAGCCTTTGCTAAGAATTTATTCATTGCTCTTCTTGGCAGAGCGAGAGAGTTTTCTAGATTCTTCCAAACCTAAGGGTTCATCTCTCTATGTGGCCATTAACTTGATCAGAATATTGAGCTCTCTTTTTCATTGGTGGCAAAAGTCGACATGAGAATCTATGGCCTCAATATATCAAAGCTAATGGTCTTCGTTCCCTCGTCCAAGAAGTCCTCTTTTGTCACATCACACAATGATTACCTATCCCAAGGCTACTTTTTACAAGGTAGCAGTTCTTGAGTCCCAATCAAATTATGGCCGTCCATTCTCGTCCAAGAATAACTACAGGGATGATATAGAACTTCCCTTCCAAGGGGTTATTCCCAATGTGAAACATATAGTACTGAAAGCTCCCATGCATGTGGTTTGGAACGAGCTCACTCCTTCCACCTGCACTTTTGTGGGGGTCAATGATGGCTGTTGTATCTCACACTGTCTCATGACACATTAGGTTATGTCTAGCGCTCCCATGTTTTATTTGAGACCAATTTCTATGGTCATGCAAAACCATAGTCTGCACATTTCACCTCCCAGTCCTCCTCTTCTAGGTCAATTACTTGGGCCATGATAACGGAGATGGAACAATTACGAAGCTTGGCTTGCCTAGCCTTAACTTCTTTTTTTGCCTTTGCTACTAAGGATTTACTTATTGCTCTTCTTGGCAGAGCGATAGAGTTTTCTAGATTCTTCCAGACATAAGGGTTCTTCTCGTTATGTGGCCACCATTAACCTGATCAGAACCTTAAGAATTGAGCTCTCTTTTCCATTGGTGGCAACACATGAGAGTCTACGGCCTCAACATATCAAAGCTAATGCATTGTCTTCATTCCCTCGTCCAAGAAGTACTACATGGGCTCCTCTTTGGTCACATCAGCAGAATGATTTCCGATATCCCAAGGCTACTTATTACAAGGTAGCAGTTCTCGAGTGTCCCAATCAAATTATGCCCATCCATCCTCGTCCAAGAAGTACTGTAGGCATGATGTAAAACTTCCCTTCCAAGGAGTTATTCCCAATGTGAAACATAGTAGTGAAAGCTCCTCCTATGTATGTGGTTTGGAACGAGTTCACTCCTTCCTACCTGCACTTTTGTGGGAGTTAATCATGGTTGTTGTATCTCACATTGTCTCATGAGACATTAGGTTATGGCTAGCTCTCTCATGTTTTATTTGAGACCAATTTCTATGGTCATGCAAAACCATATTCTGGCACACTTCACCTCCCAGTCTTCCTCTTCTAGGTTAATTACCTGGGCCATGCTAACGGAGGTGGAGCAATTACGAAGCCTGGCTTTGGTAGCCTTAACTTCTTTTTTATCCTTTGCTAAAGATTTATTTACTGCTCTTCTTGGCAGAGTGAGAGAGTTTTCTAGATTCTTCCAAACCTAAGGGTTCAGATCACGATGTGGCCATTAACTTGATCAGAACCTGAAAGATATTGAGCTCTCTTTTCCATTGGTGTGGCAAAAGTCCACATGAGAGGTCTATGGCCTCAACATATCGAAGCTAATGCTCTTCATTCCCTCGTCCAAGAAGTACTACATGGGCTCCTCGTTGGTCACATCAGAATGATTATTACCGATATCCCAAGGCTACTCACAAGGTAGTAGTTCTTGAGTCCCAATCAAATTATGCCCATCCATCCTCGTCCCAGAAGAACTACAGGCGTGATAAAAAACTTCCCTTCCAAGGGGTTCTTCCCAATGTGAGACATAGTAGTGAAAGCTCCTATGCATGTGGTTTGGAAGAACGAGTTCTCTCCTTCTGCGTGGACTCTTGTGGGAGTCAATGATGGTTGTTGTGTCTCACACTGTCTCATGAGACATTAGGTTACGGCTAGCTCTCCCATGTTTTATTTGAGAGCAATTTCTATGATCATGAGACATTGGGTTATGGCTAGCTCTCCCATGTCTTATTTGAGAGCAATTTCTATGATCATGACCAACCATAGTCTGGCACACTTCAACTCCTCCTAGTTTTCCTCTGCTAGGTCAATTACTCGGTCCATGTCCTCCAGTCCCAATCAAGTTATGCCCATCCATCCTAATCCAAGAAGTACTACAGGCATGATATAAAACTCCCCTCCCCAAGGGGTTATTCCCAATGTGAAACATAGTAGTGAAAGCTCCTATACATGTGGTCTGGAACGAGTTCACTCCTTCCACCTGCACTTTTGTGGGAGTCAATGATGGTTGTTGTATCTCACGCTACCTCATGAGACATTAGGTTATAGCGAGCTCTCTTATGTTTTATTTGAGACCAATTTCTATGGTCATGCTGGCACGCTTCACCTCCGAGTCTTCCTCTTATAGGTCGATTGCTTGGGCCATGTTAACGGAGATGGAGCAAGTACGAAGCTTGGCTTTCCTAACCTTAACTTCTTTTTTAGCCTTTGCTCTACTAAGGATTTATTTCTTGCTCTTCTTTGGCAGAGCGAGAGAGTTTTCTAGATTCTTCCAAACCTAAGGGTTCATCTCTCTATGCGGCCGTTAACTTGATTAGAACCTTAAGAATATTGAGCTCTCTTTTTTCCATTGGTGGCAAAGTCCACACCTGAGAGTCTATGGCCTCAACATATCAAAGCTAATGCTCTTCATTCCCTTGTCCAAGAAGTACTACATGGGCTCAGCCTCTTTGGTCACATCACAATGATTACCTATTCTTAGGCTACGTACAAGGTAGCAGTTCTCGAGTCCCAATCAAATTATGGCTATCCATCGTCGTCCAAGAACTACTGCAGGCCTGATTTAAAACTTCCCTTCTAAGGGGTTATTCCCAATGCGAAATATTGTAGTGAGAGCTCCGATGATGCATGTGGTTTGCAACGTGTTCACTACTTCCACCTGAACTTTTGTGGGAGTCGATGATGCTTGTTGTATCTCACACTGTCTCATGAGACATTAGGTTATGGCTAGCTCTCCCATGTTTTATTTGAGACCAATTTCTATGATCACGACCACGCTTCGCCTCCTAGTCTTCCTCTTCTAGGTCATGGCCGTCCATTCTCATCCAAGAAGAACTACAGGGATGATATAGAACTTCCCTTCTAAGGGGTTATTCCCAATGTGAAACATATAGTACTGAAAGCTCCCATGCATGTGGTTTGGAACGAGCTCACTCCTTCCACCTGCACTTTTGTGGGGGTCAATGATGGCTGTTGTATCTCACACTGTCTCATGACACATTAGGTTATGTCTAGCGCTCCCATGTTTTATTTGAGACCAATTTCTATGGTCATGCAAAACCATAGTCTGCACATTTCACCTCCCAGTCCTCCTCTTCTAGGTCAATTACTTGGGCCATGATAACGGAGATGGAACAATTACGAAGCTTGGCTTGCCTAGCCTTAACTTCTTTTTTTGCCTTTGCTACTAAGGATTTACTTATTGCTCTTCTTGGCAGAGCGATAGAGTTTTCTAGATTCTTCCAGACATAAGGGTTCATCTCGTTATGTGGCCACCATTAACCTGATCAGAACCTTAAGAATTGAGCTCTCTTTTCCATTGGTGGCAACACATGAGAGTCTACGGCCTCAACATATCAAAGCTAATGCATTGTCTTCATTCCCTCGTCCAAGAAGTACTACATGGGCTCCTCTTTGGTCACATCAGCAGAATGATTTCCGATATCCCAAGGCTACTTATTACAAGGTAGCAGTTCTCGAGTGTCCCAATCAAATTATGCCCATCCATCCTCGTCCAAGAAGTACTGTAGGCATGATGTAAAACTTCCCTTCCAAGGAGTTATTCCCAATGTGAAACATAGTAGTGAAAGCTCCTCCTATGTATGTGGTTTGGAACGAGTTCACTCCTTCCTACCTGCACTTTTGTGGGAGTTAATCATGGTTGTTGTATCTCACATTGTCTCATGAGACATTAGGTTATGGCTAGCTCTCTCATGTTTTATTTGAGACCAATTTCTATGGTCATGCAAAACCATATTCTGGCACACTTCACCTCCCAGTCTTCCTCTTCTAGGTTAATTACCTGGGCCATGCTAACGGAGGTGGAGCAATTACGAAGCCTGGCTTTGGTAGCCTTAACTTCTTTTTTATCCTTTGCTAAAGATTTATTTACTGCTCTTCTTGGCAGAGTGAGAGAGTTTTCTAGATTCTTCCAAACCTAAGGGTTCAGATCACGATGTGGCCATTAACTTGATCAGAACCTGAAAGATATTGAGCTCTCTTTTCCATTGGTGTGGCAAAAGTCCACATGAGAGGTCTATGGCCTCAACATATCGAAGCTAATGCTCTTCATTCCCTCGTCCAAGAAGTACTACATGGGCTCCTCGTTGGTCACATCAGAATGATTATTACCGATATCCCAAGGCTACTCACAAGGTAGTAGTTCTTGAGTCCCAATCAAATTATGCCCATCCATCCTCGTCCCAGAAGAACTACAGGCGTGATAAAAAACTTCCCTTCCAAGGGGTTCTTCCCAATGTGAGACATAGTAGTGAAAGCTCCTATGCATGTGGTTTGGAAGAACGAGTTCTTTCCTTCCGCGTGGACTCTTGTGGGAGTCAATGATGGTTGTTGTATCTCACACTGTCTCATGAGACATTAGGTTACGGCTAGCTCTCCCATGTTTTATTTGAGAGCAATTTCTATGATCATGAGACATTGGGTTATGGCTAGCTCTCCCATGTCTTATTTGAGAGCAATTTCTATGATCATGACCAACCATAGTCTGGCACACTTCAACTCCTCCTAGTTTTCCTCTGCTAGGTCAATTACTCGGTCCATGTCCTCCAGTCCCAATCAAGTTATGCCCATCCATCCTAATCCAAGAAGTACTATAGGCATGATATAAAACTCCCCTCCCCAAGGGGTTATTCCCAATGTGAAACATAGTAGTGAAAGCTCCTATACATGTGGTCTGGAACGAGTTCACTCCTTCCACCTGCACTTTTGTGGGAGTCAATGATGGTTGTTGTATCTCACGCTACCTCATGAGACATTAGGTTATAGTGAGCTCTCTTATGTTTTATTTGAGACCAATTTCTATGGTCATGCTGGCACGCTTCACCTCCAAGTCTTCCTCTTATAGGTCGATTGCTTGGGCCATGTTAACGGAGATGGAGCAAGTACGAAGCTTGGCTTTCCTAACCTTAACTTCTTTTTTAGCCTTTGCTCTACTAAGGATTTATTTCTTGCTCTTCTTTGGCAGAGCGAGAGAGTTTTCTAGATTCTTCCAAACCTAAGGGTTCATCTCTCTATGCGGCCGTTAACTTGATTAGAACCTTAAGAATATTGAGCTCTCTTTTTTCCATTGGTGGCAAAGTCCACACCTGAGAGTCTATGGCCTCAACATATCAAAGCTAATGCTCTTCATTCCCTTGTCCAAGAAGTACTACATGGGCTCAGCCTCTTTGGTCACATCACAATGATTACCTATTCTTAGGCTACGTACAAGGTAGCAGTTCTCGAGTCCCAATCAAATTATGGCTATCCATCGTCGTCCAAGAACTACTGCAGGCCTGATTTAAAACTTCCCTTCTAAGGAGTTATTCCCAATGCGAAATATTGTAGTGAGAGCTCCGATGATGCATGTGGTTTGCAACGTGTTCACTACTTCCACCTGAACTTTTGTGGGAGTCGATGATGCTTGTTGTATCTCACACTGTCTCATGAGACATTAGGTTATGGCTAGCTCTCCCATGTTTTATTTGAGACCAATTTCTATGATCACGACCACGCTTCGCCTCCTAGTCTTCCTCTTCTAGGTCAATTACTCGGGCCATGTTAATGGAGATGAAGCAATTACGAAGCTTGGCTTGCCTAGCCTTAACTTCTTTTTTAGCCTTTGCTAAGAATTTATTCATTGCTCTTCTTGGCAGAGCGAGAGAGTTTTCTAGATTCTTCCAAACCTAAGGGTTCATCTCTCTATGTGGCCATTAACTTGATCAGAATATTGAGCTCTCTTTTTCATTGGTGGCAAAAGTCGACATGAGAATCTATGGCCTCAATATATCAAAGCTAATGGTCTTCGTTCCCTCGTCCAAGAAGTCCTCTTTTGTCACATCACACAATGATTACCTATCCCAAGGCTACTTTTTACAAGGTAGCAGTTCTTGAGTCCCAATAAAATTATGGCCGTCCATTCTCGTCCAAGAAGAACTACAGGGATGATATAGAACTTCCCTTCTAAGGGGTTATTCCCAATGTGAAACATATAGTACTGAAAGCTCCCATGCATGTGGTTTGGAACGAGCTCACTCCTTCCACCTGCACTTTTGTGGGGGTCAATGATGGCTGTTGTATCTCACACTGTCTCATGACACATTAGGTTATGTCTAGCGCTCCCATGTTTTATTTGAGACCAATTTCTATGGTCATGCAAAACCGTAGTCTGCACATTTCACCTCCCAGTCCTCCTCTTCTAGGTCAATTACTTGGGCCATGATAACGGAGATGGAACAATTACGAAGCTTGGCTTGCCTAGCCTTAACTTCTTTTTTTGCCTTTGCTACTAAGGATTTACTTATTGCTCTTCTTGGCAGAGCGATAGAGTTTTCTAGATTCTTCCAGACATAAGGGTTCATCTCGTTATGTGGCCACCATTAACCTGATCAGAACCTTAAGAATTGAGCTCTCTTTTCCATTGGTGGCAACACATGAGAGTCTACGGCCTCAACATATCAAAGCTAATGCATTGTCTTCATTCCCTCGTCCAAGAAGTACTACATGGGCTCCTCTTTGGTCACATCAGCAGAATGATTTCCGATATCCCAAGGCTACTTATTACAAGGTAGCAGTTCTCGAGTGTCCCAATCAAATTATGCCCATCCATCCTCGTCCAAGAAGTACTGTAGGCATGATGTAAAACTTCCCTTCCAAGGAGTTATTCCCAATGTGAAACATAGTAGTGAAAGCTCCTCCTATGTATGTGGTTTGGAACGAGTTCACTCCTTCCTACCTGCACTTTTGTGGGAGTTAATCATGGTTGTTGTATCTCACATTGTCTCATGAGACATTAGGTTATGGCTAGCTCTCTCATGTTTTATTTGAGACCAATTTCTATGGTCATGCAAAACCATATTCTGGCACACTTCACCTCCCAGTCTTCCTCTTCTAGGTTAATTACTTGGGCCATGCTAACGGAGGTGGAGCAATTACGAAGCCTGGCTTTGCTAGCCTTAACTTCTTTTTTAGCCTTTGCTAAAGATTTATTTACTGCTCTTCTTGGCAGAGTGAGAGAGTTTTCTAGATTCTTCCAAACCTAAGGGTTCAGATCACTATGTGGCCATTAACTTGATCAGAACCTGTAAGATTCCTCCCCCACCCCCTTTTTGATGTCTAGTATCTTTCCCTGTAATCAATCCCTCTTCAGAAATATAAAGACCTTGTTTCTATCTGTTTTAGCCTAGAGAGAGAAAAATATTCTAGAGAGAGAATATTCAGATTTTGAATATTTTTGGATAGAAAAATATCTCTTCTAATTCAGATGAGTTCCCCTGAAACAGAAATTCAAAAAGAATTTTCCAATGTGCAATTGGAATTAATTGAAAATAGCTATAAAGAACCTTAGCCTAAGGGTCTAGATTTTCAGAAATCTTTAGACTATGGTCCAATTAAGGTTCCTATGGACCAATAGCATCAATCCATGTGTAGGGAGGAGATAAATCCAACTTGTAAAAAGAAAATACCCAAAAATGAGTAAATGCTCACATGAGGTGAAGAGTTGAAAATGTACAAGGTTTATTAGTAAAAAAACTATGAGCAATATTAAAAGTATGACATATGTAAGGAAGAGGAGTTCTTTAAAGGAGGTGCATATTTCACATAAGATGAAGAGTTGAAAATGTACAAGGTTTATTAGTAAAAAATTATGAGCAATATTAAAAGTATGACATATGTAAGGAAGAGGAGTTCTTTAAAGGAGGTGCATATTTCACATAAGATGAAGAGTTGAAAATGTACAAGGTTTATTAGTAAAAAAATTATGAGCAATATTAAAAGTATGACATATGTAAGGAAGAGGAGTTCTTTAAAGGAGGTGCATATTTCACATAAGATGAAGAGTTGAAAATGTACAAGGTTTATTAATAAAAAAATTATGAGCAATATTAAAAGTATGACATATGTAAGGAAGGGGAGTTCTTTAAAGGAGGTGCATATTTCACATAAGATGAAGAGTTGAAAATGTACAAGGTTTATTAGTAAAAAACTATGAGCAATATTAAAAATATGACATATGTAAGGAAGGGGAGTTCTTTAAAGGAGGTGCATATTTCACATGCTTGAATGAGTTTTAAACTCATAAAAATTGAGATATTTCATCTCTCCTCTCTCCTCATTCAAGTCTAGTTCCAAAAAGTTAGCTTAACTGACCTAAAAATGGTCAAATATTGACCAAACTGATTTGGAAAATTCTAGAATCAGTTTGTTTGGTTAGGAGCTCAAATTTTCCTATAAATAGAAGCCTCCCCCTTGTTGAAAAATATATAGTGTTTATGCATCGTTACTCTACTCCACCTAAGCCAGAAACTGTGAATTCATTTAATAATTCACTAGTTTTTGGAGCTTCCCTCTTTCTTCAATCCCCATTAGTGGCTCCATCAACATACTTAACCAATTGATTGGTTGGGGGCCTCTACCGTGAACAAAGAATCAAGCAAGTTGTAAGGTAATTAGTGAATATTGATCTTTCTATAATTTCTCAATGTTTCTCTCTTCTCAACCCCTCTCAATCTTGAGAAGTTTAATTGGTATGGTTTTTTTTTAAATGCTATTGAAGTTTGAATAGTAGTGAAGAGTTACATAATTTAATAAATGCTATTGAAGTTAATTTTCATTTATGTTTAAATTCTAATGATTCTTATGTAAATTCTCTCTCTCACTCAAGAAATGGTCATACTCATGACCCATTCTCAATCCAAATCAAGCTTTTCATAAAGCTTTTCCTTAACCCAAGATTAAGCTATGCTTGAGGCCAAATTAATGGCTTTTTCTTATGCTTTTAGTTTATGTATATTGATGATTCAATCCATTATGGATTGAGGATCCAATTAGAGAATCATTTTAATTATTTCCTTAATGATAAGCTTTATCCCTTAGAAAAATTGAGATTTATCAATCATAGCAGCGGAGCTATGGCAAAATTTTTATAATTATGCATAAAAAATTTTCATTCAAAGCATAAAAAGAGGACTTCCTACCATATTCTAGGAATCATCATCCTAGATTACTTGAAAGAATTTCATTATAATCATGGAGAAATTGAATTTTAATATTATGCATAAAGGATAAATTTTTATATCAAAAGTGTTATTTTTACCATTTTTATTTTCATGCATAGAAGTATGCATAATGGATAAATTTTAATATCAAAAGTGTTACTTTTATCATTTTTACTTTCATGCATAGAAGTATGCATAAAGGATAAATTTTTATATCAAAAGTGTTATTTTTACCATTTTTATTTTCATGCATAGAAGTATGCATAATGGATAAATTTTTATATCAAAAGTGTTACTTTTATCATTTTTATTTCATACATAAAAGTATGCATAAAAGCAAATTTTTATATCAAAAGTGTTACTTTTATCATTTTTAATTTTCATGCATAGAAGTATGCATAAAGGAAAAATTTTTATATCAAAAGTGTTACTCTTATCATATTGGATTTCATGCATATAGGTATGCATAAAAGATATTCTTTTTATACTAAAAGTATGATTTTCCTCATAAATGGATTTTATGCTTAACTTAGATGCATAAGAGAAATTCTTTTATTCTAAAAGTATAATTCCCTACCAAATTGAAATCATGCATAAGAAGATGCATAAAAGATTGATTTTAATTTCGAAAGTGTTAGTCTCCTTAAATGGAATTTATGTATAAATAAATGTGTAGAGAAATCTTATATCAAATAAAAGAATTCTCTTTAAAAAAAAAAAGATATGAAATGTGATAAGATGTGATAAGAGGTGTATGAGATGTGATAAGAATTGATAAGATGCGTATGGAAAGTGATAGGATGTGATAAGAGGTGTGATAAGAGGTGATAAGATGCTTATGAAATAAGTTAGGATGTGATAAGATGAATTAAGATGTGTATGGGGGGATGAGGTAAGAAGTGTAGGTGATAGGATAAGATGTATATGGGTTGTGATAGGGCGAGAATGGATGTGATGTAAAAGATTAGATGTGAAGGTATATGGGGTTATATAAATGGGAATGTGAAAATGGATGTATGTATGTGGATGTGTGGATATGGAGATGGGAGTGTGGATGTATGAACATGAAAATGGATATATGCATGAAGATGTATATGCATAGATGTAAATGTGGATGTAGATGTGGATGTATAGATGTGAATGGATGTGGATGTATAGATGTGAATGGAAATGTGGATGTGGATGTATGTGAATGTGAATGTAGATGTGGATGTATGTGAATGTGAATGTAGATGTGAATGTGGAATGTGGATGTATAGGAATGTGGATGTATAGATGTGGATGTATGGGAATGTGGATGTGGATGTATGTGAATGTGAATGTAGATGTGGATGTATAGATGTGAATGTGGAATGTGGATGTGGATGTATGTATGTATGTGGATGTAGATGTGGATGTATGGATGTGTATGTATGAATGTGGATATGGGATGTGGATGTATAAATGAGGATGTGAAAATGGAGGTAAGCATGTAGATGTGGATGCATGTATGTGAATGTGAATGTAGATGTGAATGTGGAATGTGGATGTATAGATGTGGATGTATGGGAATGTGGATGTGGATGTATGTGAATGTGAATGTAGATGTGGATGTATAGATGTGAATGTGGAATGTGGATGTGGATGTATGTATGTATGTGGATGTATGGATGTGTATGTATGAATGTGGATATGGGATGTGGATGTATAAATGAGGATGTGAAAATGGAGGTAAGCATGTAGATGTGGATGCATGTATGTGAATGTGAATGTAGATGTGAATGTGGAATGTGGATGTATAGATGTGGATGTATGGGAATGTGGATGTGGATGTATGTGAATGTGAATGTAGATGTGGATGTATAGATGTGAATGTGGAATGTGGATGTGGATGTATGTATGTATGTGGATGTAGATGTGGATATATGGATGTGTATGTATGAATGTGGATATGGGATGTGGATGTATAAATGAGGATGTGAAAATGGAGATAAGCATGTAGATGTGGATGTATGGATGTGAATGTGGATGTGGATGTGGATGTATGGATGTGGATATGGATGTGAATATATGATATGTGATGTGAAGGAATCTGAAGTGAAGAGATGGAAAAGGAGGTGATTGGATGAGTACACATATACATGGAATGTGGAATAAGTAATGTGGATTAATGAGGGATAATGTGGAAAAATGAGAGTTAATATAGAAACTGTATTTGTAAACTGTTTGTAAATGCTGTTTGTAAATGGCTGTTTTATGTCAAGAATGCTGGGGAAGCATTTTGACCGTCTTGTGATTAAGGTCGTGGAGACCTAACTGATAAAGTTGCAACTGCTGACGGAGAGTCAATGGAGGACGTCTCGCGTAGCAAGGTCGACCGAGGTCTTGACCAGCCTCGGTTCGATTAAAATGGTGAGCTTCCGGTACGGTGGATGAGGGACCAAGGAAGCGGCCTATGAGTGAAGCGCTAGGTCACCTGCGAAGGATCCTAGAGGGTGCTGACCATACGGTGCTCGGGCTCTGGGTCGCCTAGGATACCCACGCGTGCGTCGAGGAAGATATTGGAACAAGGAGTAAGAGTTGTTTTGTGAAACCGGGCATGGATCTGGTTGACTGACCTTGCTGGTCCTCAACGAATGAGTCCATGGCTCTATTATATGGATCTGTTGGTTGATCTTGCTGATCTTCAACGAGAGTCCATCTTGATAAGTGATTATATTGCCGAGTATTATGGGCTAGGAACTATGGAAACGGCCTCTGAGTGGTCAGGTGGTGAGCGTTCTAGTTGCCAATGATGCCATAGATACTCTGATGAAGGAATGATGGAAAATTTGAGAATCAATCGGATAATTTGGAAGACTGTGATCAGTGGTACTATGGTTTCATTAAAGGATTGTTTTAAAGTTAGCTGATGTTAAGAAAAAGGCAATTTCATATTGGGTGTGTAAGTGGTGTGCCTAATTTTATGTTTGCATGAACTTCCGGCTAGGGGGCCTTGGAACTCTTTTCCTTGGTACCCGGGACAAAACCTAACCAAATTCCAAATTGGATCCCATCACTACAGTGGTTGGGCGGTTGGCTAACCCATGGGATCGGATGGGGTTAGGCTGGACTGATGGATCCGTAAACCGAGACTCAATTTCTGTTATTACGATAGATGAAGTAAGTCCCGGATAGTAATTGTTCTATGGATAGGAATCAACGGCTGTGCCTCTTGATGGGGAAAAAAGCGTTGATCCCAATGATCCAAGTGCAAGTTTCTTCCTTGATCCGACCGAGTATCTTTATAGGTGCAGTTGGATCAGCGTGATCAGTAATGATCTTGACTACGTTAGAGTAAAAAAATTATCCTGGTGGAATCGCCCGTGCTTTCCGGGTAAGGGAAGTTTTTTCCGGGTTCGGTTTTGGAAAAACCGACGGATTAGTCCCTTGTCCGGATATCCGTGGGCGAGGCCCCGAGTGTGAGACCTCTACCCACGCATGATGTGCTACTTCCGCTGCTAGTACCCCGAATCCGTTGATCGGTGGGAACAGGGGGATCTCACAGTTGGTATCAGAGCCTTTGGTTAATAAAGATCAATTGAGAAGACAAATAGGTCAGAAATTTATCAAGAAACACAAAAAGGTTGTAATTGTGTGATATAATTCATACAATTTGATATTCAAATTGAAATTCGTAATTTGGTAATTGGGTCTTCAGATGGAAGTACCGCAATTATATAGAATCCTTGACTTGCTTGAGGCCTAGACATGATGGTATTTACCTTATAATTCCAAGGGCCGTGACTATCCGTATATACCGAGAGTATAACTGCAGCTCTTTACTGACAGTATATACGAGTAAATCTAAGACTTGAAATTATAAGCGTTAATGCTATCCAGATGATGAATTTGAATGTGGTTGATATGATTTTTAATTCTATTTGGGAACTGATGAATTGATTGGGATTCTGATTGAAAAATGACGATTTTCGAAATTTAGTTGAAATGTAATAAGCTGAGCGAAACCACAATGAGGATGAATGGGACGAGTCCCAATGATGATATTCATAACTGGAATGATGATAATGATTTCAGCAAATCACTATGAGATTAGTGGATTGTGCTGTCAGATTGCTACTGTTAACACTTGAGACGGTAGATTAAGTTAAGGGATGACAAATTGAGAACTTGCTTAACTAAAATTCCTGTGGAGGAATGTTCAGAAGGAAAATTTTCAGACTAATGGACCATTATCGTGTTAAAGATATGAATGATATGATCTGAATGAATTGTTATTTAATGATGAGTTCTATATAAGGGATAATTATCCCTGTATTCTGTTGGGTTGACCAGAATATAAGGAACCCCAGAATAAATTGGATCTTAAGAAAAAGAGTTGTCCTCTACCTTGCGAGATGAGGACATCTCGCACTTTTCAAGTGGGGTAGAATGTAAGATTCTCCCCCAGCCTTAGAGGTATACAGGAGTAAGAATCTCCCTTTCTGATCTTATAATTATTCTCTCTCTAAAATAAAAGAAAGATTCTGTTTAAAAAAGGAGGAACCTTTTTCCTGAATACTTCTCAAGAGTCCCACCTATTTTAAGATTCAGAACAATGAGTTCAGAAGTGAGAATCGATGTTTTGGATATCAAGGTTTTGGTCTTCACTCGAGTACGGCCCAAAAGAAGTTCTTTATCTCTTGGGAAGAAGTTATCTCCCAGATATTGTGGACCAAAGAAAGTAGGTGATTTAGCTTACGAACTTCTTTTATCTCCTCATCTCAAAGTTTGAATGCCTTCTATAGAAAAATGTGCCAAACCCAAATCATGGAAAGACGGTAAAACTTCAGTGGCAAGTTACCGTTGGCTTCTAAGTTACGCTAGCTCCTTCCTTTATATAAGTCGTAACTTTTACTTGTCGTTCACAGTAATCTTACTTCCATCGATCTCCTTTCTTTCTTAATCTCCTTCATGGCTTGGCAACAAGAATTAGTTTTATCCATGATGATTTCTCACCTTCAAGACGTAAGGGAGTCTGTGAAGAAAGATTTTATAGAGCAGTATGAGCGCTCACTTTTCCCTCACTTGGGAACTTCTGTAGCGCAGACAACGGTTATTGAAGCTTTGGGTTTGGGTCCCCGATACTACTGCGTCATGAGATCAAGACATCCTGGGTTTTCTGAGCGGGTCTTCTTACTGGCGTGTTTTCTTCCTCATGAGAAGATATGCCTTTACCCCGTTTTTGGCTTGCCTCTCAGAGGTCCTTTTCTTAGAACACCTCATACCACTGAGATAGGCGCAGCAATAACCCACAGAATCATTCCCATAGATGAGTTACCTTATACTTGTGCAGCTTGTGAGGACTGCTTTTGTGACCATATGATGGACGGGCTTATGGAAGTGTAAAGAGTTCCTCTATCTTTACTGTATAAGTTCCGAGAATGAATAAAGTTTAAATCTTGTTCGTATTTTGAATCTTGCTCTCTTTAAGACTTATCTTGGTGGTTAATCTTGATTAAAATTTTTCTCTAAGTCTCATATTCGTGCATCTTGCGAAATTATCCCAGTTTGCGAGATGAGGACATCTCGCATTTTTTTAAGTGGGGTAGAATGTAAGATTCCTCCCCCACCCCCTTTTTGATGTCTAGTATCTTTCCCTGTAATCAATCCCTCTTCAGAAATATAAAGACCTTGTTTCTATCTGTTTTAGCCTAGAGAGAGAAAAATATTCTAGAGAGAGAATATTCAGATTTTGAATATTTTTGGATAGAAAAATATCTCTTCTAATTCAGATGAGTTCCCCTGAAACAGAAATTCAAAAAGAATTTTCCAATGTGCAATTGGAATTAATTGAAAATAGCTATAAAGAACCTTAGCCTAAGGGTCTAGATTTTCAGAAATCTTTAGACTATGGTCCAATTAAGGTTCCTATGGACCAATAGCATCAATCCATGTGTAGGGAGGAGATAAATCCAACTTGTAAAAAGAAAATACCCAAAAATGAGTAAATGCTCACATGAGGTGAAGAGTTGAAAATGTACAAGGTTTATTAGTAAAAAAACTATGAGCAATATTAAAAGTATGACATATGTAAGGAAGAGGAGTTCTTTAAAGGAGGTGCATATTTCACATAAGATGAAGAGTTAAAAATGTACAAGGTTTATTAGTAAAAAATTATGAGCAATATTAAAAGTATGACATATGTAAGGAAGAGGAGTTCTTTAAAGGAGGTGCATATTTCACATAAGATGAAGAGTTGAAAATGTACAAGGTTTATTAGTAAAAAAATTATGAGCAATATTAAAAGTATGACATATGTAAGGAAGAGGAGTTCTTTAAAGGAGGTGCATATTTCACATAAGATGAAGAGTTGAAAATGTACAAGGTTTATTAATAAAAAAATTATGAGCAATATTAAAAGTATGACATATGTAAGGAAGGGGAGTTCTTTAAAGGAGGTGCATATTTCACATAAGATGAAGAGTTGAAAATGTACAAGGTTTATTAGTAAAAAACTATGAGCAATATTAAAAATATGACATATGTAAGGAAGGGGAGTTCTTTAAAGGAGGTGCATATTTCACATGCTTGAATGAGTTTTAAACTCATAAAAATTGAGATATTTCATCTCTCCTCTCTCCTCATTCAAGTCTAGTTCCAAAAAGTTAGCTTAACTGACCTAAAAATGGTCAAATATTGACCAAACTGATTTGGAAAATTCTAGAATCAGTTTGTTTGGTTAGGAGCTCAAATTTTCCTATAAATAGAAGCCTCCCCCTTGTTGAAAAATATATAGTGTTTATGCATCGTTACTCTACTCCACCTAAGCCAGAAACTGTGAATTCATTTAATAATTCACTAGTTTTTGGAGCTTCCCTCTTTCTTCAATCCCCATTAGTGGCTCCATCAACATACTTAACCAATTGATTGGTTGGGGGCCTCTACCGTGAACAAAGAATCAAGCAAGTTGTAAGGTAATTAGTGAATATTGATCTTTCTATAATTTCTCAATGTTTCTCTCTTCTCAACCCCTCTCAATCTTGAGAAGTTTAATTGGTATGGTTTTTTTTTAAATGCTATTGAAGTTTGAATAGTAGTGAAGAGTTACATAATTTAATAAATGCTATTGAAGTTAATTTTCATTTATGTTTAAATTCTAATGATTCTTATGTAAATTCTCTCTCTCACTCAAGAAATGGTCATACTCATGACCCATTCTCAATCCAAATCAAGCTTTTCATAAAGCTTTTCCTTAACCCAAGATTAAGCTATGCTTGAGGCCAAATTAATGGCTTTTTCTTATGCTTTTAGTTTATGTATATTGATGATTCAATCCATTATGGATTGAGGATCCAATTAGAGAATCATTTTAATTATTTCCTTAATGATAAGCTTTATCCCTTAGAAAAATTGAGATTTATCAATCATAGCAGCGGAGCTATGGCAAAATTTTTATAAAAATTATGCATAAAAAATTTTCATTCAAAGCATAAAAAGAGGACTTCCTACCATATTCTAGGAATCATCATCCTAGATTAATTGAAAGAATTTCATTATAATCATGGAGAAATTGAATTTTAATATTATGCATAAAGGATAAATTTTTATATCAAAAGTGTTATTTTTACCATTTTTATTTTCATGCATAGAAGTATGCATAATGGATAAATTTTAATATCAAAAGTGTTACTTTTATCATTTTTACTTTCATGCATAGAAGTATGCATAAAGGATAAATTTTTATATCAAAAGTGTTATTTTTACCATTTTTATTTTCATGCATAGAAGTATGCATAATGGATAAATTTTTATATCAAAAGTGTTACTTTTATCATTTTTATTTCATACATAAAAGTATGCATAAAAGAAAATTTTTATATCAAAAGTGTTACTTTTATCATTTTTAATTTTCATGCATAGAAGTATGCATAAAGGAAAAATTTTTATATCAAAAGTGTTACTCTTATCATATTGGATTTCATGCATATAGGTATGCATAAAAGATATTCTTTTTATACTAAAAGTATGATTTTCCTCATAAATGGATTTTATGCTTAACTTAGATGCATAAGAGAAATTCTTTTATTCTAAAAGTATAATTCCCTACCAAATTGAAATCATGCATAAGAAGATGCATAAAAGATTGATTTTAATTTCGAAAGTGTTAGTCTCCTTAAATGGAATTTATGTATAAATAAATGTGTAGAGAAATCTTATATCAAATAAAAGAATTCTCTTTAAAAAAAAAAAGATATGAAATGTGATAAGATGTGATAAGAGGTGTATGAGATGTGATAAGAATTGATAAGATGCGTATGGAAAGTGATAGGATGTGATAAGAGGTGTGATAAGAGGTGATAAGATGCTTATGAAATAAGTTAGGATGTGATAAGATGAATTAAGATGTGTATGGGGGGATGAGGTAAGAAGTGTAGGTGATAGGATAAGATGTATATGGGTTGTGATAGGGCGAGAATGGATGTGATGTAAAAGATTAGATGTGAAGGTATATGGGGTTATATAAATGGGAATGTGAAAATGGATGTATGTATGTGGATGTGTGGATATGGAGATGGGAGTGTGGATGTATGAACATGAAAATGGATATATGCATGAAGATGTATATGCATAGATGTAAATGTGGATGTAGATGTGGATGTATAGATGTGAATGGATGTGGATGTATAGATGTGAATGGAAATGTGGATGTGGATGTATGTGAATGTGAATGTAGATGTGGATGTATGTGAATGTGAATGTAGATGTGAATGTGGAATGTGGATGTATAGGAATGTGGATGTATAGATGTGGATGTATGGGAATGTGGATGTGGATGTATGTGAATGTGAATGTAGATGTGGATGTATAGATGTGAATGTGGAATGTGGATGTGGATGTATGTATGTATGTGGATGTAGATG
Source organism: Cibotium barometz (assembly GCF_041138505.1). Classification (NCBI taxonomy): domain Eukaryota; kingdom Viridiplantae; phylum Streptophyta; class Polypodiopsida; order Cyatheales; family Cibotiaceae; genus Cibotium; species Cibotium barometz. The sequence goes on along the minus strand of NC_141105.1, from coordinate 959,510 downwards.
TGGATGTATGGATGTGTATGTATGAATGTGGATATGGGATGTGGATGTATAAATGAGGATGTGAAAATGGAGGTAAGCATGTAGATGTGGATGCATGTATGTGAATGTGAATGTAGATGTGAATGTGGAATGTGGATGTATAGATGTGGATGTATGGGAATGTGGATGTGGATGTATGTGAATGTGAATGTAGATGTGGATGTATAGATGTGAATGTGGAATGTGGATGTGGATGTATGTATGTATGTGGATGTATGGATGTGTATGTATGAATGTGGATATGGGATGTGGATGTATAAATGAGGATGTGAAAATGGAGGTAAGCATGTAGATGTGGATGCATGTATGTGAATGTGAATGTAGATGTGAATGTGGAATGTGGATGTATAGATGTGGATGTATGGGAATGTGGATGTGGATGTATGTGAATGTGAATGTAGATGTGGATGTATAGATGTGAATGTGGAATGTGGATGTGGATTTATGTATGTATGTGGATGTAGATGTGGATATATGGATGTGTATGTATGAATGTGGATATGGGATGTGGATGTATAAATGAGGATGTGAAAATGGAGATAAGCATGTAGATGTGGATGTATGGATGTGAATGTGGATGTGGATGTGGATGTATGGATGTGGATATGGATGTGAATATATGATATGTGATGTGAAGGAATCTGAAGTGAAGAGATGGAAAAGGAGGTGATTGGATGAGTACACATATACATGGAATGTGGAATAAGTAATGTGGATTAATGAGGGATAATGTGGAAAAATGAGAGTTAATATAGAAACTGTATTTGTAAACTGTTTGTAAATGCTGTTTGTAAATGGCTGTTTTATGTCAAGAATGCTGGGGAAGCATTTTGACCGTCTTGTGATTAAGGTCGTGGAGACCTAACTGATAAAGTTGCAACTGCTGACGGAGAGTCAATGGAGGACGTCTCGCGTAGCAAGGTCGACCGAGGTCTTGACCAGCCTCGGTTCGATTAAAATGGTGAGCTTCCGGTACGGTGGATGAGGGACCAAGGAAGCGGCCTATGAGTGAAGCGCTAGGTCACCTGCGAAGGATCCTAGAGGGTGCTGACCATACGGTGCTCGGGCTCTGGGTCACCTAGGATACCCACGCGTGCGTCGAGGAAGATATTGGAACAAGGAGTAAGAGTTGTTTTGTGAAACCGGGCATGGATCTGGTTGACTGACCTTGCTGGTCCTCAACGAATGAGTCCATGGCTCTATTATATGGATCTGTTGGTTGATCTTGCTGATCTTCAACGAGAGTCCATCTTGATAAGTGATTATATTGCCGAGTATTATGGGCTAGGAACTATGGAAACGGCCTCTGAGTGGTCAGGTGGTGAGCGTTCTAGTTGCCAATGATGCCATAGATACTCTGATGAAGGAATGATGGAAAATTTGAGAATCAATCGGATAATTTGGAAGACTGTGATCAGTGGTACTATGGTTTCATTAAAGGATTGTTTTAAAGTTAGCTGATGTTAAGAAAAAGGCAATTTCATATTGGGTGTGTAAGTGGTGTGCCTAATTTTATGTTTGCATGAACTTCCGGCTAGGGGGCCTTGGAACTCTTTTCCTTGGTACCCGGGACAAAACCTAACCAAATTCCAAATTGGATCCCATCACTACAGTGGTTGGGCGGTTGGCTAACCCATGGGATCGGATGGGGTTAGGCTGGACTGATGGATCCGTAAACCGAGACTCAATTTCTGTTATTACGATAGATGAAGTAAGTCCCGGATAGTAATTGTTCTATGGATAGGAATCAACGGCTGTGCCTCTTGATGGGGAAAAAAGCGTTGATCCCAATGATCCAAGTGCAAGTTTCTTCCTTGATCCGACCGAGTATCTTTATAGGTGCAGTTGGATCAGCGTGATCAGTAATGATCTTGACTACGTTAGAGTAAAAAAATTATCCTGGTGGAATCGCCCGTGCTTTCCGGGTAAGGGAAGTTTTTTCCGGGTTCGGTTTTGGAAAAACCGACGGATTAGTCCCTTGTCCGGATATCCGTGGGCGAGGCCCCGAGTGTGAGACCTCTACCCACGCATGATGTGCTACTTCCGCTGCTAGTACCCCGAATCCGTTGATCGGTGGGAACAGGGGGATCTCACAGTTGGTATCAGAGCCTTTGGTTAATAAAGATCAATTGAGAAGACAAATAGGTCAGAAATTTATCAAGAAACACAAAAAGGTTGTAATTGTGTGATATAATTCATACAATTTGATATTCAAATTGAAATTCGTAATTTGGTAATTGGGTCTTCAGATGGAAGTACCGCAATTATATAGAATCCTTGACTTGCTTGAGGCCTAGACATGATGGTATTTACCTTATAATTCCAAGGGCCGTGACTATCCGTATATACCGAGAGTATAACTGCAGCTCTTTACTGACAGTATATACGAGTAAATCTAAGACTTGAAATTATAAGCGTTAATGCTATCCAGATGATGAATTTGAATGTGGTTGATATGATTTTTAATTCTATTTGGGAACTGATGAATTGATTGGGATTCTGATTGAAAAATGACGATTTTCGAAATTTAGTTGAAATGTAATAAGCTGAGCGAAACCACAATGAGGATGAATGGGACGAGTCCCAGTGATGATATTCATAACTGGAATGATGATAATGATTTCAGCAAATCACTATGAGATTAGTGGATTGTGCTGTCAGATTGCTACTGTTAACACTTGAGACGGTAGATTAAGTTAAGGGATGACAAATTGAGAACTTGCTTAACTAAAATTCCTGTGGAGGAATGTTCAGAAGGAAAATTTTCAGACTAATGGACCATTATCGTGTTAAAGATATGAATGATATGATCTGAATGAATTGTTATTTAATGATGAGTTCTATATAAGGGATAATTATCCCTGTATTCTGTTGGGTTGACCAGAATATAAGGAACCCCAGAATAAATTGGATCTTAAGAAAAAGAGTTGTCCTCTACCTTGCGAGATGAGGACATCTCGCACTTTTCAAGTGGGGTAGAATGTAAGATTCTCCCCCAGCCTTAGAGGTATACAGGAGTAAGAATCTCCCTTTCTGATCTTATAATTATTCTCTCTCTAAAATAAAAGAAAGATTCTGTTTAAAAAAGGAGGAACCTTTTTCCTGAATACTTCTCAAGAGTCCCACCTGTTTTAAGATTCAGAACAATGAGTTCAGAAGTGAGAATCGATGTTTTGGATATCAAGGTTTTGGTCTTCACTCGAGTACGGCCCAAAAGAAGTTCTTTATCTCTTGGGAAGAAGTTATCTCCCAGATATTGTGGACCAAAGAAAGTAGGTGATTTAGCTTACGAACTTCTTTTATCTCCTCATCTCAAAGTTTGAATGCCTTCTATAGAAAAATGTGCCAAACCCAAATCATGGAAAGACGGTAAAACTTCAGTGGCAAGTTACCGTTGGCTTCTAAGTTACGCTAGCTCCTTCCTTTATATAAGTCGTAACTTTTACTTGTCGTTCACAGTTATCTTACTTCCATCGATCTCCTTTCTTTCTTAATCTCCTTCATGGCTTGGCAACAAGAATTAGTTTTATCCATGATGATTTCTCACCTTCAAGACGCAAGGGAGTCTGTGAAGAAAGATTTTATAGAGCAGTATGAGCGCTCACTTTTCCCTCACTTGGGAACTTCTGTAGCGCAGACAACGGTTATTGAAGCTTTGGGTTTGGGTCCCCGATACTACTGCGTCATGAGATCAAGACATCCTGGGTTTTCTGAGCGGGTCTTCTTACTGGCGTGTTTTCTTCCTCATGAGAAGATATGCCTTTACCCCGTTTTTGGCTTGCCTCTCAGAGGTCCTTTTCTTAGAACACCTCATACCACTGAGATAGGCGCAGCAATAACCCACAGAATCATTCCCATAGATGAGTTACCTTATACTTGTGCAGCTTGTGAGGACTGCTTTTGTGACCATATGATGGACGGGCTTATGGAAGTGTAAAGAGTTCCTCTATCTTTACTGTATAAGTTCCGAGAATGAATAAAGTTTAAATCTTGTTCGTATTTTGAATCTTGCTCTCTTTAAGACTTATCTTGGTGGTTAATCTTGATTAAAATTTTTCTCTAAGTCTCATATTCGTGCATCTTGCGAAATTATCCCAGTTTGCGAGATGAGGACATCTCGCATTTTTTTAAGTGGGGTAGAATGTAAGATTCCTCCCCCACCCCCTTTTTGATGTCTAGTATCTTTCCCTGTAATCAATCCCTCTTCAGAAATATAAAGACCTTGTTTCTATCTGTTTTAGCCTAGAGAGAGAGAAATATTCTAGAGAGAGAATATTCAGATTTTGAATATTTTTGGATAGAAAAATATCTCTTCTAATTCAGATGAGTTCCCCTGAAACAGAAATTCAAAAAGAATTTTCCAATGTGCAATTGGAATTAATTGAAAATAGCTATAAAGAACCTTAGCCTAAGGGTCTAGATTTTCAGAAATCTTTAGACTATGGTCCAATTAAGGTTCCTATGGACCAATAGCATCAATCCATGTGTAGGGAGGAGATAAATCCAACTTGTAAAAAGAAAATACCCAAAAATGAGTAAATGCTCACATGAGGTGAAGAGTTGAAAATGTACAAGGTTTATTAGTAAAAAAACTATGAGCAATATTAAAAGTATGACATATGTAAGGAAGAGGAGTTCTTTAAAGGAGGTGCATATTTCACATAAGATGAAGAGTTGAAAATGTACAAGGTTTATTAGTAAAAAATTATGAGCAATATTAAAAGTATGACATATGTAAGGAAGAGGAGTTCTTTAAAGGAGGTGCATATTTCACATAAGATGAAGAGTTGAAAATGTACAAGGTTTATTAGTAAAAAAATTATGAGCAATATTAAAAGTATGACATATGTAAGGAAGAGGAGTTCTTTAAAGGAGGTGCATATTTCACATAAGATGAAGAGTTGAAAATGTACAAGGTTTATTAATAAAAAAATTATGAGCAATATTAAAAGTATGACATATGTAAGGAAGGGGAGTTCTTTAAAGGAGGTGCATATTTCACATAAGATGAAGAGTTGAAAATGTACAAGGTTTATTAGTAAAAAACTATGAGCAATATTAAAAATATGACATATGTAAGGAAGGGGAGTTCTTTAAAGGAGGTGCATATTTCACATGCTCGAATGAGTTTTAAACTCATAAAAATTGAGATATTTCATCTCTCCTCTCTCCTCATTCAAGTCTAGTTCCAAAAAGTTAGCTTAACTGACCTAAAAATGGTCAAATATTGACCAAACTGATTTGGAAAATTCTAGAATCAGTTTGTTTGGTTAGGAGCTCAAATTTTCCTATAAATAGAAGCCTCCCCCTTGTTGAAAAATATATAGTGTTTATGCATCGTTACTCTACTCCACCTAAGCCAGAAACTGTGAATTCATTTAATAATTCACTAGTTTTTGGAGCTTCCCTCTTTCTTCAATCCCCATTAGTGGCTCCATCAACATACTTAACCAATTGATTGGTTGGGGGCCTCTACCGTGAACAAAGAATCAAGCAAGTTGTAAGGTAATTAGTGAATATTGATCTTTCTATAATTTCTCAATGTTTCTCTCTTCTCAACCCCTCTCAATCTTGAGAAGTTTAATTGGTATGGTTTTTTTTTAAATGCTATTGAAGTTTGAATAGTAGTGAAGAGTTACATAATTTAATAAATGCTATTGAAGTTAATTTTCATTTATGTTTAAATTCTAATGATTCTTATGTAAATTCTCTCTCTCACTCAAGAAATGGTCATACTTATGACCCATTCTCAATCCAAATCAAGCTTTTCATAAAGCTTTTCCTTAACCCAAGATTAAGCTATGCTTGAGGCCAAATTAATGGCTTTTTCTTATGCTTTTAGTTTATGTATATTGATGATTCAATCCATTATGGATTGAGGATCCAATTAGAGAATCATTTTAATTATTTCCTTAATGATAAGCTTTATCCCTTAGAAAAATTGAGATTTATCAATCATAGCAGCGGAGCTATGGCAAAATTTTTATAAAAATTATACATAAAAAATTTTCATTCAAAGCATAAAAAGAGGACTTCCTACCATATTCTAGGAATCATCATCCTAGATTAATTGAAAGAATTTCATTATAATCATGGAGAAATTGAATTTTAATATTATGCATAAAGGATAAATTTTTATATCAAAAGTGTTATTTTTACCATTTTTATTTTCATGCATAGAAGTATGCATAATGGATAAATTTTAATATCAAAAGTGTTACTTTTATCATTTTTACTTTCATGCATAGAAGTATGCATAAAGGATAAATTTTTATATCAAAAGTGTTATTTTTACCATTTTTATTTTCATGCATAGAAGTATGCATAATGGATAAATTTTTATATCAAAAGTGTTACTTTTATCATTTTTATTTCATACATAAAAGTATGCATAAAAGAAAATTTTTATATCAAAAGTGTTACTTTTATCATTTTTAATTTTCATGCATAGAAGTATGCATAAAGGAAAAATTTTTATATCAAAAGTGTTACTCTTATCATATTGGATTTCATGCATATAGGTATGCATAAAAGATATTCTTTTTATACTAAAAGTATGATTTTCCTCATAAATGGATTTTATGCTTAACTTAGATGCATAAGAGAAATTCTTTTATTCTAAAAGTATAATTTCCTACCAAATTGAAATCATGCATAAGAAGATGCATAAAAGATTGATTTTAATTTCGAAAGTGTTAGTCTCCTTAAATGGAATTTATGTATAAATAAATGTGTAGAGAAATCTTATATCAAATAAAAGAATTCTCTTTAAAAAAAAAAAGATATGAAATGTGATAAGATGTGATAAGAGGTGTATGAGATGTGATAAGAATTGATAAGATGCGTATGGAAAGTGATAGGATGTGATAAGAGGTGTGATAAGAGGTGATAAGATGCTTATGAAATAAGTTAGGATGTGATAAGATGAATTAAGATGTGTATGGGGGGATGAGGTAAGAAGTGTAGGTGATAGGATAAGATGTATATGGGTTGTGATAGGGCGAGAATGGATGTGATGTAAAAGATTAGATGTGAAGGTATATGGGGTTATATAAATGGGAATGTGAAAATGGATGTATGTATGTGGATGTGTGGATATGGAGATGGGAGTGTGGATGTATGAACATGAAAATGGATATATGCATGAAGATGTATATGCACAGATGTAAATGTGGATGTAGATGTGGATGTATAGATGTGAATGGATGTGGATGTATAGATGTGAATGGAAATGTGGATGTGGATGTATGTGAATGTGAATGTAGATGTGGATGTATGTGAATGTGAATGTAGATGTGAATGTGGAATGTGGATGTATAGGAATGTGGATGTATAGATGTGGATGTATGGGAATGTGGATGTGGATGTATGTGAATGTGAATGTAGATGTGGATGTATAGATGTGAATGTGGAATGTGGATGTGGATGTATGTATGTATGTGGATGTAGATGTGGATGTATGGATGTGTATGTATGAATGTGGATATGAGATGTGGATGTATAAATGAGGATGTGAAAATGGAGGTAAGCATGTAGATGTGGATGCATGTATGTGAATGTGAATGTAGATGTGAATGTGGAATGTGGATGTATAGATGTGGATGTATGGGAATGTGGATGTGGATGTATGTGAATGTGAATGTAGATGTGGATGTATAGATGTGAATGTGGAATGTGGATGTGGATGTATGTATGTATGTGGATGTATGGATGTGTATGTATGAATGTGGATGTATAAATGAGGATGTGAAAATGGAGGTAAGCATGTAGATGTGGATGCATGTATGTGAATGTGAATGTAGATGTGAATGTGGAATGTGGATGTATAGATGTGGATGTATGGGAATGTGGATGTGGATGTATGTGAATGTGAATGTAGATGTGGATGTATAGATGTGAATGTGGAATGTGGATGTGGATGTATGTATGTATGTGGATGTAGATGTGGATATATGGATGTGTATGTATGAATGTGGATATGGGATGTGGATGTATAAATGAGGATGTGAAAATGGAGATAAGCATGTAGATGTGGATGTATGGATGTGAATGTGGATGTGGATGTGGATGTATGGATGTGGATATGGATGTGAATATATGATATGTGATGTGAAGGAATCTGAAGTGAAGAGATGGAAAAGGAGGTGATTGGATGAGTACACATATACATGGAATGTGGAATAAGTAATGTGGATTAATGAGGGATAATGTGGAAAAATGAGAGTTAATATAGAAACTGTATTTGTAAACTGTTTGTAAATGCTGTTTGTAAATGGCTGTTTTATGTCAAGAATGCTGGGGAAGCATTTTGACCGTCTTGTGATTAAGGTCGTGGAGACCTAACTGATAAAGTTGCAACTGCTGACGGAGAGTCAATGGAGAACGTCTCGCGTAGCAAGGTCGACCGAGGTCTTGACCAGCCTCGGTTCGATTAAAATGGTGAGCTTCCGGTACGGTGGATGAGGGACCAAGGAAGCGGCCTATGAGTGAAGCGCTAGGTCACCTGCGAAGGATCCTAGAGGGTGCTGACCATACGGTGCTCGGGCTCTGGGTCGCCTAGGATACCCACGCGTGCGTCGAGGAAGATATTGGAACAAGGAGTAAGAGTTGTTTTGTGAAACCGGGCATGGATCTGGTTGACTGACCTTGCTGGTCCTCAACGAATGAGTCCATGGCTCTATTATATGGATCTGTTGGTTGATCTTGCTGATCTTCAACGAGAGTCCATCTTGATAAGTGATTATATTGCCGAGTATTATGGGCTAGGAACTATGGAAACGGCCTCTGAGTGGTCAGGTGGTGAGCGTTCTAGTTGCCAATGATGCCATAGATACTCTGATGAAGGAATGATGGAAAATTTGAGAATCAATCGGATAATTTGGAAGACTGTGATCAGTGGTACTATGGTTTCATTAAAGGATTGTTTTAAAGTTAGCTGATGTTAAGAAAAAGGCAATTTCATATTGGGTGTGTAAGTGGTGTGCCTAATTTTATGTTTGCATGAACTTCCGGCTAGGGGGCCTTGGAACTCTTTTCCTTGGTACCCGGGACAAAACCTAACCAAATTCCAAATTGGATCCCATCACTACAGTGGTTGGGCGGTTGGCTAACCCATGGGATCGGATGGGGTTAGGCTGGACTGATGGATCCGTAAACCGAGACTCAATTTCTGTTATTACGATAGATGAAGTAAGTCCCGGATAGTAATTGTTCTATGGATAGGAATCAACGGCTGTGCCTCTTGATGGGGAAAAAAGCGTTGATCCCAATGATCCAAGTGCAAGTTTCTTCCTTGATCCGACCGAGTATCTTTATAGGTGCAGTTGGATCAGCGTGATCAGTAATGATCTTGACTACGTTAGAGTAAAAAAATTATCCTGGTGGAATCGCCCGTGCTTTCCGGGTAAGGGAAGTTTTTTCCGGGTTCGGTTTTGGAAAAACCGACGGATTAGTCCCTTGTCCGGATATCCGTGGGCGAGGCCCCGAGTGTGAGACCTCTACCCACGCATGATGTGCTACTTCCGCTGCTAGTACCCCGAATCCGTTGATCGGTGGGAACAGGGGGATCTCACAGTTGGTATCAGAGCCTTTGGTTAATAAAGATCAATTGAGAAGACAAATAGGTCAGAAATTTATCAAGAAACACAAAAAGGTTGTAATTGTGTGATATAATTCATACAATTTGATATTCAAATTGAAATTCGTAATTTGGTAATTGGGTCTTCAGATGGAAGTACCGCAATTATATAGAATCCTTGACTTGCTTGAGGCCTAGACATGATGGTATTTACCTTATAATTCCAAGGGCCGTGACTATCCGTATATACCGAGAGTATAACTGCAGCTCTTTACTGACAGTATATACGAGTAAATCTAAGACTTGAAATTATAAGCGTTAATGCTATCCAGATGATGAATTTGAATGTGGTTGATATGATTTTTAATTCTATTTGGGAACTGATGAATTGATTGGGATTCTGATTGAAAAATGACGATTTTCGAAATTTAGTTGAAATGTAATAAGCTGAGCGAAACCACAATGAGGATGAATGGGACGAGTCCCAGTGATGATATTCATAACTGGAATGATGATAATGATTTCAGCAAATCACTATGAGATTAGTGGATTGTGCTGTCAGATTGCTACTGTTAACACTTGAGACGGTAGATTAAGTTAAGGGATGACAAATTGAGAACTTGCTTAACTAAAATTCCTGTGGAGGAATGTTCAGAAGGAAAATTTTCAGACTAATGGACCATTATCGTGTTAAAGATATGAATGATATGATCTGAATGAATTGTTATTTAATGATGAGTTCTATATAAGGGATAATTATCCCTGTATTCTGTTGGGTTGACCAGAATATAAGGAACCCCAGAATAAATTGGATCTTAAGAAAAAGAGTTGTCCTCTACCTTGCGAGATGAGGACATCTCGCACTTTTCAAGTGGGGTAGAATGTAAGATTCTCCCCCAGCCTTAGAGGTATACAGGAGTAAGAATCTCCCTTTCTGATCTTATAATTATTCTCTCTCTAAAATAAAAGAAAGATTCTGTTTAAAAAAGGAGGAACCTTTTTCCTGAATACTTCTCAAGAGTCCCACCTGTTTTAAGATTCAGAACAATGAGTTCAGAAGTGAGAATCGATGTTTTGGATATCAAGGTTTTGGTCTTCACTCGAGTACGGCCCAAAAGAAGTTCTTTATCTCTTGGGAAGAAGTTATCTCCCAGATATTGTGGACCAAAGAAAGTAGGTGATTTAGCTTACGAACTTCTTTTATCTCCTCATCTCAAAGTTTGAATGCCTTCTATAGAAAAATGTGCCAAACCCAAATCATGGAAAGACGGTAAAACTTCAGTGGCAAGTTACCGTTGGCTTCTAAGTTACGCTAGCTCCTTCCTTTATATAAGTCGTAACTTTTACTTGTCGTTCACAGTAATCTTACTTCCATCGATCTCCTTTCTTTCTTAATCTCCTTCATGGCTTGGCAACAAGAATTAGTTTTATCCATGATGATTTCTCACCTTCAAGACGCAAGGGAGTCTGTGAAGAAAGATTTTATAGAGCAGTATGAGCGCTCACTTTTCCCTCACTTGGGAACTTCTGTAGCGCAGACAACGGTTATTGAAGCTTTGGGTTTGGGTCCCCGATACTACTGCGTCATGAGATCAAGACATCCTGGGTTTTCTGAGCGGGTCTTCTTACTGGCGTGTTTTCTTCCTCATGAGAAGATATGCCTTTACCCCGTTTTTGGCTTGCCTCTCAGAGGTCCTTTTCTTAGAACACCTCATACCACTGAGATAGGCGCAGCAATAACCCACAGAATCATTCCCATAGATGAGTTACCTTATACTTGTGCAGCTTGTGAGGACTGCTTTTGTGACCATATGATGGACGGGCTTATGGAAGTGTAAAGAGTTCCTCTATCTTTACTGTATAAGTTCCGAGAATGAATAAAGTTTAAATCTTGTTCGTATTTTGAATCTTGCTCTCTTTAAGACTTATCTTGGTGGTTAATCTTGATTAAAATTTTTCTCTAAGTCTCATATTCGTGCATCTTGCGAAATTATCCCAGTTTGCGAGATGAGGACATCTCGCATTTTTTTAAGTGGGGTAGAATGTAAGATTCCTCCCCCACCCCCTTTTTGATGTCTAGTATCTTTCCCTGTAATCAATCCCTCTTCAGAAATATAAAGACCTTGTTTCTATCTGTTTTAGCCTAGAGAGAGAGAAATATTCTAGAGAGAGAATATTCAGATTTTGAATATTTTTGGATAGAAAAATATCTCTTCTAATTCAGATGAGTTCCCCTGAAACAGAAATTCAAAAAGAATTTTCCAATGTGCAATTGGAATTAATTGAAAATAGCTATAAAGAACCTTAGCCTAAGGGTCTAGATTTTCAGAAATCTTTAGACTATGGTCCAATTAAGGTTCCTATGGACCAATAGCATCAATCCATGTGTAGGGAGGAGATAAATCCAACTTGTAAAAAGAAAATACCCAAAAATGAGTAAATGCTCACATGAGGTGAAGAGTTGAAAATGTACAAGGTTTATTAGTAAAAAAACTATGAGCAATATTAAAAGTATGACATATGTAAGGAAGAGGAGTTCTTTAAAGGAGGTGCATATTTCACATAAGATGAAGAGTTGAAAATGTACAAGGTTTATTAGTAAAAAATTATGAGCAATATTAAAAGTATGACATATGTAAGGAAGAGGAGTTCTTTAAAGGAGGTGCATATTTCACATAAGATGAAGAGTTGAAAATGTACAAGGTTTATTAGTAAAAAAATTATGAGCAATATTAAAAGTATGACATATGTAAGGAAGAGGAGTTCTTTAAAGGAGGTGCATATTTCACATAAGATGAAGAGTTGAAAATGTACAAGGTTTATTAATAAAAAAATTATGAGCAATATTAAAAGTATGACATATGTAAGGAAGGGGAGTTCTTTAAAGGAGGTGCATATTTCACATAAGATGAAGAGTTGAAAATGTACAAGGTTTATTAGTAAAAAACTATGAGCAATATTAAAAATATGACATATGTAAGGAAGGGGAGTTCTTTAAAGGAGGTGCATATTTCACATGCTCGAATGAGTTTTAAACTCATAAAAATTGAGATATTTCATCTCTCCTCTCTCCTCATTCAAGTCTAGTTCCAAAAAGTTAGCTTAACTGACCTAAAAATGGTCAAATATTGACCAAACTGATTTGGAAAATTCTAGAATCAGTTTGTTTGGTTAGGAGCTCAAATTTTCCTATAAATAGAAGCCTCCCCCTTGTTGAAAAATATATAGTGTTTATGCATCGTTACTCTACTCCACCTAAGCCAGAAACTGTGAATTCATTTAATAATTCACTAGTTTTTGGAGCTTCCCTCTTTCTTCAATCCCCATTAGTGGCTCCATCAACATACTTAACCAATTGATTGGTTGGGGGCCTCTACCGTGAACAAAGAATCAAGCAAGTTGTAAGGTAATTAGTGAATATTGATCTTTCTATAATTTCTCAATGTTTCTCTCTTCTCAACCCCTCTCAATCTTGAGAAGTTTAATTGGTATGGTTTTTTTTTAAATGCTATTGAAGTTTGAATAGTAGTGAAGAGTTACATAATTTAATAAATGCTATTGAAGTTAATTTTCATTTATGTTTAAATTCTAATGATTCTTATGTAAATTCTCTCTCTCACTCAAGAAATGGTCATACTCATGACCCATTCTCAATCCAAATCAAGCTTTTCATAAAGCTTTTCCTTAACCCAAGATTAAGCTATGCTTGAGGCCAAATTAATGGCTTTTTCTTATGCTTTTAGTTTATGTATATTGATGATTCAATCCATTATGGATTGAGGATCCAATTAGAGAATCATTTTAATTATTTCCTTAATGATAAGCTTTATCCCTTAGAAAAATTGAGATTTATCAATCATAGCAGCGGAGCTACGGCAAAATTTTTATAAAAATTATGCATAAAAAATTTTCATTCAAAGCATAAAAAGAGGACTTCCTACCATATTCTAGGAATCATCATCCTAGATTAATTGAAAGAATTTCATTATAATCATGGAGAAATTGAATTTTAATATTATGCATAAAGGATAAATTTTTATATCAAAAGTGTTATTTTTACCATTTTTATTTTCATGCATAGAAGTATGCATAATGGATAAATTTTAATATCAAAAGTGTTACTTTTATCATTTTTACTTTCATGCATAGAAGTATGCATAAAGGATAAATTTTTATATCAAAAGTGTTATTTTTACCATTTTTATTTTCATGCATAGAAGTATGCATAATGGATAAATTTTTATATCAAAAGTGTTACTTTTATCATTTTTATTTCATACATAAAAGTATGCATAAAAGAAAATTTTTATATCAAAAGTGTTACTTTTATCATTTTTAATTTTCATGCATAGAAGTATGCATAAAGGAAAAATTTTTATATCAAAAGTGTTACTCTTATCATATTGGATTTCATGCATATAGGTATGCATAAAAGATATTCTTTTTATACTAAAAGTATGATTTTCCTCATAAATGGATTTTATGCTTAACTTAGATGCATAAGAGAAATTCTTTTATTCTAAAAGTATAATTCCCTACCAAATTGAAATCATGCATAAGAAGATGCATAAAAGATTGATTTTAATTTCGAAAGTGTTAGTCTCCTTAAATGGAATTTATGTATAAATAAATGTGTAGAGAAATCTTATATCAAATAAAAGAATTCTCTTTAAAAAAAAAAAGATATGAAATGTGATAAGATGTGATAAGAGGTGTATGAGATGTGATAAGAATTGATAAGATGCGTATGGAAAGTGATAGGATGTGATAAGAGGTGTGATAAGAGGTGATAAGATGCTTATGAAATAAGTTAGGATGTGATAAGATGAATTAAGATGTGTATGGGGGGATGAGGTAAGAAGTGTAGGTGATAGGATAAGATGTATATGGGTTGTGATAGGGCGAGAATGGATGTGATGTAAAAGATTAGATGTGAAGGTATATGGGGTTATATAAATGGGAATGTGAAAATGGATGTATGTATGTGGATGTGTGGATATGGAGATGGGAGTGTGGATGTATGAACATGAAAATGGATATATGCATGAAGATGTATATGCATAGATGTAAATGTGGATGTAGATGTGGATGTATAGATGTGAATGGATGTGGATGTATAGATGTGAATGGAAATGTGGATGTGGATGTATGTGAATGTGAATGTAGATGTGGATGTATGTGAATGTGAATGTAGATGTGAATGTGGAATGTGGATGTATAGGAATGTGGATGTATAGATGTGGATGTATGGGAATGTGGATGTGGATGTATGTGAATGTGAATGTAGATGTGGATGTATAGATGTGAATGTGGAATGTGGATGTGGATGTATGTATGTATGTGGATGTAGATGTGGATGTATGGATGTGTATGTATGAATGTGGATATGGGATGTGGATGTATAAATGAGGATGTGAAAATGGAGGTAAGCATGTAGATGTGGATGCATGTATGTGAATGTGAATGTAGATGTGAATGTGGAATGTGGATGTATAGATGTGGATGTATGGGAATGTGGATGTGGATGTATGTGAATGTGAATGTAGATGTGGATGTATAGATGTGAATGTGGAATGTGGATGTGGATGTATGTATGTATGTGGATGTATGGATGTGTATGTATGAATGTGGATGTATAAATGAGGATGTGAAAATGGAGGTAAGCATGTAGATGTGGATGCATGTATGTGAATGTGAATGTAGATGTGAATGTGGAATGTGGATGTATAGATGTGGATGTATGGGAATGTGGATGTGGATGTATGTGAATGTGAATGTAGATGTGGATGTATAGATGTGAATGTGGAATGTGGATGTGGATGTATGTATGTATGTGGATGTAGATGTGGATATATGGATGTGTATGTATGAATGTGGATATGGGATGTGGATGTATAAATGAGGATGTGAAAATGGAGATAAGCATGTAGATGTGGATGTATGGATGTGAATGTGGATGTGGATGTGGATGTATGGATGTGGATATGGATGTGAATATATGATATGTGATGTGAAGGAATCTGAAGTGAAGAGATGGAAAAGGAGGTGATTGGATGAGTACACATATACATGGAATGTGGAATAAGTAATGTGGATTAATGAGGGATAATGTGGAAAAATGAGAGTTAATATAGAAACTGTATTTGTAAACTGTTTGTAAATGCTGTTTGTAAATGGCTGTTTTATGTCAAGAATGCTGGGGAAGCATTTTGACCGTCTTGTGATTAAGGTCGTGGAGACCTAACTGATAAAGTTGCAACTGCTGACGGAGAGTCAATGGAGAACGTCTCGCGTAGCAAGGTCGACCGAGGTCTTGACCAGCCTCGGTTCGATTAAAATGGTGAGCTTCCGGTACGGTGGATGAGGGACCAAGGAAGCGGCCTATGAGTGAAGCGCTAGGTCACCTGCGAAGGATCCTAGAGGGTGCTGACCATACGGTGCTCGGGCTCTGGGTCGCCTAGGATACCCACGCGTGCGTCGAGGAAGATATTGGAACAAGGAGTAAGAGTTGTTTTGTGAAACCGGGCATGGATCTGGTTGACTGACCTTGCTGGTCCTCAACGAATGAGTCCATGGCTCTATTATATGGATCTGTTGGTTGATCTTGCTGATCTTCAACGAGAGTCCATCTTGATAAGTGATTATATTGCCGAGTATTATGGGCTAGGAACTATGGAAACGGCCTCTGAGTGGTCAGGTGGTGAGCGTTCTAGTTGCCAATGATGCCATAGATACTCTGATGAAGGAATGATGGAAAATTTGAGAATCAATCGGATAATTTGGAAGACTGTGATCAGTGGTACTATGGTTTCATTAAAGGATTGTTTTAAAGTTAGCTGATGTTAAGAAAAAGGCAATTTCATATTGGGTGTGTAAGTGGTGTGCCTAATTTTATGTTTGCATGAACTTCCGGCTAGGGGGCCTTGGAACTCTTTTCCTTGGTACCCGGGACAAAACCTAACCAAATTCCAAATTGGATCCCATCACTACAGTGGTTGGGCGGTTGGCTAACCCATGGGATCGGATGGGGTTAGGCTGGACTGATGGATCCGTAAACCGAGACTCAATTTCTGTTATTACGATAGATGAAGTAAGTCCCGGATAGTAATTGTTCTATGGATAGGAATCAACGGCTGTGCCTCTTGATGGGGAAAAAAGCGTTGATCCCAATGATCCAAGTGCAAGTTTCTTCCTTGATCCGACCGAGTATCTTTATAGGTGCAGTTGGATCAGCGTGATCAGTAATGATCTTGACTACGTTAGAGTAAAAAAATTATCCTGGTGGAATCGCCCGTGCTTTCCGGGTAAGGGAAGTTTTTTCCGGGTTCGGTTTTGGAAAAACCGACGGATTAGTCCCTTGTCCGGATATCCGTGGGCGAGGCCCCGAGTGTGAGACCTCTACCCACGCATGATGTGCTACTTCCGCTGCTAGTACCCCGAATCCGTTGATCGGTGGGAACAGGGGGATCTCACAGAACCTGAACGATATTGAGCTCTCTTTTCCATTGGTGTGGCAAAAGTCCACATGAGAGGTCTATGGCCTCAACATATCGAAGCTAATGCTCTTCATTCCCTCGTCCAAGAAGTACTACATGGGCTCCTCGTTGGTCACATCAGAATGATTATTACCGATATCCCAAGGCTACTCACAAGGTAGTAGTTCTTGAGTCCCAATCAAATTATGCCCATCCATCCTCGTCCCAGAAGAACTACAGGCGTGATAAAAAACTTCCCTTCCAAGGGGTTCTTCCCAATGTGAGACATAGTAGTGAAAGCTCCTATGCATGTGGTTTGGAAGAACGAGTTCTTTCCTTCCGCGTGGACTCTTGTGGGAGTCAATGATGGTTGTTGTATCTCACACTGTCTCATGAGACATTAGGTTACGGCTAGCTCTCCCATGTTTTATTTGAGAGCAATTTCTATGATCATGAGACATTGGGTTATGGCTAGCTCTCCCATGTCTTATTTGAGAGCAATTTCTATGATCATGACCAACCATAGTCTGGCACACTTCAACTCCTCCTAGTTTTCCTCTGCTAGGTCAATTACTCGGTCCATGTCCTCCAGTCCCAATCAAGTTATGCCCATCCATCCTAATCCAAGAAGTACTACAGGCATGATATAAAACTCCCCTCCCCAAGGGGTTATTCCCAATGTGAAACATAGTAGTGAAAGCTCCTATACATGTGGTCTGGAACGAGTTCACTCCTTCCACCTGCACTTTTGTGGGAGTCAATGATGGTTGTTGTATCTCACGCTACCTCATGAGACATTAGGTTATAGCGAGCTCTCTTATGTTTTATTTGAGACCAATTTCTATGGTCATGTTGGCACGCTTCACCTCCGAGTCTTCCTCTTATCGGTCGATTGCTTGGGCCATGTTAACGGAGATGGAGCAAGTACGAAGCTTGGCTTTCCTAACCTTAACTTCTTTTTTAGCCTTTGCTCTACTAAGGATTTATTTCTTGCTCTTCTTTGGCAGAGCGAGAGAGTTTTCTAGATTCTTCCAAACCTAAGGGTTCATCTCTCTATGCGGCCGTTAACTTGATTAGAACCTTAAGAATATTGAGCTCTCTTTTTTCCATTGGTGGCAAAGTCCACACCTGAGAGTCTATGGCCTCAACATATCAAAGCTAATGCTCTTCATTCCCTTGTCCAAGAAGTACTACATGGGCTCAGCCTCTTTGGTCACATCATAATGATTACCTATTCTTAGGCTACGTACAAGGTAGCAGTTCTCGAGTCCCAATCAAATTATGGCTATCCATCGTCGTCCAAGAACTACTGCAAGCCTGATTTAAAACTTCCCTTCTAAGGGGTTATTCCCAATGCGAAATATTGTAGTGAGAGCTCCGATGATGCATGTGGTTTGCAACGTGTTCACTACTTCCACCTGAACTTTTGTGGGAGTCGATGATGCTTGTTGTATCTCACACTGTCTCATGAGACATAAGGTTATGGCTAGCTCTCCCATGTTTTATTTGAGACCAATTTCTATGATCACGACCACGCTTCGCCTCCTAGTCTTCCTCTTCTAGGTCATGGCCGTCCATTCTCGTCCAAGAAGAACTACAGGGATGATATAGAACTTCCCTTCTAAGGGGTTATTCCCAATGTGAAACATATAGTACTGAAAGCTCCCATGCATGTGGTTTGGAACGAGCTCACTCCTTCCACCTGCACTTTTGTGGGGGTCAATGATGGCTGTTGTATCTCACACTGTCTCATGACACATTAGGTTATGTCTAGCGCTCCCATGTTTTATTTGAGACCAATTTCTATGGTCATGCAAAACCATAGTCTGCACATTTCACCTCCCAGTCCTCCTCTTCTAGGTCAATTACTTGGGCCATGATAACGGAGATGGAACAATTACGAAGCTTGGCTTGCCTAGCCTTAACTTCTTTTTTTGCCTTTGCTACTAAGGATTTACTTATTGCTCTTCTTGGCAGAGCGATAGAGTTTTCTAGATTCTTCCAGACATAAGGGTTCATCTCGTTATGTGGCCACCATTAACCTGATCAGAACCTTAAGAATTGAGCTCTCTTTTCCATTGGTGGCAACACATGAGAGTCTACGGCCTCAACATATCAAAGCTAATGCATTGTCTTCATTCCCTCGTCCAAGAAGTACTACATGGGCTCCTCTTTGGTCACATCAGCAGAATGATTTCCGATATCCCAAGGCTACTTATTACAAGGTAGCAGTTCTCGAGTGTCCCAATCAAATTATGCCCATCCATCCTCGTCCAAGAAGTACTGTAGGCATGATGTAAAACTTCCCTTCCAAGGAGTTATTCCCAATGTGAAACATAGTAGTGAAAGCTCCTCCTATGTATGTGGTTTGGAACGAGTTCACTCCTTCCTACCTGCACTTTTGTGGGAGTTAATCATGGTTGTTGTATCTCACATTGTCTCATGAGACATTAGGTTATGGCTAGCTCTCTCATGTTTTATTTGAGACCAATTTCTATGGTCATGCAAAACCATATTCTGGCACACTTCACCTCCCAGTCTTCCTCTTCTAGGTTAATTACTTGGGCCATGCTAACGGAGGTGGAGCAATTACGAAGCCTGGCTTTGCTAGCCTTAACTTCTTTTTTAGCCTTTGCTAAAGATTTATTTACTGCTCTTCTTGGCAGAGTGAGAGAGTTTTCTAGATTCTTCCAAACCTAAGGGTTCAGATCACTATGTGGCCATTAACTTGATCAGAACCTGAAAGATATTGAGCTCTCTTTTCCATTGGTGTGGCAAAAGTCCACATGAGAGGTCTATGGCCTCAACATATCGAAGCTAATGCTCTTCATTCCCTCGTCCAAGAAGTACTACATGGGCTCCTCGTTGGTCACATCAGAATGATTATTACCGATATCCCAAGGCTACTCACAAGGTAGTAGTTCTTGAGTCCCAATCAAATTATGCCCATCCATCCTCGTCCCAGAAGAACTACAGGCATGATAAAAAACTTCCCTTCCAAGGGGTTCTTCCCAATGTGAGACATAGTAGTGAAAGCTCCTATGCATGTGGTTTGGAAGAACGAGTTCTTTCCTTCCGCGTGGACTCTTGTGGGAGTCAATGATGGTTGTTGTATCTCACACTGTCTCATGAGACATTAGGTTACGGCTAGCTCTCCCATGTTTTATTTGAGAGCAATTTCTATGATCATGAGACATTGGGTTATGGCTAGCTCTCCCATGTCTTATTTGAGAGCAATTTCTATGATCATGACCAACCATAGTCTGGCACACTTCAACTCCTCCTAGTTTTCCTCTGCTAGGTCAATTACTCGGTCCATGTCCTCCAGTCCCAATCAAGTTATGCCCATCCATCCTAATCCAAGAAGTACTACAGGCATGATATAAAACTCCCCTCCCCAAGGGGTTATTCCCAATGTGAAACATAGTAGTGAAAGCTCCTATACATGTGGTCTGGAACGAGTTCACTCCTTCCACCTGCACTTTTGTGGGAGTCAATGATGGTTGTTGTATCTCACGCTACCTCATGAGACATTAGGTTATAGCGAGCTCTCTTATGTTTTATTTGAGACCAATTTCTATGGTCATGCTGGCACGCTTCACCTCCGAGTCTTCCTCTTATAGGTCGATTGCTTGGGCCATGTTAACGGAGATGGAGCAAGTACGAAGCTTGGCTTTCCTAACCTTAACTTCTTTTTTAGCCTTTGCTCTACTAAGGATTTATTTCTTGCTCTTCTTTGGCAGAGCGAGAGAGTTTTCTAGATTCTTCCAAACCTAAGGGTTCATCTCTCTATGCGGCCGTTAACTTGATTAGAACCTTAAGAATATTGAGCTCTCTTTTTTCCATTGGTGGCAAAGTCCACACCTGAGAGTCTATGGCCTCAACATATCAAAGCTAATGCTCTTCATTCCCTTGTCCAAGAAGTACTACATGGGCTCAGCCTCTTTGGTCACATCACAATGATTACCTATTCTTAGGCTACGTACAAGGTAGCAGTTCTCGAGTCCCAATCAAATTATGGCTATCCATCGTCGTCCAAGAACTACTGCAGGCCTGATTTAAAACTTCCCTTCTAAGGGGTTATTCCCAATGCGAAATATTGTAGTGAGAGCTCCGATGATGCATGTGGTTTGCAACGTGTTCACTACTTCCACCTGAACTTTTGTGGGAGTCGATGATGCTTGTTGTATCTCACACTGTCTCATGAGACATTAGGTTATTGGTAGCTCTCCCATGTTTTATGTGAGACCAATTTCTATGATCACGACCACGCTTCGCCTCCTAGTCTTCCTCTTCTAGGTCAATTACTCGGGCCATGTTAATGGAGATGAAGCAATTACGAAGCTTGGCTTGCCTAGCCTTAACTTCTTTTTTAGCCTTTGCTAAGAATTTATTCATTGCTCTTCTTGGCAGAGCGAGAGAGTTTTCTAGATTCTTCCAAACCTAAGGGTTCATCTCTCTATGTGGCCATTAACTTGATCAGAATATTGAGCTCTCTTTTTCATTGGTGGCAAAAGTCGACATGAGAATCTATGGCCTCAATATATCAAAGCTAATGGTCTTCGTTCCCTCGTCCAAGAAGTCCTCTTTTGTCACATCACACAATGATTACCTATCCCAAGGCTACTTTTTACAAGGTAGCAGTTCTTGAGTCCCAATCAAATTATGGCCGTCCATTCTCGTCCAAGAAGAACTACAGGGATGATATAGAACTTCCCTTCCAAGGGGTTATTCCCAATGTGAAACATATAGTACTGAAAGCTCCCATGCATGTGGTTTGGAACGAGCTCACTCCTTCCACCTGCACTTTTGTGGGGGTCAATGATGGCTGTTGTATCTCACACTGTCTCATGACACATTAGGTTATGTCTAGCGCTCCCATGTTTTATTTGAGACCAATTTCTATGGTCATGCAAAACCATAGTCTGCACATTTCACCTCCCAGTCCTCCTCTTCTAGGTCAATTACTTGGGCCATGATAACGGAGATGGAACAATTACGAAGCTTGGCTTGCCTAGCCTTAACTTCTTTTTTTGCCTTTGCTACTAAGGATTTACTTATTGCTCTTCTTGGCAGAGCGATAGAGTTTTCTAGATTCTTCCAGACATAAGGGTTCATCTCGTTATGTGGCCACCATTAACCTGATCAGAACCTTAAGAATTGAGCTCTCTTTTCCATTGGTGGCAACACATGAGAGTCTACGGCCTCAACATATCAAAGCTAATACATTGTCTTCATTCCCTCGTCCAAGAAGTACTACATGGGCTCCTCTTTGGTCACATCAGCAGAATGATTTCCGATATCCCAAGGCTACTTATTACAAGGTAGCAGTTCTCGAGTGTCCCAATCAAATTATGCCCATCCATCCTCGTCCAAGAAGTACTGTAGGCATGATGTAAAATTCCCTTCCAAGGAGTTATTCCCAATGTGAAACATAGTAGTGAAAGCTCCTCCTATGTATGTGGTTTGGAACGAGTTCACTCCTTCCTACCTGCACTTTTGTGGGAGTTAATCATGGTTGTTGTATCTCACATTGTCTCATGAGACATTAGGTTATGGCTAGCTCTCTCATGTTTTATTTGAGACCAATTTCTATGGTCATGCAAAACCATATTCTGGCACACTTCACCTCCCAGTCTTCCTCTTCTAGGTTAATTACTTGGGCCATGCTAACGGAGGTGGAGCAATTACGAAGCCTGGCTTTGCTAGCCTTAACTTCTTTTTTAGCCTTTGCTAAAGATTTATTTACTGCTCTTCTTGGCAGAGTGAGAGAGTTTTCTAGATTCTTCCAAACCTAAGGGTTCAGATCACTATGTGGCCATTAACTTGATCAGAACCTGAAAAATATTGAGCTCTCTTTTCCATTGGTGTGGCAAAAGTCCACATGAGAGGTCTATGGCCTCAACATATCGAAGCTAATGCTCTTCATTCCCTCGTCCAAGAAGTACTACATGGGCTCCTCGTTGGTCACATCAGAATGATTATTACCGATATCCCAAGGCTACTCACAAGGTAGTAGTTCTTGAGTCCCAATCAAATTATGCCCATCCATCCTCGTCCCAGAAGAACTACAGGCATGATAAAAAACTTCCCTTCCAAGGGGTTCTTCCCAATGTGAGACATAGTAGTGAAAGCTCCTATGCATGTGGTTTGGAAGAACGAGTTCTTTCCTTCCGCGTGGACTCTTGTGGGAGTCAATGATGGTTGTTGTATCTCACACTGTCTCATGAGACATTAGGTTACGGCTAGCTCTCCCATGTTTTATTTGAGAGCAATTTCTATGATCATGAGACATTGGGTTATGGCTAGCTCTCCCATGTCTTATTTGAGAGCAATTTCTATGATCATGACCAACCATAGTCTGGCACACTTCAACTCCTCCTAGTTTTCCTCTGCTAGGTCAATTACTCGGTCCATGTCCTCCAGTCCCAATCAAGTTATGCCCATCCATCCTAATCCAAGAAGTACTACAGGCATGATATAAAACTCCCCTCCCCAAGGGGTTATTCCCAATGTGAAACATAGTAGTGAAAGCTCCTATACATGTGGTCTGGAACGAGTTCACTCCTTCCACCTGCACTTTTGTGGGAGTCAATGATGGTTGTTGTATCTCACGCTACCTCATGAGACATTAGGTTATAGCGAGCTCTCTTATGTTTTATTTGAGACCAATTTCTATGGTCATGCTGGCACGCTTCACCTCCGAGTCTTCCTCTTATAGGTCGATTGCTTGGGCCATGTTAACGGAGATGGAGCAAGTACGAAGCTTGGCTTTCCTAACCTTAACTTCTTTTTTAGCCTTTGCTCTACTAAGGATTTATTTCTTGCTCTTCTTTGGCAGAGCGAGAGAGTTTTCTAGATTCTTCCAAACCTAAGGGTTCATCTCTCTATGCGGCCGTTAACTTGATTAGAACCTTAAGAATATTGAGCTCTCTTTTTTCCATTGGTGGCAAAGTCCACACCTGAGAGTCTATGGCCTCAACATATCAAAGCTAATGCTCTTCATTCCCTTGTCCAAGAAGTACTACATGGGCTCAGCCTCTTTGGTCACATCACAATGATTACCTATTCTTAGGCTACGTACAAGGTAGCAGTTCTCGAGTCCTAATCAAATTATGGCTATCCATCGTCGTCCAAGAACTACTGCAGGCCTGATTTAAAACTTCCCTTCTAAGGGGTTATTCCCAATGCGAAATATTGTAGTGAGAGCTCCGATGATGCATGTGGTTTGCAACGTGTTCACTACTTCCACCTGAACTTTTGTGGGAGTCGATGATGCTTGTTGTATCTCACACTGTCTCATGAGACATTAGGTTATGGCTAGCTCTCCCATGTTTTATGTGAGACCAATTTCTATGATCACGACCACGCTTCGCCTCCTAGTCTTCCTCTTCTAGGTCAATTACTCGGGCCATGTTAATGGAGATGAAGCAATTACGAAGCTTGGCTTGCCTAGCCTTAACTTCTTTTTTAGCCTTTGCTAAGAATTTATTCATTGCTCTTCTTGGCAGAGCGAGAGAGTTTTCTAGATTCTTCCAAACCTAAGGGTTCATCTCTCTATGTGGCCATTAACTTGATCAGAATATTGAGCTCTCTTTTTCATTGGTGGCAAAAGTCGACATGAGAATCTATGGCCTCAATATATCAAAGCTAATGGTCTTCGTTCCCTCGTCCAAGAAGTCCTCTTTTGTCACATCACACAATGATTACCTATCCCAAGGCTACTTTTTACAAGGTAGCAGTTCTTGAGTCCCAATCAAATTATGGCCGTCCATTCTCGTCCAAGAAGAACTACAGGGATGATATAGAACTTCCCTTCTAAGGGGTTATTCCCAATGTGAAACATATAGTACTGAAAGCTCCCATGCATGTGGTTTGGAACGAGCTCACTCCTTCCACCTGCACTTTTGTGGGGGTCAATGATGGCTGTTGTATCTCACACTGTCTCATGACACATTAGGTTATGTCTAGCGCTCCCATGTTTTATTTGAGACCAATTTCTATGGTCATGCAAAACCATAGTCTGCACATTTCACCTCCCAATCCTCCTCTTCAAGGTCAATTACTTGGGCCATGATAACGGAGATGGAACAATTACGAAGCTTGGCTTGCCTAGCCTTAACTTCTTTTTTTGCCTTTGCTACTAAGGATTTACTTATTGCTCTTCTTGGCAGAGCGATAGAGTTTTCTAGATTCTTCCAGACATAAGGGTTCATCTCGTTATGTGGCCACCATTAACCTGATCAAAACCTTAAGAATTGAGCTCTCTTTTCCATTGGTGGCAACACATGAGAGTCTACGGCCTCAACATATCAAAGCTAATGCATTGTCTTCATTCCCTCGTCCAAGAAGTACTACATGGGCTCCTCTTTGGTCACATCAGCAGAATGATTTCCGATATCCCAAGGCTACTTATTACAAGGTAGCAGTTCTCGAGTGTCCCAATCAAATTATGCCCATCCATCCTCGTCCAAGAAGTACTGTAGGCATGATGTAAAATTCCCTTCCAAGGAGTTATTCCCAATGTGAAACATAGTAGTGAAAGCTCCTCCTATGTATGTGGTTTGGAACGAGTTCACTCCTTCCTACCTGCACTTTTGTGGGAGTTAATCATGGTTGTTGTATCTCACATTGTCTCATGAGACATTAGGTTATGGCTAGCTCTCTCATGTTTTATTTGAGACCAATTTCTATGGTCATGCAAAACCATATTCTGGCACACTTCACCTCCCAGTCTTCCTCTTCTAGGTTAATTACTTGGGCCATGCTAACGGAGGTGGAGCAATTACGAAGCCTGGCTTTGCTAGCCTTAACTTCTTTTTTAGCCTTTGCTAAAGATTTATTTACTGCTCTTCTTGGCAGAGTGAGAGAGTTTTCTAGATTCTTCCAAACCTAAGGGTTCAGATCACTATGTGGCCATTAACTTGATCAGAACCTGAAAGATATTGAGCTCTCTTTTCCATTGGTGTGGCAAAAGTCCACATGAGAGGTCTATGGCCTCAACATATCGAAGCTAATGCTCTTCATTCCCTCGTCCAAGAAGTACTACATGGGCTCCTCGTTGGTCACATCAGAATGATTATTACCGATATCCCAAGGCTACTCACAAGGTAGTAGTTCTTGAGTCCCAATCAAATTATGCCCATCCATCCTCGTCCCAGAAGAACTACAGGCGTGATAAAAAACTTCCCTTCCAAGGGGTTCTTCCCAATGTGAGACATAGTATTGAAAGCTCCTATGCATGTGGTTTGGAAGAACGAGTTCTTTCCTTCCGCGTGGACTCTTGTGGGAGTCAATGATGGTTGTTGTATCTCACACTGTCTTATGAGACATTAGGTTACGGCTAGCTCTCCCATGTTTTATTTGAGAGCAATTTCTATGATCATGAGACATTGGGTTATGGCTAGCTCTCCCATGTCTTATTTGAGAGCAATTTCTATGATCATGACCAACCATAGTCTGGCACACTTCAACTCCTCCTAGTTTTCCTCTGCTAGGTCAATTACTCGGTCCATGTCCTCCAGTCCCAATCAAGTTATGCCCATCCATCCTAATCCAAGAAGTACTACAGGCATGATATAAAACTCCCCTACCCAAGGGGTTATTCCCAATGTGAAACATAGTAGTGAAAGCTCCTATACATGTGGTCTGGAACGAGTTCACTCCTTCCACCTGCACCTTTGTGGGAGTCAATGATGGTTGTTGTATCTCACGCTACCTCATGAGACATTAGGTTATAGCGAGCTCTCTTATGTTTTATTTGAGACCAATTTCTATGGTCATGCTGGCACGCTTCACCTCCGAGTCTTCCTCTTATAGGTCGATTGCTTGGGCCATGTTAACGGAGATGGAGCAAGTACAAAGCTTGGCTTTCCTAACCTTAACTTCTTTTTTAGCCTTTGCTCTACTAAGGATTTATTTCTTGCTCTTCTTTGGCAGAGCGAGAGAGTTTTCTAGATTCTTCCAAACCTAAGGGTTCATCTCTCTATGCGGCCGTTAACTTGATTAGAACCTTAAGAATATTGAGCTCTCTTTTTTCCATTGGTGGCAAAGTCCACACCTGAGAGTCTATGGCCTCAACATATCAAAGCTAATGCTCTTCATTCCCTTGTCCAAGAAGTACTACATGGGCTCAGCCTCTTTGGTCACATCACAATGATTACCTATTCTTAGGCTACGTACAAGGTAGCAGTTCTCGAGTCCCAATCAAATTATGGCTATCCATCGTCGTCCAAGAACTACTGCAAGCCTGATTTAAAACTTCCCTTCTAAGGGGTTATTCCCAATGCGAAATATTGTAGTGAGAGCTCCGATGATGCATGTGGTTTGCAACGTGTTCACTACTTCCACCTGAACTTTTGTGGGAGTCGATGATGCTTGTTGTATCTCACACTGTCTCATAAAACATTAGGTTATGGCTAGCTCTCCCATGTTTTATTTGAGACCAATTTCTATGATCACGACCACGCTTCGCCTCCTAGTCTTCCTCTTCTAGGTCAATTACTCGGGCCATGTTAATGGAGATGAAGCAATTACGAAGCTTGGCTTGCCTAGCCTTAACTTCTTTTTTAGCCTTTGCTAAGAATTTATTCATTGCTCTTCTTGGCAGAGCGAGAGAGTTTTCTAGATATGTGGCCATTAACTTGATCAGAATATTGAGCTCTCGTTTTCATTGGTGGCAAAAGTCGACATGAGAATCTATGGCCGCAATATAGCAAAGCTAATGGTCTTCGTTCCCTCGTCCAAGAAGTCCTCTTTTGTCACATCACACAATGATTACCTATCCCAAGGCTACTTTTTACAAGGTAGCAGTTCTTGAGTCCCAATCAAATTATGGCCGTCCATTCTCGTCCAAGAAGAACTACAGGGATGATATAGAACTTCCCTTCCAAGGGGTTATTCCCAATGTGAAACATATAGTACTGAAAGCTCCCATGCATGTGGTTTGGAACGAGCTCACTCCTTCCACCTGCACTTTTGTGGGGGTCAATGATGGCTATTGTATCTCACACTGTCTCATGACACATTAGGTTATGTCTAGCGCTCCCATGTTTTATTTGAGACCAATTTCTATGGTCATGCAAAACCATAGTCTGCACATTTCACCTCCCAGTCCTCCTCTTCTAGGTCAATTACTTGGGCCATGATAACGGAGATGGAACAATTACGAAGCTTGGCTTGCCTAGCCTTAACTTCTTTTTTTGCCTTTGCTACTAAGGATTTACTTATTGCTCTTCTTGGCAGAGCGATAGAGTTTTCTAGATTCTTCCAGACATAAGGGTTCATCTCGTTATGTGGCCACCATTAACCTGATCAGAACATTAAGAATTGAGCTCTCTTTTCCATTGGTGGCAACACATGAGAGTCTACGGCCTCAACATATCAAAGCTAATACATTGTCTTCATTCCCTCGTCCAAGAAGTACTACATGGGCTCCTCTTTGGTCACATCAGCAGAATGATTTCCGATATCCCAAGGCTACTTATTACAAGGTAGCAGTTCTCGAGTGTCCCAATCAAATTATGCCCATCCATCCTCGTCCAAGAAGTACTGTAGGCATGATGTAAAACTTCCCTTCCAAGGAGTTATTCCCAATGTGAAACATAGTAGTGAAAGCTCCTCCTATGTATGTGGTTTGGAACGAGTTCACTCCTTCCTACCTGCACTTTTGTGGGAGTTAATCATGGTTGTTGTATCTCACATTGTCTCATGAGACATTAGGTTATGGCTAGCTCTCTCATGTTTTATTTGAGACCAATTTCTATGGTCATGCAAAACCATATTCTGGCACACTTCACCTCCCAGTCTTCCTCTTCTAGGTTAATTACTTGGGCCATGCTAACGGAGGTGGAGCAATTACGAAGCCTGGCTTTGCTAGACTTAACTTCTTTTTTAGCCTTTGCTAAAGATTTATTTACTGCTCTTCTTGGCAGAGTGAGAGAGTTTTCTAGATTCTTCCAAACCTAAGGGTTCAGATCACTATGTGGCCATTAACTTGATCAGAACCTGAAAAATATTGAGCTCTCTTTTCCATTGGTGTGGCAAAAGTCCACATGAGAGGTCTATGGCCTCAACATATCCAAGCTAATGCTCTTCATTCCCTCGTCCAAGAAGTACTACATGGGCTCCTCGTTGGTCACATCAGAATGATTATTACCGATATCCCAAGGCTACTCACAAGGTAGCAGTTCTTGAGTCCCAATCAAATTATGCCCATCCATCCTCGTCCCAGAAGAACTACAGGCGTGATAAAAAACTTCCCTTCCAAGGGGTTCTTCCCAATGTGAGACATAGTAGTGAAAGCTCCTATGCATGTGGTTTGGAAGAACGAGTTCTTTCCTTCCGCGTGGACTCTTGTGGGAGTCAATGATGGTTGTTGTATCTCACACTGTCTCATGAGACATTAGGTTACGGCTAGCTCTCCCATGTTTTATTTGAGAGCAATTTCTATGATGATGAGACATTGGGTTATGGCTAGCTCTCCCATGTCTTATTTGAGAGCAATTTCTATGATCATGACCAACCATAGTCTGGCACACTTCAACTCCTCCTAGTTTTCCTCTGCTAGGTCAATTACTCGGTCCATGTCCTCCAGTCCCAATCAAGTTATGCCCATCCATCCTAATCCAAGAAGTACTACAGGCATGATATAAAACTCCCCTCCCCAAGGGGTTATTCCCAATGTGAAACATAGTAGTGAAAGCTCCTATACGTGGTCTGGAACGAGTTCACTCCTTCCACCTGCACTTTTGTGGGAGTCAATGATGGTTGTTGTATCTCACGCTACCTCATGAGACATTAGGTTATAGCGAGCTCTCTTATGTTTTATTTGAGACCAATTTCTATGGTCATGCTGGCACGCTTCACCTCCGAGTCTTCCTCTTATAGGTCGATTGCTTGGGCCATGTTAACGGAGATGGAGCAAGTACGAAGCTTGGCTTTCCTAACCTTAACTTCTTTTTTAGCCTTTGCTCTACTAAGGATTTATTTCTTGCTCTTCTTTGGCAGAGCGAGAGAGTTTTCTAGATTCTTCCAAACCTAAGGGTTCATCTCTCTATGCAGCCGTTAACTTGATTAGAACCTTAAGAATATTGAGCTCTCTTTTTTCCATTGGTGGCAAAGTCCACACCTGAGAGTCTATGGCCTCAACATATCAAAGCTAATGCTCTTCATTCCCTTGTCCAAGAAGTACTACATGGGCTCAGCCTCTTTGGTCACATCACAATGATTACCTATTCTTAGGCTACGTACAAGGTAGCAGTTCTCGAGTCCCAATCAAATTATGGCTATCCATCGTCGTCCAAGAACTACTGCAGGCCTGATTTAAAACTTCCCTTCTAAGGGGTTATTCCCAATGCGAAATATTGTAGTGAGAGCTCCGATGATGCATGTGGTTTGCAACGTGTTCACTACTTCCACCTGAACTTTTGTGGGAGTCGATGATGCTTGTTGTATCTCACAGTGTCTCATGAGACATTAGGTTATGGCTAGCTCTCCCATGTTTTATTTGAGACCAATTTCTATGATCACGACCACGCTTCGCCTCCT
Source organism: Cibotium barometz (assembly GCF_041138505.1). NCBI lineage: Eukaryota > Viridiplantae > Streptophyta > Polypodiopsida > Cyatheales > Cibotiaceae > Cibotium > Cibotium barometz. The sequence goes on along the minus strand of NC_141105.1, from coordinate 928,871 downwards.
AGTCTTCCTCTTCTAGGTCAATTACTCGGGCCATGTTAATGGAGATGAAGCAATTACGAAGCTTGGCTTGCCTAGCCTTAACTTCTTTTTTAGCCTTTGCTAAGAATTTATTCATTGCTCTTCTTGGCAGAGCGAGAGAGTTTTCTAGATTCTTCCAAACCTAAGGGTTCATCTCTCTATGTGGCCATTAACTTGATCAGAATATTGAGCTCTCTTTTTCATTGGTGGCAAAAGTCGACATGAGAATCTATGGCCTCAATATATCAAAGCTAATGGTCTTCGTTCCCTCGTCCAAGAAGTCCTCTTTTGTCACATCACACAATGATTACCTATCCCAAGGCTACTTTTTACAAGGTAGCAGTTCTTGAGTCCCAATCAAATTATGGCCGTCCATTCTCGTCCAAGAAGAACTACAGGGATGATATAGAACTTCCCTTCCAAGGGGTTATTCCCAATGTGAAACATATAGTACTGAAAGCTCCCATGCATGTGGTTTGGAACGAGCTCACTCCTTCCACCTGCACTTTTGTGGGGGTCAATGATGGCTGTTGTATCTCACACTGTCTCATGACACATTAGGTTATGTCTAGCGCTCCCATGTTTTATTTGAGACCAATTTCTATGGTCATGCAAAACCATAGTCTGCACATTTCACCTCCCAGTCCTCCTCTTCTAGGTCAATTACTTGGGCCATGATAACGGAGATGGAACAATTACGAAGCTTGGCTTGCCTAGCCTTAACTTCTTTTTTTGCCTTTGCTACTAAGGATTTACTTATTGCTCTTCTTGGCAGAGCGATAGAGTTTTCTAGATTCTTCCAGACATAAGGGTTCTTCTCGTTGTGTGGCCACCATTAACCTGATCAGAACCTTAAGAATTGAGCTCTCTTTTCCATTGGTGGCAACACATGAGAGTCTACGGCCTCAACATATCAAAGCTAATGCATTGTCTTCATTCCCTCGTCCAAGAAGTACTACATGGGCTCCTCTTTGGTCACATCAGCAGAATGATTTCCGATGTCCCAAGGCTACTTATTACAAGGTAGCAGTTCTCGAGTGTCCCAATCAAATTATGCCCATCCATCCTCGTCCAAGAAGTACTGTAGGCATGACGTAAAACTTCCCTTCCAAGGAGTTATTCCCAATGTGAAACATAGTAGTGAAAGCTCCTCCTATGTATGTGGTTTGGAACGAGTTCACTCCTTCCTACCTGCACTTTTGTGGGAGTTAATCATGGTTGTTGTATCTCACATTGTCTCATGAGACATTAGGTTATGGCTAGCTCTCTCATGTTTTATTTGAGACCAATTTCTATGGTCATGCAAAACCATATTCTGGCACACTTCACCTCCCAGTCTTCCTCTTCTAGGTTAATTACTTGGGCCATGCTAACGGAGGTGGAGCAATTACGAAGCCTGGCTTTGCTAGCCTTAACTTCTTTTTTAGCCTTTGCTAAAGATTTATTTACTGCTCTTCTTGGCAGAGTGAGAGAGTTTTCTAGATTCTTCCAAACCTAAGGGTTCAGATCACTATGTGGCCATTAACTTGATCAGAACCTGAAAAATATTGAGCTCTCTTTTCCATTGGTGTGGCAAAAGTCCACATGAGAGGTCTATGGCCTCAACATATCCAAGCTAATGCTCTTCATTCCCTCGTCCAAGAAGTACTACATGGGCTCCTCGTTGGTCACATCAGAATGATTATTACCGATATCCCAAGGCTACTCACAAGGTAGCAGTTCTTGAGTCCCAATCAAATTATGCCCATCCATCCTCGTCCCAGAAGAACTACAGGCGTGATAAAAAACTTCCCTTCCAAGGGGTTCTTCCCAATGTGAGACATAGTAGTGAAAGCTCCTATGCATGTGGTTTGGAAGAACGAGTTCTTTCCTTCCGCGTGGACTCTTGTGGGAGTCAATGATGGTTGTTGTATCTCACACTGTCTCATGAGACATTAGGTTACGGCTAGCTCTCCCATGTTTTATTTGAGAGCAATTTCTATGATGATGAGACATTGGGTTATGGCTAGCTCTCCCATGTCTTATTTGAGAGCAATTTCTATGATCATGACCAACCATAGTCTGGCACACTTCAACTCCTCCTAGTTTTCCTCTGCTAGGTCAATTACTCGGTCCATGTCCTCCAGTCCCAATCAAGTTATGCCCATCCATCCTAATCCAAGAAGTACTACAGGCATGATATAAAACTCCCCTCCCCAAGGGGTTATTCCCAATGTGAAACATAGTAGTGAAAGCTCCTATACGTGGTCTGGAACGAGTTCACTCCTTCCACCTGCACTTTTGTGGGAGTCAATGATGGTTGTTGTATCTCACGCTACCTCATGAGACATTAGGTTATAGCGAGCTCTCTTATGTTTTATTTGAGACCAATTTCTATGGTCATGCTGGCACGCTTCACCTCCGAGTCTTCCTCTTATAGGTCGATTGCTTGGGCCATGTTAACGGAGATGGAGCAAGTACGAAGCTTGGCTTTCCTAACCTTAACTTCTTTTTTAGCCTTTGCTCTACTAAGGATTTATTTCTTGCTCTTCTTTGGCAGAGCGAGAGAGTTTTCTAGATTCTTCCAAACCTAAGGGTTCATCTCTCTATGCAGCCGTTAACTTGATTAGAACCTTAAGAATATTGAGCTCTCTTTTTTCCATTGGTGGCAAAGTCCACACCTGAGAGTCTATGGCCTCAACATATCAAAGCTAATGCTCTTCATTCCCTTGTCCAAGAAGTACTACATGGGCTCAGCCTCTTTGGTCACATCACAATGATTACCTATTCTTAGGCTACGTACAAGGTAGCAGTTCTCGAGTCCCAATCAAATTATGGCTATCCATCGTCGTCCAAGAACTACTGCAGGCCTGATTTAAAACTTCCCTTCTAAGGGGTTATTCCCAATGCGAAATATTGTAGTGAGAGCTCCGATGATGCATGTGGTTTGCAACGTGTTCACTACTTCCACCTGAACTTTTGTGGGAGTCGATGATGCTTGTTGTATCTCACAGTGTCTCATGAGACATTAGGTTATGGCTAGCTCTCCCATGTTTTATTTGAGACCAATTTCTATGATCACGACCACGCTTCGCCTCCTAGTCTTCCTCTTCTAGGTCAATTACTCGGGCCATGTTAATGGAGATGAAGCAATTACGAAGCTTGGCTTGCCTAGCCTTAACTTCTTTTTTAGCCTTTGCTAAGAATTTATTCATTGCTCTTCTTGGCAGAGCGAGAGAGTTTTCTAGATTCTTCCAAACCTAAGGGTTCATCTCTCTATGTGGCCATTAACTTGATCAGAATATTGAGCTCTCTTTTTCATTGGTGGCAAAAGTCGACATGAGAATCTATGGCCTCAATATATCAAAGCTAATGGTCTTCGTTCCCTCGTCCAAGAAGTCCTCTTTTGTCACATCACACAATGATTACCTATCCCAAGGCTACTTTTTACAAGGTAGCAGTTCTTGAGTCCCAATCAAATTATGGCCGTCCATTCTCGTCCAAGAAGAACTACAGGGATGATATAGAACTTCCCTTCCAAGGGGTTATTCCCAATGTGAAACATATAGTACTGAAAGCTCCCATGCATGTGGTTTGGAACGAGCTCACTCCTTCCACCTGCACTTTTGTGGGGGTCAATGATGGCTGTTGTATCTCACACTGTCTCATGACACATTAGGTTATGTCTAGCGCTCCCATGTTTTATTTGAGACCAATTTCTATGGTCATGCAAAACCATAGTCTGCACATTTCACCTCCCAGTCCTCCTCTTCTAGGTCAATTACTTGGGCCATGATAACGGAGATGGAACAATTACGAAGCTTGGCTTGCCTAGCCTTAACTTCTTTTTTTGCCTTTGCTACTAAGGATTTACTTATTGCTCTTCTTGGCAGAGCGATAGAGTTTTCTAGATTCTTCCAGACATAAGGGTTCTTCTCGTTGTGTGGCCACCATTAACCTGATCAGAACCTTAAGAATTGAGCTCTCTTTTCCATTGGTGGCAACACATGAGAGTCTACGGCCTCAACATATCAAAGCTAATGCATTGTCTTCATTCCCTCGTCCAAGAAGTACTACATGGGCTCCTCTTTGGTCACATCAGCAGAATGATTTCCGATGTCCCAAGGCTACTTATTACAAGGTAGCAGTTCTCGAGTGTCCCAATCAAATTATGCCCATCCATCCTCGTCCAAGAAGTACTGTAGGCATGACGTAAAACTTCCCTTCCAAGGAGTTATTCCCAATGTGAAACATAGTAGTGAAAGCTCCTCCTATGTATGTGGTTTGGAACGAGTTCACTCCTTCCTACCTGCACTTTTGTGGGAGTTAATCATGGTTGTTGTATCTCACATTGTCTCATGAGACATTAGGTTATGGCTAGCTCTCTCATGTTTTATTTGAGACCAATTTCTATGGTCATGCAAAACCATATTCTGGCACACTTCACCTCCCAGTCTTCCTCTTCTAGGTTAATTACTTGGGCCATGCTAACGGAGGTGGAGCAATTACGAAGCCTGGCTTTGCTAGCCTTAACTTCTTTTTTAGCCTTTGCTAAAGATTTATTTACTGCTCTTCTTGGCAGAGTGAGAGAGTTTTCTAGATTCTTCCAAACCTAAGGGTTCAGATCACTATGTGGCCATTAACTTGATCAGAACCTGAAAAATATTGAGCTCTCTTTTCCATTGGTGTGGCAAAAGTCCACATGAGAGGTCTATGGCCTCAACATATCCAAGCTAATGCTCTTCATTCCCTCGTCCAAGAAGTACTACATGGGCTCCTCGTTGGTCACATCAGAATGATTATTACCGATATCCCAAGGCTACTCACAAGGTAGTAGTTCTTGAGTCCCAATCAAATTATGCCCATCCATCCTCGTCCCAGAAGAACTACAGGCGTGATAAAAAACTTCCCTTCCAAGGGGTTCTTCCCAATGTGAGACATAGTAGTGAAAGCTCCTATGCATGTGGTTTGGAAGAACGAGTTCTTTCCTTCCGCGTGGACTCTTGTGGGAGTCAATGATGGTTGTTGTATCTCACACTGTCTCATGAGACATTAGGTTACGGCTAGCTCTCCCATGTTTTATTTGAGAGCAATTTCTATGATGATGAGACATTGGGTTATGGCTAGCTCTCCCATGTCTTATTTGAGAGCAATTTCTATGATCATGACCAACCATAGTCTGGCACACTTCAACTCCTCCTAGTTTTCCTCTGCTAGGTCAATTACTCGGTCCATGTCCTCCAGTCCCAATCAAGTTATGCCCATCCATCCTAATCCAAGAAGTACTACAGGCATGATATAAAACTCCCCTCCCCAGGGGTTATTCCCAATGTGAAACATAGTAGTGAAAGCTCCTATACATGTGGTCTGGAACGAGTTCACTCCTTCCACCTGCACTTTTGTGGGAGTCAATGATGGTTGTTGTATCTCACGCTACCTCATGAGACATTAGGTTATAGCGAGCTCTCTTATGTTTTATTTGAGACCAATTTCTATAGTCATGCTGGCACGCTTCACCTCCGAGTCTTCCTCTTGTAGGTTGATTGCTTGGGCCATGTTAACGGAGATGGAGCAAGTACGAAGCTTGGCTTTCCTAACCTTAACTTCTTTTTTAGCCTTTGCTCTACTAAGGATTTATTTCTTGCTCTTCTTTGGCAGAGCAAGAGAGTTTTCTAGATTCTTCCAAACCTAAGGGTTCATCTCTCTATGCGGCCGTTAACTTGATTAGAACCTTAAGAATATTGAGCTCTCTTTTTTCCATTGGTGGCAAAGTCCACACCTGAGAGTCTATGGCCTCAACATATCAAAGCTAATGCTCTTCATTCCCTTGTCCAAGAAGTACTACATGGGCTCAGCCTCTTTGGTCACATCACAATGATTACCTATTCTTAGGCTACGTACAAGGTAGCAGTTCTCGAGTCCCAATCAAATTATGGCTATCCATCGTCGTCCAAAAACTACTGCAGGCTTGATTTAAAACTTCCCTTCTAAGGGGTTATTCCCAATGCGAGATATTGTAGTGAGAGCTCCGATGATGCATGTGGTTTGCAACGTGTTCACTACTTCCACCTGAACTTTTGTGGGAGTCGATGATGCTTGTTGTATCTCACAGTGTCTCATGAGACATTAGGTTATGGCTAGCTCTCCCATGTTTTATTTGAGACCAATTTCTATGATCACGACCACGCTTCGCCTCCTAGTCTTCCTCTTCTAGGTCAATTACTCGGGCCATGTTAATGGAGATGAAGCAATTACGAAGCTTGGCTTGCCTAGCCTTAACTTCTTTTTTAGCCTTTGCTAAGAATTTATTCATTGCTCTTCTTGGCAGAGCGAGAGAGTTTTCTAGATTCTTCCAAACCTAAGGGTTCATCTCTCTATGTGGCCATTAACTTGATCAGAATATTGAGCTCTCTTTTTCATTGGTGGCAAAAGTCGACATGAGAATCTATGGCCTCAATATATCAAAGCTAATGGTCTTCGTTCCCTCGTCCAAGAAGTCCTCTTTTGTCACATCACACAATGATTACCTATCCCAAGGCTACTTTTTACAAGGTAGCAGTTCTTGAGTCCCAATCAAATTATGGCCGTCCATTCTCGTCCAAGAAGAACTACAGGGATGATATAGAACTTCCCTTCCAAGGGGTTATTCCCAATGTGAAACATATAGTACTGAAAGCTCCCATGCATGTGGTTTGGAACGAGCTCACTCCTTCCACCTGCACTTTTGTGGGGGTCAATGATGGCTGTTGTATCTCACACTGTCTCATGACACATTAGGTTATGTCTAGCGCTCCCATGTTTTATTTGAGACCAATTTCTATGGTCATGCAAAACCATAGTCTGCACATTTCACCTCCCAGTCCTCCTCTTCTAGGTCAATTACTTGGGCCATGATAACGGAGATGGAACAATTACGAAGCTTGGCTTGCCTAGCCTTAACTTCTTTTTTTGCCTTTGCTACTAAGGATTTACTTATTGCTCTTCTTGGCAGAGCGATAGAGTTTTCTAGATTCTTCCAGACATAAGGGTTCTTCTCGTTATGTGGCCACCATTAACCTGATCAGAACCTTAAGAATTGAGCTCTCTTTTCCATTGGTGGCAACACATGAGAGTCTACGGCCTCAACATATCAAAGCTAATGCATTGTCTTCATTCCCTCGTCCAAGAAGTACTACATGGGCTCCTCTTTGGTCACATCAGCAGAATGATTTTCGATGTCCCAAGGCTACTTATTACAAGGTAGTAGTTCTCGAGTGTCCCAATCAAATTATGCCCATCCATCCTCGTCCAAGAAGTACTGTAGGCATGACGTAAAACTTCCCTTCCAAGGAGTTATTCCCAATGTGAAACATAGTAGTGAAAGCTCCTCCTATGTATGTGGTTTGGAACGAGTTCACTCCTTCCTACCTGCACTTTTGTGGGAGTTAATCATGGTTGTTGTATCTCACATTGTCTCATGAGACATTAGGTTATGGCTAGCTCTCTCATGTTTTATTTGAGACCAATTTCTATGGTCATGCAAAACCATATTCTGGCACACTTCACCTCCCAGTCTTCCTCTTCTAGGTTAATTACTTGGGCCATGCTAACGGAGGTGGAGCAATTACGAAGCCTGGCTTTGCTAGCCTTAACTTCTTTTTTAGCCTTTGCTAAAGATTTATTTACTGCTCTTCTTGGCAGAGTGAGAGAGTTTTCTAGATTCTTCCAAACCTAAGGGTTCAGATCACTATGTGGCCATTAACTTGATCAGAACCTGAAAAATATTGAGCTCTCTTTTCCATTGGTGTGGCAAAAGTCCACATGAGAGGTCTATGGCCTCAACATATCCAAGCTAATGCTCTTCATTCCCTCGTCCAAGAAGTACTACATGGGCTCCTCGTTGGTCACATCAGAATGATTATTACCGATATCCCAAGGCTACTCACAAGGTAGTAGTTCTTGAGTCCCAATCAAATTATGCCCATCCATCCTCGTCCCAGAAGAACTACAGGCGTGATAAAAAACTTCCCTTCCAAGGGGTTCTTCCCAATGTGAGACATAGTAGTGAAAGCTCCTATGCATGTGGTTTGGAAGAACGAGTTCTTTCCTTCCGCGTGGACTCTTGTGGGAGTCAATGATGGTTGTTGTATCTCACACTGTCTCATGAGACATTAGGTTACGGCTAGCTCTCCCATGTTTTATTTGAGAGCAATTTCTATGATGATGAGACATTGGGTTATGGCTAGCTCTCCCATGTCTTATTTGAGAGCAATTTCTATGATCATGACCAACCATAGTCTGGCACACTTCAACTCCTCCTAGTTTTCCTCTGCTAGGTCAATTACTCGGTCCATGTCCTCCAGTCCCAATCAAGTTATGCCCATCCATCCTAATCCAAGAAGTACTACAGGCATGATATAAAACTCCCCTCCCCAGGGGTTATTCCCAATGTGAAACATAGTAGTGAAAGCTCCTATACATGTGGTCTGGAACGAGTTCACTCCTTCCACCTGCACTTTTGTGGGAGTCAATGATGGTTGTTGTATCTCACGCTACCTCATGAGACATTAGGTTATAGCGAGCTCTCTTATGTTTTATTTGAGACCAATTTCTATGGTCATGCTGGCACGCTTCACCTCCGAGTCTTCCTCTTGTAGGTCGATTTCTTGGGCCATGTTAATGGAGATGGAGCAAGTACGAAGCTTGGCTTTCCTAACCTTAACTTCTTTTTTAGCCTTTGCTCTACTAAGGATTTATTTCTTGCTCTTCTTTGGCAGAGCAAGAGAGTTTTCTAGATTCTTCCAAACCTAAGGGTTCATCTCTCTATGCGGCCGTTAACTTGATTAGAACCTTAAGAATATTGAGCTCTCTTTTTTCCATTGGTGGCAAAGTCCACACCTGAGAGTCTATGGCCTCAACATATCAAAGCTAATGCTCTTCATTCCCTTGTCCAAGAAGTACTACATGGGCTCAGCCTCTTTGGTCACATCACAATGATTACCTATTCTTAGGCTACGTACAAGGTAGCAGTTCTCGAGTCCCAATCAAATTATGGCTATCCATCGTCGTCCAAGAACTACTGCAGGCCTGATTTAAAACTTCCCTTCTAAGGGGTTATTCCCAATGCGAGATATTGTAGTGAGAGCTCCGATGATGCATGTGGTTTGCAACGTGTTCACTACTTCCACCTGAACTTTTGTGGGAGTCGATGATGCTTGTTGTATCTCACACTGTCTCATGAGACATTAGGTTATGGCTAGCTCTCCCATGTTTTATTTGAGACCAATTTCTATGATCACGACCACGCTTCGCCTCCTAGTCTTCCTCTTCTAGGTCAATTACTCGGGCCATGTTAATGGAGATGAAGCAATTACGAAGCTTGGCTTGCCTAGCCTTAACTTCTTTTTTAGCCTTTGCTAAGAATTTATTCATTGCTCTTCTTGGCAGAGCGAGAGAGTTTTCTAGATTCTTCCAAACCTAAGGGTTCATCTCTCTATGTGGCCATTAACTTGATCAGAATATTGAGCTCTCTTTTTCATTGGTGGCAAAAGTCGACATGAGAATCTATGGCCTCAATATATCAAAGCTAATGGTCTTCGTTCCCTCGTCCAAGAAGTCCTCTTTTGTCACATCACACAATGATTACCTATCCCAAGGCTACTTTTTACAAGGTAGCAGTTCTTGAGTCCCAATCAAATTATGGCCGTCCATTCTCGTCCAAGAAGAACTACAGGGATGATATAGAACTTCCCTTCCAAGGGGTTATTCCCAATGTGAAACATATAGTACTGAAAGCTCCCATGCATGTGGTTTGGAACGAGCTCACTCCTTCCACCTGCACTTTTGTGGGGGTCAATGATGGCTGTTGTATCTCACACTGTCTCATGACACATTAGGTTATGTCTAGCGCTCCCATGTTTTATTTGAGACCAATTTCTATGGTCATGCAAAACCATAGTCTGCACATTTCACCTCCCAGTCCTCCTCTTCTAGGTCAATTACTTGGGCCATGATAACGGAGATGGAACAATTACGAAGCTTGGCTTGCCTAGCCTTAACTTCTTTTTTTGCCTTTGCTACTAAGGATTTACTTATTGCTCTTCTTGGCAGAGCGATAGAGTTTTCTAGATTCTTCCAGACATAAGGGTTCATCTCGTTATGTGGCCACCATTAACCTGATCAGAACCTTAAGAATTGAGCTCTCTTTTCCATTGGTGGCAACACATGAGAGTCTACGGCCTCAACATATCAAAGCTAATGCATTGTCTTCATTCCCTCGTCCAAGAAGTACTACATGGGCTCCTCTTTGGTCACATCAGCAGAATGATTTCCGATGTCCCAAGGCTACTTATTACAAGGTAGCAGTTCTCGAGTGTCCCAATCAAATTATGCCCATCCATCCTTGTCCAAGAAGTACTGTAGGCATGACGTAAAACTTCCCTTCCAAGGAGTTATTCCCAATGTGAAACATAGTAGTGAAAGCTCCTCCTATGTATGTGGTTTGGAACGAGTTCACTCCTTCCTACCTGCACTTTTGTGGGAGTTAATCATGGTTGTTGTATCTCACATTGTCTCATGAGACATTAGGTTATGGCTAGCTCTCTCATGTTTTATTTGAGACCAATTTCTATGGTCATGCAAAACCATATTCTGGCACACTTCACCTCCCAGTCTTCCTCTTCTAGGTTAATTACTTGGGCCATGCTAACGGAGGTGGAGCAATTACGAAGCCTGGCTTTGCTAGCCTTAACTTCTTTTTTAGCCTTTGCTAAAGATTTATTTACTGCTCTTCTTGGCAGAGTGAGAGAGTTTTCTAGATTCTTCCAAACCTAAGGGTTCAGATCACTATGTGGCCATTAACTTGATCAGAACCTGAAAAATATTGAGCTCTCTTTTCCATTGGTGTGGCAAAAGTCCACATGAGAGGTCTATGGCCTCAACATATCGAAGCTAATGCTCTTCATTCCCTCCTCCAAGAAGTACTACATGGGCTCCTCGTTGGTCACATCAAAATGATTATTACCGATATCCCAAGGCTACTCACAAGGTAGTAGTTCTTGAGTCCCAATCAAATTATGCCCATCCATCCTCGTCCCAGAAGAACTACAGGCATGATAAAAAACTTCCCTTCCAAGGGGTTCTTCCCAATGTGAGACATAGTAGTGAAAGCTCCTATGCATGTGGTTTGGAAGAACGAGTTCTTTCCTTCCGCGTGGACTCTTGTGGGAGTCAATGATGGTTGTTGTATCTCACACTGTCTCATGAGACATTAGGTTACGGCTAGCTCTCCCATGTTTTATTTGAGAGCAATTTCTATGATGATGAGACATTGGGTTATGGCTAGCTCTCCCATGTCTTATTTGAGAGCAATTTCTATGATCATGACCAACCATAGTCTGGCACACTTCAACTCCTCCTAGTTTTCCTCTGCTAGGTCAATTACTCGGTCCATGTCCTCCAGTCCCAATCAAGTTATGCCCATCCATCCTAATCCAAGAAGTACTACAGGCATGATATAAAACTCCCCTCCCCAAGGGGTTATTCCCAATGTGAAACATAGTAGTGAAAGCTCCTATACATGTGGTCTGGAACGAGTTCACTCCTTCCACCTGCACTTTTGTGGGAGTCAATGATGGTTGTTGTATCTCACGCTACCTCATGAGACATTAGGTTATAGCGAGCTCTCTTATGTTTTATTTGAGACCAATTTCTATGGTCATGCTGGCATGCTTCACCTCCGAGTCTTCCTCTTATAGGTCGATTGCTTGGGCCATGTTAACGGAGATGGAGCAAGTACGAAGCTTGGCTTTCCTAACCTTAACTTCTTTTTTAGCCTTTGCTCTACTAAGGATTTATTTCTTGCTCTTCTTTGGCAGAGCGAGAGAGTTTTCTAGATTCTTCCAAACCTAAGGGTTCATCTCTCTATGCGGCCGTTAACTTGATTAGAACCTTAAGAATATTGAGCTCTCTTTTTTCCATTGGTGGCAAAGTCCACACCTGAGAGTCTATGGCCTCAACATATCAAAGCTAATGCTCTTCATTCCCGTGTCCAAGAAGTACTACATGGGCTCAGCCTCTTTGGTCACATCACAATGATTACCTATTCTTAGGCTACGTACAAGGTAGCAGTTCTCGAGTCCCAATCAAATTATGGCTATCCATCGTCGTCCAAGAACTACTGCAGGCCTGATTTAAAACTTCCCTTCTAAGGGGTTATTCCCAATGCGAGATATTGTAGTGAGAGCTCCGATGATGCATGTGGTTTGCAACGTGTTCACTACTTCCACCTGAACTTTTGTGGGAGTCGATGATGCTTGTTGTATCTCACAGTGTCTCATGAGACATTAGGTTATGGCTAGCTCTCCCATGTTTTATTTGAGACCAATTTCTATGATCACGACCACGCTTCGCCTCCTAGTCTTCCTCTTCTAGGTCAATTACTCGGGCCATGTTAATGGAGATGAAGCAATTACGAAGCTTGGCTTGCCTAGCCTTAACTTCTTTTTTAGCCTTTGCTAAGAATTTATTCATTGCTCTTCTTGGCAGAGCGAGAGAGTTTTCTAGATTCTTCCAAACCTAAGGGTTCATCTCTCTATGTGGCCATTAACTTGATCAGAATATTGAGCTCTCTTTTTCATTGGTGGCAAAAGTCGACATGAGAATCTATGGCCTCAATATATCAAAGCTAATGGTCTTCGTTCCCTCGTCCAAGAAGTCCTCTTTTGTCACATCACACAATGATTACCTATCCCAAGGCTACTTTTTACAAGGTAGCAGTTCTTGAGTCCCAATCAAATTATGGCCGTCCATTCTCGTCCAAGAAGAACTACAGGGATGATATAGAACTTCCCTTCCAAGGGGTTATTCCCAATGTGAAACATATAGTACTGAAAGCTCCCATGCATGTGGTTTGGAACGAGCTCACTCCTTCCACCTGCACTTTTGTGGGGGTCAATGATGGCTGTTGTATCTCACACTGTCTCATGACACATTAGGTTATGTCTAGCGCTCCCATGTTTTATTTGAGACCAATTTCTATGGTCATGCAAAACCATAGTCTGCACATTTCACCTCCCAGTCCTCCTCTTCTAGGTCAATTACTTGGGCCATGATAACGGAGATGGAACAATTACGAAGCTTGGCTTGCCTAGCCTTAACTTCTTTTTTTGCCTTTGCTACTAAGGATTTACTTATTGCTCTTCTTGGCAGAGCGATAGAGTTTTCTAGATTCTTCTAGACATAAGGGTTCTTCTCGTTATGTGGCCACCATTAACCTGATCAGAACCTTAAGAATTGAGCTCTCTTTTCCATTGGTGGCAACACATGAGAGTCTACGGCCTCAACATATCAAAGCTAATGCATTGTCTTCATTCCCTCGTCCAAGAAGTACTACATGGGCTCCTCTTTGGTCACATCAGCAGAATGATTTCCGATGTCCCAAGGCTACTTATTACAAGGTAGCAGTTCTCGAGTGTCCCAATCAAATTATGCCCATCCATCCTCGTCCAAGAAGTACTGTAGGCATGACGTAAAACTTCCCTTCCAAGGAGTTATTCCCAATGTGAAACATAGTAGTGAAAGCTCCTCCTATGTATGTGGTTTGGAACGAGTTCACTCCTTCCTACCTGCACTTTTGTGGGAGTTAATCATGGTTGTTGTATCTCACATTGTCTCATGAGACATTAGGTTATGGCTAGCTCTCTCATGTTTTATTTGAGACCAATTTCTATGGTCATGCAAAACCATATTCTGGCACACTTCACCTCCCAGTCTTCCTCTTCTAGGTTAATTACTTGGGCCATGCTAACGGAGGTGGAGCAATTACGAAGCCTGGCTTTGCTAGCCTTAACTTCTTTTTTAGCCTTTGCTAAAGATTTATTTACTGCTCTTCTTGGCAGAGTGAGAGAGTTTTCTAGATTCTTCCAAACCTAAGGGTTCAGATCACTATGTAGCCATTAACTTGATCAGAACCTGAAAAATATTGAGCTCTCTTTTCCATTGGTGTGGCAAAAGTCCACATGAGAGGTCTATGGCCTCAACATATCGAAGCTAATGCTCTTCATTCCCTCGTCCAAGAAGTACTACATGGGCTCCTCGTTGGTCACATCAAAATGATTATTACCGATATCCCAAGGCTACTCACAAGGTAGTAGTTCTTGAGTCCCAATCAAATTATGCCCATCCATCCTCGTCCCAGAAGAACTACAGGCATGATAAAAAACTTCCCTTCCAAGGGGTTCTTCCCAATGTGAGACATAGTAGTGAAAGCTCCTATGCATGTGGTTTGGAAGAACGAGTTCTTTCCTTCCGCGTGGACTCTTGTGGGAGTCAATGATGGTTGTTGTATCTCACACTGTCTCATGAGACATTAGGTTACGGCTAGCTCTCCCATGTTTTATTTGAGAGCAATTTCTATGATGATGAGACATTGGGTTATGGCTAGCTCTCCCATGTCTTATTTGAGAGCAATTTCTATGATCATGACCAACCATAGTCTGGCACACTTCAACTCCTCCTAGTTTTCCTCTGCTAGGTCAATTACTCGGTCCATGTCCTCCAGTCCCAATCAAGTTATGCCCATCCATCCTAATCCAAGAAGTACTACAGGCATGATATAAAACTCCCCTCCCCAAGGGGTTATTCCCAATGTGAAACATAGTAGTGAAAGCTCCTATACATGTGGTCTGGAACGAGTTCACTCCTTCCACCTGCACTTTTGTGGGAGTCAATGATGGTTGTTGTATCTCACGCTACCTCATGAGACATTAGGTTATAGCGAGCTCTCTTATGTTTTATTTGAGACCAATTTCTATGGTCATGCTGGCATGCTTCACCTCCGAGTCTTCCTCTTATAGGTCGATTGCTTGGGCCATGTTAACGGAGATGGAGCAAGTACGAAGCTTGGCTTTCCTAACCTTAACTTCTTTTTTAGCCTTTGCTCTACTAAGGATTTATTTCTTGCTCTTCTTTGGCAGAGCGAGAGAGTTTTCTAGATTCTTCCAAACCTAAGGGTTCATCTCTCTATGCGGCCGTTAACTTGATTAGAACCTTAAGAATATTGAGCTCTCTTTTTTCCATTGGTGGCAAAGTCCACACCTGAGAGTCTATGGCCTCAACATATCAAAGCTAATGCTCTTCATTCACGTGTCCAAGAAGTACTACATGGGCTCAGCCTCTTTGGTCACATCACAATGATTACCTATTCTTAGGCTACGTACAAGGTAGCAGTTCTCGAGTCCCAATCAAATTATGGCTATCCATCGTCGTCCAAGAACTACTGCAGGCCTGATTTAAAACTTCCCTTCTAAGGGGTTATTCCCAATGCGAGATATTGTAGTGAGAGCTCCGATGATGCATGTGGTTTGCAACGTGTTCACTACTTCCACCTGAACTTTTGTGGGAGTCGATGATGCTTGTTGTATCTCACACTGTCTCATGAGACATTAGGTTATGGCTAGCTCTCCCATGTTTTATTTGAGACCAATTTCTATGATCACGACCACGCTTCGCCTCCTAGTCTTCCTCTTCTAGGTCAATTACTCGGGCCATGTTAATGGAGATGAAGCAATTACGAAGCTTGGCTTGCCTAGCCTTAACTTCTTTTTTAGCCTTTGCTAAGAATTTATTCATTGCTCTTCTTGGCAGAGCGAGAGAGTTTTCTAGATTCTTCCAAACCTAAGGGTTCATCTCTCTATGTGGCCATTAACTTGATCAGAATATTGAGCTCTCTTTTTCATTGGTGGCAAAAGTCGACATGAGAATCTATGGCCTCAATATATCAAAGCTAATGGTCTTCGTTCCCTCGTCCAAGAAGTCCTCTTTTGTCACATCACACAATGATTACCTATCCCAAGGCTACTTTTTACAAGGTAGCAGTTCTTGAGTCCCAATCAAATTATGGCCGTCCATTCTCGTCCAAGAAGAACTACAGGGATGATATAGAACTTCCCTTCCAAGGGGTTATTCCCAATGTGAAACATATAGTACTGAAAGCTCCCATGCATGTGGTTTGGAACGAGCTCACTCCTTCCACCTGCACTTTTGTGGGGGTCAATGATGGCTGTTGTATCTCACACTGTCTCATGACACATTAGGTTATGTCTAGCGCTCCCATGTTTTATTTGAGACCAATTTCTATGGTCATGCAAAACCATAGTCTGCACATTTCACCTCCCAGTCCTCCTCTTCTAGGTCAATTACTTGGGCCATGATAACGGAGATGGAACAATTACGAAGCTTGGCTTGCCTAGCCTTAACTTCTTTTTTTGCCTTTGCTACTAAGGATTTACTTATTGCTCTTCTTGGCAGAGCGATAGAGTTTTCTAGATTCTTCCAGACATAAGGGTTCATCTCGTTATGTGGCCACCATTAACCTGATCAGAACCTTAAGAATTGAGCTCTCTTTTCCATTGGTGGCAACACATGAGAGTCTACGGCCTCAACATATCAAAGCTAATGCATTGTCTTCATTCCCTCGTCCAAGAAGTACTACATGGGCTCCTCTTTGGTCACATCAGCAGAATGATTTCCGATATCCCAAGGCTACTTATTACAAGGTAGCAGTTCTCGAGTGTCCCAATCAAATTATGCCCATCCATCCTCGTCCAAGAAGTACTGTAGGCATGATGTAAAACTTCCCTTCCAAGGAGTTATTCCCAATGTGAAACATAGTAGTGAAAGCTCCTCCTATGTATGTGGTTTGGAACGAGTTCACTCCTTCCTACCTGCACTTTTGTGGGATATAATCATGGTTGTTGTATCTCACATTGTCTCATGAGACATTAGGTTATGGCTAGCTCTCTCATGTTTTATTTGAGACCAATTTCTATGGTCATGCAAAACCATATTCTGGCACACTTCACCTCCTAGTCTTCCTCTTCTAGGTTAATTACTTGGGCCATGCTAACGGAGGTGGAGCAATTACGAAGCCTGGCTTTGCTAGCCTTAACTTCTTTAAGATTTATTTACTGCTCTTCTTGGCAGAGTGAGAGAGTTTTCTAGATTCTTCCAAACCTAAGGGTTCAGATCACTATGTGGCCATTAACTTGATCAGAACCTGAAAAATATTGAGCTCTCTTTTCCATTGGTGTGGCAAAAGTCCACATGAGAGGTCTATGGCCTCAACATATCGAAGCTAATGCTCTTCATTCCCTCGTCCAAGAAGTACTACATGGGCTCCTCGTTGGTCACATCAGAATGATTATTACCGATATCCCAAGGCTACTCACAAGGTAGTAGTTCTTGAGTCCCAATCAAATTATGCCCATCCATCCTCGTCCCAGAAGAACTACAGGCGTGATAAAAAACTTCCCTTCCAAGGGGTTCTTCCCAATGTGAGACATAGTAGTGAAAGCTCCTATGCATGTGGTTTGGAAGAACGAGTTCTTTCCTTCCGCGTGGACTCTTGTGGGAGTCAATGATGGTTGTTGTATCTCACACTGTCTTATGAGACATTAGGTTACGGCTAGCTCTCCCATGTTTTATTTGAGAGCAATTTCTATGATGATGAGACACTGGGTTATGGCTAGCTCTCCCATGTCTTATTTGAGAGCAATTTCTATAATCATGACCAACCATAGTCTGGCACACTTCAACTCCTCCTAGTTTTCCTCTGCTAGGTCAATTACTCGGTCCATGTCCTCCAGTCCCAATCAAGTTATGCCCATCCATCCTAATCCAAGAAGTACTACAGGCATGATATAAAACTCCCATCCCCAAGGGGTATTCCTAATATAGTAGTGAAAGCTCCTATACATGTGGTCTGGAACGAGTTCACTCCTTCCACCTGCACTTTTGTGGGAGTCAATGATGGTTGTTGTATCTCACGCTACCTCATGAGACATTAGGTTATAGCGAGCTCTCTTATGTTTTATTTGAGACCAATTTCTATGGTCATGCTAGCACGCTTCACCTCCGAGTCTTCCTCTTATAGGTCGATTGCTTGGGCCATGTTAACGGAGATGGAGCAAGTACGAAGCTTGGCTTTCCTAACCTTAACTTCTTTTTTAGCCTTTGCTCTACTAAGGGTTTATTTCTTGCTCTTCTTTGGCAGAGCAAGAGAGTTTTCTAGATTCTTCCAAACCTAAGAATATATCTCTCTATGCGGCCGTTAACTTGATTAGAACCTTAAGAATATTGAGCTCTCTTTTTTCCATTGGTGGCAAAGTCCACACCTGAGAGTCTATGGCCTCAACATATCAAAGCTAATGCTCTTCATTCCCTTGTCCAAGAAGTACTACATGGGCTCAGCCTCTTTGGTCACATCACAATGATTACCTATTCTTAGGCTACGTACAAGGTAGCAGTTCTCGAGTCCCAATCAAATTATGGCTATCCATCGTCGTCCAAGAACTACTGCAGGCCTGATTTAAAACTTCCCTTCTAAGGGGTTATTCCCAATGCGAGATATTGTAGTGAGAGCTCCGATGATGCATGTGGTTTGCAACGTGTTCACTACTTCCACCTGAACTTTTGTGGGAGTCGATGATGCTTGTTGTATCTCACACTGTCTCATGAGACATTAGGTTATGGCTAGCTCTCCCATGTTTTTTTTGAGACCAATTTCTATGATCACGACCACGCTTCGCCTCCTAGTCTTCCTCTTCTAGGTCAATTACTCGGGCCATGTTAATGGAGATGAAGCAATTACGAAGCTTGGCTTGCCTAGCCTTAACTTCTTTTTTAGCCTTTGCTAAGAATTTATTCATTGCTCTTCTTGGCAGAGCGAGAGAGTTTTCTAGATTCTTCCAAACCTAAGGGTTCATCTCTCTATGTGGCCATTAACTTGATCAGAATATTGAGCTCTCTTTTTCATTGGTGGCAAAAGTCGACATGAGAATCTATGGCCTCAATATATCAAAGCTAATGGTCTTCGTTCCCTCGTCCAAGAAGTCCTCTTTTGTCACATCACACAATGATTACCTATCCCAAGGCTACTTTTTACAAGGTAGCAGTTCTTGAGTCCCAATCAAATTATGGCCGTCCATTCTCGTCCAAGAAGAACTACAGGGATGATATAGAACTTCCCTTCCAAGGGGTTATTCCCAATGTGAAACATATAGTACTGAAAGCTCCCATGCATGTGGTTTGGAACGAGCTCACTCCTTCCACCTGCACTTTTGTGGGGGTCAATGATGGCTGTTGTATCTCACACTGTCTCATGACACATTAGGTTATGTCTAGCGCTCCCATGTTTTATTTGAGACCAATTTCTATGGTCATGCAAAACCATAGTCTGCACATTTCACCTCCCAGTCCTCCTCTTCTAGGTCAATTACTTGGGCCATGATAACGGAGATGGAACAATTACGAAGCTTGGCTTGCCTAGCCTTAACTTCTTTTTTTGCCTTTGCTACTAAGGATTTACTTATTGCTCTTCTTGGCAGAGCGATAGAGTTTTCTAGATTCTTCCAGACATAAGGGTTCTTCTCGTTGTGTGGCCACCATTAACCTGATCAGAACCTTAAGAATTGAGCTCTCTTTTCCATTGGTGGCAACACATGAGAGTCTACGGCCTCAACATATCAAAGCTAATGCATTGTCTTCATTCCCTCGTCCAAGAAGTACTACATGGGCTCCTCTTTGGTCACATCAGCAGAATGATTTCCGATGTCCCAAGGCTACTTATTACAAGGTAGCAGTTCTCGAGTGTCCCAATCAAATTATGCCCATCCATCCTCGTCCAAGAAGTACTGTAGGCATGACGTAAAACTTCCCTTCCAAGGAGTTATTCCCAATGTGAAACATAGTAGTGAAAGCTCCTCCTATGTATGTGGTTTGGAACGAGTTCACTCCTTCCTACCTGCACTTTTGTGGGAGTTAATCATGGTTGTTGTATCTCACATTGTCTCATGAGACATTAGGTTATGGCTAGCTCTCTCATGTTTTATTTGAGACCAATTTCTATGGTCATGCAAAACCATATTCTGGCACACTTCACCTCCCAGTCTTCCTCTTCTAGGTTAATTACTTGGGCCATGCTAACGGAGGTGGAGCAATTACGAAGCCTGGCTTTGCTAGCCTTAACTTCTTTTTTAGCCTTTGCTAAAGATTTATTTACTGCTCTTCTTGGCAGAGTGAGAGAGTTTTCTAGATTCTTCCAAACCTAAGGGTTCAGATCACTATGTGGCCATTAACTTGATCAGAACCTGAAAAATATTGAGCTCTCTTTTCCACTGGTGTGGCAAAAGTCCACATGAGAGGTCTATGGCCTCAACATATCCAAGCTAATGCTCTTCATTCCCTCGTCCAAGAAGTACTACATGGGCTCCTCGTTGGTCACATCAGAATGATTATTACCGATATCCCAAGGCTACTCACAAGGTAGTAGTTCTTGAGTCCCAATCAAATTATGCCCATCCATCCTCGTCCCAGAAGAACTACAGGCGTGATAAAAAACTTCCCTTCCAAGGGGTTCTTCCCAATGTGAGACATAGTAGTGAAAGCTCCTATGCATGTGGTTTGGAAGAACGAGTTCTTTCCTTCCGCGTGGACTCTTGTGGGAGTCAATGATGGTTGTTGTATCTCACACTGTCTCATGAGACATTAGGTTACGGCTAGCTCTCCCATGTTTTATTTGAGAGCAATTTCTATGATGATGAGACATTGGGTTATGGCTAGCTCTCCCATGTCTTATTTGAGAGCAATTTCTATGATCATGACCAACCATAGTCTGGCACACTTCAACTCCTCCTAGTTTTCCTCTGCTAGGTCAATTACTCGGTCCATGTCCTCCAGTCCCAATCAAGTTATGCCCATCCATCCTAATCCAAGAAGTACTACAGGCATGATATAAAACTCCCCTCCCCAGGGGTTATTCCCAATGTGAAACATAGTAGTGAAAGCTCCTATACATGTGGTCTGGAACGAGTTCACTCCTTCCACCTGCACTTTTGTGGGAGTCAATGATGGTTGTTGTATCTCACGCTACCTCATGAGACATTAGGTTATAGCGAGCTCTCTTATGTTTTATTTGAGACCAATTTCTATGGTCATGCTGGCACGCTTCACCTCCGAGTCTTCCTCTTATAGGTCGATTGCTTGGGCCATGTTAACGGAGATGGAGCAAGTACGAAGCTTGGCTTTCCTAACCTTAACTTCTTTTTTAGCCTTTGCTCTACTGAGGATTTATTTCTTGCTCTTCTTTGGCAGAGCAAGAGAGTTTTCTAGATTCTTCCAAACCTAAGGGTTCATCTCTCTATGCGGCCGTTAACTTGATTAGAACCTTAAGAATATTGAGCTCTCTTTTTTCCATTGGTGGCAAAGTCCACACCTGAGAGTCTATGGCCTCAACATATCAAAGCTAATGCTCTTCATTCCCTTGTCCAAGAAGTACTACATGGGCTCAGCCTCTTTGGTCACATCACAATGATTACCTATTCTTAGGCTACGTACAAGGTAGCAGTTCTCGAGTCCCAATCAAATTATGGCTATCCATCGTCGTCCAAGAACTACTACAGGCCTGATTTAAAACTTCCCTTCTAAGGGGTTATTCCCAATGCGAGATATTGTAGTGAGAGCTCCGATGATGCATGTGGTTTGCAACGTGTTCACTACTTCCACCTGAACTTTTGTGGGAGTCGATGATGCTTGTTGTATCTCACAGTGTCTCATGAGACATTAGGTTATGGCTAGCTCTCCCATGTTTTATTTGAGACCAATTTCTATGATCACGACCACGCTTCGCCTCCTAGTCTTCCTCTTCTAGGTCAATTACTCGGGCCATGTTAATGGAGATGAAGCAATTACGAAGCTTGGCTTGCCTAGCCTTAACTTCTTTTTTAGCCTTTGCTAAGAATTTATTCATTGCTCTTCTTGGCAGAGCGAGAGAGTTTTCTAGATTCTTCCAAACCTAAGGGTTCATCTCTCTATGTGGCCATTAACTTGATCAGAATATTGAGCTCTCTTTTTCATTGGTGGCAAAAGTCGACATGAGAATCTATGGCCTCAATATATCAAAGCTAATGGTCTTCGTTCCCTCGTCCAAGAAGTCCTCTTTTGTCACATCACACAATGATTACCTATCCCAAGGCTACTTTTTACAAGGTAGCAGTTCTTGAGTCCCAATCAAATTATGGCCGTCCATTCTCGTCCAAGAAGAACTACAGGGATGATATAGAACTTCCCTTCCAAGGGGTTATTCCCAATGTGAAACATATAGTACTGAAAGCTCCCATGCATGTGGTTTGGAACGAGCTCACTCCTTCCACCTGCACTTTTGTGGGGGTCAATGATGGCTGTTGTATCTCACACTGTCTCATGACACATTAGGTTATGTCTAGCGCTCCCATGTTTTATTTGAGACCAATTTCTATGGTCATGCAAAACCATAGTCTGCACATTTCACCTCCCAGTCCTCCTCTTCTAGGTCAATTACTTGGGCCATGATAACGGAGATGGAACAATTACGAAGCTTGGCTTGCCTAGCCTTAACTTCTTTTTTTGCCTTTGCTACTAAGGATTTACTTATTGCTCTTCTTGGCAGAGCGATAGAGTTTTCTAGATTCTTCCAGACATAAGGGTTCTTCTCGTTGTGTGGCCACCATTAACCTGATCAGAACCTTAAGAATTGAGCTCTCTTTTCCATTGGTGGCAACACATGAGAGTCTACGGCCTCAACATATCAAAGCTAATGCATTGTCTTCATTCCCTCGTCCAAGAAGTACTACATGGGCTCCTCTTTGGTCACATCAGCAGAATGATTTCCGATGTCCCAAGGCTACTTATTACAAGGTAGCAGTTCTCGAGTGTCCCAATCAAATTATGCCCATCCATCCTCGTCCAAGAAGTACTGTAGGCATGACGTAAAACTTCCCTTCCAAGGAGTTATTCCCAATGTGAAACATAGTAGTGAAAGCTCCTCCTATGTATGTGGTTTGGAACGAGTTCACTCCTTCCTACCTGCACTTTTGTGGGAGTTAATCATGGTTGTTGTATCTCACATTGTCTCATGAGACATTAGGTTATGGCTAGCTCTCTCATGTTTTATTTGAGACCAATTTCTATGGTCATGCAAAACCATATTCTGGCACACTTCACCTCCCAGTCTTCCTCTTCTAGGTTAATTACTTGGGCCATGCTAACGGAGGTGGAGCAATTACGAAGCCTGGCTTTGCTAGCCTTAACTTCTTTTTTAGCCTTTGCTAAAGATTTATTTACTGCTCTTCTTGGCAGAGTGAGAGAGTTTTCTAGATTCTTCCAAACCTAAGGGTTCAGATCACTATGTGGCCATTAACTTGATCAGAACCTGAAAAATATTGAGCTCTCTTTTCCATTGGTGTGGCAAAAGTCCACATGAGAGGTCTATGGCCTCAACATATCCAAGCTAATGCTCTTCATTCCCTCATCCAAGAAGTACTACATGGGCTCCTCGTTGGTCACATCAGAATGATTATTACCGATATCCCAAGGCTACTCACAAGGTAGCAGTTCTTGAGTCCCAATCAAATTATGCCCATCCATCCTCGTCCCAGAAGAACTACAGGCGTGATAAAAAACTTCCCTTCCAAGGGGTTCTTCCCAATGTGAGACATAGTAGTGAAAGCTCCTATGCATGTGGTTTGGAAGAACGAGTTCTTTCCTTCCGCGTGGACTCTTGTGGGAGTCAATGATGGTTGTTGTATCTCACACTGTCTCATGAGACATTAGGTTACGGCTAGCTCTCCCATGTTTTATTTGAGAGCAATTTCTATGATGATGAGACATTGGGTTATGGCTAGCTCTCCCATGTCTTATTTGAGAGCAATTTCTATGATCATGACCAACCATAGTCTGGCACACTTCAACTCCTCCTAGTTTTCCTCTGCTAGGTCAATTACTCGGTCCATGTCCTCCAGTCCCAATCAAGTTATGCCCATCCATCCTAATCCAAGAAGTACTACAGGCATGATATAAAACTCCCCTCCCCAAGGGGTTATTCCCAATGTGAAACATAGTAGTGAAAGCTCCTATACATGTGGTCTGGAACGAGTTCACTCCTTCCACCTGCACTTTTGTGGGAGTCAATGATGGTTGTTGTATCTCACGCTACCTCATGAGACATTAGGTTATAGCGAGCTCTCTTATGTTTTATTTGAGACCAATTTCTATGGTCATGCTGGCACGCTTCACCTCCGAGTCTTCCTCTTATAGGTCGATTGCTTGGGCCATGTTAACGGAGATGGAGCAAGTACGAAGCTTGGCTTTCCTAACCTTAACTTCTTTTTCAGCCTTTGCTCTACTGAGGATTTATTTCTTGCTCTTCTTTGGCAGAGCAAGAGAGTTTTCTAGATTCTTCCAAACCTAAGGGTTCATCTCTCTATGCGGCCGTTAACTTGATTAGAACCTTAAGAATATTGAGCTCTCTTTTTTCCATTGGTGGCAAAGTCCACACCTGAGAGTCTATGGCCTCAACATATCAAAGCTAATGCTCTTCATTCCCTTGTCCAAGAAGTACTACATGGGCTCAGCCTCTTTGGTCACATCACAATGATTACCTATTCTTAGGCTACGTACAAGGTAGCAGTTCTCGAGTCCCAATCAAATTATGGCTATCCATCGTCGTCCAAGAACTACTACAGGCCTGATTTAAAACTTCCCTTCTAAGGGGTTATTCCCAATGCGAGATATTGTAGTGAGAGCTCCGATGATGCATGTGGTTTGCAACGTGTTCACTACTTCCACCTGAACTTTTGTGGGAGTCGATGATGCTTGTTGTATCTCACAGTGTCTCATGAGACATTAGGTTATGGCTAGCTCTCCCATGTTTTATTTGAGACCAATTTCTATGATCACGACCACGCTTCGCCTCCTAGTCTTCCTCTTCTAGGTCAATTACTCGGGCCATGTTAATGGAGATGAAGCAATTACGAAGCTTGGCTTGCCTAGCCTTAACTTCTTTTTTAGCCTTTGCTAAGAATTTATTCATTGCTCTTCTTGGCAGAGCGAGAGAGTTTTCTAGATTCTTCCAAACCTAAGGGTTCATCTCTCTATGTGGCCATTAACTTGATCAGAATATTGAGCTCTCTTTTTCATTGGTGGCAAAAGTCGACATGAGAATCTATGGCCTCAATATATCAAAGCTAATGGTCTTCGTTCCCTCGTCCAAGAAGTCCTCTTTTGTCACATCACACAATGATTACCTATCCCAAGGCTACTTTTTACAAGGTAGCAGTTCTTGAGTCCCAATCAAATTATGGCCGTCCATTCTCGTCCAAGAAGAACTACAGGGATGATATAGAACTTCCCTTCCAAGGGGTTATTCCCAATGTGAAACATATAGTACTGAAAGCTCCCATGCATGTGGTTTGGAACGAGCTCACTCCTTCCACCTGCACTTTTGTGGGGGTCAATGATGGCTGTTGTATCTCACACTGTCTCATGACACATTAGGTTATGTCTAGCGCTCCCATGTTTTATTTGAGACCAATTTCTATGGTCATGCAAAACCATAGTCTGCACATTTCACCTCCCAGTCCTCCTCTTCTAGGTCAATTACTTGGGCCATGATAACGGAGATGGAACAATTACGAAGCTTGGCTTGCCTAGCCTTAACTTCTTTTTTTGCCTTTGCTACTAAGGATTTACTTATTGCTCTTCTTGGCAGAGCGATAGAGTTTTCTAGATTCTTCCAGACATAAGGGTTCTTCTCGTTATGTGGCCACCATTAACCTGATCAGAACCTTAAGAATTGAGCTCTCTTTTCCATTGGTGGCAACACATGAGAGTCTACGGCCTCAACATATCAAAGCTAATGCATTGTCTTCATTCCCTCGTCCAAGAAGTACTACATGGGCTCCTCTTTGGTCACATCAGCAGAATGATTTCCGATATCCCAAGGCTACTTATTACAAGGTAGCAGTTCTCGAGTGTCCCAATCAAATTATGCCCATCCATCCTCGTCCAAGAAGTACTGTAGGCATGATGTAAAACTTCCCTTCCAAGGAGTTATTCCCAATGTGAAACATAGTAGTGAAAGCTCCTCCTATGTATGTGGTTTGGAACGAGTTCACTCCTTCCTACCTGCACTTTTGTGGGAGTTAATCATGGTTGTTGTATCTCACATTGTCTCATGAGACATTAGGTTATGGCTAGCTCTCTCATGTTTTATTTGAGACCAATTTCTATGGTCATGCAAAACCATATTCTGGCACACTTCACCTCCCAGTCTTCCTCTTCTAGGTTAATTACTTGGGCCATGCTAACGGAGGTGGAGCAATTACCAAGCCTGGCTTTGCTAGCCTTAACTTCTTTTTTAGCCTTTGCTAAAGATTTATTTACTGCTCTTCTTGGCAGAGTGAGAGAGTTTTCTAGATTCTTCCAAACCTAAGGGTTCAGATCACTATGTGGCCATTAACTTGATCAGAACCTGAAAAATATTGAGCTCTCTTTTCCATTGGTGTGGCAAAAGTCCACATGAGAGGTCTATGGCCTCAACATATCCAAGCTAATGCTCTTCATTCCCTCGTCCAAGAAGTACTACATGGGCTCCTCGTTGGTCACATCAGAATGATTATTACCGATATCCCAAGGCTACTCACAAGGTAGCAGTTCTTGAGTCCCAATCAAATTATGCCCATCCATCCTCGTCCCAGAAGAACTACAGGCGTGATAAAAAACTTCCCTTCCAAGGGGTTCTTCCCAATGTGAGACATAGTAGTGAAAGCTCCTATGCATGTGGTTTGGAAGAACGAGTTCTTTCCTTCCGCGTGGACTCTTGTGGGAGTCAATGATGGTTGTTGTATCTCACACTGTCTCATGAGACATTAGGTTACGGCTAGCTCTCCCATGTTTTATTTGAGAGCAATTTCTATGATGATGAGACATTGGGTTATGGCTAGCTCTCCCATGTCTTATTTGAGAGCAATTTCTATGATCATGACCAACCATAGTCTGGCACACTTCAACTCCTCCTAGTTTTCCTCTGCTAGGTCAATTACTCGGTCCATGTCCTCCATTCCCAATCAAGTTATGCCCATCCATCCTAATCCAAGAAGTACTACAGGCATGATATAAAACTCCCCTCCCCAAGGGGTTATTCCCAATGTGAAACATAGTAGTGAAAGCTCCTATACATGTGGTCTGGAACGAGTTCACTCCTTCCACCTGCACTTTTGTGGGAGTCAATGATGGTTGTTTTATCTCACGCTACCTCATGAGACATTAGGTTATAGCGAGCTCTCTTATGTTTTATTTGAGACCAATTTCTATGGTCATGCTGGCACGCTTCACCTCCGAGTCTTCCTCTTATAGGTCGATTGCTTGGGCCATGTTAACGGAGATGGAGCAAGTACGAAGCTTGGCTTTCCTAACCTTAACTTCTTTTTTAGCCTTTGCTCTACTAAGGATTTATTTCTTGCTCTTCTTTGGAAGAGCAAGAGAGTTTTCTAGATTCTTCCAAACCTAAGGGTTCATCTCTCTATGCGGCCGTTAACTTGATTAGAACCTTAAGAATATTGAGCTCTCTTTTTTCCATTGGTGGCAAAGTCCACACCTGAGAGTCTATGGCCTCAACATATCAAAGCTAATGCTCTTCATTCCCTTGTCCAAGAAGTACTACATGGGCTCAGCCTCTTTGGTCACATCACAATGATTACCTATTCTTAGGCTACGTACAAGGTAGCAGTTCTCGAGTCCCAATCAAATTATGGCTATCCATCGTCGTCCAAGAACTACTGCAGGCCTGATTTAAAACTTCCCTTCTAAGGGGTTATTCCCAATGCGAGATATTGTAGTGAGAGCTCCGATGATGCATGTGGTTTGCAACGTGTTCACTACTTCCACCTGAACTTTTGTGGGAGTCGATGATGCTTGTTGTATCTCACACTGTCTCATGAGACATTAGGTTATGGCTAGCTCTCCCATGTTTTTTTTGAGACCAATTTCTATGATCACGACCACGCTTCGCCTCCTAGTCTTCCTCTTCTAGGTCAATTACTCGGGCCATGTTAATGGAGATGAAGCAATTACGAAGCTTGGCTTGCCTAGCCTTAACTTCTTTTTTAGCCTTTGCTAAGAATTTATTCATTGCTCTTCTTGGCAGAGCGAGAGAGTTTTCTAGATTCTTCCAAACCTAAGGGTTCATCACTCTATGTGGCCATTAACTTGATCAGAATATTGAGCTCTCTTTTTCATTGGTGGCAAAAGTCGACATGAGAATCTATGGCCTCAATATATCAAAGCTAATGGTCTTCGTTCCCTCGTCCAAGAAGTCCTCTTTTGTCACATCACACAATGATTACCTATCCCAAGGCTACTTTTTACAAGGTAGCAGTTCTTGAGTCCCAATCAAATTATGGCCGTCCATTCTCGTCCAAGAAGAACTACAGGGATGATATAGAACTTCCCTTCCAAGGGGTTATTCCCAATGTGAAACATATAGTACTGAAAGCTCCCATGCATGTGGTTTGGAACGAGCTCACTCCTTCCACCTGCACTTTTGTGGGGGTCAATGATGGCTGTTGTATCTCACACTGTCTCATGACACATTAGGTTATGTCTAGCGCTCCCATGTTTTATTTGAGACCAATTTCTATGGTCATGCAAAACCATAGTCTGCACATTTCACCTCCCAGTCCTCCTCTTCTAGGTCAATTACTTGGGCCATGATAACGGAGATGGAACAATTACGAAGCTTGGCTTGCCTAGCCTTAACTTCTTTTTTTGCCTTTGCTACTAAGGATTTACTTATTGCTCTTCTTGGCAGAGCGATAGAGTTTTCTAGATTCTTCCAGACATAAGGGTTCATCTCGTTATGTGGCCACCATTAACCTGATCAGAACCTTAAGAATTGAGCTCTCTTTTCCATTGAAGGCAACACATGAGAGTCTACGGCCTCAACATATCAAAGCTAATGCATTGTCTTCATTCCCTCGTCCAAGAAGTACTACATGGGCTCCTCTTTGGTCACATCAGCAGAATGATTTCCGATATCCCAAGGCTACTTATTACAAGGTAGCAGTTCTCGAGTGTCCCAATCAAATTATGCCCATCCATCCTCGTCCAAGAAGTACTGTAGGCATGATGTAAAACTTCCCTTCCAAGGAGTTATTCCCAATGTGAAACATAGTAGTGAAAGCTCCTCCTATGTATGTGGTTTGGAACGCGTTCACTCCTTCCTACCTGCACTTTTGTGGGAGTTAATCATGGTTGTTGTATCTCACATTGTCTCATGAGACATTAGGTTATGGCTAGCTCTCTCATGTTTTATTTGAGACCAATTTCTATGGTCATGCAAAACCATATTCTGGCACACTTCACCTCCCAGTCTTCCTCTTCTAGGTTAATTACTTGGGCCATGCTAACGGAGGTGGAGCAATTACGAAGCCTGGCTTTGCTAGCCTTAACTTCTTTTTTAGCCTTTGCTAAAGATTTATTTACTGCTCTTCTTGGCAGAGTGAGAGTTTTCTAGATTCTTCCAAACCTAAGGGTTCAGATCACTATGTGGCCATTAACTTGATCAGAACCTGAAAAATATTGAGCTCTCTTTTCCATTGGTGTGGCAAAAGTCCACATGAGAGGTCTATGGCCTCAACATATCGAAGCTAATGCTCTTCATTCCCTCGTCCAAGAAGTACTACATGGGCTCCTCGTTGGTCACATCAGAATGATTATTACCGATATCCCAAGGCTACTCACAAGGTAGCAGTTCTTGAGTCCCAATCAAATTATGCCCATCCATCCTCGTCCCAGAAGAACTACAGGCGTGATAAAAAACTTCCCTTCCAAGGGGTTCTTCCCAATGTGAGACATAGTAGTGAAAGCTCCTATGCATGTGGTTTGGAAGAACGAGTTCTTTCCTTCCGCGTGGACTCTTGTGGGAGTCAATGATGGTTGTTGTATCTCACACTGTCTCATGAGACATTAGGTTACGGCTAGCTCTCCCATGTTTTATTTGAGAGCAATTTCTATGATGATGAGACATTGGGTTATGGCTAGCTCTCCCATGTCTTATTTGAGAGCAATTTCTATGATCATGACCAACCATAGTCTGGCACACTTCAACTCCTCCTAGTTTTCCTCTGCTAGGTCAATTACTCGGTCCATGTCCTCCAGTCCCAATCAAGTTATGCCCATCCATCCTAATCCAAGAAGTACTACAGGCATGATATAAAACTCCCCTTCCCAGGGGTTATTCCCAATGTGAAACATAGTAGTGAAAGCTCCTATACATGTGGTCTGGAACGAGTTCACTCCTTCCACCTGCACTTTTGTGGGAGTCAATGATGGTTGTTGTATCTCACGCTACCTCATGAGACATTAGGTTATAGCGAGCTCTCTTATGTTTTATTTGAGACCAATTTCTATGGTCATGCTGGCACGCTTCACCTCCGAGTCTTCCTCTTGTAGGTCGATTGCTTGGGCCATGTTAACGGAGATGGAGCAAGTACGAAGCTTGGCTTTCCTAACCTTAACTTCTTTTTTAGCCTTTGCTCTACTAAGGATTTATTTCTTGCTCTTCTTTGGCAGAGCAAGAGAGTTTTCTAGATTCTTCCAAACCTAAGGGTTCATCTCTCTATGCGGCCGTTAACTTGATTAGAACCTTAAGAATATTGAGCTCTCTTTTTTCCATTGGTGGCAAAGTCCACACCTGAGAGTCTATGGCCTCAACATATCAAAGCTAATGCTCTTCATTCCCTTGTCCAAGAAGTACTACATGGGCTCAGCCTCTTTGGTCACATCACAATGATTACCTATTCTTAGGCTACGTACAAGGTAGCAGTTCTCGAGTCCCAATCAAATTATGGCTATCCATCGTCGTCCAAGAACTACTGCAGGCCTGATTTAAAACTTCCCTTCTAAGGGGTTATTCCCAATGCGAAATATTGTAGTGAGAGCTCCGATGATGCATGTGGTTTGCAACGTGTTCACTACTTCCACCTAAACTTTTGTGGGAGTCGATGATGCTTGTTGTATCTCACACTGTCTCATGGGACATTAGGTTATGGCTAGCTCTCCCATGTTTTATTTGAGACCAATTTCTATGATCACGACCACGCTTCGCCTCCTAGTCTTCCTCTTCTAGGTCAATTACTCGGGCCATGTTAATGGAGATGAAGCAATTACGAAGCTTGGCTTGCCTAGCCTTAACTTCTTTTTTAGCCTTTGCTAAGAATTTATTCATTGCTCTTCTTGGCAGAGCGAGAGAGTTTTCTAGATTCTTCCAAACCTAAGGGTTCATCTCTCTATGTGGCCATTAACTTGATCAGAATATTGAGCTCTCTTTTTCATTGGTGGCAAAAGTCGACATGAGAATCTATGGCCTCAATATATCAAAGCTAATGGTCTTCGTTCCCTCGTCCAAGAAGTCCTCTTTTGTCACATCACACAATGATTACCTATCCCAAGGCTACTTTTTACAAGGTAGCAATTCTTGAGTCCCAATGAAATTATGGCCGTCCATTCTCGTCCAAGAAGAACTACAGGGATGATATAGAACTTCCCTTCCAAGGGGTTATTCCCAATGTGAAACATATAGTACTGAAAGCTCCCATGCATGTGGTTTGGAACGAGCTCACTCCTTCCACCTGCACTTTTGTGGGGGTCAATGATGGCTGTTGTATCTCACACTGTCTCATGACACATTAGGTTATGTCTAGCGCTCCCATGTTTTATTTGAGACCAATTTCTATGGTCATGCAAAACCATAGTCTGCACATTTCACCTCCCAGTCCTCCTCTTCTAGGTCAATTACTTGGGCCATGATAACGGAGATGGAACAATTACGAAGCTTGGCTTGCCTAGCCTTAACTTCTTTTTTTGCCTTTGCTACTAAGGATTTACTTATTGCTCTTCTTGGCAGAGCGATAGAGTTTTCTAGATTCTTCCAGACATAAGGGTTCATCTCGTTATGTGGCCACCATTAACCTGATCAGAACCTTAAGAATTGAGCTCTCTTTTCCATTGGTGGCAACACATGAGAGTCTACGGCCTCAACATATCAAAGCTAATGCATTGTCTTCATTCCCTCGTCCAAGAAGTACTACATGGGCTCCTCTTTGGTCACATCAGCAGAATGATTTCCGATGTCCCAAGGCTACTTATTACAAGGTAGCAGTTCTCGAGTGTCCCAATCAAATTATGCCCATCCATCCTCGTCCAAGAAGTACTGTAGGCATGACGTAAAACTTCCCTTCCAAGGAGTTATTCCCAATGTGAAACATAGTAGTGAAAGCTCCTCCTATGTATGTGGTTTGGAACGCGTTCACTCCTTCCTACCTGCACTTTTGTGGGAGTTAATCATGGTTGTTGTATCTCACATTGTCTCATGAGACATTAGGTTATGGCTAGCTCTCTCATGTTTTATTTGAGACCAATTTCTATGGTCATGCAAAACCATATTCTGGCACACTTCACCTCCCAGTCTTCCTCTTCTAGGTTAATTACTTGGGCCATGCTAACAGAGGTGGAGCAATTACGAAGCCTGGCTTTGCTAGCCTTAACTTCTTTTTTAGCCTTTGCTAAAGATTTATTTACTGCTCTTCTTGGCAGAGTGAGAGAGTTTTCTAGATTCTTCCAAACCTAAGGGTTCAGATCACTATGTGGCCATTAACTTGATCAGAACCTGAAAAATATTGAGCTCTCTTTTCCATTGGTGTGGCAAAAGTCCACATGAGAGGTCTATGGCCTCAACATATCGAAGCTAATGCTCTTCATTCCCTCGTCCAAGAAGTACTACATGGGCTCCTCGTTGGTCACATCAGAATGATTATTACCGATATCCCAAGGCTACTCACAAGGTAGCAGTTCTTGAGTCCCAATCAAATTATGCCCATCCATCCTCGTCCCAGAAGAACTACAGGCGTGATAAAAAACTTCCCTTCCAAGGGGTTCTTCCCAATGTGAGACATAGTAGTGAAAGCTCCTATGCATGTGGTTTGGAAGAACGAGTTCTTTCCTTCCGCGTGGACTCTTGTGGGAGTCAATGATGGTTGTTGTTTCTCACACTGTCTCATGAGACATTAGGTTACGGCTAGCTCTCCCATGTTTTATTTGAGAGCAATTTCTATGATGATGAGACATTGGGTTATGGCTAGCTCTCCCATGTCTTATTTGAGAGCAATTTCTATGATCATGACCAACCATAGTCTGGCACACTTCAACTCCTCCTAGTTTTCCTCTGCTAGGTCAATTACTCGGTCCATGTCCTCCAGTCCCAATCAAGTTATGCCCATCCATCCTAATCCAAGAAGTACTACAGGCATGATATAAAACTCCCCTCCCCAAGGGGTTATTCCCAATCTGAAACATGAAAAGATGCAGGGGGGAAGAGAGCTTGAGCTCTTGCAAGCACACACACACACTCACAAAACCCTAATAGAGAACACACAAGGTGAGAGGCTGAAAATCTTCTTCTTCTCTACTCTACACTCAACACACCATATACAAAGATAAGAGTACACCATAATATGAAAGGTACTCAACCAATACATACACGGGTTCTCTATAGTGTGAACCCGACTAAATGAGCTGGCGCTATAACTATGCCAGTCTCTAGAGTGGCTGTTACACAGCCTGTCATCCCACTGGCCGCATATCACCCAAGATCTCACCAACCATGCCAGTGGTGTAAGTGTGGGGCCTATCCCCCAGGCGGGTCATCAGTGTCCACCGCCTCACTAGAGCTCGATATCTCAACACTCCCCCTCGAGCTCAACTCCATCTCATGTACACCAAGTGAAGCCCTGAATCTGCGGAGCTTCTCTGTACCCAATGCTTTGGTGAAGATGTCAGCTACCTGATCCTCTGTGCTGACATAAACAAGGTCAAGGTCTCCTGCCAAGGCCTTCTCTCTGACAAAGTGGTAGTGGACCTCTATGTGCTTCGTACGAGCATGAAAGACTGGGTTCCTGGCCAACTGTATACTGCTAATGTTGTCACAGAAAATGACAACTTGTCTATCCACTGATAGACCCAAATCTGCAAGTAGCTTTTTCAACCAAGCTACCTCACATGCTGCCATAGCAGCTCCTCTGTACTCGGCCTCTGTACTCGATAGAGCAACCGTAGGTTGCTTCTTGCTGCTCCAAGTCACAGCAACACTCCCCAAAGAAAACATGAATCCACTGGTAGATCTTCTATCTGAGATACTACCAGCCCAATCAGCATCTGTGTACCCATGTACACATATCTCTGTCCCAGTCTCATAGAATAGTCCACAATGCAAAGTAGACCTCACATACCTCAGTATGCGTCTCACTGCATCCAAATGCGGTTTCCGTGGAACCTGCATAAACTGACTCACCAACCCAACAGCATAGCTCAAATCTGGTCTGGTGATCGTCATGTAGATCAAACTTCCTACTATGCTCCTGTACATAGTAGGATCCTCCAAGATCTCTCCTGAATCTGCACTCAACTTGCCATTCTGATCCAATGGCACAGAAATAGGCTTACAGCCTGTCATACCATACTTGGACAACATGTCCAAGCCATACTGTCTTTGCAGTAATCCAATACTATGTGGTGACCTAATCACCTCAATGCCTAAGAAATATCTGAGCTCCCCCAGATCCTTCATCTCAAACTTCTGTCTTAGCAAGATCTTTACATCAAAGATCTCTGCATCATGGTCCCCCGTAATGATCAAGTCATCTACATAGATGACAACAAGCACAACTCCTCTATCACCATGTCTCACATACAATGAGAAATCTGCATTGGCTACATGAAAGCCAATATTGACAAGATATTCAGAAATCTTGTCAGACCATGCTCTTGGTGCTTGCTTTAAGCCATACAAGGCTTTCTTCAACCTGCAAACATGCTCGGGGTGACCCACATTCTCATAACCAGGTGGCTGCAACATATACACCTCTTCTTGCAAATCCCCATGCAAGAATGCATTCTTTACATCCATCTGATGTAAAGACCATTTCTTTGACGCAGCCACCACTGCTATCACAACTCTCACCGTTGCCATCTTGGCAACTGGGCTGAAAGTTTCCTCATAATCAATCCCATATGTCTGCGCATATCCTTTGGCTACCAATCTAGCCTTGTACCTGTTTATGCTCCCATCACTGTTATGTTTAACTTTGTACACCCACTTGCATCCAATGGCATTCTTGCCTTCTGGCAATTGCACTAAATCCCAAGTTTCATTTCCATAAAGTGCATCCATCTCCTCATCCATAGCTTTCTCCCAATTCACATTTCCAACAGCCTCATCAATGCATGTGGGTTCAACAACCTGCACAACCTTTGCCATATATGCATAGTGATGTGCCACATAACCATCATATGTAAATCTCTGCACAGGGTTCTTCACTCTCCCTGATCTTCGCAGCTTTTCATTCATGGCTTCCATAGCCTTCTTTACACCAGGTGTTCTCATAGCTGGGATCCCAAGCTCCTCATCAAGGCTCATATCTGAGCCACTAGACTCTCCATCAACATGAGAATGCCCTGCAGAAATGTCAGGCATACCAAGGGGCTCAACCACTTTCTCTTTTCCTTTACGTGATGTACTAATCATATTTGCAGGGCTGGTATTATGACGCAGCCTGCCACTCCATGGTCTATCAGCAGACCCACTAGATGAGGACTCTCCTGGTCCACTCAAAGACTGTGATTGCTGACCTGCATTCTGTGCAACCACACTTCCACTCACATCAGCCCCAATAGCTTCTTTTTCAGCAGCATACCAGCTGCTCATCTCATCAAAGACAACATCCCTGCTTACCCTCAACTCACGTGTAGCAGGGTTATAACACCTGTATCCCTTTTGCTCAAGGGAATATCCAATAAACACACATTTTTCAGCTTTCGGATCCAGCTTGGTTCTCAGCTCATCTGGCACATGCACATATGCAATGCATCCAAAAACTTTCAGATGAGACAAATCTGGTTTTCTGCCAGTAAACCTCTCCTCTGGAGTTACATCATGTATGGCTGCAGTTGGAGTCCTGTTCATGATGTATACTGCTGTAGAAACAGCCTCAGCCCAATAGCAATGCGGCATATTCTTCTCTTCCATTAATGCTCGCGCAATCTCAGCAATGTGCCTGTTTTTCCGCTCAGCAACTCCATTTTGCTGCGGAGTATATCTGCATGTGAACTGTCTCCGAATACCATTCTTCTTCAAGAATTCAGAGAACTCATTGGAGAAGTACTCTCCCCCTCCATCCGACCTTAGGCACTTGACATATTTTCCTGTTTGCTTTTCAACCAAAACTCTGAAATTCTGAAAGTGAGTGAACACCTCACTCTTCTCCTTCATGAAATATACCCACACTTTCCTTGTGTGGTCATCAATGAAAGTGACATAGTACCTGCAGCCTCCCATAGACACGGTCTTCGTAGGACCCCATACATCTGAATGCACAACATCTAGTGCATTTCTGCTCACATATCTGTTACGTGGAAACACATGCTTTGTTTGCTTCCCAAATTGGCATGCTTCACATATTTTCTGCATACCTTCCACTTTAAATTTTGGCAGCCCTGTCACGATTCCTTTTGTCTGCATAGACTTCAATCTCTGAACATTCACATGTCCAATTCTTTTATGCCATATGTCTATGTCTGCAACAACTCCTGACCCATTTGCAAACATCGCAGCACTCATTTCAGGCATGTCTACATTCAACGTAAACATTCTGCCCACTCTGTTGCCTTTTGCAACCAACCTGCACTTGTCTTTAAAGTCTTCGACATAACACCCATCAGGGTTAAACCTAACCTGCAAACCCTGCTCAATCATCTGGCCAACTGAAACCAGATTCTTTGTTATGTTCGGTACATGAAGTACATCTGCAAGGTACTTCACTTTGCCATCCTGCATAGACAATGGCACATCTCCAACGTGGGCAATTGGATGAGCCGTGTCATCCCCTGTTTCCACAAAACCTGGTCTTTCCGGGTTTTTCATCTCCTTGAACCACTCACCATGACTTGTCATGTGGTTCGAAGCGCCTGAATCCACATACCATACATTATCTTTTTGTGCTGCATCCACATTTTCAGACATGGCATTCACGACATGCTGCATAACAAACAACCTTTCATTATCCTCATTATTTCTGCTTGAGGATGCATAGTTGTTTTGCTGCACTTTCCCATTTTGCATGTCAGCCTGCTTCTTATAACATTCTGACTGCACATGTCCAGGCTTACCACAATAATAGCATTCACGTGCATCATTATATTGCCTGTGAGATCCCCCTGTTCCCATCGAGCAACAGATTCGGGGTACTGGCAGCGGAAGTAGCGCTTCTCGCGCGGGACAGGGGTCCCACACTCGGGGCCTCGCCCACGGATATCCGGATAAGAGACTAATCCGTCGGTTGTTCCAAAACCGAACCCGGAAAAACTTCCTTTACCGGAAAGCACGGGCGATTCCACCAGGATAACTTTTTTCTCTAACGTAGTCAAGATCATTTCTGATCGAGATGATCCGATTACATCTATAAGATACTTAGTCAGTTCAAGGAAGAAACTTGCACTTGGATCATTGGGATCAACGCTTTTTTCCCCATTCAAGAGGCACAGCCGTTGATTCCTATCCATAGAACAGTTTCTGTCTGGGATTTATTTTTTTTTTCTATCGTAAAAACAAAAGTTTGAGTCTCGATTTATGGATCCATCAGTCCAGCCTAACCCCATCCGATCCCATGGGTTAGCCAACCGCCCAACCACTGTAGTGATGGGATCCAATTTGGAGTTTGGTTAGGTTTTGTCCCGGGTACCAAGGAAAAGAGTTCCAAGGCCCCCTAGCCGGAATTTCATGCAAACATAAAACTAGCCACACCACTTACACACCCAATATGAAAATTGCCTTTTTCTTAGCATCAGCTAACTTTAAAACAATCCTTTAATGAAACCATAGTACCACTGATCACAATCTCCCAATTTATCCAGTTGATTCATAATTTCCCATCATTCCTTCATCAGAGTATCTATGGCATCATTGGCAACTAGAACACTCACCACCTGTCCACACAGAGGCCGTTTCCATAGTTCCTAGCCCATAATACTCGGCAATATAATCACTTATCAAGATGGACTCTCGTTGAAGATCAGCAAGATCAACCAACAGATCCATATAAAAGAGCCATGGACTCATCCGTTGAGGACCAGCAAGGTCAGTCAACCAGATCCATGCCCGGTTTCACAAAACAACTCTTACTCCTTGTTCCAATATCTTCCTCGACGCACGCGTGGGTATCCTAGGCGACCCAGAGCCCGAGCACCGTATGGTCAGCACCCTCTAGGATCCTTCGCAGGTGACCTAGCGCTTCACTCATAGGCCGCTTCCTTGGTCCCTCATCCACCGTACCGGAAGCTCACCATTTTAATCGAACCGAGGCTGGTCAAGACCTCGGTCGACCTTGCTACGCGAGACGTCCTCCATTGACTCTCCGTCAGCAGTTGCAACTTTATCAGTTAGGTCCCCACGACCTTAATCACAAGACGGTCAAAATGCTCCCCCAGCATTCTTGACATAAAACAGCCATTTACAAACAGCATTTACAAACAGTTTACAAATACAGTTTCTATATTAACTCTCATTTTTCCACATTATCCCTCATTAATCCACATTACTTATTCCACATTCCATGTATATGTGTACTCATCCAATCACCTCCTTTTCCATCTCTTCACTTCAGATTCCTTCACATCACATATCATATATTCACATCCATATCCACATCCATACATCCACATCCACATCCACATTCACATCCATACATCCACATCTACATGCTTATCTCCATTTTCACATCCTCATTTATACATCCACATCCCATATCCACATTCATACATACACATCCATATCCACATCCACATCCACATCCACATTCACATCCATGCATCCACATCTACATGCTTACCTCCATTTTCACATCCTCATTTATACATCCACATCCCATATCCACATTCATACATACACATCCATACATCCACATCTACATCCACATACATACATACATCCACATCCACATTCCACATTCACATCTATACATCCACATCTACATTCACATTCACATGCATCCACATCCACATTCCCATACATCCACATCTATACATCCACATTCCACATTCACATCTACATTCACATTCACATACATGCATCCACATCTACATGCTTACCTCCATTTTCACATCCTCATTTATACATCCACATCCCATATCCACATTCATACATACACATCCATACATCCACATCTACATCCACATACATACATACATCCACATCCACATTCCACATTCACATCTATACATCCACATCTACATTCACATTCACATGCATCCACATCCACATTCCCATACATCCACATCTATACATCCACATTCCACATTCACATCTACATTCACATTCACATACATGCATCCACATCTACATGCTTACCTCCATTTTCACATCCTCATTTATACATCCACATCCCATATCCACATTCATACATACACATCCATACATCCACATCTACATCCACATACATACATACATCCACATTCACATCTATACATCCACATCTACATTCACATTCACATACATCCACATCCACATGCTTATCTCCATTTTCACATCCTCATTTATACATCCACATCCCATATCCACATTCATACATACACATCCATACATCCACATCTACATCCACATACATACATACATCCACATTCACATCTATACATCCACATCTACATTCACATTCACATACATCCACATCCACATTCCCATACATCCACATCTATACATCCACATTCCACATTCACATCTACATTCACATTCACATACATCCACATCTACATTCACATTCACATACATCCACATTCCCATTCCCATTCACATCTATACATCCACATCTACATCCACATACATACATACATCCTTTTTCACATTCCCATTTATATAACCCCATATACCTTCACATCTAATCTTTTACATCACATCCATTCTCGCCCTATCACAACCCATATACATCTTATCCTATCACATACACTTCTTACCTCATCCCCCCATACACATCTTAATTCATCTTATCACATCCTAACTTATTTCATAAGCATCTTATCACCTCTTATCACACCTCTTATCACATCCTATCACTTTCCATACGCATCTTATCAATTCTTATCACATCTCATACACCTCTTATCACATCTTATCACATTTCATATCTTTAAAAAAAAAAAAGAGAATTCTTTTATTTGATATAAGATTTCTCTACACATTTATTTATACATAAATTCCATTTAAGGAGACTAACACTTTCGAAATTAAAATCAATCTTTTATGCATCTTCTTATGCATGATTTCAATTTGGTAGGGAATTATACTTTTAGAATAAAAGAATTTCTCTTATGCATCTAAGTTAAGCATAAAATCCATTTATGAGGAAAATCATACTTTTAGTATAA
Source organism: Cibotium barometz (assembly GCF_041138505.1). Taxonomy (NCBI): domain Eukaryota; kingdom Viridiplantae; phylum Streptophyta; class Polypodiopsida; order Cyatheales; family Cibotiaceae; genus Cibotium; species Cibotium barometz. The sequence continues at coordinate 888,557 of NC_141105.1, read as the reverse complement.
AAAGAATATCTTTTATGCATACCTATATGCATGAAATCCAATATGATAAAAGTAACACTTTTGATATAAAATTTTTTCCTTTATGCATACTTCTATGCATGAAAATTAAAAATGATAAAAGTAACACTTTTGATATAAAAATTTTCCTTTATGCATACTTCTATGCATGAAAATTAAAAATGATAAAAGTAACACTTTTGATATAAAAATTTTCTTTTATGCATACTTTTATGTATGAAATAAAAATGATAAAAGTAACACTTTTGATATAAAAATTTATCCATTATGCATACTTCTATGCATGAAAATAAAAATGGTAAAAATAACACTTTTGATATAAAAATTTATCCTTTATGCATAATATTAAAATTCAATTTCTCCATGATTATAATGAAATTCTTTCAATTAATCTAGGATGATGATTCCTAGAATATGGTAGGAAGTCCTCTTTTTATGCTTTGAATGAAAATTTTTTTATGCATAATTTTTATAAAAATTTTGCCATAGCTCCGCTGCTATGACTGATAAATCTCAATTTTTCTAAGGGATAAAGCTTATCATTAAGGAAATAATTAAAATGATTCTCTAATTGGATCCTTAATCCATAATGGATTGAATCATCAATATACATAAACTAAAAGCATAAGAAAAAGACATTAATTTGGCCTCAAGCATAGCTTAATCTTGGGTTAAGGAAAAGCTTTATGAAAAGCTTGATTTGGATTGAGAATGGGTCATGAGTATGACCATTTCTTGAGTGAGAGAGAGAATTTACATAAGAATCATTAGAATTTAAACATAAATGAAAATTAACTTCAATAGCATTTATTAAATTATGTAACTCTTCACTACTATTCAAACTTCAATAGCATTTAAAAAAAACCATACCAATTAAACTTCTCAAGCTTGAGAGGGGTTGAGAAGAGAGAAACATTGAGAAATTATAGAAAGATGAATATTCACTAATTACCTTACAACTTGCTTGATTCTTTGTTCACGGTAGAGGCCCCCAACCAATCAATTGGTTAAGTATGTTGATGGAGCCACTAATGGGGATTGAAGAAAGAGGGAAGCTCCAAAAACTAGTGAATTATTAAATGAATTCACAGTTCTTGGCTTAGGTGGAGTAGAGTAACGATGCATAAACACTAACTATTTTTCAACAAGGGGGAGGCTTCTATTTATAGGAAAAATTGAGCTCCTAACCAAACAAACTGATTCTAGAATTTTCTAAATCAGTTTGGTCAATATTTGACCATTTTTAGGTCAGTTAAGCTAACTTTTTGGAACTAGACTTGAATGAGGAGAGAGGAGAGATGAAATATCTCAATTTTTATGAGTTTAAAACTCATTCAAGCATGTGAAATATGCACCTCCTTTAAAGAACTCCCCTTCCTTACATATGTGTCATAATGGAATCATTTTAATATTGCTCATAGTTTTTTTACTAATAAACCTTGTACATTTTCAACTCTTCATCTTATGTGAAATATGCACCTCCTTTAAAGAACTCCCCTTCCTTACATATGTGTCATAATGGAATCATTTTAATATTGCTCATAGTTTTTTTACTAATAAACCTTGTACATTTTCAACTCTTCATCTTATGTGAGCATTTAAGGGACTCCCCTTCCTTACATATGTGTCATAATAAAATCATTATACCCAAAATATCTCATATTTTTAATATTGCACATAGTTTTTTACTAATAAATCTTGTACATTTTCAACTCTTCACCTCATGTGAGCATTTACTCATTTTTGGGTATTTTCTTTTTACAAGTTTGATTTATCTCCTCCCTACACATGGATTGATGCTATTGGTCCATAGGAACCTTAATTGGACCATAGTCTAAAGATTTCTGAAAATCTAGACCCTTAGGCTAAGGTTCTTTATACCTATTTTCAATTAATTCCAATTGCACATTGGAAAATTCTTTTTGAATTTCTATTTCAGGGGAACTCATCTGAATTAGAAGAGATATTTTTCTATCCAAAAATATTCAAAATCTGAATATTCTCTCTCTAGAATATTTTTCTCTCTCTAGGCTAAAACAGATAGAAACAAGGTCTTTATATTTCTGAAGAGGGATTGATTACAGGGAAAGATACTAGACATCAAAAAGGGGGTGGGGGAGGAATCTTACATTCTACCCCACTTAAAAAATGCGAGATGTCCTCATCTCGCAAACTGGGATAATTTCGCAAGATGCACGAATATGAGACTTAAAGAAAATTTTTAATCAAGATTAACCACCAAGAAACGTCTTAAAGAGAGCAAGATTCAAAATAAGAACAAGATTTAAACTCTATTCATTCTCGGAACTTATACAGTAAAGATAGAAGAACTCTTTACACTTCCATAAGCCCGTCCATCATATGATCACAAAAGCAGTCCTCACAAGCTGCACAAGTATAAGGTAACTCATCTATGGGAATAATTCTGTTGGTTATTGCTGCACCTATCTCAGTGGTATGAGGTGATCTAACAAAAGGACCTCTGAGAGGCAAGCCAAAAACGGGGTAAAGGCATATCTTCTCATGAGGAAGAAAACACGCCAATAAGAAGACCCGCTCAGAAAACCCAGGATGCCTTGATCTCATGACGCAGTAGTATCGGGGACCCAAACCCAAGGCTTCAATAACCATGGCCAAGCGGACATTGTTGCGAAAGTGCTGCTGACCCCAGGGTGTTACCCTAGTTATGTCTTGATAGGTCCGCCATTTGGTCTGCGCTACAGAAGTTCCCAAGTGAGGGAAAAGTGAGCGCTCATACTGTTCTATAAAATCCTTCTTCACAGACTCACTTGCGTCTTGAAGGTGAGGAATCATTATGGATAAAACTAATTCTTGTTGCCAAGCCATGAAGGAGATTAGGAAGAAAGGAGATCGATGGGAGTAAGATTACTGTGAGCGACAAGTAAAAGTTACGACTTATATAAAGGAAGGAGCTAGCGTAACTTAGAAGCCAACGGTAGCTTGCCACTGAAGTTTTACCGTCTTTCCATGATTTGGGTTTGGCACAATTTTCTATAGAAGGCATTAAGAACTTTGAGATGAGGAGATAAAAGAAGCTCGTAAGCTAAGTCACTTACTTTCTTTGAAGTCAGATAAGGCTCACAATATCTGGGGGATAACTTCTTAAACTCCCCAATAGATAAAGAACTTCTTTTGTGCCGTACTCGAATGAAGACCAAAACCTTGGTATCCAAAACACCAATTTTCACTTCTGAACTCATTGTTCTGAATCCTTAAAACAGCGTGACTCCTGAGAAGTATTCTAGGGAAAGGGTCTTCCTTTTTTTAAACAGAATCTTTCTTTTATTTTTGAGAGGGAATAATTTTAAGATAAAAAAGGGAGATTCTTACTCCTGTATGCCTCGAAGGCTGGGGAGGAATCTTACATTCTACCCCACTTAAAAAAGTGTGAGATGTCCTCATCTCGCCAAGTAGAGGACAACTCTTTTTCTTAAGATCCAATTTATTCTAGGGTTCCTTATATTCTGGTCAACCCAACAGAATACGGGATAAATATCCCTTATATAGAACTCATCATTAAATAAATTCATTTCAGATCATATCATTCATATCTTTAACACGATAATGGTCCATCATCAGATCGAAATTTTTTCTTTCTGAACATTCCTCCACGGGAATTTCAGTCAAGCAAGTTTTCAATTTGTCATCCCTTAACTTGATATACCGAGTCAAGTGTTAACAGTAGTACTTTGACAGCACAATCCACTAATCTCATAGTGATTTGTTGAAATCATTATCATCATTTATCATTACAGGGACTCGTCCCATTCATCCTCATTGCGGTTTTGCTCAAGTTATTATATTTCAACTAAATTTCAAAAATCATCATTTTTCAATCAGAATCCCAATCAATTCATCAGTTCCCAAACAGAATTAAAAATCATATCAACCACATTCAAATTCATCATCTGGATAGCATTAACGCTTATAATTTCAAGTCTTAGATTTACTCGTATATACTGTCAGTAAAGAGCTGCAGTTATACTCTCGGTATATACGGATAGTCACGGCCCTTGGAATTATAAGGTAAATACCATCATGTCTAGGCCTCAAGCAAGCCAAGGATTCTATATAATTGCGGTACTTCCATCTGAAGACCCAATTACCAAATTACGAATTTCAATTTGAATTTCAAATTGTATGAATTATATCACACAATTACAACCTTTTTGTGTTTCTTGATAAATTTCTGACCTATTTGTCTTCTCAATTGATCTTTATTAACCAAATGCTCTGATACCAACTGTGAGATCCCCCTGTTCCCATCGAGCAACAGATTCGGGGTACTGGCAGCGGAAGTAGCGCTTCTCGCGCGGGACAGGGGTCCCACACTCGGGGCCTCGCCCACGGATATCCGGATAAGAGACTAATCCGTCGGTTGTTCCAAAACCGAACCCGGAAAAACTTCCTTTACCGGAAAGCACGGGCGATTCCACCAGGATAACTTTTTTCTCTAACGTAGTCAAGATCATTTCTGATCGAGATGATCCGATTACATCTATAAGATACTTAGTCAGTTCAAGGAAGAAACTTGCACTTGGATCATTGGGATCAACGCTTTTTTCCCCATTCAAGAGGCACAGCCGTTGATTCCTATCCATAGAACAGTTTCTGTCCGGGATTTATTTTTTTTTTCTATCGTAAAAACAAAAGTTTGAGTCTCGATTTATGGATCCATCAGTCCAGCCTAACCCCATCCGATCCCATGGGTTAGCCAACCGCCCAACCACTGTAGTGATGGGATCCAATTTGGAATTTGGTTAGGTTTTGTCCCGGGTACCAAGGAAAAGAGTTCCAAGGCCCCCTAGCCGGAATTTCATGCAAACATAAAACTAGCCACACCACTTACACACCCAATATGAAAATTGCCTTTTTCTTAGCATCAGCTAACTTTAAAACAATCCTTTAATGAAACCATAGTACCACTGATCACAATCTCCCAATTTATCCAGTTGATTCATAATTTCCCATCATTCCTTCATCAGAGTATCTATGGCATCATTGGCAACTAGAACACTCACCACCTGTCCACACAGAGGCCGTTTCCATAGTTCCTAGCCCATAATACTCGGCAATATAATCACTTATCAAGATGGACTCTCGTTGAAGATCAGCAAGATCAACCAACAGATCCATATAAAAGAGCCATGGACTCATCCGTTGAGGACCAGCAAGGTCAGTCAACCAGATCCATGCCCGGTTTCACAAAACAACTCTTACTCCTTGTTCCAATATCTTCCTCGACGCACGCGTGGGTATCCTAGGCGACCCAGAGCCCGAGCACCGTATGGTCAGCACCCTCTAGGATCCTTCGCAGGTGACCTAGCGCTTCACTCATAGGCCGCTTCCTTGGTCCCTCATCCACCGTACCGGAAGCTCACCATTTTAATCGAACCGAGGCTGGTCAAGACCTCGGTCGACCTTGCTACGCGAGACGTCCTCCATTGACTCTCCGTCAGCAGTTGCAACTTTATCAGTTAGGTCCCCACGACCTTAATCACAAGACGGTCAAAATGCTCCCCCAGCATTCTTGACATAAAACAGCCATTTACAAATAGCATTTACAAACAGTTTACAAATACAGTTTCTATATTAACTCTCATTTTTCCACATTATCCCTCATTAATCCACATTACTTATTCCACATTCCATGTATATGTGTACTCATCCAATCACCTCCTTTTCCATCTCTTCACTTCAGATTCCTTCACATCACATATCATATATTCACATCCATATCCACATCCATACATCCACATCCACATCCACATTCACATCCATACATCCACATCTACATGCTTATCTCCATTTTCACATCCTCATTTATACATCCACATCCCATATCCACATTCATACATACACATCCATATCCACATCCACATCCACATCCACATTCACATCCATGCATCCACATCTACATGCTTACCTCCATTTTCACATCCTCATTTATACATCCACATCCCATATCCACATTCATACATACACATCCATACATCCACATCTACATCCACATACATACATACATCCACATCCACATTCCACATTCACATCTATACATCCACATCTACATTCACATTCACATGCATCCACATCCACATTCCCATACATCCACATCTATACATCCACATTCCACATTCACATCTACATTCACATTCACATACATGCATCCACATCTACATGCTTACCTCCATTTTCACATCCTCATTTATACATCCACATCCCATATCCACATTCATACATACACATCCATACATCCACATCTACATCCACATACATACATACATCCACATCCACATTCCACATTCACATCTATACATCCACATCTACATTCACATTCACATGCATCCACATCCACATTCCCATACATCCACATCTATACATCCACATTCCACATTCACATCTACATTCACATTCACATACATGCATCCACATCTACATGCTTACCTCCATTTTCACATCCTCATTTATACATCCACATCCCATATCCACATTCATACATACACATCCATACATCCACATCTACATCCACATACATACATACATCCACATTCACATCTATACATCCACATCTACATTCACATTCACATACATCCACATCCACATGCTTATCTCCATTTTCACATCCTCATTTATACATCCACATCCCATATCCACATTCATACATACACATCCATACATCCACATCTACATCCACATACATACATACATCCACATTCACATCTATACATCCACATCTACATTCACATTCACATACATCCACATCCACATTCCCATACATCCACATCTATACATCCACATTCCACATTCACATCTACATTCACATTCACATACATCCACATCTACATTCACATTCACATACATCCACATTCCCATTCCCATTCACATCTATACATCCACATCTACATCCACATACATACATACATCCTTTTTCACATTCCCATTTATATAACCCCATATACCTTCACATCTAATCTTTTACATCACATCCATTCTCGCCCTATCACAACCCATATACATCTTATCCTATCACATACACTTCTTACCTCATCCCCCCATACACATCTTAATTCATCTTATCACATCCTAACTTATTTCATAAGCATCTTATCACCTCTTATCACACCTCTTATCACATCCTATCACTTTCCATACGCATCTTATCAATTCTTATCACATCTCATACACCTCTTATCACATCTTATCACATTTCATATCTTTAAAAAAAAAAAAGAGAATTCTTTTATTTGATATAAGATTTCTCTACACATTTATTTATACATAAATTCCATTTAAGGAGACTAACACTTTCGAAATTAAAATCAATCTTTTATGCATCTTCTTATGCATGATTTCAATTTGGTAGGGAATTATACTTTTAGAATAAAAGAATTTCTCTTATGCATCTAAGTTAAGCATAAAATCCATTTATGAGGAAAATCATACTTTTAGTATAAAAAGAATATCTTTTATGCATACCTATATGCATGAAATCCAATATGATAAAAGTAACACTTTTGATATAAAATTTTTTCCTTTATGCATACTTCTATGCATGAAAATTAAAAATGATAAAAGTAACACTTTTGATATAAAAATTTTCCTTTATGCATACTTCTATGCATGAAAATTAAAAATGATAAAAGTAACACTTTTGATATAAAAATTTTCTTTTATGCATACTTTTATGTATGAAATAAAAATGATAAAAGTAACACTTTTGATATAAAAATTTATCCATTATGCATACTTCTATGCATGAAAATAAAAATGGTAAAAATAACACTTTTGATATAAAAATTTATCCTTTATGCATAATATTAAAATTCAATTTCTCCATGATTATAATGAAATTCTTTCAATTAATCTAGGATGATGATTCCTAGAATATGGTAGGAAGTCCTCTTTTTATGCTTTGAATGAAAATTTTTTTATGCATAATTTTTATAAAAATTTTGCCATAGCTCCGCTGCTATGACTGATAAATCTCAATTTTTCTAAGGGATAAAGCTTATCATTAAGGAAATAATTAAAATGATTCTCTAATTGGATCCTTAATCCATAATGGATTGAATCATCAATATACATAAACTAAAAGCATAAGAAAAAGACATTAATTTGGCCTCAAGCATAGCTTAATCTTGGGTTAAGGAAAAGCTTTATGAAAAGCTTGATTTGGATTGAGAATGGGTCATGAGTATGACCATTTCTTGAGTGAGAGAGAGAATTTACATAAGAATCATTAGAATTTAAACATAAATGAAAATTAACTTCAATAGCATTTATTAAATTATGTAACTCTTCACTACTATTCAAACTTCAATAGCATTTAAAAAAAACCATACCAATTAAACTTCTCAAGCTTGAGAGGGGTTGAGAAGAGAGAAACATTGAGAAATTATAGAAAGATGAATATTCACTAATTACCTTACAACTTGCTTGATTCTTTGTTCACGGTAGAGGCCCCCAACCAATCAATTGGTTAAGTATGTTGATGGAGCCACTAATGGGGATTGAAGAAAGAGGGAAGCTCCAAAAACTAGTGAATTATTAAATGAATTCACAGTTCTTGGCTTAGGTGGAGTAGAGTAACGATGCATAAACACTAACTATTTTTCAACAAGGGGGAGGCTTCTATTTATAGGAAAAATTGAGCTCCTAACCAAACAAACTGATTCTAGAATTTTCTAAATCAGTTTGGTCAATATTTGACCATTTTTAGGTCAGTTAAGCTAACTTTTTGGAACTAGACTTGAATGAGGAGAGAGGAGAGATGAAATATCTCAATTTTTATGAGTTTAAAACTCATTCAAGCATGTGAAATATGCACCTCCTTTAAAGAACTCCCCTTCCTTACATATGTGTCATAATGGAATCATTTTAATATTGCTCATAGTTTTTTTACTAATAAACCTTGTACATTTTCAACTCTTCATCTTATGTGAAATATGCACCTCCTTTAAAGAACTCCCCTTCCTTACATATGTGTCATAATGGAATCATTTTAATATTGCTCATAGTTTTTTTACTAATAAACCTTGTACATTTTCAACTCTTCATCTTATGTGAGCATTTAAGGGACTCCCCTTCCTTACATATGTGTCATAATAAAATCATTATACCCAAAATATCTCATATTTTTAATATTGCACATAGTTTTTTACTAATAAATCTTGTACATTTTCAACTCTTCACCTCATGTGAGCATTTACTCATTTTTGGGTATTTTCTTTTTACAAGTTTGATTTATCTCCTCCCTACACATGGATTGATGCTATTGGTCCATAGGAACCTTAATTGGACCATAGTCTAAAGATTTCTGAAAATCTAGACCCTTAGGCTAAGGTTCTTTATACCTATTTTCAATTAATTCCAATTGCACATTGGAAAATTCTTTTTGAATTTCTGTTTCAGGGGAACTCATCTGAATTAGAAGAGATATTTTTCTATCCAAAAATATTCAAAATCTGAATATTCTCTCTCTAGAATATTTTTCTCTCTCTAGGCTAAAACAGATAGAAACAAGGTCTTTATATTTCTGAAGAGGGATTGATTACAGGGAAAGATACTAGACATCAAAAAGGGGGTGGGGGAGGAATCTTACATTGCCTTTGCCAATTTCCACGGCCTCTTTGACTCCCCCTGCCTCTGAATTTGCCTCTTCCACCTGCGTGTTGTTGTTGTTGTTGATTCTGGGACTGTTGTTGTTGCTGCCTGCTGCTGGCCATAATTCTGATTACCTGTTCGGCCACCTCCTTGACCGCGTCCACGGCCTCCTCTACCTCGTCCTCTTCCTGAACTCGTGTAGAAGGCCTGTTGCTCTGAGCTGTTTTTGCTTTGTGAAGACTGTTGGTCTTCACCCAAGCTCTTCTCTTCGATAATCAGCATAGACACCAAATCTGTAAAGTTGGGAATGTTTTCCCGAGTCTGAATAGACGTCTTGAACGCCTTGTATTGTGGCCCGAGACCACGTAGACAGACTTCCACCTTGTCATCATCATCTACTGACACACCAATAGATGCAAGGGATTCCACAATACCCTTTATCTTCAACGCATAGTCATTCACAGACATGCTCTTTTTCTCCACAGTATGAAGTTCATTCTTCAACTGTATCTTACGTGCCTTGGTATTTGTTTCATACAGCTTTACCAAGGTGTCCCACGCCTCCTTGGGGGACTTGGCATCCTGAATGTGCCCAATCATGGTGTCCTGTATACTAATGGAGAGCCAATACATAACCTTCCTGGCTCCTTGGTTCCAGTCTTTAAATTCTTTCACATCTGCAGCAGTCGGATTTATATCCGGTATCTCCGGTGCCTCTTCATGCTCACCTTCTATGTAGTCCCAATAGCCTTTTCCCATAAGGAAATTCGTCAACCTGAACCTCCAAGCATGGAAGTTATTCTTATCCAGCTTCTCAGCCACAATCTGTGTTATGCCATCATTAGACATCTTGCCAAACACACAATTTTACCAGAAACTGCACTCTGGTTTTTCTGCACAACCTGCAGTATTTTCTGCACAGCGGTACTGTAGTACTCAAATGTCACAACCAGTGACTTCAATGATACATACACCCAATGGCAACTGTAGACCTCTTTGCAGCACCCACAGTGTCTGCACAGTCAATCTGTCTTCCTGCAGTTCTTAAAACAGAGTTCTGCAGAGAATCGATGACTTACCCGCAGTGCTCGAAATCGCCTGCTTTCTGAAAAACGGAGGTCCGGACGCGCCCGAAACGCGTTTTTGGCCCGGACTGTATAGTTTCCCTATAGCTCCACTCCCGCGAAGAAAGCTCCTCAATCGGAGATCGTTTGCCGGTGCCTCCTGTAGAGCTCCCGACAAGGGTGTAGTCACCAACACAATAGGGAAGAGTAGTTGAAGCTCTTACCCTCGTACCGCTTCCTGTGGTTCTCTTGCTTGCAGCTCAGCCCTTAGCACGAACCAGGCTCTTCTTCTTCTCTACTCTACACTCAACACACCATATACAAAGATAAGAGTACACCATAATATGAAAGGTACTCAACCAATACATACACGGGTTCTCTATAGTGTGAACCCGACTAAATGAGCTGGCGCTATAACTATGCCAGTCTCTAGAGTGGCTGTCACACAGCCTGTCATCCCACTGGCCGCATATCACCCAAGATCTCACCAACCATGCCAGTGGTGTAAGTGTGGGGCCTATCCCCCAGGCGGGTCATCAGTGTCCACCGCCTCACTAGAGCTCGATATCTCAACAAAACATAGTAGTGAAAGCTCCTATACATGTGGTCTAGAACGAGTTCACTCCTTCCACCTGCACTTTTGTGGGAGTCAATGATGGTTGTTGTATCTCACGCTACCTCATGAGACATTAGGTTATAGCGAGCTCTCTTATGTTTTATTTGAGACCAATTTCTATGGTCATGCTGGCATGCTTCACCTCCGAGTCTTCCTCTTATAGGTCGATTGCTTGGGCCATGTTAACGGAGATGGAGCAAGTACGAAGCTTGGCTTTCCTAACCTTAACTTCTTTTTTAGCCTTTGCTCTACTAAGGATTTATTTCTTGCTCTTCTTTGGCAGAGCGAGAGAGTTTTCTAGATTCTTCCAAACCTAAGGGTTCATCTCTCTATGCGGCCGTTAACTTGATTAGAACCTTAAGAATATTGAGCTCTCTTTTTTCCATTGGTGGCAAAGTCCACACCTGAGAGTCTATGGCCTCAACATATCAAAGCTAATGCTCTTCATTCCCTTGTCCAAGAAGTACTACATGGGCTCAGCCTCTTTGGTCACATCACAATGATTACCTATTCTTAGGCTACGTACAAGGTAGCAGTTCTCGAGTCCCAATCAAATTATGGCTATCCATCGTCGTCCAAGAACTACTGCAGGCCTGATTTAAAACTTCCCTTCTAAGGGGTTATTCCCAATGCGAAATATTGTAGTGAGAGCTCCGATGATGCATGTGGTTTGCAATGTGTTCACTACTTCCACCTGAACTTTTGTGGGAGTCGATGATGCTTGTTGTATCTCACACTGTCTCATGAGACATTAGGTTATGGCTAGCTCTCCCATGTTTTATTTGAGACCAATTTCTATGATCACGACCACGCTTCGCCTCCTAGTCTTCCTCTTCTAGGTCAATTACTCGGGCCATGTTAATGGAGATGAAGCAATTACGAAGCTTGGCTTGCCTAGCCTTAACTTCTTTTTTAGCCTTTGCTAAGAATTTATTCATTGCTCTTCTTGGCAGAGCGAGAGAGTTTTCTAGATTCTTCCAAACCTAAGGGTTCATCTCTCTATGTGGCCATTAACTTGATCAGAATATTGAGCTCTCTTTTTCATTGGTGGCAAAAGTCGACATGAGAATCTATGGCCTCAATATATCAAAGCTAATGGTCTTCGTTCCCTCGTCCAAGAAGTCCTCTTTTGTCACATCACACAATGATTACCTATCCCAAGGCTACTTTTTACAAGGTAGCAGTTCTTGAGTCCCAATCAAATTATGGCCGTCCATTCTCGTCCAAGAAGAACTACAGGGATGATATAGAACTTCCCTTCCAAGGGGTTATTCCCAATGTGAAACATATAGTACTGAAAGCTCCCATGCATGTGGTTTGGAACGAGCTCACTCCTTCCACCTGCACTTTTGTGGGGGTCAATGATGGCTGTTGTATCTCACACTGTCTCATGACACATTAGGTTATGTCTAGCGCTCCCATGTTTTATTTGAGACCAATTTCTATGGTCATGCAAAACCATAGTCTGCACATTTCACTTCCCAGTCCTCCTCTTCTAGGTCAATTACTTGGGCCATGATAACGGAGATGGAACAATTACGAAGCTTGGCTTGCCTAGCCTTAACTTCTTTTTTTGCCTTTGCCAGTAAGGATTTACTTATTGCTCTTCTTGGCAGAGCGATAGAGTTTTCTAGATTCTTCCAGACATAAGGGTTCATCTCGTTATGTGGCCACCATTAACCTGATCAGAACCTTAAGAATTGAGCTCTCTTTTCCATTGGTGGCAACACATGAGAGTCTACGGCCTCAACATATCAAAGCTAATGCATTGTCTTCATTCCCTCGTCCAAGAAGTACTACATGGGCTCCTCTTTGGTCACATCAGCAGAATGATTTCCGATATCCCAAGGCTACTTATTACAAGGTAGCAGTTCTCGAGTGTCCCAATCAAATTATGCCCATCCATCCTCGTCCAAGAAGTACTGTAGGCATGATGTAAAACTTCCCTTCCAAGGAGTTATTCCCAATGTGAAACATAGTAGTGAAAGCTCCTCCTATGTATGTGGTTTGGAACGAGTTCACTCCTTCCTACCTGCACTTTTGTGGGAGTTAATCATGGTTGTTGTATCTCACATTGTCTCATGAGACATTAGGTTATGGCTAGCTCTCTCATGTTTTATTTGAGACCAATTTCTATGGTCATGCAAAACCATATTCTGGCACACTTCACCTCCCAGTCTTCCTCTTCTAGGTTAATTACTTGGGCCATGCTAACGGAGGTGGAGCAATTACGAAGCCTGGCTTTGCTAGCCTTAACTTCTTTTTTAGCCTTTGCTAAAGATTTATTTACTGCTCTTCTTGGCAGAGTGAGAGAGTTTTCTAGATTCTTCCAAACCTAAGGGTTCAGATCACTATGTGGCCATTAACTTGATCAGAACCTGAAAAATATTGAGCTCTCTTTTCCATTGGTGTGGCAAAAGTCCACATGAGAGGTCTATGGCCTCAACATATCGAAGCTAATGCTCTTCATTCCCTCGTCCAAGAAGTACTACATGGGCTCCTCGTTGGTCACATCAGAATGATTATTACCGATATCCCAAGGCTACTCACAAGGTAGTAGTTCTTGAGTCCCAATCAAATTATGCCCATCCATCCTCGTCCCAGGAGAACTACAGGCGTGATAAAAAACTTCCCTTCCAAGGGGTTCTTCCCAATGTGAGACATAGTAGTGAAAGCTCCTATGCATGTGGTTTGGAAGAACGAGTTCTTTCCTTCCGCGTGGACTCTTGTGGGAGTCAATGATGGTTGTTGTATCTCACACTGTCTCATGAGACATTAGGTTACGGCTAGCTCTCCCATGTTTTATTTGAGAGCAATTTCTATGATCATGAGACATTGGGTTATGGCTAGCTCTCCCATGTCTTATTTGAGAGCAATTTCTATGATCATGACCAACCATAGTCTGGCACACTTCAACTCCTCCTAGTTTTCCTCTGCTAGGTCAATTACTCGGTCCATGTCCTCCAGTCCCAATCAAGTTATGCCCATCCATCCTAATCCAAGAAGTACTACAGGCATGATATAAAACTCCCCTCCCCAAGGGTTATTCCCAATGTGAAACATAGTAGTGAAAGCTCCTATACATGTGGTCTGGAACAAGTTCACTCCTTCCACCTGCACTTTTGTGGGAGTCAATGATGGTTGTTTTATCTCACGCTACCTCATGAGACATTAGGTTATAGCGAGCTCTCTTATGTTTTATTTGAGACCAATTTCTATGGTCATGCTGGCACGCTTCACCTCCGAGTCTTCCTCTTATAGGTCGATTGCTTGGGCCATGTTAACGGAGATGGAGCAAGTACGAAGCTTGGCTTTCCTAACCTTAACTTCTTTTTTAGCCTTTGATCTACTAAGGATTTATTTCTTGCTCTTCTTTGGCAGAGCAAGAGAGTTTTCTAGATTCTTCCAAACCTAAGGGTTCATCTCTCTATGCGGCCGTTAACTTGATTAGAACCTTAAGAATATTGAGCTCTCTTTTTTCCATTGGTGGAAAAGTCCACACCTGAGAGTCTATGGCCTCAACATATCAAAGCTAATGCTCTTCATTCCCTTGTCCAAGAAGTACTACATGGGCTCAGCCTCTTTGGTCACATCACAATGATTACCTATTCTTAGGCTACGTACAAGGTAGCAGTTCTCGAGTCCCAATCAAATTATGGCTATCCATCGTCGTCCAAGAACTACTGCAGGCCTGATTTAAAACTTCCCTTCTAAGGGGTTATGCGAGATATTGTAGTGAGAGCTCCGATGATGCATGTGGTTTGCAACGTGTTCACTACTTCCACCTGAATTTTTGTGGGAGTCGATGATGCTTGTTGTATCTCACGCTGTCTCATGAGACATTAGGTTATGGCTAGCTCTCCCATGTTTTATTTGAGACCAATTTCTATGATCACGACCACGCTTCGCCTCCTAGTCTTCCTCTTCTAGGTCAATTACTCGGGCCATGTTAATGGAGATGAAGCAATTACGAAGCTTGGCTTGCCTAGCCTTAACTTCTTTTTTAGCCTTTGCTAAGAATTTATTCATTGCTCTTCTTGGCAGAGCGAGAGAGTTTTCTAGATTCTTCCAAACCTAAGGGTTCATCTCTCTATGTGGCCATTAACTTGATCAGAATATTGAGCTCTCTTTTTCATTGGTGGCAAAAGTCGACATGAGAATCTATGGCCTCAATATATCAAAGCTAATGGTCTTCGTTCCCTCGTCCAAGAAGTCCTCTTTTGTCACATCACACAATGATTACCTATCCCAAGGCTACTTTTTACAAGGTAGCAGTTCTTGAGTCCCAATCAAATTATGGCCATCCATTCCCGTCCAAGAAGAACTACAGGGATGATATAGAACTTCCCTTCCAAGGGGTTATTCCCAATGTGAAACATATAGTACTGAAAGCTCCCATGCATGTGGTTTGGAACGAGCTCACTCCTTCCACCTGCACTTTTGTGGGGGTCAATGATGGCTGTTGTATCTCACACTGTCTCATGACACATTAGGTTATGTCTAGCGCTCCCATGTTTTATTTGAGACCAATTTCTATGGTCATGCAAAACCATAGTCTGCACATTTCACCTCCCAGTCCTCCTCTTCTAGGTCAATTACTTGGGCCATGATAACGGAGATGGAACAATTACGAAGCTTGGCTTGCCTAGCCTTAACTTCTTTTTTTGCCTTTGCTAAGAATTTATTCATTGCTCTTCTTGGCAGAGTGAGAGAGTTTTCTAGATATGTGGCCATTAACTTGATCAGAATATTGAGCTCTCTTTTTCATTGGTGGCAAAAGTCGACATGAGAATCTATGGCCGCAATATAGCAAAGCTAATGGTCTTCGTTCCCTCGTCCAAGAAGTCCTCTTTTGTCACATCACACAATGATTACCTATCCCAAGGCTACTTTTTACAAGGTAGCAGTTCTTGAGTCCCAATCAAATTATGGCCGTCCATTCTCGTCCAAGAAGAACTACAGGGATGATATAGAACTTCCCTTCCAAGGGGTTATTCCCAATGTGAAACATATAGTACTGAAAGCTCCCATGCATGTGGTTTGGAACGAGCTCACTCCTTCCACCTGCACTTTTGTGGGGGTCAATGATGGCTGTTGTATCTCACACTGTCTCATGACACATTAGGTTATGTCTAGCGCTCCCATGTTTTATTTGAGACCAATTTCTATGGTCATGCAAAACCATATTGGCATATTATTCTGTGGGACGACGTAGTATTTCGGCGTAACCTCAGCGTAACCTCGTAATACTCTCTGCTAAGTTCTATTTCCCACGCCATATTGACATCTTCTGACGGCTCTTCAATCAGCACCTGATTGATCTTAGCCTGTGGTGGTTGTGGTAGTAGAACTGGTGGCGGAAAGGGTGAAGCGTCTTGCACCCGGAACATTCCCCTAGGCAAGTAAGAAGAGTTGGGTTGTCCGGCTATAGCGGTGATCTGTACAGTTGGTGCTAGTAAAGCCAATGGGGCTCTAAGTACTGGTAGCTGTGTAACATTTTGAAACCTTGGATATCTACACATTGAAGTATCATGATTTCCTAATTTTACACAGTGAGCACAATAGAGTAATGGCCTCGCTCTTAACTATGGACACTCAGTGGTGGTGTGATTTAATGTGCACATAGAGTACCACACCAATTCCCTGCGGGGATAAAGGTGATTATGCCCATGCCCAAATGTTTCTCTTCCCTTGTTGACTTTCAATTTTTCTAGTATGGCATTACTGAGCTCATCCACCATCATGTTTCTGACTTGCTTGCTTCGAGTTCTAATTTCTTGGTGGCTCGAGACATGTGAAGTCGTAGTTGTTGAAGATGTTTTAACATTTCACCTCCCAGTCCTCCTCTTCTAGGTCAATTACTTGGGCCATGATAATGGAGATGGAACAATTACGAAGCTTGGCTTGCCTAGCCTTAACTTCTTTTTTTGCCTTTGCTACTAAGGATTTACTTATTGCTCTTCTTGGCAGAGCGATAGAGTTTTCTAGATTCTTCCAGACATAAGGGTTCATCTCGTTATGTGGCCACCATTAACCTGATCAGAACCTTAAGAATTGAGCTCTCTTTTCCATTGGTGGCAACACATGAGAGTCTACGGCCTCAACATATCAAAGCTAATGCATTGTCTTCATTCCCTCGTCCAAGAAGTACTACATGGGCTCCTCTTTGGTCACATCAGCAGAATGATTTCTGATATCCCAAGGCTACTTATTACAAGGTAGCAGTTCTCGAGTGTCCCAATCAAATTATGCCCATCCATCCTCATCCAAGAAGTACTGTAGGCATGATGTAAAACTTCCCTTCCAAGGAGTTATTCCCAATGTGAAACATAGTAGTGAAAGCTCCTCCTATGTATGTGGTTTGGAACGAGTTCACTCCTTCCTACCTGCACTTTTGTGGGAGTTAATCATGGTTGTTGTATCTCACATTGTCTCATGAGACATTAGGTTATGGCTAGCTCTCTCATGTTTTATTTGAGACCAATTTCTATGGTCATGCAAAACCATATTCTGGCACACTTCACCTCCCAGTCTTCCTCTTCTAGGTTAATTACTTGGGCCATGCTAACGGAGGTGGAGCAATTACGAAGCCTGGCTTTGCTAGCCTTAACTTCTTTTTTAGCCTTTGCTAAAGATTTATTTACTGCTCTTCTTGGCAGAGTGAGAGAGTTTTCTAGATTCTTCCAAACCTAAGGGTTCAGATCACTATGTGGCCATTAACTTGATCAGAACCTGAAAAATATTGAGCTCTCTTTTCCATTGGTGTGGCAAAAGTCCACATGAGAGGTCTATGGCCTCAACATATCGAAGCTAATGCTCTTCATTCCCTCGTCCAAGAAGTACTACATGGGCTCCTCGTTGGTCACATCAGAATGATTATTATCGATATCCCAAGGCTACTCACAAGGTAGTAGTTCTTGAGTCCCAATCAAATTATGCCCATCCATCCTCGTCCCAGAAGAACTACAGGCGTGATAAAAAACTTCCCTTCCAAGGGGTTCTTCCCAATGTGAGACATAGTAGTGAAAGCTCCTATGCATGTGGTTTGGAAGAACGAGTTCTTTCCTTCCGCGTGGACTCTTGTGGGAGTCAATGATGGTTGTTGTATCTCACACTGTCTCATGAGACATTAGGTTACGGCTAGCTCTCCCATGTTTTATTTGAGAGCAATTTCTATGATGATGAGACATTGGGTTATGGCTAGCTCTCCCATGTCTTATTTGAGAGCAATTTCTATGATCATGACCAACCATAGTCTGCTGGCACACTTCAACTCCTCCTAGTTTTCCTCTGCTAGGTCAATTACTCGGTCCATGTCCTCCAGTCCCAATCAAGTTATGCCCATCCATCCTAATCCAAGAAGTACTACAGGCATGATATAAAACTCCCCTTCCCAAGGGGTTATTCCCAATGTGAAACATAGTAGTGAAAGCTCCTATACATGTGGTCTGGAACGAGTTCACTCCTTCCACCTGCACTTTTGTGGGAGTCAATGATGGTTGTTGTATCTCACGCTACCTCATGAGACATTAGGTTATAGCGAGCTCTCTTATGTTTTATTTGAGACCAATTTCTATGGTCATGCTGGCACGCTTCACCTCCGAGTCTTCCTCTTATAGGTCGATTGCTTGGGCCATGTTAATGGAGATGGAGCAAGTACGAAGCTTGGCTTTCCTAACCTTAACTTCTTTTTTAGCCTTTGCTCTACTAAGGATTTATTTCTTGCTCTTCTTTGGCAGAGCAAGAGAGTTTTCTAGATTCTTCCAAACCTAAGGGTTCATCTCTCTATGCGGCCGTTAACTTGATTAGAACCTTAAGAATATTGAGCTCTCTTTTTTCCATTGGTGGCAAAGTCCACACCTGAGAGTCTATGGCCTCAACATATCAAAGCTAATGCTCTTCATTCCCTTGTCCAAGAAGTACTACATGGGCTCAGCCTCTTTGGTCACATCACAATGATTACCTATTCTTAGGCTACGTACAAGGTAGCAACTCTCGAGTCCCAATCAAATTATGGCTATCCATCGTCGTCCAAGAACTACTGCAGGCCTGATTTAAAACTTCCCTTCTAAGGGGTTATTCCCAATGCGAGATATTGTAGTGAGAGCTCCGATGATGCATGTGGTTTGCAACGTGTTCACTACTTCCACCTGAACTTTTGTGGGAGTCGATGATGCTTGTTGTATCTCACACTATCTCATGAGACATTAGGTTATGGCTAGCTCTCCCATGTTTTATTTGAGACCAATTTCTATGATCACGACCACGCTTCGCCTCCTAGTCTTCCTCTTCTAGGTCAATTACTCGGGCCATGTTAATGGAGATGAAGCAATTACGAAGCTTGGCTTGCCTAGCCTTAACTTCTTTTTTAGCCTTTGCTAAGAATTTATTCATTGCTCTTCTTGGCAGAGCGAGAGAGTTTTCTAGATTCTTCCAAACCTAAGGGTTCATCTCTCTATGTGGCCATTAACTTGATCAGAATATTGAGCTCTCTTTTTCATTGGTGGCAAAAGTCGACATGAGAATCTATGGCCTCAATATATCAAAGCTAATGGTCTTCGTTCCCTCGTCCAAGAAGTCCTCTTTTGTCACATCACACAATGATTACCTATCCCAAGGCTACTTTTTACAAGGTAGCAGTTCTTGAGTCCCAATCAAATTATGGCCGTCCATTCTCGTCCAAGAAGAACTACAGGGATGATATAGAACTTCCCTTCCAAGGGGTTATTCCCAATGTGAAACATATAGTACTGAAAGCTCCCATGCATGTGGTTTGGAACGAGCTCACTCCTTCCACCTGCACTTTTGTGGGGGTCAATGATGGCTATTGTATCTCACACTGTCTCATGACACATTAGGTTATGTCTAGCGCTCCCATGTTTTATTTGAGACCAATTTCTATGGTCATGCAAAACCATAGTCTGCACATTTCACCTCCCAGTCCTCCTCTTCTAGGTCAATTACTTGGGCCATGATAACGGAGATGGAACAATTACGAAGCTTGGCTTGCCTAGCCTTAACTTCTTTTTTTGCCTTTGCTACTAAGGATTTACTTATTGCTCTTCTTGGCAGAGCGATAGAGTTTTCTAGATTCTTCCAGACATAAGGGTTCATCTCGTTATGTGGCCACCATTAACCTGATCAGAACCTTAAGAATTGAGCTCTCTTTTCCATTGGTGGCAACACATGAGAGTCTACGGCCTCAACATATCAAAGCTAATGCATTGTCTTCATTCCCTCGTCCAAGAAGTACTACATGGGCTCCTCTTTGGTCACATCAGCAAAATGATTTCCGATATCCCAAGGCTACTTATTACAAGGTAGCAGTTCTCGAGTGTCCCAATCAAATTATGCCCATCCATCCTCATCCAAGAAGTACTGTAGGCATGATGTAAAACTTCCCTTCCAAGGAGTTATTCCCAATGTGAAACATAGTAGTGAAAGCTCCTCCTATGTATGTGGTTTGGAACGAGTTCACTCCTTCCTACCTGCACTTTTGTGGGAGTTAATCATGGTTGTTGTATCTCACATTGTCTCATGAGACATTAGGTTATGGCTAGCTCTCTCATGTTTTATTTGAGACCAATTTCTATGGTCATGCAAAACCATATTCTGGCACACTTCACCTCCCAGTCTTCCTCTTCTAGGTTAATTACTTGGGCCATGCTAACGGAGGTGTAGCAATTACAAAGCCTGGCTTTGCTAGCCTTAACTTCTTTTTTAGCCTTTGCTAAAGATTTATTTACTGCTCTTCTTGGCAGAGTGAGAGAGTTTTCTAGATTCTTCCAAACCTAAGGGTTCAGATCACTATGTGGCCATTAACTTGATCAGAACCTGAAAAATATTGAGCTCTCTTTTCCATTGGTGTGGCAAAAGTCCACATGAGAGGTCTATGGCCTCAACATATCGAAGCTAATGCTCTTCATTCCCTCGTCCAAGAAGTACTACATGGGCTCCTCGTTGGTCACATCGGAATGATTATTACCGATATCCCAAGGCTACTCACAAGGTAGCAGTTCTTGAGTCCCAATCAAATTATGCCCATCCATCCTCGTCCCAGAAGAACTACAGGCGTGATAAAAAACTTCCCTTCCAAGGGGTTCTTCCCAATGTGAGACATAGTAGTGAAAGCTCCTATGCATGTGGTTTGGAAGAACGAGTTCTTTCCTTCCGCGTGGACTCTTGTGGGAGTCAATGATGGTTGTTGTATCTCACACTGTCTCATGAGACATTAGGTTACGGCTAGCTCTCCCATGTTTTATTTGAGAGCAATTTCTATGATCATGAGACATTGGGTTATGGCTAGCTCTCCCATGTCTTATTTGAGAGCAATTTCTATGATCATGACCAACCATAGTCTGGCACACTTCAACTCCTCCTAGTTTTCCTCTGCTAGGTCAATTACTCGGTCCATGTCCTCCAGTCCCAATCAAGTTATGCCCATCCATCCTAATCCAAGAAGTACTACAGGCATGATATAAAACTCCCCTCCCCAAGGGGTTATTCCCAATGTGAAACATAGTAGTGAAAGCTCCTATACATGTGGTCTGGAACGAGTTCACTCCTTCCACCTGCACTTTTGTGGGAGTCAATGATGGTTGTTGTATCTCACGCTACCTCATGAGACATTAGGTTATAGCGAGCTCTCTTATGTTTTATTTGAGACCAATTTCTATGGTCATGCTGGCACGCTTCACCTCCGAGTCTTCCTCTTATAGGTCGATTGCTTGGGCCATGTTAACGGAGATGGAGCAAGTACGAAGCTTGGCTTTCCTAACCTTAACTTCTTTTTTAGCCTTTGCTCTACTAAGGATTTATTTCTTGCTCTTCTTTGGCAGAGCGAGAGAGTTTTCTAGATTCTTCCAAACCTAAGGGTTCATCTCTCTATGCGGCCGTTAACTTGATTAGAACCTTAAGAATATTGAGCTCTCTTTTTTCCATTGGTGGCAAAGTCCACACCTGAGAGTCTATGGCCTCAACATATCAAAGCTAATGCTCTTCATTCCCTTGTCCAAGAAGTACTACATGGGCTCAGCCTCTTTGGTCACATCACAATGATTACCTATTCTTAGGCTACGTACAAGGTAGCAGTTCTCGAGTCCCAATCAAATTATGGCTATCCATCGTCGTCCAAGAACTACTGCAGGCCTGATTTAAAACTTCCCTTCTAAGGGGTTATTCCCAATGCGAAATATTGTAGTGAGAGCTCCGATGATGCATGTGGTTTGCAACGTGTTCACTACTTCCACCTGAACTTTTGTGGGAGTCGATGATGCTTGTTGTATCTCACACTGTCTCATGAGACATTAGGTTATGGCTAGCTCTCCCATGTTTTATTTGAGACCAATTTCTATGATCACGACCACGCTTCACCTCCTAGTCTTCCTCTTCTAGGTCAATTACTCGGGCCATGTTAATGGAGATGAAGCAATTACGAAGCTTGGCTTGCCTAGCCTTAACTTCTTTTTTAGCCTTTGCTAAGAATTTATTCATTGCTCTTCTTGGCAGAGCGAGAGAGTTTTCTAGATATGTGGCCATTAACTTGATCAGAATATTGAGCTCTCTTTTTCATTGGTGGCAAAAGTCGACATGAGAATCTATGGCCGCAATATAGCAAAGCTAATGGTCTTCGTTCCCTCGTCCAAGAAGTCCTCTTTTGTCACATCACACAATGATTACCTATCCCAAGGCTACTTTTTACAAGGTAGCAATTCTTGAGTCCCAATCAAATTATGGCCGTCCATTCTCGTCCAAGAAGAACTACAGGGATGATATAAAACTTCCCTTCCAAGGGGTTATTCCCAATGTGAAACATATAGTACTGAAAGCTCCCATGCATGTGGTTTGGAATGAGCTCACTCCTTCCACCTGCACTTTTGTGGGGGTCAATGATGGCTGTTGTATCTCACACTGTCTCATGACACATTAGGTTATGTCTAGCGCTCCCATGTTTTATTTGAGACCAATTTCTATGGTCATGCAAAACCATAGTCTGCACATTTCACCTCCCAGTCCTCCTCTTCTAGGTCAATTACTTGGGCCATGATAACGGAGATGGAACAATTACGAAGCTTGGCTTGCCTAGCCTTAACTTCTTTTTTTGCCTTTGCTACTAAGGATTTACTTATTGCTCTTCTTGGCAGAGCGATAGAGTTTTCTAGATTCTTCCAGACATAAGGGTTCATCTCGTTATGTGGCCACCATTAACCTGATCAGAACCTTAAGAATTGAGCTCTCTTTTCCATTGGTGGCAACACATGAGAGTCTACGGCCTCAACATATCAAAGCTAATGCATTGTCTTCATTCCCTCGTCCAAGAAGTACTACATGGGCTCCTCTTTGGTCACATCAGCAGAATGATTTCCGATATCCCAAGGCTACTTATTACAAGGTAGCAGTTCTCGAGTGTCCCAATCAAATTATGCCCATCCATCCTCGTCCAAGAAGTACTGTAGGCATGATGTAAAACTTCCCTTCCAAGGAGTTATTCCCAATGTGAAACATAGTAGTGAAAGCTCCTCCTATGTATGTGGTTTGGAACGAGTTCACTCCTTCCTACCTGCACTTTTGTGGGAGTTAATCATGGTTGTTGTATCTCACATTGTCTCATGAGACATTAGGTTATGGCTAGCTCTCTCATGTTTTATTTGAGACCAATTTCTATGGTCATGCAAAACCATATTCTGGCACACTTCACCTCCCAGTCTTCCTCTTCTAGGTTAATTACTTGGGCCATGCTAACGGAGGTGGAGCAATTACGAAGCCTGGCTTTGCTAGCCTTAACTTCTTTTTTAGCCTTTGCTAAAGATTTATTTACTGCTCTTCTTGGCAGAGTGAGAGAGTTTTCTAGATTCTTCCAAACCTAAGGGTTCAGATCACTATGTTGCCATTAACTTGATCAGAACCTGAAAAATATTGAGCTCTCTTTTCCATTGGTGTGGCAAAAGTCCACATGAGAGGTCTATGGCCTCAACATATCGAAGCTAATGCTCTTCATTCCCTCGTCCAAGAAGTACTACATGGGCTCCTCGTTGGTCACATCAGAATGATTATTACCGATATCCCAAGGCTACTCACAAGGTAGCAGTTCTTGAGTCCCAATCAAATTATGCCCATCCATCCTCGTCCCAGAAGAACTACAGGCGTGATAAAAAACTTCCCTTCCAAGGGGTTCTTCCCAATGTGAGACATAGTAGTGAAAGCTCCTATGCATGTGGTTTGGAAGAACGAGTTCTTTCCTTCCGCGTGGACTCTTGTGGGAGTCAATGATGGTTGTTGTATCTCACACTGTCTCATGAGACATTAGGTTACGGCTAGCTCTCCCATGTTTTATTTGAGAGCAATTTCTATGATGATGAGACATTGGGTTATGGCTAGCTCTCCCATGTCTTATTTGAGAGCAATTTCTATGATCATGACCAACCATAGTCTGGCACACTTCAACTCCTCCTAGTTTTCCTCTGCTAGGTCAATTACTCGGTCCATGTCCTCCAGTCCCAATCAAGTTATGCCCATCCATCCTAATCCAAGAAGTACTACAGGCATGATATAAAACTCCCCTCCCCAAGGGTTATTCCCAATGTGAAACATAGTAGTGAAAGCTCCTATACATGTGGTCTGGAACGAGTTCACTCCTTCCACCTGCACTTTTGTGGGAGTCAATGATGGTTGTTTTATCTCACGCTACCTCATGAGACATTAGGTTATAGCGAGCTCTCTTATGTTTTATTTGAGACCAATTTCTATGGTCATGCTGGCACGCTTCACCTCCGAGTCTTCCTCTTATAGGTCGATTGCTTGGGCCATGTTAACGGAGATGGAGCAAGTACGAAGCTTGGCTTTCCTAACCTTAACTTCTTTTTTAGCCTTTGCTCTACTAAGGATTTATTTCTTGCTCTTCTTTGGCAGAGCGAGAGAGTTTTCTAGATTCTTCCAAACCTAAGGGTTCATCTCTCTATGCGGCCGTTAACTTGATTAGAACCTTAAGAATATTGAGCTCTCTTTTTTCCATTGGTGGCAAAGTCCACACCTGAGAGTCTATGGCCTCAACATATCAAAGCTAATGCTCTTCATTCCGTTGTCCAAGAAGTACTACATGGGCTCAGCCTCTTTGGTAGCAGTTCTCGAGTCCCAATCAAATTATGGCTATCCATCGTCGTCCAAGAACTACTGCAGGCCTGATTTAAAACTTCCCTTCTAAGGGGTTATTCCCAATGTGAAATATTGTAGTGAGAGCTCCGATGATGCATGTTGTTTGCAACGTGTTCACTACTTCCACCTGAACTTTTGTGGGAGTCGATGATGCTTGTTGTATCTCACACTGTCTCATGAGACATTAGGTTATGGCTAGCTCTCCCATGTTTTATTTGAGACCAATTTCTATGATCACGACCACGCTTCACCTCCTAGTCTTCCTCTTCTAGGTCAATTACTCGGGCCATGTTAATGGAGATGAAGCAATTACGAAGCTTGGCTTGCCTAGCCTTAACTTCTTTTTTAGCCTTTGCTAAGAATTTATTCATTGCTCTTCTTGGCAGAGCGAGAGAGTTTTCTAGATATGTGGCCATTAACTTGATCAGAATATTGAGCTCTCTTTTTCATTGGTGGCAAAAGTCGACATGAGAATCTATGGCCTCAATATATCAAAGCTAATGGTCTTCGTTCCCTCGTCCAAGAAGTCCTCTTTTGTCACATCACACAATGATTACCTATCCCAAGGCTACTTTTTACAAGGTAGCAGTTCTTGAGTCCCAATCAAATTATGGCCGTCCATTCTCGTCCAAGAAGAACTACAGGGATGATATAGAACTTCCCTTCCAAGGGGTTATTCCCAATGTGAAACATATAGTACTGAAAGCTCCCATGCATGTGGTTTGGAACGAGCTCACTCCTTCCACCTGCACTTTTGTGGGGGTCAATGATGGCTGTTGTATCTCACACTGTCTCATGACACATTAGGTTATGTCTAGCGCTCCCATGTTTTATTTGAGACCAATTTCTATGGTCATGCAAAACCATAGTCTGCACATTTCACCTCCCAGTCCTCCTCTTCTAGGTCAATTACTTGGGCCATGATAACGGAGATGGAACAATTACGAAGCTTGGCTAGCCTAGCCTTAACTTCTTTTTTTGCCTTTGCTACTAAGGATTTACTTATTGCTCTTCTTGGCAGAGCGATAGAGTTTTCTAGATTCTTCCAAACATAAGGGTTCATCTCGTTATGTGGCCACCATTAACCTGATCAGAACCTTAAGAATTGAGCTCTCTTTTCCATTGGTGGCAACACATGAGAGTCTACGGCCTCAACATATCAAAGCTAATGCATTGTCTTCATTCCCTCGTCCAAGAAGTACTACATGGGCTCCTCTTTGGTCACATCAGCAGAATGATTTCCGATATCCCAAGGCTACTTATTACAAGGTAGCAGTTCTCGAGTGTCCCAATCAAATTATGCCCATCCATCCTCGTCCAAGAAGTACTGTAGGCATGATGTAAAACTTCCCTTCCAAGGAGTTATTCCCAATGTGAAACATAGTAGTGAAAGCTCCTCCTATGTATGTGGTTTGGAACGAGTTCACTCCTTCCTACCTGCACTTTTGTGGGAGTTAATCATGGTTGTTGTATCTCACATTGTCTCATGAGACATTAGGTTATGGCTAGCTCTCTCATGTTTTATTTGAGACCAATTTCTATGGTCATGCAAAACCATATTCTGGCACACTTCACCTCCCAGTCTTCCTCTTCTAGGTTAATTACTTGGGCCATGCTAACGGAGGTGGAGCAATTACGAAGCCTGGCTTTGCTAGCCTTAACTTCTTTTTTAGCCTTTGCTAAAGATTTATTTACTGCTCTTCTTGGCAGAGTGAGAGAGTTTTCTAGATTCTTCCAAACCTAAGGGTTCAGATCACTATGTTGCCATTAACTTGATCAGAACCTGAAAAATATTGAGCTCTCTTTTCCATTGGTGTGGCAAAAGTCCACATGAGAGGTCTATGGCCTCAACATATCGAAGCTAATGCTCTTCATTCCCTCGTCCAAGAAGTACTACATGGGCTCCTCGTTGGTCACATCAGAATGATTATTACCGATATCCCAAGGCTACTCACAAGGTAGTAGTTCTTGAGTCCCAATCAAATTATGCCCATCCATCCTCGTCCCAGAAGAACTACAGGCGTGATAAAAAACTTCCCTTCCAAGGGGTTCTTCCCAATGTGAGACATAGTAGTGAAAGCTCCTATGCATGTGGTTTGGAAGAACGAGTTCTTTCCTTCCGCGTGGACTCTTGTGGGAGTCAATGATGGTTGTTGTATCTCACACTGTCTCATGAGACATTAGGTTACGGCTAGCTCTCCCATGTTTTATTTGAGAGCAATTTCTATGATCATGAGACATTGGGTTATGGCTAGCTCTCCCATGTCTTATTTGAGAGCAATTTCTATGATCATGACCAACCATAGTCTGGCACACTTCAACTCCTCCTAGTTTTCCTCTGCTAGGTCAATTACTCGGTCCATGTCCTCCAGTCCCAATCAAGTTATGCCCATCCATCCTAATCCAAGAAGTACTACAGGCATGATATAAAACTCCCCTCCCCAAGGGTTATTCCCAATGTGAAACATAGTAGTGAAAGCTCCTATACATGTGGTCTGGAACGAGTTCACTCCTTCCACCTGCACTTTTGTGGGAGTCAATGATGGTTGTTTTATCTCACGCTACCTCATTAGACATTAGGTTATAGCGAGCTCTCTTATGTTTTATTTGAGACCAATTTCTATGGTCATGCTGGCACGCTTCACCTCCGAGTCTTCCTCTTATAGGTCGATTGCTTGGGCCATGTTAACGGAGATGGAGCAAGTACGAAGCTTGGCTTTCCTAACCTTAACTTCTTTTTTAGCCTTTGCTCTACTAAGGATTTATTTCTTGCTCTTCTTTGGCAGAGCAAGAGAGTTTTCTAGATTCTTCCAAACCTAAGGGTTCATCTCTCTATGCGGCCGTTAACTTGATTAGAACCTTAAGAATATTGAGCTCTCTTTTTTTCATTGGTGGCAAAGTCCACACCTGAGAGTCTATGGCCTCAACATATCAAAGCTAATGCTCTTCATTCCCTTGTCCAAGAAGTACTACATGGGCTCAGCCTCTTTGGTCACATCACAATGATTACCTATTCTTAGGCTACGTACAAGGTAGCAGTTCTCGAGTCCCAATCAAATTATGGCTATCCATCGTCGTCCAAGAACTACTGCAGGCCTGATTTAAAACTTCCCTTCTAAGGGGTTATTCCCAATGCGAAATATTGTAGTGAGAGCTCCGATGATGCATGTGGTTTGCAACGTGTTCACTACTTCCACCTGAACTTTTGTGGGAGTCGATGATGCTTGTTGTATCTCACACTGTCTCATGAGACATTAGGTTATGGCTAGCTCTCCCATGTTTTATTTGAGACCAATTTCTATGATCACGACCACGCTTCGCCTCCTAGTCTTCCTCTTCTAGGTCAATTACTCGGGCCATGTTAATGGAGATGAAGCAATTACGAAGCTTGGCTTGCCTAGCCTTAACTTCTTTTTTAGCCTTTGCTAAGAATTTATTCATTGCTCTTCTTGGTAGAGCGAGAGAGTTTTCTAGATTCTTCCAAACCTAAGGGTTCATCTCTCTATGTGGCCATTAACTTGATCAGAATATTGAGCTCTCTTTTTCATTGGTGGCAAAAGTCAACATGAGAATCTATGGCCTCAATATATCAAAGCTAATGGTCTTCGTTCCCTCATCCAAGAAGTCCTCTTTTGTCACATCACACAATGATTACCTATCCCAAGGCTACTTTTTACAAGGTAGCAATTCTTGAGTCCCAATCAAATTATGGCCGTCCATTCTCATCCAAGAAGAACTACAGGGATGATATAGAACTTCCCTTCTAAGGGGTTATTCCCAATGTGAAACATATAGTACTGAAAGCTCCCATGCATGTGGTTTGGAACGAGATCACTCCTTCCACCTGCACTTTTGTGGGGGTCAATGATGGCTGTTGTATCTCACACTGTCTCATGACACATTAGGTTATGTCTAGCGCTCCCATGTTTTATTTGAGACCAATTTCTATGGTCATGCAAAACCATAGTCTGCACATTTCACCTCCCAGTCCTCCTCTTCTAGGTCAATTACTTGGGCCATGATAACGGAGATGGAACAATTACGAAGCTTGGCTTGCCTAGCCTTAACTTCTTTTTTTGCCTTTGCTACTAAGGATTTACTTATTGCTCTTCTTGGCAGAGCGATAGAGTTTTCTAGATTCTTCCAGACATAAGGGTTCATCTCGTTATGTGGCCACCATTAACCTGATCAGAACCTTAAGAATTGAGCTCTCTTTTCCATTGGTGGCAACACATGAGAGTCTACGGCCTCAACATATCAAAGCTAATGCATTGTCTTCATTCCCTCGTCCAAGAAGTACTACATGGGCTCCTCTTTGGTCACATCAGCAGAATGATTTCCGATATCCCAAGGCTACTTATTACAAGGTAGCAGTTCTCGAGTGTCCCAATCAAATTATGCCCATCCATCCTCGTCCAAGAAGTACTGTAGGCATGATGTAAAACTTCCCTTCCAAGGAGTTATTCCCAATGTGAAACATAGTAGTGAAAGCTCCTCCTATGTATGTGGTTTGGAACGAGTTCACTCCTTCCTACCTGCACTTTTGTGGGAGTTAATCATGGTTGTTGTATCTCACATTGTCTCATGAGACATTAGGTTATGGCTAGCTCTCTCATGTTTTATTTGAGACCAATTTCTATGGTCATGCAAAACCATATTCTGGCACACTTCACCTCCCAGTCTTCCTCTTCTAGGTTAATTACTTGGGCCATGCTAACGGAGGTGGAGCAATTACGAAGCCTGGCTTTGCTAGCCTTAACTTCTTTTTTAGCCTTTGCTAAAGATTTATTTACTGCTCTTCTTGGCAGAGTGAGAGAGTTTTCTAGATTCTTCCAAACCTAAGGGTTCAGATCACTATGTGGCCATTAACTTGATCAGAACCTGAAAAATATTGAGCTCTCTTTTCCATTGGTGTGGCAAAAGTCCACATCAGAGGACTATGGCCTCAACATATCGAAGCTAATGCTCTTCATTCCCTCGTCCAAGAAGTACTACATGGGCTCCTCGTTGGTCACATCAGAATGATTATTACCGATATCCCAAGGCTACTCACAAGGTAGTAGTTCTTGAGTCCCAATCAAATTATGCCCATCCATCCTCGTCCCAAAAGAACTACAGGCGTGATAAAAAACTTCCCTTCCAAGGGGTTCTTCCCAATGTGAGACATAGTAGTGAAAGCTTCTATGCATGTGGTTTGGAAGAACGAGTTCTTTCCTTCCGCGTGGACTCTTGTGGGAGTCAATGATGGTTGTTGTATCTCACACTGTCTCATGAGACATTAGGTTACGGCTAGCTCTCCCATGTTTTATTTGAGAGCAATTTCTATGATGATGAGACATTGGGTTATGGCTAGCTCTCCCATGTCTTATTTGAGAGCGATTTCTATGATCATGACCAACCATAGTCTGGCACACTTCAACTCCTCCTAGTTTTCCTCTGCTAGGTCAATTACTAGGTCCATGTCCTCCAGTCCCAATCAAGTTATGCCCATCCATCCTAATCCAAGAAGTACTACAGGCATGATATAAAACTCCCCTCCCCAAGGGGTTATTCCCAATGTGAAACATAGTAGTGAAAGCTCCTATACATGTGGTCTGGAACGAGTTCACTCCTTCCACCTGCACTTTTGTGGGAGTCAATGATGGTTGTTGTATCTCACGCTACCTCATGAGACATTAGGTTATAGCGAGCTCTCTTATGTTTTATTTGAGACCAATTTCTATGGTCATGCTGGCACGCTTCACCTCCGAGTCTTCCTCTTATAGGTCGACGATTGCTTGGGCCATGTTAACGGAGATGGAACAAGTACGAAGCTTGGCTTTCCTAACCTTAACTTCTTTTTTAGCCTTTGCTCTACTAAGGATTTATTTCTTGCTCTTCTTTGGCAGAGCGAGAGAGTTTTATAGATTCTTCCAAACCTAAGGGTTCATCTCTCTATGCGGCCGTTAACTTGATTAGAACCTTAAGAATATTGAGCTCTCTTTTTTCCATTGGTGGCAAAGTCCACACCTGAGAGTCTATGGCCTCAACATATCAAAGCTAATGCTCTTCATTCCCTTGTCCAAGAAGTACTACATGTGCTCAGCCTCTTTGGTCACATCACAATGATTACCTATTCTTAGGCTACGTACAAGGTAGCAGTTCTCGAGTCCCAATCAAATTATGGCTATCCATCGTCGTCCAAGAACTACTGCAGGCCTGATTTAAAACTTCCCTTCTAAGGGGTTATTCCCAATGCGAAATATTGGATGCATGTGGTTTGCAACGTGTTCACTACTTCCACCTGAACTTTTGTGGGAGTCGATGATGCATGTTGTATCTCACACTGTCTCATGAGACATTAGGTTATGGCTAGCTCTCCCATGTTTTATTTGAGACCAATTTCTATGATCACGACCACGCTTCGCCTCCTAGTCTTCCTCTTCTAGGTCAATTACTCGGGCCATGTTAATGGAGATGAAGCAATTACGAAGCTTGGCTTGCCTAGCCTTAACTTCTTTTTTAGCCTTTGCTAAGAATTTATTCATTGCTCTTCTTGGCAGAGCGAGAGAGTTTTCTAGATTCTTCCAAACCTAAGGGTTCATCTCTCTATGTGGCCATTAACTTGATCAGAATATTGAGCTCTCTTTTTCATTGGTGGCAAAAGTCGACATGAGAATCTATGGCCTCAATATATCAAAGCTAATGGTCTTCGTTCCCTCGTCCAAGAAGTCCTCTTTTGTCACATCACACAATGATTACCTATCCCAAGGCTACTTTTTACAAGGTAGCAGTTCTTGAGTCCCAATCAAATTATGGCCGTCCATTCTCGTCCAAGAAGAACTACAGGGATGATATAGAACTTCCCTTCCAAGGGGTTATTCCCAATGTGAAACATATAGTACTGAAAGCTCCCATGCATGTGGTTTGGAACGAGCTCACTCCTTCCACCTGCACTTTTGTGGGGGTCAATGATGGCTGTTGTATCTCACACTGTCTCATGACACATTAGGTTATGTCTAGCGCTCCCATGTTTTATTTGAGACCAATTTCTATGGTCTCAAATGTGCAAACTATGGTCATGCAAAACCATAGTCTGCACATTTCACCTCCCAGTCCTCCTCTTCTAGGTCAATTACTTGGGCCATGATAACGGAGATGGAACAATTACGAAGCTTGGCTTGCCTAGCCTTAACTTCTTTTTTTGCCTTTGCTACTAAGGATTTACTTATTGCTCTTCTTGGCAGAGCGATAGAGTTTTCTAGATTCTTCCAAACATAAGGGTTCATCTCGTTATGTGGCCACCATTAACCTGATCAGAACCTTAAGAATTGAGCTCTCTTTTCCATTGGTGGCAACACATGAGAGTCTACGGCCTCAACATATCAAAGCTAATGCATTGTCTTCATTCCCTCGTCCAAGAAGTACTACATGGGCTCCTCTTTGGTCACATCAGCAGAATGATTTCCGATATCCCAAGGCTACTTATTACAAGGTAGCAGTTCTCGAGTGTCCCAATCAAATTATGCCCATCCATCCTCGTCCAAGAAGTACTGTAGGCATGATGTAAAACTTCCCTTCCAAGGAGTTATTCCCAATGTGAAACATAGTAGTGAAAGCTCCTCCTATGTATGTGGTTTGAAACGAGTTCACTCCTTCCTACCTGCACTTTTGTGGGAGTTAATCATGGTTGTTGTATCTCACATTGTCTCATGAGACATTAGGTTATGGCTAGCTCTCTCATGTTTTATTTGAGACCAATTTCTATGGTCATGCAAAACCATATTCTGGCACACTTCACCTCCCAGTCTTCCTCTTCTAGGTTAATTACTTGGGCCATGCTAACGGAGGTGGAGCAATTACGAAGCCTGGCTTTGCTAGCCTTAACTTCTTTTTTAGCCTTTGCTAAAGATTTATTTACTGCTCTTCTTGGCAGAGTGAGAGAGTTTTCTAGATTCTTCCAAACCTAAGGGTTCAGATCACTATGTGGCCATTAACTTGATCAGAACCTGAAAAATATTGAGCTCTCTTTTCCATTGGTGTGGCAAAAGTCCACATGAGAGGTCTATGGCCTCAACATATCGAAGCTAATGCTCTTCATTCCCTCGTCCAAGAAGTACTACATGGGCTCCTCGTTGGTCACATCAGAATGATTATTACCGATATCCCAAGGCTACTCACAAGGTAGCAGTTCTTGAGTCCCAATCAAATTATGCCCATCCATCCTCGTCCCAGAAGAACTACAGGCGTGATAAAAAACTTCCCTTCCAAGGGGTTCTTCCCAATGTGAGACATAGTAGTGAAAGCTCCTATGCATGTGGTTTGGAAGAACGAGTTCTTTCCTTCCGCGTGGACTCTTGTGGGAGTCAATGATGGTTGTTGTATCTCACACTGTCTCATGAGACATTAGGTTACGGCTAGCTCTCCCATGTTTTATTTGAGAGCAATTTCTATGATCATGAGACATTGGGTTATGGCTAGCTCTCCCATGTCTTATTTGAGAGCAATTTCTATGATCATGACCAACCATAGTCTGGCACACTTCAACTGTGAGATCCCTTTTCCCACCACGCGATGGATTCGGGGTACTAGCAGCAGAAGTAGCACATCGGCAGCGCGGACCAGGGGTCTCACACTCGGGGCCTCGCCCACGGATATCCGGACAAGAGACTAATCCGTCTGTTTGTCCAAAACCGAAACCGGAAAAACTTCCTTTACCCGGAAAGCATGGGCGATTCCACCAGGATAACTCTTTACTCTAACGTAGTCAAGATCATTACGGATCAACTGATCTGACTGCACCTTTAACGGTACTTGGTCAAATCAAGGAAGAAACTTACACTTGGATCATTGGGATCAACGCTTTTTTCCCCATCAAGAGGCACAGCCGTTGATTCCTATCCATAGAACAATTTCTATCCGGGATCTACTTCATCTATCGTAATAATAGAAATTAAATCTCGATTTACGGATCCATCAGTCCAGCCTAACCCCATCCGATCCCATGGGTTAGCCAATCGCCCAACCACTGTAGTGATGGGATCCAATTTGGAATTTGGTTAGGTTTTGTCCCGGGTACCAAGGAAAAGAGTTCCAAGGCCCCCTAGCCGGAAGTTCATGCAAACATAAAACTAGCCACACCACTTACACACCCAATATGAAAATTGCCTTTTTCTTAGCATCAGCTAACTTTAAAACAATCCTTTAATGAAACCATAGTACCACTGATCACAATCTTCCAATTTATCCAGTTGATTCATAATTTCGCATCATTCCTTCATCAGAGTATCTATGGCATCATTGGCAACTAGAACGCTCACCACCTGTCCACACAGGGGCCTTTTCAATAGTTCCTAGCCCATAATACTCGGCAATATAATCACTTATAAAAATCAAGATGGACTCTCGTTGAAGATCAGCAAGATCAACCAACAGATCCATATAAAGAGCCATGGACTCATCCATTGAAGACCAGCAAGGTCAATCAACCAGATCCATGCCCGTTTTCACAAAACAACTCTTACTCCTTGTTCCAATATCTTCCTCGACGCACGCGTGGGTATCCTGGGCGACCCAGAGCCCGAGCACCGTATGGTCAGCACCCTCTAGGATCCTTCGCAGGTGACCTAGCGCTTCACTCATAGGCCGCTTCCTTGGTCCCTCATCCACCGTACCGGAAGCTCACCATTTTAATCGAACCGAGGCTGGTCAAGACCTCGGCCGACCTTGCTACGCGAGACGTCCTCCATTGACTCTCCGTCAGCAGTTGCAACTATATCAGTTAGGTCTCCACGACCTTAATCACAAGACGGTCAAAATGCTTTCCCAGCATTCTTGATATAAAACAGCCATTTACAAACAGTTTACAAATACAATTTCTATATTAACTCTAATTTTTCCGCATTATCCCTCATATAATCCACATTACTTATTCCTCATTCCATTTATATGTATATTCATCCAATCACATCATTTTCCATCTCTTCACTTCATATTCCTTCACATCACATATCATATATTCACATCCATACATCCACATCCACATCCACATTCACATCCATACATCCACATACATCCACATCTACATGCTTACCTCCATTTTCACATCCTCATTTATACATCCACATCCCATATCCACATTCATACATACACATCCATATCCACATCCATACATCCACATCTACATGCATACATCCACTATCACATCCTCATTCATACATCCACATCCACATGCATACATCCACTATCACGTCCTCATTCATACATCCATATCCACATACATACATACATCCACATCCACATTCCCATTCACATCTATACATCCACATCTACATCTACATGCATACATCCACTATCACGTCCTCATTCATACATCCACATCCTCATGCATACATCCACTATCACGTCCTCATTCATACATCCATATCCACATACATACATACATCCACATCCACATCCACATTCACATCTATACATCCACATCTACATCCACATACATACATACATCCACATCCACATTCCACATTCACATCTATACATCCACATCTACATCCATATACATACATACATCCACATCCACATTCCACATTCACATCTATACATCCACATCTACATCCACATTCACATATATCCACATCCACATTCCCATTCACATCTATACATACACATCTACATCCACATACATACATACATACATACATACATCCACATACATACATACATCCACATCCATGTTCCACATTCACTTCTATACAACCACGTCTACATCCACATTCACATCTATGCATATACATCTTCATGCATACATCCATTTTCACATGCATACATCCACATACATACATCCATTTTCACATTCCCATTCATATAACCCCATATGCCTTCATATCTAATCTTTTATATCACATCCATTCTCACCCTATCACAACCCATATACATCTTATCTCATCTCATACACTTCTTATCTCATCCCATACACATCTTATCACATCTTAACTCATCTTATATGCATCTTATCATATCTTATCACTTCCCATATCTTTTATGCATACTTCTATGCATGAAATTCAATTATGCTAAAAGTAACACTTTTATAATAAAATAATCATCTCTTATGCATACCTCTATGCATGAAATTCAATTATGCTAAAAGTAACACTTTTATAATAAAATATTCATCTCTTATGCATACCTCTATGCATGAAATTCAATTATGCTAAAAGTAACACTTTTGATATAAAAATTTATCCATTATGCATACTTCTATGCATGAAAATAAAAATGATAAAAGTAACACTTTTGATATAAAAATTTATCCATTATGCATACTTCTATGCATGTAAATAAAAATGATAAAAGTAACACTTTTGATATAAAAATTTATCCATTATGCATAATTCTATGCATGTAAATAAAAATGATAAAAGTAACACTTTTGATATAAAAATTTATCCATTATGCATACTTCTATGCATGTAAATAAAAATGATAAAAGTAACACTTTTGATATAAAAATTTATTCTTCATGCATAATATAAAAATTCAATTTCTCCATGATTATAATGAAATTCTTTCAATTAGTCTAGGATGATAATTCCTAGAATATGGTAGGAAGTCCTCTTTTTATGCTTTGAATGAAATTATTTTATGCATAATTTTTATAAAAATTTTGCCATAGCTCCGCTGCTATGACTGATAAATCTCAATTTTTCTAAGGGATAAAGCTTATCATTAAGGAAATAATTAAAATGATCTCTAATTGGATTATTAATCCATAATGGATTAAATCATCAATATGCATAAACTAAAAGCATAGAAAAAAAACCATTAATTTGGCCTCAAGCATAGCTTAATCTTGGATTAAGGAAAAGCTTTATGAAAAGCTTCTTTTGGATTGAGAATGGGTCATGCGTATGACCATTTCTTGAGTGAGAGAGAGAAATTACATAAAAACCATTAGAATTTAAACATAAATGGAAATTAACTTCAATAGCATTTATTAAATTATGTAACTCTTCACTACTATTCACCAATTAACTTCAATAGCATTTAAAAAACCATACCAATTAAGCTTCTCAAGCTTGAGAGGGGTTGAGAAGAGAGAAACATTGAGAAATTATAGAAAAGAGCAATATTCACTAATTACCTTACAAATTGCTTGATTCTTTGTTCACGGTAGAGGCCCCCAACCAATCAATTGGTTAAGTATGTTGATGGAGTCACTAATGGGGATTGAAGAAAGAGGAAAGCTCCAAAAACTAGTGAATTATTAAATGAATTCACAGTTCTTGGCTTAGGTGGAGTAGAGTAACGATGCATAACACTATATATTTTTCAACAAGGGGGAGGCTTCTATTTATAGGAAAAATTGAGCTCCTAACTAAACAAACTGATTCTAGAATTTTCCAAATCAGTTTGGTCAATTTTTGACCATTTTTAGGTCAGTTAAGCTAATTTTTTGGAACTAGACTTGAATGAGGAGAGAGGAGAGATGAAATATCTCAATTTTTATGAGTTTAAAACTCATTCAAGCATGTGAAATATGCACCTCCTTTAAAGAACTCCCCTTCCTTACATATGTCATATTTTTAATATTGCTCATAGTATTTTACTAATAAACCTTGTACATTTTCAACTCTTCATCTTATGTGAAATATGCACCTCCTTTAAAGAACTCCCCTTCCTTACATATGTCATACTTTTAATATTGCTCATAATTTTTTACTAATAAACCTTGTACATTTTCAACTCTTCATCTTATGTGAGCATTTACTCATTTTTGGGTATCTTCATTTTACAAATTGGATTTATCTCCTCCCTACACATGGATTGATGCTATTGGCCCATAGGAACCTTAATTGGACCATAATCCAAAAATTTCTGAAAATCTAGACCCTTAGACTAAGGTCCTTTATACACATTTCCAATTAATTCCAATTGCACATTGGAAGTTCTTTTTGAATTTCTGTTTCAGGGGAACTTATTTTAATAAGATGAGATAATTTTCTATCCAAAAATATTAAAAATCTGAACATTCTCTCTCTAGAATATTTTCTCTCTCTACGTTAAAACAGTTAGAAACAAGTCTTTTATATTTCTAAAGAGGGATTGATAAAAGGGGAAGATACTAGACATCAAAAAGGGGTGGGGGAGGAATCTTACATTCTACCCCACTTAAATATGCGAGATGTCCTCATCTCGTAAACTGGGATAATTTCGCAAGATGCATGAATTATGAGACTTAGAGAAAAATTTAAATCAGGATTAACCACCAAGAAAAAGTCTCAAGAGAGTAAGATTCAAGATAAGAACAAGATTTAAACTTTATTCATTCTCAGAACTTATACAGTAAAGATAGAAGAACTCTTTACACTTCCATAAGCCCGTCCATCATATGATCACAAAAGCAGCACTCACAAGCTGCACAAGTATAAGGTAACTCATCTATGGGAATAATTCTGTTGGTTATTGCTGCACCTATCTCAGTGGTATGAGGTGATCTAACAAAAGGACCTCTGAGAGGCAAGCCAAAAACGGGGCAAAGACATATCTTCTCATGAGGAAGAAAACACGCCAGTAAGAAGACCCGCTCAGAAAACCCAGGATGCCTTGATCTCATGACGCAGTAGTATCGGGGACCCAAACCCAAAGCTTCAATAACCATGGCCAAGCGGACATTATTACGAAAATGTTGCTGACTCCAGGGTGTTACCCTAGTTATGTCTTGATAGGTCCGCCATTTGGTCTGCGCTACAGAAGTTCCCAAGTGAGGGAAAAGTGAGCGCTCATACTGTTCTATAAAATCTTTCTTCACAGACTCACTTGCGTCTTGAAGGTGAGGAATCATTATGGATAAAACTAATTCTTGTTGCCAAGCCATGAAGGAGATTAGGAAGAAAGGAGATCGATGGGAGTAAGATTACTGTGAGCGACAAGTAAAAGTTACGACTTATATAAAGGAAGGAGCTAGCGTAACTTAGAAGCCAACGGTAGCTTGCCACTGAAGTTTTACCGTCTTTCCATGATTTGGGTTTGGCACAATTTTCTATAGAAGGCATTAAGAACTTTGAGATGAGGAGATAAAAGAAGCTCGTAAGCTAAGTCACTTACTTTCTTTGAAGTCAGATAAGGCTCACAATATCTGGGGGATAACTTCTTAAACTCCCCAATAGATAAAGAACTTCTTTTGTGCCGTACTCGAATGAAGACCAAAACCTTGGTATCCAAAACACCGATTTTCACTTCTGAACTCATTGTTCTGAATCCTTAAAACAGCGTGACTCCTGAGAAGTATTCTAGGGAAAGGGTCTTCCTTTTTTTAAACAGAATCTTTCTTTTATTTTTGAGAGGGAATAA
The DNA here is from genome assembly GCF_041138505.1 of Cibotium barometz. Classification (NCBI taxonomy): domain Eukaryota; kingdom Viridiplantae; phylum Streptophyta; class Polypodiopsida; order Cyatheales; family Cibotiaceae; genus Cibotium; species Cibotium barometz. The sequence goes on along the minus strand of NC_141105.1, from coordinate 848,753 downwards.
TTTTAAGATCAAAAAGGGAGATTCTTACTCATGTATGCCTCGAAGGCTGGGGAGGAATCTTACATCAACTCCTCATAGTTTTCCTCTGCTAGGTCAATTACTCGGTCCATGTCCTCCAGTCCCAATCAAGTTATGCCCATCCACCATCCTAATCCAAGAAGTACTACAGGCATGATATAAAACTCCCCTCCCCAAGGGGTTATTCCCAATGTGAAACATAGTAGTGAAAGCTCCTATACATGTGGTCTGGAACGAGTTCACTCCTTCCACCTGCACTTTTGTGGGAGTCAATGATGGTTGTTGTATCTCACGCTACCTCATGAGACATTAGGTTATAGCGAGCTCTCTTATGTTTTATTTGAGACCAATTTCTATGGTCATGCTGGCACGCTTCACCTCCGAGTCTTCCTCTTATAGGTCGATTGCTTGGGCCATGTTAACGGAGATGGAGCAAGTACGAAGCTTGGCTTTCCTAACCTTAACTTCTTTTTTAGCCTTTGCTCTACTAAGGATTTATTTCTTGCTCTTCTTTGGCAGAGCGAGAGAGTTTTCTAGATTCTTCCAAACCTAAGGGTTCATTTCTCTATGCGGCCGTTAACTTGATTAGAACCTTAAGAATATTGAGCTCTCTTTTTTCCATTGGTGGCAAAGTCCACACCTGAGAGTCTATGGCCTCAACATATCAAAGCTAATGCTCTTCATTCCCTTGTCCAAGAAGTACTACATGGGCTCAGCCTCTTTGGTCACATCACAATGATTACCTATTCTTAGGCTACGCACAAGGTAGCAGTTCTCGAGTCCCAATCAAATTATGGCTATCCATCGTCGTCCAAGAACTACTGCAGGCCTGATTTAAAACTTCCCTTCTAAGGGGTTATTCCCAATGCGAAATATTGTAGTGAGAGCTCCGATGATGCATGTGGTTTGCAACGTGTTCACTACTTCCACCTGAACTTTTGTGGGAGTCGATGATGCTTGTTGTATCTCACACTGTCTCATGAGACATTAGGTTATGGCTAGCTCTCCCATGTTTTATTTGAGACCAATTTCTATGATCACGACCACGCTTCGCCTCCTAGTCTTCCTCTTCTAGGTCAATTACTCGGGCCATGTTAATGGAGATGAAGCAATTACGAAGCTTGGCTTGCCTAGCCTTAACTTATTTTTTAGCCTTTGCTAAGAATTTATTCATTGCTCTTCTTGGCAGAGCGAGAGAGTTTTCTAGATTCTTCCAAACCTAAGGGTTCATCTCTCTATGTGGCCATTAACTTGATCAGAATATTGAGCTCTCTTTTTCATTGGTGGCAAAAGTCGACATGAGAATCTATGGCCTCAATATATCAAAGCTAATGGTCTTCGTTCCCTCGTCCAAGAAGTCCTCTTTTGTCACATCACACAATGATTACCTATCCCAAGGCTACTTTTTACAAGGTAGCAGTTCTTGAGTCCCAATCAAATTATGGCCGTCCATTCTCGTCCAAGAAGAACTACAGGGATGATATAGAACTTCCCTTCTAAGGGGTTATTCCCAATGTGAAACATATAGTACTAAAAGCTCCCATGCATGTGGTTTGGAACGAGATCACTCCTTCCACCTGCACTTTTGTGGGGGTCAATGATGGCTGTTGTATCTCACACTGTCTCATGACACATTAGGTTATGTCTAGCGCTCCCATGTTTTATTTGAGACCAATTTCTATGGTCATGCAAAACCATAGTCTGCACATTTCACCTCCCAGTCCTCCTCTTCTAGGTCAATTACTTGGGCCATGATAACGGAGATGGAACAATTACGAAGCTTGGCTTGCCTAGCCTTAACTTCTTTTTTTGCCTTTGCTACTAAGGATTTACTTATTGCTCTTCTTGGCAGAGCGATAGAGTTTTCTAGATTCTTCCAGACATAAGGGTTCATCTCGTTATGTGGCCACCATTAACCTGATCAGAACCTTAAGAATTGAGCTCTCTTTTCCATTGGTGGCAACACATGAGAGTCTACGGCCTCAACATATCAAAGCTAATGCATTGTCTTCATTCCCTCGTCCAAGAAGTACTACATGGGCTCCTCTTTGGTCACATCAGCAGAATGATTTCCGATATCCCAAGGCTACTTATTACAAGGTAGCAGTTCTCGAGTGTCCCAATCAAATTATGCCCATCCATCCTCGTCCAAGAAGTACTGTAGGCATGATGTAAAACTTCCCTTCCAAGGAGTTATTCCCAATGTGAAACATAGTAGTGAAAGCTCCTCCTATGTATGTGATTTGGAACGAGTTCACTCCTTCCTACCTGCACTTTTGTGGGAGTTAATCATGGTTGTTGTATCTCACATTGTCTCATGAGACATTAGGTTATGGCTAGCTCTCTCATGTTTTATTTGAGACCAATTTCTATGGTCATGCAAAACCATATTCTGGCACACTTCACCTCCCAGTCTTCCTCTTCTAGGTTAATTACTTGGGCCATGCTAACGGAGGTGGAGCAATTACGAAGCCTGGCTTTGCTAGCCTTAACTTCTTTTTTAGCCTTTGCTAAAGATTTATTTACTGCTCTTCTTGGCAGAGTGAGAGAGTTTTCTAGATTCTTCCAAACCTAAGGGTTCAGATCACTATGTGGCCATTAACTTGATCAGAACCTGAAAAATATTGAGCTCTCTTTTCCATTGGTGTGGCAAAAGTCCACATGAGAGGTCTATGGCCTCAACATATCGAAGCTAATGCTCTTCATTCCCTCGTCCAAGAAGTACTACATGGGCTCCTCGTTGGTCACATCAGAATGATTATTACCGATATCCCAAGGCTACTCACAAGGTAGCAGTTCTTGAGTCCCAATCAAATTATGCCCATCCATCCTCGTCCCAGAAGAACTACAGGCGTGATAAAAAACTTCCCTTCCAAGGGGTTCTTCCCAATGTGAGACATAGTAGTGAAAGCTCCTATGCATGTGGTTTGGAAGAACGAGTTCTTTCCTTCCGCGTGGACTCTTGTGGGAGTCAATGATGGTTGTTGTATCTCACACTGTCTCATGAGACATTAGGTTACGGCTAGCTCTCCCATGTTTTATTTGAGAGCAATTTCTATGATCATGAGACATTGGGTTATGGCTAGCTCTCCCATGTCTTATTTGAGAGCAATTTCTATGATCATGACCAACCATAGTCTGGCACACTTCAACTCCTCCTAGTTTTCCTCTGCTAGGTCAATTACTCGGTCCATGTCCTCCAGTCCCAATCAAGTTATGCCCATCCATCCTAATCCAAGAAGTACTACAGGCATGATATAAAACTCCCCTCCCCAAGGGGTTATTCCCAATGTGAAACATAGTAGTGAAAGCTCCTATACATGTGGTCTGGAACGAGTTCACTCCTTCCACCTGCACTTTTGTGGGAGTCAATGATGGTTGTTGTATCTCACGCTACCTCATGCGACATTAGGTTATAGCGAGCTCTCTTATGTTTTATTTGAGACCAATTTCTATGGTCATGCTGGCACGCTTCACCTCCGAGTCTTCCTCTTATAGGTCGATTGCTTGGGCCATGTTAACGGAGATGGAGCAAGTACGAAGCTTGGCTTTCCTAACCTTAACTTCTTTTTTAGCCTTTGCTCTACTAAGGATTTATTTCTTGCTCTTATTTGGCAGAGCGAGAGAGTTTTCTAGATTCTTCCAAACCTAAGGGTTCATCTCTCTATGCGGCCGTTAACTTGATTAGAACCTTAAGAATATTGAGCTCTCTTTTTTCCATTGGTGGCAAAGTCCACACCTGAGAGTCTATGGCCTCAACATATCAAAGCTAATGCTCTTCATTCCCTTGTCCAAGAAGTACTACATGGGCTCAGCCTCTTTGGTCACATCACAATGATTACCTATTCTTAGGCTACGTACAAGGTAGCAGTTCTCGAGTCCCAATCAAATTATGGCTATCCATCGTCGTCCAAGAACTACTGCAGGCCTGATTTAAAACTTCCCTTCTAAGGGGTTATTCCCAATGCGAAATATTGTAGTGAGAGCTCCGATGATGCATGTGGTTTGCAACGTGTTCACTACTTCCACCTGAACTTTTGTGGGAGTCGATGATGCTTGTTGTATCTCACACTGTCTCATGAGACATTAGGTTATGGCTAGCTCTCCCATGTTTTATTTGAGACCAATTTCTATGATCACGACCACGCTTCGCCTCCTAGTCTTCCTCTTCTAGGTCAATTACTCGGGCCATGTTAATGGAGATGAAGCAATTACGAAGCTTGGCTTGCCTAGCCTTAACTTATTTTTTAGCCTTTGCTAAGAATTTATTCATTGCTCTTCTTGGCAGAGCGAGAGAGTTTTCTAGATTCTTCCAAACCTAAGGGTTCATCTCTCTATGTGGCCATTAACTTGATCAGAATATTGAGCTCTCTTTTTCATTGGTGGCAAAAGTCGACATGAGAATCTATGGCCTCAATATATCAAAGCTAATGGTCTTCGTTCCCTCGTCCAAGAAGTCCTCTTTTGTCACATCACACAATGATTACCTATCCCAAGGCTACTTTTTACAAGGTATCCCAATCAAATTATGGCCGTCCATTCTCGTCCAAGAAGAACTACAGGGATGATATAGAACTTCCCTTCTAAGGGGTTATTCCCAATGTGAAACATATAGTACTGAAAGCTCCCATGCATGTGGTTTGGAACGAGATCACTCCTTCCACCTGCACTTTTGTGGGGGTCAATGATGGCTGTTGTATCTCACACTGTCTCATGACACATTAGGTTATGTCTAGCGCTCCCATGTTTTATTTGAGACCAATTTCTATGGTCATGCAAAACCATAGTCTGCACATTTCACCTCCCAGTCCTCCTCTTCTAGGTCAATTACTTGGGCCATGATAACGGAGATGGAACAATTACGAAGCTTGGCTTGCCTAGCCTTAACTTCTTTTTTTGCCTTTGCTACTAAGGATTTACTTATTGCTCTTCTTGGCAGAGCGATAGAGTTTTCTAGATTCTTCCAGACATAAGGGTTCATCTCGTTATGTGGCCACCATTAACCTGATCAGAACCTTAAGAATTGAGCTCTCTTTTCCATTGGTGGCAACACATGAGAGTCTACGGCCTCAACATATCAAAGCTAATGCATTGTCTTCATTCCCTCGTCCAAGAAGTACTACATGGGCTCCTCTTTGGTCACATCAACAGAATGATTTCCGATATCCCAAGGCTACTTATTACAAGGTAGCAGTTCTCGAGTGTCCCAATCAAATTATGCCCATCCATCCTCGTCCAAGAAGTACTGTAGGCATGATGTAAAACTTCCCTTCCAAGGAGTTATTCCCAATGTGAAACATAGTAGTGAAAGCTCCTCCTATGTATGTGGTTTGGAACGAGTTCACTCCTTCCTACCTGCACTTTTGTGGGAGTTAATCATGGTTGTTGTATCTCACATTGTCTCATGAGACATTAGGTTATGGCTAGCTCTCTCATGTTTTATTTGAGACCAATTTCTATGGTCATGCAAAACCATATTCTGGCACACTTCACCTCCCAGTCTTCCTCTTCTAGGTTAATTACTTGGGCCATGCTAACGGAGGTGGAGCAATTACGAAGCCTGGCTTTGCTAGCCTTAACTTCTTTTTTAGCCTTTGCTAAAGATTTATTTACTGCTCTTCTTGGCAGAGTGAGAGAGTTTTCTAGATTCTTCCAAACCTAAGGGTTCAGATCACTATGTGGCCATTAACTTGATCAGAACCTGAAAAATATTGAGCTCTCTTTTCCATTGGTGTGGCAAAAGTCCACATGAGAGGTCTATGGCCTCAACATATCGAAGCTAATGCTCTTCATTCCCTCGTCCAAGAAGTACTACATGGGCTCCTCGTTGGTCACATCAGAATGATTATTACCGATATCCCAAGGCTACTCACAAGGTAGTAGTTCTTGAGTCCCAATCAAATTATGCCCATCCATCCTCGTCCCAAAAGAACTACAGGCGTGATAAAAAACTTCCCTTCCAAGGGGTTCTTCCCAATGTGAGACATAGTAGTGAAAGCTCCTATGCATGTGGTTTGGAAGAACGAGTTCTTTCCTTCCGCGTGGACTCTTGTGGGAGTCAATGATGGTTGTTGTATCTCACACTGTCTCATGAGACATTAGGTTACGGCTAGCTCTCCCATGTTTTATTTGAGAGCAATTTCTATGATGATGAGACATTGGGTTATGGCTAGCTCTCCCATGTCTTATTTGAGAGCAATTTCTATGATCATGACCAACCATAGTCTGGCACACTTCAACTCCTCCTAGTTTTCCTCTGCTAGGTCAATTACTAGGTCCATGTCCTCCAGTCCCAATCAAGTTATGCCCATCCATCCTAATCCAAGAAGTACTACAGGCATGATATAAAACTCCCCTCCCCAAGGGGTTATTCCCAATGTGAAACATAGTAGTGAAAGCTCCTATACATGTGGTCTGGAACGAGTTCACTCCTTCCACCTGCACTTTTGTGGGAGTCAATGATGGTTGTTGTATCTCACGCTACCTCATGAGACATTAGGTTATAGCGAGCTCTCTTATGTTTTATTTGAGACCAATTTCTATGGTCATGCTGGCACGCTTCACCTCCGAGTCTTCCTCTTATAGGTCGACGATTGCTTGGGCCATGTTAACGGAGATGGAGCAAGTACGAAGCTTGGCTTTCCTAACCTTAACTTCTTTTTTAGCCTTTGCTCTACTAAGGATTTATTTCTTGCTCTTCTTTGGCAGAGCGAGAGAGTTTTCTAGATTCTTCCAAACCTAAGGGTTCATCTCTCTATGCGGCCGTTAACTTAATTAGAACCTTAAGAATATTGAGCTCTCTTTTTTCCATTGGTGGCAAAGTCCACACCTGAGAGTCTATGGCCTCAACATATCAAAGCTAATGCTCTTCATTCCCTTGTCCAAGAAGTACTACCTGTGCTCAGCCTCTTTGGTCACATCACAATGATTACCTATTCTTAGGCTACGTACAAGGTAGCAGTTCTCGAGTCCCAATCAAATTATGGCTATCCATCGTCGTCCAAGAACTACTGCAGGCCTGATTTAAAACTTCCCTTCTAAGGGGTTATTCCCAATGCGAAATATTGTAGTGAGAGCTCCGATGATGCATGTGGTTTGCAACGTGTTCACTACTTCCACCTGAACTTTTGTGGGAGTCGATGATGCTTGTTGTATCTCACACTGTCTCATGAGACATTAGGTTATGGCTAGCTCTCCCATGTTTTATTTGAGACCAATTTCTATGATCACGACCACGCTTCGCCTCCTAGTCTTCCTCTTCTAGGTCAATTACTCGGGCCATGTTAATGGAGATGAAGCAATTACGAAGCTTGGCTTGCCTAGCCTTAACTTCTTTTTTAGCCTTTGCTAAGAATTTATTCATTGCTCTTCTTGGCAGAGCGAGAGAGTTTTCTAGATTCTTCCAAACCTAAGGGTTCATCTCTCTATGTGGCCATTAACTTGATCAGAATATTGAGCTCTCTTTTTCATTGGTGGCAAAAGTCGACATGAGAATCTATGGCCTCAATATATCAAAGCTAATGGTCTTCGTTCCCTCGTCCAAGAAGTCCTCTTTTGTCACATCACACAATGATTACCTATCCCAAGGCTACTTTTTACAAGGTATCCCAATCAAATTATGGCCGTCCATTCTCGTCCAAGAAGAACTACAGGGATGATATAGAACTTCCCTTCCAAGGGGTTATTCCCAATGTGAAACATATAGTACTGAAAGCTCCCATGCATGTGGTTTGGAACGAGCCCACTCCTTCCACCTGCACTTTTGTGGGGGTCAATGATGGCTGTTGTATCTCACACTGTCTCATGACACATTAGGTTATGTCTAGCGCTCCCATGTTTTATTTGAGACCAATTTCTATGGTCATGCAAAACCATAGTCTGCACATTTCACCTCCCAGTCCTCCTCTTCTAGGTCAATTACTTGGGCCATGATAACGGAGATGGAACAATTACGAAGCTTGGCTTGCCTAGCCTTAACTTCTTTTTTTGCCTTTGCTACTAAGGATTTACTTATTGCTCTTCTTGGCAGAGCGATAGAGTTTTCTAGATTCTTCCAGACATAAGGGTTCATCTCGTTATGTGGCCACCATTAACCTGATCAGAACCTTAAAAATTGAGCTCTCTTTTCCATTGGTGGCAACACATGAGAGTCTACGGCCTCAACATATCAAAGCTAATGCATTGTCTTCATTCCCTCGTCCAAGAAGTACTACATGGGCTCCTCTTTGGTCACATCAGCAGAATGATTTCCGATATCCCAAGGCTACTTATTACAAGGTAGCAGTTCTCGAGTGTCCCAATCAAATTATGCCCATCCATCCTCGTCCAAGAAGTACTGTAGGCATGATGTAAAACTTCCCTTCCAAGGAGTTATTCCCAATGTGAAACATAGTAGTGAAAGCTCCTCCTATGTATGTGGTTTGGAACGAGTTCACTCCTTCCTACCTGCACTTTTGTGGGAGTTAATCATGGTTGTTGTATCTCACATTGTCTCATGAGACATTAGGTTATGGCTAGCTCTCTCATGTTTTATTTGAGACCAATTTCTATGGTCATGCAAAACCATATTCTGGCACACTTCACCTCCCAGTCTTCCTCTTCTAGGTTAATTACTTGGGCCATGCTAACGGAGGTGGAGCAATTACGAAGCCTGGCTTTGCTAGCCTTAACTTCTTTTTTAGCCTTTGCTAAAGATTTATTTACTGCTCTTCTTGGCAGAGTGAGAGAGTTTTCTAGATTCTTCCAAACCTAAGGGTTCAGATCACTATGTGGCCATTAACTTGATCAGAACCTGAAAAATATTGAGCTCTCTTTTCCATTGGTGTGGCAAAAGTCCACATGAGAGGTCTATGGCCTCAACATATCGAAGCTAATGCTCTTCATTCCCTCGTCCAAGAAGTACTACATGGGCTCCTCGTTGGTCACATCAGAATGATTATTACCGATATCCCAAGGCTACTCACAAGGTAGCAGTTCTTGAGTCCCAATCAAATTATGCCCATCCATCCTCGTCCCAGAAGAACTACAGGCGTGATAAAAAACTTCCCTTCCAAGGGGTTCTTCCCAATGTGAGACATAGTAGTGAAAGCTCCTATGCATGTGGTTTGGAAGAACGAGTTCTTTCCTTCCGCGTGGACTCTTGTGGGAGTCAATGATGGTTGTTGTATCTCACACTGTCTTATGAGACATTAGGTTACGGCTAGCTCTCCCATGTTTTATTTGAGAGCAATTTCTATGATCATGAGACATTGGGTTATGGCTAGCTCTCCCATGTCTTATTTGAGAGCAATTTCTATGATCATGACCAACCATAGTCTGGCACACTTCAACTCCTCCTAGTTTTCCTCTGCTAGGTCAATTACTCGGTCCATGTCCTCCAGTCCCAATCAAGTTATGCCCATCCATCCTAATCCAAGAAGTACTACAGGCATGATATAAAACTCCCCTCCCCAAGGGGTTATTCCCAATGTGAAACATAGTAGTGAAAGCTCCTATACATGTGGTCTGGAACGAGTTCACTCCTTCCACCTGCACTTTTGTGGGAGTCAATGATGGTTGTTGTATCTCACGCTACCTCATGCGACATTAGGTTATAGCGAGCTCTCTTATGTTTTATTTGAGACCAATTTCTATGGTCATGCTGGCACGCTTCACCTCCGAGTCTTCCTCTTATAGGTCGATTGCTTGGGCCATGTTAACGGAGATGGAGCAAGTACGAAGCTTGGCTTTCCTAACCTTAACTTCTTTTTTAGCCTTTGCTCTACTAAGGATTTATTTCTTGCTCTTATTTGGCAGAGCGAGAGAGTTTTCTAGATTCTTCCAAACCTAAGGGTTCATCTCTCTATGCGGCCGTTAACTTGATTAGAACCTTAAGAATATTGAGCTCTCTTTTTTCCATTGGTGGCAAAGTCCACACCTGAGAGTCTATGGCCTCAACATATCAAAGCTAATGCTCTTCATTCCCTTGTCCAAGAAGTACTACATGGGCTCAGCCTCTTTGGTCACATCACAATGATTACCTATTCTTAGGCTACGTACAAGGTAGCAGTTCTCGAGTCCCAATCAAATTATGGCTATCCATCGTCGTCCAAGAACTACTGCAGGCCTGATTTAAAACTTCCCTTCTAAGGGGTTATTCCCAATGCGAAATATTGTAGTGAGAGCTCCGATGATGCATGTGGTTTGCAACGTGTTCACTACTTCCACCTGAACTTTTGTGGGAGTCGATGATGCTTGTTGTATCTCACACTGTCTCATGAGACATTAGGTTATGGCTAGCTCTCCCATGTTTTATTTGAGACCAATTTCTATGATCACGACCACGCTTCGCCTCCTAGTCTTCCTCTTCTAGGTCAATTACTCGGGCCATGTTAATGGAGATGAAGCAATTACGAAGCTTGGCTTGCCTAGCCTTAACTTCTTTTTTAGCCTTTGCTAAGAATTTATTCATTGCTCTTCTTGGCAGAGCGAGAGAGTTTTCTAGATTCTTCCAAACCTAAGGGTTCATCTCTCTATGTGGCCATTAACTTGATCAGAATATTGAGCTCTCTTTTTCATTGGTGGCAAAAGTCGACATGAGAATCTATGGCCTCAATATATCAAAGCTAATGGTCTTCGTTCCCTCGTCCAAGAAGTCCTCTTTTGTCACATCACACAATGATTACCTATCCCAAGGCTACTTTTTACAAGGTAGCAGTTCTTGAGTCCCAATCAAATTATGGCCGTCCATTCTCGTCCAAGAAGAACTACAGGGATGATATAGAACTTCCCTTCTAAGGGGTTATTCCCAATGTGAAACATATAGTACTGAAAGCTCCCATGCATGTGGTTTGGAACGAGATCACTCCTTCCACCTGCACTTTTGTGGGGGTCAATGATGGCTGTTGTATCTCACACTGTCTCATGACACATTAGGTTATGTCTAGCGCTCCCATGTTTTATTTGAGACCAATTTCTATGGTCATGCAAAACCATAGTCTGCACATTTCACCTCCCAGTCCTCCTCTTCTAGGTCAATTACTTGGGCCATGATAACGGAGATGGAACAATTACGAAGCTTGGCTTGCCTAGCCTTAACTTCTTTTTTTGCCTTTGCTACTAAGGATTTACTTATTGCTCTTCTTGGCAGAGCGATAGAGTTTTCTAGATTCTTCCAGACATAAGGGTTCATCTCGTTATGTGGCCACCATTAACCTGATCAGAACCTTAAGAATTGAGCTCTCTTTTCCATTGGTGGCAACACATGAGAGTCTACGGCCTCAACATATCAAAGCTAATGCATTGTCTTCATTCCCTCGTCCAAGAAGTACTACATGGGCTCCTCTTTGGTCACATCAGCAGAATGATTTCCGATATCCCAAGGCTACTTATTACAAGGTAGCAGTTCTCGAGTGTCCCAATCAAATTATGCCCATCCATCCTCGTCCAAGAAGTACTGTAGGCATGATGTAAAACTTCCCTTCCAAGGAGTTATTCCCAATGTGAAACATAGTAGTGAAAGCTCCTCCTATGTATGTGGTTTGGAACGAGTTCACTCCTTCCTACCTGCACTTTTGTGGGAGTTAATCATGGTTGTTGTATCTCACATTGTCTCATGAGACATTAGGTTATGGCTAGCTCTCTCATGTTTTATTTGAGACCAATTTCTATGGTCATGCAAAACCATATTCTGGCACACTTCACCTCCCAGTCTTCCTCTTCTAGGTTAATTACTTGGGCCATGCTAACGGAGGTGGAGCAATTACGAAGCCTGGCTTTGCTAGCCTTAACTTCTTTTTTAGCCTTTGCTAAAGATTTATTTACTGCTCTTCTTGGCAGAGTGAGAGAGTTTTCTAGATTCTTCCAAACCTAAGGGTTCAGATCACTATGTGGCCATTAACTTGATCAGAACCTGAAAAATATTGAGCTCTCTTTTCCATTGGTGTGGCAAAAGTCCACATGAGAGGTCTATGGCCTCAACATATCGAAGCTAATGCTCTTCATTCCCTCGTCCAAGAAGTACTACATGGGCTCCTCGTTGGTCACATCAGAATGATTATTACCGATATCCCAAGGCTACTCACAAGGTAGTAGTTCTTGAGTCCCAATCAAATTATGCCCATCCATCCTCGTCCCAAAAGAACTACAGGCGTGATAAAAAACTTCCCTTCCAAGGGGTTCTTCCCAATGTGAGACATAGTAGTGAAAGCTCCTATGCATGTGGTTTGGAAGAACGAGTTCTTTCCTTCCGCGTGGACTCTTGTGGGAGTCAATGATGGTTGTTGTATCTCACACTGTCTCATGAGACATTAGGTTACGGCTAGCTCTCCCATGTTTTATTTGAGAGCAATTTCTATGATGATGAGACATTGGGTTATGGCTAGCTCTCCCATGTCTTATTTGAGAGCAATTTCTATGATCATGACCAACCATAGTCTGGCACACTTCAACTCCTCCTAGTTTTCCTCTGCTAGGTCAATTACTAGGTCCATGTCCTCCAGTCCCAATCAAGTTATGCCCATCCATCCTAATCCAAGAAGTACTACAGGCATGATATAAAACTCCCCTCCCCAAGGGGTTATTCCCAATGTGAAACATAGTAGTGAAAGCTCCTATACATGTGGTCTGGAACGAGTTCACTCCTTCCACCTGCACTTTTGTGGGAGTCAATGATGGTTGTTGTATCTCACGCTACCTCATGAGACATTAGGTTATAGCGAGCTCTCTTATGTTTTATTTGAGACCAATTTCTATGGTCATGCTGGCACGCTTCACCTCCGAGTCTTCCTCTTATAGGTCGACGATTGCTTGGGCCATGTTAACGGAGATGGAGCAAGTACGAAGCTTGGCTTTCCTAACCTTAACTTCTTTTTTAGCCTTTGCTCTACTAAGGATTTATTTCTTGCTCTTCTTTGGCAGAGCGAGAGAGTTTTCTAGATTCTTCCAAACCTAAGGGTTCATCTCTCTATGCGGCCGTTAACTTGATTAGAACCTTAAGAATATTGAGCTCTCTTTTTTCCATTGGTGGCAAAGTCCACACCTGAGAGTCTATGGCCTCAACATATCAAAGCTAATGCTCTTCATTCCCTTGTCCAAGAAGTACTACCTGTGCTCAGCCTCTTTGGTCACATCACAATGATTACCTATTCTTAGGCTACGTACAAGGTAGCAGTTCTCGAGTCCCAATCAAATTATGGCTATCCATCGTCGTCCAAGAACTACTGCAGGCCTGATTTAAAACTTCCCTTCTAAGGGGTTATTCCCAATGCGAAATATTGTAGTGAGAGCTCCGATGATGCATGTGGTTTGCAACGTGTTCACTACTTCCACCTGAACTTTTGTGGGAGTCGATGATGCTTGTTGTATCTCACACTGTCTCATGAGACATTAGGTTATGGCTAGCTCTCCCATGTTTTATTTGAGACCAATTTCTATGATCACGACCACGCTTCGCCTCCTAGTCTTCCTCTTCTAGGTCAATTACTCGGGCCATGTTAATGGAGATGAAGCAATTACGAAGCTTGGCTTGCCTAGCCTTAACTTCTTTTTTAGCCTTTGCTAAGAATTTATTCATTGCTCTTCTTGGCAGAGCGAGAGAGTTTTCTAGATTCTTCCAAACCTAAGGGTTCATCTCTCTATGTGGCCATTAACTTGATCAGAATATTGAGCTCTCTTTTTCATTGGTGGCAAAAGTCGACATGAGAATCTATGGCCTCAATATATCAAAGCTAATGGTCTTCGTTCCCTCGTCCAAGAAGTCCTCTTTTGTCACATCACACAATGATTACCTATCCCAAGGCTACTTTTTACAAGGTATCCCAATCAAATTATGGCCGTCCATTCTCGTCCAAGAAGAACTACAGGGATGATATAGAACTTCCCTTCCAAGGGGTTATTCCCAATGTGAAACATATAGTACTGAAAGCTCCCATGCATGTGGTTTGGAACGAGCTCACTCCTTCCACCTGCACTTTTGTGGGGGTCAATGATGGCTGTTGTATCTCACACTGTCTCATGACACATTAGGTTATGTCTAGCGCTCCCATGTTTTATTTGAGACCAATTTCTATGGTCATGCAAAACCATAGTCTGCACATTTCACCTCCCAGTCCTCCTCTTCTAGGTCAATTACTTGGGCCATGATAACGGAGATGGAACAATTACGAAGCTTGGCTTGCCTAGCCTTAACTTCTTTTTTTGCCTTTGCTACTAAGGATTTACTTATTGCTCTTCTTGGCAGAGCGATAGAGTTTTCTAGATTCTTCCAGACATAAGGGTTCATCTCGTTATGTGGCCACCATTAACCTGATCAGAACCTTAAGAATTGAGCTCTCTTTTCCATTGGTGGCAACACATGAGAGTCTACGGCCTCAACATATCAAAGCTAATGCATTGTCTTCATTCCCTCGTCCAAGAAGTACTACATGGGCTCCTCTTTGGTCACATCAGCAGAATGATTTCCGATATCCCAAGGCTACTTATTACAAGGTAGCAGTTCTCGAGTGTCCCAATCAAATTATGCCCATCCATCCTCGTCCAAGAAGTACTATAGGCATGATGTAAAACTTCCCTTCCAAGGAGTTATTCCCAATGTGAAACATAGTAGTGAAAGCTCCTCCTATGTATGTGGTTTGGAACGAGTTCACTCCTTCCTACCTGCACTTTTGTGGGAGTTAATCATGGTTGTTGTATCTCACATTGTCTCATGAGACATTAGGTTATGGCTAGCTCTCTCATGTTTTATTTGAGACCAATTTCTATGGTCATGCAAAACCATATTCTGGCACACTTCACCTCCCAGTCTTCCTCTTCTAGGTTAATTACTTGGGCCATGCTAACGGAGGTGGAGCAATTACGAAGCCTGGCTTTGCTAGCCTTAACTTCTTTTTTAGCCTTTGCTAAAGATTTATTTACTGCTCTTCTTGGCAGAGTGAGAGAGTTTTCTAGATTCTTCCAAACCTAAGGGTTCAGATCACTATGTGGCCATTAACTTGATCAGAACCTGAAAAATATTGAGCTCTCTTTTCCATTGGTGTGGCAAAAGTCCACATGAGAGGTCTATGGCCTCAACATATCGAAGCTAATGCTCTTCATTCCCTCGTCCAAGAAGTACTACATGGGCTCCTCGTTGGTCACATCAGAATGATTATTACCGATATCCCAAGGCTACTCACAAGGTAGCAGTTCTTGAGTCCCAATCAAATTATGCCCATCCATCCTCGTCCCAGAAGAACTACAGGCGTGATAAAAAACTTCCCTTCCAAGGGGTTCTTCCCAATGTGAGACATAGTAGTGAAAGCTCCTATGCATGTGGTTTGGAAGAACGAGTTCTTTCCTTCCGCGTGGACTCTTGTGGGAGTCAATGATGGTTGTTGTATCTCACACTGTCTCATGAGACATTAGGTTACGGCTAGCTCTCCCATGTTTTATTTGAGAGCAATTTCTATGATGATGAGACATTGGGTTATGGCTAGCTCTCCCATGTCTTATTTGAGAGCAATTTCTATGATCATGACCAACCATAGTCTGGCACACTTCAACTGTGAGATCCCTTTTCCCACCACGCGATGGATTCGGGGTACTAGCAGCAGAAGTAGCACATCGGCAGCGCGGACCAGGGGTCTCACACTCGGGGCTCGCCCACGGATATCCGGACAAGAGACTAATCCGTCTGTTTGTCCAAAACCGAAACCGGAAAAACTTCCTTTACCCGGAAAGCATGGGCGATTCCACCAGGATAACTCTTTACTCTAACGTAGTCAAGATCATTACGGATCAACTGATCTGACTGCACCTTTAACGGTACTTGGTCAAATCAAGGAAGAAACTTGCACTTGGATCATTGGGATCAACGCTTTTTTCCCCATCAAGAGGCACAGCCGTTGATTCCTATCCATAGAACAATTTCTATCCGGGATCTACTTCATCTATCGTAATAATAGAAATTAAATCTCGATTTACGGATCCATCAGTCCAGCCTAACCCCATCCGATCCCATGGGTTAGCCAATCGCCCAACCACTGTAGTGATGGGATCCAATTTGGAATTTGGTTAGGTTTTGTCCCGGGTACCAAGGAAAAGAGTTCCAAGGCCCCCTAGCCGGAAGTTCATGCAAACATAAAACTAGCCACACCACTTACACACCCAATATGAAAATTGCCTTTTTCTTAGCATCAGCTAACTTTAAAACAATCCTTTAATGAAACCATAGTACCACTGATCACAATCTTCCAATTTATCCAGTTGATTCATAATTTCCCATCATTCCTTCATCAGAGTATCTATGGCATCATTGGCAACTAGAACGCTCACCACCTGTCCACACAGGGGCCTTTTCAATAGTTCCTAGCCCATAATACTCGGCAATATAATCACTTATAAAAATCAAGATGGACTCTCGTTGAAGATCAGCAAGATCAACCAACAGATCCATATAAAGAGCCATGGACTCATCCATTGAAGACCAGCAAGGTCAATCAACCAGATCCATGCCCGTTTTCACAAAACAACTCTTACTCCTTGTTCCAATATCTTCCTCGACGCACGCGTGGGTATCCTGGGCGACCCAGAGCCCGAGCACCGTATGGTCAGCACCCTCTAGGATCCTTCGCAGGTGACCTAGCGCTTCACTCATAGGCCGCTTCCTTGGTCCCTCATCCACCGTACCGGAAGCTCACCATTTTAATCGAACCGAGGCTGGTCAAGACCTCGGCCGACCTTGCTACGCGAGACGTCCTCCATTGACTCTCCGTCAGCAGTTGCAACTATATCAGTTAGGTCTCCACGACCTTAATCACAAGACGGTCAAAATGCTTTCCCAGCATTCTTGATATAAAACAGCCATTTACAAACAGTTTACAAATACAATTTCTATATTAACTCTAATTTTTCCGCATTATCCCTCATATAATCCACATTACTTATTCCTCATTCCATTTATATGTATATTCATCCAATCACATCATTTTCCATCTCTTCACTTCATATTCCTTCACATCACATATCATATATTCACATCCATACATCCACATCCACATCCACATTCACATCCATACATCCACATACATCCACATCTACATGCTTACCTCCATTTTCACATCCTCATTTATACATCCACATCCCATATCCACATTCATACATACACATCCATATCCACATCCATACATCCACATCTACATGCATACATCCACTATCACATCCTCATTCATACATCCACATCCACATGCATACATCCACTATCACGTCCTCATTCATACATCCATATCCACATACATACATCCACATCCACATTCCCATTCACATCTATACATCCACATCTACATCTACATGCATACATCCACTATCACGTCCTCATTCATACATCCACATCCTCATGCATACATCCACTATCACGTCCTCATTCATACATCCATATCCACATACATACATACATCCACATCCACATTCTCATTCACATCTATACATCCACATCTACATCCACATACATACATACATCCACATCCACATTCCACATTCACATCTATACATCCACATCTACATCCATATACATACATACATCCACATCCACATTCCACATTCACATCTATACATCCACATCTACATCCACATTCACATATATCCACATCCACATTCCCATTCACATCTATACATACACATCTACATCCACATACATACATACATACATACATCCACATACATACATACATCCACATCCATGTTCCACATTCACTTCTATACAACCACGTCTACATCCACATTCACATCTATGCATATACATCTTCATGCATACATCCATTTTCACATGCATACATCCACATACATACATCCATTTTCACATTCCCATTCATATAACCCCATATGCCTTCATATCTAATCTTTTATATCACATCCATTCTCACCCTATCACAACCCATATACATCTTATCTCATCTCATACACTTCTTATCTCATCCCATACACATCTTATCACATCTTAACTCATCTTATATGCATCTTATCATATCTTATCACTTCCCATATCTTTTATGCATACTTCTATGCATGAAATTCAATTATGCTAAAAGTAACACTTTTATAATAAAATAATCATCTCTTATGCATACCTCTATGCATGAAATTCAATTATGCTAAAAGTAACACTTTTATAATAAAATATTCATCTCTTATGCATACCTCTATGCATGAAATTCAATTATGCTAAAAGTAACACTTTTGATATAAAAATTTATCCATTATGCATACTTCTATGCATGAAAATAAAAATGATAAAAGTAACACTTTTGATATAAAAATTTATCCATTATGCATACTTCTATGCATGTAAATAAAAATGATAAAAGTAACACTTTTGATATAAAAATTTATCCATTATGCATAATTCTATGCATGTAAATAAAAATGATAAAAGTAACACTTTTGATATAAAAATTTATCCATTATGCATACTTCTATGCATGTAAATAAAAATGATAAAAGTAACACTTTTGATATAAAAATTTATTCTTCATGCATAATATAAAAATTCAATTTCTCCATGATTATAATGAAATTCTTTCAATTAGTCTAGGATGATAATTCCTAGAATATGGTAGGAAGTCCTCTTTTTATGCTTTGAATGAAATTATTTTATGCATAATTTTTATAAAAATTTTGCCATAGCTCCGCTGCTATGACTGATAAATCTCAATTTTTCTTAGGGATAAAGCTTATCATTAAGGAAATAATTAAAATGATCTCTAATTGGATTATTAATCCATAATGGATTAAATCATCAATATGCATAAACTAAAAGCATAGAAAAAAAACCATTAATTTGGCCTCAAGCATAGCTTAATCTTGGATTAAGGAAAAGCTTTATGAAAAGCTTCTTTTGGATTGAGAATGGGTCATGCGTATGACCATTTCTTGAGTGAGAGAGAGAAATTACATAAAAACCATTAGAATTTAAACATAAATGGAAATTAACTTCAATAGCATTTATTAAATTATGTAACTCTTCACTACTATTCACCAATTAACTTCAATAGCATTTAAAAAACCATACCAATTAAGCTTCTCAAGCTTGAGAGGGGTTGAGAAGAGAGAAACATTGAGAAATTATAGAAAAGAGCAATATTCACTAATTACCTTACAAATTGCTTGATTCTTTGTTCACGGTAGAGGCCCCCAACCAATCAATTGGTTAAGTATGTTGATGGAGTCACTAATGGGGATTGAAGAAAGAGGGAAGCTCCAAAAACTAGTGAATTATTAAATGAATTCACAGTTCTTGGCTTAGGTGGAGTAGAGTAACGATGCATAACACTATATATTTTTCAATAAGGGGGAGGCTTCTATTTATAGGAAAAATTGAGCTCCTAACTAAACAAACTGATTCTAGAATTTTCCAAATCAGTTTGGTCAATTTTTGACCATTTTTAGGTCAGTTAAGCTAATTTTTTGGAACTAGACTTGAATGAGGAGAGAGGAGAGATGAAATATCTCAATTTTTATGAGTTTAAAACTCATTCAAGCATGTGAAATATGCACCTCCTTTAAAGAACTCCCCTTCCTTACATATGTCATATTTTTAATATTGCTCATAGTTTTTTACTAATAAACCTTGTACATTTTCAACTCTTCATCTTATGTGAAATATGCACCTCCTTTAAAGAACTCCCCTTCCTTACATATGTCATACTTTTAATATTGCTCATAATTTTTTACTAATAAACCTTGTACATTTTCAACTCTTCATCTTATGTGAGCATTTACTCATTTTTGGGTATCTTCATTTTACAAATTGGATTTATCTCCTCCCTACACATGGATTGATGCTATTGGCCCATAGGAACCTTAATTGGACCATAATCCAAAAATTTCTGAAAATCTAGACCCTTAGACTAAGGTCCTTTATACACATTTCCAATTAATTCCAATTGCACATTGGAAGTTCTTTTTGAATTTCTGTTTCAGGGGAACTTATTTTAATAAGATGAGATAATTTTCTATCCAAAAATATTAAAAATCTGAACATTCTCTCTCTAGAATATTTTCTCTCTCTACGTTAAAACAGTTAGAAACAAGTCTTTTATATTTCTAAAGAGGGATTGATAAAAGGGGAAGATACTAGACATCAAAAAGGGGTGGGGGAGGAATCTTACATTCTACCCCACTTAAATATGCGAGATGTCCTCATCTCGCAAACTGGGATAATTTCGCAAGATGCATGAATTATGAGACTTAGAGAAAAATTTAAATCAGGATTAACCACCAAGAAAAAGTCTCAAGAGAGTAAGATTCAAGATAAGAACAAGATTTAAACTTTATTCATTCTCAGAACTTATACAGTAAAGATAGAAGAACTCTTTACACTTCCATAAGCCCGTCCATCATATGATCACAAAAGCAGCACTCACAAGCTGCACAAGTATAAGGTAACTCATCTATGGGAATAATTCTGTTGGTTATTGCTGCACCTATCTCAGTGGTATGAGGTGATCTAACAAAAGGACCTCTGAGAGGCAAGCCAAAAACGGGGCAAAGACATATCTTCTCATGAGGAAGAAAACACGCCAGTAAGAAGACCCGCTCAGAAAACCCAGGATGCCTTGATCTCATGACGCAGTAGTATCGGGGACCCAAACCCAAAGCTTCAATAACCATGGCCAAGCGGACATTATTACGAAAATGTTGCTGACTCCAGGGTGTTACCCTAGTTATGTCTTGATAGGTCCGCCATTTGGTCTGCGCTACAGAAGTTCCCAAGTGAGGGAAAAGTGAGCGCTCATACTGTTCTATAAAATCTTTCTTCACAGACTCACTTGCGTCTTGAAGGTGAGGAATCATTATGGATAAAACTAATTCTTGTTGCCAAGCCATGAAGGAGATTAGGAAGAAAGGAGATCGATGGGAGTAAGATTACTGTGAGCGACAAGTAAAAGTTACGACTTATATAAAGGAAGGAGCTAGCGTAACTTAGAAGCCAACGGTAGCTTGCCACTGAAGTTTTACCGTCTTTCCATGATTTGGGTTTGGCACAATTTTCTATAGAAGGCATTAAGAACTTTGAGATGAGGAGATAAAAGAAGCTCGTAAGCTAAGTCACTTACTTTCTTTGAAGTCAGATAAGGCTCACAATATCTGGGGGATAACTTCTTAAACTCCCCAATAGATAAAGAACTTCTTTTGTGCCGTACTCGAATGAAGACCAAAACCTTGGTATCCAAAACACCGATTTTCACTTCTGAACTCATTGTTCTGAATCCTTAAAACAGCGTGACTCCTGAGAAGTCTTCTAGGGAAAGGGTCTTCCTTTTTTTAAACAGAATCTTTCTTTTATTTTTGAGAGGGAATAATTTTAAGATCAAAAAGGGAGATTCTTACTCATGTATGCCTCGAAGGCTGGGGAGGAATCTTACATCAACTCCTCATAGTTTTCCTCTGCTAGGTCAATTACTCGGTCCATGTCCTCCAGTCCCAATCAAGTTATGCCCATCCACCATCCTAATCCAAGAAGTACTACAGGCATGATATAAAACTCCCCTCCCCAAGGGGTTATTCCCAATGTGAAACATAGTAGTGAAAGCTCCTATACATGTGGTCTGGAACGAGTTCACTCCTTCCACCTGCACTTTTGTGGGAGTCAATGATGGTTGTTGTATCTCACGCTACCTCATGAGACATTAGGTTATAGCGAGCTCTCTTATGTTTTATTTGAGACCAATTTCTATGGTCATGCTGGCACGCTTCACCTCCGAGTCTTCCTCTTATAGGTCGATTGCTTGGGCCATGTTAACGGAGATGGAGCAAGTACGAAGCTTGGCTTTCCTAACCTTAACTTCTTTTTTAGCCTTTGCTCTACTAAGGATTTATTTCTTGCTCTTCTTTGGCAGAGCGAGAGAGTTTTCTAGATTCTTCCAAACCTAAGGGTTCATTTCTCTATGCGGCCGTTAACTTGATTAGAACCTTAAGAATATTGAGCTCTCTTTTTTCCATTGGTGGCAAAGTCCACACCTGAGAGTCTATGGCCTCAACATATCAAAGCTAATGCTCTTCATTCCCTTGTCCAAGAAGTACTACATGGGCTCAGCCTCTTTGGTCACATCACAATGATTACCTATTCTTAGGCTACGTACAAGGTAGCAGTTCTCGAGTCCCAATCAAATTATGGCTATCCATCGTCGTCCAAGAACTACTGCAGGCCTGATTTAAAACTTCCCTTCTAAGGGGTTATTCCCAATGCGAAATATTGTAGTGAGAGCTCCGATGATGCATGTGGTTTGCAACGTGTTCACTACTTCCACCTGAACTTTTGTGGGAGTCGATGATGCTTGTTGTATCTCACACTGTCTCATGAGACATTAGGTTATGGCTAGCTCTCCCATGTTTTATTTGAGACCAATTTCTATGATCACGACCACGCTTCGCCTCCTAGTCTTCCTCTTCTAGGTCAATTACTCGGGCCATGTTAATGGAGATGAAGCAATTACGAAGCTTGGCTTGCCTAGCCTTAACTTCTTTTTTAGCCTTTGCTAAGAATTTATTCATTGCTCTTCTTGGCAGAGCGAGAGAGTTTTCTAGATTCTTCCAAACCTAAGGGTTCATCTCTCTATGTGGCCATTAACTTGATCAGAATATTGAGCTCTCTTTTTCATTGGTGGCAAAAGTCGACATGAGAATCTATGGCCTCAATATATCAAAGCTAATGGTCTTCGTTCCCTCGTCCAAGAAGTCCTCTTTTGTCACATCACACAATGATTACCTATCCCAAGGCTACTTTTTACAAGGTAGCAGTTCTTGAGTCCCAATCAAATTATGGCCGTCCATTCTCGTCCAAGAAGAACTACAGGGATGATATAGAACTTCCCTTCTAAGGGGTTATTCCCAATGTGAAACATATAGTACTGAAAGCTCCCATGCATGTGGTTTGGAACGAGATCACTCCTTCCACCTGCACTTTTGTGGGGGTCAATGATGGCTGTTGTATCTCACACTGTCTCATGACACATTAGGTTATGTCTAGCGCTCCCATGTTTTATTTGAGACCAATTTCTATGGTCATGCAAAACCATAGTCTGCACATTTCACCTCCCAGTCCTCCTCTTCTAGGTCAATTACTTGGGCCATGATAACGGAGATGGAACAATTACGAAGCTTGGCTTGCCTAGCCTTAACTTCTTTTTTTGCCTTTGCTACTAAGGATTTACTTATTGCTCTTCTTGGCAGAGCGATAGAGTTTTCTAGATTCTTCCAGACATAAGGGTTCATCTCGTTATGTGGCCACCATTAACCTGATCAGAACCTTAAGAATTGAGCTCTCTTTTCCATTGGTGGCAACACATGAGAGTCTACGGCCTCAACATATCAAAGCTAATGCATTGTCTTCATTCCCTCGTCCAAGAAGTACTACATGGGCTCCTCTTTGGTCACATCAGCAGAATGATTTCCGATATCCCAAGGCTACTTATTACAAGGTAGCAGTTCTCGAGTGTCCCAATCAAATTATGCCCATCCATCCTCGTCCAAGAAGTACTGTAGGCATGATGTAAAACTTCCCTTCCAAGGAGTTATTCCCAATGTGAAACATAGTAGTGAAAGCTCCTCCTATGTATGTGATTTGGAACGAGTTCACTCCTTCCTACCTGCACTTTTGTGGGAGTTAATCATGGTTGTTGTATCTCACATTGTCTCATGAGACATTAGGTTATGGCTAGCTCTCTCATGTTTTATTTGAGACCAATTTCTATGGTCATGCAAAACCATATTCTGGCACACTTCACCTCCCAGTCTTCCTCTTCTAGGTTAATTACTTGGGCCATGCTAACGGAGGTGGAGCAATTACGAAGCCTGGCTTTGCTAGCCTTAACTTCTTTTTTAGCCTTTGCTAAAGATTTATTTACTGCTCTTCTTGGCAGAGTGAGAGAGTTTTCTAGATTCTTCCAAACCTAAGGGTTCAGATCACTATGTGGCCATTAACTTGATCAGAACCTGAAAAATATTGAGCTCTCTTTTCCATTGGTGTGGCAAAAGTCCACATGAGAGGTCTATGGCCTCAACATATCGAAGCTAATGCTCTTCATTCCCTCGTCCAAGAAGTACTACATGGGCTCCTCGTTGGTCACATCAGAATGATTATTACCGATATCCCAAGGCTACTCACAAGGTAGTAGTTCTTGAGTCCCAATCAAATTATGCCCATCCATCCTCGTCCCAGAAGAACTACAGGCGTGATAAAAAACTTCCCTTCCAAGGGGTTCTTCCCAATGTGAGACATAGTAGTGAAAGCTCCTATGCATGTGGTTTGGAAGAACGAGTTCTTTCCTTCCGCGTGGACTCTTGTGGGAGTCAATGATGGTTGTTGTATCTCACACTGTCTCATGAGACATTAGGTTACGGCTAGCTCTCCCATGTTTTATTTGAGAGCAATTTCTATGATCATGAGACATTGGGTTATGGCTAGCTCTCCCATGTCTTATTTGAGAGCAATTTCTATGATCATGACCAACCATAGTCTGGCACACTTCAACTCCTCCTAGTTTTCCTCTGCTAGGTCAATTACTCGGTCCATGTCCTCCAGTCCCAATCAAGTTATGCCCATCCATCCTAATCCAAGAAGTACTACAGGCATGATATAAAACTCCCCTCCCCAAGGGGTTATTCCCAATGTGAAACATAGTAGTGAAAGCTCCTATACATGTGGTCTGGAACGAGTTCACTCCTTCCACCTGCACTTTTGTGGGAGTCAATGATGGTTGTTGTATCTCACGCTACCTCATGCGACATTAGGTTATAGCGAGCTCTCTTATGTTTTATTTGAGACCAATTTCTATGGTCATGCTGGCACGCTTCACCTCCGAGTCTTCCTCTTATAGGTCGATTGCTTGGGCCATGTTAACGGAGATGGAGCAAGTACGAAGCTTGGCTTTCCTAACCTTAACTTCTTTTTTAGCCTTTGCTCTACTAAGGATTTATTTCTTGCTCTTCTTTGGCAGAGCGAGAGAGTTTTCTAGATTCTTCCAAACCTAAGGGTTCATCTCTCTATGCGGCCGTTAACTTGATTAGAACCTTAAGAATATTGAGCTCTCTTTTTTCCATTGGTGGCAAAGTCCACACCTGAGAGTCTATGGCCTCAACATATCAAAGCTAATGCTCTTCATTCCCTTGTCCAAGAAGTACTACATGGGCTCAGCCTCTTTGGTCACATCACAATGATTACCTATTCTTAGGCTACGTACAAGGTAGCAGTTCTCGAGTCCCAATCAAATTATGGCTATCCATCGTCGTCCAAGAACTACTGCAGGCCTGATTTAAAACTTCCCTTCTAAGGGGTTATTCCCAATGCGAAATATTGTAGTGAGAGCTCCGATGATGCATGTGGTTTGCAACGTGTTCACTACTTCCACCTGAACTTTTGTGGGAGTCGATGATGCTTGTTGTATCTCACACTGTCTCATGAGACATTAGGTTATGGCTAGCTCTCCCATGTTTTATTTGAGACCAATTTCTATGATCACGACCACGCTTCGCCTCCTAGTCTTCCTCTTCTAGGTCAATTACTCGGGCCATGTTAATGGAGATGAAGCAATTACGAAGCTTGGCTTGCCTAGCCTTAACTTCTTTTTTAGCCTTTGCTAAGAATTTATTCATTGCTCTTCTTGGCAGAGCGAGAGAGTTTTCTAGATTCTTCCAAACCTAAGGGTTCATCTCTCTATGTGGCCATTAACTTGATCAGAATATTGAGCTCTCTTTTTCATTGGTGGCAAAAGTCGACATGAGAATCTATGGCCTCAATATATCAAAGCTAATGGTCTTCGTTCCCTCGTCCAAGAAGTCCTCTTTTGTCACATCACACAATGATTACCTATCCCAAGGCTACTTTTTACAAGGTAGCAGTTCTTGAGTCCCAATCAAATTATGGCCGTCCATTCTCATCCAAGAAGAACTACAGGGATGATATAGAACTTCCCTTCTAAGGGGTTATTCCCAATGTGAAACATATAGTACTGAAAGCTCCCATGCATGTGGTTTGGAACGAGATCACTCCTTCCACCTGCACTTTTGTGGGGGTCAATGATGGCTGTTGTATCTCACACTGTCTCATGACACATTAGGTTATGTCTAGCGCTCCCATGTTTTATTTGAGACCAATTTCTATGGTCATGCAAAACCATAGTCTGCACATTTCACCTCCCAGTCCTCCTCTTCTAGGTCAATTACTTGGGCCATGATAACGGAGATGGAACAATTACGAAGCTTGGCTTGCCTAGCCTTAACTTCTTTTTTTGCCTTTGCTACTAAGGATTTACTTATTGCTCTTCTTGGCAGAGCGATAGAGTTTTCTAGATTCTTCCAGACATAAGGGTTCATCTCGTTATGTGGCCACCATTAACCTGATCAGAACCTTAAGAATTGAGCTCTCTTTTCCATTGGTGGCAACACATGAGAGTCTACGGCCTCAACATATCAAAGCTAATGCATTGTCTTCATTCCCTCGTCCAAGAAGTACTACATGGGCTCCTCTTTGGTCACATCAGCAGAATGATTTCCGATATCCCAAGGCTACTTATTACAAGGTAGCAGTTCTCGAGTGTCCCAATCAAATTATGCCCATCCATCCTCGTCCAAGAAGTACTGTAGGCATGATGTAAAACTTCCCTTCCAAGGAGTTATTCCCAATGTGAAACATAGTAGTAAAAGCTCCTCCTATGTATGTGGTTTGGAACGAGTTCACTCCTTCCTACCTGCACTTTTGTGGGAGTTAATCATGGTTGTTGTATCTCACATTGTCTCATGAGACATTAGGTTATGGCTAGCTCTCTCATGTTTTATTTGAGACCAATTTCTATGGTCATGCAAAACCATATTCTGGCACACTTCACCTCCCAGTCTTCCTCTTCTAGGTTAATTACTTGGGCCATGCTAACGGAGGTGGAGCAATTACGAAGCCTGGCTTTGCTAGCCTTAACTTCTTTTTTAGCCTTTGCTAAAGATTTATTTACTGCTCTTCTTGGCAGAGTGAGAGAGTTTTCTAGATTCTTCCAAACCTAAGGGTTCAGATCACTATGTGGCCATTAACTTGATCAGAACCTGAAAAATATTGAGCTCTCTTTTTCATTGGTGTGGCAAAAGTCCACATGAGAGGTCTATGGCCTCAACATATCGAAGCTAATGCTCTTCATTCCCTCGTCCAAGAAATACTACATGGGCTCCTCGTTGGTCACATCAGAATGATTATTACCGATATCCCAAGGCTACTCACAAGGTAGCAGTTCTTGAGTCCCAATCAAATTATGCCCATCCATCCTCGTCCCAGAAGAACTACAGGCGTGATAAAAAACTTCCCTTCCAAGGGGTTCTTCCCAATGTGAGACATAGTAGTGAAAGCTCCTATGCATGTGGTTTGGAAGAACGAGTTCTTTCCTTCCGCGTGGACTCTTGTGGGAGTCAATGATGGTTGTTGTATCTCACACTGTCTCGTGAGACATTAGGTTACGGCTAGCTCTCCCATGTTTTATTTGAGAGCAATTTCTATGATCATGAGACATTGGGTTATGGCTAGCTCTCCCATGTCTTATTTGAGAGCAATTTCTATCATCATGACCAACCATAGTCTGGCACACTTCAACTCCTCCTAGTTTTCCTCTGCTAGGTCAATTACTCGGTCCATGTCCTCCAGTCCCAATCAAGTTATGCCCATCCATCCTAATCCAAGAAGTACTACAGGCATGATATAAAACTCCCCTCCCCAAGGGGTTATTCCCAATGTGAAACATAGTAGTGAAAGCTCCTATACATGTGGTCTGGAACGAGTTCACTCCTTCCACCTGCACTTTTGTGGGAGTCAATGATGGTTGTTGTATCTCACGCTACCTCATGAGACATTAGGTTATAGCGAGCTCTCTTATGTTTTATTTGAGACCAATTTCTATGGTCATGCTGGCACGCTTCACCTCCGAGTCTTCCTCTTATAGGTCGATTGCTTGGGCCATGTTAACGGAGATGGAGCAAGTACGAAGCTTGGCTTTCCTAACCTTAACTTCTTTTTTAGCCTTTGCTCTACTAAGGATTTATTTCTTGCTCTTCTTTGGCAGAGCGAGAGAGTTTTCTAGATTCTTCCAAACCTAAGGGTTCATCTCTCTATGCGGCCGTTAACTTGATTAGAACCTTAAGAATATTGAGCTCTCTTTTTTCCATTGGTGGCAAAGTCCACACCTAAGAGTCTATGGCCTCAACATATCAAAGCTAATGCTCTTCATTCCCTTGTCCAAGAAGTACTACATGGGCTCAGCCTCTTTGGTCACATCACAATGATTACCTATTCTTAGGCTACGTACAAGGTAGCAGTTCTCGAGTCCCAATCAAATTATGGCTATCCATCGTCGTCCAAGAACTACTGCAGGCCTGATTTAAAACTTCCCTTCTAAGGGGTTATTCCCAATGCGAAATATTGTAGTGAGAGCTCCGATGATGCATGTGGTTTGCAATGTGTTCACTACTTCCACCTGAACTTTTGTGGGAGTCGATGATGCTTGTTGTATCTCACACTGTCTCATGAGACATTAGGTTATGGCTAGCTCTCCCATGTTTTATTTGAGACCAATTTCTATGATCACGACCACGCTTCGCCTCCTAGTCTTCCTCTTCTAGGTCAATTACTCGGGCCATGTTAATGGAGATGAAGCAATTACGAAGCTTGGCTTGCCTAGCCTTAACTTCTTTTTTAGCCTTTGCTAAGAATTTATTCATTGCTCTTCTTGGCAGAGCGAGAGAGTTTTCTAGATTCTTCCAAACCTAAGGGTTCATCTCTCTATGTGGCCATTAACTTGATCAGAATATTGAGCTCTCTTTTTCATTGGTGGCAAAAGTCGACATGAGAATCTATGGCCTCAATATATCAAAGCTAATGGTCTTCGTTCCCTCGTCCAAGAAGTCCTCTTTTGTCACATCACACAATGATTACCTATCCCAAGGCTACTTTTTACAAGGTAGCAGTTCTTGAGTCCCAATCAAATTATGGCCGTCCATTCTCGTCCAAGAAGAACTACAGGGATGATATAGAACTTCCCTTCTAAGGGGTTATTCCCAATGTGAAACATATAGTACTGAAAGCTCCCATGCATGTGGTTTGGAACGAGATCACTCCTTCCACCTGCACTTTTGTGGGGGTCAATGATGGCTGTTGTATCTCACACTGTCTCATGACACATTAGGTTATGTCTAGCGCTCCCATGTTTTATTTGAGACCAATTTCTATGGTCATGCAAAACCATAGTCTGCACATTTCACCTCCCAGTCCTCCTCTTCTAGGTCAATTACTTGGGCCATGATAACGGAGATGGAACAATTACGAAGCTTGGCTTGCCTAGCCTTAACTTCTTTTTTTGCCTTTGCTACTAAGGATTTACTTATTGCTCTTCTTGGCAGAGCGATAGAGTTTTCTAGATTCTTCCAGACATAAGGGTTCATCTCGTTATGTGGCCACCATTAACCTGATCAGAACCTTAAGAATTGAGCTCTCTTTTCCATTGGTGGCAACACATGAGAGTCTACGGCCTCAACATATCAAAGCTAATGCATTGTCTTCATTCCCTCGTCCAAGAAGTACTACATGGGCTCCTCTTTGGTCACATCAGCAGAATGATTTCCGATATCCCAAGGCTACTTATTACAAGGTAGCAGTTCTCGAGTGTCCCAATCAAATTATGCCCATCCATCCTCGTCCAAGAAGTACTGTAGGCATGATGTAAAACTTCCCTTCCAAGGAGTTATTCCCAATGTGAAACATAGTAGTGAAAGCTCCTCCTATGTATGTGGTTTGGAACGAGTTCACTCCTTCCTACCTGCACTTTTGTGGGAGTTAATCATGGTTGTTGTATCTCACATTGTCTCATGAGACATTAGGTTATGGCTAGCTCTCTCATGTTTTATTTGAGACCAATTTCTATGGTCATGCAAAACCATATTCTGGCACACTTCACCTCCCAGTCTTCCTCTTCTAGGTTAATTACTTGGGCCATGCTAACGGAGGTGGAGCAATTACGAAGCCTAGCTTTGCTAGCCTTAACTTCTTTTTTAGCCTTTGCTAAAGATTTATTTACTGCTCTTCTTGGCAGAGTGAGAGAGTTTTCTAGATTCTTCCAAACCTAAGGGTTCAGATCACTATGTGGCCATTAACTTGATCAGAACCTGAAAAATATTCAGCTCTCTTTTCCATTGGTGTGGCAAAAGTCCACATGAGAGGTCTATGGCCTCAACATATCGAAGCTAATGCTCTTCATTCCCTCGTCCAAGAAGTACTACATGGGCTCCTCGTTGGTCACATCAGAATGATTATTACCGATATCCCAAGGCTACTCACAAGGTAGCAGTTCTTGAGTCCCAATCAAATTATGCCCATCCATCCTCGTCCCAGAAGAACTACAGGCGTGATAAAAAACTTCCCTTCCAAGGGGTTCTTCCCAATGTGAGACATAGTAGTGAAAGCTCCTATGCATGTGGTTTGGAAGAACGAGTTCTTTCCTTCCGCGTGGACTCTTGTGGGAGTCAATGATGGTTGTTGTATCTCACACTGTCTCATGAGACATTAGGTTACGGCTAGCTCTCCCATGTTTTATTTGAGAGCAATTTCTATGATCATGAGACATTGGGTTATGGCTAGCTCTCCCATGTCTTATTTGAGAGCAATTTCTATGATCATGACCAACCATAGTCTGGCACACTTCAACTCCTCCTAGTTTTCCTCTGCTAGGTCAATTACTCGGTCCATGTCCTCCAGTCCCAATCAAATTATGCCCATCCATCCTAATCCAAGAAGTACTACAGGCATGATATAAAACTCCCCTCCCCAAGGGGTTATTCCCAATGTGAAACATAGTAGTGAAAGCTCCTATACATGTGGTCTGGAACGAGTTCACTCCTTCCACCTGCACTTTTGTGGGAGTCAATGATGGTTGTTGTATCTCACGCTACCTCATGAGACATTAGGTTATAGCGAGCTCTCTTATGTTTTATTTGAGACCAATTTCTATGGTCATGCTAGCACGCTTCACCTCCGAGTCTTCCTCTTATAGGTCGATTGCTTGGGCCATGTTAACAGAGATGGAGCAAGTACGAAGCTTGGCTTTCCTAACCTTAACTTCTTTTTTAGCCTTTGCTCTACTAAGGATTTATTTCTTGCTCTTCTTTGGCAGAGCGAGAGAGTTTTCTAGATTCTTCCAAACCTAAGGGTTCATCTCTCTATGCGGCCGTTAACTTGATTAGAACCTTAAGAATATTGAGCTCTCTTTTTTCCATTGGTGGCAAAGTCCACACCTGAGAGTCTATGGCCTCAACATATCAAAGCTAATGCTCTTCATTCCCTTGTCCAAGAAGTACTACGTGGGCTCAGCCTCTTTGGTCACATCACAATGATTACCTATTCTTAGGCTACGTACAAGGTAGCAGTTCTCGAGTCCCAATCAAATTATGGCTATCCATCGTCGTCCAAGAACTACTGCAGGCCTGATTTAAAACTTCCCTTCTAAGGGGTTATTCCCAATGCGAAATATTGTAGTGAGAGCTCCGATGATGCATGTGGTTTGCAACGTGTTCACTACTTCCACCTGAACTTTTGTGGGAGTCGATGATGCTTGTTGTATCTCACACTGTCTCATGAGACATTAGGTTATGGCTAGCTCTCCCATGTTTTATTTGAGACCAATTTCTATGATCACGACCACGCTTCGCCTCCTAGTCTTCCTCTTCTAGGTCAATTACTCGGGCCATGTTAATGGAGATGAAGCAATTACGAAGCTTGGCTTGCCTAGCCTTAACTTCTTTTTTAGCCTTTGCTAAGAATTTATTCATTGCTCTTCTTGGCAGAGCGAGAGAGTTTTCTAGATTCTTCCAAACCTAAGGGTTCATCTCTCTATGTGGCCATTAACTTGATCAGAATATTGAGCTCTCTTTTTCATTGGTGGCAAAAGTCGACATGAGAATCTATGGCCTCAATATATCAAAGCTAATGGTCTTCGTTCCCTCGTCCAAGAAGTCCTCTTTTGTCACATCACACAATGATTACCTATCCCAAGGCTACTTTTTACAAGGTAGCAGTTCTTGAGTCCCAATCAAATTATGGCCGTCCATTCTCGTCCAAGAAGAACTACAGGGATGATATAGAACTTCCCTTCTAAGGGGTTATTCCCAATGTGAAACATATAGTACTGAAAGCTCCCATGCATGTGGTTTGGAACGAGATCACTCCTTCCACCTGCACTTTTGTGGGGGTCAATGATGGCTGTTGTATCTCACACTGTCTCATGACACATTAGGTTATGTCTAGCGCTCCCATGTTTTATTTGAGACCAATTTCTATGGTCATGCAAAACCATAGTCTGCACATTTCACCTCCCAGTCCTCCTCTTCTAGGTCAATTACTTGGGCCATGATAACGGAGATGGAACAATTACGAAGCTTGGCTTGCCTAGCCTTAACTTCTTTTTTTGCCTTTGCTACTAAGGATTTACTTATTGCTCTTCTTGGCAGAGCGATAGAGTTTTCTAGATTCTTCCAGACATAAGGGTTCATCTCGTTATGTGGCCACCATTAACCTGATCAGAACCTTAAGAATTGAGCTCTCTTTTCCATTGGTGGCAACACATGAGAGTCTACGGCCTCAACATATCAAAGCTAATGCATTGTCTTCATTCCCTCGTCCAAGAAGTACTACATGGGCTCCTCTTTGGTCACATCAGCAGAATGATTTCCGATATCCCAAGGCTACTTATTACAAGGTAGCAGTTCTCGAGTGTCCCAATCAAATTATGCCCATCCATCCTTGTCCAAGAAGTACTGTAGGCATGATGTAAAACTTCCCTTCCAAGGAGTTATTCCCAATGTGAAACATAGTAGTGAAAGCTCCTCCTATGTATGTGGTTTGGAACGAGTTCACTCCTTCCTACCTGCACTTTTGTGGGAGTTAATCATGGTTGTTGTATCTCACATTGTCTCATGAGACATTAGGTTATGGCTAGCTCTCTCATGTTTTATTTGAGACCAATTTCTATGGTCATGCAAAACCATATTCTGGCACACTTCACCTCCCAGTCTTCCTCTTCTAGGTTAATTACTTGGGCCATGCTAACGGAGGTGGAGCAATTACGAAGCCTGGCTTTGCTAGCCTTAACTTCTTTTTTAGCCTTTGCTAAAGATTTATTTACTGCTCTTCTTGGCAGAGTGAGAGAGTTTTCTAGATTCTTCCAAACCTAAGGGTTCAGATCACTATGTGGCCATTAACTTGATCAGAACCTGAAAAATATTGAGCTCTCTTTTCCATTGGTGTGGCAAAAGTCCACATGAGAGGTCTATGGCCTCAACATATCGAAGCTAATGCTCTTCATTCCCTCGTCCAAGAAGTACTACATGGGCTCCTCGTTGGTCACATCAGAATGATTATTACCGATATCCCAAGGCTACTCACAAGGTAGCAGTTCTTGAGTCCCAATCAAATTATGCCCATCCATCCTCGTCCCAGAAGAACTACAGGCGTGATAAAAAACTTCCCTTCCAAGGGGTTCTTCCCAATGTGAGACATAGTAGTGAAAGCTCCTATGCATGTGGTTTGGAAGAACGAGTTCTTTCCTTCCGCGTGGACTCTTGTGGGAGTCAATGATGGTTGTTGTATCTCACACTGTCTCATGAGACATTAGGTTACGGCTAGCTCTCCCATGTTTTATTTGAGAGCAATTTCTATGATCATGAGACATTGGGTTATGGCTAGCTCTCCCATGTCTTATTTGAGAGCAATTTCTATGATCATGACCAACCATAGTCTGGCACACTTCAACTCCTCCTAGTTTTCCTCTGCTAGGTCAATTACTCGGTCCATGTCCTCCAGTCCCAATCAAGTTATGCCAATCCATCCTAATCCAAGAAGTACTACAGGCATGATATAAAACTCCCCTCCCCAAGGGGTTATTCCCAATGTGAAACATAGTAGTGAAAGCTCCTATACATGTGGTCTGGAACGAGTTCACTCCTTCCACCTGCACTTTTGTGGGAGTCAATGATGGTTGTTGTATCTCACGCTACCTCATGAGACATTAGGTTATAGCGAGCTCTCTTATGTTTTATTTGAGACCAATTTCTATGGTCATGCTAGCACGCTTCACCTCCGAGTCTTCCTCTTATAGGTCGATTGCTTGGGCCATGTTAACGGAGATGGAGCAAGTACGAAGCTTGGCTTTCCTAACCTTAACTTCTTTTTTAGCCTTTGCTCTACTAAGGATTTATTTCTTGCTCTTCTTTGGCAGAGCGAGAGAGTTTTCTAGATTCTTCCAAACCTAAGGGTTCATCTCTCTATGCGGCCGTTAACTTGATTAGAACCTTAAGAATATTGAGCTCTCTTTTTTCCATTGGTGGCAAAGTCCACACCTGAGAGTCTATGGCCTCAACATATCAAAGCTAATGCTCTTCATTCCCTTGTCCAAGAAGTACTACGTGGGCTCAGCCTCTTTGGTCACATCACAATGATTACCTATTCTTAGGCTACGTACAAGGTAGCAGTTCTCGAGTCCCAATCAAATTATGGCTATCCATCGTCGTCCAAGAACTACTGCAGGCCTGATTTAAAACTTCCCTTCTAAGGGGTTATTCCCAATGCGAAATATTGTAGTGAGAGCTCCGATGATGCATGTGGTTTGCAACGTGTTCACTACTTCCACCTGAACTTTTGTGGGAGTCGATGATGCTTGTTGTATCTCACAGTGTCTCATGAGACATTAGGTTATGGCTAGCTCTCCCATGTTTTATTTGAGACCAATTTCTATGATCACGACCACGCTTCGCCTCCTAGTCTTCCTCTTCTAGGTCAATTACTCGGGCCATGTTAATGGAGATGAAGCAATTACGAAGCTTGGCTTGCCTAGCCTTAACTTCTTTTTTAGCCTTTGCTAAGAATTTATTCATTGCTCTTCTTGGCAGAGCGAGAGAGTTTTCTAGATTCTTCCAAACCTAAGGGTTCATCTCTCTATGTGGCCATTAACTTGATCAGAATATTGAGCTCTCTTTTTCATTGGTGGCAAAAGTCGACATGAGAATCTATGGCCTCAATATATCAAAGCTAATGGTCTTCGTTCCCTCGTCCAAGAAGTCCTCTTTTGTCACATCACACAATGATTACCTATCCCAAGGCTACTTTTTACAAGGTAGCAGTTCTTGAGTCCCAATCAAATTATGGCCGTCCATTCTCGTCCAAGAAGAACTACAGGGATGATATAGAACTTCCCTTCCAAGGGGTTATTCCCAATGTGAAACATATAGTACTGAAAGCTCCCATGCATGTGGTTTGGAACGAGCTCACTCCTTCCACCTGCACTTTTGTGGGGGTCAATGATGGCTGTTGTATCTCACACTGTCTCATGACACATTAGGTTATGTCTAGCGCTCCCATGTTTTATTTGAGACCAATTTCTATGGTCATGCAAAACCATAGTCTGCACATTTCACCTCCCAGTCCTCCTCTTCTAGGTCAATTACTTGGGCCATGATAACGGAGATGGAACAATTACGAAGCTTGGCTTGCCTAGCCTTAACTTCTTTTTTTGCCTTTGCTACTAAGGATTTATTCATTGCTCTTCTTGGCAGAGCGATAGAGTTTTCTAGATTCTTCCAAACATAAGGGTTCATCTCGTTATGTGGCCACCATTAACCTGATCAGAACCTTAAGAATTGAGCTCTCTTTTCCATTGGTGGCAACACATGAGAGTCTACGGCCTCAACATATCAAAGCTAATGCATTGTCTTCATTCCCTCGTCCAAGAAGTACTACATGGGCTCCTCTTTGGTCACATCAGCAGAATGATTTCCGATATCCCAAGGCTACTTATTACAAGGTAGCAGTTCTCGAGTGTCCCAATCAAATTATGCCCATCCATCCTCGTCCAAGAAGTACTATAGGCATGATGTAAAACTTCCCTTCCAAGGAGTTATTCCCAATGTGAAACATAGTAGTGAAAGCTCCTCCTATGTATGTGGTTTGGAACGAGTTCACTCCTTCCTACCTGCACTTTTGTGGGAGTTAATCATGGTTGTTGTATCTCACATTGTCTCATGAGACATTAGGTTATGGCTAGCTCTCTCATGTTTTATTTGAGACCAATTTCTATGGTCATGCAAAACCATATTCTGGCACACTTCACCTCCCAGTCTTCCTCTTCTAGGTTAATTACTTGGGCCATGCTAACGGAGGTGGAGCAATTACGAAGCCTGGCTTTGCTAGCCTTAACTTCTTTTTTAGCCTTTGCTAAAGATTTATTTACTGCTCTTCTTGGCAGAGTGAGAGAGTTTTCTAGATTCTTCCAAACCTAAGGGTTCAGATCACTATGTGGCCATTAACTTGATCAGAACCTGAAAAATATTGAGCTCTCTTTTCCATTGGTGTGGCAAAAGTCCACATGAGAGGTCTATGGCCTCAACATATCGAAGCTAATGCTCTTCATTCCCTCGTCCAAGAAGTACTACATGGGCTCCTCGTTGGTCACATCAGAATGATTATTACCGATATCCCAAGGCTACTCACAAGGTAGTAGTTCTTGAGTCCCAATCAAATTATGCCCATCCATCCTTGTCCCAGAAGAACTACAGGCGTGATAAAAAACTTCCCTTCCAAGGGGTTCTTCCCAATGTGAGACATAGTAGTGAAAGCTCCTATGCATGTGGTTTGGAAGAACGAGTTCTTTCCTTCCGCGTGGACTCTTGTGGGAGTCAATGATGGTTGTTGTATCTCACACTGTCTCATGAGACATTAGGTTACGGCTAGCTCTCCCATGTTTTATTTGAGAGCAATTTCTATGATCATGAGACATTGGGTTATGGCTAGCTCTCCCATGTCTTATTTGAGAGCAATTTCTATGATCATGACCAACCATAGTCTGGCACACTTCAACTGTGAGATCCCTTTTCCCACCACGCGATGGATTCGGGGTACTAGCAGTAGAAGTAGCACATCGGCAGCGCAGACCAGGGGTCTCACACTCGGGGCCTCGCCCACGGATATCCGGACAAGAGACTAATCCGTCGGTTTGTCCAAAACCGAAACCGGAAAAACTTCCTTTACCCGGAAAGCATGGGCGATTCCACCAGGATAACTCTTTACTCTAACGTAGTCAAGATCATTACGGATCAACTGATCTGACTGCACCTTTAACGGTACTTGGTCAAATCAAGGAAGAAACTTGCACTTGGATCATTGGGATCAACGCTTTTTTCCCCATCAAGAGGCACAGCCGTTGATTCCTATCCATAGAACAATTTCTATCCGGGATCTACTTCATCTATCGTAATAATAGAAATTAAATCTCGATTTACGGATCCATCAGTCCAGCCTAACCCCATCCGATCCCATGGGTTAGCCAATCGCCCAACCACTGTAGTGATGGGATCCAATTTGGAATTTGGTTAGGTTTTGTCCCGGGTACCAAGGAAAAGAGTTCCAAGGCCCCCTAGCCGGAAGTTCATGCAAACATAAAACTAGCCACACCACTTACACACCCAATATGAAAATTGCCTTTTTCTTAGCATCAGCTAACTTTAAAACAATCCTTTAATGAAACCATAGTACCACTGATCACAATCTTCCAATTTATCCAGTTGATTCATAATTTCCCATCATTCCTTCATCAGAGTATCTATGGCATCATTGGCAACTAGAACGCTCACCACCTGTCCACACAGGGGCCTTTTCAATAGTTCCTAGCCCATAATACTCGGCAATATAATCACTTATAAAAATCAAGATGGACTCTCGTTGAAGATCAGCAAGATCAACCAACAGATCCATATAAAGAGCCATGGACTCATCCATTGAAGACCAGCAAGGTCAATCAACCAGATCCATGCCCGTTTTCACAAAACAACTCTTACTCCTTGTTCCAATATCTTCCTCGACGCACGCGTGGGTATCCTGGGCGACCCAGAGCCCGAGCACCGTATGGTCAGCACCCTCTAGGATCCTTCACAGGTGACCTAGGGCTTCACTCATAGGCCGCTTCCTTGGTCCCTCATCCACCGTACCGGAAGCTCACCATTTTAATCGAACCGAGGCTGGTCAAGACCTCGGCCGACCTTGCTACGCGAGACGTCCTCCATTGACTCTCCGTCAGCAGTTGCAACTATATCAGTTAGGTCTCCACGACCTTAATCACAAGACGGTCAAAATGCTTTCCCAGCATTCTTGATATAAAACAGCCATTTACAAACAGTTTACAAATACAATTTCTATATTAACTCTAATTTTTCCGCATTATCCCTCATATAATCCACATTACTTATTCCTCATTCCATTTATATGTATATTCATCCAATCACATCATTTTCCATCTCTTCACTTCATATTCCTTCACATCACATATCATATATTCACATCCATACATCCACATCCACATCCACATTCACATCCATACATCCACATACATCCACATCTACATGCTTACCTCCATTTTCACATCCTCATTTATACATCCACATCCCATATCCACATTCATACATACACATCCATATCCACATCCATACATCCACATCTACATGCATACATCCACTATCACATCCTCATTCATACATCCACATCCACATGCATACATCCACTATCACGTCCTCATTCATACATCCATATCCACATACATACATACATCCACATCCACATTCCCATTCACATCTATACATCCACATCTACATCTACATGCATACATCCACTATCACGTCCTCATTCATACATCCACACCCTCATGCATACATCCACTATCACGTCCTCATTCATACATCCATATCCACATACATACATACATCCACATCCACATCCACATTCACATCTATACATCCACATCTACATCCACATACATACATACATCCACATCCACATTCCACATTCACATCTATACATCCACATCTACATCCATATACATACATACATCCACATCCACATTCCACATTCACATCTATACATCCACATCTACATCCACATTCACATATATCCACATCCACATTCCCATTCACATCTATACATACACATCTACATCCACATACATACATACATACATACATCCACATACATACATACATCCACATCCATGTTCCACATTCACTTCTATACAACCACGTCTACATCCACATTCACATCTATGCATATACATCTTCATGCATACATCCATTTTCACATGCATACATCCACATACATACATCCATTTTCACATTCCCATTCATATAACCCCATATGCCTTCATATCTAATCTTTTATATCACATCCATTCTCACCCTATCACAACCCATATACATCTTATCTCATCTCATACACTTCTTATCTCATCCCATACACATCTTATCACATCTTAACTCATCTTATATGCATCTTATCATATCTTATCACTTCCCATATCTTTTATGCATACTTCTATGCATGAAATTCAATTATGCTAAAAGTAACACTTTTATAATAAAATAATCATCTCTTATGCATACCTCTATGCATGAAATTCAATTATGCTAAAAGTAACACTTTTATAATAAAATATTCATCTCTTATGCATACCTCTATGCATGAAATTCAATTATGCTAAAAGTAACACTTTTGATATAAAAATTTATCCATTATGCATACTTCTATGCATGAAAATAAAAATGATAAAAGTAACACTTTTGATATAAAAATTTATCCATTATGCATACTTCTATGCATGTAAATAAAAATGATAAAAGTAACACTTTTGATATAAAAATTTATCCATTATGCATAATTCTATGCATGTAAATAAAAATGATAAAAGTAACACTTTTGATATAAAAATTTATCCATTATGCATACTTCTATGCATGTAAATAAAAATGATAAAAGTAACACTTTTGATATAAAAATTTATTCTTCATGCATAATATAAAAATTCAATTTCTCCATGATTATAATGAAATTCTTTCAATTAGTCTAGGATGATAATTCCTAGAATATGGTAGGAAGTCCTCTTTTTATGCTTTGAATGAAATTATTTTATGCATAATTTTTATAAAAATTTTGCCATAGCTCCGCTGCTATGACTGATAAATCTCAATTTTTCTTAGGGATAAAGCTTATCATTAAGGAAATAATTAAAATGATCTCTAATTGGATTATTAATCCATAATGGATTAAATCATCAATATGCATAAACTAAAAGCATAGAAAAAAAACCATTAATTTGGCCTCAAGCATAGCTTAATCTTGGATTAAGGAAAAGCTTTATGAAAAGCTTCTTTTGGATTGAGAATGGGTCATGCGTATGACCATTTCTTGAGTGAGAGAGAGAAATTACATAAAAACCATTAGAATTTAAACATAAATGGAAATTAACTTCAATAGCATTTATTAAATTATGTAACTCTTCACTACTATTCACCAATTAACTTCAATAGCATTTAAAAAACCATACCAATTAAGCTTCTCAAGCTTGAGAGGGGTTGAGAAGAGAGAAACATTGAGAAATTATAGAAAAGAGCAATATTCACTAATTACCTTACAAATTGCTTGATTCTTTGTTCACGGTAGAGGCCCCCAACCAATCAATTGGTTAAGTATGTTGATGGAGTCACTAATGGGGATTGAAGAAAGAGGGAAGCTCCAAAAACTAGTGAATTATTAAATGAATTCACAGTTCTTGGCTTAGGTGGAGTAGAGTAACGATGCATAACACTATATATTTTTCAATAAGGGGGAGGCTTCTATTTATAGGAAAAATTGAGCTCCTAACTAAACAAACTGATTCTAGAATTTTCCAAATCAGTTTGGTCAATTTTTGACCATTTTTAGGTCAGTTAAGCTAATTTTTTGGAACTAGACTTGAATGAGGAGAGAGGAGAGATGAAATATCTCAATTTTTATGAGTTTAAAACTCATTCAAGCATGTGAAATATGCACCTCCTTTAAAGAACTCCCCTTCCTTACATATGTCATATTTTTAATATTGCTCATAGTTTTTTACTAATAAACCTTGTACATTTTCAACTCTTCATCTTATGTGAAATATGCACCTCCTTTAAAGAACTCCCCTTCCTTACATATGTCATACTTTTAATATTGCTCATAATTTTTTACTAATAAACCTTGTACATTTTCAACTCTTCATCTTATGTGAGCATTTACTCATTTTTGGGTATCTTCATTTTACAAATTGGATTTATCTCCTCCCTACACATGGATTGATGCTATTGGCCCATAGGAACCTTAATTGGACCATAATCCAAAAATTTCTGAAAATCTAGACCCTTAGACTAAGGTCCTTTATACACATTTCCAATTAATTCCAATTGCACATTGGAAGTTCTTTTTGAATTTCTGTTTCAGGGGAACTTATTTTAATAAGATGAGATAATTTTCTATCCAAAAATATTAAAAATCTGAACATTCTCTCTCTAGAATATTTTCTCTCTCTACGTTAAAACAGTTAGAAACAAGTCTTTTATATTCCTAAAGAGGGATTGATAAAAGGGGAAGATACTAGACATCAAAAAGGGGTGGGGGAGGAATCTTACATTCTACCCCACTTAAATATGCGAGATGTCCTCATCTCGCAAACTGGGATAATTTCGCAAGATGCATGAATTATGAGACTTAGAGAAAAATTTAAATCAGGATTAACCACCAAGAAAAAGTCTCAAGAGAGTAAGATTCAAGATAAGAACAAGATTTAAACTTTATTCATTCTCAGAACTTATACAGTAAAGATAGAAGAACTCTTTACACTTCCATAAGCCCGTCCATCATATGATCACAAAAGCAGCACTCACAAGCTGCACAAGTATAAGGTAACTCATCTATGGGAATAATTCTGTTGGTTATTGCTGCACCTATCTCAGTGGTATGAGGTGATCTAACAAAAGGACCTCTGAGAGGCAAGCCAAAAACGGGGCAAAGACATATCTTCTCATGAGGAAGAAAACACGCCAGTAAGAAGACCCGCTCAGAAAACCCAGGATGCCTTGATCTCATGACGCAGTAGTATCGGGGACCCAAACCCAAAGCTTCAATAACCATGGCCAAGCGGACATTATTACGAAAATGTTGCTGACTCCAGGGTGTTACCCTAGTTATGTCTTGATAGGTCCGCCATTTGGTCTGCGCTACAGAAGTTCCCAAGTGAGGGAAAAGTGAGCGCTCATACTGTTCTATAAAATCTTTCTTCACAGACTCACTTGCGTCTTGAAGGTGAGGAATCATTATGGATAAAACTAATTCTTGTTGCCAAGCCATGAAGGAGATTAGGAAGAAAGGAGATCGATGGGAGTAAGATTACTGTGAGCGACAAGTAAAAGTTACGACTTATATAAAGGAAGGAGCTAGCGTAACTTAGAAGCCAACGGTAGCTTGCCACTGAAGTTTTACCGTCTTTCCATGATTTGGGTTTGGCACAATTTTCTATAGAAGGCATTAAGAACTTTGAGATGAGGAGATAAAAGAAGCTCGTAAGCTAAGTCACTTACTTTCTTTGAAGTCAGATAAGGCTCACAATATCTGGGGGATAACTTCTTAAACTCCCCAATAGATAAAGAACTTCTTTTGTGCCGTACTCGAATGAAGACCAAAACCTTGGTATCCAAAACACCGATTTTCACTTCTGAACTCATTGTTCTGAATCCTTAAAATAGCGTGACTCCTGAGAAGTATTCTAGGGAAAGGGTCTTCCTTTTTTTAAACAGAATCTT
Source organism: Cibotium barometz (assembly GCF_041138505.1). Lineage (NCBI taxonomy): Eukaryota > Viridiplantae > Streptophyta > Polypodiopsida > Cyatheales > Cibotiaceae > Cibotium > Cibotium barometz. The sequence goes on along the minus strand of NC_141105.1, from coordinate 806,078 downwards.
TCTTTTATTTTTGAGAGGGAATAATTTTAAGATCAAAAAGGGAGATTCTTACTCATGTATGCCTCGAAGGCTGGGGAGGAATCTTACATCAACTCCTCCTAGTTTTCCTCTGCTAGGTCAATTACTCGGTCCATGTCCTCCAGTCCCAATCAAGTTATGCCCATCCACCATCCTAATCCAAGAAGTACTACAGGCATGATATAAAACTCCCCTCCCCAAGGGGTTATTCCCAATGTGAAACATAGTAGTGAAAGCTCCTATACATGTGGTCTGGAACGAGTTCACTCCTTCCACCTGCACTTTTGTGGGAGTCAATGATGGTTGTTGTATCTCACGCTACCTCATGAGACATTAGGTTATAGCGAGCTCTCTTATGTTTTATTTGAGACCAATTTCTATGGTCATGCTGGCACGCTTCACCTCCGAGTCTTCCTCTTATAGGTCGATTGCTTGGGCCATGTTAACGGAGATGGAGCAAGTACGAAGCTTGGCTTTCCTAACCTTAACTTCTTTTTTAGCCTTTGCTCTACTAAGGATTTATTTCTTGCTCTTCTTTGGAAGAGCGAGAGAGTTTTCTAGATTCTTCCAAACCTAAGGGTTCATCTCTCTATGCGGCCGTTAACTTGATTAGAACCTTAAGAATATTGAGCTCTCTTTTTTCCATTGGTGGCAAAGTCCACACCTGAGAGTCTATGGCCTCAACATATCAAAGCTAATGCTCTTCATTCCCTTGTCCAAGAAGTACTACATGGGCTCAGCCTCTTTGGTCACATCACAATGATTACCTATTCTTAGGCTATGTACAAGGTAGCAGTTCTCGAGTCCCAATCAAATTATGGCTATCCATCGTCGTCCAAGAACTACTGCAGGCCTGATTTAAAACTTCCCTTCTAAGGGGTTATTCCCAATGCGAAATATTGTAGTGAGAGCTCCGATGATGCATGTGGTTTGCAACGTGTTCACTACTTCCACCTGAACTTTTATGGGAGTCGATGATGCTTGTTGTATCTCACACTGTCTCATGAGACATTAGGTTATGGCTAGCTCTCCCATGTTTTATTTGAGACCAATTTCTATGATCACGACCACGCTTCGCCTCCTAGTCTTCCTCTTCTAGGTCAATTACTCGGGCCATGTTAATGGAGATGAAGCAATTACGAAGCTTGGCTTGCCTAGCCTTAACTTCTTTTTTAGCCTTTGCTAAGAATTTATTCATTGCTCTTCTTGGCAGAGCGAGAGAGTTTTCTAGATTCTTCCAAACCTAAGGGTTCATCTCTCTATGTGGCCATTAACTTGATCAGAATATTGAGCTCTCTTTTTCATTGGTGGCAAAAGTCGACATGAGAATCTATGGCCTCAATATATCAAAGCTAATGGTCTTCGTTCCCTCGTCCAAGAAGTCCTCTTTTGTCACATCACACAATGATTACCTATCCCAAGGCTACTTTTTACAAGGTAGCAGTTCTTGAGTCCCAATCAAATTATGGCCGTCCATTCTCGTCCAAGAAGAACTACAGGGATGATATAGAACTTCCCTTCTAAGGGGTTATTCCCAATGTGAAACATATAGTACTGAAAGCTCCCATGCATGTGGTTTGGAACGAGATCACTCCTTCCACCTGCACTTTTGTGGGGGTCAATGATGGCTGTTGTATCTCACACTGTCTCATGACACATTAGGTTATGTCTAGCGCTCCCATGTTTTATTTGAGACCAATTTCTATGGTCATGCAAAACCATAGTCTGCACATTTCACCTCCCAGTCCTCCTCTTCTAGGTCAATTACTTGGGCCATGATAACGGAGATGGAACAATTACGAAGCTTGGCTTGCCTAGCCTTAACTTCTTTTTTTGCCTTTGCTACTAAGGATTTACTTATTGCTCTTCTTGGCAGAGCGATAGAGTTTTCTAGATTCTTCCAGACATAAGGGTTCATCTCGTTATGTGGCCACCATTAACCTGATCAGAACCTTAAGAATTGAGCTCTCTTTTCCATTGGTGGCAACACATGAGAGTCTACGGCCTCAACATATCAAAGCTAATGCATTGTCTTCATTCCCTCGTCCAAGAAGTACTACATGGGCTCCTCTTTGGTCACATCAGCAGAATGATTTCCGATATCCCAAGGCTACTTATTACAAGGTAGCAGTTCTCGAGTGTCCCAATCAAATTATGCCCATCCATCCTCGTCCAAGAAGTACTGTAGGCATGATGTAAAACTTCCCTTCCAAGGAGTTATTCCCAATGTGAAACATAGTAGTGAAAGCTCCTCCTATGTATGTGGTTTGGAACGAGTTCACTCCTTCCTACCTGCACTTTTGTGGGAGTTAATCATGGTTGTTGTATCTCACATTGTCTCATGAGACATTAGGTTATGGCTAGCTCTCTCATGTTTTATTTGAGACCAATTTCTATGGTCATGCAAAACCATATTCTGGCACACTTCACCTCCCAGTCTTCCTCTTCTAGGTTAATTACTTGGGCCATGCTAACGGAGGTGGAGCAATTACGAAGCCTGGCTTTGCTAGCCTTAACTTCTTTTTTAGCCTTTGCTAAAGATTTATTTACTGCTCTTCTTGGCAGAGTGAGAGAGTTTTCTAGATTCTTCCAAACCTAAGGGTTCAGATCACTATGTGGCCATTAACTTGATCAGAACCTGAAAAATATTGAGCTCTCTTTTCCATTGGTGTGGCAAAAGTCCACATGAGAGGTCTATGGCCTCAACATATCGAAGCTAATGCTCTTCATTCCCTCGTCCAAGAAGTACTACATGGGCTCCTCGTTGGTCACATCAGAATGATTATTACCGATATCCCAAGGCTACTCACAAGGTAGTAGTTCTTGAGTCCCAATCAAATTATGCCCATCCATCCTCGTCCCAGAAGAACTACAGGCGTGATAAAAAACTTCCCTTCCAAGGGGTTCTTCCCAATGTGAGACATAGTAGTGAAAGCTCCTATGCATGTGGTTTGGAAGAACGAGTTCTTTCCTTCCGCGTGGACTCTTGTGGGAGTCAATGATGGTTGTTGTATCTCACACTGTCTCATGAGACATTAGGTTACGGCTAGCTCTCCCATGTTTTATTTGAGAGCAATTTCTATGATCATGAGACATTGGGTTATGGCTAGCTCTCCCATGTCTTATTTGAGAGCAATTTCTATGATCATGACCAACCATAGTCTGGCACACTTCAACTCCTCCTAGTTTTCCTCTGCTAGGTCAATTACTCGGTCCATGTCCTCCAGTCCCAATCAAGTTATGCCCATCCATCCTAATCCAAGAAGTACTACAGGCATGATATAAAACTCCCCTCCCCAAGGGGTTATTCCCAATGTGAAACATAGTAGTGAAAGCTCCTATACATGTGGTCTGGAACGAGTTCACTCCTTCCACCTGCACTTTTGTGGGAGTCAATGATGGTTGTTGTATCTCACGCTACCTCATGAGACATTAGGTTATAGCGAGCTCTCTTATGTTTTATTTGAGACCAATTTCTATGGTCATGCTGGCACGCTTCACCTCCGAGTCTTCCTCTTATAGGTCGATTGCTTGGGCCATGTTAACGGAGATGGAGCAAGTACGAAGCTTGGCTTTCCTAACCTTAACTTCTTTTTTAGCCTTTGCTCTACTAAGGATTTATTTCTTGCTCTTCTTTGGCAGAGCGAGAGAGTTTTCTAGATTCTTCCAAACCTAAGGGTTCATCTCTCTATGCGGCCGTTAACTTGATTAGAACCTTAAGAATATTGAGCTCTCTTTTTTCCATTGGTGGCAAAGTCCACACCTGAGAGTCTATGGCCTCAACATATCAAAGCTAATGCTCTTCATTCCCTTGTCCAAGAAGTACTACATGGGCTCAGCCTCTTTGGTCACATCACAATGATTACCTATTCTTAGGCTACGTACAAGGTAGCAGTTCTCGAGTCCCAATCAAATTATGGCTATCCATCGTCGTCCAAGAACTACTGCAGGCCTGATTTAAAACTTCCCTTCTAAGGGGTTATTCCCAATGCGAAATATTGTAGTGAGAGCTCCGATGATGCATGTGGTTTGCAACGTGTTCACTACTTCCACCTGAACTTTTGTGGGAGTCGATGATGCTTGTTGTATCTCACACTGTCTCATGAGACATTAGGTTATGGCTAGCTCTCCCATGTTTTATTTGAGACCAATTTCTATGATCACGACCACGCTTCGCCTCCTAGTCTTCCTCTTCTAGGTCAATTACTCGGGCCATGTTAATGGAGATGAAGCAATTACGAAGCTTGGCTTGCCTAGCCTTAACTTCTTTTTTAGCCTTTGCTAAGAATTTATTCATTGCTCTTCTTGGCAGAGCGAGAGAGTTTTCTAGATTCTTCCAAACCTAAGGGTTCATCTCTCTATGTGGCCATTAACTTGATCAGAATATTGAGCTCTCTTTTTCATTGGTGGCAAAAGTCGACATGAGAATCTATGGCCTCAATATATCAAAGCTAATGGTCTTCGTTCCCTCGTCCAAGAAGTCCTCTTTTGTCACATCACACAATGATTACCTATCCCAAGGCTACTTTTTACAAGGTAGCAGTTCTTGAGTCCCAATCAAATTATGGCCGTCCATTCTCGTCCAAGAAGAACTACAGGGATGATATAGAACTTCCCTTCTAAGGGGTTATTCCCAATGTGAAACATATAGTACTGAAAGCTCCCATGCATGTGGTTTGGAACGAGATCACTCCTTCCACCTGCACTTTTGTGGGGGTCAATGATGGCTGTTGTATCTCACACTGTCTCATGACACATTAGGTTATGTCTAGCGCTCCCATGTTTTATTTGAGACCAATTTTTATGGTCATGCAAAACCATAGTCTGCACATTTCACCTCCCAGTCCTCCTCTTCTAGGTCAATTACTTGGGCCATGATAACGGAGATGGAACAATTACGAAGCTTGGCTTGCATAGCCTTAACTTCTTTTTTTGCCTTTGCTACTAAGGATTTACTTATTGCTCTTCTTGGCAGAGCGATAGAGTTTTCTAGATTCTTCCAGACATAAGGGTTCATCTCGTTATGTGGCCACCATTAACCTGATCAGAACCTTAAGAATTGAGCTCTCTTTTCCATTGGTGGCAACACATGAGAGTCTACGGCCTCAACATATCAAAGCTAATGCATTGTCTTCATTCCCTCGTCCAAGAAGTACTACATGGGCTCCTCTTTGGTCACATCAGCAGAATGATTTCCGATATCCCAAGGCTACTTATTACAAGGTAGCAGTTCTCGAGTGTCCCAATCAAATTATGCCCATCCATCCTCGTCCAAGAAGTACTGTAGGCATGATGTAAAACTTCCCTTCCAAGGAGTTATTCCCAATGTGAAACATAGTAGTGAAAGCTCCTCCTATGTATGTGGTTTGGAACGAGTTCACTCCTTCCTACCTGCACTTTTGTGGGAGTTAATCATGGTTGTTGTATCTCACATTGTCTCATGAGACATTAGGTTATGGCTAGCTCTCTCATGTTTTATTTGAGACCAATTTCTATGGTCATGCAAAACCATATTCTGGCACACTTCACCTCCCAGTCTTCCTCTTCTAGGTTAATTACTTGGGCCATGCTAACGGAGGTGGAGCAATTACGAAGCCTGGCTTTGCTAGCCTTAACTTCTTTTTTAGCCTTTGCTAAAGATTTATTTACTGCTCTTCTTGGCAGAGTGAGAGAGTTTTCTAGATTCTTCCAAACCTAAGGGTTCAGATCACTATGTGGCCATTAACTTGATCAGAACCTGAAAAATATTGAGCTCTCTTTTCCATTGGTGTGGCAAAAGTCCACATGAGAGGTCTATGGCCTCAACATATCGAAGCTAATGCTCTTCATTCCCTCGTCCAAGAAGTACTACATGGGCTCCTCGTTGGTCACATCAGAATGATTATTACCGATATCCCAAGGCTACTCACAAGGTAGTAGTTCTTGAGTCCCAATCAAATTATGCCCATCCATCCTCGTCCCAAAAGAACTACAGGCGTGATAAAAAACTTCCCTTCCAAGGGGTTCTTCCCAATGTGAGACATAGTAGTGAAAGCTCCTATGCATGTGGTTTGGAAGAACGAGTTCTTTCCTTCCGCGTGGACTCTTGTGGGAGTCAATGATGGTTGTTGTATCTCACACTGTCTCATGAGACATTAGGTTACGGCTAGCTCTCCCATGTTTTATTTGAGAGCAATTTCTATGATGATGAGACATTGGGTTATGGCTAGCTCTCCCATGTCTTATTTGAGAGCAATTTCTATGATCATGACCAACCATAGTCTGGCACACTTCAACTCCTCCTAGTTCTCCTCTGCTAGGTCAATTACTAGGTCCATGTCCTCCAGTCCCAATCAAGTTATGCCCATCCATCCTAATCCAAGAAGTACTACAGGCATGATATAAAACTCCCCTCCCCAAGGGGTTATTCCCAATGTGAAACATAGTAGTGAAAGCTCCTATACATGTGGTCTGGAACGAGTTCACTCCTTCCACCTGCACTTTTGTGGGAGTCAATGATGGTTGTTGTATCTCACGCTACCTCATGAGACATTAGGTTATAGCGAGCTCTCTTATGTTTTATTTGAGACCAATTTCTATGGTCATGCTGGCACGCTTCACCTCCGAGTCTTCCTCTTATAGGTCGACGATTGCTTGGGCCATGTTAACGGAGATGGAGCAAGTACGAAGCTTGGCTTTCCTAACCTTAACTTCTTTTTTAGCCTTTGCTCTACTAAGGATTTATTTCTAGCTCTTCTTTAGCAGAGCGAGAGAGTTTTCTAGATTCTTCCAAACCTAAGGGTTCATCTCTCTATGCGGCCGTTAACTTGATTAGAACCTTAAGAATATTGAGCTCTCTTTTTTCCATTGGTGGCAAAGTCCACACCTGAGAGTCTATGGCCTCAACATATCAAAGCTAATGCTCTTCATTCCCTTGTCCAAGAAGTACTACCTGTGCTCAGCCTCTTTGGTCACATCACAATGATTACCTATTCTTAGGCTACGTACAAGGTAGCAGTTCTCGAGTCCCAATCAAATTATGGCTATCCATCGTCGTCCAAGAACTACTGCAGGCCTGATTTAAAACTTCCCTTCTAAGGGGTTATTCCCAATGCGAAATATTGTAGTGAGAGCTCCGATGATGCATGTGGTTTGCAACGTGTTCACTACTTCCACCTGAACTTTTGTGGGAGTCGATGATGCTTGTTGTATCTCACACTGTCTCATGAGACATTAGGTTATGGCTAGCTCTCCCATGTTTTATTTGAGACCAATTTCTATGATCACGACCACGCTTCGCCTCCTAGTCTTCCTCTTCTAGGTCAATTACTCGGGCCATGTTAATGGAGATGAAGCAATTACGAAGCTTGGCTTGCCTAGCCTTAACTTCTTTTTTAGCCTTTGCTAAGAATTTATTCATTGCTCTTCTTGGCAGAGCGAGAGAGTTTTCTAGATTCTTCCAAACCTAAGGGTTCATCTCTCTATGTGGCCATTAACTTGATCAGAATATTGAGCTCTCTTTTTCATTAGTGGCAAAAGTCGACATGAGAATCTATGGCCTCAATATATCAAAGCTAATGGTCTTCGTTCCCTCGTCCAAGAAGTCCTCTTTTGTCACATCACACAATGATTACCTATCCCAAGGCTACTTTTTACAAGGTATCCCAATCAAATTATGGCCGTCCATTCTCGTCCAAGAAGAACTACAGGGATGATATAGAACTTCCCTTCCAAGGGGTTATTCCCAATGTGAAACATATAGTACTGAAAGCTCCCATGCATGTGGTTTGGAACGAGCTCACTCCTTCCACCTACACTTTTGTGGGGGTCAATGATGGCTGTTGTATCTCACACTGTCTCATGACACATTAGGTTATGTCTAGCGCTCCCATGTTTTATTTGAGACCAATTTCTATGGTCATGCAAAACCATAGTCTGCACATTTCACCTCCCAGTCCTCCTCTTCTAGGTCAATTACTTAGGCCATGATAACGGAGATGGAACAATTACGAAGCTTGGCTTGCCTAGCCTTAACTTCTTTTTTTGCCTTTGCTACTAAGGATTTACTTATTGCTCTTCTTGGCAGAGCGATAGAGTTTTCTAGATTCTTCCAGACATAAGGGTTCATCTCGTTATGTGGCCACCATTAACCTGATCAGAACCTTAAGAATTGAGCTCTCTTTTCCATTGGTGGCAACACATGAGAGTCTACGGCCTCAACATATCAAAGCTAATGCATTGTCTTCATTCCCTCGTCCAAGAAGTACTACATGGGCTCCTCTTTGGTCACATCAGCAGAATGATTTCCGATATCCCAAGGCTACTTATTACAAGGTAGCAGTTCTCGAGTGTCCCAATCAAATTATGCCCATCCATCCTCGTCCAAGAAGTACTATAGGCATGATGTAAAACTTCCCTTCCAAGGAGTTATTCCCAATGTGAAACATAGTAGTGAAAGCTCCTCCTATGTATGTGGTTTGGAACGAGTTCACTCCTTCCTACCTGCACTTTTGTGGGAGTTAATCATGGTTGTTGTATCTCACATTGTCTCATGAGACATTAGGTTATGGCTAGCTCTCTCATGTTTTATTTGAGACCAATTTCTATGGTCATGCAAAACCATATTCTGGCACACTTCACCTCCCAGTCTTCCTCTTCTAGGTTAATTACTTGGGCCATGCTAACGGAGGTGGAGCAATTACGAAGCCTGGCTTTGCTAGCCTTAACTTCTTTTTTAGCCTTTGCTAAAGATTTATTTACTGCTCTTCTTGGCAGAGTGAGAGAGTTTTCTAGATTCTTCCAAACCTAAGGGTTCAGATCACTATGTGGCCATTAACTTGATCAGAACCTGAAAAATATTGAGCTCTCTTTTCCATTGGTGTGGCAAAAGTCCACATGAGAGGTCTATGGCCTCAACATATCGAAGCTAATGCTCTTCATTCCCTCGTCCAAGAAGTACTACATGGGCTCCTCGTTCGTCACATCAGAATGATTATTACCGATATCCCAAGGCTACTCACAAGGTAGTAGTTCTTGAGTCCCAATCAAATTATGCCCATCCATCCTCGTCCCAAAAGAACTACAGGCGTGATAAAAAACTTCCCTTCCAAGGGGTTCTTCCCAATGTGAGACATAGTAGTGAAAGCTCCTATGCATGTGGTTTGGAAGAACGAGTTCTTTCCTTCCGCGTGGACTCTTGTGGGAGTCAATGATGGTTGTTGTATCTCACACTGTCTCATGAGACATTAGGTTACGGCTAGCTCTCCCATGTTTTATTTGAGAGCAATTTCTATGATGATGAGACATTGGGTTATGGCTAGCTCTCCCATGTCTTATTTGAGAGCAATTTCTATGATCATGACCAACCATAGTCTGGCACACTTCAACTCCTCCTAGTTCTCCTCTGCTAGGTCAATTACTAGGTCCATGTCCTCCAGTCCCAATCAAGTTATGCCCATCCATCCTAATCCAAGAAGTACTACAGGCATGATATAAAACTCCCCTCCCCAAGGGGTTATTCCCAATGTGAAACATAGTAGTGAAAGCTCCTATACATGTGGTCTGGAACGAGTTCACTCCTTCCACCTGCACTTTTGTGGGAGTCAATGATGGTTGTTGTATCTCACGCTACCTCATGAGACATTAGGTTATAGCGAGCTCTCTTATGTTTTATTTGAGACCAATTTCTATGGTCATGCTGGCACGCTTCACCTCCGAGTCTTCCTCTTATAGGTCGACGATTGCTTGGGCCATGTTAACGGAGATGGAGCAAGTACGAAGCTTGGCTTTCCTAACCTTAACTTCTTTTTTAGCCTTTGCTCTACTAAGGATTTATTTCTAGCTCTTCTTTGGCAGAGCGAGAGAGTTTTCTAGATTCTTCCAAACCTAAGGGTTCATCTCTCTATGCGGCCGTTAACTTGATTAGAACCTTAAGAATATTGAGCTCTCTTTTTTCCATTGGTGGCAAAGTCCACACCTGAGAGTCTATGGCCTCAACATATCAAAGCTAATGCTCTTCATTCCCTTGTCCAAGAAGTACTACCTGTGCTCAGCCTCTTTGGTCACATCACAATGATTACCTATTCTTAGGCTACGTACAAGGTAGCAGTTCTCGAGTCCCAATCAAATTATGGCTATCCATCGTCGTCCAAGAACTACTGCAGGCCTGATTTAAAACTTCCCTTCTAAGGGGTTATTCCCAATGCGAAATATTGTAGTGAGAGCTCCGATGATGCATGTGGTTTGCAACGTGTTCACTACTTCCACCTGAACTTTTGTGGGAGTCGATGATGCTTGTTGTATCTCACACTGTCTCATGAGACATTAGGTTATGGCTAGCTCTCCCATGTTTTATTTGAGACCAATTTCTATGATCACGACCACGCTTCGCCTCCTAGTCTTCCTCTTCTAGCTCAATTACTCGGGCCATGTTAATGGAGATGAAGCAATTACGAAGCTTGGCTTGCCTAGCCTTAACTTCTTTTTTAGCCTTTGCTAAGAATTTATTCATTGCTCTTCTTGGCAGAGCGAGAGAGTTTTCTAGATTCTTCCAAACCTAAGGGTTCATCTCTCTATGTGGCCATTAACTTGATCAGAATATTGAGCTCTCTTTTTCATTGGTGGCAAAAGTCGACATGAGAATCTATGGCCTCAATATATCAAAGCTAATGGTCTTCGTTCCCTCGTCCAAGAAGTCCTCTTTTGTCACATCACACAATGATTACCTATCCCAAGGCTACTTTTTACAAGGTATCCCAATCAAATTATGGCCGTCCATTCTCGTCCAAGAAGAACTACAGGGATGATATAGAACTTCCCTTCCAAGGGGTTATTCCCAATGTGAAACATATAGTACTGAAAGCTCCCATGCATGTGGTTTGGAACGAGCTCACTCCTTCCACCTACACTTTTGTGGGGGTCAATGATGGCTGTTGTATCTCACACTGTCTCATGACACATTAGGTTATGTCTAGCGCTCCCATGTTTTATTTGAGACCAATTTCTATGGTCATGCAAAACCATAGTCTGCACATTTCACCTCCCAGTCCTCCTCTTCTAGGTCAATTACTTAGGCCATGATAACGGAGATGGAACAATTACGAAGCTTGGCTTGCCTAGCCTTAACTTCTTTTTTTGCCTTTGCTACTAAGGATTTACTTATTGCTCTTCTTGGCAGAGCGATAGAGTTTTCTAGATTCTTCCAGACATAAGGGTTCATCTCGTTATGTGGCCACCATTAACCTGATCAGAACCTTAAGAATTGAGCTCTCTTTTCCATTGGTGGCAACACATGAGAGTCTACGGCCTCAACATATCAAAGCTAATGCATTGTCTTCATTCCCTCGTCCAAGAAGTACTACATGGGCTCCTCTTTGGTCACATCAGCAGAATGATTTCCGATATCCCAAGGCTACTTATTACAAGGTAGCAGTTCTCGAGTGTCCCAATCAAATTATGCCCATCCATCCTCGTCCAAGAAGTACTATAGGCATGATGTAAAACTTCCCTTCCAAGGAGTTATTCCCAATGTGAAACATAGTAGTGAAAGCTCCTCCTATGTATGTGGTTTGGAACGAGTTCACTCCTTCCTACCTGCACTTTTGTGGGAGTTAATCATGGTTGTTGTATCTCACATTGTCTCATGAGACATTAGGTTATGGCTAGCTCTCTCATGTTTTATTTGAGACCAATTTCTATGGTCATGCAAAACCATATTCTGGCACACTTCACCTCCCAGTCTTCCTCTTCTAGGTTAATTACTTGGGCCATGCTAACGGAGGTGGAGCAATTACGAAGCCTGGCTTTGCTAGCCTTAACTTCTTTTTTAGCCTTTGCTAAAGATTTATTTACTGCTCTTCTTGGCAGAGTGAGAGAGTTTTCTAGATTCTTCCAAACCTAAGGGTTCAGATCACTATGTGGCCATTAACTTGATCAGAACCTGAAAAATATTGAGCTCTCTTTTCCATTGGTGTGGCAAAAGTCCACATGAGAGGTCTATTACCTCAACATATCGAAGCTAATGCTCTTCATTCCCTCGTCCAAGAAGTACTACATGGGCTCCTCGTTGGTCACATCAGAATGATTATTACCGATATCCCAAGGCTACTCACAAGGTAGCAGTTCTTGAGTCCCAATCAAATTATGCCCATCCATCCTCGTCCCAGAAGAACTACAGGCGTGATAAAAAACTTCCCTTCCAAGGGGTTCTTCCCAATGTGAGACATAGTAGTGAAAGCTCCTATGCATGTGGTTTGGAAGAACGAGTTCTTTCCTTCCGCGTGGACTCTTGTGGGAGTCAATGATGGTTGTTGTATCTCACACTGTCTCATGAGACATTAGGTTACGGCTAGCTCTCCCATGTTTTATTTGAGAGCAATTTCTATGATGATGAGACATTGGGTTATGGCTAGCTCTCCCATGTCTTATTTGAGAGCAATTTCTATGATCATGACCAACCATAGTCTGGCACACTTCAACTGTGAGATCCCTTTTCCCACCACGCGATGGATTCGGGGTACTAGCAGCAGAAGTAGCACATCGGCAGCGGGGACCAGGGGTCTCACACTCGGGGCCTCGCCCACGGATATCCGGACAAGAGACTAATCCGTCTGTTTGTCCAAAACCGAAACCGGAAAAACTTCCTTTACCCGGAAAGCATGGGCGATTCCACCAGGATAACTCTTTACTCTAACGTAGTCAAGATCATTACGGATCAACTGATCTGACTGCACCTTTAACGGTACTTGGTCAAATCAAGGAAGAAACTTGCACTTGGATCATTGGGATCAACGCTTTTTTCCCCATCAAGAGGCACAGCCGTTGATTCCTATCCATAGAACAATTTCTATCCGGGATCTACTTCATCTATCGTAATAATAGAAATTAAATCTCGATTTACGGATCCATCAGTCCAGCCTAACCCCATCCGATCCCATGGGTTAGCCAATCGCCCAACCACTGTAGTGATGGGATCCAATTTGGAATTTGGTTAGGTTTTGTCCCGGGTACCAAGGAAAAGAGTTCCAAGGCCCCCTAGCCGGAAGTTCATGCAAACATAAAACTAGCCACACCACTTACACACCCAATATGAAAATTGCCTTTTTCTTAGCATCAGCTAACTTTAAAACAATCCTTTAATGAAACCATAGTACCACTGATCACAATCTTCCAATTTATCCAGTTGATTCATAATTTCCCATCATTCCTTCATCAGAGTATCTATGGCATCATTGGCAACTAGAACGCTCACCACCTGTCCACACAGGGGCCTTTTCAATAGTTCCTAGCCCATAATACTCGGCAATATAATCACTTATAAAAATCAAGATGGACTCTCGTTGAAGATCAGCAAGATCAACCAACAGATCCATATAAAGAGCCATGGACTCATCCATTGAAGACCAGCAAGGTCAATCAACCAGATCCATGCCCGTTTTCACAAAACAACTCTTACTCCTTGTTCCAATATCTTCCTCGACGCACGCGTGGGTATCCTGGGCGACCCAGAGCCCGAGCACCGTATGGTCAGCACCCTCTAGGATCCTTCGCAGGTGACCTAGCGCTTCACTCATAGGCCGCTTCCTTGGTCCCTCATCCACCGTACCGGAAGCTCACCATTTTAATCGAACCGAGGCTGGTCAAGACCTCGGCCGACCTTGCTACGCGAGACGTCCTCCATTGACTCTCCGTCAGCAGTTGCAACTATATCAGTTAGGTCTCCACGACCTTAATCACAAGACGGTCAAAATGCTTTCCCAGCATTCTTGATATAAAACAGCCATTTACAAACAGTTTACAAATACAATTTCTATATTAACTCTAATTTTTCCGCATTATCCCTCATATAATCCACATTACTTATTCCTCATTCCATTTATATGTATATTCATCCAATCACATCATTTTCCATCTCTTCACTTCATATTCCTTCACATCACATATCATATATTCACATCCATACATCCACATCCACATCCACATTCACATCCATACATCCACATACATCCACATCTACATGCTTACCTCCATTTTCACATCCTCATTTATACATCCACATCCCATATCCACATTCATACATACACATCCATATCCACATCCATACATCCACATCTACATGCATACATCCACTATCACATCCTCATTCATACATCCACATCCACATGCATACATCCACTATCACGTCCTCATTCATACATCCATATCCACATACATACATACATCCACATCCACATTCCCATTCACATCTATACATCCACATCTACATCTACATGCATACATCCACTATCACGTCCTCATTCATACATCCACATCCTCATGCATACATCCACTATCACGTCCTCATTCATACATCCATATCCACATACATACATACATCCACATCCACATTCTCATTCACATCTATACATCCACATCTACATCCACATACATACATACATCCACATCCACATTCCACATTCACATCTATACATCCACATCTACATCCATATACATACATACATCCACATCCACATTCCACATTCACATCTATACATCCACATCTACATCCACATTCACATATATCCACATCCACATTCCCATTCACATCTATACATACACATCTACATCCACATACATACATACATACATACATCCACATCCATGTTCCACATTCACTTCTATACAACCACGTCTACATCCACATTCACATCTATGCATATACATCTTCATGCATACATCCATTTTCACATGCATACATCCACATACATACATCCATTTTCACATTCCCATTCATATAACCCCATATGCCTTCATATCTAATCTTTTATATCACATCCATTCTCACCCTATCACAACCCATATACATCTTATCTCATCTCATACACTTCTTATCTCATCCCATACACATCTTATCACATCTTAACTCATCTTATATGCATCTTATCATATCTTATCACTTCCCATATCTTTTATGCATACTTCTATGCATGAAATTCAATTATGCTAAAAGTAACACTTTTATAATAAAATAATCATCTCTTATGCATACCTCTATGCATGAAATTCAATTATGCTAAAAGTAACACTTTTATAATAAAATATTCATCTCTTATGCATACCTCTATGCATGAAATTCAATTATGCTAAAAGTAACACTTTTGATATAAAAATTTATCCATTATGCATACTTCTATGCATGAAAATAAAAATGATAAAAGTAACACTTTTGATATAAAAATTTATCCATTATGCATACTTCTATGCATGTAAATAAAAATGATAAAAGTAACACTTTTGATATAAAAATTTATCCATTATGCATAATTCTATGCATGTAAATAAAAATGATAAAAGTAACACTTTTGATATAAAAATTTATCCATTATGCATACTTCTATGCATGTAAATAAAAATGATAAAAGTAACACTTTTGATATAAAAATTTATTCTTCATGCATAATATAAAAATTCAATTTCTCCATGATTATAATGAAATTCTTTCAATTAGTCTAGGATGATAATTCCTAGAATATGGTAGGAAGTCCTCTTTTTATGCTTTGAATGAAATTATTTTATGCATAATTTTTATAAAAATTTTGCCATAGCTCCGCTGCTATGACTGATAAATCTCAATTTTTCTAAGGGATAAAGCTTATCATTAAGGAAATAATTAAAATGATCTCTAATTGGATTATTAATCCATAATGGATTAAATCATCAATATGCATAAACTAAAAGCATAGAAAAAAAACCATTAATTTGGCCTCAAGCATAGCTTAATCTTGGATTAAGGAAAAGCTTTATGAAAAGCTTCTTTTGGATTGAGAATGGGTCATGCGTATGACCATTTCTTGAGTGAGAGAGAGAAATTACATAAAAACCATTAGAATTTAAACATAAATGGAAATTAACTTCAATAGCATTTATTAAATTATGTAACTCTTCACTACTATTCACCAATTAACTTCAATAGCATTTAAAAAACCATACCAATTAAGCTTCTCAAGCTTGAGAGGGGTTGAGAAGAGAGAAACATTGAGAAATTATAGAAAAGAGCAATATTCACTAATTACCTTACAAATTGCTTGATTCTTTGTTCACGGTAGAGGCCCCCAACCAATCAATTGGTTAAGTATGTTGATGGAGTCACTAATGGGGATTGAAGAAAGAGGAAAGCTCCAAAAACTAGTGAATTATTAAATGAATTCACAGTTCTTGGCTTAGGTGGAGTAGAGTAACGATGCATAACACTATATATTTTTCAACAAGGGGGAGGCTTCTATTTATAGGAAAAATTGAGCTCCTAACTAAACAAACTGATTCTAGAATTTTCCAAATCAGTTTGGTCAATTTTTGACCATTTTTAGGTCAGTTAAGCTAATTTTTTGGAACTAGACTTGAATGAGGAGAGAGGAGAGATGAAATATCTCAATTTTTATGAGTTTAAAACTCATTCAAGCATGTGAAATATGCACCTCCTTTAAAGAACTCCCCTTCCTTACATATGTCATATTTTTAATATTGCTCATAGTATTTTACTAATAAACCTTGTACATTTTCAACTCTTCATCTTATGTGAAATATGCACCTCCTTTAAAGAACTCCCCTTCCTTACATATGTCATACTTTTAATATTGCTCATAATTTTTTACTAATAAACCTTGTACATTTTCAACTCTTCATCTTATGTGAGCATTTACTCATTTTTGGGTATCTTCATTTTACAAATTGGATTTATCTCCTCCCTACACATGGATTGATGCTATTGGCCCATAGGAACCTTAATTGGACCATAATCCAAAAATTTCTGAAAATCTAGACCCTTAGACTAAGGTCCTTTATACACATTTCCAATTAATTCCAATTGCACATTGGAAGTTCTTTTTGAATTTCTGTTTCAGGGGAACTTATTTTAATAAGATGAGATAATTTTCTATCCAAAAATATTAAAAATCTGAACATTCTCTCTCTCTAGAATATTTTCTCTCTCTACGTTAAAACAGTTAGAAACAAGTCTTTTATATTTCTAAAGAGGGATTGATAAAAGGGGAAGATACTAGACATCAAAAAGGGGTGGGGGAGGAATCTTACATTCTACCCCACTTAAATATGCGAGATGTCCTCATCTCGCAAACTGGGATAATTTCGCAAGATGCATGAATTATGAGACTTAGAGAAAAATTTAAATCAGGATTAACCACCAAGAAAAAGTCTCAAGAGAGTAAGATTCAAGATAAGAACAAGATTTAAACTTTATTCATTCTCAGAACTTATACAGTAAAGATAGAAGAACTCTTTACACTTCCATAAGCCCGTCCATCATATGATCACAAAAGCAGCACTCACAAGCTGCACAAGTATAAGGTAACTCATCTATGGGAATAATTCTGTTGGTTATTGCTGCACCTATCTCAGTGGTATGAGGTGATCTAACAAAAGGACCTCTGAGAGGCAAGCCAAAAACGGGGCAAAGACATATCTTCTCATGAGGAAGAAAACACGCCAGTAAGAAGACCCGCTCAGAAAACCCAGGATGCCTTGATCTCATGACGCAGTAGTATCGGGGACCCAAACCCAAAGCTTCAATAACCATGGCCAAGCGGACATTATTACGAAAATGTTGCTGACTCCAGGGTGTTACCCTAGTTATGTCTTGATAGGTCCGCCATTTGGTCTGCGCTACAGAAGTTCCCAAGTGAGGGAAAAGTGAGCGCTCATACTGTTCTATAAAATCTTTCTTCACAGACTCACTTGCGTCTTGAAGGTGAGGAATCATTATGGATAAAACTAATTCTTGTTGCCAAGCCATGAAGGAGATTAGGAAGAAAGGAGATCGATGGGAGTAAGATTACTGTGAGCGACAAGTAAAAGTTACGACTTATATAAAGGAAGGAGCTAGCGTAACTTAGAAGCCAACGGTAGCTTGCCACTGAAGTTTTACCGTCTTTCCATGATTTGGGTTTGGCACAATTTTCTATAGAAGGCATTAAGAACTTTGAGATGAGGAGATAAAAGAAGCTCGTAAGCTAAGTCACTTACTTTCTTTGAAGTCAGATAAGGCTCACAATATCTGGGGGATAACTTCTTAAACTCCCCAATAGATAAAGAACTTCTTTTGTGCCGTACTCGAATGAAGACCAAAACCTTGGTATCCAAAACACCGATTTTCACTTCTGAACTCATTGTTCTGAATCCTTAAAACAGCGTGACTCCTGAGAAGTATTCTAGGGAAAGGGTCTTCCTTTTTTTAAACAGAATCTTTCTTTTATTTTTGAGAGGGAATAATTTTAAGATCAAAAAGGGAGATTCTTACTCATGTATGCCTCGAAGGCTGGGGAGGAATCTTACATCAACTCCTCCTAGTTTTCCTCTGCTAGGTCAATTACTCGGTCCATGTCCTCCAGTCCCAATCAAGTTATGCCCATCCACCATCCTAATCCAAGAAGTACTACAGGCATGATATAAAACTCCCCTCCCCAAGGGGTTATTCCCAATGTGAAACATAGTAGTGAAAGCTCCTATACATGTGGTCTGGAACGAGTTCACTCCTTTCACCTGCACTTTTGTGGGAGTCAATGATGGTTGTTGTATCTCACGCTACCTCATGAGACATTAGGTTATAGCGAGCTCTCTTATGTTTTATTTGAGACCAATTTCTATGGTCATGCTGGCACGCTTCACCTCCGAGTCTTCCTCTTATAGGTCGATTGCTTGGGCCATGTTAACGGAGATGGAGCAAGTACGAAGCTTGGCTTTCCTAACCTTAACTTCTTTTTTAGCCTTTGCTCTACTAAGGATTTATTTCTTGCTCTTCTTTGGCAGAGCGAGAGAGTTTTCTAGATTCTTCCAAACCTAAGGGTTCATCTCTCTATGCGGCCGTTAACTTGATTAGAACCTTAAGAATATTGAGCTCTCTTTTTTCCATTGGTGGCAAAGTCCACACCTGAGAGTCTATGGCCTCAACATATCAAAGCTAATGCTCTTCATTCCCTTGTCCAAGAAGTACTACATGGGCTCAGCCTCTTTGGTCACATCACAATGATTACCTATTCTTAGGCTACGTACAAGGTAGCAGTTCTCGAGTCCCAATCAAATTATGGCTATCCATCGTCGTCCAAGAACTACTGCAGGCCTGATTTAAAACTTCCCTTCTAAGGGGTTATTCCCAATGCGAAATATTGTAGTGAGAGCTCCGATGATGCATGTGGTTTGCAACGTGTTCACTACTTCCACCTGAACTTTTGTGGGAGTCGATGATGCTTGTTGTATCTCACACTGTCTCATGAGACATTAGGTTATGGCTAGCTCTCCCATGTTTTATTTGAGACCAATTTCTATGATCACGACCACGCTTCGCCTCCTAGTCTTCCTCTTCTAGGTCAATTACTCGGGCCATGTTAATGGAGATGAAGCAATTACGAAGCTTGGCTTGCCTAGCCTTAACTTCTTTTTTAGCCTTTGCTAAGAATTTATTCATTGCTCTTCTTGGCAGAGCGAGAGAGTTTTCTAGATTCTTCCAAACCTAAGGGTTCATCTCTCTATGTGGCCATTAACTTGATCAGAATATTGAGCTCTCTTTTTCATTGGTGGCAAAAGTCGACATGAGAATCTATGGCCTCAATATATCAAAGCTAATGGTCTTCGTTCCCTCGTCCAAGAAGTCCTCTTTTGTCACATCACACAATGATTACCTATCCCAAGGCTACTTTTTACAAGGTAGCAGTTCTTGAGTCCCAATCAAATTATGGCCGTCCATTCTCGTCCAAGAAGAACTACAGGGATGATATAGAACTTCCCTTCTAAGGGGTTATTCCCAATGTGAAACATATAGTACTGAAAGCTCCCATGCATGTGGTTTGGAACGAGATCACTCCTTCCACCTGCACTTTTGTGGGGGTCAATGATGGCTGTTGTATCTCACACTGTCTCATGACACATTAGGTTATGTCTAGCGCTCCCATGTTTTATTTGAGACCAATTTCTATGGTCATGCAAAACCATAGTCTGCACATTTCACCTCCCAGTCCTCCTCTTCTAGGTCAATTACTTGGGCCATGATAACGGAGATGGAACAATTACGAAGCTTGGCTTGCCTAGCCTTAACTTCTTTTTTTGCCTTTGCTACTAAGGATTTACTTATTGCTCTTCTTGGCAGAGCGATAGAGTTTTCTAGATTCTTCCAGACATAAGGGTTCATCTCGTTATGTGGCCACCATTAACCTGATCAGAACCTTAAGAATTGAGCTCTCTTTTCCATTGGTGGCAACACATGAGAGTCTACGGCCTCAACATATCAAAGCTAATGCATTGTCTTCATTCCCTCGTCCAAGAAGTACTACATGGGCTCCTCTTTGGTCACATCAGCAGAATGATTTCCGATATCCCAAGGCTACTTATTACAAGGTAGCAGTTCTCGAGTGTCCCAATCAAATTATGCCCATCCATCCTCGTCCAAGAAGTACTGTAGGCATGATGTAAAACTTCCCTTCCAAGGAGTTATTCCCAATGTGAAACATAGTAGTGAAAGCTCCTCCTATGTATGTGGTTTGGAACGAGTTCACTCCTTCCTACCTGCACTTTTGTGGGAGTTAATCATGGTTGTTGTATCTCACATTGTCTCATGAGACATTAGGTTATGGCTAGCTCTCTCATGTTTTATTTGAGACCAATTTCTATGGTCATGCAAAACCATATTCTGGCACACTTCACCTCCCAGTCTTCCTCTTCTAGGTTAATTACTTGGGCCATGCTAACGGAGGTGGAGCAATTACGAAGCCTGGCTTTGCTAGCCTTAACTTCTTTTTTAGCCTTTGCTAAAGATTTATTTACTGCTCTTCTTGGCAGAGTGAGAGAGTTTTCTAGATTCTTCCAAACCTAAGGGTTCAGATCACTATGTGGCCATTAACTTGATCAGAACCTGAAAAATATTGAGCTCTCTTTTTCATTGGTGTGGCAAAAGTCCACATGAGAGGTCTATGGCCTCAACATATCGAAGCTAATGCTCTTCATTCCCTCGTCCAAGAAATACTACATGGGCTCCTCGTTGGTCACATCAGAATGATTATTACCGATATCCCAAGGCTACTCACAAGGTAGCAGTTCTTGAGTCCCAATCAAATTATGCCCATCCATCCTCGTCCCAGAAGAACTACAGGCGTGATAAAAAACTTCCCTTCCAAGGGGTTCTTCCCAATGTGAGACATAGTAGTGAAAGCTCCTATGCATGTGGTTTGGAAGAACGAGTTCTTTCCTTCCGCGTGGACTCTTGTGGGAGTCAATGATGGTTGTTGTATCTCACACTGTCTCGTGAGACATTAGGTTACGGCTAGCTCTCCCATGTTTTATTTGAGAGCAATTTCTATGATCATGAGACATTGGGTTATGGCTAGCTCTCCCATGTCTTATTTGAGAGCAATTTCTATGATCATGACCAACCATAGTCTGGCACACTTCAACTCCTCCTAGTTTTCCTCTGCTAGGTCAATTACTCGGTCCATGTCCTCCAGTCCCAATCAAGTTATGCCCATCCATCCTAATCCAAGAAGTACTACAGGCATGATATAAAACTCCCCTCCCCAAGGGGTTATTCCCAATGTGAAACATAGTAGTGAAAGCTCCTATACATGTGGTCTGGAACGAGTTCACTCCTTCCACCTGCACTTTTGTGGGAGTCAATGATGGTTGTTGTATCTCACGCTACCTCATGAGACATTAGGTTATAGCGAGCTCTCTTATGTTTTATTTGAGACCAATTTCTATGGTCATGCTGGCACGCTTCACCTCCGAGTCTTCCTCTTATAGGTCGATTGCTTGGGCCATGTTAACGGAGATGGAGCAAGTACGAAGCTTGGCTTTCCTAACCTTAACTTCTTTTTTAGCCTTTGCTCTACTAAGGATTTATTTCTTGCTCTTCTTTGGCAGAGCGAGAGAGTTTTCTAGATTCTTCCAAACCTAAGGGTTCATCTCTCTATGCGGCCGTTAACTTGATTAGAACCTTAAGAATATTGAGCTCTCTTTTTTCCATTGGTGGCAAAGTCCACACCTGAGAGTCTATGGCCTCAACATATCAAAGCTAATGCTCTTCATTCCCTTGTCCAAGAAGTACTACATGGGCTCAGCCTCTTTGGTCACATCACAATGATTACCTATTCTTAGGCTACGTACAAGGTAGCAGTTCTCGAGTCCCAATCAAATTATGGCTATCCATCGTCGTCCAAGAACTACTGCAGGCCTGATTTAAAACTTCCCTTCTAAGGGGTTATTCCCAATGCGAAATATTGTAGTGAGAGCTCCGATGATGCATGTGGTTTGCAACGTGTTCACTACTTCCACCTGAACTTTTGTGGGAGTCGATGATGCTTGTTGTATCTCACACTGTCTCATGAGACATTAGGTTATGGCTAGCTCTCCCATGTTTTATTTGAGACCAATTTCTATGATCACGACCACGCTTCGCCTCCTAGTCTTCCTCTTCTAGGTCAATTACTCGGGCCATGTTAATGGAGATGAAGCAATTACGAAGCTTGGCTTGCCTAGCCTTAACTTCTTTTTTAGCCTTTGCTAAGAATTTATTCATTGCTCTTCTTGGCAGAGCGAGAGAGTTTTCTAGATTCTTCCAAACCTAAGGGTTCATCTCTCTATGTGGCCATTAACTTGATCAGAATATTGAGCTCTCTTTTTCATTGGTGGCAAAAGTCGACATGAGAATCTATGGCCTCAATATATCAAAGCTAATGGTCTTCGTTCCCTCGTCCAAGAAGTCCTCTTTTGTCACATCACACAATGATTACCTATCCCAAGGCTACTTTTTACAAGGTAGCAGTTCTTGAGTCCCAATCAAATTATGGCCGTCCATTCTCGTCCAAGAAGAACTACAGGGATGATATAGAACTTCCCTTCTAAGGGGTTATTCCCAATGTGAAACATACAGTACTAAAAGCTCCCATGCATGTGGTTTGGAACGAGATCACTCCTTCCACCTGCACTTTTGTGGGGGTCAATGATGGCTGTTGTATCTCACACTGTCTCATGACACATTAGGTTATGTCTAGCGCTCCCATGTTTTATTTGAGACCAATTTCTATGGTCATGCAAAACCATAGTCTGCACATTTCACCTCCCAGTCCTCCTCTTCTAGGTCAATTACTTGGGCCATGATAACGGAGATGGAACAATTACGAAGCTTGGCTTGCCTAGCCTTAACTTCTTTTTTTGCCTTTGCTACTAAGGATTTACTTATTGCTCTTCTTGGCAGAGCGATAGAGTTTTCTAGATTCTTCCAGACATAAGGGTTCATCTCGTTATGTGGCCACCATTAACCTGATCAGAACCTTAAGAATTGAGCTCTCTTTTCCATTGGTGGCAACACATGAGAGTCTACGGCCTCAACATATCAAAGCTAATGCATTGTCTTCATTCCCTCGTCCAAGAAGTACTACATGGGCTCCTCTTTGGTCACATCAGCAGAATGATTTCCGATATCCCAAGGCTACTTATTACAAGGTAGCAGTTCTCGAGTGTCCCAATCAAATTATGCCCATCCATCCTCGTCCAAGAAGTACTGTAGGCATGATGTAAAACTTCCCTTCCAAGGAGTTATTCCCAATGTGAAACATAGTAGTGAAAGCTCCTCCTATGTATGTGGTTTGGAACGAGTTCACTCCTTCCTACCTGCACTTTTGTGGGAGTTAATCATGGTTGTTGTATCTCACATTGTCTCATGAGACATTAGGTTATGGCTAGCTCTCTCATGTTTTATTTGAGACCAATTTCTATGGTCATGCAAAACCATATTCTGGCACACTTCACCTCCCAGTCTTCCTCTTCTAGGTTAATTACTTGGGCCATGCTAACGGAGGTGGAGCAATTACGAAGCCTGGCTTTGCTAGCCTTAACTTCTTTTTTAGCCTTTGCTAAAGATTTATTTACTGCTCTTCTTGGCAGAGTGAGAGAGTTTTCTAGATTCTTCCAAACCTAAGGGTTCAGATCACTATGTGGCCATTAACTTGATCAGAACCTGAAAAATATTGAGCTCTCTTTTCCATTGGTGTGGCAAAAGTCCACATGAGAGGTCTATGGCCTCAACATATCGAAGCTAATGCTCTTCATTCCCTCGTCCAAGAAGTACTACATGGGCTCCTCGTTGGTCACATCAGAATGATTATTACCGATATCCCAAGGCTACTCACAAGGTAGCAGTTCTTGAGTCCCAATCAAATTATGCCCATCCATCCTCGTCCCAGAAGAACTACAGGCGTGATAAAAAACTTCCCTTCCAAGGGGTTCTTCCCAATGTGAGACATAGTAGTGAAAGCTCCTATGCATGTGGTTTGGAAGAACGAGTTCTTTCCTTCCGCGTGGACTCTTGTGGGAGTCAATGATGGTTGTTGTATCTCACACTGTCTCATGAGACATTAGGTTACGGCTAGCTCTCCCATGTTTTATTTGAGAGCAATTTCTATGATCATGAGACATTGGGTTATGGCTAGCTCTCCCATGTCTTATTTGAGAGCAATTTCTATGATCATGACCAACCATAGTCTGGCACACTTCAACTCCTCCTAGTTTTCCTCTGCTAGGTCAATTACTCGGTCCATGTCCTCCAGTCCCAATCAAGTTATGCCCATCCATCCTAATCCAAGAAGTACTACAGGCATGATATAAAACTCCCCTCCCCAAGGGGTTATTCCCAATGTGAAACATAGTAGTGAAAGCTCCTATACATGTGGTCTGGAACGAGTTCACTCCTTCCACCTGCACTTTTGTGGGAGTCAATGATGGTTGTTGTATCTCACGCTACCTCATGAGACATTAGGTTATAGCGAGCTCTCTTATGTTTTATTTGAGACCAATTTCTATGGTCATGCTGGCACGCTTCACCTCCGAGTCTTCCTCTTATAGGTCGATTGCTTGGGCCATGTTAACGGAGATGGAGCAAGTACGAAGCTTGGCTTTCCTAACCTTAACTTCTTTTTTAGCCTTTGCTCTACTAAGGATTTATTTCTTGCTCTTCTTTGGCAGAGCGAGAGAGTTTTCTAGATTCTTCCAAACCTAAGGGTTCATCTCTCTATGCGGCCGTTAACTTGATTAGAACCTTAAGAATATTGAGCTCTCTTTTTTCCATTGGTGGCAAAGTCCACACCTGAGAGTCTATGGCCTCAACATATCAAAGCTAATGCTCTTCATTCCCTTGTCCAAGAAGTACTACATGGGCTCAGCCTCTTTGGTCACATCACAATGATTACCTATTCTTAGGCTACGTACAAGGTAGCAGTTCTCGAGTCCCAATCAAATTATGGCTATCCATCGTCGTCCAAGAACTACTGCAGGCCTGATTTAAAACTTCCCTTCTAAGGGGTTATTCCCAATGCGAAATATTGTAGTGAGAGCTCCGATGATGCATGTGGTTTGCAACGTGTTCACTACTTCCACCTGAACTTTTGTGGGAGTCGATGATGCTTGTTGTATCTCACACTGTCTCATGAGACATTAGGTTATGGCTAGCTCTCCCATGTTTTATTTGAGACCAATTTCTATGATCACGACCACGCTTCGCCTCCTAGTCTTCCTCTTCTAGGTCAATTACTCGGGCCATGTTAATGGAGATGAAGCAATTACGAAGCTTGGCTTGCCTAGCCTTAACTTCTTTTTTAGCCTTTGCTAAGAATTTATTCATTGCTCTTCTTGGCAGAGCGAGAGAGATTTCTAGATTCTTCCAAACCTAAGGGTTCATCTCTCTATGTGGCCATTAACTTGATCAGAATATTGAGCTCTCTTTTTCATTGGTGGCAAAAGTCGACATGAGAATCTATGGCCTCAATATATCAAAGCTAATGGTCTTCGTTCCCTCGTCCAAGAAGTCCTCTTTTGTCACATCACACAATGATTACCTATCCCAAGGCTACTTTTTACAAGGTAGCAGTTCTTGAGTCCCAATCAAATTATGGCCGTCCATTCTCGTCCAAGAAGAACTACAGGGATGATATAGAACTTCCCTTCTAAGGGGTTATTCCCAATGTGAAACATATAGTACTGAAAGCTCCCATGCATGTGGTTTGGAACGAGATCACTCCTTCCACCTGCACTTTTGTGGGGGTCAATGATGGCTGTTGTATCTCACACTGTCTCATGACACATTAGGTTATGTCTAGCGCTCCCATGTTTTATTTGAGACCAATTTCTATGGTCATGCAAAACCATAGTCTGCACATTTCACCTCCCAGTCCTCCTCTTCTAGGTCAATTACTTGGGCCATGATAACGGAGATGGAACAATTACGAAGCTTGGCTTGCCTAGCCTTAACTTCTTTTTTTGCCTTTGCTACTAAGGATTTACTTATTGCTCTTCTTGGCAGAGCGATAGAGTTTTCTAGATTCTTCCAGACATAAGGGTTCATCTCGTTATGTGGCCACCATTAACCTGATCAGAACCTTAAGAATTGAGCTCTCTTTTCCATTGGTGGCAACACATGAGAGTCTACGGCCTCAACATATCAAAGCTAATGCATTGTCTTCATTCCCTCGTCCAAGAAGTACTACATGGGCTCCTCTTTGGTCACATCAGCAGAATGATTTCCGATATCCCAAGGCTACTTATTACAAGGTAGCAGTTCTCGAGTGTCCCAATCAAATTATGCCCATCCATCCTCGTCCAAGAAGTACTGTAGGCATGATGTAAAACTTCCCTTCCAAGGAGTTATTCCCAATGTGAAACATAGTAGTGAAAGCTCCTCCTATGTATGTGGTTTGGAACGAGTTCACTCCTTCCTACCTGCACTTTTGTGGGAGTTAATCATGGTTGTTGTATCTCACATTGTCTCATGAGACATTAGGTTATGGCTAGCTCTCTCATGTTTTATTTGAGACCAATTTCTATGGTCATGCAAAACCATATTCTGGCACACTTCACCTCCCAGTCTTCCTCTTCTAGGTTAATTACTTGGGCCATGCTAACGGAGGTGGAGCAATTACGAAGCCTGGCTTTGCTAGCCTTAACTTCTTTTTTAGCCTTTGCTAAAGATTTATTTACTGCTCTTCTTGGCAGAGTGAGAGAGTTTTCTAGATTCTTCCAAACCTAAGGGTTCAGATCACTATGTGGCCATTAACTTGATCAGAACCTGAAAAATATTGAGCTCTCTTTTTCATTGGTGTGGCAAAAGTCCACATGAGAGGTCTATGGCCTCAACATATCGAAGCTAATGCTCTTCATTCCCTCGTCCAAGAAATACTACATGGGCTCCTCGTTGGTCACATCAGAATGATTATTACCGATATCCCAAGGCTACTCACAAGGTAGCAGTTCTTGAGTCCCAATCAAATTATGCCCATCCATCCTCGTCCCAGAAGAACTACAGGCGTGATAAAAAACTTCCCTTCCAAGGGGTTCTTCCCAATGTGAGACATAGTAGTGAAAGCTCCTATGCATGTGGTTTGGAAGAACGAGTTCTTTCCTTCCGCGTGGACTCTTGTGGGAGTCAATGATGGTTGTTGTATCTCACACTGTCTCGTGAGACATTAGGTTACGGCTAGCTCTCCCATGTTTTATTTGAGAGCAATTTCTATGATCATGAGACATTGGGTTATGGCTAGCTCTCCCATGTCTTATTTGAGAGCAATTTCTATGATCATGACCAACCATAGTCTGGCACACTTCAACTCCTCCTAGTTTTCCTCTGCTAGGTCAATTACTCGGTCCATGTCCTCCAGTCCCAATCAAGTTATGCCCATCCATCCTAATCCAAGAAGTACTACAGGCATGATATAAAACTCCCCTCCCCAAGGGGTTATTCCCAATGTGAAACATAGTAGTGAAAGCTCCTATACATGTGGTCTGGAACGAGTTCACTCCTTCCACCTGCACTTTTGTGGGAGTCAATGATGGTTGTTGTATCTCACGCTACCTCATGAGACATTAGGTTATAGCGAGCTCTCTTATGTTTTATTTGAGACCAATTTCTATGGTCATGCTGGCATGCTTCACCTCCGAGTCTTCCTCTTATAGGTCGATTGCTTGGGCCATGTTAACGGAGATGGAGCAAGTACGAAGCTTGGCTTTCCTAACCTTAACTTCTTTTTTAGCCTTTGCTCTACTAAGGATTTATTTCTTGCTCTTCTTTGGCAGAGCGAGAGAGTTTTCTAGATTCTTCCAAACCTAAGGGTTCATCTCTCTATGCGGCCGTTAACTTGATTAGAACCTTAAGAATATTGAGCTCTCTTTTTTCCATTGGTGGCAAAGTCCACACCTGAGAGTCTATGGCCTCAACATATCAAAGCTAATGCTCTTCATTCCCTTGTCCAAGAAGTACTACATGGGCTCAGCCTCTTTGGTCACATCACAATGATTACCTATTCTTAGGCTACGTACAAGGTAGCAGTTCTCGAGTCCCAATCAAATTATGGCTATCCATCGTCGTCCAAGAACTACTGCAGGCCTGATTTAAAACTTCCCTTCTAAGGGGTTATTCCCAATGCGAAATATTGTAGTGAGAGCTCCGATGATGCATGTGGTTTGCAACGTGTTCACTACTTCCACCTGAACTTTTGTGGGAGTCGATGATGCTTGTTGTATCTCACACTGTCTCATGAGACATTAGGTTATGGCTAGCTCTCCCATGTTTTATTTGAGACCAATTTCTATGATCACGACCACGCTTCGCCTCCTAGTCTTCCTCTTCTAGGTCAATTACTCGGGCCATGTTAATGGAGATGAAGCAATTACGAAGCTTGGCTTGCCTAGCCTTAACTTCTTTTTTAGCCTTTGCTAAGAATTTATTCATTGCTCTTCTTGGCAGAGCGAGAGAGTTTTCTAGATTCTTCCAAACCTAAGGGTTCATCTCTCTATGTGGCCATTAACTTGATCAGAATATTGAGCTCTCTTTTTCATTGGTGGCAAAAGTCGACATGAGAATCTATGGCCTCAATATATCAAAGCTAATGGTCTTCGTTCCCTCGTCCAAGAAGTCCTCTTTTGTCACATCACACAATGATTACCTATCCCAAGGCTACTTTTTACAAGGTAGCAGTTCTTGAGTCCCAATCAAATTATGGCCGTCCATTCTCGTCCAAGAAGAACTACAGGGATGATATAGAACTTCCCTTCTAAGGGGTTATTCCCAATGTGAAACATACAGTACTGAAAGCTCCCATGCATGTGGTTTGGAACGAGATCACTCCTTCCACCTGCACTTTTGTGGGGGTCAATGATGGCTGTTGTATCTCACACTGTCTCATGACACATTAGGTTATGTCTAGCGCTCCCATGTTTTATTTGAGACCAATTTCTATGGTCATGCAAAACCATAGTCTGCACATTTCACCTCCCAGTCCTCCTCTTCTAGGTCAATTACTTGGGCCATGATAACGGAGATGGAACAATTACGAAGCTTGGCTTGCCTAGCCTTAACTTCTTTTTTTGCCTTTGCTACTAAGGATTTACTTATTGCTCTTCTTGGCAGAGCGATAGAGTTTTCTAGATTCTTCCAGACATAAGGGTTCATCTCGTTATGTGGCCACCATTAACCTGATCAGAACCTTAAGAATTGAGCTCTCTTTTCCATTGGTGGCAACACATGAGAGTCTACGGCCTCAACATATCAAAGCTAATGCATTGTCTTCATTCCCTCGTCCAAGAAGTACTACATGGGCTCCTCTTTGGTCACATCAGCAGAATGATTTCCGATATCCCAAGGCTACTTATTACAAGGTAGCAGTTCTCGAGTGTCCCAATCAAATTATGCCCATCCATCCTCGTCCAAGAAGTACTGTAGGCATGATGTAAAACTTCCCTTCCAAGGAGTTATTCCCAATGTGAAACATAGTAGTGAAAGCTCCTCCTATGTATGTGGTTTGGAACGAGTTCACTCCTTCCTACCTGCACTTTTGTGGGAGTTAATCATGGTTGTTGTATCTCACATTGTCTCATGAGACATTAGGTTATGGCTAGCTCTCTCATGTTTTATTTGAGACCAATTTCTATGGTCATGCAAAACCATATTCTGGCACACTTCACCTCCCAGTCTTCCTCTTCTAGGTTAATTACTTGGGCCATGCTAACGGAGGTGGAGCAATTACGAAGCCTGGCTTTGCTAGCCTTAACTTCTTTTTTAGCCTTTGCTAAAGATTTATTTACTGCTCTTCTTGGCAGAGTGAGAGAGTTTTCTAGATTCTTCCAAACCTAAGGGTTCAGATCACTATGTGGCCATTAACTTGATCAGAACCTGAAAAATATTGAGCTCTCTTTTCCATTGGTGTGGCAAAAGTCCACATGAGAGGTCTATGGCCTCAACATATCGAAGCTAATGCTCTTCATTCCCTCGTCCAAGAAGTACTACATGGGCTCCTCGTTGGTCACATCAGAATGATTATTACCGATATCCCAAGGCTACTCACAAGGTAGCAGTTCTTGAGTCCCAATCAAATTATGCCCATCCATCCTCGTCCCAGAAGAACTACAGGCGTGATAAAAAACTTCCCTTCCAAGGGGTTCTTCCCAATGTGAGACATAGTAGTGAAAGCTCCTATGCATGTGGTTTGGAAGAACGAGTTCTTTCCTTCCGCGTGGACTCTTGTGGGAGTCAATGATGGTTGTTGTATCTCACACTGTCTCATGAGACATTAGGTTACGGCTAGCTCTCCCATGTTTTATTTGAGAGCAATTTCTATGATCATGAGACATTGGGTTATGGCTAGCTCTCCCATGTCTTATTTGAGAGCAATTTCTATGATCATGACCAACCATAGTCTGGCACACTTCAACTCCTCCTAGTTTTCCTCTGCTAGGTCAATTACTCGGTCCATGTCCTCCAGTCCCAATCAAGTTATGCCCATCCATCCTAATCCAAGAAGTACTACAGGCATGATATAAAACTCCCCTCCCCAAGGGGTTATTCCCAATGTGAAACATAGTAGTGAAAGCTCCTATACATGTGGTCTGGAACGAGTTCACTCCTTCCACCTGCACTTTTGTGGGAGTCAATGATGGTTGTTGTATCTCACGCTACCTCATGAGACATTAGGTTATAGCGAGCTCTCTTATGTTTTATTTGAGACCAATTTCTATGGTCATGCTGGCACGCTTCACCTCCGAGTCTTCCTCTTATAGGTCGATTGCTTGGGCCATGTTAACGGAGATGGAGCAAGTACGAAGCTTGGCTTTCCTAACCTTAACTTCTTTTTTAGCCTTTGCTCTACTAAGGATTTATTTCTTGCTCTTCTTTGGCAGAGCGAGAGAGTTTTCTAGATTCTTCCAAACCTAAGGGTTCATCTCTCTATGCGGCCGTTAACTTGATTAGAACCTTAAGAATATTGAGCTCTCTTTTTTCCATTGGTGGCAAAGTCCACACCTGAGAGTCTATGGCCTCAACATATCAAAGCTAATGCTCTTCATTCCCTTGTCCAAGAAGTACTACATGGGCTCAGCCTCTTTGGTCACATCACAATGATTACCTATTCTTAGGCTACGTACAAGGTAGCAGTTCTCGAGTCCCAATCAAATTATGGCTATCCATCGTCGTCCAAGAACTACTGCAGGCCTGATTTAAAACTTCCCTTCTAAGGGGTTATTCCCAATGCGAAATATTGTAGTGAGAGCTCCGATGATGCATGTGGTTTGCAACGTGTTCACTACTTCCACCTGAACTTTTGTGGGAGTCGATGATGCTTGTTGTATCTCACACTGTCTCATGAGACATTAGGTTATGGCTAGCTCTCCCATGTTTTATTTGAGACCAATTTCTATGATCACGACCACGCTTCGCCTCCTAGTCTTCCTCTTCTAGGTCAATTACTCGGGCCATGTTAATGGAGATGAAGCAATTACGAAGCTTGGCTTGCCTAGCCTTAACTTCTTTTTTTAGCCTTTGCTAAGAATTTATTCATTGCTCTTCTTGGCAGAGCGAGAGAGATTTCTAGATTCTTCCAAACCTAAGGGTTCATCTCTCTATGTGGCCATTAACTTGATCAGAATATTGAGCTCTCTTTTTCATTGGTGGCAAAAGTCGACATGAGAATCTATGGCCTCAATATATCAAAGCTAATGGTCTTCGTTCCCTCGTCCAAGAAGTCCTCTTTTGTCACATCACACAATGATTACCTATCCCAAGGCTACTTTTTACAAGGTAGCAGTTCTTGAGTCCCAATCAAATTATGGCCGTCCATTCTCGTCCAAGAAGAACTACAGGGATGATATAGAACTTCCCTTCTAAGGGGTTATTCCCAATGTGAAACATATAGTACTGAAAGCTCCCATGCATGTGGTTTGGAACGAGATCACTCCTTCCACCTGCACTTTTGTGGGGGTCAATGATGGCTGTTGTATCTCACACTGTCTCATGACACATTAGGTTATGTCTAGCGCTCCCATGTTTTATTTGAGACCAATTTCTATGGTCATGCAAAACCATAGTCTGCACATTTCACCTCCCAGTCCTCCTCTTCTAGGTCAATTACTTGGGCCATGATAACGGAGATGGAACAATTACGAAGCTTGGCTTGCCTAGCCTTAACTTCTTTTTTTGCCTTTGCTACTAAGGATTTACTTATTGCTCTTCTTGGCAGAGCGATAGAGTTTTCTAGATTCTTCCAGACATAAGGGTTCATCTCGTTATGTGGCCACCATTAACCTGATCAGAACCTTAAGAATTGAGCTCTCTTTTCCATTGGTGGCAACACATGAGAGTCTACGGCCTCAACATATCAAAGCTAATGCATTGTCTTCATTCCCTCGTCCAAGAAGTACTACATGGGCTCCTCTTTGGTCACATCAGCAGAATGATTTCCGATATCCCAAGGCTACTTATTACAAGGTAGCAGTTCTCGAGTGTCCCAATCAAATTATGCCCATCCATCCTCGTCCAAGAAGTACTGTAGGCATGATGTAAAACTTCCCTTCCAAGGAGTTATTCCCAATGTGAAACATAGTAGTGAAAGCTCCTCCTATGTATGTGGTTTGGAACGAGTTCACTCCTTCCTACCTGCACTTTTGTGGGAGTTAATCATGGTTGTTGTATCTCACATTGTCTCATGAGACATTAGGTTATGGCTAGCTCTCTCATGTTTTATTTGAGACCAATTTCTATGGTCATGCAAAACCATATTCTGGCACACTTCACCTCCCAGTCTTCCTCTTCTAGGTTAATTACTTGGGCCATGCTAACGGAGGTGGAGCAATTACGAAGCCTGGCTTTGCTAGCCTTAACTTCTTTTTTAGCCTTTGCTAAAGATTTATTTACTGCTCTTCTTGGCAGAGTGAGAGAGTTTTCTAGATTCTTCCAAACCTAAGGGTTCAGATCACTATGTGGCCATTAACTTGATCAGAACCTGAAAAATATTGAGCTCTCTTTTTCATTGGTGTGGCAAAAGTCCACATGAGAGGTCTATGGCCTCAACATATCGAAGCTAATGCTCTTCATTCCCTCGTCCAAGAAATACTACATGGGCTCCTCGTTGGTCACATCAGAATGATTATTACCGATATCCCAAGGCTACTCACAAGGTAGCAGTTCTTGAGTCCCAATCAAATTATGCCCATCCATCCTCGTCCCAGAAGAACTACAGGCGTGATAAAAAACTTCCCTTCCAAGGGGTTCTTCCCAATGTGAGACATAGTAGTGAAAGCTCCTATGCATGTGGTTTGGAAGAACGAGTTCTTTCCTTCCGCGTGGACTCTTGTGGGAGTCAATGATGGTTGTTGTATCTCACACTGTCTCGTGAGACATTAGGTTACGGCTAGCTCTCCCATGTTTTATTTGAGAGCAATTTCTATGATCATGAGACATTGGGTTATGGCTAGCTCTCCCATGTCTTATTTGAGAGCAATTTCTATCATCATGACCAACCATAGTCTGGCACACTTCAACTCCTCCTAGTTTTCCTCTGCTAGGTCAATTACTCGGTCCATGTCCTCCAGTCCCAATCAAGTTATGCCCATCCATCCTAATCCAAGAAGTACTACAGGCATGATATAAAACTCCCCTCCCCAAGGGGTTATTCCCAATGTGAAACATAGTAGTGAAAGCTCCTATACATGTGGTCTGGAACGAGTTCACTCCTTCCACCTGCACTTTTGTGGGAGTCAATGATGGTTGTTGTATCTCACGCTACCTCATGAGACATTAGGTTATAGCGAGCTCTCTTATGTTTTATTTGAGACCAATTTCTATGGTCATGCTGGCACGCTTCACCTCCGAGTCTTCCTCTTCTAGGTCGATTGCTTGGGCCATGTTAACGGAGATGGAGCAAGTACGAAGCTTGGCTTTCCTAACCTTAACTTCTTTTTTAGCCTTTGCTCTACTAAGGATTTATTTCTTGCTCTTCTTTGGCAGAGCGAGAGAGTTTTCTAGATTCTTCCAAACCTAAGGGTTCATCTCTCTATGCGGCCGTTAACTTGATTAGAACCTTAAGAATATTGAGCTCTCTTTTTTCCATTGGTGGCAAAGTCCACACCTGAGAGTCTATGGCCTCAACATATCAAAGCTAATGCTCTTCATTCCCTTGTCCAAGAAGTACTACATGGGCTCAGCCTCTTTGGTCACATCACAATGATTACCTATTCTTAGGCTACGTACAAGGTAGCAGTTCTCGAGTCCCAATCAAATTATGGCTATCCATCGTCGTCCAAGAACTACTGCAGGCCTGATTTAAAACTTCCCTTCTAAGGGGTTATTCCCAATGCGAAATATTGTAGTGAGAGCTCCGATGATGCATGTGGTTTGCAACGTGTTCACTACTTCCACCTGAACTTTTGTGGGAGTCGATGATGCTTGTTGTATCTCACACTGTCTCATGAGACATTAGGTTATGGCTAGCTCTCCCATGTTTTATTTGAGACCAATTTCTATGATCACGACCACGCTTCGCCTCCTAGTCTTCCTCTTCTAGCTCAATTACTCGGGCCATGTTAATGGAGATGAAGCAATTACGAAGCTTGGCTTGCCTAGCCTTAACTTCTTTTTTAGCCTTTGCTAAGAATTTATTCATTGCTCTTCTTGGCAGAGCGAGAGAGTTTTCTAGATTCTTCCAAACCTAAGGGTTCATCTCTCTATGTGGCCATTAACTTGATCAGAATATTGAGCTCTCTTTTTCATTGGTGGCAAAAGTCGACATGAGAATCTATGGCCTCAATATATCAAAGCTAATGGTCTTCGTTCCCTCGTCCAAGAAGTCCTCTTTTGTCACATCACACAATGATTACCTATCCCAAGGCTACTTTTTACAAGGTAGCAGTTCTTGAGTCCCAATCAAATTATGGCCGTCCATTCTCGTCCAAGAAGAACTACAGGGATGATATAGAACTTCCCTTCTAAGGGTTATTACCAATGTGAAACATAGAGTACTGAAAGCTCCCATGTATGTGGTTTGGAACGAGATCACTCCTTCCACCTGCACTTTTGTGGGGGTCAATGATGGCTGTTGTATCTCACACTGTCTCATGACACATTAGGTTATGTCTAGCGCTCCCATGTTTTATTTGAGACCAATTTCTATGGTCATGCAAAACCATAGTCTGCACATTTCACCTCCCAGTCCTCCTCTTCTAGGTCAATTACTTGGGCCATGATAACGGAGATGGAACAATTACGAAGCTTGGCTTGCCTAGCCTTAACTTCTTTTTTTGCCTTTGCTACTAAGGATTTACTTATTGCTCTTCTTGGCAGAGCGATAGAGTTTTCTAGATTCTTCCAGACATAAGGGTTCATCTCGTTATGTGGCCACCATTAACCTGATCAGAACCTTAAGAATTGAGCTCTCTTTTCCATTGGTGGCAACACATGAGAGTATACGGCCTCAACATATCAAAGCTAATGCATTGTCTTCATTCCCTCGTCCAAGAAGTACTACATGGGCTCCTCTTTGGTCACATCAGCAGAATGATTTCCGATATCCCAAGGCTACTTATTACAAGGTAGCAGTTCTCGAGTGTCCCAATCAAATTATGCCCATCCATCCTCGTCCAAGAAGTACTGTAGGCATGATGTAAAACTTCCCTTCCAAGGAGTTATTCCCAATGTGAAACATAGTAGTGAAAGCTCCTCCTATGTATGTGGTTTGGAACGAGTTCACTCCTTCCTACCTGCACTTTTGTGGGAGTTAATCATGGTTGTTGTATCTCACATTGTCTCATGAGACATTAGGTTATGGCTAGCTCTCTCATGTTTTATTTGAGACCAATTTCTATGGTCATGCAAAACCATATTCTGGCACACTTCACCTCCCAGTCTTCCTCTTCTAGGTTAATTACTTGGGCCATGCTAACGGAGGTGGAGCAATTACGAAGCCTGGCTTTGCTAGCCTTAACTTCTTTTTTAGCCTTTGCTAAAGATTTATTTACTGCTCTTCTTGGCAGAGTGAGAGAGTTTTCTAGATTCTTCCAAACCTAAGGGTTCAGATCACTATGTGGCCATTAACTTGATCAGAACCTGAAAAATATTGAGCTCTCTTTTCCATTGGTGTGGCAAAAGTCCACATGAGAGGTCTATGGCCTCAACATATCGAAGCTAATGCTCTTCATTCCCTCGTCCAAGAAGTACTACATGGGCTCCTCGTTGGTCACATCAGAATGATTATTACCGATATCCCAAGGCTACTCACAAGGTAGCAGTTCTTGAGTCCCAATCAAATTATGCCCATCCATCCTCGTCCCAGAAGAACTACAGGCGTGATAAAAAACTTCCCTTCCAAGGGGTTCTTCCCAATGTGAGACATAGTAGTGAAAGCTCCTATGCATGTGGTTTGGAAGAACGAGTTCTTTCCTTCCGCGTGGACTCTTGTGGGAGTCAATGATGGTTGTTGTATCTCACACTGTCTCATGAGACATTAGGTTACGGCTAGCTCTCCCATGTTTTATTTGAGAGCAATTTCTATGATCATGAGACATTGGGTTATGGCTAGCTCTCCCATGTCTTATTTGAGAGCAATTTCTATGATCATGACCAACCATAGTCTGGCACACTTCAACTCCTCCTAGTTTTCCTCTGCTAGGTCAATTACTCGGTCCATGTCCTCCAGTCCCAATCAAGTTATGCCCATCCATCCTAATCCAAGAAGTACTACAGGCATGATATAAAACTCCCCTCCCCAAGGGGTTATTCCCAATGTGAAACATAGTAGTGAAAGCTCCTATACATGTGGTCTGGAACGAGTTCACTCCTTCCACCTGCACTTTTGTGGGAGTCAATGATGGTTGTTGTATCTCACGCTACCTCATGAGACATTAGGTTATAGCGAGCTCTCTTATGTTTTATTTGAGACCAATTTCTATGGTCATGCTGGCACGCTTCACCTCCGAGTCTTCCTCTTATAGGTCGATTGCTTGGGCCATGTTAACGGAGATGGAGCAAGTACGAAGCTTGGCTTTCCTAACCTTAACTTCTTTTTTAGCCTTTGCTCTACTAAGGATTTATTTCTTGCTCTTCTTTGGCAGAGCGAGAGAGTTTTCTAGATTCTTCCAAACCTAAGGGTTCATCTCTCTATGCGGCCGTTAACTTGATTAGAACCTTAAGAATATTGAGCTCTCTTTTTTCCATTGGTGGCAAAGTCCACACCTGAGAGTCTATGGCCTCAACATATCAAAGCTAATGCTCTTCATTCCCTTGTCCAAGAAGTACTACATGGGCTCAGCCTCTTTGGTCACATCACAATGATTACCTATTCTTAGGCTACGTACAAGGTAGCAGTTCTCGAGTCCCAATCAAATTATGGCTATCCATCGTCGTCCAAGAACTACTGCAGGCCTGATTTAAAACTTCCCTTCTAAGGGGTTATTCCCAATGCGAAATATTGTAGTGAGAGCTCCGATGATGCATGTGGTTTGCAACGTGTTCACTACTTCCACCTGAACTTTTGTGGGAGTCGATGATGCTTGTTGTATCTCACACTGTCTCATGAGACATTAGGTTATGGCTAGCTCTCCCATGTTTTATTTGAGACCAATTTCTATGATCACGACCACGCTTCGCCTCCTAGTCTTCCTCTTCTAGCTCAATTACTCGGGCCATGTTAATGGAGATGAAGCAATTACGAAGCTTGGCTTGCCTAGCCTTAACTTCTTTTTTAGCCTTTGCTAAGAATTTATTCATTGCTCTTCTTGGCAGAGCGAGAGAGTTTTCTAGATTCTTCCAAACCTAAGGGTTCATCTCTCTATGTGGCCATTAACTTGATCAGAATATTGAGCTCTCTTTTTCATTGGTGGCAAAAGTCGACATGAGAATCTATGGCCTCAATATATCAAAGCTAATGGTCTTCGTTCCCTCGTCCAAGAAGTCCTCTTTTGTCACATCACACAATGATTACCTATCCCAAGGCTACTTTTTACAAGGTAGCAGTTCTTGAGTCCCAATCAAATTATGGCCGTCCATTCTCGTCCAAGAAGAACTACAGGGATGATATAGAACTTCCCTTCTAAGGGGTTATTCCCAATGTGAAACATACAGTACTAAAAGCTCCCATGCATGTGGTTTGGAACGAGATCACTCCTTCCACCTGCACTTTTGTGGGGGTCAATGATGGCTGTTGTATCTCACACTGTCTCATGACACATTAGGTTATGTCTAGCGCTCCCATGTTTTATTTGAGACCAATTTCTATGGTCATGCAAAACCATAGTCTGCACATTTCACCTCCCAGTCCTCCTCTTCTAGGTCAATTACTTGGGCCATGATAACGGAGATGGAACAATTACGAAGCTTGGCTTGCCTAGCCTTAACTTCTTTTTTTGCCTTTGCTACTAAGGATTTACTTATTGCTCTTCTTGGCAGAGCGATAGAGTTTTCTAGATTCTTCCAGACATAAGGGTTCATCTCGTTATGTGGCCACCATTAACCTGATCAGAACCTTAAGAATTGAGCTCTCTTTTCCATTGGTGGCAACACATGAGAGTCTACGGCCTCAACATATCAAAGCTAATGCATTGTCTTCATTCCCTCGTCCAAGAAGTACTACATGGGCTCCTCTTTGGTCACATCAGCAGAATGATTTCCGATATCCCAAGGCTACTTATTACAAGGTAGCAGTTCTCGAGTGTCCCAATCAAATTATGCCCATCCATCCTCGTCCAAGAAGTACTGTAGGCATGATGTAAAACTTCCCTTCCAAGGAGTTATTCCCAATGTGAAACATAGTAGTGAAAGCTCCTCCTATGTATGTGGTTTGGAACGAGTTCACTCCTTCCTACCTGCACTTTTGTGGGAGTTAATCATGGTTGTTGTATCTCACATTGTCTCATGAGACATTAGGTTATGGCTAGCTCTCTCATGTTTTATTTGAGACCAATTTCTATGGTCATGCAAAACCATATTCTGGCACACTTCACCTCCCAGTCTTCCTCTTCTAGGTTAATTACTTGGGCCATGCTAACGGAGGTGGAGCAATTACGAAGCCTGGCTTTGCTAGCCTTAACTTCTTTTTTAGCCTTTGCTAAAGATTTATTTACTGCTCTTCTTGGCAGAGTGAGAGAGTTTTCTAGATTCTTCCAAACCTAAGGGTTCAGATCACTATGTGGCCATTAACTTGATCAGAACCTGAAAAATATTGAGCTCTCTTTTTCATTGGTGTGGCAAAAGTCCACATGAGAGGTCTATGGCCTCAACATATCGAAGCTAATGCTCTTCATTCCCTCGTCCAAGAAATACTACATGGGCTCCTCGTTGGTCACATCAGAATGATTATTACCGATATCCCAAGGCTACTCACAAGGTAGCAGTTCTTGAGTCCCAATCAAATTATGCCCATCCATCCTCGTCCCAGAAGAACTACAGGCGTGATAAAAAACTTCCCTTCCAAGGGGTTCTTCCCAATGTGAGACATAGTAGTGAAAGCTCCTATGCATGTGGTTTGGAAGAACGAGTTCTTTCCTTCCGCGTGGACTCTTGTGGGAGTCAATGATGGTTGTTGTATCTCACACTGTCTCGTGAGACATTAGGTTACGGCTAGCTCTCCCATGTTTTATTTGAGAGCAATTTCTATGATCATGAGACATTGGGTTATGTCTAGCTCTCCCATGTCTTATTTGAGAGCAATTTCTATCATCATGACCAACCATAGTCTGGCACACTTCAACTCCTCCTAGTTTTCCTCTGCTAGGTCAATTACTCGGTCCATGTCCTCCAGTCCCAATCAAGTTATGCCCATCCATCCTAATCCAAGAAGTACTACAGGCATGATATAAAACTCCCCTCCCCAAGGGGTTATTCCCAATGTGAAACATAGTAGTGAAAGCTCCTATACATGTGGTCTGGAACGAGTTCACTCCTTCCACCTGCACTTTTGTGGGAGTCAATGATGGTTGTTGTATCTCACGCTACCTCATGAGACATTAGGTTATAGCGAGCTCTCTTATGTTTTATTTGAGACCAATTTCTATGGTCATGCTGGCACGCTTCACCTCCGAGTCTTCCTCTTCTAGGTCGATTGCTTGGGCCATGTTAACGGAG
Source organism: Cibotium barometz (assembly GCF_041138505.1). Classification (NCBI taxonomy): domain Eukaryota; kingdom Viridiplantae; phylum Streptophyta; class Polypodiopsida; order Cyatheales; family Cibotiaceae; genus Cibotium; species Cibotium barometz. Next base: position 765,682 of record NC_141105.1, on the reverse strand, counting down.
ATGGAGCAAGTACGAAGCTTGGCTTTCCTAACCTTAACTTCTTTTTTAGCCTTTGCTCTACTAAGGATTTATTTCTTGCTCTTCTTTGGCAGAGCGAGAGAGTTTTCTAGATTCTTCCAAACCTAAGGGTTCATCTCTCTATGCGGCCGTTAACTTGATTAGAACCTTAAGAATATTGAGCTCTCTTTTTTCCATTGGTGGCAAAGTCCACACCTGAGAGTCTATGGCCTCAACATATCAAAGCTAATGCTCTTCATTCCCTTGTCCAAGAAGTACTACATGGGCTCAGCCTCTTTGGTCACATCACAATGATTACCTATTCTTAGGCTACGTACAAGGTAGCAGTTCTCGAGTCCCAATCAAATTATGGCTATCCATCGTCGTCCAAGAACTACTGCAGGCCTGATTTAAAACTTCCCTTCTAAGGGGTTATTCCCAATGCGAAATATTGTAGTGAGAGCTCCGATGATGCATGTGGTTTGCAACGTGTTCACTACTTCCACCTGAACTTTTGTGGGAGTCGATGATGCTTGTTGTATCTCACACTGTCTCATGAGACATTAGGTTATGGCTAGCTCTCCCATGTTTTATTTGAGACCAATTTCTATGATCACGACCACGCTTCGCCTCCTAGTCTTCCTCTTCTAGCTCAATTACTCGGGCCATGTTAATGGAGATGAAGCAATTACGAAGCTTGGCTTGCCTAGCCTTAACTTCTTTTTTAGCCTTTGCTAAGAATTTATTCATTGCTCTTCTTGGCAGAGCGAGAGAGTTTTCTAGATTCTTCCAAACCTAAGGGTTCATCTCTCTATGTGGCCATTAACTTGATCAGAATATTGAGCTCTCTTTTTCATTGGTGGCAAAAGTCGACATGAGAATCTATGGCCTCAATATATCAAAGCTAATGGTCTTCGTTCCCTCGTCCAAGAAGTCCTCTTTTGTCACATCACACAATGATTACCTATCCCAAGGCTACTTTTTACAAGGTAGCAGTTCTTGAGTCCCAATCAAATTATGGCCGTCCATTCTCGTCCAAGAAGAACTACAGGGATGATATAGAACTTCCCTTCTAAGGGTTATTACCAATGTGAAACATATAGTACTGAAAGCTCCCATGTATGTGGTTTGGAACGAGATCACTCCTTCCACCTGCACTTTTGTGGGGGTCAATGATGGCTGTTGTATCTCACACTGTCTCATGACACATTAGGTTATGTCTAGCGCTCCCATGTTTTATTTGAGACCAATTTCTATGGTCATGCAAAACCATAGTCTGCACATTTCACCTCCCAGTCCTCCTCTTCTAGGTCAATTACTTGGGCCATGATAACGGAGATGGAACAATTACGAAGCTTGGCTTGCCTAGCCTTAACTTCTTTTTTTGCCTTTGCTACTAAGGATTTACTTATTGCTCTTCTTGGCAGAGCGATAGAGTTTTCTAGATTCTTCCAGACATAAGGGTTCATCTCGTTATGTGGCCACCATTAACCTGATCAGAACCTTAAGAATTGAGCTCTCTTTTCCATTGGTGGCAACACATGAGAGTCTACGGCCTCAACATATCAAAGCTAATGCATTGTCTTCATTCCCTCGTCCAAGAAGTACTACATGGGCTCCTCTTTGGTCACATCAGCAGAATGATTTCCGATATCCCAAGGCTACTTATTACAAGGTAGCAGTTCTCGAGTGTCCCAATCAAATTATGCCCATCCATCCTCGTCCAAGAAGTACTGTAGGCATGATGTAAAACTTCCCTTCCAAGGAGTTATTCCCAATGTGAAACATAGTAGTGAAAGCTCCTCCTATGTATGTGGTTTGGAACGAGTTCACTCCTTCCTACCTGCACTTTTGTGGGAGTTAATCATGGTTGTTGTATCTCACATTGTCTCATGAGACATTAGGTTATGGCTAGCTCTCTCATGTTTTATTTGAGACCAATTTCTATGGTCATGCAAAACCATATTCTGGCACACTTCACCTCCCAGTCTTCCTCTTCTAGGTTAATTACTTGGGCCATGCTAACGGAGGTGGAGCAATTACGAAGCCTGGCTTTGCTAGCCTTAACTTCTTTTTTAGCCTTTGCTAAAGATTTATTTACTGCTCTTCTTGGCAGAGTGAGAGAGTTTTCTAGATTCTTCCAAACCTAAGGGTTCAGATCACTATGTGGCCATTAACTTGATCAGAACCTGAAAAATATTGAGCTCTCTTTTCCATTGGTGTGGCAAAAGTCCACATGAGAGGTCTATGGCCTCAACATATCGAAGCTAATGCTCTTCATTCCCTCGTCCAAGAAGTACTACATGGGCTCCTCGTTGGTCACATCAGAATGATTATTACCGATATCCCAAGGCTACTCACAAGGTAGCAGTTCTTGAGTCCCAATCAAATTATGCCCATCCATCCTCGTCCCAGAAGAACTACAGGCGTGATAAAAAACTTCCCTTCCAAGGGGTTCTTCCCAATGTGAGACATAGTAGTGAAAGCTCCTATGCATGTGGTTTGGAAGAACGAGTTCTTTCCTTCCGCGTGGACTCTTGTGGGAGTCAATGATGGTTGTTGTATCTCACACTGTCTCATGAGACATTAGGTTACGGCTAGCTCTCCCATGTTTTATTTGAGAGCAATTTCTATGATCATGAGACATTGGGTTATGTCTAGCTCTCCCATGTCTTATTTGAGAGCAATTTCTATCATCATGACCAACCATAGTCTGGCACACTTCAACTCCTCCTAGTTTTCCTCTGCTAGGTCAATTACTCGGTCCATGTCCTCCAGTCCCAATCAAGTTATGCCCATCCATCCTAATCCAAGAAGTACTACAGGCATGATATAAAACTCCCCTCCCCAAGGGGTTATTCCCAATGTGAAACATAGTAGTGAAAGCTCCTATACATGTGGTCTGGAACGAGTTCACTCCTTCCACCTGCACTTTTGTGGGAGTCAATGATGGTTGTTGTATCTCACGCTACCTCATGAGACATTAGGTTATAGCGAGCTCTCTTATGTTTTATTTGAGACCAATTTCTATGGTCATGCTGGCACGCTTCACCTCCGAGTCTTCCTCTTCTAGGTCGATTGCTTGGGCCATGTTAACGGAGATGGAGCAAGTACGAAGCTTGGCTTTCCTAACCTTAACTTCTTTTTTAGCCTTTGCTCTACTAAGGATTTATTTCTTGCTCTTCTTTGGCAGAGCGAGAGAGTTTTCTAGATTCTTCCAAACCTAAGGGTTCATCTCTCTATGCGGCCGTTAACTTGATTAGAACCTTAAGAATATTGAGCTCTCTTTTTTCCATTGGTGGCAAAGTCCACACCTGAGAGTCTATGGCCTCAACATATCAAAGCTAATGCTCTTCATTCCCTTGTCCAAGAAGTACTACATGGGCTCAGCCTCTTTGGTCACATCACAATGATTACCTATTCTTAGGCTACGTACAAGGTAGCAGTTCTCGAGTCCCAATCAAATTATGGCTATCCATCGTCGTCCAAGAACTACTGCAGGCCTGATTTAAAACTTCCCTTCTAAGGGGTTATTCCCAATGCGAAATATTGTAGTGAGAGCTCCGATGATGCATGTGGTTTGCAACGTGTTCACTACTTCCACCTGAACTTTTGTGGGAGTCGATGATGCTTGTTGTATCTCACACTGTCTCATGAGACATTAGGTTATGGCTAGCTCTCCCATGTTTTATTTGAGACCAATTTCTATGATCACGACCACGCTTCGCCTCCTAGTCTTCCTCTTCTAGCTCAATTACTCGGGCCATGTTAATGGAGATGAAGCAATTACGAAGCTTGGCTTGCCTAGCCTTAACTTCTTTTTTAGCCTTTGCTAAGAATTTATTCATTGCTCTTCTTGGCAGAGCGAGAGAGTTTTCTAGATTCTTCCAAACCTAAGGGTTCATCTCTCTATGTGGCCATTAACTTGATCAGAATATTGAGCTCTCTTTTTCATTGGTGGCAAAAGTCGACATGAGAATCTATGGCCTCAATATATCAAAGCTAATGGTCTTCGTTCCCTCGTCCAAGAAGTCCTCTTTTGTCACATCACACAATGATTACCTATCCCAAGGCTACTTTTTACAAGGTAGCAGTTCTTGAGTCCCAATCAAATTATGGCCGTCCATTCTCGTCCAAGAAGAACTACAGGGATGATATAGAACTTCCCTTCTAAGGGGTTATTCCCAATGTGAAACATATAGTACTGAAAGCTCCCATGCATGTGGTTTGGAACGAGATCACTCCTTCCACCTGCACTTTTGTGGGGGTCAATGATGGCTGTTGTATCTCACACTGTCTCATGACACATTAGGTTATGTCTAGCGCTCCCATGTTTTATTTGAGACCAATTTCTATGGTCATGCAAAACCATAGTCTGCACATTTCACCTCCCAGTCCTCCTCTTCTAGGTCAATTACTTGGGCCATGATAACGGAGATGGAACAATTACGAAGCTTGGCTTGCCTAGCCTTAACTTCTTTTTTTGCCTTTGCTACTAAGGATTTACTTATTGCTCTTCTTGGCAGAGCGATAGAGTTTTCTAGATTCTTCCAGACATAAGGGTTCATCTCGTTATGTGGCCACCATTAACCTGATCAGAACCTTAAGAATTGAGCTCTCTTTTCCATTGGTGGCAACACATGAGAGTCTACGGCCTCAACATATCAAAGCTAATGCATTGTCTTCATTCCCTCGTCCAAGAAGTACTACATGGGCTCCTCTTTGGTCACATCAGCAGAATGATTTCCGATATCCCAAGGCTACTTATTACAAGGTAGCAGTTCTCGAGTGTCCCAATCAAATTATGCCCATCCATCCTCGTCCAAGAAGTACTGTAGGCATGATGTAAAACTTCCCTTCCAAGGAGTTATTCCCAATGTGAAACATAGTAGTGAAAGCTCCTCCTATGTATGTGGTTTGGAACGAGTTCACTCCTTCCTACCTGCACTTTTGTGGGAGTTAATCATGGTTGTTGTATCTCACATTGTCTCATGAGACATTAGGTTATGGCTAGCTCTCTCATGTTTTATTTGAGACCAATTTCTATGGTCATGCAAAACCATATTCTGGCACACTTCACCTCCCAGTCTTCCTCTTCTAGGTTAATTACTTGGGCCATGCTAACGGAGGTGGAGCAATTACGAAGCCTGGCTTTGCTAGCCTTAACTTCTTTTTTAGCCTTTGCTAAAGATTTATTTACTGCTCTTCTTGGCAGAGTGAGAGAGTTTTCTAGATTCTTCCAAACCTAAGGGTTCAGATCACTATGTGGCCATTAACTTGATCAGAACCTGAAAAATATTGAGCTCTCTTTTCCATTGGTGTGGCAAAAGTCCACATGAGAGGTCTATGGCCTCAACATATCGAAGCTAATGCTCTTCATTCCCTCGTCCAAGAAGTACTACATGGGCTCCTCGTTGGTCACATCAGAATGATTATTACCGATATCCCAAGGCTACTCACAAGGTAGCAGTTCTTGAGTCCCAATCAAATTATGCCCATCCATCCTCGTCCCAGAAGAACTACAGGCGTGATAAAAAACTTCCCTTCCAAGGGGTTCTTCCCAATGTGAGACATAGTAGTGAAAGCTCCTATGCATGTGGTTTGGAAGAACGAGTTCTTTCCTTCCGCGTGGACTCTTGTGGGAGTCAATGATGGTTGTTGTATCTCACACTGTCTCATGAGACATTAGGTTACGGCTAGCTCTCCCATGTTTTATTTGAGAGAAATTTCTATGATCATGAGACATTGGGTTATGGCTAGCTCTCCCATGTCTTATTTGAGAGCAATTTCTATGATCATGACCAACCATAGTCTGGCACACTTCAACTCCTCCTAGTTTTCCTCTGCTAGGTCAATTACTCGGTCCATGTCCTCCAGTCCCAATCAAGTTATGCCCATCCATCCTAATCCAAGAAGTACTACAGGCATGATATAAAACTCCCCTCCCCAAGGGGTTATTCCCAATGTGAAACATAGTAGTGAAAGCTCCTATACATGTGGTCTGGAACGAGTTCACTCCTTCCACCTGCACTTTTGTGGGAGTCAATGATGGTTGTTGTATCTCACGCTACCTCATGAGACATTAGGTTATAGCGAGCTCTCTTATGTTTTATTTGAGACCAATTTCTATGGTCATGCTGGCACGCTTCACCTCCGAGTCTTCCTCTTATAGGTCGATTGCTTGGGCCATGTTAACGGAGATGGAGCAAGTACGAAGCTTGGCTTTCCTAACCTTAACTTCTTTTTTAGCCTTTGCTCTACTAAGGATTTATTTCTTGCTCTTCTTTGGCAGAGCGAGAGAGTTTTCTAGATTCTTCCAAACCTAAGGGTTCATCTCTCTATGCGGCCGTTAACTTGATTAGAACCTTAAGAATATTGAGCTCTCTTTTTTCCATTGGTGGCAAAGTCCACACCTGAGAGTCTATGGCCTCAACATATCAAAGCTAATGCTCTTCATTCCCTTGTCCAAGAAGTACTACATGGGCTCAGCCTCTTTGGTCACATCACAATGATTACCTATTCTTAGGCTACGTACAAGGTAGCAGTTCTCGAGTCCCAATCAAATTATGGCTATCCATCGTCGTCCAAGAACTACTGCAGGCCTGATTTAAAACTTCCCTTCTAAGGGGTTATTCCCAATGCGAAATATTGTAGTGAGAGCTCCGATGATGCATGTGGTTTGCAACGTGTTCACTACTTCCACCTGAACTTTTGTGGGAGTCGATGATGCTTGTTGTATCTCACACTGTCTCATGAGACATTAGGTTATGGCTAGCTCTCCCATGTTTTATTTGAGACCAATTTCTATGATCACGACCACGCTTCGCCTCCTAGTCTTCCTCTTCTAGCTCAATTACTCGGGCCATGTTAATGGAGATGAAGCAATTACGAAGCTTGGCTTGCCTAGCCTTAACTTCTTTTTTAGCCTTTGCTAAGAATTTATTCATTGCTCTTCTTGGCAGAGCGAGAGAGTTTTCTAGATTCTTCCAAACCTAAGGGTTCATCTCTCTATGTGGCCATTAACTTGATCAGAATATTGAGCTCTCTTTTTCATTGGTGGCAAAAGTCGACATGAGAATCTATGGCCTCAATATATCAAAGCTAATGGTCTTCGTTCCCTCGTCCAAGAAGTCCTCTTTTGTCACATCACACAATGATTACCTATCCCAAGGCTACTTTTTACAAGGTAGCAGTTCTTGAGTCCCAATCAAATTATGGCCGTCCATTCTCGTCCAAGAAGAACTACAGGGATGATATAGAACTTCCCTTCTAAGGGGTTATTCCCAATGTGAAACATATAGTACTGAAAGCTCCCATGCATGTGGTTTGGAACGAGATCACTCCTTCCACCTGCACTTTTGTGGGGGTCAATGATGGCTGTTGTATCTCACACTGTCTCATGACACATTAGGTTATGTCTAGCGCTCCCATGTTTTATTTGAGACCAATTTCTATGGTCATGCAAAACCATAGTCTGCACATTTCACCTCCCAGTCCTCCTCTTCTAGGTCAATTACTTGGGCCATGATAACGGAGATGGAACAATTACGAAGCTTGGCTTGCCTAGCCTTAACTTCTTTTTTTGCCTTTGCTACTAAGGATTTACTTATTGCTCTTCTTGGCAGAGCGATAGAGTTTTCTAGATTCTTCCAGACATAAGGGTTCATCTCGTTATGTGGCCACCATTAACCTGATCAGAACCTTAAGAATTGAGCTCTCTTTTCCATTGGTGGCAACACATGAGAGTCTACGGCCTCAACATATCAAAGCTAATGCATTGTCTTCATTCCCTCGTCCAAGAAGTACTACATGGGCTCCTCTTTGGTCACATCAGCAGAATGATTTCCGATATCCCAAGGCTACTTATTACAAGGTAGCAGTTCTCGAGTGTCCCAATCAAATTATGCCCATCCATCCTCGTCCAAGAAGTACTGTAGGCATGATGTAAAACTTCCCTTCCAAGGAGTTATTCCCAATGTGAAACATAGTAGTGAAAGCTCCTCCTATGTATGTGGTTTGGAACGAGTTCACTCCTTCCTACCTGCACTTTTGTGGGAGTTAATCATGGTTGTTGTATCTCACATTGTCTCATGAGACATTAGGTTATGGCTAGCTCTCTCATGTTTTATTTGAGACCAATTTCTATGGTCATGCAAAACCATATTCTGGCACACTTCACCTCCCAGTCTTCCTCTTCTAGGTTAATTACTTGGGCCATGCTAACGGAGGTGGAGCAATTACGAAGCCTGGCTTTGCTAGCCTTAACTTCTTTTTTAGCCTTTGCTAAAGATTTATTTACTGCTCTTCTTGGCAGAGTGAGAGAGTTTTCTAGATTCTTCCAAACCTAAGGGTTCAGATCACTATGTGGCCATTAACTTGATCAGAACCTGAAAAATATTGAGCTCTCTTTTCCATTGGTGTGGCAAAAGTCCACATGAGAGGTCTATGGCCTCAACATATCGAAGCTAATGCTCTTCATTCCCTCGTCCAAGAAGTACTACATGGGCTCCTCGTTGGTCACATCAGAATGATTATTACCGATATCCCAAGGCTACTCACAAGGTAGCAGTTCTTGAGTCCCAATCAAATTATGCCCATCCATCCTCGTCCCAGAAGAACTACAGGCGTGATAAAAAACTTCCCTTCCAAGGGGTTCTTCCCAATGTGAGACATAGTAGTGAAAGCTCCTATGCATGTGGTTTGGAAGAACGAGTTCTTTCCTTCCGCGTGGACTCTTGTGGGAGTCAATGATGGTTGTTGTATCTCACACTGTCTCGTGAGACATTAGGTTACGGCTAGCTCTCCCATGTTTTATTTGAGAGAAATTTCTATGATCATGAGACATTGGGTTATGGCTAGCTCTCCCATGTCTTATTTGAGAGCAATTTCTATGATCATGACCAACCATAGTCTGGCACACTTCAACTCCTCCTAGTTTTCCTCTGCTAGGTCAATTACTCGGTCCATGTCCTCCAGTCCCAATCAAGTTATGCCCATCCATCCTAATCCAAGAAGTACTACAGGCATGATATAAAACTCCCCTCCCCAAGGGGTTATTCCCAATGTGAAACATAGTAGTGAAAGCTCCTATACATGTGGTCTGGAACGAGTTCACTCCTTCCACCTGCACTTTTGTGGGAGTCAATGATGGTTGTTGTATCTCACGCTACCTCATGAGACATTAGGTTATAGCGAGCTCTCTTATGTTTTATTTGAGACCAATTTCTATGGTCATGCTGGCACGCTTCACCTCCGAGTCTTCCTCTTATAGGTCGATTGCTTGGGCCATGTTAACGGAGATGGAGCAAGTACGAAGCTTGGCTTTCCTAACCTTAACTTCTTTTTTAGCCTTTGCTCTACTAAGGATTTATTTCTTGCTCTTCTTTGGCAGAGCGAGAGAGTTTTCTAGATTCTTCCAAACCTAAGGGTTCATCTCTCTATGCGGCCGTTAACTTGATTAGAACCTTAAGAATATTGAGCTCTCTTTTTTCCATTGGTGGCAAAGTCCACACCTGAGAGTCTATGGCCTCAACATATCAAAGCTAATGCTCTTCATTCCCTTGTCCAAGCAGTACTACATGGGCTCAGCCTCTTTGGTCACATCACAATGATTACCTATTCTTAGGCTACGTACAAGGTAGCAGTTCTCGAGTCCCAATCAAATTATGGCTATCCATCGTCGTCCAAGAACTACTGCAGGCCTGATTTAAAACTTCCCTTCTAAGGGGTTATTCCCAATGCGAAATATTGTAGTGAGAGCTCCGATGATGCATGTGGTTTGCAACGTGTTCACTACTTCCACCTGAACTTTTGTGGGAGTCGATGATGCTTGTTGTATCTCACACTGTCTCATGAGACATTAGGTTATGGCTAGCTCTCCCATGTTTTATTTGAGACCAATTTCTATGATCACGACCACGCTTCGCCTCCTAGTCTTCCTCTTCTAGCTCAATTACTCGGGCCATGTTAATGGAGATGAAGCAATTACGAAGCTTGGCTTGCCTAGCCTTAACTTCTTTTTTAGCCTTTGCTAAGAATTTATTCATTGCTCTTCTTGGCAGAGCGAGAGAGTTTTCTAGATTCTTCCAAACCTAAGGGTTCATCTCTCTATGTGGCCATTAACTTGATCAGAATATTGAGCTCTCTTTTTCATTGGTGGCAAAAGTCGACATGAGAATCTATGGCCTCAATATATCAAAGCTAATGGTCTTCGTTCCCTCGTCCAAGAAGTCCTCTTTTGTCACATCACACAATGATTACCTATCCCAAGGCTACTTTTTACAAGGTAGCAGTTCTTGAGTCCCAATCAAATTATGGCCGTCCATTCTCGTCCAAGAAGAACTACAGGGATGATATAGAACTTCCCTTCCAAGGGGTTATTCCCAATGTGAAACATATAGTACTGAAAGCTCCCATGCATGTGGTTTGGAACGAGATCACTCCTTCCACCTGCACTTTTGTGGGGGTCAATGATGGCTGTTGTATCTCACACTGTCTCATGACACATTAGGTTATGTCTAGCGCTCCCATGTTTTATTTGAGACCAATTTCTATGGTCATGCAAAACCATAGTCTGCACATTTCACCTCCCAGTCCTCCTCTTCTAGGTCAATTACTTGGGCCATGATAACGGAGATGGAACAATTACGAAGCTTGGCTTGCCTAGCCTTAACTTCTTTTTTTGCCTTTGCTACTAAGGATTTACTTATTGCTCTTCTTGGCAGAGCGATAGAGTTTTCTAGATTCTTCCAGACATAAGGGTTCATCTCGTTATGTGGCCACCATTAACCTGATCAGAACCTTAAGAATTGAGCTCTCTTTTCCATTGGTGGCAACACATGAGAGTCTACGGCCTCAACATATCAAAGCTAATGCATTGTCTTCATTCCCTCGTCCAAGAAGTACTACATGGGCTCCTCTTTGGTCACATCAGCAGAATGATTTCCGATATCCCAAGGCTACTTATTACAAGGTAGCAGTTCTCGAGTGTCCCAATCAAATTATGCCCATCCATCCTCGTCCAAGAAGTACTGTAGGCATGATGTAAAACTTCCCTTCCAAGGAGTTATTCCCAATGTGAAACATAGTAGTGAAAGCTCCTCCTATGTATGTGGTTTGGAACGAGTTCACTCCTTCCTACCTGCACTTTTGTGGGAGTTAATCATGGTTGTTGTATCTCACATTGTCTCATGAGACATTAGGTTATGGCTAGCTCTCTCATGTTTTATTTGAGACCAATTTCTATGGTCATGCAAAACCATATTCTGGCACACTTCACCTCCCAGTCTTCCTCTTCTAGGTTAATTACTTGGGCCATGCTAACGGAGGTGGAGCAATTACGAAGCCTGGCTTTGCTAGCCTTAACTTCTTTTTTAGCCTTTGCTAAAGATTTATTTACTGCTCTTCTTGGCAGAGTGAGAGAGTTTTCTAGATTCTTCCAAACCTAAGGGTTCAGATCACTATGTGGCCATTAACTTGATCAGAACCTGAAAAATATTGAGCTCTCTTTTCCATTGGTGTGGCAAAAGTCCACATGAGAGGTCTATGGCCTCAACATATCGAAGCTAATGCTCTTCATTCCCTCGTCCAAGAAGTACTACATGGGCTCCTCGTTGGTCACATCAGAATGATTATTACCGATATCCCAAGGCTACTCACAAGGTAGCAGTTCTTGAGTCCCAATCAAATTATGCCCATCCATCCTCGTCCCAGAAGAACTACAGGCGTGATAAAAAACTTCCCTTCCAAGGGGTTCTTCCCAATGTGAGACATAGTAGTGAAAGCTCCTATGCATGTGGTTTGGAAGAACGAGTTCTTTCCTTCCGCGTGGACTCTTGTGGGAGTCAATGATGGTTGTTGTATCTCACACTGTCTCGTGAGACATTAGGTTACGGCTAGCTCTCCCATGTTTTATTTGAGAGAAATTTCTATGATCATGAGACATTGGGTTATGGCTAGCTCTCCCATGTCTTATTTGAGAGCAATTTCTATGATCATGACCAACCATAGTCTGGCACACTTCAACTCCTCCTAGTTTTCCTCTGCTAGGTCAATTACTCGGTCCATGTCCTCCAGTCCCAATCAAGTTATGCCCATCCATCCTAATCCAAGAAGTACTACAGGCATGATATAAAACTCCCCTCCCCAAGGGGTTATTCCCAATGTGAAACATAGTAGTGAAAGCTCCTATACATGTGGTCTGGAACGAGTTCACTCCTTCCACCTGCACTTTTGTGGGAGTCAATGATGGTTGTTGTATCTCACGCTACCTCATGAGACATTAGGTTATAGCGAGCTCTCTTATGTTTTATTTGAGACCAATTTCTATGGTCATGCTGGCACGCTTCACCTCCGAGTCTTCCTCTTCTAGGTCGATTGCTTGGGCCATGTTAACGGAGATGGAGCAAGTACGAAGCTTGGCTTTCCTAACCTTAACTTCTTTTTTAGCCTTTGCTCTACTAAGGATTTATTTCTTGCTCTTCTTTGGCAGAGCGAGAGAGTTTTCTAGATTCTTCCAAACCTAAGGGTTCATCTCTCTATGCGGCCGTTAACTTGATTAGAACCTTAAGAATATTGAGCTCTCTTTTTTCCATTGGTGGCAAAGTCCACACCTGAGAGTCTATGGCCTCAACATATCAAAGCTAATGCTCTTCATTCCCTTGTCCAAGAAGTACTACATGGGCTCAGCCTCTTTGGTCACATCACAATGATTACCTATTCTTAGGCTACGTACAAGGTAGCAGTTCTCGAGTCCCAATCAAATTATGGCTATCCATCGTCGTCCAAGAACTACTGCAGGCCTGATTTAAAACTTCCCTTCTAAGGGGTTATTCCCAATGCGAAATATTGTAGTGAGAGCTCCGATGATGCATGTGGTTTGCAACGTGTTCACTACTTCCACCTGAACTTTTGTGGGAGTCGATGATGCTTGTTGTATCTCACACTGTCTCATGAGACATTAGGTTATGGCTAGCTCTCCCATGTTTTATTTGAGACCAATTTCTATGATCACGACCACGCTTCGCCTCCTAGTCTTCCTCTTCTAGCTCAATTACTCGGGCCATGTTAATGGAGATGAAGCAATTACGAAGCTTGGCTTGCCTAGCCTTAACTTCTTTTTTAGCCTTTGCTAAGAATTTATTCATTGCTCTTCTTGGCAGAGCGAGAGAGTTTTCTAGATTCTTCCAAACCTAAGGGTTCATCTCTCTATGTGGCCATTAACTTGATCAGAATATTGAGCTCTCTTTTTCATTGGTGGCAAAAGTCGACATGAGAATCTATGGCCTCAATATATCAAAGCTAATGGTCTTCGTTCCCTCGTCCAAGAAGTCCTCTTTTGTCACATCACACAATGATTACCTATCCCAAGGCTACTTTTTACAAGGTAGCAGTTCTTGAGTCCCAATCAAATTATGGCCGTCCATTCTCGTCCAAGAAGAACTACAGGGATGATATAGAACTTCCCTTCTAAGGGGTTATTCCCAATGTGAAACATACAGTACTGAAAGCTCCCATGCATGTGGTTTGGAACGAGATCACTCCTTCCACCTGCACTTTTGTGGGGGTCAATGATGGCTGTTGTATCTCACACTGTCTCATGACACATTAGGTTATGTCTAGCGCTCCCATGTTTTATTTGAGACCAATTTCTATGGTCATGCAAAACCATAGTCTGCACATTTCACCTCCCAGTCCTCCTCTTCTAGGTCAATTACTTGGGCCATGATAACGGAGATGGAACAATTACGAAGCTTGGCTTGCCTAGCCTTAACTTCTTTTTTTGCCTTTGCTACTAAGGATTTACTTATTGCTCTTCTTGGCAGAGCGATAGAGTTTTCTAGATTCTTCCAGACATAAGGGTTCATCTCGTTATGTGGCCACCATTAACCTGATCAGAACCTTAAGAATTGAGCTCTCTTTTCCATTGGTGGCAACACATGAGAGTCTACGGCCTCAACATATCAAAGCTAATGCATTGTCTTCATTCCCTCGTCCAAGAAGTACTACATGGGCTCCTCTTTGGTCACATCAGCAGAATGATTTCCGATATCCCAAGGCTACTTATTACAAGGTAGCAGTTCTCGAGTGTCCCAATCAAATTATGCCCATCCATCCTCGTCCAAGAAGTACTGTAGGCATGATGTAAAACTTCCCTTCCAAGGAGTTATTCCCAATGTGAAACATAGTAGTGAAAGCTCCTCCTATGTATGTGGTTTGGAACGAGTTCACTCCTTCCTACCTGCACTTTTGTGGGAGTTAATCATGGTTGTTGTATCTCACATTGTCTCATGAGACATTAGGTTATGGCTAGCTCTCTCATGTTTTATTTGAGACCAATTTCTATGGTCATGCAAAACCATATTCTGGCACACTTCACCTCCCAGTCTTCCTCTTCTAGGTTAATTACTTGGGCCATGCTAACGGAGGTGGAGCAATTACGAAGCCTGGCTTTGCTAGCCTTAACTTCTTTTTTAGCCTTTGCTAAAGATTTATTTACTGCTCTTCTTGGCAGAGTGAGAGAGTTTTCTAGATTCTTCCAAACCTAAGGGTTCAGATCACTATGTGGCCATTAACTTGATCAGAACCTGAAAAATATTGAGCTCTCTTTTCCATTGGTGTGGCAAAAGTCCACATGAGAGGTCTATGGCCTCAACATATCGAAGCTAATGCTCTTCATTCCCTCGTCCAAGAAGTACTACATGGGCTCCTCGTTGGTCACATCAGAATGATTATTACCGATATCCCAAGGCTACTCACAAGGTAGCAGTTCTTGAGTCCCAATCAAATTATGCCCATCCATCCTCGTCCCAGAAGAACTACAGGCGTGATAAAAAACTTCCCTTCCAAGGGGTTCTTCCCAATGTGAGACATAGTAGTGAAAGCTCCTATGCATGTGGTTTGGAAGAACGAGTTCTTTCCTTCCGCGTGGACTCTTGTGGGAGTCAATGATGGTTGTTGTATCTCACACTGTCTCGTGAGACATTAGGTTACGGCTAGCTCTCCCATGTTTTATTTGAGAGCAATTTCTATGATCATGAGACATTGGGTTATGGCTAGCTCTCCCATGTCTTATTTGAGAGCAATTTCTATGATCATGACCAACCATAGTCTGGCACACTTCAACTCCTCCTAGTTTTCCTCTGCTAGGTCAATTACTCGGTCCATGTCCTCCAGTCCCAATCAAGTTATGCCCATCCATCCTAATCCAAGAAGTACTACAGGCATGATATAAAACTCCCCTCCCCAAGGGGTTATTCCCAATGTGAAACATAGTAGTGAAAGCTCCTATACATGTGGTCTGGAACGAGTTCACTCCTTCCACCTGCACTTTTGTGGGAGTCAATGATGGTTGTTGTATCTCACGCTACCTCATGAGACATTAGGTTATAGCGAGCTCTCTTATGTTTTATTTGAGACCAATTTCTATGGTCATGCTGGCACGCTTCACCTCCGAGTCTTCCTCTTCTAGGTCGATTGCTTGGGCCATGTTAACGGAGATGGAGCAAGTACGAAGCTTGGCTTTCCTAACCTTAACTTCTTTTTTAGCCTTTGCTCTACTAAGGATTTATTTCTTGCTCTTCTTTGGCAGAGCGAGAGAGTTTTCTAGATTCTTCCAAACCTAAGGGTTCATCTCTCTATGCGGCCGTTAACTTGATTAGAACCTTAAGAATATTGAGCTCTCTTTTTTCCATTGGTGGCAAAGTCCACACCTGAGAGTCTATGGCCTCAACATATCAAAGCTAATGCTCTTCATTCCCTTGTCCAAGAAGTACTACATGGGCTCAGCCTCTTTGGTCACATCACAATGATTACCTATTCTTAGGCTACGTACAAGGTAGCAGTTCTCGAGTCCCAATCAAATTATGGCTATCCATCGTCGTCCAAGAACTACTGCAGGCCTGATTTAAAACTTCCCTTCTAAGGGGTTATTCCCAATGCGAAATATTGTAGTGAGAGCTCCGATGATGCATGTGGTTTGCAACGTGTTCACTACTTCCACCTGAACTTTTGTGGGAGTCGATGATGCTTGTTGTATCTCACACTGTCTCATGAGACATTAGGTTATGGCTAGCTCTCCCATGTTTTATTTGAGACCAATTTCTATGATCACGACCACGCTTCGCCTCCTAGTCTTCCTCTTCTAGCTCAATTACTCGGGCCATGTTAATGGAGATGAAGCAATTACGAAGCTTGGCTTGCCTAGCCTTAACTTCTTTTTTAGCCTTTGCTAAGAATTTATTCATTGCTCTTCTTGGCAGAGCGAGAGAGTTTTCTAGATTCTTCCAAACCTAAGGGTTCATCTCTCTATGTGGCCATTAACTTGATCAGAATATTGAGCTCTCTTTTTCATTGGTGGCAAAAGTCGACATGAGAATCTATGGCCTCAATATATCAAAGCTAATGGTCTTCGTTCCCTCGTCCAAGAAGTCCTCTTTTGTCACATCACACAATGATTACCTATCCCAAGGCTACTTTTTACAAGGTAGCAGTTCTTGAGTCCCAATCAAATTATGGCCGTCCATTCTCGTCCAAGAAGAACTACAGGGATGATATAGAACTTCCCTTCCAAGGGGTTATTCCCAATGTGAAACATATAGTACTGAAAGCTCCCATGCATGTGGTTTGGAACGAGCTCACTCCTTCCACCTGCACTTTTGTGGGGGTCAATGATGGCTGTTGTATCTCACACTGTCTCATGACACATTAGGTTATGTCTAGCGCTCCCATGTTTTATTTGAGACCAATTTCTATGGTCATGCAAAACCATAGTCTGCACATTTCACCTCCCAGTCCTCCTCTTCTAGGTCAATTACTTGGGCCATGATAACGGAGATGGAACAATTACGAAGCTTGGCTTGCCTAGCCTTAACTTCTTTTTTTGCCTTTGCTACTAAGGATTTACTTATTGCTCTTCTTGGCAGAGCGATAGAGTTTTCTAGATTCTTCCAGACATAAGGGTTCATCTCGTTATGTGGCCACCATTAACCTGATCAGAACCTTAAGAATTGAGCTCTCTTTTCCATTGGTGGCAACACATGAGAGTCTACGGCCTCAACATATCAAAGCTAATGCATTGTCTTCATTCCCTCGTCCAAGAAGTACTACATGGGCTCCTCTTTGGTCACATCAGCAGAATGATTTCCGATATCCCAAGGCTACTTATTACAAGGTAGCAGTTCTCGAGTGTCCCAATCAAATTATGCCCATCCATCCTCGTCCAAGAAGTACTGTAGGCATGATGTAAAACTTCCCTTCCAAGGAGTTATTCCCAATGTGAAACATAGTAGTGAAAGCTCCTCCTATGTATGTGGTTTGGAACGAGTTCACTCCTTCCTACCTGCACTTTTGTGGGAGTTAATCATGGTTGTTGTATCTCACATTGTCTCATGAGACATTAGGTTATGGCTAGCTCTCTCATGTTTTATTTGAGACCAATTTCTATGGTCATGCAAAACCATATTCTGGCACACTTCACCTCCCAGTCTTCCTCTTCTAGGTTAATTACTTGGGCCATGCTAACGGAGGTGGAGCAATTACGAAGCCTGGCTTTGCTAGCCTTAACTTCTTTTTTAGCCTTTGCTAAAGATTTATTTACTGCTCTTCTTGGCAGAGTGAGAGAGTTTTCTAGATTCTTCCAAACCTAAGGGTTCAGATCACTATGTGGCCATTAACTTGATCAGAACCTGAAAAATATTGAGCTCTCTTTTCCATTGGTGTGGCAAAAGTCCACATGAGAGGTCTATGGCCTCAACATATCGAAGCTAATGCTCTTCATTCCCTCGTCCAAGAAATACTACATGGGCTCCTCGTTGGTCACATCAGAATGATTATTACCGATATCCCAAGGCTACTCACAAGGTAGCAGTTCTTGAGTCCCAATCAAATTATGCCCATCCATCCTCGTCCCAGAAGAACTACAGGCGTGATAAAAAACTTCCCTTCCAAGGGGTTCTTCCCAATGTGAGACATAGTAGTGAAAGCTCCTATGCATGTGGTTTGGAAGAACGAGTTCTTTCCTTCCGCGTGGACTCTTGTGGGAGTCAATGATGGTTGTTGTATCTCACACTGTCTCGTGAGACATTAGGTTACGGCTAGCTCTCCCATGTTTTATTTGAGAGCAATTTCTATGATCATGAGACATTGGGTTATGGCTAGCTCTCCCATGTCTTATTTGAGAGCAATTTCTATGATCATGACCAACCATAGTCTGGCACACTTCAACTCCTCCTAGTTTTCCTCTGCTAGGTCAATTACTCGGTCCATGTCCTCCAGTCCCAATCAAGTTATGCCCATCCATCCTAATCCAAGAAGTACTACAGGCATGATATAAAACTCCCCTCCCCAAGGGGTTATTCCCAATGTGAAACATAGTAGTGAAAGCTCCTATACATGTGGTCTGGAACGAGTTCACTCCTTCCACCTGCACTTTTGTGGGAGTCAATGATGGTTGTTGTATCTCACGCTACCTCATGAGACATTAGGTTATAGCGAGCTCTCTTATGTTTTATTTGAGACCAATTTCTATGGTCATGCTGGCACGCTTCACCTCCGAGTCTTCCTCTTCTAGGTCGATTGCTTGGGCCATGTTAACGGAGATGGAGCAAGTACGAAGCTTGGCTTTCCTAACCTTAACTTCTTTTTTAGCCTTTGCTCTACTAAGGATTTATTTCTTGCTCTTCTTTGGCAGAGCGAGAGAGTTTTCTAGATTCTTCCAAACCTAAGGGTTCATCTCTCTATGCGGCCGTTAACTTGATTAGAACCTTAAGAATATTGAGCTCTCTTTTTTCCATTGGTGGCAAAGTCCACACCTGAGAGTCTATGGCCTCAACATATCAAAGCTAATGCTCTTCATTCCCTTGTCCAAGAAGTACTACATGGGCTCAGCCTCTTTGGTCACATCACAATGATTACCTATTCTTAGGCTACGTACAAGGTAGCAGTTCTCGAGTCCCAATCAAATTATGGCTATCCATCGTCGTCCAAGAACTACTGCAGGCCTGATTTAAAACTTCCCTTCTAAGGGGTTATTCCCAATGCGAAATATTGTAGTGAGAGCTCCGATGATGCATGTGGTTTGCAACGTGTTCACTACTTCCACCTGAACTTTTGTGGGAGTCGATGATGCTTGTTGTATCTCACACTGTCTCATGAGACATTAGGTTATGGCTAGCTCTCCCATGTTTTATTTGAGACCAATTTCTATGATCACGACCACGCTTCGCCTCCTAGTCTTCCTCTTCTAGCTCAATTACTCGGGCCATGTTAATGGAGATGAAGCAATTACGAAGCTTGGCTTGCCTAGCCTTAACTTCTTTTTTAGCCTTTGCTAAGAATTTATTCATTGCTCTTCTTGGCAGAGCGAGAGAGTTTTCTAGATTCTTCCAAACCTAAGGGTTCATCTCTCTATGTGGCCATTAACTTGATCAGAATATTGAGCTCTCTTTTTCATTGGTGGCAAAAGTCGACATGAGAATCTATGGCCTCAATATATCAAAGCTAATGGTCTTCGTTCCCTCGTCCAAGAAGTCCTCTTTTGTCACATCACACAATGATTACCTATCCCAAGGCTACTTTTTACAAGGTAGCAGTTCTTGAGTCCCAATCAAATTATGGCCGTCCATTCTCGTCCAAGAAGAACTACAGGGATGATATAGAACTTCCCTTCCAAGGGGTTATTCCCAATGTGAAACATACAGTACTGAAAGCTCCCATGCATGTGGTTTGGAACGAGCTCACTCCTTCCACCTGCACTTTTGTGGGGGTCAATGATGGCTGTTGTATCTCACACTGTCTCATGACACATTAGGTTATGTCTAGCGCTCCCATGTTTTATTTGAGACCAATTTCTATGGTCATGCAAAACCATAGTCTGCACATTTCACCTCCCAGTCCTCCTCTTCTAGGTCAATTACTTGGGCCATGATAACGGAGATGGAACAATTACGAAGCTTGGCTTGCCTAGCCTTAACTTCTTTTTTTGCCTTTGCTACTAAGGATTTACTTATTGCTCTTCTTGGCAGAGCGATAGAGTTTTCTAGATTCTTCCAGACATAAGGGTTCATCTCGTTATGTGGCCACCATTAACCTGATCAGAACCTTAAGAATTGAGCTCTCTTTTCCATTGGTGGCAACACATGAGAGTCTACGGCCTCAACATATCAAAGCTAATGCATTGTCTTCATTCCCTCGTCCAAGAAGTACTACATGGGCTCCTCTTTGGTCACATCAGCAGAATGATTTCCGATATCCCAAGGCTACTTATTACAAGGTAGCAGTTCTCGAGTGTCCCAATCAAATTATGCCCATCCATCCTCGTCCAAGAAGTACTGTAGGCATGATGTAAAACTTCCCTTCCAAGGAGTTATTCCCAATGTGAAACATAGTAGTGAAAGCTCCTCCTATGTATGTGGTTTGGAACGAGTTCACTCCTTCCTACCTGCACTTTTGTGGGAGTTAATCATGGTTGTTGTATCTCACATTGTCTCATGAGACATTAGGTTATGGCTAGCTCTCTCATGTTTTATTTGAGACCAATTTCTATGGTCATGCAAAACCATATTCTGGCACACTTCACCTCCCAGTCTTCCTCTTCTAGGTTAATTACTTGGGCCATGCTAACGGAGGTGGAGCAATTACGAAGCCTGGCTTTGCTAGCCTTAACTTCTTTTTTAGCCTTTGCTAAAGATTTATTTACTGCTCTTCTTGGCAGAGTGAGAGAGTTTTCTAGATTCTTCCAAACCTAAGGGTTCAGATCACTATGTGGCCATTAACTTGATCAGAACCTGAAAAATATTGAGCTCTCTTTTTCATTGGTGTGGCAAAAGTCCACATGAGAGGTCTATGGCCTCAACATATCGAAGCTAATGCTCTTCATTCCCTCGTCCAAGAAATACTACATGGGCTCCTCGTTGGTCACATCAGAATGATTATTACCGATATCCCAAGGCTACTCACAAGGTAGCAGTTCTTGAGTCCCAATCAAATTATGCCCATCCATCCTCGTCCCAGAAGAACTACAGGCGTGATAAAAAACTTCCCTTCCAAGGGGTTCTTCCCAATGTGAGACATAGTAGTGAAAGCTCCTATGCATGTGGTTTGGAAGAACGAGTTCTTTCCTTCCGCGTGGACTCTTGTGGGAGTCAATGATGGTTGTTGTATCTCACACTGTCTCGTGAGACATTAGGTTACGGCTAGCTCTCCCATGTTTTATTTGAGAGCAATTTCTATGATCATGAGACATTGGGTTATGGCTAGCTCTCCCATGTCTTATTTGAGAGCAATTTCTATGATCATGACCAACCATAGTCTGGCACACTTCAACTCCTCCTAGTTTTCCTCTGCTAGGTCAATTACTCGGTCCATGTCCTCCAGTCCCAATCAAGTTATGCCCATCCATCCTAATCCAAGAAGTACTACAGGCATGATATAAAACTCCCCTCCCCAAGGGGTTATTCCCAATGTGAAACATAGTAGTGAAAGCTCCTATACATGTGGTCTGGAACGAGTTCACTCCTTCCACCTGCACTTTTGTGGGAGTCAATGATGGTTGTTGTATCTCACGCTACCTCATGAGACATTAGGTTATAGCGAGCTCTCTTATGTTTTATTTGAGACCAATTTCTATGGTCATGCTGGCACGCTTCACCTCCGAGTCTTCCTCTTATAGGTCGATTGCTTGGGCCATGTTAACGGAGATGGAGCAAGTACGAAGCTTGGCTTTCCTAACCTTAACTTCTTTTTTAGCCTTTGCTCTACTAAGGATTTATTTCTTGCTCTTCTTTGGCAGAGCGAGAGAGTTTTCTAGATTCTTCCAAACCTAAGGGTTCATCTCTCTATGCGGCCGTTAACTTGATTAGAACCTTAAGAATATTGAGCTCTCTTTTTTCCATTGGTGGCAAAGTCCACACCTGAGAGTCTATGGCCTCAACATATCAAAGCTAATGCTCTTCATTCCCTTGTCCAAGAAGTACTACATGGGCTCAGCCTCTTTGGTCACATCACAATGATTACCTATTCTTAGGCTACGTACAAGGTAGCAGTTCTCGAGTCCCAATCAAATTATGGCTATCCATCGTCGTCCAAGAACTACTGCAGGCCTGATTTAAAACTTCCCTTCTAAGGGGTTATTCCCAATGCGAAATATTGTAGTGAGAGCTCCGATGATGCATGTGGTTTGCAACGTGTTCACTACTTCCACCTGAACTTTTGTGGGAGTCGATGATGCTTGTTGTATCTCACACTGTCTCATGAGACATTAGGTTATGGCTAGCTCTCCCATGTTTTATTTGAGACCAATTTCTATGATCACGACCACGCTTTGCCTCCTAGTCTTCCTCTTCTAGGTCAATTACTCGGGCCATGTTAATGGAGATGAAGCAATTACGAAGCTTGGCTTGCCTAGCCTTAACTTCTTTTTTAGCCTTTGCTAAGAATTTATTCATTGCTCTTCTTGGCAGAGCGAGAGAGTTTTCTAGATTCTTCCAAACCTAAGGGTTCATCTCTCTATGTGGCCATTAACTTGATCAGAATATTGAGCTCTCTTTTTCATTGGTGGCAAAAGTCGACATGAGAATCTATGGCCTCAATATATCAAAGCTAATGGTCTTCGTTCCCTCGTCCAAGAAGTCCTCTTTTGTCACATCACACAATGATTACCTATCCCAAGGCTACTTTTTACAAGGTAGCAGTTCTTGAGTCCCAATCAAATTATGGCCGTCCATTCTTGTCCAAGAAGAACTACAGGGATGATATAGAACTTCCCTTCTAAGGGGTTATTCCCAATGTGAAACATATAGTACTGAAAGCTCCCATGCATGTGGTTTGGAACGAGCTCACTCCTTCCACCTGCACTTTTGTGGGGGTCAATGATGGCTGTTGTATCTCACACTGTCTCATGACACATTAGGTTATGTCTAGCGCTCCCATGTTTTATTTGAGACCAATTTCTATGGTCATGCAAAACCATAGTCTGCACATTTCACCTCCCAGTCCTCCTCTTCTAGGTCAATTACTTGGGCCATGATAACGGAGATGGAACAATTACGAAGCTTGGCTTGCCTAGCCTTAACTTCTTTTTTTGCCTTTGCTACTAAGGATTTACTTATTGCTCTTCTTGGCAGAGCGATAGAGTTTTCTAGATTCTTCCAGACATAAGGGTTCATCTCGTTATGTGGCCACCATTAACCTGATCAGAACCTTAAGAATTGAGCTCTCTTTTCCATTGGTGGCAACACATGAGAGTCTACGGCCTCAACATATCAAAGCTAATGCATTGTCTTCATTCCCTCGTCCAAGAAGTACTACATGGGCTCCTCTTTGGTCACATCAGCAGAATGATTTCCGATATCCCAAGGCTACTTATTACAAGGTTGCAGTTCTCGAGTGTCCCAATCAAATTATGCCCATCCATCCTCGTCCAAGAAGTACTGTAGGCATGATGTAAAACTTCCCTTCCAAGGAGTTATTCCCAATGTGAAACATAGTAGTGAAAGCTCCTCCTATGTATGTGGTTTGGAACGAGTTCACTCCTTCCTACCTTGTAAGATCCCTGTTCCCACCGAGCAACGGATTCGGGGTACTGGCAGCGGAAGTAGCGCTTCTCGCGTGGGACAGGGGTCCCACACTCGGGGCCTCGCCCACGGATATCCGGATAAGAGACTAATCCGTCGGTTGTTCCAAAACCGAACCCGGAAAAACTTCCTTTACCGGAAAGCACGGGCGATTCCACCAGGATAACTTTTTACTCTAACGTAGTCAAGATCATTTCTGATCGAGATGATCCGATTACATCTATAAGATACTTAGTCAGTTCAAGGAAGAAACTTGCACTTGGATCATTGGGATCAACGCTTTTTTCCCCATTCAAGAGGCACAGCCGTTGATTCCTATCCATAGAACAGTTACTGTCCGGGATTTATTTATTTTTTTTTCTATCATAAAAACAAAAGTTTGAGTCTCGGTTTACGGATCCATCAGTCCAGCCTAACCCCATCCAATCCCATGGGTTAGCCAACCGCCCAATCACTGTAGTGATGGGATCCAATTAAAAATTTGGTTAGGTTTTGTCCCGGGTACCAAGGAAAAGAGTTCCAAGGCCCCCTAGCCGGATGTTCATGCAAAATAAAACTAGTCACACCACTCACACACCCAATATGAAATTGCCTTTTTTTCAACCAGATTCAACCAGTTTAAAACAATCCTTTAATAGAACCATAGTATCATTGATCACCATCTTCCAATTTATCCAATTGATTCTTAATTTCCCATCATTCCTTCATCAGAGTATCTATGGCATCATTGGTAACTAGAACGCTCAGGAGCCGTTTCGATAGTTCCTAGCCCATAATACTTGGCAATATAATCACTTAACAAGATGGACTCTCGTTGAAGATCAGCAAGATCAACCAACAGATCCATATAAGGAGCCATGGACTCATCCATTGAAGACCAGCAAGGTCAATCAACCAGATCCATGCTCGATTTTAGAAAACAACTCCAACTCTGTTCCAATATCTTCCTCGACGCACGCGTGGGTATCCTAGGCAACCCAGAGCCCGAGTACCGTATGGTCAGCACCCTCTAGGATCCTTCGCAGGTAACCTAGCGCTTCACGCATAGGCCGCTTCCTTGGCCCCTCATCCACCGTACCGGAAGCTCACCATTTTAATCGCACCGAGGCTGGTCAAGACCTCGGCCGACCTTGCTACGCGAGACGTCCTTCATTGACTCCCCGTCAGCAGTTGCAACTTTACCATCACGACTTTAATCACAAGACGGTCAAAATGCTCCCCCCAGCATTCTTGACATAAAACAATCATTTACAAACAGCATTTACAAACAGTATTTACAAACAGTTTACAACACAATTTCTATTTTAACTTTCATTTTTCCACATTATCCTTTATCAATCTACATTACTTATTCCATATTCCATTTATATGTATACTCATCCCATCACATCATTTCTATCTCATCACTTCAGATTCCCTCACATCGCATATCGTATATTCACATCCATACATCCACATCTATATGCGTACATTCACATCTACATGCATACATCTACATCTCTATGCGTACATCCACATCCACATTCACATTCACCTCCATACATCTACATCTACATGTATACATCCACATCTCCATTCACATCTACATCTATACATCTACATCTACATGCATCCATCCACCTCCACATCCACATCTACATCTATACATCTACATCTACATGCATACATCCATATCTCCATTCCCATCTACATCTATACATCTACATCTACATGCATCCATCTACCTCCACATCCACATCTACATCTATACATCTACATCTACATGTATACATCCACCTCCATATCCACATCCGTATCTATACATCTACATCTACATGTATACATCCACATCCACATCTATACATCTACATCTACATGCATACATCCACATCTCCATTCACATCTACATCTATACATCTACATCTACATGCATCCATCCACCTCCATATCCACATCTACATCTATACATCTACATCTACATGCAAACATCCACATCTCCATGCATGATAAAATTCTTTTAATTAATCTAGGATGATAGTTCTTAGAATATGGTAGAAAGTCCTCTTTTTATGCTTTGAATGAATTTATTTTATGCGTAATTTCTATAAAAATTTTGCCATAGCTCCGCTACTATGACTGATAAATCTCAATTTTTTTTCTAAGGGATAAAGCTCATTATTAAAGAAATAATTAGAATGGTCTCTAATTGGATCATCAATCCATAATGGTCTCTAATTGGATCATTAAGAAAACAATTAGAATGGTCTCTAATTGGATCATCAATCCATAATGGTCTCTAATTGGATCATTAAGAAAACAATTAGAATGGTCTCTAATTGGATCATCAATCCATAATGGTCTCTAATTGGATCATTAAGAAAACAATTAGAATGGTCTCTAATTGGGTCATCAATCCATAATGGATTGAATCATCAATGTGCATAAACTAAAAGCATAGCAAAAAGCCATTAATTTGGCCTCAAGAATAGCTTAATCTTGGATTAAGGAAAAGCTTTATGAAAAGCTTCATTTGGATTGAGAATGGGTCATGAGTATGACCATTTCTTGAGTGAGAGAGAGAAATTATAAAAACCATTAGAATTTAAATATAAGTGGAAATTAACTTCTATAGCATTTATTAAATTATGTAACTCTTCACTACTATTCACCAATTAACTTCATTAGCATTTAAAAAAAACCATACCAATTAAACTTCTCAAGCTTGAGAGGGGTTGAGAAGAGAGAATCATTGAGAAATCATAGAAAAGATCGAAATTCAATATACTTACCTTATGATTTGCTTGATTCTTTATTCACGGTAGAGGCCCCCAACCAATCAATTGGTTTAGTATGTTGATGGAGCCACCAATGGAGATTGAAGAAAGAGAGAGGTATCAAAAACTAGTGAATTATTAAAGAATTCACAGTTCTTGGCTTAGGTAGAGTAGAGTAACAAGGCATAAGACACTATATATTTTAGCTTAGGTGGAGTAGAGTAACAAAGCATAAGACTCTATCTAATTTGGCTTAGGTGGAGTAGAGTAACAAAGCATAAGACTCTATCTAATTTGGCTTAGGTGGAGTAGAGTAACAAGGCATAAGAGACTATATATTTTGGCTTAGGTGGAGTAGAGTAACAAAGCATAAGAGACTATATATTTTGGCTTAGGTGGAGTAGAGTAACAAAGCATAAGAGACTATGTTTTTTTTCAACAAGGGGAGGCTTCTATTTATAGGAAAATTTGAGCTCCTAACCAAACAAACTGATTCTAGAATTTTCTAAGTCAGTTTGGTCACTTTTTGACCATTTTTAGGTCAGTTAAGCTAACTTTCTGGAACTAGACTTGAATGAGGAGAGAGGAGAGATGAAATATCTCAATTTTTATGAGTTTAAAACTCATTCAAGCATGTGAAATATGCACCTCCTTTAAAGAATTCCCCTTCCTTACATATGTGTCAAAATTGTATTGCTCATAGTTTTTTACTAATAAACCTTGTACATTTTCAACTCTTCATCTTATGTGAAATATGCACCTCCTTTAAAGAACTCCTCTTCCTTACATATGTGTCATAGTTTTTTTACTAATAAGCCTTGTACATTTTCAACTCTTCATCTTATGTGAAATATGCACCTCCTTTAAAGAACTCCCCTTCCTTACATATGTGTTTATTTACTAATAAACCTTGTACATTTTCAACTCTTCATCTTATGTGAAATATGCACCTCCTTTAAAGAACTCCTCTTCCTTACATATGAGTTTATTTACTAATAAACCTTGTACATTTTCAACTCTTCATCTTATGTGAGCATTTACTCATTTTTGGGTATCTTCTTTTACAATTTGGATTTATCTCCTCCCTACACATGGATTGATGCTATTGGCCCATAGAAACCTTAATTGGACCATAGTCTAAAGATTTCTGAAAATCTAGGCCCTTAGACTAAGGTTCTTTATACCTATTTCCAATTAATTCCAATTGCACATTGGAAATTTCTTTTTGAATTTCTGTTTCAGGGGAACTTATTTTAATAAGATGAGTTATTTTTCTATCCAAAAATATTCATAATCTGAATATTCTCTCTCTAGAATATTTTCTCTCTCTAGGTTAAAACAGTTAGAAACAAGGTCTTTATATTTCTGAAGAGGGATTGATTACGGGGGAAGATACTAGACATCAAAAAGGGGGTTGGGGGAGGAATCTTACATACCTGCACTTTTGTGGGAGTTAATCATGGTTGTTGTATCTCACATTGTCTCATGAGACATTAGGTTATGGCTAGCTCTCTCATGTTTTATTTGAGACCAATTTCTATGGTCATGCAAAACCATATTCTGGCACACTTCACCTCCCAGTCTTCCTCTTCTAGGTTAATTACTTGGGCCATGCTAACGGAGGTGGAGCAATTACGAAGCCTGGCTTTGCTAGCCTTAACTTCTTTTTTAGCCTTTGCTAAAGATTTATTTACTGCTCTTCTTGGCAGAGTGAGAGAGTTTTCTAGATTCTTTCAAACCTAAGGGTTCAGATCACTATGTGGCCATTAACTTGATAAGAACCTGAAAAATATTGAGCTCTCTTTTCCATTG
This sequence comes from Cibotium barometz, assembly GCF_041138505.1. Taxonomy (NCBI): domain Eukaryota; kingdom Viridiplantae; phylum Streptophyta; class Polypodiopsida; order Cyatheales; family Cibotiaceae; genus Cibotium; species Cibotium barometz. The sequence goes on along the minus strand of NC_141105.1, from coordinate 737,550 downwards.
GTGTGGCAAAAGTCCACATGAGAGGTCTATGGCCTCAACATATCGAAGCTAATGCTCTTCATTCCCTCGTCCAAGAAGTACTACATGGGCTCCTCGTTGGTCACATCAGAATGATTATTACCGATATCCCAATGCGAAATATTATAGTGAGAGCTCCGATGATGCATGTGGTTTGCAACGTGTTCACTACTTCCACCTGAACTTTTGTGGGAGTCGATGATGCTTGTTGTATCTCACACTGTCTCATGAGACATTAGGTTATGGCTAGCTCTCCCATGTTTTATTTGAGACCAATTTCTATGATCACGACCACGCTTCGCCTCCTAGTCTTCCTCTTCTAGGTCAATTACTCGGGCCATGTTAATGGAGATGAAGCAATTACGAAGCTTGGCTTGCCTAGCCTTAACTTCTTTTTTAGCCTTTGCTAAGAATTTATTCATTGCTCTTCTTGGCAGAGCGAGAGAGTTTTCTAGATTCTTCCAAACCTAAGGGTTCATCTCTCTATGTGGCCATTAACTTGATCAGAATATTGAGCTCTCTTTTTCATTGGTGGCAAAAGTCGACATGAGAATCTATGGCCTCAATATATCAAAGCTAATGGTCTTCATTGCCTCGTCCAAGAAGTCCTCTTTTGTCACATCGCACAATGATTACCTATCCCAAGGCTACTTTTTACAAGGTAGCAGTTCTTGAGTCCCAATCAAATTATGGCCGTCCATTCTCGTCCAAGAAGAACTACAGGGATGATATAGAACTTCCCTCTCAAGGGGTTATTCCCAATGTGAAACATATAGTACTGAAAGCTCCCATGCATGTGGTTTGGAACGAGCTCACTCCTTCCACCTGCACTTTTGTGGGGGTCAATGATGGCTGTTGTATCTCACACTGTCTCATGACACATTAGGTTATGTCTAGCGCTCCCATGTTTTATTTGAGACCAATTTCTATGGTCATGCAAAACCATAGTCTGCACATTTCACCTCCCAGTCCTCCTCTTCTAGGTCAATTACTTGGGCCATGATAACGGAGATGGAACAATTACGAAGCTTGGCTTGCCTAGCCTTAACTTCTTTTTTTGCCTTTGCTACTAAGGATTTACTTATTGCTCTTCTTGGCAGAGCGATAGAGTTTTCTAGATTCTTCCAGACATAAGGGTTCATCTCGTTATGTGGCCACCATTAACCTGATCAGAACCTTAAGAATTGAGCTCTCTTTTCCATTGGTGGCAACACATGAGAGTCTACGGCCTCAACATATCAAAGCTAATGCATTGTCTTCATTCCCTCGTCCAAGAAGTACTACATGGGCTCCTCTTTGGTCACATCAGCAGAATGATTTCCGATATCCCAAGGCTACTTATTACAAGGTAGCAGTTCTCGAGTGTCCCAATCAAATTATGCCCATCCATCCTCGTCCAAGAAGTACTGTAGGCATGATGTAAAACTTCCCTTCCAAGGAGTTATTCCCAATGTGAAACATAGTAGTGAAAGCTCCTCCTATGTATGTGGTTTGGAACGAGTTCACTCCTTCCTACCTGCACTTTTGTGGGAGTTAATCATGGTTGTTGTATCTCACATTGTCTCATGAGACATTAGGTTATGGCTAGCTCTCTCATGTTTTATTTGAGACCAATTTCTATGGTCATGCAAAACCATATTCTGGCACACTTCACCTCCCAGTCTTCCTCTTCTAGGTTAATTACTTGGGCCATGCTAACGGAGGTGGAGCAATTACGAAGCCTGGCTTTGCTAGCCTTAACTTCTTTTTTAGCCTTTGCTAAAGATTTATTTACTGCTCTTCTTGGCAGAGTGAGAGAGTTTTCTAGATTCTTCCAAACCTAAGGGTTCAGATCACTATGTGGCCATTAACTTGATCAGAACCTGAAAAATATTGAGCTCTCTTTTCCATTGGTGTGGCAAAAGTCCACATGAGAGGTCTATGGCCTCAACATATCGAAGCTAATGCTCTTCATTCCCTCGTCCAAGAAGTACTACATGGGCTCCTCGTTGGTCACATCAGAATGATTATTACCGATATCCCAAGGCTACTCACAAGGTAGCAGTTCTTGAGTCCCAATCAAATTATGCCCATCCATCCTCGTCCCAGAAGAACTACAGGCGTGATAAAAAACTTCCCTTCCAAGGGGTTCTTCCCAATGTGAGACATAGTAGTGAAAGCTCCTATGCATGTGGTTTGGAAGAACGAGTTCTTTCCTTCCGCGTGGACTCTTGTGGGAGTCAATGATGGTTGTTGTATCTCACACTGTCTCATGAGACATTAGGTTACGGCTAGCTCTCCCATGTTTTATTTGAGAGCAATTTCTATGATCATGAGACATTGGGTTATGGCTAGCTCTCCCATGTCTTATTTGAGAGCAATTTCTATGATCATGACCAACCATAGTCTGGCACACTTCAACTCCTCCTAGTTTTCCTCTGCTAGGTCAATTACTCGGTCCATGTCCTCCAGTCCCAATCAAGTTATGCCCATCCATCCTAATCCAAGAAGTACTACAGGCATGATATAAAACTCCCCTCCCCAAGGGGTTATTCCCAATGTGAAACATAGTAGTGAAAGCTCCTATACATGTGGTCTGGAACGAGTTCACTCCTTCCACCTGCACTTTTGTGGGAGTCAATGATGGTTGTTGTATCTCACGCTACCTCATGAGACATTAGGTTATAGCGAGCTCTCTTATGTTTTATTTGAGACCAATTTCTATGGTCATGCTGGCACGCTTCACCTCCGAGTCTTCCTCTTATAGGTCGATTGCTTGGGCCATGTTAACGGAGATGGAGCAAGTACGAAGCTTGGCTTTCCTAACCTTAACTTCTTTTTTAGCCTTTGCTCTACTAAGGATTTATTTCTTGCTCTTCTTTGGCAGAGCGAGAGAGTTTTCTAGATTCTTCCAAACCTAAGGGTTCATCTCTCTATGCGGCCGTTAACTTGATTAGAACCTTAAGAATATTGAGCTCTCTTTTTTCCATTGGTGGCAAAGTCTACACCTGAGAGTCTATGGCCTCAACATATCAAAGCTAATGCTCTTCATTCCCTTGTCCAAGAAGTACTACATGGGCTCAGCCTCTTTGGTCACATCACAATGATTACCTATTCTTAGGCTACGTACAAGGTAGCAGTTCTCGAGTCCCAATCAAATTATGGCTATCCATCGTCGTCCAAGAACTACTGCAGGCCTGATTTAAAACTTCCCTTCTAAGGGGTTATTCCCAATGCGAAATATTGTAGTGAGAGCTCCGATGATGCATGTGGTTTGCAACGTGTTCACTACTTCCACCTGAACTTTTGTGGGAGTCGATGATGCTTGTTGTATCTCACACTGTCTCATGAGACATTAGGTTATGGCTAGCTCTCCCATGTTTTATTTGAGACCAATTTCTATGATCACGACCACGCTTCGCCTCCTAGTCTTCCTCTTCTAGCTCAATTACTCGGGCCATGTTAATGGAGATGAAGCAATTACGAAGCTTGGCTTGCCTAGCCTTAACTTCTTTTTTAGCCTTTGCTAAGAATTTATTCATTGCTCTTCTTGGCAGAGCGAGAGAGTTTTCTAGATTCTTCCAAACCTAAGGGTTCATCTCTCTATGTGGCCATTAACTTGATCAGAATATTGAGCTCTCTTTTTCATTGGTGGCAAAAGTCGACATGAGAATCTATGGCCTCAATATATCAAAGCTAATGGTCTTCGTTCCCTCGTCCAAGAAGTCCTCTTTTGTCACATCACACAATGATTACCTATCCCAAGGCTACTTTTTACAAGGTAGCAGTTCTTGAGTCCCAATCAAATTATGGCCGTCCATTCTCGTCCAAGAAGAACTACAGGGATGATATAGAACTTCCCTCTCAAGGGGTTATTCCCAATGTGAAACATATAGTACTGAAAGCTCCCATGCATGTGGTTTGGAACGAGCTCACACCTTCCACCTGCACTTTTGTGGGGGTCAATGATGGCTGTTGTATCTCACACTGTCTCATGACACATTAGGTTATGTCTAGCGCTCCCATGTTTTATTTGAGACCAATTTCTATGGTCATGCAAAACCATAGTCTGCACATTTCACCTCCCAGTCCTCCTCTTCTAGGTCAATTACTTGGGCCATGATAACGGAGATGGAACAATTACGAAGCTTGGCTTGCCTAGCCTTAACTTCTTTTTTTGCCTTTGCTACTAAGGATTTACTTATTGCTCTTCTTGGCAGAGCGATAGAGTTTTCTAGATTCTTCCAGACATAAGGGTTCATCTCGTTATGTGGCCACCATTAACCTGATCAGAACCTTAAGAATTGAGCTCTCTTTTCCATTGGTGGCAACACATGAGAGTCTACGGCCTCAACATATCAAAGCTAATGCATTGTCTTCATTACCTCGTCCAAGAAGTACTACATGGGCTCCTCTTTGGTCACATCAGCAGAATGATTTCCGATATCCCAAGGCTACTTATTACAAGGTAGCAGTTCTCGAGTGTCCCAATCAAATTATGCCCATCCATCCTCGTCCAAGAAGTACTGTAGGCATGATGTAAAACTTCCCTTCCAAGGAGTTATTCCCAATGTGAAACATAGTAGTGAAAGCTCCTCCTATGTATGTGGTTTGGAACGAGTTCACTCCTTCCTACCTGCACTTTTGTGGGAGTTAATCATGGTTGTTGTATCTCACATTGTCTCATGAGACATTAGGTTATGGCTAGCTCTCTCATGTTTTATTTGAGACCAATTTCTATGGTCATGCAAAACCATATTCTGGCACACTTCACCTCCCAGTCTTCCTCTTCTAGGTTAATTACTTGGGCCATGCTAACGGAGGTGGAGCAATTACGAAGCCTGGCTTTGCTAGCCTTAACTTCTTTTTTAGCCTTTGCTAAAGATTTATTTACTGCTCTTCTTGGCAGAGTGAGAGAGTTTTCTAGATTCTTCCAAACCTAAGGGTTCAGATCACTATGTGGCCATTAACTTGATCAGAACCTGAAAAATATTGAGCTCTCTTTTCCATTGGTGTGGCAAAAGTCCACATGAGAGGTCTATGGCCTCAACATATCGAAGCTAATGCTCTTCATTCCCTCGTCCAAGAAGTACTACATGGGCTCCTCGTTGGTCACATCAGAATGATTATTACCGATATCCCAAGGCTACTCACAAGGTAGCAGTTCTTGAGTCCCAATCAAATTATGCCCATCCATCCTCGTCCCAGAAGAACTACAGGCGTGATAAAAAACTTCCCTTCCAAGGGGTTCTTCCCAATGTGAGACATAGTAGTGAAAGCTCCTATGCATGTGGTTTGGAAGAACGAGTTCTTTCCTTCCGCGTGGACTCTTGTGGGAGTCAATGATGGTTGTTGTATCTCACACTGTCTCATGAGACATTAGGTTACGGCTAGCTCTCCCATGTTTTATTTGAGAGCAATTTCTATGATCATGAGACATTGGGTTATGGCTAGCTCTCCCATGTCTTATTTGAGAGCAATTTCTATGATCATGACCAACCATAGTCTGGCACACTTCAACTCCTCCTAGTTTTCCTCTGCTAGGTCAATTACTCGGTCCATGTCCTCCAGTCCCAATCAAGTTATGCCCATCCATCCTAATCCAAGAAGTACTACAGGCATGATATAAAACTCCCCTCCCCAAGGGGTTATTCCCAATGTGAAACATAGTAGTGAAAGCTCCTATACATGTGGTCTGGAACGAGTTCACTCCTTCCACCTGCACTTTTGTGGGAGTCAATGATGGTTGTTGTATCTCACGCTACCTCATGAGACATTAGGTTATAGCGAGCTCTCTTATGTTTTATTTGAGACCAATTTCTATGGTCATGCTGGCACGCTTCACCTCCGAGTCTTCCTCTTATAGGTCGATTGCTTGGGCCATGTTAACGGAGATGGAGCAAGTACGAAGCTTGGCTTTCCTAACCTTAACTTCTTTTTTAGCCTTTGCTCTACTAAGGATTTATTTCTTGCTCTTCTTTGGCAGAGCGAGAGAGTTTTCTAGATTCTTCCAAACCTAAGGGTTCATCTCTCTATGCGGCCGTTAACTTGATTAGAACCTTAAGAATATTGAGCTCTCTTTTTTCCATTGGTGGCAAAGTCCACACCTGAGAGTCTATGGCCTCAACATATCAAAGCTAATGCTCTTCATTCCCTTGTCCAAGAAGTACTACATGGGCTCAGCCTCTTTGGTCACATCACAATGATTACCTATTCTTAGGCTACGTACAAGGTAGCAGTTCTCGAGTCCCAATCAAATTATGGCTATCCATCGTCGTCCAAGAACTACTGCAGGCCTGATTTAAAACTTCCCTTCTAAGGGGTTATTCCCAATGCGAAATATTGTAGTGAGAGCTCCGATGATGCATGTGGTTTGCAACGTGTTCACTACTTCCACCTGAACTTTTGTGGGAGTCGATGATGCTTGTTGTATCTCACACTGTCTCATGAGACATTAGGTTATGGCTAGCTCTCCCATGTTTTATTTGAGACCAATTTCTATGATCACGACCACGCTTCGCCTCCTAGTCTTCCTCTTCTAGCTCAATTACTCGGGCCATGTTAATGGAGATGAAGCAATTACGAAGCTTGGCTTGCCTAGCCTTAACTTCTTTTTTAGCCTTTGCTAAGAATTTATTCATTGCTCTTCTTGGCAGAGCGAGAGAGTTTTCTAGATTCTTCCAAACCTAAGGGTTCATCTCTCTATGTGGCCATTAACTTGATCAGAATATTGAGCTCTCTTTTTCATTGGTGGCAAAAGTCGACATGAGAATCTATGGCCTCAATATATCAAAGCTAATGGTCTTCGTTCCCTCGTCCAAGAAGTCCTCTTTTGTCACATCACACAATGATTACCTATCCCAAGGCTACTTTTTACAAGGTAGCAGTTCTTGAGTCCCAATCAAATTATGGCCGTCCATTCTCGTCCAAGAAGAACTACAGGGATGATATAGAACTTCCCTCTCAAGGGGTTATTCCCAATGTGAAACATATAGTACTGAAAGCTCCCATGCATGTGGTTTGGAACGAGCTCACACCTTCCACCTGCACTTTTGTGGGGGTCAATGATGGCTGTTGTATCTCACACTGTCTCATGACACATTAGGTTATGTCTAGCGCTCCCATGTTTTATTTGAGACCAATTTCTATGGTCATGCAAAACCATAGTCTGCACATTTCACCTCCCAGTCCTCCTCTTCTAGGTCAATTACTTGGGCCATGATAACGGAGATGGAACAATTACGAAGCTTGGCTTGCCTAGCCTTAACTTCTTTTTTTGCCTTTGCTACTAAGGATTTACTTATTGCTCTTCTTGGCAGAGCGATAGAGTTTTCTAGATTCTTCCAGACATAAGGGTTCATCTCGTTATGTGGCCACCATTAACCTGATCAGAACCTTAAGAATTGAGCTCTCTTTTCCATTGGTGGCAACACATGAGAGTCTACGGCCTCAACATATCAAAGCTAATGCATTGTCTTCATTACCTCGTCCAAGAAGTACTACATGGGCTCCTCTTTGGTCACATCAGCAGAATGATTTCCGATATCCCAAGGCTACTTATTACAAGGTAGCAGTTCTCGAGTGTCCCAATCAAATTATGCCCATCCATCCTCGTCCAAGAAGTACTGTAGGCATGATGTAAAACTTCCCTTCCAAGGAGTTATTCCCAATGTGAAACATAGTAGTGAAAGCTCCTCCTATGTATGTGGTTTGGAACGAGTTCACTCCTTCCTACCTGCACTTTTGTGGGAGTTAATCATGGTTGTTGTATCTCACATTGTCTCATGAGACATTAGGTTATGGCTAGCTCTCTCATGTTTTATTTGAGACCAATTTCTATGGTCATGCAAAACCATATTCTGGCACACTTCACCTCCCAGTCTTCCTCTTCTAGGTTAATTACTTGGGCCATGCTAACGGAGGTGGAGCAATTACGAAGCCTGGCTTTGCTAGCCTTAACTTCTTTTTTAGCCTTTGCTAAAGATTTATTTACTGCTCTTCTTGGCAGAGTGAGAGAGTTTTCTAGATTCTTCCAAACCTAAGGGTTCAGATCACTATGTGGCCATTAACTTGATCAGAACCTGAAAAATATTGAGCTCTCTTTTCCATTGGTGTGGCAAAAGTCCACATGAGAGGTCTATGGCCTCAACATATCGAAGCTAATGCTCTTCATTCCCTCGTCCAAGAAGTACTACATGGGCTCCTCGTTGGTCACATCAGAATGATTATTACCGATATCCCAAGGCTACTCACAAGGTAGCAGTTCTTGAGTCCCAATCAAATTATGCCCATCCATCCTCGTCCCAGAAGAACTACAGGCGTGATAAAAAACTTCCCTTCCAAGGGGTTCTTCCCAATGTGAGACATAGTAGTGAAAGCTCCTATGCATGTGGTTTGGAAGAACGAGTTCTTTCCTTCCGCGTGGACTCTTGTGGGAGTCAATGATGGTTGTTGTATCTCACACTGTCTCATGAGACATTAGGTTACGGCTAGCTCTCCCATGTTTTATTTGAGAGCAATTTCTATGATCATGAGACATTGGGTTATGGCTAGCTCTCCCATGTCTTATTTGAGAGCAATTTCTATGATCATGACCAACCATAGTCTGGCACACTTCAACTCCTCCTAGTTTTCCTCTGCTAGGTCAATTACTCGGTCCATGTCCTCCAGTCCCAATCAAGTTATGCCCATCCATCCTAATCCAAGAAGTACTACAGGCATGATATAAAACTCCCCTCCCCAAGGGGTTATTCCCAATGTGAAACATAGTAGTGAAAGCTCCTATACATGTGGTCTGGAACGAGTTCACTCCTTCCACCTGCACTTTTGTGGGAGTCAATGATGGTTGTTGTATCTCACGCTACCTCATGAGACATTAGGTTATAGCGAGCTCTCTTATGTTTTATTTGAGACCAATTTCTATGGTCATGCTGGCACGCTTCACCTCCGAGTCTTCCTCTTATAGGTCGATTGCTTGGGCCATGTTAACGGAGATGGAGCAAGTACGAAGCTTGGCTTTCCTAACCTTAACTTCTTTTTTAGCCTTTGCTCTACTAAGGATTTATTTCTTGCTCTTCTTTGGCAGAGCGAGAGAGTTTTCTAGATTCTTCCAAACCTAAGGGTTCATCTCTCTATGCGGCCGTTAACTTGATTAGAACCTTAAGAATATTGAGCTCTCTTTTTTCCATTGGTGGCAAAGTCCACACCTGAGAGTCTATGGCCTCAACATATCAAAGCTAATGCTCTTCATTCCCTTGTCCAAGAAGTACTACATGGGCTCAGCCTCTTTGGTCACATCACAATGATTACCTATTCTTAGGCTACGTACAAGGTAGCAGTTCTCGAGTCCCAATCAAATTATGGCTATCCATCGTCGTCCAAGAACTACTGCAGGCCTGATTTAAAACTTCCCTTCTAAGGGGTTATTCCCAATGCGAAATATTGTAGTGAGAGCTCCGATGATGCATGTGGTTTGCAACGTGTTCACTACTTCCACCTGAACTTTTGTGGGAGTCGATGATGCTTGTTGTATCTCACACTGTCTCATGAGACATTAGGTTATGGCTAGCTCTCCCATGTTTTATTTGAGACCAATTTCTATGATCACGACCACGCTTCGCCTCCTAGTCTTCCTCTTCTAGCTCAATTACTCGGGCCATGTTAATGGAGATGAAGCAATTACGAAGCTTGGCTTGCCTAGCCTTAACTTCTTTTTTAGCCTTTGCTAAGAATTTATTCATTGCTCTTCTTGGCAGAGCGAGAGAGTTTTCTAGATTCTTCCAAACCTAAGGGTTCATCTCTCTATGTGGCCATTAACTTGATCAGAATATTGAGCTCTCTTTTTCATTGGTGGCAAAAGTCGACATGAGAATCTATGGCCTCAATATATCAAAGCTAATGGTCTTCGTTCCCTCGTCCAAGAAGTCCTCTTTTGTCACATCACACAATGATTACCTATCCCAAGGCTACTTTTTACAAGGTAGCAGTTCTTGAGTCCCAATCAAATTATGGCCGTCCATTCTCGTCCAAGAAGAACTACAGGGATGATATAGAACTTCCCTCTCAAGGGGTTATTCCCAATGTGAAACATATAGTACTGAAAGCTCCCATGCATGTGGTTTGGAACGAGCTCACACCTTCCACCTGCACTTTTGTGGGGGTCAATGATGGCTGTTGTATCTCACACTGTCTCATGACACATTAGGTTATGTCTAGCGCTCCCATGTTTTATTTGAGACCAATTTCTATGGTCATGCAAAACCATAGTCTGCACATTTCACCTCCCAGTCCTCCTCTTCTAGGTCAATTACTTGGGCCATGATAACGGAGATGGAACAATTACGAAGCTTGGCTTGCCTAGCCTTAACTTCTTTTTTTGCCTTTGCTACTAAGGATTTACTTATTGCTCTTCTTGGCAGAGCGATAGAGTTTTCTAGATTCTTCCAGACATAAGGGTTCATCTCGTTATGTGGCCACCATTAACCTGATCAGAACCTTAAGAATTGAGCTCTCTTTTCCATTGGTGGCAACACATGAGAGTCTACGGCCTCAACATATCAAAGCTAATGCATTGTCTTCATTACCTCGTCCAAGAAGTACTACATGGGCTCCTCTTTGGTCACATCAGCAGAATGATTTCCGATATCCCAAGGCTACTTATTACAAGGTAGCAGTTCTCGAGTGTCCCAATCAAATTATGCCCATCCATCCTCGTCCAAGAAGTACTGTAGGCATGATGTAAAACTTCCCTTCCAAGGAGTTATTCCCAATGTGAAACATAGTAGTGAAAGCTCCTCCTATGTATGTGGTTTGGAACGAGTTCACTCCTTCCTACCTGCACTTTTGTGGGAGTTAATCATGGTTGTTGTATCTCACATTGTCTCATGAGACATTAGGTTATGGCTAGCTCTCTCATGTTTTATTTGAGACCAATTTCTATGGTCATGCAAAACCATATTCTGGCACACTTCACCTCCCAGTCTTCCTCTTCTAGGTTAATTACTTGGGCCATGCTAACGGAGGTGGAGCAATTACGAAGCCTGGCTTTGCTAGCCTTAACTTCTTTTTTAGCCTTTGCTAAAGATTTATTTACTGCTCTTCTTGGCAGAGTGAGAGAGTTTTCTAGATTCTTCCAAACCTAAGGGTTCAGATCACTATGTGGCCATTAACTTGATCAGAACCTGAAAAATATTGAGCTCTCTTTTCCATTGGTGTGGCAAAAGTCCACATGAGAGGTCTATGGCCTCAACATATCGAAGCTAATGCTCTTCATTCCCTCGTCCAAGAAGTACTACATGGGCTCCTCGTTGGTCACATCAGAATGATTATTACCGATATCCCAAGGCTACTCACAAGGTAGCAGTTCTTGAGTCCCAATCAAATTATGCCCATCCATCCTCGTCCCAGAAGAACTACAGGCGTGATAAAAAACTTCCCTTCCAAGGGGTTCTTCCCAATGTGAGACATAGTAGTGAAAGCTCCTATGCATGTGGTTTGGAAGAACGAGTTCTTTCCTTCCGCGTGGACTCTTGTGGGAGTCAATGATGGTTGTTGTATCTCACACTGTCTCATGAGACATTAGGTTACGGCTAGCTCTCCCATGTTTTATTTGAGAGCAATTTCTATGATCATGAGACATTGGGTTATGGCTAGCTCTCCCATGTCTTATTTGAGAGCAATTTCTATGATCATGACCAACCATAGTCTGGCACACTTCAACTCCTCCTAGTTTTCCTCTGCTAGGTCAATTACTCGGTCCATGTCCTCCAGTCCCAATCAAGTTATGCCCATCCATCCTAATCCAAGAAGTACTACAGGCATGATATAAAACTCCCCTCCCCAAGGGGTTATTCCCAATGTGAAACATAGTAGTGAAAGCTCCTATACATGTGGTCTGGAACGAGTTCACTCCTTCCACCTGCACTTTTGTGGGAGTCAATGATGGTTGTTGTATCTCACGCTACCTCATGAGACATTAGGTTATAGCGAGCTCTCTTATGTTTTATTTGAGACCAATTTCTATGGTCATGCTGGCACGCTTCACCTCCGAGTCTTCCTCTTATAGGTCGATTGCTTGGGCCATGTTAACGGAGATGGAGCAAGTACGAAGCTTGGCTTTCCTAACCTTAACTTCTTTTTTAGCCTTTGCTCTACTAAGGATTTATTTCTTGCTCTTCTTTGGCAGAGCGAGAGAGTTTTCTAGATTCTTCCAAACCTAAGGGTTCATCTCTCTATGCGGCCGTTAACTTGATTAGAACCTTAAGAATATTGAGCTCTCTTTTTTCCATTGGTGGAAAAGTCCACACCTGAGAGTCTATGGCCTCAACATATCAAAGCTAATGCTCTTCATTCCCTTGTCCAAGAAGTACTACATGGGCTCAGCCTCTTTGGTCACATCACAATGATTACCTATTCTTAGGCTACGTACAAGGTAGCAGTTCTCGAGTCCCAATCAAATTATGGCTATCCATCGTCGTCCAAGAACTACTGCAGGCCTGATTTAAAACTTCCCTTCTAAGGGGTTATTCCCAATGCGAAATATTGTAGTGAGAGCTCCGATGATGCATGTGGTTTGCAACGTGTTCACTACTTCCACCTGAACTTTTGTGGGAGTCGATGATGCTTGTTGTATCTCACACTGTCTCATGAGACATTAGGTTATGGCTAGCTCTCCCATGTTTTATTTGAGACCAATTTCTATGATCACGACCACGCTTCGCCTCCTAGTCTTCCTCTTCTAGCTCAATTACTCGGGCCATGTTAATGGAGATGAAGCAATTACGAAGCTTGGCTTGCCTAGCCTTAACTTCTTTTTTAGCCTTTGCTAAGAATTTATTCATTGCTCTTCTTGGCAGAGCGAGAGAGTTTTCTAGATTCTTCCAAACCTAAGGGTTCATCTCTCTATGTGGCCATTAACTTGATCAGAATATTGAGCTCTCTTTTTCATTGGTGGCAAAAGTCGACATGAGAATCTATGGCCTCAATATATCAAAGCTAATGGTCTTCGTTCCCTCGTCCAAGAAGTCCTCTTTTGTCACATCACACAATGATTACCTATCCCAAGGCTACTTTTTACAAGGTAGCAGTTCTTGAGTCCCAATCAAATTATGGCCGTCCATTCTCGTCCAAGAAGAACTACAGGGATGATATAGAACTTCCCTCTCAAGGGGTTATTCCCAATGTGAAACATATAGTACTGAAAGCTCCCATGCATGTGGTTTGGAACGAGCTCACACCTTCCACCTGCACTTTTGTGGGGGTCAATGATGGCTGTTGTATCTCACACTGTCTCATGACACATTAGGTTATGTCTAGCGCTCCCATGTTTTATTTGAGACCAATTTCTATGGTCATGCAAAACCATAGTCTGCACATTTCACCTCCCAGTCCTCCTCTTCTAGGTCAATTACTTGGGCCATGATAACGGAGATGGAACAATTACGAAGCTTGGCTTGCCTAGCCTTAACTTCTTTTTTTGCCTTTGCTACTAAGGATTTACTTATTGCTCTTCTTGGCAGAGCGATAGAGTTTTCTAGATTCTTCCAGACATAAGGGTTCATCTCGTTATGTGGCCACCATTAACCTGATCAGAACCTTAAGAATTGAGCTCTCTTTTCCATTGGTGGCAACACATGAGAGTCTACGGCCTCAACATATCAAAGCTAATGCATTGTCTTCATTACCTCGTCCAAGAAGTACTACATGGGCTCCTCTTTGGTCACATCAGCAGAATGATTTCCGATATCCCAAGGCTACTTATTACAAGGTAGCAGTTCTCGAGTGTCCCAATCAAATTATGCCCATCCATCCTCGTCCAAGAAGTACTGTAGGCATGATGTAAAACTTCCCTTCCAAGGAGTTATTCCCAATGTGAAACATAGTAGTGAAAGCTCCTCCTATGTATGTGGTTTGGAACGAGTTCACTCCTTCCTACCTGCACTTTTGTGGGAGTTAATCATGGTTGTTGTATCTCACATTGTCTCATGAGACATTAGGTTATGGCTAGCTCTCTCATGTTTTATTTGAGACCAATTTCTATGGTCATGCAAAACCATATTCTGGCACACTTCACCTCCCAGTCTTCCTCTTCTAGGTTAATTACTTGGGCCATGCTAACGGAGGTGGAGCAATTACGAAGCCTGGCTTTGCTAGCCTTAACTTCTTTTTTAGCCTTTGCTAAAGATTTATTTACTGCTCTTCTTGGCAGAGTGAGAGAGTTTTCTAGATTCTTCCAAACCTAAGGGTTCAGATCACTATGTGGCCATTAACTTGATCAGAACCTGAAAAATATTGAGCTCTCTTTTCCATTGGTGTGGCAAAAGTCCACATGAGAGGTCTATGGCCTCAACATATCGAAGCTAATGCTCTTCATTCCCTCGTCCAAGAAGTACTACATGGGCTCCTCGTTGGTCACATCAGAATGATTATTACCGATATCCCAAGGCTACTCACAAGGTAGCAGTTCTTGAGTCCCAATCAAATTATGCCCATCCATCCTCGTCCCAGAAGAACTACAGGCGTGATAAAAAACTTCCCTTCCAAGGGGTTCTTCCCAATGTGAGACATAGTAGTGAAAGCTCCTATGCATGTGGTTTGGAAGAACGAGTTCTTTCCTTCCGCGTGGACTCTTGTGGGAGTCAATGATGGTTGTTGTATCTCACACTGTCTCATGAGACATTAGGTTACGGCTAGCTCTCCCATGTTTTATTTGAGAGCAATTTCTATGATCATGAGACATTGGGTTATGGCTAGCTCTCCCATGTCTTATTTGAGAGCAATTTCTATGATCATGACCAACCATAGTCTGGCACACTTCAACTCCTCCTAGTTTTCCTCTGCTAGGTCAATTACTCGGTCCATGTCCTCCAGTCCCAATCAAGTTATGCCCATCCATCCTAATCCAAGAAGTACTACAGGCATGATATAAAACTCCCCTCCCCAAGGGGTTATTCCCAATGTGAAACATAGTAGTGAAAGCTCCTATACATGTGGTCTGGAACGAGTTCACTCCTTCCACCTGCACTTTTGTGGGAGTCAATGATGGTTGTTGTATCTCACGCTACCTCATGAGACATTAGGTTATAGCGAGCTCTCTTATGTTTTATTTGAGACCAATTTCTATGGTCATGCTGGCACGCTTCACCTCCGAGTCTTCCTCTTATAGGTCGATTGCTTGGGCCATGTTAACGGAGATGGAGCAAGTACGAAGCTTGGCTTTCCTAACCTTAACTTCTTTTTTAGCCTTTGCTCTACTAAGGATTTATTTCTTGCTCTTCTTTGGCAGAGCGAGAGAGTTTTCTAGATTCTTCCAAACCTAAGGGTTCATCTCTCTATGCGGCCGTTAACTTGATTAGAACCTTAAGAATATTGAGCTCTCTTTTTTCCATTGGTGGAAAAGTCCACACCTGAGAGTCTATGGCCTCAACATATCAAAGCTAATGCTCTTCATTCCCTTGTCCAAGAAGTACTACATGGGCTCAGCCTCTTTGGTCACATCACAATGATTACCTATTCTTAGGCTACGTACAAGGTAGCAGTTCTCGAGTCCCAATCAAATTATGGCTATCCATCGTCGTCCAAGAACTACTGCAGGCCTGATTTAAAACTTCCCTTCTAAGGGGTTATTCCCAATGCGAAATATTGTAGTGAGAGCTCCGATGATGCATGTGGTTTGCAACGTGTTCACTACTTCCACCTGAACTTTTGTGGGAGTCGATGATGCTTGTTGTATCTCACACTGTCTCATGAGACATTAGGTTATGGCTAGCTCTCCCATGTTTTATTTGAGACCAATTTCTATGATCACGACCACGCTTCGCCTCCTAGTCTTCCTCTTCTAGCTCAATTACTCGGGCCATGTTAATGGAGATGAAGCAATTACGAAGCTTGGCTTGCCTAGCCTTAACTTCTTTTTTAGCCTTTGCTAAGAATTTATTCATTGCTCTTCTTGGCAGAGCGAGAGAGTTTTCTAGATTCTTCTAAACCTAAGGGTTCATCTCTCTATGTGGCCATTAACTTGATCAAAATATTGAGCTCTCTTTTTCATTGGTGGCAAAAGTCGACATGAGAATCTATGGCCTCAATATATCAAAGCTAATGGTCTTCGTTCCCTCGTCCAAGAAGTCCTCTTTTGTCACATCACACAATGATTACCTATCCCAAGGCTACTTTTTACAAGGTAGCAGTTCTTGAGTCCCAATCAAATTATGGCCGTCCATTCTCGTCCAAGAAGAACTACAGGGATGATATAGAACTTCCCTTCTAAGGGGTTATTCCTAATGTGAAACATATAGTACTGAAAGCTCCCATGCATGTGGTTTGGAACGAGCTCACTCCTTCCACCTGCACTTTTGTGGGGGTCAATGATGGCTGTTGTATCTCACACTGTCTCATGACACATTAGGTTATGTCTAGCGCTCCCATGTTTTATTTGAGACCAATTTCTATGGTCATGCAAAACCATAGTCTGCACATTTCACCTCCCAGTCCTCCTCTTCTAGGTCAATTACTTGGGCCATGATAACGGAGATGGAACAATTACGAAGCTTGGCTTGCCTAGCCTTAACTTCTTTTTTTGCCTTTGCTACTAAGGATTTACTTATTGCTCTTCTTGGCAGAGCGATAGAGTTTTCTAGATTCTTCCAGACATAAGGGTTCATCTCGTTATGTGGCCACCATTAACCTGATCAGAACCTTAAGAATTGAGCTCTCTTTTCCATTGGTGGCAACACATGTGAGGTCCCCCTGTTCCCACCGAGCAACGGATTCGGGTACTAGCAGCGGAAGTAGCACTTCTCGCGCGGGACAGGGGTCCCACATTCGGGGCCGCGCCCACGGATATCCGGAAAAGAGACTAATCCGTCGGTTTGTCCAAAACCGAAACCGAAAAAACTTCCTTTACCCGGAAAGCATGGGCGATTCCACCAGGATAACTCTTTACTCTAACGTAGTCAAGATCGTTACGGATCAACTGATCTGACTGCACTTTAACGGTACTTGGTCAAATCAAGGAAGAACTTGCACTTGAATCATTGGGATCAACGCTTTTTTCCCCATCAAGAGGCACAGCCGTTGATTCCTATCCATAGAACAATTTCTATCCGGGATTTACTTCATCTATCGTAATAATAGAAATTAAATCTCGATTTACGGATCCATCAGTCCAGCCTAACCCCATCCGATCCCATGGGTTAGCCAACCGCCCAACCACTGTAGTGATGGGATCCAATTTGGAATTTGGTTAGGTTTTGTCCCGGGTACCAAGGAAAAGAGTTCCAAGGCCCCCTAGCCGGAAGTTCATGCAAACATAAAATTAGGCACACCACTTACACACCCAATATGAAATTGCCTTTTTTCTTAGCATCAGCCAACTTTAAAACAATCCTTTAATGAAACCATAGTACCACTGATCACAGTCTTCCAAATTATCCGATTGATTCTCAAATTTTCCATCATTCCTTCATCAGAGTATCTATGGCATCATTGGCAACTAGAACGCTCACCACCTGACCACTCAGAGGCCGTTTCCATAGTTCCTAGCCCATAATACTCGGCAATATAATCATTTATCAAGATGGACTCTCGTTGAAGATCAGCAAGATCAACCAACAGATCCATATAAAAGAGCCATGGACTCATCCGTTGAGGACCAGCAAGGTCAGTCAACCAGATCCATGCCCGGTTTCACAAAACAACTCTTACTCCTTGTTCCAATATCTTCCTCGACGCACGCGTGGGTATCCTAGGCGACCCAGAGCCCGAGCACCGTATGGTCAGCACCCTCTAGGATCCTTCGCAGGTGACCTAGCGCTTCACTCATAGGCCGCTTCCTTGGTCCCTCATCCACCGTACCGGAAGCTCACCATTTTAATCGAACCGAGGCTGGTCAAGACCTCGGTCGACCTTGCTATGCGAGACGTCCTCCATTGACTCTCCGTCAGCAGTTGCAACTTTATCAGTTAGGTCTCCACGACCTTAATCACAAGACGGTCAAAATGCTTCCCCAGCATTCTTGACATAAAACAGCCATTTACAAACAGCATTTACAAACAGTTTACAAATACAGTTTCTATATTAACTCTCATTTTTCCACATTGTTCCTCATTAATCCACATTACTTATTCCACATTCCATGTATATGTGTACTCATCCAATCACCTCCTTTTTCCATCTCTTCACTTCAGATTCCTTCACATCACATATCATATATTCACATCCATATCCACATCCATACATCCACATCCACATCCACATTCACATCCATACATCCACATCTACATGCTTATCTCCATTTTCACATCCTCATTTATACATCCACATCCCATATCCACATTCATACATACACATCCATATCCACATCCACATTCACATCCATGCATCCACATCTGCATGCTTACCTCCATTTTCACATCCTCATTTATACATCCACATCCCATATCCACATTCATACATACACATCCATACATCCACATCCACATCCACATACATACATACATCCACATCCACATTCCACATTCACATCTATACATCCACATTCCACATTCACATCTATACATCCACATCCACATACATACATACATCCACATCCACATTCCACATTCACATCTATACATCCACATTCCACATTCACATCTATACATCCACATCTACATTCACATTCACATACATCCACATCTACATTCCCATACATCCACATCTATACATCCACATTCCACATTCACATCTATACATCCACATCTACATTCACATTCACATACATCCACATCCCCATTCCCATTCACATCTATACATCCACATCTACATCCACATACATACATACATCTACATCCACATTCCACATTCACATCTATACATCCACATCTACATCCACATTCATATACATCCACATCCACATTCCCATTCACATCTATACATCCACATCCATTCACATCTATACATCCACATCTATATCCACATTCACATCTATGCATATATATCTTCATGCATATATCCATTTTCACGTTCATACATCCACATCTACATGCTTACCTCCATTTTCACATCCTCATTTATACATCCACATCCCATATCCACATTCATACATACACATCCATACATCCACATCTACATCCACATACATACATACATCCACATCCACATTCACATTCACATACATCCACATCCACATTCCCATACATCCACATCTATACATCCACATCCATTCACATCTATACATCCACATCTACATCCACATTCACATCTATGCATATATATCTTCATGCATATATCCATTTTCACGTTCATACATCCACACTCCCATCTCCACATCCACACATCCACATACATACATCCATTTCCACATTCCTATTTATATAACCCCATATACCTTCACATCTAATCTTTTACATCACATCCATTCTCACCCTATCACAACCCATATACATCTTATCCTATCACATACACTTCTTACCTCATCCCCCCATACACATCTTAATTCATCTTATCACCTCCTAACTTATTTCATAAGCATCTTATCACCTCTTATCACATCTCTTATCACCTCCTAACTTATTTCATAAGCATCTTATCACACCTCTTAGCACATCCTATCACATCTCTTATCTATTTATAGAATACAAGAGAATTCTTACATTTGATATAAGATTTCTTTACACATTTATTTATGAATAAATTCTATTTAAGGAGATTAATACTTTCAAAGTAAAAATCAATCTTTTATGCATCTTCCTATGCATAAATTCATTTTTAATGAAAATGACACTTTTGAATTAAATTTTGATCTTTTATGCATTTTTCTATACATAAATTCAATTTAGATGAGAATGACACTTTTGAATTAAAAAATCAATCTTTTATGCATCTTCTTATGCATAAATTCAATTTGGTAGGAATTACACTTTTAGAATAAAAAAATTTCTCTTATGCATCTAAGTTAAGCATAAAATCCATTTATGAGAAAAATCACACTTTTAGTATAAAAAGAATATCTTTTATGCATACCTATATGCATGAAATTCAATTATGATAAAAGTCACACTTTTATAATAAAATAATCAACTTTTATGCATATCTCTATGCATGAAATCCAATATGATAAAAGTAACACTTTTGATATAAAAATTTTTCCATTATGCATACTTCTATGCATGAAATAAAAATGGTAAAAATAACACTTTTGATATAAAAATTTATCCATTATGCCTAATATTAAAATTCAAATTCTCCATGATTGTAATGAAATTCTTTCAATTAATCTAGGATGATAATTCCTAGAATATGATAGGAAGTCCTCTTTTTATGCTTTGAATGAGATTATTTTATGCATAATTTTTATAAAAATTTTGCCATAGCTCCGCTGCTATGACTGATAAATCTCAATTTTTCTAAGGAATAATGCTTATCATTAAGAAAATAATTAAAATGATCTCTAATTGGATTATTAATCCATAATGGATTGAATCATCAATATTCATAAACTAAAAGCATAGAAAAAAGCCATTAATTTGGCCTCAAGCATAGCTTAATCTTGGGTTAAGAAAAAGCTTTATGAAAAGCTTGATTTGGATTGAGAACGGGTCATGAGTATGACCATTTCTTGAGTGAGAGAGAGAATTTACATAAGAATCATTAGAATTTAAACATAAATGAAAATTAACTTCAATAGCATTTATTAAATTATGTAACTCTTCACTACTATTCAAACTTCAATAGCATTTAAAAAAAATCATACCAATTAAACTTCTCAAGCTTGAGAGGGGTTGAGAAGAGAGAAACATTGAGAAATTATAGAAAGATCAATATTCACTAATTACCTTACAACTTGCTTGATTCTTTGTTCACGGTAGAGGCCCCCAACCAATCAATTGGTTAAGTATGTTGATGGAGCCACTAATGGGGATTGAAGAAAGAGGGAAGCTCCAAAAACTAGTGAATTATTAAATGAATTCACAGTTCCTGGCTTAGGTGGAGTAGAGTAACGATGCATAAACACTATATATTTTTCAACAAGGGGGAGGCTTCTATTTATAGGAAAAATTGAGCTCCTAACCAAACAAACTGATTCTAGAATTTTCTAAATCAGTTTGGTCAATATTTGACCATTTTTAGATCAGTTAAGCTAACTTTTTGGAACTAGACTTGAATGAGGAGAGAGGAGAGATGAAATATCTCAATTTTTATGAGTTTAAAACTCATTCAAGCATGTGAAATATGCACCTCCTTTAAAGAACTCCCCTTCCTTACATATGTGTCATAATGGAATCATTTTAATATTGCTCATAGTTTTTTTTTACTAATAAACCTTGTACATTTTCAACTCTTCATCTTATGTGAAATATGCACCTCCTTTAAAGAATTCCCCTTCCTTACATATGTCATATTTTTAATATTGCTCATAGTTTTTTACTAATAATCCTTGTACATTTTCAACTCTTCATCTTATGTGAAATATGCACCTCCTTTAAAGAATTCCCCTTCCTTACATATGTCATATTTTTAATATTGCTCATAGTTTTTTACTAATAATCCTTGTACATTTTCAACTCTTCATCTTATGTGAAATATGCACCTCCTTTAAAGAATTCCCCTTCCTTACATATGTCATATTTTTAATATTGCTCATAGTTTTTTACTAATAAACCTTGTACATTTTCAACTCTTCACCTCATGTGAGCATTTACTCATTTTTGGGTATTTTCTTTTTACAAGTTGGATTTATCTCCTCCCTACACATGGATTGATGCTATTGGTCCATAGGAACCTTAATTGGACCATAGTCTAAAGATTTCTGAAAATCTAGACCCTTAGGCTAAGGTTCTTTATAGCTATTTTCAATTAATTCCAATTGCACATTGGAAAATTCTTTTTGAATTTCTGTTTCAGGGGAACTCATCTGAATTAGAAGAGATATTTTTCTATCCAAAAATATTCAAAATCTGAATATTCTCTCTCTAGAATATTTTTCTCTCTCTAGGCTAAAACAGATAGAAACAAGGTCTTTATATTTCTGAAGAGGGATTGATTATAGAAGAAGATACTAGACATCAAAAAGGGTTTTGGGGGAGGAATCTTACAACACATGAGAGTCTACGGCCTCAACATATCAAAGCTAATGCATTGTCTTCATTCCCTCGTCCAAGAAGTACTACATGGGCTCCTCTTTTGTCACATCAGCAGAATGATTTCCGATATCCCAAGGCTACTTATTACAAGGTAGCAGTTCTCGAGTGTCCCAATCAAATTATGCCCATCCATCCTCGTCCAAGAAGTACTGTAGGCATGATGTAAAACTTCCCTTCCAAGGAGTTATTCCCAATGTGAAACATAGTAGTGAAAGCTCCTCCTATGTATGTGGTTTGGAACGAGTTCACTCCTTCCTACCTGCACTTTTGTGGGAGTTAATCATGGTTGTTGTATCTCACATTGTCTCATGAGACATTAGGTTATGGCTAGCTCTCTCATGTTTTATTTGAGACCAATTTCTATGGTCATGCAAAACCATATTCTGGCACACTTCACCTCCCAGTCTTCCTCTTCTAGGTTAATTACTTGGGCCATGCTAACGGAGGTGGAGCAATTACGAAGCCTGGCTTTGCTAGCCTTAACTTCTTTTTTAGCCTTTGCTAAAGATTTATTTACTGCTCTTCTTGGCAGAGTGAGAGAGTTTTCTAGATTCTTCCAAACCTAAGGGTTCAGATCACTATGTGGCCATTAACTTGATCAGAACCTGAAAAATATTGAGCTCTCTTTTCCATTGGTGTGGAAAAAGTCCACATGAGAGGTCTATGGCCTCAACATATCGAAGCTAATGCTCTTCATTCCCTCGTCCAAGAAATACTACATGGGCTCCTCGTTGGTCACATCAGAATGATTATTACCGATATCCCAAGGCTACTCACAAGGTAGTAGTTCTTGAGTCCCAATCAAATTATGCCCATCCATCCTTGTCCCAGAAGAACTACAGGCGTGATAAAAAACTTCCCTTCCAAGGGGTTCTTCCCAATGTGAGACATAGTAGTGAAAGCTCCTATGCATGTGGTTTGGAAGAACGAGTTCTTTCCTTCCGCGTGGACTCTTGTGGGAGTCAATGATGGTTGTTGTATCTCACACTGTCTCATGAGACATTAGGTTACGGCTAGCTCTCCCATGTTTTATTTGAGAGCAATTTCTATGATCATGAGACATTGGGTTATGGCTAGCTCTCCCATGTCTTATTTGAGAGCAATTTCTATGATCATGACCAACCATAGTCTGGCACACTTCAACTCCTCCTAGTTTTCCTCTGCTAGGTCAATTACTCGGTCCATGTCCTCCAGTCCCAATCAAGTTATGCCCATCCATCCTAAGCCAAGAAGTACTACAGGCATGATATAAAACTCCCCTCCCCAAGGGGTTATTCCCAATGTGAAACATAGTAGTGAAAGCTCCTATACATGTGGTCTGGAACGAGTTCACTCCTTCCACCTGCACTTTTGTGGGAGTCAATGATGGTTGTTGTATCTCACGCTACCTCATGAGACATTAGGTTATAGCGAGCTCTCTTATGTTTTATTTGAGACCAATTTCTATGGTCATGCTGGCACGCTTCACCTCCGAGTCTTCCTCTTATAGGTCGATTGCTTGGGCCATGTTAACGGAGATGGAGCAAGTACGAAGCTTGGCTTTCCTAACCTTAACTTCTTTTTTAGCCTTTGCTCTACTAAGGATTTATTTCTTGCTCTTCTTTGGCAGAGCGAGAGAGTTTTCTAGATTCTTCCAAACCTAAGGGTTCATCTCTCTATGCGGCCGTTAACTTGATTAGAACCTTAAGAATATTGAGCTCTCTTTTTTCCATTGGTGGCAAAGTCCACACCTGAGAGTCTATGGCCTCAACATATCAAAGCTAATGCTCTTCATTCCCTTGTCCAAGAAGTACTACATGGGCTCAGCCTCTTTGGTCACATCACAATGATTACCTATTCTTAGGCTACGTACAAGGTAGCAGTTCTCGAGTCCCAATCAAATTATGGCTATCCATCGTCGTCCAAGAACTACTGCATGAAAAGATGCAGGGGGGAAGAGAGCTTGAGCTCTTGCAAGCACACACACACACTCACAAACCCTAATAGAGAACACACAACGTGAGAGGCTGAAAATCTTCTTCTTCTCTACTCAACACTCAACACTCCATATACAAGAATAAGAGTACACACTAATATGAAAGGTACTCAACCAATACATACACGGGTTCTCTATAGTGTGAACCCGACTAAATGAGCTGGCGCTATAACTATGCCAGTCTCTAGAATGGCTGTCACACAGCCTGTCATCCCACTGGCCGCATATCACCCAAGATCTCACCAACCATGCCAGTGGTGTAAGTGCGGGGCCTATCCCCCAGGCGGGTCATCAGTGTCCACCGCCTCACTAGAGCTCGATATCTCAACACTCCCCCTCGAGCTCAACTCCATCTCATGTACACCAAGTGAAGCCCTGAATCTGCGGAGCTTCTCTGTACCCAATGCTTTGGTGAAGATGTCAGCTACCTGATCCTCTGTGCTGACATAAACAAGGTCAAGGTCTCCTGCCAAGACCTTCTCTCTGACGAAGTGGTAGTGGACCTCTATGTGCTTCGTACGAGCATGAAAGACTGGGTTCCTGGCCAACTGTATACTGCTAATGTTGTCACAGAAAATGACAACTTGTCTATCCACTGATAGACCCAAATCTGCAAGTAGCTTTCTCAACCAAGCTACCTCACATGCTGCCATAGCAGCTCCTCTGTACTCGGCCTCTGTACTACTCGATAGAGCAACCGTAGGCTGCTTCTTGCTGCTCCAAGTCACAGCAGCACTCCCCAAAGAAAACATGAATCCACTGGTAGATCTTCTGTCTGAGATACTACCAGCCCAATCAGCATCTGTGTACACATGTACACATATCTCTGTCCCAGTCTCATAGAATAGTCCACAATGCAAAGTAGACCTCACATACCTCAGTATGCGTCTCAATGCATCCAAATGCGGTTTCCGTGGAACCTGCATAAACTGACTCACCAACCCAACAGCATAGCTCAAATCTGGTCTGGTGATCGTCATGTAGATCAAACTTCCTACTATGCGTCTGTACATAGTAGGATCCTCAACCTGCAAACATGCTCGGGGTGACCCACATCCTCATATCCAGGTGGCTGCAACATATACACCTCTTCTTGCAAATCCCCATGCAAGAATGCATTCTTTACATCCATCTGATGTAAAGACCATTGCTTTGACGCAGCCACTGCTATCACAACTCTCACCGTTGCCATCTTGGCAACTGGGCTGAAAGTTTCCTCATAATCAATCCCATATGTCTGCGCATATCCTTTGGCTACCAATCTAGCCTTGTACCTGTTTATGCTTCCATCACTGTTATGTTTAACTTTGTACACCCACTTGCATCCAATGGCTTTCTTGCCTTCTGGCAATTGCACTAAATCCCAAGTTTCATTTCCATATAGTGCATCCATCTCCTCATCCATAGCTTTCTCCCAATGCACATTTCCAACAGCCTCATCAATGCATGTGGGCTCAACAACCTGCACAACCTTTGCCATATATGCATAGTGATGTGCCACATAACCATCATATGTAAATCTCTGCACAGGGTTCTTCACTCTCCCTGATCTTCGCAGCTTTTCATTCATGGCTTCCATAGCCTTCTTTACACCAGGTGTTCTCATAGCTGGGATCCCAAGCTCCTCATCAAGACTCATATCTGAGCCACTAGACTCTCCATCAACATGAGAATGCCCTGCAGAAATGTCAGGCATACCAAGGGGCTCAACCACTTTCTCTTTTCCTTTACGTGATGTACTAATCACATTTGCAGGACTGGTATTATGACGCAACCTGCCACTCCATGGTCTATCAACAGACCCACTAGATGAGGACTCTCCTGGTCCACTCAAAGACTGTGATTGCTGACCTGCATTCTGTGCAACCACATTTCCACTCAAATCAGTCCCAACAGCTTCTTTTTCAGCAGCATACCAGCTGCTCATCTCATCAAACACAACATCCCTGCTTACCCTCAACTCACGTGTAGCAGGGTTATAACACCTGTATCCCTTTTGCTCAAGGGAATATCCAATAAACACACATTTTTCAGCTTTCGGATCCAGCTTAGTTCTCAGCTCATCTGGCACATGCACATATGCAATGCATCCAAAAACTTTCAGATGAGACAAATCTAGTTTTCTGCCAGTAAACCTCTCTTCTGGAGTTACATCATGTATGGCTGCAGTTGGAGTCCTGTTCATGATGTATACTGCTGTAGAAACAGCCTCAGCCCAATAGCAATGCGGCATATTCTTCTCTTCCATCAATGCTCGCGCAATCTCAGCAATGTGCCTATTTTTCCGCTCAGCAACTCCATTTTGCTGCGGAGTATATCTGCATGTGAACTGTCTCCGAATACCATTCTTCTTCAAGAATTCAGAGAACTCATTGGAGAAGTACTCTCCCCCTCCATCTGACCTTAGGCACTTTACATATTTCCCTGTTTGCTTTTCAACCAAAACTCTGAAATTCTGAAAGTGAGTGAAAACCTCACTCTTCTCCTTCATGAAATATACCCACACTTTCCTTGTGTGGTCATCAATGAAAGTGACATAGTACCTGCAGCCTCCCATAGACACGGTCTTCGTAGGACCCCATACATCTGAATGCACAACATCTAGTGCATTTCTGCTCACATATCTGTTACGTGGAAACACATGCTTTGTTTGTTTCCCAAATTGGCATGCTTCACATATTTTCTGCATACCTTCCACTTTAAATTTTGGCAGCCCTGTCACAATTCCTTTTGTCTGCATAGACTTCAATCTCTGCACATTCACATGACCAATCCTTTTATGCCATATGTCTGTGTCTGCAACAACTCCTGAACCATTTGCAAACATTGCAGCACTCATTTCAGGCATGTCTACATCCAACGTAAACATTCTTCCCACTCTGTTGCCTTTTGCAACCAACCTGCACTTGTCTTTGAAATCTTCAACATAACACCCATCAGGGTTAAACCGAACCTGCAAACCCTGCTCAATCATCTGGCCAACTGAAACCAGATTCTTTGTTATGTTTGGTACATGAAGTACATTTGCAAGGTACTTCACTTTGCCATCCTGCATAGACAATGGCACATCTCCAACGTGGGCAATTGGATGAGCCGTGTCATCCCCTGTTTCCACAAAACCTGGTCTTTCCGGGTTTTTCATCTCCTTGAACCACTCCCCATGACTCGTCATGTGGTTCGAAGCGCCTGAATCCACATACCATACATTATCTTTTTGTGCTGCATCCACATTTTCAGACATGGCATTCAGGACATGCTGCATAACAAACAACCTTTCATTATCCTCATTATTTCTGCTTGAGGATGCATAGTTGTTTTGCTGCACTTTCCCATTTTGCATGTCAGCCTGCTTCTTATAACATTCTGACTGCACATGTCCAGGCTTACCACAATAATAGCATTCACGTGTATCATTATATTGCCTTTGCCAATTTCCACGGCCTCTTTGACTCCCCCTGCCTCTGAACTTGCCTCTTCCACCTGCGTGTTGTTGTTGTTGTTGATTCTGGGACTGTTGTTGTTGTTGTTGCTGCTGGCCATAATTCTGATTACCTGTTCGGCCACCTCCTTGACCGCGTCCACGGCCTCCTCTACCTCGTCCTCTTCCTGAACTCGTGTAGAAGGCCTGTTGCTCTGAACTGTTTTTGCTTTGTGAAGACTGTTGGTCTTCACCCAAGCTCTTCTCTTCGATAATCAGCATAGACACCAAATCTGTAAAGTTGGGAATGTTTTCCCGAGTCTGAATAGACGTCTTGAACGCCTTGTATTGTGGCCCGAGACCACGTAGACAGACTTCCACCTTGTCATCATCATCTACTGACACACCAATAGATGCAAGGGATTCCACAATACCCTTTATCTTCAACGCATAGTCATTCACAGACATGCTCTTTTTCTCCACAGTATGAAGTTCATTCTTCAACTGTATCTTACGTGCCTTGGTATTTGTTTCATACAGCTTTACCAAGGTGTCCCACGCCTCCTTGGGGGACTTGGCATCCTGAATGTGCCCAATCATGGTGTCCTGTATACTAATGGAAAGCCAATACATAACCTTCCTGGCTCCTTGGTTCCAGTCTTTAAACTCTTTCACATGTGCAGCAGTCGGATTTATATCCGGTATCTCCGGTGCCTCTTCATGCTCGCCTTCTATGTAGTCCCAATAGCCTTTTCCCATCAGGAAATTCGTCAACCTGAACCTCCAAGCATGGAAGTTATTCTTATCCAGCTTCTCAGCCACAATCTGTGTTATGCCATCATTAGACATCTTGCCAAACACACAATTTTACCAGAAACTGCACTCTGGTTTTTTTTGCACAACCTGCAGTATTTTCTGCACAGCGGTACTGTAGTACTCAAATGTCACAACCAGTGACTTCAATGTGCATACATACACCCAATGGCAACTGTAGACCTCTTTGCAGCACCCACAGTGTCTGCACAGTCAATCTGTCTTCTTGCAGTTCTTAAAACAGAGTTCTGCAGAGAATCGATGACTTACCCGCAGTGCTCGAAATTGCCTGCTTTCTGAAAAACGGAGGTCCGAACGCACCCGAAACGCGTTTTCGGCCCGAAAAGGACTGTATAGTTGCCCTATAGCTTCACTCCCGCGAAGAAAGCTCCTCAATCGGAGATCGTTTGCCGGTGCCTCCCGTAGAGCTCCCGACAAGGGTGTAGTCACCAACACAATAGGGAAGAGTAGTTGAAGCTCTTACCCTCGTACCGCTTCCTGTGGTTCTCTTGCTTGCAGCTCAGCCCTTAGCACGAACCAGCTCTGATACCATGAAAAGATGCAGGGGGGAAGAGAGATTGAGCTCTTGCAAGCACACACACACACTCACAAACCCTAATAGAGAACACACAAGGTGAGAGGCTGAAAATCTTCTTCTTCTCTACTCAACACTCAACACTCCATATACAAGAATAAGAGTACACACTAATATGAAAGGTACTCAACCAATACATACACGGGTTCTCTATAGTGTGAACCCGACTAAATGAGCTGGCGCTATAACTATGCCAGTCTCTAGAATGGCTGTCACACAGCCTGTCATCCCACTGGCCGCATATCACCCAAGATCTCACCAACCATGCCAGTGGTGTAAGTGCGGGGCCTATCCCCCAGGCGGGTCATCAGTGTCCACCGCCTCACTAGAGCTCGATATCTCAACACTGCAGGCCTGATTTAAAACTTCCCTTCTAAGGGGTTATTCCCAATGCGAAATATTGTAGTGAGAGCTCCGATGATGCATGTGGTTTGCAACGTGTTCACTACTTCCACCTGAACTTTTGTGGGAGTCGATGATGCTTGTTGTATCTCACACTGTCTCATGAGACATTAGGTTATGGCTAGCTCTCCCATGTTTTATTTGAGACCAATTTCTATGATCACGACCACGCTTCGCCTCCTAGTCTTCCTCTTCTAGGTCAATTACTCGGGCCATGTTAATGGAGATGAAGCAATTACGAAGCTTGGCTTGCCTAGCCTTAACTTCTTTTTTAGCCTTTGCTAAGAATTTATTCATTGCTCTTCTTGGCAGAGCGAGAGAGTTTTCTAGATTCTTCCAAACCTAAGGGTTCATCTCTCTATGTGGCCATTAACTTGATCAGAATATTGAGCTCTCTTTTTCATTGGTGGCAAAAGTCGACATGAGAATCTATGGCCTCAATATATCAAAGCTAATGGTCTTCGTTCCCTCGTCCAAGAAGTCCTCTTTTGTCACATCACACAATGATTACCTATCCCAAGGCTACTTTTTACAAGGTAGCAGTTCTTGAGTCCCAATCAAATTATGGCCGTCCATTCTTGTCCAAGAAGAACTACAGGGATGATATAGAACTTCCCTTCTAAGGGGTTATTCCCAATGTGAAACATATAGTACTGAAAGCTCCCATGCATGTGGTTTGGAACGAGCTCACTCCTTCCACCTGCACTTTTGTGGGGGTCAATGATGGCTGTTGTATCTCACACTGTCTCATGACACATTAGGTTATGTCTAGCGCTCCCATGTTTTATTTGAGACCAATTTCTATGGTCATGCAAAACCATAGTCTGCACATTTCACCTCCCAGTCCTCCTCTTCTAGGTCAATTACTTGGGCCATGATAACGGAGATGGAACAATTACGAAGCTTGGCTTGCCTAGCCTTAACTTCTTTTTTTTCCTTTGCTACTAAGGATTTACTTATTGCTCTTCTTGGCAGAGCGATAGAGTTTTCTAGATTCTTCCAGACATAAGGGTTCATCTCGTTATGTGGCCACCATTAACCTGATCAGAACCTTAAGAATTGAGCTCTGTTTTCCATTGGTGGCAACACATGAGAGTCTACGGCCTCAACATATCAAAGCTAATGCATTGTCTTCATTCCCTCGTCCAAGAAGTACTACATGGGCTCCTCTTTGGTCACATCAGCAGAATGATTTCCGATATCCCAAGGCTACTTATTACAAGGTAGCAGTTCTCGAGTGTCCCAATCAAATTATGCCCATCCATCCTCGTCCAAGAAGTACTGTAGGCATGATGTAAAACTTCCCTTCCAAGGAGTTATTCCCAATGTGAAACATAGTAGTGAAAGCTCCTCCTATGTATGTGGTTTGGAACGAGTTCACTCCTTCCTACCTGCACTTTTGTGGGAGTTAATCATGGTTGTTGTATCTCACATTGTCTCATGAGACATTAGGTTATGGCTAGCTCTCTCATGTTTTATTTGAGACCAATTTCTATGGTCATGCAAAACCATATTCTGGCACACTTCACCTCCCAGTCTTCCTCTTCTAGGTTAATTACTTGGGCCATGCTAACGGAGGTGGAGCAATTACGAAGCCTGGCTTTGCTAGCCTTAACTTCTTTTTTAGCCTTTGCTAAAGATTTATTTACTGCTCTTCTTGGCAGAGTGAGAGAGTTTTCTAGATTCTTCCAAACCTAAGGGTTCAGATCACTATGTGGCCATTAACTTGATCAGAACCTGAAAAATATTGAGCTCTCTTTTCCATTGGTGTGGCAAAAGTCCACATGAGAGGTCTATGGCCTCAACATATCGAAGCTAATGCTCTTCATTCCCTCGTCCAAGAAGTACTACATGGGCTCCTCGTTCGTCACATCAGAATGATTATTACCGATATCCCAATGCGAAATATTATAGTGAGAGCTCCGATGATGCATGTGGTTTGCAACGTGTTCACTACTTCCACCTGAACTTTTGTGGGAGTCGATGATGCTTGTTGTATCTCACACTGTCTCATGAGACATTAGGTTATGGCTAGCTCTCCCATGTTTTATTTGAGACCAATTTCTATGATCACGACCACGCTTTGCCTCCTAGTCTTCCTCTTCTAGGTCAATTACTCGGGCCATGTTAATGGAGATGAAGCAATTACGAAGCTTGGCTTGCCTAGCCTTAACTTCTTTTTTAGCCTTTGCTAAGAATTTATTCATTGCTCTTCTTGGCAGAGCCAGAGAGTTTTCTAGATTCTTCCAAACCTAAGGGTTCATCTCTCTATGTGGCCATTAACTTGATCAGAATATTGAGCTCTCTTTTTCATTGGTGGCAAAAGTCGACATGAGAATCTATGGCCTCAATATATCAAAGCTAATGGTCTTCATTCCCTCGTCCAAGAAGTCCTCTTTTGTCACATCGCACAATGATTACCTATCCCAAGGCTACTTTTTACAAGGTAGCAGTTCTTGAGTCCCAATCAAATTATGGCCGTGCATTCTCGTCCAAGAAGAACTACAGGGATGATATAGAACTTCCCTCTCAAGGGGTTATTCCCAATGTGAAACATAAAGTACTGAAAGCTCCCATGCATGTGGTTTGGAACGAGCTCACACCTTCCACCTGCACTTTTGTGGGGGTCAATGATGGCTGTTGTATCTCACACTGTCTCATGACACATTAGGTTATGTCTAGCGCTCCCATGTTTTATTTGAGACCAATTTCTATGGTCATGCAAAACCATAGTCTGCACATTTCACCTCCCAGTCCTCCTCTTCTAGGTCAATTACTTGGGCCATGATAACGGAGATGGAACAATTACGAAGCTTGGCTTGCCTAGCCTTAACTTCTTTTTTTGCCTTTGCTACTAAGGATTTACTTATTGCTCTTCTTGGCAGAGCGATAGAGTTTTCTAGATTCTTCCAGACATAATGGTTCATCTCGTTATGTGGCCACCATTAACCTGATCAGAACCTTAAGAATTGAGCTCTCTTTTCCATTGGTGGCAACACATGAGAGTCTACGGCCTCAACATATCAAAGCTAATGCATTGTCTTCATTCCCTCGTCCAAGAAGTACTACATGGGCTCCTCTTTGGTCACATCAGCAGAATGATTTCCGATATCCCAAGGCTACTTATTACAAGGTAGCAGTTCTCGAGTGTCCCAATCAAATTATGCCCATCCATCCTCGTCCAAGAAGTACTGTAGGCATGATGTAAAACTTCCCTTCCAAGGAGTTATTCCCAATGTGAAACATAGTAGTGAAAGCTCCTCCTATGTATGTGGTTTGGAACGAGTTCACTCCTTCCTACCTACACTTTTGTGGGAGTTAATCATGGTTGTTGTATCTCACATTGTCTCATGAGACATTAGGTTATGGCTAGCTCTCTCATGTTTTATTTGAGACCAATTTCTATGGTCATGCAAAACCATATTCTGGCACACTTCACCTCCCAGTCTTCCTCTTCTAGGTTAATTACTTGGGCCATGCTAACGGAGGTGGAGCAATTACGAAGCCTGGCTTTGCTAGCCTTAACTTCTTTTTTAGCCTTTGCTAAAGATTTATTTACTGCTCTTCTTGGCAGAGTGAGAGAGTTTTCTAGATTCTTCCAAACCTAAGGGTTCAGATCACTATGTGGCCATTAACTTGATCAGAACCTGAAAAATATTGAGCTCTCTTTTCCATTGGTGTGGCAAAAGTCCACATGAGAGGTCTATGGCCTCAACATATCGAAGCTAATGCTCTTCATTCCCTCGTCCAAGAAGTACTACATGGGCTCCTCGTTGGTCACATCAGAATGATTATTACCGATATCCCAAGGCTACTCACAAGGTAGCAGTTCTTGAGTCCCAAGCAAATTATGCCCATCCATCCTCGTCCCAGAAGAACTACAGGCGTGATAAAAAACTTCCCTTCCAAGGGGTTCTTCCCAATGTGAGACATAGTAGTGAAAGCTCCTATGCATGTGGTTTGGAAGAACGAGTTCTTTCCTTCCGCGTGGACTCTTGTGGGAGTCAATGATGGTTGTTGTATCTCACACTGTCTCATGAGACATTAGGTTACGGCTAGCTCTCCCATGTTTTATTTGAGAGCAATTTCTATGATCATGAGACATTGGGTTATGGCTAGCTCTCCCATGTCTTATTTGAGAGCAATTTCTATCATCATGACCAACCATAGTCTGGCACACTTCAACTCCTCCTAGTTTTCCTCTGCTAGGTCAATTACTCGGTCCATGTCCTCCAGTCCCAATCAAGTTATGCCCATCCATCCTAATCCAAGAAGTACTACAGGCATGATATAAAACTCCCCTCCCCAAGGGGTTATTCCCAATGTGAAACATAGTAGTGAAAGCTCCTATACATGTGGTCTGGAACGAGTTCACTCCTTCCACCTGCACTTTTGTGGGAGTCAATGATGGTTGTTGTATCTCACGCTACCTCATGAGACATTAGGTTATAGCGAGCTCTCTTATGTTTTATTTGAGACCAATTTCTATGGTCATGCTGGCACGCTTCACCTCCGAGTCTTCCTCTTCTAGGTCGATTGCTTGGGCCATGTTAACGGAGATGGAGCAAGTACGAAGCTTGGCTTTCCTAACCTTAACTTCTTTTTTAGCCTTTGCTCTACTAAGGATTTATTTCTTGCTCTTCTTTGGCAGAGCGAGAGAGTTTTCTAGATTCTTCCAAACCTAAGGGTTCATCTCTCTATGCGGCCGTTAACTTGATTAGAACCTTAAGAATATTGAGCTCTCTTTTTTCCATTGGTGGCAAAGTCCACACCTGAGAGTCTATGGCCTCAACATATCAAAGCTAATGCTCTTCATTCCCTTGTCCAAGAAGTACTACATGGGCTCAGCCTCTTTGGTCACATCACAATGATTACCTATTCTTAGGCTACGTACAAGGTAGCAGTTCTCGAGTCCCAATCAAATTATGGCTATCCATCGTCGTCCAAGAACTACTGCAGGCCTGATTTAAAACTTCCCTTCTAAGGGGTTATTCCCAATGTGAAATATTGTAGTGAGAGCTCCGATGATGCATGTGGTTCGCAACGTGTTCACTACTTCCACCTGAACGTTTGTGGGAGTCGATGATGCTTGTTGTATCTCACACTGTCTCATGAGACATTAGGTTATGGCTAGCTCTCCCATGTTTTTTTTGAGACCAATTTCTATGATCACGACCACACTTCGCCTCCTAGTCTTCCTCTTCTAGCTCAATTACTCGGGCCATGTTAATGGAGATGAAGCAATTACGAAGCTTGGCTTGCCTAGCCTTAACTTCTTTTTTAGCCTTTGCTAAGAATTTATTCATTGCTCTTCTTGGCAAAGCGAGAGAGTTTTCTAGATTCTTCCAAACCTAAGGGTTCATCTCTCTTGGCCATTAACTTGATCAGAATATTGAGCTCTCTTTTTCATTGGTGGCAAAAGTCGACATGAGAATCTATGGCCTCAATATATCAAAGCTAATGGTCTTCATTCCCTCGTCCAAGAAGTCCTCTTTTGTCACATCACACAATGATTACCTATCCCAAGGCTACTTTTTACAAGGTAGCAGTTCTTGAGTCCCAATCAAATTATGGCCGTCCATTCTCGTCCAAGAAGAACTACAGGGATGATATAGAACTTCCCTCTCAAGGGGTTATTCCCAATGTGAAACATATAGTACTGAAAGCTCCCATGCATGTGGTTTGGAACGAGCTCACACCTTCCACCTGCACTTTTGTGGGGGTCAATGATGGCTGTTGTATCTCACACTGTCTCATGACACATTAGGTTATGTCTAGCGCTCCCATGTTTTATTTGAGACCAATTTCTATGGTCATGCAAAACCATAGTCTGCACATTTCACCTCCCAGTCCTCCTCTTCTAGGTCAATTACTTGGGCCATGATAACGGAGATGGAACAATTACGAAGCTTGGCTTGCCTAGCCTTAACTTCTTTTTTTGCCTTTGCTACTAAGGATTTACTTATTGCTCTTCTTGGCAGAGCGATAGAGTTTTCTAGATTCTTCCAGACATAAGGGTTCATCTCGTTATGTGGCCACCATTAACCTGATCAGAACCTTAAGAATTGAGCTCTCTTTTCCATTGGTGGCAACACATGAGAGTCTACGGCCTCAACATATCAAAGCTAATGCATTGTCTTCATTCCCTCGTCCAAGAAGTACTACATGGGCTCCTCTTTGGTCACATCAGCAGAATGATTTCCGATATCCCAAGGCTACTTATTACAAGGTAGCAGTTCTCGAGTGTCCCAATCAAATTATGCCCATCCATCCTCGTCCAAGAAGTACTGTAGGCATGATGTAAAACTTCCCTTCCAAGGAGTTATTCCCAATGTGAAACATAGTAGTGAAAGCTCCTCCTATGTATGTGGTTTGGAACGAGTTCACTCCTTCCTACCTGCACTTTTGTGGGAGTTAATCATGGTTGTTGTATCTCACATTGTCTCATGAGACATTAGGTTATGGCTAGCTCTCTCATGTTTTATTTGAGACCAATTTCTATGGTCATGCAAAACCATATTCTGGCACACTTCACCTCCCAGTCTTCCTCTTCTAGGTTAATTACTTGGGCCATGCTAACGGAGGTGGAGCAATTACGAAGCTTGGCTTTGCTAGCCTTAACTTCTTTTTTAGCCTTTGCTAAAGATTTATTTACTGCTCTTCTTGGCAGAGTGAGAGAGTTTTCTAGATTCTTCCAAACCTAAGGGTTCAAATCACTATGTGGCCATTAACTTGATCAGAACCTGAAAAATATTGAGCTCTCTTTTCCATTGGTGTGGCAAAAGTCCACATGAGAGGTCTATGGCCTCAACATATCGAAGCTAATGCTCTTCATTCCCTCGTCCAAGAAGTACTACATGGGCTCCTCGTTGGTCACATCAGAATGATTATTACCGATATCCCAAGGCTACTCACAAGGTAGCAGTTCTTGAGTCCCAATCAAATTATGCCCATCCATCCTCGTCCCAGAAGAACTACAGGCGTGATAAAAAACTTCCCTTCCAAGGGGTTCTTCCCAATGTGAGACATAGTAGTGAAAGCTCCTATGCATGTGGTTTGGAAGAACGAGTTCTTTCCTTCCGCGTGGACTCTTGTGGGAGTCAATGATGGTTGTTGTATCTCACACTGTCTCATGAGACATTAGGTTACGGCTAGCTCTCCCATGTTTTATTTGAGAGCAATTTCTATGATCATGAGACATTGGGTTATGGCTAGCTCTCCCATGTCTTATTTGAGAGCAATTTCTATGATCATGACCAACCATAGTCTGGCACACTTCAACTCCTCCTAGTTTTCCTCTGCTAGGTCAATTACTCGGTCCATGTCCTCCAGTCCCAATCAAGTTATGCCCATCCATCCTAATCCAAGAAGTACTACAGGCATGATATAAAACTCCCCTCCCCAAGGGGTTATTCCCAATGTGAAACATAGTAGTGAAAGCTCCTATACATGTGGTCTGGAACGAGTTCACTCCTTCCACCTGCACTTTTGTGGGAGTCAATGATGGTTGTTGTATCTCATGCTACCTCATGAGACATAAGGTTATAGCGAGCTCTCTTATGTTTTATTTGAGACCAATTTCTATGGTCATGCTGGCACGCTTCACCTCCGAGTCTTCCTCTTATAGGTTGATTGCTTGGGCCATGTTAACGGAGATGGAGCAAGTACGAAGCTTGGCTTTCCTAACCTTAACTTCTTTTTTAGCCTTTGCTCTACTAAGGATTTATTTCTTGCTCTTCTTTGGCAGAGCGAGAGAGTTTTCTAGATTCTTCCAAACCTAAGGGTTCATCTCTCTATGCGGCCGTTAACTTGATTAGAACCTTAAGAATATTGAGCTCTCTTTTTTCCATTGGTGGAAAAGTCCACACCTGAGAGTCTATGGCCTCAACATATCAAAGCTAATGCTCTTCATTACCTTGTCCAAGAAGTACTACATGGGCTCAGCCTCTTTGGTCACATCACAATGATTACCTATTCTTAGGCTACGTACAAGGTAGCAGTTCTCGAGTCCCAATCAAATTATGGCTATCCATCGTCGTGCAAGAACTACTGCAGGCCTGATTTAAAACTTCCCTTCTAAGGGGTTATTCCCAATGCAAAATATTGTAGTGAGAGCTCCGATGATGCATGTGGTTTGCAACGTGTTCACTACTTCCACCTGAACTTTTGTGGGAGTCGATGATGCTTGTTGTATCTCACACTGTCTCATGAGACATTAGGTTATGGCTAGCTCTCCCATGTTTTATTTGAGACCAATTTCTATGATCACGACCACGCTTCGCCTCCTAGTCTTCCTCTTCTAGGTCAATTACTCGGGCCATGTTAATGGAGATGAAGCAATTATGAAGCTTGGCTTGCCTAGCCTTAACTTCTTTTTTAGCCTTTGCTAAGAATTTATTCATTGCTCTTCTTGGCAGAGCGAGAGAGTTTTCTAGATTCTTCCAAACCTAAGGGTTCATCTCTCTATGTGGCCATTAACTTGATCAGAATATTGAGCTCTCTTTTTCATTGGTGGCAAAAGTCGACATGAGAATCTATGGCCTCAATATATCAAAGCTAATGGTCTTCGTTCCCTCGTCCAAGAAGTCCTCTTTTGTCACATCACACAATGATTATCTATCCCAAGGCTACTTTTTACAAGGTAGCAGTTCTTGAGTCCCAATCAAATTATGGCCGTCCATTCTCGTCCAAGAAGAACTACAGGGATGATATAGAACTTCCCTCTCAAGGGGTTATTCCCAATGTGAAACATATAGTACTGAAAGCTCCCATGCATGTGGTTTGGAACGAGCTCACTCCTTCCACCTGCACTTTTGTGGGGGTCAATGATGGCTGTTGTATCTCACACTGTCTCATGACACATTAGGTTATGTCTAGCGCTCCCATGTTTTATTTGAGACCAATTTCTATGGTCATGCAAAACCATAGTCTGCACATTTCACCTCCCAGTCCTCCTCTTCTAGGTCAATTACTTGGGCCATGATAACGGAGATGGAACAATTACGAAGCTTGGCTTGCCTAGCCTTAACTTCTTTTTTTGCCTTTGCTACTAAGGATTTACTTATTGCTCTTCTTGGCAGAGCGATAGAGTTTTCTAGATTCTTCCAGACATAAGGGTTCATCTCGTTATGTGGCCACCATTAACCTGATCAGAACCTTAAGAATTGAGCTCTCTTTTCCATTGGTGGCAACACATGAGAGTCTACAGCCTCAACATATCAAAGCTAATGCATTGTCTTCATTCCCTCGTCCAAGAAGTACTACATGGGCTCCTCTTTGGTCACATCAGCAGAATGATTTACGATATCCCAAGGCTACTTATTACAAGGTAGCAGTTCTCGAGTGTCCCAATCAAATTATGCCCATCCATCCTCGTCCAAGAAGTACTGTAGGCATGATGTAAAACTTCCCTTCCAAGGAGTTATTCCCAATGTGAAACGTAGTAGTGAAAGCTCCTCCTATGTATGTGGTTTGGAACGAGTTCACTCCTTCCTACCTGCACTTTTGTGGGAGTTAATCATGGTTGTTGTATCTCACATTGTCTCATGAGACATTAGGTTATGGCTAGCTCTCTCATGTTTTATTTGAGACCAATTTCTATGGTCATGCAAAACCATATTCTGGCACACTTCACCTCCCAGTCTTCCTCTTCTAGGTTAATTACTTGGGCCATGCTAACGGAGGTGGAGCAATTACGAAGCCTGGCTTTGCTAGCCTTAACTTCTTTTTTAGCCTTTGCTAAAGATTTATTTACTGCTCTTCTTGGCAGAGTGAGAGAGTTTTCTAGATTCTTCCAAACCTAAGGGTTCAGATCACTATGTGGCCATTAACTTGATCAGAACCTGAAAAATATTGAGCTCTCTTTTCCATTGGTGTGGCAAAAGTCCACATGAGAGGTCTATGGCCTCAACATATCGAAGCTAATGCTCTTCATTCCCTCGTCCAAGAAGTACTACATGGGCTCCTCGTTGGTCACATCAGAATGATTATTACCGATATCCCAATGCGAAATATTATAGTGAGAGCTCCGATGATGCATGTGGTTTGCAACGTGTTCACTACTTCCATCTGAACTTTTGTGGGAGTCGATGATGCTTGTTGTATCTCACACTGTCTCATGAGACATTAGGTTATGGCTAGCTCTCCCATGTTTTATTTGAGACCAATTTCTATGATCACGACCACGCTTCGCCTCCTAGTCTTCCTCTTCTAGGTCAATTACTCGGGCCATGTTAATGGAGATGAAGCAATTACGAAGCTTGGCTTGCCTAGCCTTAACTTCTTTTTTAGCCTTTGCTAAGAATTTATTCATTGCTCTTCTTGGCAGAGCGAGAGAGTTTTCTAGATTCTTCCAAACCTAAGTGTTCATCTCTCTATGTGGCCATTAACTTGATCAGAATATTGAGCTCTCTTTTTCATTGGTGGCAAAAGTCGACATGAGAATCTATGGCCTCAATATATCAAAGCTAATGGTCTTCGTTC
Source organism: Cibotium barometz (assembly GCF_041138505.1). Taxonomy (NCBI): domain Eukaryota; kingdom Viridiplantae; phylum Streptophyta; class Polypodiopsida; order Cyatheales; family Cibotiaceae; genus Cibotium; species Cibotium barometz. Next base: position 697,750 of record NC_141105.1, on the reverse strand, counting down.
CCTCGTCCAAGAAGTCCTCTTTTGTCACATCGCACAATGATTACCTATCCCAAGGCTACTTTTTACAAGGTAGCAGTTCTTGAGTCCCAATCAAATTATGGCCGTCCATTCTCGTCCAAGAAGAACTACAGGGATGATATAGAACTTCCCTCTCAAGGGGTTATTCCCAATGTGAAACATATAGTACTGAAAGCTCCCATGCATGTGGTTTGGAACGAGCTCACACCTTCCACCTGCACTTTTGTGGGGGTCAATGATGGCTGTTGTATCTCACACTGTCTCATGACACATTAGGTTATGTCTAGCGCTCCCATGTTTTATTTGAGACCAATTTCTATGGTCATGCAAAACCATAGTCTGCACATTTCACCTCCCAGTCCTCCTCTTCTAGGTCAATTACTTGGGCCATGATAACGGAGATGGAACAATTACGAAGCTTGGCTTGCCTAGCCTTAACTTCTTTTTTTGCCTTTGCTACTAAGGATTTACTTATTGCTCTTCTTGGCAGAGCGATAGAGTTTTCTAGATTCTTCCAGACATAAGGGTTCATCTCGTTATGTGGCCACCATTAACCTGATCAGAACCTTAAGAATTGAGCTCTCTTTTCCATTGGTGGCAACACATGAGAGTCTACGGCCTCAACATATCAAAGCTAATGCATTGTCTTCATTCCCTCGTCCAAGAAGTACTACATGGGCTCCTCTTTGGTCACATCAACAGAATGATTTACGATATCCCAAGGCTACTTATTACAAGGTAGCAGTTCTCGAGTGTCCCAATCAAATTATGCCCATCCATCCTCGTCCAAGAAGTACTGTAGGCATGATGTAAAACTTCCCTTCCAAGGAGTTATTCCCAATGTGAAACATAGTAGTGAAAGCTCCTCCTATGTATGTGGTTTGGAACGAGTTCACTCCTTCCTACCTGCACTTTTGTGGGAGTTAATCATGGTTGTTGTATCTCACATTGTCTCATGAGACATTAGGTTATGGCTAGCTCTCTCATGTTTTATTTGAGACCAATTTCTATGGTCATGCAAAACCATATTCTGGCACACTTCACCTCCCAGTCTTCCTCTTCTAGGTTAATTACTTGGGCCATGCTAACGAAGGTGGAGCAATTACGAAGCCTGGCTTTGCTAGCCTTAACTTCTTTTTTAGCCTTTGCTAAAGATTTATTTACTGCTCTTCTTGGCAGAGTGAGAGAGTTTTCTAGATTCTTCCAAACCTAAGGGTTCAGATCACTATGTGGCCATTAACTTGATCAGAACCTGAAAAATATTGAGCTCTCTTTTCCATTGGTGTGGCAAAAGTCCACATGAGAGGTCTATGGCCTCAACATATCGAAGCTAATGCTCTTCATTCCCTCGTCCAAGAAGTACTACATGGGCTCCTCGTTGGTCACATCAGAATGATTATTACCGATATCCCAAGGCTACTCACAAGGTAGCAGTTCTTGAGTCCCAATCAAATTATGCCCATCCATCCTCGTCCCAGAAGAACTACAGGCGTGATAAAAAACTTCCCTTCCAAGGGGTTCTTCCCAATGTGAGACATAGTAGTGAAAGCTCCTATGCATGTGGTTTGGAAGAACGAGTTCTTTCCTTCCGCGTGGACTCTTGTGGGAGTCAATGATGGTTGTTGTATCTCACACTGTCTCATGAGACATTAGGTTACGGCTAGCTCTCCCATGTTTTATTTGAGAGCAATTTCTATGATCATGAGACATTGGGTTATGGCTAGCTCTCCCATGTCTTATTTGAGAGCAATTTCTATCATCATGACCAACCATAGTCTGGCACACTTCAACTCCTCCTAGTTTTCCTCTGCTAGGTCAATTACTCGGTCCATGTCCTCCAGTCCCAATCAAGTTATGCCCATCCATCCTAATCCAAGAAGTACTACAGGCATGATATAAAACTCCCCTCCCCAAGGGGTTATTCCCAATGTGAAACATAGTAGTGAAAGCTCCTATACATGTGGTCTGGAACGAGTTCACTCCTTCCACCTGCACTTTTGTGGGAGTCAATGATGGTTGTTGTATCTCATGCTACCTCATGAGACATTAGGTTATAGCGAGCTCTCTTATGTTTTATTTGAGACCAATTTCTATGGTCATGCTGGCACGCTTCACCTCCGAGTCTTCCTCTTCTAGGTCGATTGCTTGGGCCATGTTAACGGAGATGGAGCAAGTACAAAGCTTGGATTTCCTAACCTTAACTTCTTTTTTAGCCTTTGCTCTACTAAGGATTTATTTCTTGCTCTTCTTTGGCAGAGCGAGAGAGTTTTCTAGATTCTTCCAAACCTAAGGGTTCATCTCTCTATGCGGCCATTAACTTGATTAGAACCTTAAGAATATTGAGCTCTCTTTTTTCCATTGGTGGCAAAGTCCACACCACCTGAGAGTCTATGGCCTCAACATATCAAAGCTAATGCTCTTCATTCCCTTGTCCAAGAAGTACTACATGGGCTCAGCCTCTTTGGTCACATCACAATGATTACCTATTCTTAGGCTACGTACAAGGTAGCAGTTCTCGAGTCCCAATCAAATTATGGCTATCCATCATCGTCCAAGAACTACTGCAGGCCTGATTTAAAACTTCCCTTCTAAGGGGTTATTCCCAATGCGAAATATTGTAGTGAGAGCTCCGATGATGCATGTGGTTCGCAACGTGTTCACTACTTCCACCTGAACTTTTGTGGGAGTCGATGATGCTTGTTGTATCTCACACTGTCTCATGAGACATTAGGTTATGGCTAGCTCTCCCATGTTTTATTTGAGACCAATTTCTATGATCACGACCACGCTTCGCCTCCTAGTCTTCCTCTTCTAGCTCAATTACTCGGGCCATGTTAAAGGAGATGAAGCAATTACGAAGCTTGGCTTGCCTAGCCTTAACTTCTTTTTTAGCCTTTGGTAAGAATTTATTCATTGCTCTTCTTGGCAGAGCGAGAGAGTTTTCTAGATTCTTCCAAACCTAAGGGTTCATCTCTCTATGTGGCCATTAACTTGATCAGAATATTGAGCTCTCTTTTTCATTGGTGGCAAAAGTCGACATGAGAATCTATGGCCTCAATATATCAAAGCTAATGGTCTTCGTTCCCTCGTCCAAGAAGTCCTCTTTTGTCACATCACACAATGATTACCTATCCCAAGGCTACTTTTTACAAGGTAGCAGTTCTTGAGTCCCAATCAAATTATGGCCGTCCATTCTCGTCCAAGAAGAACTACAGGGATGATATAGAACTTCCCTCTCAAGGGGTTATTCCCAATGTGAAACATATAGTACTGAAAGCTCCCATGCATGTGGTTTGGAACGAGCTCACACCTTCCACCTGCACTTTTGTGGGGGTCAATGATGGCTGTTGTATCTCACACTGTCTCATGACACATTAGGTTATGTCTAGCGCTCCCATGTTTTATTTGAGACCAATTTCTATGGTCATGCAAAACCATAGTCTGCACATTTCACCTCCCAGTCCTCCTCTTCTAGGTCAATTACTTGGGCCATGATAACGGAGATGGAACAATTACGAAGCTTGGCTTGCCTAGCCTTAACTTCTTTTTTTGCCTTTGCTACTAAGGATTTACTTATTGCTCTTCTTGGCAGAGCGATAGAGTTTTCTAGATTCTTCCAGACATAAGGGTTCATCTCGTTATGTGGCCACCATTAACCTGATCAGAACCTTAAGAATTGAGCTCTCTTTTCCATTGGTGGCAACACATGAGAGTCTACGGCCTCAACATATCAAAGCTAATGCATTGTCTTCATTCCCTCGTCCAAGAAGTACTACATGGGCTCCTCTTTGGTCACATCAGCAGAATGATTTACGATATCCCAAGGCTACTTATTACAAGGTAGCAGTTCTCGAGTGTCCCAATCAAATTATGCCCATCCATCCTCGTCCAAGAAGTACTGTAGGCATGATGTAAAACTTCCCTTCCAAGGAGTTATTCCCAATGTGAAACATAGTAGTGAAAGCTCCTCCTATGTATGTGGTTTGGAACGAGTTCACTCCTTCCTACCTGCACTTTTGTGGGAGTTAATCATGGTTGTTGTATCTCACATTGTCTCATGAGACATTAGGTTATGGCTAGCTCTCTCATGTTTTATTTGAGACCAATTTCTATGGTCATGCAAAACCATATTCTGGCACACTTCACCTCCCAGTCTTCCTCTTCTAGGTTAATTACTTGGGCCATGCTAACGGAGGTGGAGCAATTACGAAGCCTGGCTTTGCTAGCCTTAACTTCTTTTTTAGCCTTTGCTAAAGATTTATTTACTGCTCTTCTTGGCAGAGTGAGAGAGTTTTCTAGATTCTTCCAAACCTAAGGGTTCAGACCACTATGTGGCCATTAACTTGATCAGAACCTGAAAAATATTGAGCTCTCTTTTCCATTGGTGTGGCAAAAGTCCACATGAGAGGTCTATGGCCTCAACATATCGAAGCTAATGCTCTTCATTCCCTCATCCAAGAAGTACTACATGGGCTCCTCGTTGGTCACATCAGAATGATTATTACCGATATCCCAAGGCTACTCACAAGGTAGCAGTTCTTGAGTCCCAATCAAATTATGCCCATCCATCCTCGTCCCAGAAGAACTACAGGCATGATAAAAAACTTCCCTTCCAAGGGGTTCTTCCCAATGTGAGACATAGTAGTGAAAGCTCCTATGCATGTGGTTTGGAAGAACGAGTTCTTTCCTTCCGCGTGGACTCTTGTGGGAGTCAATGATGGTTGTTGTATCTCACACTGTCTCATGAGACATTAGGTTACGGCTAGCTCTCCCATGTTTTATTTGAGAGCAATTTCTATGATCATGAGACATTGGGTTATGGCTAGCTCTCCCATGTCTTATTTGAGAGCAATTTCTATCATCATGACCAACCATAGTCTGGCACACTTCAACTCCTCCTAGTTTTCCTCTGCTAGGTCAATTACTCGGTCCATGTCCTCCAGTCCCAATCAAGTTATGCCCATCCATCCTAATCCAAGAAGTACTACAGGCATGATATAAAACTCCCCTCCCCAAGGGGTTATTCCCAATGTGAAACATAGTAGTGAAAGCTCCTATACATGTGGTCTGGAACGAGTTCACTCCTTCCACCTGCACTTTTGTGGGAGTCAATGATGGTTGTTGTATCTCATGCTACCTCATGAGACATTAGGTTATAGTGAGCTCTATTATGTTTTATTTGAGACCAATTTCTATGGTCATGCTGGCACGCTTCACCTCCGAGTCTTCCTCTTATAGGTCGATTGCTTGGGCCATGTTAACGGAGATGGAGCAAGTACGAAGCTTGGCTTTCCTAACCTTAACTTCTTTTTTAGCCTTTGCTCTACTAAGGATTTATTTCTTGCTCTTCTTTGGCAGAGCGAGAGAGTTTTCTAGATTCTTCCAAACCTAAGGGTTCATCTCTCTATGCGGCCGTTAACTTGATTAGAACCTTAAGAATATTGAGCTCTCTTTTTTCCATTGGTGGCAAAGTCCACACCTGAGAGTCTATGGCCTCAACATATCAAAGCTAATGCTCTTCATTCCCTTGTCCAAGAAGTACTACATGGGCTCAGCCTCTTTGGTCACATCACAATGATTACCTATTCTTAGGCTACGTACAAGGTAGCAGTTCTCGAGTCCCAATCAAATTATGGCTATCCATCGTCGTGCAAGAACTACTGCAGGCCTGATTTAAAACTTCCCTTCTAAGGGGTTATTCCCAATGCGAAATATTGTAGTGAGAGCTCCGATGATGCATGTGGTTTGCAACGTGTTCACTACTTCCACCTGAACTTTTGTGGGAGTCGATGATGCTTGTTGTATCTCACACTGTCTCATGAGACATTAGGTTATGGCTAGCTCTCCCATGTTTTATTTGAGACCAATTTCTATGATCACGACCACGCTTCGCCTCCTAGTCTTCCTCTTCTAGGTCAATTACTCGGGCCATGTTAATGGAGATGAAGCAATTACGAAGCTTGGCTTGCCTAGCCTTAACTTCTTTTTTAGCCTTTGCTAAGAATTTATTCATTGCTCTTCTTGGCAGAGCGAGAGAGTTTTCTAGATTCTTCCAAACCTAAGGGTTCATCTCTCTATGTGGCCATTAACTTGATCAGAATATTGAGCTCTCTTTTTCATTGGTGGCAAAAGTCGACATGAGAATCTATGGCCTCAATATATCAAAGCTAATGGTCTTCGTTCCCTCGTCCAAGAAGTCCTCTTTTGTCACATCACACAATGATTACCTATCCCAAGGCTACTTTTTACAAGGTAGCAGTTCTTGAGTCCCAATCAAATTATGGCCGTCCATTCTCGTCCAAGAAGAACTACAGGGATGATATAGAACTTCCCTCTCAAGGGGTTATTCCCAATGTGAAACATATAGTACTGAAAGCTCCCATGCATGTGGTTTGGAACGAGCTCACTCCTTCCACCTGCACTTTTGTGGGGGTCAATGATGGCTGTTGTATCTCACACTGTCTCATGACACATTAGGTTATGTCTAGCGCTCCCATGTTTTATTTGAGACCAATTTCTATGGTCATGCAAAACCATAGTCTGCACATTTCACCTCCCAGTCCTCCTCTTCTAGGTCAATTACTTGGGCCATGATAACGGAGATGGAACAATTACGAAGCTTGGCTTGCCTAGCCTTAACTTCTTTTTTTGCCTTTGCTACTAAGGATTTACTTATTGCTCTTCTTGGCAGAGCGATAGAGTTTTCTAGATTCTTCCAGACATAAGGGTTCATCTCGTTATGTGGCCACCATTAACCTGATCAGAACCTTAAGAATTGAGCTCTCTTTTCCATTGGTGGCAACACATGAGAGTCTACGGCCTCAACATATCAAAGCTAATGCATTGTCTTCATTCCCTCGTCCAAGAAGTACTACATGGGCTCCTCTTTGGTCACATCAGCAGAATGATTTCCGATATCCCAAGGCTACTTATTACAAGGTAGCAGTTCTCGAGTGTCCCAATCAAATTATGCCCATCCATCCTCGTCCAAGAAGTACTGTAGGCATGATGTAAAACTTCCCTTCCAAGGAGTTATTCCCAATGTGAAACATAGTAGTGAAAGCTCCTCCTATGTATGTGGTTTGGAACGAGTTCACTCCTTCCTACCTGCACTTTTGTGGGAGTTAATCATGGTTGTTGTATCTCACATTGTCTCATGAGACATTAGGTTATGGCTAGCTCTCTCATGTTTTATTTGAGACCAATTTCTATGGTCATGCAAAACCATATTCTGGCACACTTCACCTCCCAGTCTTCCTCTTCTAGGTTAATTACTTGGGCCATGCTAACGGAGGTGGAGCAATTACGAAGCCTGGCTTTGCTAGCCTTAACTTCTTTTTTAGCCTTTGCTAAAGATTTATTTACTGCTCTTCTTGGCAGAGTGAGAGAGTTTTCTAGATTCTTCCAAACCTAAGGGTTCAGACCACTATGTGGCCATTAACTTGATCAGAACCTGAAAAATATTGAGCTCTCTTTTCCATTGGTGTGGCAAAAGTCCACATGAGAGGTCTATGGCCTCAACATATCGAAGCTAATGCTCTTCATTCCCTCGTCCAAGAAATACTACATGGGCTCCTCGTTGGTCACATCAGAATGATTATTACCGATATCCCAAGGCTACTCACAAGGTAGTAGTTCTTGAGTCCCAATCAAATTATGCCCATCCATCCTCGTCCCAGAAGAACTACAGGCGTGATAAAAAACTTCCCTTCCAAGGGGTTCTTCCCAATGTGAGACATAGTAGTGAAAGCTCATATGCATGTGGTTTGGAAGAACGAGTTCTTTCCTTCCGCGTGGACTCTTGTGGGAGTCAATGATGGTTGTTGTATCTCACACTGTCTCATGAGACATTAGGTTACGGCTAGCTCTCCCATGTTTTATTTGAGAGCAATTTCTATGATCATGAGACATTGGGTTATGGCTAGCTCTCCCATGTCTTATTTGAGAGCAATTTCTATGATCATGACCATACATGTGGTCTGGAACGAGTTCACTCCTTCCACCTGCACTTTTGTGGGAGTCAATGATGGTTGTTGTATCTCACGCTACCTCATGAGACATTAGGTTATAGCGAGCTCTCTTATGTTTTATTTGAGACCAATTTCTATGGTCATGCTGGCACGCTTCACCTCCGAGTCTTCCTCTTATAGGTCGATTGCTTGGGCCATGTTAACGGAGATGGAGCAAGTACGAAGCTTGGCTTTCCTAACCTTAACTTCTTTTTTAGCCTTTGCTCTACTAAGGATTTATTTCTTGCTCTTCTTTGGCAGAGCGAGAGAGTTTTCTAGATTCTTCCAAACCTAAGGGTTCATCTCTCTATGCGGCCGTTAACTTGATTAGAACCTTAAGAATATTGAGCTCTCTTTTTTCCATTGGTGGCAAAGTCCACACCTGAGAGTCTATGGCCTCAACATATCAAAGCTAATGCTCTTTATTCCCTTGTCTAAGAAGTACTACATGGGCTCAGCCTCTTTGGTCACATCACAATGATTACCTATTCTTAGGCTACGTACAAGGTAGCAGTTCTCGAGTCCCAATCAAATTATGGCTATCCATCGTCATCCAAGAACTACTGCATGAAAAGATGCAGGGGGGAAGAGAGCTTGAGCTCTTGCAAGCACACACACACACTCACAAACCCTAATAGAGAACACACAAGGTGAGAGGCTGAAAATCTTCTTCTTCTCTACTCAACACTCAACACTCCATATACAAGAATAAGAGTACACACTAATATGAAAGGTACTCAACCAATACATACACGGGTTCTCTATAGTGTGAACCCGACTAAATGAGCTGGCGCTATAACTATGCCAGTCTCTAGAATGGCTGTCACACAGCCTGTCATCCCACTGGCCGCATATCACCCAAGATCTCACCAACCATGCCAGTGGTGTAAGTGCGGGGCCTATCCCCCAGGCGGGTCATCAGTGTCCACCGCCTCACTAGAGCTCGATATCTCAACACTCCCCCTCGAGCTCAACTCCATCTCATGTACACCAAGTGAAGCCCTGAATCTGCGGAGCTTCTCTGTACCCAATGCTTTGGTGAAGATGTCAGCTACCTGATCCTCTGTGCTGACATAAACAAGGTCAAGGTCTCCTGCCAAGACCTTCTCTCTGACGAAGTGGTAGTGGACCTCTATGTGCTTCGTACGAGCATGAAAGACTGGGTTCCTGGCCAACTGTATATTGCTAATGTTGTCACAGAAAATGACAACTTGTCTATCCACTGATAGACCCAAATCTGCAAGTAGCTTTCTCAACCAAGCTACCTCACATGCTGCCATAGCAGCTCCTCTGTACTCGGCCTCTGTACTACTCGATAGAGCAACCGTAGGCTGCTTCTTGCTGCTCCAAGTCACAGCAGCACTCCCCAAAGAAAACATGAATCCACTGGTAGATCTTCTGTCTGAGATACTACCAGCCCAATCAGCATCTGTGTACACATGTACACATATCTCTGTCCCAGTCTCATAGAATAGTCCACAATGCAAAGTAGACCTCACATACCTCAGTATGCGTCTCACTGCATCCAAATGCGATTTCCGTGGAACCTGCATAAACTGACTCACCAACCCAACAGCATAGCTCAAATCTGGTCTGGTGATCGTCATGTAGATCAAACTTCCTACTATGCGTCTGTACATAGTAGGATCCTCAACCTGCAAACATGCTCGGGGTGACCCACATCCTCATATCCAGGTGGCTGCAACATATACACCTCATATCCAGGTGGCTGCAACATATACACCTCTTCTTGCAAATCCCCATGCAAGAATGCATTCTTTATATCCATCTGATGTAAAGACCATTGCTTTGACGCAGCCACTGCTATCACAACTCTCACCGTTGCCATCTTGGCAACTGGGCTGAAAGTTTCCTCATAATCAATCCCATATGTCTGCGCATATCCTTTGGCTACCAATCTAGCCTTGTACCTGTTTATGCTTCCATCACTGTTATGTTTAACTTTGTACACCCACTTGCATCCAATGGCTTTCTTGCCTTCTGGCAATTGCACTAAATCCCAAGTTTCATTTCCATATAGTGCATCCATCTCCTCATCCATAGCTTTCTCCCAATGCACATTTCCAACAGCCTCATCAATGCATGTGGGCTCAACAACCTGCACAACCTTTGCCATATATGCATAGTGATGTGCCACATAACCATCATATGTAAATCTCTGCACAGGGTTCTTCACTCTCCCTGATCTTCGCAGCTTTTCATTCATGGCTTCCATAGCCTTCTTTACACCAGGTGTTCTCATAGCTGGGATCCCAAGCTCCTCATCAAGACTCATATCTGAGCCACTAGACTCTCCATCAACATGAGAATGCCCTGCAGAAATGTCAGGCATACCAAGGGGCTCAACCACTTTCTCTTTTCCTTTACGTGATGTACTAATCACATTTGCAGGACTGGTATTATGACGCAACCTGCCACTCCATGGTCTATCAACAGACCCACTAGATGAGGACTCTCCTGGTCCACTCAAAGACTGTGATTGCTGACCTGCATTCTGTGCAACCACATTTCCACTCAAATCAGCCCCAACAGCTTCTTTTTCAGCAGCATACCAGCTGCTCATCTCATCAAACACAACATCCCTGCTTACCCTCAACTCACGTGTAGCAGGGTTATAACACCTGTATCCCTTTTGCTCAAGGGAATATCCAATAAACACACATTTTTCAGCTTTCGGATCCAGCTTAGTTCTCAGCTCATCTGGCACATGCACATATGCAATGCATCCAAAAACTTTCAGATGAGACAAATCTGGTTTTCTGCCAGTAAACCTCTCTTCTGGAGTTACATCATGTATGGCTGCAGTTGGAGTCCTGTTCATGATGTATACTGCTGTAGAAACAGCCTCAGCCCAATAGCAATGCGGCATATTCTTCTCTTCCATCAATGCTCGCGCAATCTCAGCAATGTGCCTATTTTTCCGCTCAGCAACTCCATTTTGCTGCGGAGTATATCTGCATGTGAACTGTCTCCGAATACCATTCTTCTTCAAGAATTCAGAGAACTCATTGGAGAAGTACTCTCCCCCTCCATCTGACCTTAGGCACTTTACATATTTCCCTGTTTGCTTTTCAACCAAAACTCTGAAATTCTGAAAGTGAGTGAAAACCTCACTCTTCTCCTTCATGAAATATACCCACACTTTCCTTGTGTGGTCATCAATGAAAGTGACATAGTACCTGCAGCCTCCCATAGACACGGTCTTCGTAGGACCCCATACATCTGAATGCACAACATCTAGTGCATTTCTGCTCACATATCTGTTACGTGGAAACACATGCTTTGTTTGTTTCCCAAATTGGCATGCTTCACATATTTTCTGCATACCTTCCACTTTAAATTTTGGCAGCCCTGTCACAATTCCTTTTGTCTGCATAGACTTCAATCTCTGCACATTCACATGACCAATCCTTTTATGCCATATGTCTGTGTCTGCAACAACTCCTGAACCATTTGCAAACATTGCAGCACTCATTTCAGGCATGTCTACATCCAACGTAAACATTCTTCCCACTCTGTTGCCTTTTGCAACCAACCTGCACTTGTCTTTGAAATCTTCAACATAACACCCATCAGGGTTAAACCGGACCTGCAAACCCTGCTCAATCATCTGGCCAACTGAAACCAGATTCTTTGTTATGTTTGGTACATGAAGTACATTTGCAAGGTACTTCACTTTGCCATCCTGCATAGACAATGGCACATCTCCAACGTGGGCAATTGGATGAGCCGTGTCATCCCCTGTTTCCACAAAACCTGGTCTTTCCGGGTTTTTCATCTCCTTGAACCACTCCCCATGACTCGTCATGTGGTTCGAAGCGCCTGAATCCACATACCATACATTATCTTTTTGTGCTGCATCCACATTTTCAGACATGGCATTCACGACATGCTGCATAACAAACAACCTTTCATTATCCTCATTATTTCTGCTTGAGGATGCATAGTTGTTTTGCTGCACTTTCCCATTTTGCATGTCAGCCTGCTTCTTATAACATTCTGACTGCACATGTCCAGGCTTACCACAATAATAGCATTCACGTGCATCATTATATTGCCTTTGCCAATTTCCACGGCCTCTTTGACTCCCCCTGCCTCTGAACTTGCCTCTTCCACCTGCGTGTTGTTGTTGTTGTTGATTCTGGGACTGTTGTTGTTGTTGTTGCTGCTGGCCATAATTCTGATTACCTGTTCGGCCACCTCCTTGACCGCGTCCACGGCCTCCTCTACCTCGTCCTCTTCCTGAACTCGTGTAGAAGGCCTGTTGCTCTGAACTGTTTTTGCTTTGTGAAGACTGTTGGTCTTCACCCAAGCTCTTCTCTTGGATAATCAGCATAGACACCAAATCTGTAAAGTTGGGAATGTTTTCCCGAGTCTGAATAGACGTCTTGAACGCCTTGTATTGTGGCCCGAGACCACGTAGACAGACTTCCACCTTGTCATCATCATCTACTGACACACCAATAGATGCAAGGGATTCCACAATACCCTTTATCTTCAACGCATAGTCATTCACAGACATGCTCTTTTTCTCCACAGTATGAAGTTCATTCTTCAACTGTATCTTACGTGCCTTGGTATTTGTTTCATACAGCTTTACCAAGGTGTCCCACGCCTCCTTGGGGGACTTGGCATCCTGAATGTGCCCAATCATGGTGTCCTGTATACTAATGGAAAGCCAATACATAACCTTCCTGGCTCCTTGGTTCCAGTCTTTAAACTCTTTCACATGTGCAGCAGTCGGATTTATATCCGGTATCTCCGGTGCCTCTTCATGCTCGCCTTCTATGTAGTCCCAATAGCCTTTTCCCATCAGGAAATTCGTCAACCTGAACCTCCAAGCATGGAAGTTATTCTTATCCAGCTTCTCAGCCACAATCTGTGTTATGCCATCATTAGACATCTTGCCAAACACACAATTTTACCAGAAACTGCACTCTGGTTTTTTTTGCACAACCTGCAGTATTTTCTGCACAGCGGTACTGTAGTACTCAAATGTCACAACCAGTGACTTCAATGTGCATACATACACCCAATGGCAACTGTAGACCTCTTTGCAGCACCCACAGTGTCTGCACAGTCAATCTGTCTTCTTGCACTTCTTAAAACAGAGTTCTGCAGAGAATCAATGACTTACCCGCAGTGCTCGAAATTGCCTGCTTTCTGAAAAACGGAGGTCCGAACGCGCCCGAAACGCGTTTTTGGCCCGAAAAGGACTCTATAGTTGCCCTATAGCTTCACTCCCGCGAAGAAAGCTCCTCAATCGGAGATCGTTTGCCGGTGCCTCCCGTAGAGCTCCCGACAAGGGTGTAGTCACCAACACAATAGGGAAGAGTAGTTGAAGCTCTTACCCTCGTACCGCTTCCTGTGGTTCTCTTGCTTGCAGCTCAGCCCTTAGCACGAACCAGGCTCTGATACCATGAAAAGATGCAGGGGGGAAGAGAGCTTGAGCTCTTGCAAGCACACACACACACTCACAAACCCTAATAGAGAACACACAAGGTGAGAGGCTGAAAATCTTCTTCTTCTCTACTCAACACTCAACACTCCATATACAAGAATAAGAGTACACACTAATATGAAAGGTACTCAACCAATACATACACGGGTTCTCTATAGTGTGAACCCGACTAAATGAGCTGGCGCTATAACTATGCCAGTCTCTAGAATGGCTGTCACACAGCTTGTCATCCCACTGGCCGCATATCACCCAAGATCTCACCAACCATGCCAGTGGTGTAAGTGCGGGGCCTATCCCCCAGGCGGGTCATCAGTGTCCACCGCCTCACTAGAGCTCGATATCTCAACACTGCAGGCCTGATTTAAAACTTCCCTTCTAAGGGGTTATTCCCAATGCGAAATATTATAGTGAGAGCTCCGATGATGCATGTGGTTTGCAACGTGTTCACTACTTCCACCTGAACTTTTGTGGGAGTCGATGATGCTTGTTGTATCTCACACTGTCTCATGAGACATTAGGTTATGGCTAGCTCTCCCATGTTTTATTTGAGACATTAGGTTATGGCTAGCTCTCCCATGTTTTATTTGAGACCAATTTCTATGATCACGACCACGCTTCGCCTCCTAGTCTTCCTCTTCTAGGTCAATTACTCGGGCCATGTTAATGGAGATGAAGCAATTACGAAGCTTGGCTTGCCTAGCCTTAACTTCTTTTTTAGCCTTTGCTAAGAATTTATTCATTGCTCTTCTTGGCAGAGCGAGAGAGTTTTCTAGATTCTTCCAAACCTAAGGGTTCATCTCTCTATGTGGCCATTAACTTGATCAGAATATTGAGCTCTCTTTTTCATTGGTGGCAAAAGTCGACATGAGAATCTATGGCCTCAATATATCAAAGCTAATGGTCTTCGTTCCCTCGTCCAAGAAGTCCTCTTTTGTCACATCACACAATGATTACCTATCCCAAGGCTACTTTTTACAAGGTAGCAGTTCTTGAGTCCCAATCAAATTATGGCCGTCCATTCTTGTCCAAGAAGAACTACAGGGATGATATAGAACTTCCCTTCTAAGGGGTTATTCCCAATGTGAAACATATAGTACTGAAAGCTCCCATGCATGTGGTTTGGAACGAGCTCACTCCTTCCACCTGCACTTTTGTGGGGGTCAATGATGGCTGTTGTATCTCACACTGTCTCATGACACATTAGGTTATGTCTAGCGCTCCCATGTTTTATTTGAGACCAATTTCTATGGTCATGCAAAACCATAGTCTGCACATTTCACCTCCCAGTCCTCCTCTTCTAGGTCAATTACTTGGGCCATGATAACGGAGATGGAACAATTACGAAGCTTGGCTTGCCTAGCCTTAACTTCTTTTTTTGCCTTTGCTACTAAGGATTTACTTATTGCTCTTCTTGGCAGAGCGATAGAGTTTTCTAGATTCTTCCAGACATAAGGGTTCATCTCGTTATGTGGCCACCATTAACCTGATCAGAACCTTAAGAATTGAGCTCTCTTTTCCATTGGTGGCAACACATGAGAGTCTACGGCCTCAACATATCAAAGCTAATGCATTGTCTTCATTCCCTCGTCCAAGAAGTACTACATGGGCTCCTCTTTGGTCACATCAGCAGAATGATATCCGATATCCCAAGGCTACTTATTACAAGGTAGCAGTTCTCGAGTGTCCCAATCAAATTATGCCCATCCATCCTCGTCCAAGAATGATATCCGATATCCCAAGGCTACTTATTACAAGGTAGCAGTTCTCGAGTGTCCCAATCAAATTATGCCCATCCATCCTCGTCCAAGAAGTACTGTAGGCATGATGTAAAACTTCCCTTCCAAGGAGTTATTCCCAATGTGAAACGTAGTAGTGAAAGCTCCTCCTATGTATGTGGTTTGGAACGAGTTCACTCCTTCCTACCTGCACTTTTGTGGGAGTTAATCATGGTTGTTGTATCTCACATTGTCTCATGAGACATTAGGTTATGGCTAGCTCTCTCATGTTTTATTTGAGACCAATTTCTATGGTCATGCAAAACCATATTCTGGCACACTTCACCTCCCAGTCTTCCTCTTCTAGGTTAATTACTTGGGCCATGCTAACGGAGGTGGAGCAATTACGAAGCCTGGCTTTGCTAGCCTTAACTTCTTTTTTAGCCTTTGTTAAAGATTTATTTACTGCTCTTCTTGGCAGAGTGAGAGAGTTTTCTAGATTCTTCCAAACCTAAGGGTTCAGATCACTATGTGGCCATTAACTTGATTAGAACCTGAAAAATATTGAGCTCTCTTTTCCATTGGTGTGGCAAAAGTCCATATGAGAGGTCTATGGCCTCAACATATCGAAGCTAATGCTCTTCATTCCCTCGTCCAAGAAGTACTACATGGGCTCCTCGTTGGTCACATCAGAATGATTATTACCGATATCCCAATGCGAAATATTATAGTGAGAGCTCCGATGATGCATGTGGTTTGCAACGTGTTCACTACTTCCACCTGAACTTTTGTGGGAGTCGATGATGCTTGTTGTATCTCACACTGTCTCATGAGACATTAGGTTATGGCTAGCTCTCCCATGTTTTATTTGAGACCAATTTCTATGATCACGACCACGCTTCGCCTCCTAGTCTTCCTCTTCTACGTCAATTACTCGGGCCATGTTAATGGAGATGAAGCAATTACGAAGCTTGGCTTGCCTAGCCTTAACTTCTTTTTTAGCCTTTGCTAAGAATTTATTCATTGCTCTTCTTGGCAGAGCGAGAGAGTTTTCTAGATTCTTCCAAACCTAAGGGTTCATCTCTCTATGTGGCCATTAACTTGATCAGAATATTGAGCTCTCTTTTTCATTGGTGGCAAAAGTCGACATGAGAATCTATGGCCTCAATATATCAAAGCTAATGGTCTTCGTTCCCTCGTCCAAGAAGTCCTCTTTTGTCACATCACACAATGATTACCTATCCCAAGGCTACTTTTTACAAGGTAGCAGTTCTTGAGTCCCAATCAAATTATGGCCGTCCATTCTCGTCCAAGAAGAACTACAGGGATGATATAGAACTTCCCTTCTAAGGGGTTATTCCCAATGTGAAACATATAGTACTGAAAGCTCCCATGCATGTGGTTTGGAACGAGCTCACTCCTTCCACCTGCACTTTTGTGGGGGTCAATGATGGCTGTTGTATCTCACACTGTCTCATGACACATTAGGTTATGTCTAGCGCTCCCATGTTTTATTTGAGACCAATTTCTATGGTCATGCAAAACCATAGTCTGCACATTTCACCTCCCAGTCCTCCTCTTCTAGGTCAATTACTTGGGCCATGATAACGGAGATGGAACAATTACGAAGCTTGGCTTGCCTAGCCTTAACTTCTTTTTTTGCCTTTGCTACTAAGGATTTACTTATTGCTCTTCTTGGCAGAGCGATAGAGTTTTCTAGATTCTTCCAGACATAAGGGTTCATCTCGTTATGTGGCCACCATTAACCTGATCAAGACCTTAAGAATTGAGCTCTCTTTTCCATTGGTGGCAACACATGAGAGTCTACGGCCTCAACATATCAAAGCTAATGCATTGTCTTCATTCCCTCGTCCAAGAAGTACTACATGGGCTCCTCTTTGGTCACATCAGCAGAATGATTTCCGATATCCCAAGGCTACTTATTACAAGGTAGCAGTTCTCGAGTGTCCCAATCAAATTATGCCCATCCATCCTCGTCCAAGAAGTACTGTAGGCATGATGTAAAACTTCCCTTCCAAGGAGTTATTCCCAATGTGAAACATAGTAGTGAAAGCTCCTCCTATGTATGTGGTTTGGAACGAGTTCACTCCTTCCTACCTGCACTTTTGTGGGAGTTAATCATGGTTGTTGTATCTCACATTGTCTCATGAGACATTAGGTTATGGCTAGCTCTCTCATGTTTTATTTGAGACCAATTTCTATGGTCATGCAAAACCATATTCTGGCACACTTCACCTCCCAGTCTTCCTCTTCTAGGTTAATTACTTGGGCCATGCTAACGGAGGTGGAGCAATTACGAAGCCTGGCTTTGCTAGCCTTAACTTCTTTTTTAGCCTTTGCTAAAGATTTATTTACTGCTCTTCTTGGCAGAGTGAGAGAGTTTTCTAGATTCTTCCAAACCTAAGGGTTCAGATCACTATGTGGCCATTAACTTGATCAGAACCTGAAAAATATTGAGCTCTCTTTTCCATTGGTGTGGCAAAAGTCCACATGAGAGGTCTATGGCCTCAACATATCGAAGCTAATGCTCTTCATTCCCTCGTCCAAGAAGTACTACATGGGCTCCTCGTTGGTCACATCAGAATGATTATTACCGATATCCCAAGGCTACTCACAAGGTAGCAGTTCTTGAGTCCCAATCAAATTATGCCCATCCATCCTCGTCCCAGAAGAACTACAGGCGTGATAAAAAACTTCCCTTCCAAGGGGTTCTTCCCAATGTGAGACATAGTAGTGAAAGCTCCTATGCATGTGGTTTGGAAGAACGAGTTCTTTCCTTCCGCGTGGACTCTTGTGGGAGTCAATGATGGTTGTTGTATCTCACACTGTCTCATGAGACATTAGGTTACGGCTAGCTCTCCCATGTTTTATTTGAGAGCAATTTCTATGATCATGAGACATTGGGTTATGGCTAGCTCTCCCATGTCTTATTTGAGAGCAATTTCTATCATCATGACCAACCATAGTCTGGCACACTTCAACTCCTCCTAGTTTTCCTCTGCTAGGTCAATTACTCGGTCCATGTCCTCCAGTCCCAATCAAGTTATGCCCATCCATCCTAATCCAAGAAGTACTACAGGCATGATATAAAACTCCCCTTCCCAAGGGGTTATTCCCAATGTGAAACATAGTAGTGAAAGCTCCTATACATGTGGTCTGTAACGAGTTCACTCCTTCCACCTGCACTTTTGTGGGAGTCAATGATGGTTGTTGTATCTCACGCTACCTCATGAGACATTAGGTTATAGCGAGCTCTCTTATGTTTTATTTGAGACCAATTTCTATGGTCATGCTGGCACGCTTCACCTCCGAGTCTTCCTCTTCTAGGTCGATTGCTTGGGCCATGTTAACGGAGATGGAGCGAGTACGAAGCTTGGCTTTCCTAACCTTAACTTCTTTTTTAGCCTTTGCTCTACTAAGGATTTATTTCTTGCTCTTCTTTGGCAGAGCGAGAGAGTTTTCTAGATTCTTCCAAACCTAAGGGTTCATCTCTCTATGCGGCCGTTAACTTGATTAGAACCTTAAGAATATTGAGCTCTCTTTTTTCCATTGGTGGCAAAGTCCACACCTGAGAGTCTATGGCCTCAACATATCAAAGCTAATGCTCTTCATTCCCTTGTCCAAGAAGTACTACATGGGCTCAGCCTCTTTGGTCACATCACAATGATTACCTATTCTTAGGCTACGTACAAGGTAGCAGTTCTCGAGTCCCAATCAAATTATGGCTATCCATCGTCGTCCAAGAACTACTGCAGGCCTGATTTAAAACTTCCCTTCTAAGGGGTTATTCCCAATGCGAAATATTGTAGTGAGAGCTCCGATGATGCATGTGGTTCGCAACGTGTTCACTACTTCCACCTGAACTTTTGTGGGAGTCGATGATGCTTGTTGTATCTCACACTGTCTCATGAGACATTAGGTTATGGCTAGCTCTCCCATGTTTTATTTGAGACCAATTTCTATGATCACGACCACGCTTCGCCTCCTAGTCTTCCTCTTCTAGCTCAATTACTCGGGCCATGTTAATGGAGATGAAGCAATTACGAAGCTTGGCTTGCCTAGCCTTAACTTCTTTTTTAGCCTTTGCTAAGAATTTATTCATTGCTCTTCTTGGCAGAGCGAGAGAGTTTTCTAGATTCTTCCAAACCTAAGGGTTCATCTCTCTATGTGGCCATTAACTTGATCAGAATATTGAGCTCTCTTTTTCATTGGTGGCAAAAGTCGACATGAGAATCTATGGCCTCAATATATCAAAGCTAATGGTCTTCATTCCCTCGTCCAAGAAGTCCTCTTTTGTCACATCACACAATGATTACCTATCCCAAGGCTACTTTTTACAAGGTAGCAGTTCTTGAGTCCCAATCAAATTATGGCCGTCCATTCTCGTCCTAGAAGAACTACAGGGATGATATAGAACTTCCCTCTCAAGGGGTTATTCCCAATGTGAAACATATAGTACTGAAAGCTCCCATGCATGTGGTTTGGAACGAGCTCACTCCTTCCACCTGCACTTTTGTGGGGGTCAATGATGGCTATTGTATCTCACACTGTCTCATGACACATTAGGTTATGTCTAGCGCTCCCATGTTTTATTTGAGACCAATTTCTATGGTCATGCAAAACCATAGTCTGCACATTTCACCTCCCAGTCCTCCTCTTCTAGGTCAATTACTTGGGCCATGATAACGGAGATGGAACAATTACGAAGCTTGGCTTGCCTAGCCTTAACTTCTTTTTTTTCCTTTGCTACTAAGGATTTACTTATTGCTCTTCTTGGCAGAGCGATAGAGTTTTCTAGATTCTTCCAGACATAAGGGTTCATCTCGTTATGTGGCCACCATTAACCTGATCAGAACCTTAAGAATTGAGCTCTCTTTTCCATTGGTGGCAACACATGAGAGTCTACGGCCTCAACATATCAAAGCTAATGCATTGTCTTCATTCCCTCGTCCAAGAAGTACTACATGGGCTCCTCTTTGGTCACATCAGCAGAATGATTTACGATATCCCAAGGCTACTTATTACAAGGTAGCAGTTCTCGAGTGTCCCAATCAAATTATGCCCATCCATCCTCGTCCAAGAAGTACTGTAGGCATGATGTAAAACTTCCCTTCCAAGGAGTTATTCCCAATGTGAAACATAGTAGTGAAAGCTCCTCCTATGTATGTGGTTTGGAACGAGTTCACTCCTTCCTACCTGCACTTTTGTGGGAGTTAATCATGGTTGTTGTATCTCACATTGTCTCATGAGACATTAGGTTATGGCTAGCTCTCTCATGTTTTATTTGAGACCAATTTCTATGGTCATGCAAAACCATATTCTGGCACACTTCACCTCCCAGTCTTCCTCTTCTAGGTTAATTACTTGGGCCATGCTAACGGAGGTGGAGCAATTACGAAGCCTGGCTTTGCTAGCCTTAACTTCTTTTTTAGCCTTTGCTAAAGATTTATTTACTGCTCTTCTTGGCAGAGTGAGAGAGTTTTCTAGATTCTTCCAAACCTAAGGGTTCAGACCACTATGTGGCCATTAACTTGATCAGAACCTGAAAAATATTGAGCTCTCTTTTCCATTGGTGTGGCAAAAGTCCACATGAGAGGTCTATGGCCTCAACATATCGAAGCTAATGCTCTTCATTCCCTCGTCCAAGAAGTACTACATGGGCTCCTCCTTGGTCACATCAGAATGATTATTATCGATATCCCAAGGCTACTCACAAGGTAGCAGTTCTTGAGTCCCAATCAAATTATGCCCATCCATCCTCGTCCCAGAAGAACTACAGGCGTGATAAAAAACTTCCCTTCCAAGGGGTTCTTCCCAATGTGAGACATAGTAGTGAAAGCTCCTATGCATGTGGTTTGGAAGAACGAGTTCTTTCCTTCCGCGTGGACTCTTGTGGGAGTCAATGATGGTTGTTGTATCTCACACTGTCTCATGAGACATTAGGTTACGGCTAGCTCTTAGTACTGAAAGCTCCCATGCATGTGGTTTGGAACGAGCTCACTCCTTCCACCTGCACTTTTGTGGGAGTCAATGATGGCTGTTGTATCTCACACTGTCTCATGAGACATTAGGTTATGGCTAGCTCTCCCATGTTTTATTTGAGACCAATTTCTATGGTCATGCAAAACCATAGTCTGCACATTTCACCTCCAAGTCCTCCTCTTCTAGGTCAATTACTTGGGCCATGATAACGGAGATGGAACAATTACGAAGCTTGGCTTGCCTAGCCTTAACTTCTTTTTTTAGCCTTTGCTACTAAGGATTTACTTATTGCTCTTCTTGGCAGAGCGATAGAGTTTTCTAGATTCTTCTAGACATAAGGGTTCATCTCGCTATGTAGCCATTAACTTGATCAGAACCTTAAAAATTGAGCTCTCTTTTCCATTGGTGGCAAAAGTCCACACATGAGAGTCTACGGCCTCAACATATCAAAGCTAATGCATTGTCTTCATTCCCTCGTCCAAGAAGTACTACATGGGCTCCTCTTTGCTCACATCAGCAGAATGATTACCGATATCCCAAGGCTACTTATTACAAGGTAGCAGTTCTGGAGTGTCCCAATCAAATTATGCCCATCCATCCTCGTCCAAGAAGTATTGTAGGCATGATGTAAAACTTCACTTCCAAGGAGTTATTCCCAATGTGAAACATAGTAGTGAAAGCTACTCCTATGTATGTGGTTTGGAACGAGTTCACTCCTTCCTACTGCACTTTTGTGGGAGTTAATGATGGTTGTTGTATCTCACATTGTTTCATGAGACATTAGGTTATGGCTAGCTCTCTCATGTTTTAATTGAGACCAATTTCTATGGTCATGCAAAACCATATTCTGGCACACTTCACCTCCCAGTCTTCCTCTTCTAGGTTAATTACTTGGGCCATGCTAACGGCGGAGGTGGAGCAATTACAAAGCCTGGCTTTGCTAGCCTTGACTTCTTTTTTAGCCTTTGCTAAAGATTTATTTACTGCTCTTCTTGGCAGAGTGAGAGTTTTCTAGATTCTTCTAAACCTAAGGGTTCAGATCACTATGTGGCCATTAACTTGATCAGAACCTGAAAAATATTGAGCTCTCTATTCCATTGGTGTGGCAAAAGTCCACATGAGAGGTCTATGGCCTCAACATATCGAAGCTAATGCTCTTCATTCCCTCGTCCAAGAAGTACTACATGGGCTCCTCGTTGGTCACATCAGAATGATTATTACCGATATCCCAAGGCTACTCACAAGGTAGTAGTTCTTGAGTCCCAATCAAATTATGCCCATCCATCCTCGTCCAAGAAGAACTACAGGCATGATAAAAAAACTTCCCTTCCAAGGGGTTATTCCCAATGTGAGACATAGTAGTGAAAGCTCCTATGCATGCGGTTTGGAAGAACGAGTTCTTTCCTTCCGCGTGGACTCTTGTGGGAGTCAATGATGGTTGTTGTATCTCACACTGTCTCATGAGACATTAGGTTGTTGCTAGCTCTCCCATGTTTTATTTGAGAGCAATTTCTATGATCAGGAGACATTAGGTTATGGCTAGCTCTCCCATGTTTCATTTGAGAGCAATTTCTATGATCATGAGACATTGGGTTATGGCTAGCTCTCCCATGTCTTATTTGAGAGCAATTTCTATGATCATGACCAACCATAGTCTGGCACACTTCACCTCCTCCTAGTTTTCCTCTGCTAGGTCAATTACTCGGTCCATGTCCTCCAGTCCCAATCAGGTTATGCCCATCCATCCTAATCCAAGAAGTACTACAGGCATGATATAAAACTTCCCTCCCCAAGGGGTTATTCCCAATGTGAAACATAGTAGTGAAAGCTCCTGTACATGTGGCCTGGAACGCGTTCACTCCTTCCACCTGCACTTTTGTGGGAGTCAATGATGGTTGTTGTATCTCACGCTATCTCATGAACCATTAGGTTATAGCGAGCTCTCTTATGTTTTATTTGAGACCAGTTTCTATGGTCATGCTGGCACCCTTCACCTCCGAGTCTTCCTCTTCTAGGTAAATTGCTTGGAGATGGAGCAAGTACAAAGCTTGGCTTTCCTAACCTTAACTTCTTTTTTAGCCTTTGCTCTACTAAGGATTTATTTCTTGCTCTTCTTTGGCAGAGCGAGAGAGTTTTCTAGATTATTCCAAACCTAAGGATTCATCTCTCTATGCGGCCGTTAAGTTGATCAGAACCTTAAGAATATTAAGCTCTCTTTTTTCCATTGGTAGCAAAGTCCACACCTGAGAGTCTATGGCCTCAACATATCAAAGCTAATGCTCTTCATTCCCTCGTCCAAGAAGCACTACATGGACTCAGCCTCTTTGGTCACATCACCATGATTACCTATTCTTAGGCTACGGACAAGGTAGCAGTTCTCGAGTCCCAATCAAATTATGGCTATCCATCGTCGTCCAAGAACTACTGTAGGCCTGATTTAAAACTTCCCTTCTAAGGGGTTATTCCCAATGCGAAATATTGTAGTGAGAGCTCCGATGATGCATGTGGGTTGCAACGTGTTCACTCCTTCCACCTGAACTTTTGTGGGAGTCGATGATGCTTGTTGTATCTCACACTGTCTCATGAGACATTAGGTTATGGCTAGCTCTCCCATGTTTTATTTGAGACCAATTTCTATGATCACAACCACGCTTCGCCTCCTAGTCTTCCTCTTCTAGCTCAATTACTCGGGCCATGTTAATGGAGATGAAGCAATTACGAAGCTTGGCTTGCCTAGCCTTAACTTCTATTTTAGCCTTTGCTAAGAATTTATTCATTGCTCTTCTTGGCAGAGCGAGAGAGTTTTCTAGATTCTTCCAAACCTAAGGGTTCATCTCTCTATGTGGCCATTAACTTGATTAGAATATTGAGCTCTCTTTTTCATTGGTGGCAAAAGTCGACATGAGAATCTATGGCCTCAATATATCAAAGCTAATGGTCTTCATTCCCTCGTCCAAGAAGTCCTCTTTTGTCACATCACACAATGATTACCTATCCCAAGGCTACTTTTTACAAGGTAGCAGTTCTTGAGTCCCAATCAAATTATGGCCGTCCATTCTCGTCCGAGAAGAACTACAGGGATGATATAAAACTTCCCTTCCAAGGGGTTATTCCCAATGTGAAACATATAGTACTGAAAGCTCCCATGCATGTGGTTTGGAAAGAACTCACTCCTTCCACCTGCACTTTTGTGGCAGTCAATGATGGCTGTTGTATCTCACACTGTCTCATGAGACATTAGGTTATGGCTAGCTCTCCCATGTTTTATTTGAGACCAATTTCTATGATCACGACCACGCTTCGCTTTCTAGTCTTCCTCTTCATTGGTGGCAAAAGTCGACATGAGAATCTATGGCCTCAATATATCAAAGCTAATGGTCTTCATTCCCTCGTCCAAGAAGTCCTCTTTTGTCACATCACACAATGATTACCTATCCCAAGGCTACTTTTTACAAGGTAGCAGTTCTTGAGTCCCAATCAAATTACGGCCGTCCATTCTCGTCCGAGAAGAACTACAGGGATGATATAAAACTTCCCTTCCAAGGGGTTATTCCCAATGTGAAACATATAGTACTGAAAGCTCCCATGCATGTGGTTTGGAACGAACTCACTCCTTCCACCTGCACTTTTGTGGGAGTCAATGATGGCTGTTGTATCTCACACTGTCTCATGAGACATTAGGTTATGGCTAGCTCTCCCATGTTTTATTTGAGACCAATTTCTATGATCACGACCACGCTTCGCTTTCTAGTCTTCCTCTTCATTGGTGGCAAAAGTCGACATGAGAATCTATGGCCTCAATATATCAAAGCTAATGGGCTTCATTCCCTCGTCCAAGAAGTCCTCTTTTGTCACATCACACAATGATTACCTATCCCAAGGCTACTTTTTACAAGGTAGCAAATCTTGAGTCCCAATCAAATTACGGCCGTCCATTCTCGTCCGAGAAGAACTACAGGGATGATATAAAACTTCCCTTCCAAGGGGTTATTACCAATGTGAAACATATAGTACTGAAAGCTCCCATGCATGTGGTTTGGGACGAGCTCACTCCTTCCACCTGCACTTTTGTGGGAGTCAATGATGGCTGTTGTATCTCACACTGTCTCATGAGACATTAGGTTATGGCTAGCTCTCCCATGTTTTATTTGAGACCAATTTCTATGGTCATGCAAAACCATAGTCTGCACATTTCACCTCCCCCAGTCCTCCTCTTCTAGGTCAATTACTTGGGCCATGATAACGGAGATGGAACAATTACGAAGCTTGGCTTGCCTAGCCTTAACTTCTTTTTTTAGCCTTTGCTACTAAGGATTTACTTATTGCTCTTCTTGGCAGAGCGATAGAGTTTTCTAGATTCTTCTAGACATAAGGGTTCATCTCGCTATGTGGCCATTAACTTGATCAGAACCTTAAAAATTGAGCTCTCTTTTCCATTGGTGGCAAAAGTCCACACATGAGAGTCTACGGCCTCAACATGTCAAAGCTAATGCATTGTCTTCATTCCCTCGTCCAAGAAGTACTACATGGGCTCCTCTTTGGTCACATCAGCAGAATGATTACCGATATCCCAAGGCTACTTATTACAAGGTAGCAGTTCTGGAGTGTCCCAATCAAATTATGCCCATCCATCCTCGTCCAAGAAGTATTGTAGGCATGATGTAAAACTTCACTTCCAAGGAGTTATTCCCAATGTGAAACATAGTAGTGAAAGCTACTCCTATGTATGTGGTTTGGAACGAGTTCACTCCTTCCTACTGCACTTTTGTGGGAGTTAATGATGGTTGTTGTATCTCACATTGTTTCATGAGACATTAGGTTATGGCTAGCTCTCTCATGTTTTAATTGAGACCAATTTCTATGGTCATGCAAAACCATATTCTTGCACACTTCACCTCCCAGTCTTCCTCTTCTAGGTTAATTACTTGGGCCATGCTAACGGCGGAGGTGGAGCAATTACGAAGCCTGGCTTTGCTAGCCTTGACTTCTTTTTTAGCCTTTGCTAAAGATTTATTTACTGCTCTTCTTGGCAGAGTGAGAGTTTTCTAGATTCTTCTAAACCTAAGGGTTCAGATCACTATGTGGCCATTAACTTGATCAGAACCTGAAAAATATTGAGCTCTCTATTCCATTGGTGTGGCAAAAGTCCACATGAGAGGTCTATGGCCTCAACATATCGAAGCTAATGCTCTTCATTCCCTCGTCCAAGAAGTACTACATGGGCTCCTCGTTGGTCACATCAGAATGATTATTACCGATATCCCAAGGCTACTCACAAGGTAGTAGTTCTTGAGTCCCAATCAAATTATGCCCATCCATCCTCGTCCAAGAAGAACTACAGGCATGATAAAAAAACTTCCCTTCCAAGGGGTTATTCCCAATGTGAGACATAGTAGTGAAAGCTCCTATGCATGCGGTTTGGAAGAACGAGTTCTTTCCTTCCGCGTGGACTCTTGTGGGAGTCAATGATGGTTGTTGTATCTCACACTGTCTCATGAGACATTAGGTTGTTGCTAGCTCTCCCATGTTTTATTTGAGAGCAATTTCTATGATCAGGAGACATTAGGTTATGGCTAGCTCTCCCATGTTTCATTTGAGAGCAATTTCTATGATCATGAGACATTGGGTTATGGCTAGCTCTCCCATGTCTTATTTGAGAGCAATTTCTATGATCATGACCAACCATAGTCTGGCACACTTCACCTCCTCCTAGTTTTCCTCTGCTAGGTCAATTACTCGGTCCATGTCCTCCAGTCCCAATCAGGTTATGCCCATCCATCCTAATCCAAGAAGTACTACAGGCATGATATAAAACTTCCCTCCCCAAGGGGTTATTCCCAATGTGAAACATAGTAGTGAAAGCTCCTGTACATGTGGCCTGGAACGCGTTCACTCCTTCCACCTGCACTTTTGTGGGAGTCAATGATGGTTGTTGTATCTCACGCTATCTCATGAACCATTAGGTTATAGCGAGCTCTCTTATGTTTTATTTGAGACCAGTTTCTATGGTCATGCTGGCACCCTTCACCTCCGAGTCTTCCTCTTCTAGGTAAATTGCTTGGAGATGGAGCAAGTACAAAGCTTGGCTTTCCTAACCTTAACTTCTTTTTTAGCCTTTGCTCTACTAAGGATTTATTTCTTGCTCTTCTTTGGCAGAGCGAGAGAGTTTTCTAGATTATTCCAAACCTAAGGATTCATCTCTCTATGCGGCCGTTAAGTTGATCAGAACCTTAAGAATATTAAGCTCTCTTTTTTCCATTGGTAGCAAAGTCCACACCTGAGAGTCTATGGCCTCAACATATCAAAGCTAATGCTCTTCATTCCCTCGTCCAAGAAGCACTACATGGACTCAGCCTCTTTGGTCACATCACCATGATTACCTATTCTTAGGCTACGGACAAGGTAGCAGTTCTCGAGTCCCAATCAAATTATGGCTATCCATCGTCGTCCAAGAACTACTGTAGGCCTGATTTAAAACTTCCCTTCTAAGGGGTTATTCCCAATGCGAAATATTGTAGTGAGAGCTCCGATGATGCATGTGGGTTGCAACGTGTTCACTCCTTCCACCTGAACTTTTGTGGGAGTCGATGATGCTTGTTGTATCTCACACTGTCTCATGAGACATTAGGTTATGGCTAGCTCTCCCATGTTTTATTTGAGACCAATTTCTATGATCACAACCACGCTTCGCCTCCTAGTCTTCCTCTTCTAGCTCAATTACTCGGGCCATGTTAATGGAGATGAAGCAATTACGAAGCTTGGCTTGCCTAGCCTTAACTTCTATTTTAGCCTTTGCTAAGAATTTATTCATTGCTCTTCTTGGCAGAGCGAGAGAGTTTTCTAGATTCTTCCAAACCTAAGGGTTCATCTCTCTATGTGGCCATTAACTTGATTAGAATATTGAGCTCTCTTTTTCATTGGTGGCAAAAGTCGACATGAGAATCTATGGCCTCAATATATCAAAGCTAATGGTCTTCATTCCCTCGTCCAAGAAGTCCTCTTTTGTCACATCACACAATGATTACCTATCCCAAGGCTACTTTTTACAAGGTAGCAGTTCTTGAGTCCCAATCAAATTATGGCCGTCCATTCTCGTCCGAGAAGAACTACAGGGATGATATAAAACTTCCCTTCCAAGGGGTTATTCCCAATGTGAAACATATAGTACTGAAAGCTCCCATGCATGTGGTTTGGAAAGAACTCACTCCTTCCACCTGCACTTTTGTGGCAGTCAATGATGGCTGTTGTATCTCACACTGTCTCATGAGACATTAGGTTATGGCTAGCTCTCCCATGTTTTATTTGAGACCAATTTCTATGATCACGACCACGCTTCGCTTTCTAGTCTTCCTCTTCATTGGTGGCAAAAGTCGACATGAGAATCTATGGCCTCAATATATCAAAGCTAATGGTCTTCATTCCCTCGTCCAAGAAGTCCTCTTTTGTCACATCACACAATGATTACCTATCCCAAGGCTACTTTTTACAAGGTAGCAGTTCTTGAGTCCCAATCAAATTACGGCCGTCCATTCTCGTCCGAGAAGAACTACAGGGATGATATAAAACTTCCCTTCCAAGGGGTTATTCCCAATGTGAAACATATAGTACTGAAAGCTCCCATGCATGTGGTTTGGAACGAACTCACTCCTTCCACCTGCACTTTTGTGGGAGTCAATGATGGCTGTTGTATCTCACACTGTCTCATGAGACATTAGGTTATGGCTAGCTCTCCCATGTTTTATTTGAGACCAATTTCTATGATCACGACCACGCTTCGCTTTCTAGTCTTCCTCTTCATTGGTGGCAAAAGTCGACATGAGAATCTATGGCCTCAATATATCAAAGCTAATGGGCTTCATTCCCTCGTCCAAGAAGTCCTCTTTTGTCACATCACACAATGATTACCTATCCCAAGGCTACTTTTTACAAGGTAGCAAATCTTGAGTCCCAATCAAATTACGGCCGTCCATTCTCGTCCGAGAAGAACTACAGGGATGATATAAAACTTCCCTTCCAAGGGGTTATTACCAATGTGAAACATATAGTACTGAAAGCTCCCATGCATGTGGTTTGGGACGAGCTCACTCCTTCCACCTGCACTTTTGTGGGAGTCAATGATGGCTGTTGTATCTCACACTGTCTCATGAGACATTAGGTTATGGCTAGCTCTCCCATGTTTTATTTGAGACCAATTTCTATGGTCATGCAAAACCATAGTCTGCACATTTCACCTCCCCCAGTCCTCCTCTTCTAGGTCAATTACTTGGGCCATGATAACGGAGATGGAACAATTACGAAGCTTGGCTTGCCTAGCCTTAACTTCTTTTTTTAGCCTTTGCTACTAAGGATTTACTTATTGCTCTTCTTGGCAGAGCGATAGAGTTTTCTAGATTCTTCTAGACATAAGGGTTCATCTCGCTATGTGGCCATTAACTTGATCAGAACCTTAAAAATTGAGCTCTCTTTTCCATTGGTGGCAAAAGTCCACACATGAGAGTCTACGGCCTCAACATATCAAAGCTAATGCATTGTCTTCATTCCCTCGTCCAAGAAGTACTACATGGGCTCCTCTTTGGTCACATCAGCAGAATGATTACCGATATCCCAAGGCTACTTATTACAAGGTAGCAGTTCTGGAGTGTCCCAATCAAATTATGCCCATCCATCCTCGTCCAAGAAGTATTGTAGGCATGATGTAAAACTTCACTTCCAAGGAGTTATTCCCAATGTGAAACATAGTAGTGAAAGCTACTCCTATGTATGTGGTTTGGAACGAGTTCACTCCTTCCTACTGCACTTTTGTGGGAGTTAATGATGGTTGTTGTATCTCACATTGTTTCATGAGACATTAGGTTATGGCTAGCTCTCTCATGTTTTAATTGAGACCAATTTCTATGGTCATGCAAAACCATATTCTTGCACACTTCACCTCCCAGTCTTCCTCTTCTAGGTTAATTACTTGGGCCATGCTAACGGCGGAGGTGGAGCAATTACGAAGCCTGGCTTTGCTAGCCTTGACTTCTTTTTTAGCCTTTGCTAAAGATTTATTTACTGCTCTTCTTGGCAGAGTGAGAGTTTTCTAGATTCTTCTAAACCTAAGGGTTCAGATCACTATGTGGCCATTAACTTGATCAGAACCTGAAAAATATTGAGCTCTCTATTCCATTGGTGTGGCAAAAGTCCACATGAGAGGTCTATGGCCTCAACATATCGAAGCTAATGCTCTTCATTCCCTCGTCCAAGAAGTACTACATGGGCTCCTCGTTGGTCACATCAGAATGATTATTACCGATATCCCAAGGCTACTCACAAGGTAGTAGTTCTTGAGTCCCAATCAAATTATGCCCATCCATCCTCGTCCAAGAAGAACTACAGGCATGATAAAAAAACTTCCCTTCCAAGGGGTTATTCCCAATGTGAGACATAGTAGTGAAAGCTCCTATGCATGCGGTTTGGAAGAACGAGTTCTTTCCTTCCACGTGGACTCTTGTGGGAGTCAATGATGGTTGTTGTATCTCACACTGTCTCATGAGACATTAGGTTGTTGCTAGCTCTCCCATGTTTTATTTGAGAGCAATTTCTATGATCAGGAGACATTAGGTTATGGCTAGCTCTCCCATGTTTCATTTGAGAGCAATTTCTATGATCATGAGACATTGGGTTATGGCTAGCTCTCCCATGTCTTATTTGAGAGCAATTTCTATGATCATGACCAACCATAGTCTGGCACACTTCACCTCCTCCTAGTTTTCCTCTGCTAGGTCAATTACTCGGTCCATGTCCTCCAGTCCCAATCAGGTTATGCCCATCCATCCTAATCCAAGAAGTACTACAGGCATGATATAAAACTTCCCTCCCCAAGGGGTTATTCCCAATGTGAAACATAGTAGTGAAAGCTCCTGTACATGTGGCCTGGAACGAGTTCACTCCTTCCACCTGCACTTTTGTGGGAGTCAATGATGGTTGTTGTATCTCACGCTATCTCATGAACCATTAGGTTATAGCGAGCTCTCTTATGTTTTATTTGAGACCAGTTTCTATGGTCATGCTGGCACCCTTCACCTCCGAGTCTTCCTCTTCTAGGTAAATTGCTTGGAGATGGAGCAAGTACAAAGCTTGGCTTTCCTAACCTTAACTTCTTTTTTAGCCTTTGCTCTACTAAGGATTTATTTCTTGCTCTTCTTTGGCAGAGCGAGAGAGTTTTCTAGATTATTCCAAACCTAAGGATTCATCTCTCTATGCGGCCGTTAAGTTGATCAGAACCTTAAGAATATTAAGCTCTCTTTTTTCCATTGGTAGCAAAGTCCACACCTGAGAGTCTATGGCCTCAACATATCAAAGCTAATGCTCTTCATTCCCTCGTCCAAGAAGCACTACATGGACTCAGCCTCTTTGGTCACATCACCATGATTACCTATTCTTAGGCTACGGACAAGGTAGCAGTTCTCGAGTCCCAATCAAATTATGGCTATCCATCGTCGTCCAAGAACTACTGTAGGCCTGATTTAAAACTTCCCTTCTAAGGGGTTATTCCCAATGCGAAATATTGTAGTGAGAGCTCCGATGATGCATGTGGTTTGCAACGTGTTCACTCCTTCCACCTGAACTTTTGTGGGAGTCGATGATGCTTGTTGTATCTCACACTGTCTCATGAGACATTAGGTTATGGCTAGCTCTCCCATGTTTTATTTGAGACCAATTTCTATGATCACGACCACGCTTCGCCTCCTAGTCTTCCTCTTCTAGCTCAATTACTCGGGCCATGTTAATGGAGATGAAGCAATTACGAAGCTTGGCTTGCCTAGCCTTAACTTCTATTTTAGCCTTTGCTAAGAATTTATTCATTGCTCTTCTTGGCAGAGCGAGAGAGTTTTCTAGATTCTTCCAAACCTAAGGGTTCATCTCTCTATGTGGCCATTAACTTGATTAGAATATTGAGCTCTCTTTTTCATTGGTGGCAAAAGTCGACATGAGAATCTATGGCCTCAATATATCAAAGCTAATGGTCTTCATTCCCTCGTCCAAGAAGTCCTCTTTTGTCACATCACACAATGATTACCTATCCCAAGGCTACTTTTTACAAGGTAGCAGTTCTTGAGTCCCAATCAAATTATGGCCGTCCATTCTCGTCCGAGAAGAACTACAGGGATGATATAAAACTTCCCTTCCAAGGGGTTATTCCCAATGTGAAACATATAGTACTGAAAGCTCCCATGCATGTGGTTTGGAAAGAACTCACTCCTTCCACCTGCACTTTTGTGGCAGTCAATGATGGCTGTTGTATCTCACACTGTCTCATGAGACATTAGGTTATGGCTAGCTCTCCCATGTTTTATTTGAGACCAATTTCTATGATCACGACCACGCTTCGCTTTCTAGTCTTCCTCTTCATTGGTGGCAAAAGTCGATATGAGAATCTATGGCCTCAATATATCAAAGCTAATGGTCTTCATTCCCTCGTCCAAGAAGTCCTCTTTTGTCACATCACATAATGATTACCTATCCCAAGGCTACTTTTTACAAGGTAGCAGTTCTTGAGTCCCAATCAAATTACGGCCATCCATTCTCGTCCGAGAAGAACTACAGGGATGATATAAAACTTCCCTTCCAAGGGGTTATTCCCAATGTGAAACATATAGTACTGAAAGCTCCCATGCATGTGGTTTGGAACGAACTCACTCCTTCCACCTGCACTTTTGTGGGAGTCAATGATGGCTGTTGTATCTCACACTGTCTCATGAGACATTAGGTTATGGCTAGCTCTCCCATGTTTTATTTGAGACCAATTTCTATGATCACGACCACGCTTCGCTTTCTAGTCTTCCTCTTCATTGGTGGCAAAAGTCGACATGAGAATCTATGGCCTCAATATATCAAAGCTAATGGGCTTCATTCCCTCGTCCAAGAAGTCCTCTTTTGTCACATCACACAATGATTACCTATCCCAAGGCTACTTTTTACAAGGTAGCAAATCTTGAGTCCCAATCAAATTACGGCCGTCCATTCTCGTCCGAGAAGAACTACAGGGATGATATAAAACTTCCCTTCCAAGGGGTTATTACCAATGTGAAACATATAGTACTGAAAGCTCCCATGCATGTGGTTTGGAACGAGCTCACTCCTTCCACCTGCACTTTTGTGGGAGTCAATGATGGCTGTTGTATCTCACACTGTCTCATGAGACATTAGGTTATGGCTAGCTCTCCCATGTTTTATTTGAGACCAATTTCTATGGTCATGCAAAACCATAGTCTGTACATTTCACCTCCCCCAGTCCTCCTCTTCTAGGTCAATTACTTGGGCCATGATAACGGAGATGGAACAATTACGAAGCTTGGCTTGCCTAGCCTTAACTTCTTTTTTTAGCCTTTGCTACTAAGGATTTACTTATTGCTCTTCTTGGCAGAGCGATAGAGTTTTCTAGATTCTTTTAGACATAAGGGTTCATCTCGCTATGTGGCCATTAACTTGATCAGAACCTTAAAAATTGAGCTCTCTTTTCCATTGGTGGCAAAAGTCCACACATGAGAGTCTACGGCCTCAACATATCAAAGCTAATGCATTGTCTTCATTCCCTCGTCCAAGAAGTACTACATGGGCTCCTCTTTGGTCACATCAGCAGAATGATTACCGATATCCCAAGGCTACTTATTACAAGGTAGCAGTTCTGGAGTGTCCCAATCAAATTATGCCCATCCATCCTCGTCCAAGAAGTATTGTAGGCATGATGTAAAACTTCACTTCCAAGGAGTTATTCCCAATGTGAAACATAGTAGTGAAAGCTACTCCTATGTATGTGGTTTGGAACGAGTTCACTCCTTCCTACTGCACTTTTGTGGGAGTTAATGATGGTTGTTGTATCTCACATTGTTTCATGAGACATTAGGTTATGGCTAGCTCTCTCATGTTTTAATTGAGACCAATTTCTATGGTCATGCAAAACCATATTCTGGCACACTTCACCTCCCAGTCTTCCTCTTCTAGGTTAATTACTTGGGCCATGCTAACGGAGGTGGAGCAATTACGAAGCCTGGATTTGCTAGCCTTAACTTCTTTTTTAGCCTTTGCTAAAGATTTATTTACTGCTCTTCTTGGAAGAGTGAGAGTTTTCTAGATTCTTCTAAACCTAAGGGTTCAGATCACTATGTGGCCATTAACTTGATCAGAACCTGAAAAATATTGAGCTCTCTATTCCATTGGTGTGGCAAAAGTCCACATGAGAGGTCTATGGCCTCAACATATCGAAGCTAATGCTCTTCATTCCCTCGTCCAAGAAGTACTACATGGGCTCCTCGTTGGTCACATCAGAATGATTATTACCGATATCCCAAGGCTACTCACAAGGTAGTAGTTCTTGAGTCCCAATCAAATTATGCCCATCCATCCTCGTCCAAGAAGAACTACAGGCATGATAAAAAAACTTTCCTTCCAAGGGGTTATTCCCAATGTGAGACATAGTAGTGAAAGCTCCTATGCATGTGGTTTGGAAGAACGAGTTCTTTCCTTCCGCGTGGACTCTTGTGGGAGTCAATGATGGTTGTTGTATCTCACACTGTCTCATGAGACATTAGGTTGTTGCTAGCTCTCCCATGTTTTATTTGAGAGCAATTTCTATGATCAGGAGACATTAGGTTATGGCTAGCTCTCCCATGTTTCATTTGAGAGCAATTTCTATGATCATGAGACATTGGGTTATGGCTAGCTCTCCCATGTCTTATTTGAGAGCAATTTCTATGATCATGACCAACCATAGTCTGGCACACTTCACCTCCTCCTAGTTTTCCTCTGCTAGGTCAATTACTCGGTCCATGTCCTCCAGTCCCAATCAAGTTATGCCCATCCATCCTAATCCAAGAAGTACTACAGGCATGATATAAAACTTCCCTCCCCAAGGGGTTATTCCCAATGTGAAACATAGTAGTGAAAGCTCCTATACATGTGGCCTGGAACGAGTTCACTCCTTCCACCTGCACTTTTGTGGGAGTCAATGATGGTTGTTGTATCTCACGCTATCTCATGAGACATTAGGTTATAGCGAGCTCTCTTATGTTTTATTTGAGACCAGTTTCTATGGTCATGCTGGCACCCTTCACCTCCGAGTCTTCCTCTTCTAGGTAAATTGCTTGGAGATGGAGCAAGTACAAAGCTTGGCTTTCCTAACCTTAACTTCTTTTTTAGCCTTTGCTCTACTAAGGATTTATTTCTTGCTCTTCTTTGGCAGAGCGAGAGAGTTTTCTAGATTATTCCAAACCTAAGGATTCATCTCTCTATGCGGCCGTTAACTTGATCAGAACCTTAAGAATATTAAGCTCTCTTTTTTCCATTGGTGGCAAAGTCCACACCTGAGAGTCTATGGCCTCAACATATCAAAGCTAATGCTCTTCATTCCCTCGTCCAAGAAGTACTACATGGGCTCAGCCTCTTTGGTCACATCACCATGATTACCTATTCTTAGGCTACGGACAAGGTAGCAGTTCTCGAGTCCCAATCAAATTATGGCTATCCATCGTCGTCCAAGAACTACTGCAGGCCTGATTTAAAACTTCCCTTCTAAGGGGTTATTCCCAATGCGAAATATTGTAGTGAGAGCTCCGATGATGCATGTGGTTTGCAACGTGTTCACTCCTTCCACCTGAACTTTTGTGGGAGTCGATGATGCTTGTTGTATCTCACACTGTCTCATGAGACATTAGGTTATGGCTAGCTCTCCCATGTTTTATTTGAGACCAATTTCTATGATCACGACCACGCTTCGCCTCCTAGTCTTCCTCTTCTAGCTCAATTACTCGGGCCATGTTAATGGAGATGAAGCAATTACGAAGCTTGGCTTGCCTAGCCTTAACTTCTTTTTTAGCCTTTGCTAAGAATTTATTCATTGCTCTTCTTGGCAGAGCGAGAGAGTTTTCTAGATTCTTCCAAACCTAAGGGTTCATCTCTCTATGTGGCCATTAACTTGATTAGAATATTGAGCTCTCTTTTTCATTGGTGGCAAAAGTCGACATGAGAATCTATGGCCTCAATATATCAAAGCTAATGGTCTTCATTCCCTCGTCCAAGAAGTCCTCTTTTGTCACATCACACAATGATTACCTATCCCAAGGCTACTTTTTACAAGGTAGCAGTTCTTGAGTCCCAATCAAATTATGGCCGTCCATTCTCGTCCGAGAAGAACTACAGGGATGATATAAAACTTCCCTTCCAAGGGGTTATTCCCAATGTGAAACATATAGTACTGAAAGCTCCCATGCATGTGGTTTGGAACGAACTCACTCCTTCCACCTGCACTTTTGTGGGAGTCAATGATGGCTGTTGTATCTCACACTGTCTCATGAGACATTAGGTTATGGCTAGCTCTCCCATGTTTTATTTGAGACCAATTTCTATGATCACGACCACGCTTCGCTTTCTAGTCTTCCTCTTCATTGGTGGCAAAAGTCGACATGAGAATCTATGGCCTCAATATATCAAAGCTAATGGGCTTCATTCCCTCGTCCAAGAAGTCCTCTTTTGTCACATCACACAATGATTACCTATCCCAAGGCTACTTTTTACAAGGTAGCAGTTCTTGAGTCCCAATCAAATTACGGCCGTCCATTCTCGTCCGAGAAGAACTACAGGAATGTGAAACATATAGTACTGAAAGCTCCCATGCATGTGGTTTGGAACGAGCTCACTCCTTCCACCTGCACTTTTGTGGGAGTCAATGATGGCTGTTGTATCTCACACTGTCTCATGAGACATTAGGTTATGGCAAGCTCTCCCATGTTTTATTTGAGACCAATTTCTATGGTCATGCAAAACCATAGTCTGCACATTTCACCTCCCCCAGTCCTCCTCTTCTAGGTCAATTACTTGGGCCATGATAACGGAGATGGAACAATTACGAAGCTTGGCTTGCCTAGCCTTAACTTCTTTTTTTGCCTTTGCTACTAAGGATTTACTTATTGCTCTTCTTGGCAGAGCGATAGAGTTTTCTAGATTCTTCCAGACATAAGGGTTCATCTCGTTATGTGGCCACCATTAACCTGATCAGAACCTTAAGAATTGAGCTGTCTTTTCCATTGGTGGCATAACATGAGAGTCTACGGCCTCAACATATCAAAGCTAATGCATTGTCTTCATTCCCTCGTCCAAGAAGTACTACATGGGCTCCTCTTTGGTCACATCAGCAGAATGATTACCGATATCCCAAGGCTACTTATTACAAGGTAGTAGTTCTGGAGTGTCCCAATCAAATTATGCCCATCCATCCTCATCCAAGAAGTATTGTAGGCATGATGTAAAACTTCACTTCCAAGGAGTTATTCCCAATGTGAAACATAGTAGTGAAAGCTACTCCTATGTATGTGGTTTGGAACGAGTTCACTCCTTCCTACTGCACTTTTGTGGGAGTTAATGATGGTTGTTGTATCTCACATTGTTTCATGAGACATTAGGTTATGGCTAGCTCTCTCATGTTTTAATTGAGACCAATTTCTATGGTCATGCAAAACCATATTCTGGCACACTTCACCTCCCAGTCTTCCTCTTCTAGGTTAATTACTTGGGCCATGCTAACGGCGGAGGTGGAGCAATTACGAAACCTAGCTTTGCTAGCCTTAACTTCTTTTTTAGCCTTTGCTAAAGATTTATTTACTGCTCTTCTTGGCAGAGTGAGAGTTTTCTAGATTCTTCTAAACCTAAGGGTTCAGATCACTATGTGGCCATTAACTTGATCAGAACCTGAAAAATATTGAGCTCTCTATTCCATTGGTGTGGCAAAAGTCCACATGAGAGGTCTATGGCCTCAACATATCGAAGCTAATGCTCTTCATTCCCTCGTCCAAGAAGTACTACATGGGCTCCTCGTTGGTCACATCAGAATGATTATTACCGATATCCCAAGGCTACTCACAAGGTAGTAGTTCTTGAGTCCCAATCAAATTATGCCCATCCATCCTCGTCCAAGAAGAACTACAGGCATGATAAAAAAACTTCCCTTCCAAGGGGTTATTCCCAATGTGAGACATAGTAGTGAAAGCTCCTATGCATGCGGTTTGGAAGAACGAGTTCTTTCCTTCCGCGTGGACTCTTGTGGGAGTCAATGATGGTTGTTGTATCTCACACTATCTCATGAGACATTAGGTTGTTGCTAGATCTCCCATGTTTTATTTGAGAGCAATTTCTATGATCAGGAGACATTAGGTTATGGCTAGCTCTCCCATGTTTCATTTGAGAGCAATTTCTATGATCATGAGACATTGGGTTATGGCTAGCTCTCCCATGTCTTATTTGAGAGCAATTTCTATGATCATGACCAACCATAGTCTGGCACACTTCACCTCCTCCTAGTTTTCCTCTGCTAGGTCAATTACTCGGTCCATGTCCTCCAGTCCCAATCAGGTTATGCCCATCCATCCTAATCCAAGAAGTACTACAGGCATGATATAAAACTTCCCTCCCCAAGGGGTTATTCCCAATGTGAAACATAGTAGTGAAAGCTCCTATACATGTGGCCTGGAACGAGTTCACTCCTTCCACTTGCACTTTTGTGGGAGTCAATGATGGTTGTTGTATCTCACGCTATCTCATGAGACATTAGGTTATAGCGAGCTCTCTTATGTTTTATTTGAGACCAGTTTCTATGGTCATGCTGGCACCCTTCACCTCCGAGTCTTCCTCTTCTAGGTAAATTGCTTGGAGATGGAGCAAGTACAAAGCTTGGCTTTCCTAACCTTAACTTCTTTTTTAGCCTTTGCTCTACTAAGGATTTATTTCTTGCTCTTCTTTGGCAGAGCGAGAGAGTTTTCTAGATTCTTCCAAACCTAAGGATTCATCTCTCTATGTGGCCGTTAACTTGATCAGAACCTTAAGAATATTAAGCTCTCTTTTTTCCATTGGTGGCAAAGT
The DNA here is from genome assembly GCF_041138505.1 of Cibotium barometz. Classification (NCBI taxonomy): domain Eukaryota; kingdom Viridiplantae; phylum Streptophyta; class Polypodiopsida; order Cyatheales; family Cibotiaceae; genus Cibotium; species Cibotium barometz. The sequence goes on along the minus strand of NC_141105.1, from coordinate 658,634 downwards.
CCACACCTGAGAGTCTATGGCCTCAACATATCAAAGCTAATGCTCTTCATTCCCTCGTCCAAGAAGTACTACATGGGCTCAGCCTCTTTGGTCACATAACCATGATTACCTATTCTTAGGCTACGTACAAGGTAGCAGTTCTCGAGTCCCAATCAAATAATGGCTATCCATCGTCGTCCAAGAACTACTGCAGGACTGATTTAAAACTTCCCTTCTAAGGGGTTATTCCCAATGCGAAATATTGTAGTGAGAGCTCCGATGATGCATGTGGTTTGCAACGTGTTCACTCCTTCCACCTGAACTTTTGTGGGAGTCGATGATGCTTGTTGTATCTCACACTATCTCATGAGACATTAGGTTATGGCTAGCTCTCCCATGTTTTATTTGAGACCAATTTCTATGATCACGACCACGCTTCGCCTCCTAGTCTTCCTCTTCTAGCTCAATTACTCGGGACATGTTAATGGAGATGAAGCAATTACGAAGCTTGGCTTGCCTAGCCTTAACTTCTTTTTTAGCCTTTGCTAAGAATTTATTCATTGCTCTTCTTGGCAGAGCGAGAGAGTTTTCTAGATTCTTCCAAACCTAAGGGTTCATCTCTCTATGTGGCCATTAACTTGATTAGAATATTGAGCTCTCTTTTTCATTGGTGGCAAAAGTCGACATGAGAATCTATGGCCTCAATATATCAAAGCTAATGGTCTTCATTCCCTCGTCCAAGAAGTCCTCTTTTGTCACATCACACAATGATTACCTATCCCAAGGCTACTTTTTACAAGGTAGCAGTTCTTGAGTCCCAATCAAATTATGGCCGTCCATTCTCGTCCGAGAAGAACTACAGGGATGATATAAAACTTCCCTTCCAAGGGGTTATTCCCAATGTGAAACATATAGTACTGAAAGCTCCCATGCATGTGGTTTGGAACGAACTCACTCCTTCCACCTGCACTTTTGTGGGAGTCAATGATGGCTGTTGTATCTCACACTATCTCATGAGACATTAGGTTATGGCTAGCTCTCCCATGTTTTATTTGAGACCAATTTCTATGATCACGACCACGCTTCGCTTTCTAGTCTTCCTCTTCATTGGTGGCAAAAGTCGACATGAGAATCTATGGCCTCAATATATCGAAGCTAATGGGCTTCATTCCCTCGTCCAAGAAGTCCTCTTTTGTCACATCACACAATGATTACCTATCCCAAGGCTACTTTTTACAAGGTAGCAGTTCTTGAGTCCCAATCAAATTACGGCCGTCCATTCTCGTCCGAGAAGAACTACAGGGATGATATAAAACTTCCCTTCCAAGGGGTTATTCCCAATGTGAAACATATAGTACTTGTAAGATTCCTCCCCCACCCCCTTTTTGATGTCTAGTATCTTTCCCTGTAATCAATCCCTCTTCAGAAATATAAAGACCTTGTTTCTATCTGTTTTAGCCTAGAGAGAGAAAAATATTCTAGAGAGAGAATATTCAGATTTTGAATATTTTTGGATAGAAAAATATCTCTTCTAATTCAGATGAGTTCCCCTGAAACAGAAATTCAAAAAGAATTTTCCAATGTGCAATTGGAATTAATTGAAAATAGCTATAAAGAACCTTAGCCTAAGGGTCTAGATTTTCAGAAATCTTTAGACTATGGTCCAATTAAGGTTCCTATGGACCAATAGCATCAATCCATGTGTAGGGAGGAGATAAATCCAACTTGTAAAAAGAAAATACCCAAAAATGAGTAAATGCTCACATGAGGTGAAGAGTTGAAAATGTACAAGGTTTATTAGTAAAAAAATTATGAGCAATATTAAAAGTATGACATATGTAAGGAAGAGGAGTTCTTTAAAGGAGGTGCATATTTCACATAAGATGAAGAGTTGAAAATGTACAAGGTTTATTAATAAAAAAAATTATGAGCAATATTAAAAGTATGACATATGTAAGGAAGGGGAGTTCTTTAAAGGAGGTGCATATTTCACATAAGATGAAGAGTTGAAAATGTACAAGGTTTATTAGTAAAAAACTATGAGCAATATTAAAAATATGACATATGTAAGGAAGGGGAGTTCTTTAAAGGAGGTGCATATTTCACATGCTTGAATGAGTTTTAAACTCATAAAAATTGAGATATTTCATCTCTCCTCTCTCCTCATTCAAGTCTAGTTCCAAAAAGTTAGCTTAACTGACCTAAAAATGGTCAAATATTGACCAAACTGATTTGGAAAATTCTAGAATCAGTTTGTTTGGTTAGGAGCTCAAATTTTCCTATAAATAGAAGCCTCCCCCTTGTTGAAAAATATATAGTGTTTATGCATCGTTACTCTACTCCACCTAAGCCAAGAACTGTGAATTCATTTAATAATTCACTAGTTTTTGGAGCTTCCCTCTTTCTTCAATCCCAATTAGTGGCTCCATCAACATACTTAACCAATTGATTGGTTGGGGGCCTCTACCGTGAACAAAGAATCAAGCAAGTTGTAAGGTAATTAGTGAATATTGATCTTTCTATAATTTCTCAATGTTTCTCTCTTCTCAACCCCTCTCAATCTTGAGAAGTTTAATTGGTATGGTTTTTTTTTAAATGCTATTGAAGTTTGAATAGTAGTGAAGAGTTACATAATTTAATAAATGCTATTGAAGTTAATTTTCATTTATGTTTAAATTCTAATGATTCTTATGTAAATTCTCTCTCTCACTCAAGAAATGGTCATACTCATGACCCATTCTCAATCCAAATCAAGCTTTTCATAAAGCTTTTCCTTAACCCAAGATTAAGCTATGCTTGAGGCCAAACTAATGGCTTTTTTCTATGCTTTTAGTTTATGTATATTAATGATTCAATCCATTATGGATTGATAATCCAATTAGAGATTATTTTAATTATTTTCTTAATGATAAGCATTATCCCTTAGAAAAATTGAGATTTATCAGTCATAGCAGCGGAGCTATGGCAAAATTTTTATAAAAATTATGCATAAAATAATTTCATTCAAAGCATAAAAAGAGGACTTCCTACCATATTCTAGGAATTATCATCCTAGATTAATTGAAAGAATTTCATTATAATCATGGAGAAATTAAATTTTAATATCATGCATAAAGGATAAGTTTTTATATCAAAAGTGTTATTTTTACCATTTTTATTTCATGCATAGAAGTATGCATAATGGATAAATTTTTATATCAAAAGTATTATTTTTACCATTTTTAATTTCATGCATAGAAGTATGCATAATGGTTAAATTTTTATATCAAAAGTGTTACTTTTACCATTTTTATTTTCATGCATAGAAGTATGCATAATGGGTAAATTTTTATATCAAAAGTGTTATTTTTATCCATTTTATTTTCATGCATAGAAGTATGCATAAAGGATAAATTTTTTTATATCAAAAGTGTTACTTTTATCATTTTTAATTTTCATGCATAGAAGTGTGCATAAAGGATAATTTTTTTATATTAAAAGTGTTACTTTTATCATTTTTAATTTTCATGCATAGAAGTATGCATAAAGGATAATTTTTTTTATATCAAAAGTGTTACTTTTATCATATTGGATTTCATGCATAGAGGTATGCATAAAAGTCGATTATTTTATTATAAAAGTGTGACTTTTATCATAATTGAATTTCATGCATAGAGGTATGCATAAAAGTTGATTATTTTATTGTAAGAGTGTTACTCTTATCATATTGGATTTCATGCATATAGGTATGCATAAAAGATATTCTTTTTATACTAAAAGTGTGATTTTCCTCATAAATGGATTTTATGCATAAATTACATGCATAAGAGAAATTCTTTTATTCTAAAAGTGTAATTCCTACCAAATTGAATTTATGCATAGGAAGATGCATAAAAGATTGATTCAAAAGTGTCATTCTCATCTAAATTGAATTTATGCATAGGAAGATGCATAAAAGATTGAATTTTAATTCAAAAGTATCATTTTCATTTAAAATGAATTTATGCATAGGAAGATGCAAAAAAAGATTGATTTTTACTTCGAAAGTATTAATCTCCTTAAATGAAATTTATGCAAAAATAAATGTGTAAAGAAATCTTATATCAAATATAAGAGTTCTCTTGTATTCTATAAATAGATATGAGATGTGATAGGATGTGATAAGAGGTGTATAAGATGTGATAAGAGGTAATAAGATGAATTAAGATGTGATAAGATGTGTATGAGATGAGGTAAGAAGTGTATGTGATAGGATAAGATGTATATGGGTTGTGATGATAGGGCAAGAATGGATGTGATGTAAAAGATTAGATGTGAAGGCATATGGGGTTATATGAATGGGAATGTGGAAATGGATGTATGTATGTGGATGTGTGGATGTGGAGATGGGAGTGTGGATGTATGAATGTGAAAATGGATGTATGCATGAAGATGTATATGCATAGATGTGAATGTGGATGTAGATGTGGTTGTATAGATGTGAATGTGGAATGTGGATATGGATGTATGTATGTATGTGGATGTAGAGGTGGATGTATAGATGTGAATGAAAATGTGGATGTGGATGTATGTGAATGTGGATGTAGATGTGGATGTATAGATGTGAATGTGGAAAGTGGATGTGGATGTATGTATGTATGTGGATGTGGATGTGGATGTATGTATGTATGTGGATGTAGATGTGGATGTATAGATGTGAATGGATGTGGATGTATAGATGTGAATGGAAATGTGGATGTGGATGTATGTGAATGTGAATGTAGATGTGGATGTATGTGAATGTGAATGTAGATGTGAATGTGGAATGTGGATGTATAGGAATGTGGATGTATAGATGTGGATGTATGGGAATGTGGATGTGGATGTATGTGAATGTGAATGTAGATGTGGATGTATAGATGTGAATGTGGAATGTGGATGTGGATGTATGTATGTATGTGGATGTAGATGTGGATGTATGGATGTGTATGTATGAATGTGGATATGAGATGTGGATGTATAAATGAGGATGTGAAAATGGAGGTAAGCATGTAGATGTGGATGCATGTATGTGAATGTGAATGTAGATGTGAATGTGGAATGTGGATGTATAGATGTGGATGTATGGGAATGTGGATGTGGATGTATGTGAATGTGAATGTAGATGTGGATGTATAGATGTGAATGTGGAATGTGGATGTGGATGTATGTATGTATGTGGATGTATGGATGTGTATGTATGAATGTGGATATGGGATGTGGATGTATAAATGAGGATGTGAAAATGGAGGTAAGCATGTAGATGTGGATGCATGTATGTGAATGTGAATGTAGATGTGAATGTGGAATGTGGATGTATAGATGTGGATGTATGGGAATGTGGATGTGGATGTATGTGAATGTGAATGTAGATGTGGATGTATAGATGTGAATGTGGAATGTGGATGTGGATGTATGTATGTATGTGGATGTAGATGTGGATATATGGATGTGTATGTATGAATGTGGATATGGGATGTGGATGTATAAATGAGGATGTGAAAATGGAGATAAGCATGTAGATGTGGATGTATGGATGTGAATGTGGATGTGGATGTGGATGTATGGATGTGGATATGGATGTGAATATATGATATGTGATGTGAAGGAATCTGAAGTGAAGAGATGGAAAAGGAGGTGATTGGATGAGTACACATATACATGGAATGTGGAATAAGTAATGTGGATTAATGAGGGATAATGTGGAAAAATGAGAGTTAATATAGAAACTGTATTTGTAAACTGTTTGTAAATGCTGTTTGTAAATGGCTGTTTTATGTCAAGAATGCTGGGGAAGCATTTTGACCGTCTTGTGATTAAGGTCGTGGAGACCTAACTGATAAAGTTGCAACTGCTGACGGAGAGTCAATGGAGAACGTCTCGCGTAGCAAGGTCGACCGAGGTCTTGACCAGCCTCGGTTCGATTAAAATGGTGAGCTTCCGGTACGGTGGATGAGGGACCAAGGAAGCGGCCTATGAGTGAAGCGCTAGGTCACCTGCGAAGGATCCTAGAGGGTGCTGACCATACGGTGCTCGGGCTCTGGGTCGCCTAGGATACCCACGCGTGCGTCGAGGAAGATATTGGAACAAGGAGTAAGAGTTGTTTTGTGAAACCGGGCATGGATCTGGTTGACTGACCTTGCTGGTCCTCAACGAATGAGTCCATGGCTCTATTATATGGATCTGTTGGTTGATCTTGCTGATCTTCAACGAGAGTCCATCTTGATAAGTGATTATATTGCCGAGTATTATGGGCTAGGAACTATGGAAACGGCCTCTGAGTGGTCAGGTGGTGAGCGTTCTAGTTGCCAATGATGCCATAGATACTCTGATGAAGGAATGATGGAAAATTTGAGAATCAATCGGATAATTTGGAAGACTGTGATCAGTGGTACTATGGTTTCATTAAAGGATTGTTTTAAAGTTAGCTGATGTTAAGAAAAAGGCAATTTCATATTGGGTGTGTAAGTGGTGTGCCTAATTTTATGTTTGCATGAACTTCCGGCTAGGGGGCCTTGGAACTCTTTTCCTTGGTACCCGGGACAAAACCTAACCAAATTCCAAATTGGATTCCATCACTACAGTGGTTGGGCGGTTGGCTAACCCATGGGATCGGATGGGGTTAGGCTGGACTGATGGATCCGTAAACCGAGACTCAATTTCTGTTATTACGATAGATGAAGTAAGTCCCGGATAGTAATTGTTCTATGGATAGGAATCAACGGCTGTGCCTCTTGATGGGGAAAAAAGCGTTGATCCCAATGATCCAAGTGCAAGTTTCTTCCTTGATCCGACCGAGTATCTTTATAGGTGCAGTTGGATCAGCGTGATCAGTAATGATCTTGACTACGTTAGAGTAAAAAAATTATCCTGGTGGAATCGCCCGTGCTTTCCGGGTAAGGGAAGTTTTTTCCGGGTTCGGTTTTGGAAAAACCGACGGATTAGTCCCTTGTCCGGATATCCGTGGGCGAGGCCCCGAGTGTGAGACCTCTACCCACGCATGATGTGCTACTTCCGCTGCTAGTACCCCGAATCCGTTGATCGGTGGGAACAGGGGGATTTCACAGTTGGTATCAGAGCCTTTGGTTAATAAAGATCAATTGAGAAGACAAATAGGTCAGAAATTTATCAAGAAACACAAAAAGGTTGTAATTGTGTGATATAATTCATACAATTTGATATTCAAATTGAAATTCGTAATTTGGTAATTGGGTCTTCAGATGGAAGTACCGCAATTATATAGAATCCTTGACTTGCTTGAGGCCTAGACATGATGGTATTTACCTTATAATTCCAAGGGCCGTGACTATCCGTATATACCGAGAGTATAACTGCAGCTCTTTACTGACAGTATATACGAGTAAATCTAAGACTTGAAATTATAAGCGTTAATGCTATCCAGATGATGAATTTGAATGTGGTTGATATGATTTTTAATTCTATTTGGGAACTGATGAATTGATTGGGATTCTGATTGAAAAATGACGATTTTCGAAATTTAGTTGAAATGTAATAAGCTGAGCGAAACCACAATGAGGATGAATGGGACGAGTCCCAGTGATGATATTCATAACTGGAATGATGATAATGATTTCAGCAAATCACTATGAGATTAGTGGATTGTGCTGTCAGATTGCTACTGTTAACACTTGAGACGGTAGATTAAGTTAAGGGATGACAAATTGAGAACTTGCTTAACTAAAATTCCTGTGGAGGAATGTTCAGAAGGAAAATTTTCAGACTAATGGACCATTATCGTGTTAAAGATATGAATGATATGATCTGAATGAATTGTTATTTAATGATGAGTTCTATATAAGGGATAATTATCCCTGTATTCTGTTGGGTTGACCAGAATATAAGGAACCCCAGAATAAATTGGATCTTAAGAAAAAGAGTTGTCCTCTACCTTGCGAGATGAGGACATCTCGCACTTTTCAAGTGGGGTAGAATGTAAGATTCTCCCCCAGCCTTAGAGGTATACAGGAGTAAGAATCTCCCTTTCTGATCTTATAATTATTCTCTCTCTAAAATAAAAGAAAGATTCTATTTAAAAAAGGAGGAACCTTTTTCCTGAATACTTCTCAAGAGTCCCACCTATTTTAAGATTCAGAACAATGAGTTCAGAAGTGAGAATCGATGTTTTAGATATCAAGGTTTTGGTCTTCACTCGAGTACGGCCCAAAAGAAGTTCTTTATCTCTTGGGAAGAAGTTATCTCCCAGATATTGTGGACCAAAGAAAGTAGGTGATTTAGCTTACGAACTTCTTTTATCTCCTCATCTCAAAGTTTGAATGCCTTCTATAGAAAAATGTGCCAAACCCAAATCATGGAAAGACGGTAAAACTTCAGTGGCAAGTTACCGTTGGCTTCTAAGTTACGCTAGCTCCTTCCTTTATATAAGTCGTAACTTTTACTTGTCGTTCACAATTATCTTACTTCCATCGATCTCCTTTCTTTCTTAATCTCCTTCATGGCTTGGCAACAAGAATTAGTTTTATCCATGATGATTTCTCACCTTCAAGACGCAAGGGAGTCTGTGAAGAAAGATTTTATAGAGCAGTATGAGCGCTCACTTTTCCCTCACTTGGGAACTTCTGTAGCGCAGACAACGGTTATTGAAGCTTTGGGTTTGGGTCCCCGATACTACTGCGTCATGAGATCAAGACATCCTGGGTTTTCTGAGCGGGTCTTCTTACTGGCGTGTTTTCTTCCTCATGAGAAGATATGCCTTTACCCCGTTTTTGGCTTGCCTCTCAGAGGTCCTTTTCTTAGAACACCTCATACCACTGAGATAGGCGCAGCAATAACCCACAGAATCATTCCCATAGATGAGTTACCTTATACTTGTGCAGCTTGTGAGGACTGCTTTTGTGACCATATGATGGACGGGCTTATGGAAGTGTAAAGAGTTCCTCTATCTTTACTGTATAAGTTCCGAGAATGAATAAAGTTTAAATCTTGTTCGTATTTTGAATCTTGCTCTCTTTAAGACTTATCTTGGTGGTTAATCTTGATTAAAATTTTTCTCTAAGTCTCATATTCGTGCATCTTGCGAAATTATCCCAGTTTGCGAGATGAGGACATCTCGCATTTTTTTAAGTGGGGTAGAATGTAAGATTCCTCCCCCACCCCCTTTTTGATGTCTAGTATCTTTCCCTGTAATCAATCCCTCTTCAGAAATATAAAGACCTTGTTTCTATCTGTTTTAGCCTAGAGAGAGAAAAATATTCTAGAGAGAGAATATTCAGATTTTGAATATTTTTGGATAGAAAAATATCTCTTCTAATTCAGATGAGTTCCCCTGAAACAGAAATTCAAAAAGAATTTTCCAATGTGCAATTGGAATTAATTGAAAATAGCTATAAAGAACCTTAGCCTAAGGGTCTAGATTTTCAGAAATCTTTAGACTATGGTCCAATTAAGGTTCCTATGGACCAATAGCATCAATCCATGTGTAGGGAGGAGATAAATCCAACTTGTAAAAAGAAAATACCCAAAAATGAGTAAATGCTCACATGAGGTGAAGAGTTGAAAATGTACAAGGTTTATTAGTAAAAAAATTATGAGCAATATTAAAAGTATGACATATGTAAGGAAGAGGAGTTCTTTAAAGGAGGTGCATATTTCACATAAGATGAAGAGTTGAAAATGTACAAGGTTTATTAATAAAAAAAATTATGAGCAATATTAAAAGTATGACATATGTAAGGAAGGGGAGTTCTTTAAAGGAGGTGCATATTTCACATAAGATGAAGAGTTGAAAATGTACAAGGTTTATTAGTAAAAAACTATGAGCAATATTAAAAATATGACATATGTAAGGAAGGGGAGTTCTTTAAAGGAGGTGCATATTTCACATGCTTGAATGAGTTTTAAACTCATAAAAATTGAGATATTTCATCTCTCCTCTCTCCTCATTCAAGTCTAGTTCCAAAAAGTTAGCTTAACTGACCTAAAAATGGTCAAATATTGACCAAACTGATTTGGAAAATTCTAGAATCAGTTTGTTTGGTTAGGAGCTCAAATTTTCCTATAAATAGAAGCCTCCCCCTTGTTGAAAAATATATAGTGTTTATGCATCGTTACTCTACTCCACCTAAGCCAAGAACTGTGAATTCATTTAATAATTCACTAGTTTTTGGAGCTTCCCTCTTTCTTCAATCCCAATTAGTGGCTCCATCAACATACTTAACCAATTGATTGGTTGGGGGCCTCTACCGTGAACAAAGAATCAAGCAAGTTGTAAGGTAATTAGTGAATATTGATCTTTCTATAATTTCTCAATGTTTCTCTCTTCTCAACCCCTCTCAATCTTGAGAAGTTTAATTGGTATGGTTTTTTTTTAAATGCTATTGAAGTTTGAATAGTAGTGAAGAGTTACATAATTTAATAAATGCTATTGAAGTTAATTTTCATTTATGTTTAAATTCTAATGATTCTTATGTAAATTCTCTCTCTCACTCAAGAAATGGTCATACTCATGACCCATTCTCAATCCAAATCAAGCTTTTCATAAAGCTTTTCCTTAACCCAAGATTAAGCTATGCTTGAGGCCAAACTAATGGCTTTTTTCTATGCTTTTAGTTTATGTATATTAATGATTCAATCCATTATGGATTGATAATCCAATTAGAGATTATTTTAATTATTTTCTTAATGATAAGCATTATCCCTTAGAAAAATTGAGATTTATCAGTCATAGCAGCGGAGCTATGGCAAAATTTTTATAAAAATTATGCATAAAATAATTTCATTCAAAGCATAAAAAGAGGACTTCCTACCATATTCTAGGAATTATCATCCTAGATTAATTGAAAGAATTTCATTATAATCATGGAGAAATTAAATTTTAATATCATGCATAAAGGATAAGTTTTTATATCAAAAGTGTTATTTTTACCATTTTTATTTCATGCATAGAAGTATGCATAATGGATAAATTTTTATATCAAAAGTATTATTTTTACCATTTTTAATTTCATGCATAGAAGTATGCATAATGGTTAAATTTTTATATCAAAAGTGTTACTTTTACCATTTTTATTTTCATGCATAGAAGTATGCATAATGGGTAAATTTTTATATCAAAAGTGTTATTTTTATCCATTTTATTTTCATGCATAGAAGTATGCATAAAGGATAAATTTTTTTATATCAAAAGTGTTACTTTTATCATTTTTAATTTTCATGCATAGAAGTGTGCATAAAGGATAATTTTTTTATATTAAAAGTGTTACTTTTATCATTTTTAATTTTCATGCATAGAAGTATGCATAAAGGATAATTTTTTTTATATCAAAAGTGTTACTTTTATCATATTGGATTTCATGCATAGAGGTATGCATAAAAGTCGATTATTTTATTATAAAAGTGTGACTTTTATCATAATTGAATTTCATGCATAGAGGTATGCATAAAAGTTGATTATTTTATTGTAAGAGTGTTACTCTTATCATATTGGATTTCATGCATATAGGTATGCATAAAAGATATTCTTTTTATACTAAAAGTGTGATTTTCCTCATAAATGGATTTTATGCATAAATTACATGCATAAGAGAAATTCTTTTATTCTAAAAGTGTAATTCCTACCAAATTGAATTTATGCATAGGAAGATGCATAAAAGATTGATTCAAAAGTGTCATTCTCATCTAAATTGAATTTATGCATAGGAAGATGCATAAAAGATTGAATTTTAATTCAAAAGTATCATTTTCATTTAAAATGAATTTATGCATAGGAAGATGCAAAAAAAGATTGATTTTTACTTCGAAAGTATTAATCTCCTTAAATGAAATTTATGCAAAAATAAATGTGTAAAGAAATCTTATATCAAATATAAGAGTTCTCTTGTATTCTATAAATAGATATGAGATGTGATAGGATGTGATAAGAGGTGTATAAGATGTGATAAGAGGTAATAAGATGAATTAAGATGTGATAAGATGTGTATGAGATGAGGTAAGAAGTGTATGTGATAGGATAAGATGTATATGGGTTGTGATGATAGGGCAAGAATGGATGTGATGTAAAAGATTAGATGTGAAGGCATATGGGGTTATATGAATGGGAATGTGGAAATGGATGTATGTATGTGGATGTGTGGATGTGGAGATGGGAGTGTGGATGTATGAATGTGAAAATGGATGTATGCATGAAGATGTATATGCATAGATGTGAATGTGGATGTAGATGTGGTTGTATAGATGTGAATGTGGAATGTGGATATGGATGTATGTATGTATGTGGATGTAGAGGTGGATGTATAGATGTGAATGAAAATGTGGATGTGGATGTATGTGAATGTGGATGTAGATGTGGATGTATAGATGTGAATGTGGAAAGTGGATGTGGATGTATGTATGTATGTGGATGTGGATGTGGATGTATGTATGTATGTGGATGTAGATGTGGATGTATAGATGTGAATGGATGTGGATGTATAGATGTGAATGGAAATGTGGATGTGGATGTATGTGAATGTGAATGTAGATGTGGATGTATGTGAATGTGAATGTAGATGTGAATGTGGAATGTGGATGTATAGGAATGTGGATGTATAGATGTGGATGTATGGGAATGTGGATGTGGATGTATGTGAATGTGAATGTAGATGTGGATGTATAGATGTGAATGTGGAATGTGGATGTGGATGTATGTATGTATGTGGATGTAGATGTGGATGTATGGATGTGTATGTATGAATGTGGATATGAGATGTGGATGTATAAATGAGGATGTGAAAATGGAGGTAAGCATGTAGATGTGGATGCATGTATGTGAATGTGAATGTAGATGTGAATGTGGAATGTGGATGTATAGATGTGGATGTATGGGAATGTGGATGTGGATGTATGTGAATGTGAATGTAGATGTGGATGTATAGATGTGAATGTGGAATGTGGATGTGGATGTATGTATGTATGTGGATGTATGGATGTGTATGTATGAATGTGGATATGGGATGTGGATGTATAAATGAGGATGTGAAAATGGAGGTAAGCATGTAGATGTGGATGCATGTATGTGAATGTGAATGTAGATGTGAATGTGGAATGTGGATGTATAGATGTGGATGTATGGGAATGTGGATGTGGATGTATGTGAATGTGAATGTAGATGTGGATGTATAGATGTGAATGTGGAATGTGGATGTGGATGTATGTATGTATGTGGATGTAGATGTGGATATATGGATGTGTATGTATGAATGTGGATATGGGATGTGGATGTATAAATGAGGATGTGAAAATGGAGATAAGCATGTAGATGTGGATGTATGGATGTGAATGTGGATGTGGATGTGGATGTATGGATGTGGATATGGATGTGAATATATGATATGTGATGTGAAGGAATCTGAAGTGAAGAGATGGAAAAGGAGGTGATTGGATGAGTACACATATACATGGAATGTGGAATAAGTAATGTGGATTAATGAGGGATAATGTGGAAAAATGAGAGTTAATATAGAAACTGTATTTGTAAACTGTTTGTAAATGCTGTTTGTAAATGGCTGTTTTATGTCAAGAATGCTGGGGAAGCATTTTGACCGTCTTGTGATTAAGGTCGTGGAGACCTAACTGATAAAGTTGCAACTGCTGACGGAGAGTCAATGGAGAACGTCTCGCGTAGCAAGGTCGACCGAGGTCTTGACCAGCCTCGGTTCGATTAAAATGGTGAGCTTCCGGTACGGTGGATGAGGGACCAAGGAAGCGGCCTATGAGTGAAGCGCTAGGTCACCTGCGAAGGATCCTAGAGGGTGCTGACCATACGGTGCTCGGGCTCTGGGTCGCCTAGGATACCCACGCGTGCGTCGAGGAAGATATTGGAACAAGGAGTAAGAGTTGTTTTGTGAAACCGGGCATGGATCTGGTTGACTGACCTTGCTGGTCCTCAACGAATGAGTCCATGGCTCTATTATATGGATCTGTTGGTTGATCTTGCTGATCTTCAACGAGAGTCCATCTTGATAAGTGATTATATTGCCGAGTATTATGGGCTAGGAACTATGGAAACGGCCTCTGAGTGGTCAGGTGGTGAGCGTTCTAGTTGCCAATGATGCCATAGATACTCTGATGAAGGAATGATGGAAAATTTGAGAATCAATCGGATAATTTGGAAGACTGTGATCAGTGGTACTATGGTTTCATTAAAGGATTGTTTTAAAGTTAGCTGATGTTAAGAAAAAGGCAATTTCATATTGGGTGTGTAAGTGGTGTGCCTAATTTTATGTTTGCATGAACTTCCGGCTAGGGGGCCTTGGAACTCTTTTCCTTGGTACCCGGGACAAAACCTAACCAAATTCCAAATTGGATCCCATCACTACAGTGGTTGGGCGGTTGGCTAACCCATGGGATCGGATGGGGTTAGGCTGGACTGATGGATCCGTAAACCGAGACTCAATTTCTGTTATTACGATAGATGAAGTAAGTCCCGGATAGTAATTGTTCTATGGATAGGAATCAACGGCTGTGCCTCTTGATGGGGAAAAAAGCGTTGATCCCAATGATCCAAGTGCAAGTTTCTTCCTTGATCCGACCGAGTATCTTTATAGGTGCAGTTGGATCAGCGTGATCAGTAATGATCTTGACTACGTTAGAGTAAAAAAATTATCCTGGTGGAATCGCCCGTGCTTTCCGGGTAAGGGAAGTTTTTTCCGGGTTCGGTTTTGGAAAAACCGACGGATTAGTCCCTTGTCCGGATATCCGTGGGCGAGGACCCGAGTGTGAGACCTCTACCCACGCATGATGTGCTACTTCCGTTGCTAGTACCCCGAATCCGTTGATCGGTGGGAACAGGGGGATCTCACAGTACTGAAAGCTCCCATGCATGTGGTTTGGAACGAGCTCACTCCTTCCACCTGCACTTTTGTGGGAGTCAATGATGGCTGTTGTATCTCACACTGTCTCATGAGACATTAGGTTATGGCTAGCTCTCCCATGTTTTATTTGAGACCAATTTCTATGGTCATGCAAAACCATAGTCTGCACATTTCACCTCCCCCAGTCCTCCTCTTCTAGGTCAATTACTTGGGCCATGATAACGGAGATGGAACAATTACGAAGCTTGGCTTGCCTAGCCTTAACTTCTTTTTTTAGCCTTTGCTACTAAGGATTTACTTATTGCTCTTCTTGGCAGAGCGATAGAGTTTTCTAGATTCTTCTAGACATAAGGGTTCATCTCGCTATGTGGCCATTAACTTGATCAGAACCTTAAAAATTGAGCTCTCTTTTCCATTGGTGGCAAAAGTCCACACATGAGAGTCTACGGCCTCAACATATCAAAGCTAATGCATTGTCTTCATTCCCTCGTCCAAGAAGTACTACATGGGCTCCTCTTTGGTCACATCAGCAGAATGATTACCGATATCCCAAGGCTACTTATTACAAGGTAGCAGTTCTGGAGTGTCCCAATCAAATTATGCCCATCCATCCTCGTCCAAGAAGTATTGTAGGCATGATGTAAAACTTCACTTCCAAGGAGTTATTCCCAATGTGAAACATAGTAGTGAAAGCTACTCCTATGTATGTGGTTTGGAACGAGTTCACTCCTTCCTACTGCACTTTTGTGGGAGTTAATGATGGTTGTTGTATCTCACATTGTTTCATGAGACATTAGGTTATGGCTAGCTCTCTCATGTTTTAATTGAGACCAATTTCTATGGTCATGCAAAACCATATTCTGGCACACTTCACCTCCCACTCTTCCTCTTCTAGGTTAATTACTTGGGCCATGCTAACGGCGGAGGTGGAGCAATTACGAAGCCTGGCTTTGCTAGCCTTGACTTCTTTTTTAGCCTTTGCTAAAGATTTATTTACTGCTCTTCTTGGCAGAGTGAGAGTTTTCTAGATTCTTCTAAACCTAAGGGTTCAGATCACTATGTGGCCATTAACTTGATCAGAACCTGAAGAATATTGAGCTCTCTATTCCATTGGTGTGGCAAAAGTCCACATGAGAGGTCTATGGCCTCAACATATCGAAGCTAATGCTCTTCATTCCCTCATCCAAGAAGTACTACATGGGCTCCTCGTTGGTCACATCAGAATGATTATTACCGATATCCCAAGGCTACTCACAAGGTAGTAGTTCTTGAGTCCCAATCAAATTATGCCCATCCATCCTCGTCCAAGAAGAACTACAGGCATGATAAAAAAACTTCCCTTCCAAGGGGTTATTCCCAATGTGAGACATAGTAGTGAAAGCTCCTATGCATGCGGTTTGGAAGAACGAGTTCTTTCCTTCCGCGTGGACTCTTGTGGGAGTCAATGATGGTTGTTGTATCTCACACTGTCTCATGAGACATTAGGTTGTTGCTAGCTCTCCCATGTTTTATTTGAGAGCAATTTCTATGATCAGGAGACATTAGGTTATGGCTAGCTCTCCCATGTTTCATTTGAGAGCAATTTCTATGATCATGAGACATTGGGTTATGGCTAGCTCTCCCATGTCTTGTTTGAGAGCAATTTCTATGATCATGACCAACCATAGTCTGGCACACTTCACCTCCTCCTAGTTTTCCTCTGCTAGGTCAATTACTCGGTCCATGTCCTCCAGTCCCAATCAAGCTATGCCCATCCATCCTAATCCAAGAAGTACTACAGGCATGATATAAAACTTCCCTCCCCAAGGGGTTATTCCCAATGTGAAACATAGTAGTGAAAGCTCCTATACATGTGGCCTGGAACGAGTTCACTCCTTCCACCTGCACTTTTGTGGGAGTCAATGATGGTTGTTGTATCTCACGCTATCTCATGAGACATTAGGTTATAGCGAGCTCTCTTATGTTTTATTTGAGACCAGTTTCTATGGTCATGCTGGCACCCTTCACCTCCGAGTCTTCCTCTTCTAGGTAAATTGCTTGGAGATGGAGCAAGTACAAAGCTTGGCTTTCCTAACCTTAACTTCTTTTTTAGCCTTTGCTCTACTAAGGATTTATTTCTTGCTCTTATTTGGCAGAGCGAGAGAGTTTTCTAGATTCTTCCAAACCTAAGGATTCATCTCTCTATGCGGCCGTTAGCTTGATCAGAACCTTAAGAATATTAAGCTCTCTTTTTTCCATTGGTGGCAAAGTCCACACCTGAGAGTCTATGGCCTCAACATATCAAAGCTAATGCTCTTCATTCCCTCGTCCAAGAAGTACTACATGGGCTCAGCCTCTTTGGTCACATCACCATGATTACCTATTCTTAGGCTACGTACAAGGTAGCAGTTCTCGAGTCCCAATCAAATTATGGCTATCCATCGTCGTCCAAGAACTACTGCAGGCCTGATTTAAAACTTCCCTTCTAAGGGGTTATTCCCAATGCGAAATATTGTAGTGAGAGCTCCGATGATGCATGTGGTTTGCAACGTGTTCACTCCTTCCACCTGAACTTTTGTGGGAGTCGATGATGCTTGTTGTATCTCACACTGTCTCATGAGACATTAGGTTATGGCTAGCTCTCCCATGTTTTATTTGAGACCAATTTCTATGATCACGACCACGCTTCGCCTCCTAGTCTTCCTCTTCTAGCTCAATTACTCGGGCCATGTTAATGGAGATGAAGCAATTACGAAGCTTGGCTTGCCTAGCCTTAACTTCTTTTTTAGCCTTTGCTAAGAATTTATTCATTGCTCTTCTTGGCAGAGCGAGAGAGTTTTCTAGATTCTTCCAAACCTAAGGGTTCATCTCTCTATGTGGCCATTAACTTGATTAGAATATTGAGCTCTCTTTTTCATTGGTGGCAAAAGTCGACATGAGAATCTATGGCCTCAATATATCAAAGCTAATGGTCTTCATTCCCTCGTCCAAGAAGTCCTCTTTTGTCACATCACACAATGATTACCTATCCCAAGGCTACTTTTTACAAGGTAGCAGTTCTTGAGTCCCAATCAAATTATGGCCGTCCATTCTCGTCCGAGAAGAACTACAGGGATGATATAAAACTTCCCTTCCAAGGGGTTATTCCCAATGTGAAACATATAGTACTGAAAGCTCCCATGCATGTGGTTTGGAACGAACTCACTCCTTCCACCTGCACTTTTGTGGGAGTCAATGATGGCTGTTGTATCTCACACTGTCTCATGAGACATTAGGTTATGGCTAGCTCTCCCATGTTTTATTTGAGACCAATTTCTATGATCACGACCACGCTTCGCTTTCTAGTCTTCCTCTTCATTGGTGGCAAAAGTCGACATGAGAATCTATGGCCTCAATATATCCAAGCTAATGGGCTTCATTCCCTCGTCCAAGAAGTCCTCTTTTGTCACATCACACAATGATTACCTATCCCAAGGCTACTTTTTACAAGGTAGCAGTTCTTGAGTCCCAATCAAATTACGGCCGTCCATTCTTGTCCGAGAAGAACTACAGGGATGATATAAAACTTCCCTTCCAAGGGGTTATTACCAATGTGAAACATATAGTACTGAAAGCTCCCATGCATGTGGTTTGTTGGAACGAGCTCACTCCTTCCACCTGCACTTTTGTGGGAGTCAATGATGACTGTTGTATCTCACACTGTCTCATAAGACATTAGGTTATGGCTAGCTCTCCCATGTTTTATTTGAGACCAATTTCTATGGTCATGCAAAACCATAGTCTGCACATTTCACCTCCCCCAGTCCTCCTCTTCTAGGTCAATTACTTGGGCCATGATAACGGAGATGGAACAATTACGAAGCTTGGCTTGCCTAGCCTTAACTTCTTTTTTTAGCCTTTGCTACTAAGGATTTACTTATTGCTCTTCTTGGAAGAGCGATAGAGTTTTCTAGATTCTTCTAGACATAAGGGTTCATCTCGCTATGTGGCCATTAACTTGATCAGAACCTTAAAAATTGAGCTCTCTTTTCCATTGGTGGCAAAAGTCCACACATGAGAGTCTACGGCCTCAACATATCAAAGCTAATGCATTGTCTTCATTCCCTCGTCCAAGAAGTACTACATGGGCTCCTCTTTGGTCACATCAGCAGAATGATTACCGATATCCCAAGGCTACTTATTACAAGGTAGCAGTTCTGGAGTGTCCCAATCAAATTATGCCCATCCATCCTCGTCCAAGAAGTATTGTAGGCATGATGTAAAACTTCACTTCCAAGGAGTTATTCCCAATGTGAAACATAGTAGTGAAAGCTACTCCTATGTATGTGGTTTGGAACGAGCTCACTCCTTCCTACTGCACTTTTGTGGGAGTTAATGATGGTTGTTGTATCTCACATTGTTTCATGAGACATTAGGTTATGGCTAGCTCTCTCATGTTTTAATTGAGACCAATTTCTATGGTCATGCAAAACCATATTCTGGCACACTTCACCTCCCAGTCTTCCTCTTCTAGGTTAATTACTTGGGCCATGCTAACGGAGGTGGAGCAATTACGAAGCCTGGCTTTGCTAGCCTTAACTTCTTTTTTAGCCTTTGCTAAAGATTTATTTACTGCTCTTCTTGGCAGAGTGAGAGTTTTCTAGATTCTTCTAAACCTAAGGGTTCAGATAACTATGTGGCCATTAACTTGATCAGAACCTGAAAAATATTGAGCTCTCTATTCCATTGGTGTGGCAAAAGTCCACATGAGAGGTCTATGGCCTCAACATATCGAAGCTAATGCTCTTCATTCCCTCGTCCAAGAAGTACTACATGGGCTCCTCGTTGGTCACATCAGAATGATTATTACCGATATCCCAAGGCTACTCACAAGGTAGTAGTTCTTGAGTCCCAATCAAATTATGCCCATCCATCCTCGTCCAAGAAGAACTACAGGCATGATAAAAAAAACTTCCCTTCCAAGGGGTTATTCCCAATGTGAGACATAGTAGTGAAAGCTCCTATGCATGTGGTTTGGAAGAACGAGTTCTTTCCTTCCGCGTGGACTCTTGTGGGAGTCAATGATGGTTGTTGTATCTCACACTGTCTCATGAGACATTAGGTTGTTGCTAGCTCTCCCATGTTTTATTTGAGAGCAATTTCTATGATCAGGAGACATTAGGTTATGGCTAGCTCTCCCATGTTTCATTTGAGAGCAATTTCTATGATCATGAGACATTGGGTTATGGCTAGCTCTCCCATGTCTTATTTGAGAGCAATTTCTATGATCATGACCAACCATAGTCTGGCACACTTCACCTCCTCCTAGTTTTCCTCTGCTAGGTCAATTACTCGGTCCATGTCCTCCAGTCCCAATCAAGTTATGCCCATCCATCCTAATCCAAGAAGTACTACAGGCATGATATAAAACTTCCCTCCCCAAGGGGTTATTCCCAATGTGAAACATAGTAGTGAAAGCTCCTATACATGTGGCCTGGAACGAGTTCACTCCTTCCACCTGCCTTTTTGTGGGAGTCAATGATGGTTGTTGTATCTCACGCTATCTCATGAGACATTAGGTTATAGCGAGCTCTCTTATGTTTTATTTGAGACCAGTTTCTATGGTCATGCTGGCACCCTTCACCTCCGAGTCTTCCTCTTCTAGGTAAATTGCTTGGAGATGGAGCAAGTACAAAGCTTGGCTTTCCTAACCTTAACTTCTTTTTTAGCCTTTGCTCTACTAAGGATTTATTTCTTGCTCTTCTTTGGCAGAGCGAGAGAGTTTTCTAGATTCTTCCAAACCTAAGGATTCATCTCTCTATGCGGCCGTTAACTTGATCAGAACCTTAAGAATATTAAGCTCTCTTTTTTCCATTGGTGGCAAAGTCCACACCTGAGAGTCTATGGCCTCAACATATCAAAGCTAATGCTCTTCATTCCCTCGTCCAAGAAGTACTACATGGGCTCAGCCTCTTTGGTCACATCACCATGATTACCTATTCTTAGGCTACGTACAAGGTAGCAGTTCTCGAGTCCCAATCAAGTTATGGCTATCCATCGTCGTCCAAGAACTACTGCAGGCCTGATTTAAAACTTCCCTTCTAAGGGGTTATTCCCAATGCGAAATATTGTAGTGAGAGCTCCGATGATGCATGTGGTTTGCAACGTGTTCACTCCTTCTGTTGGTATTAGGAGTGAATTAACAAAACTAAGGAGGATCAAACATGATTATAGTCATGGTTAGGTCATGATTATAACCATGATTAAGAGTGAATTAAGAGAGACTAATGAGACATAGCTTGGGCATTATAATGGAAATACACGAGTGTGATCTTCATTAGCAAAGGCCTCTTATATAGGCAAGTAGTACATGACCACATGACATCACCTATGATGTCTTACAACCATAAGAGGCCATCTCCCCCATGTGGGTATGCCATCTCCCCCATGTGGGTATGCCTTAAAAGAGCAATATTCCCTCTAGGCTATTTTTGATGTAGGCGCCCTTTTGAGGATGTGGCTTGAGTAAAGAAGTCAAGGTTATATAGCCCTTAACAACCATTGAATGGATTTGGGTGTAATATCCAACAAACCCTCCTTCAACCAAATCCATGACAATGCTACCTTTATGATGGCAATTCTAGGTTCTAGTTACAACATACAAAAACTAGTTATGATGACCATGCTGGTGCCCGTAGGTCTTATTCCAGTTAGGTTTACAATGCTAGCAATGATGGATGATGCTAGAATACCATAGTAAAGCTTACAATGAGATAGTTATGTTTAGGATGGAGAGGTTTTTTAAACATGGTATGGGCTATCCCTTGATTTTTACTCAAAAGGCCCAATCTTCTTCGATAAAATTGGCCTCTTCGGAGGCCTCTTCTTGCAGCTCTTCTTTGTCTTGACTTGCGAGAAATGCCTTTTGTGCCTTTTGTTTGAAGAAACAATTTTCTTCAATATGATTGTCCTTGCCGCAGAATCCACAAGTCTTCTTCTTTCCTTTTGTGTCGATGAAGTTCTTCTTCTTGAAGTGTGACTTGTTGTTGGAGAAGTATGCCCCTTCCATTATCCCTATATTCTCTTGCTTCTTCTTGTACTCCTCAAGGAGTGCAGCTTCAATGGCCTCTAAAGTAGGATCCGGAAGATTCATAAGAGTTGACACTAAGTGCCCATATTCATCATAAGGCATGCTTTTCAATAAAACTGCAATGGCATCTTCCTCATCTATTGGTGCTCCTATTGTTGCAAGTTGTGACATTAGGCTTTTCATATAATTAAGATGAGTAGGTAAAGACTCAGAAGCTTTCTTTTCAAGTTTAAAGAATTGGATTTTCAGCCCTATCTTGGAATGCTTCCCTTTTGCCCCAAATAATTTCTCTAAGATTTCCCATGCTTCAGCTGAGTTGTTTGCATTAGAGATATGATGTATGTAGTTGTCACTTAGACCTAATGCAATTATGGCAAAAGCTTTCTCATCCCTAGGTAACCATCCTTGTTCACCATCTCTAGTGGTAGGTTTTTTCTCCTTTCCACTAGCAACTCCCCACAGGCCTTTCTTCATGAGAATAAATCTTACTCTAACTTGCCAGGTATGAAAGCCTATCCCATTAAACTTATCAACATGAAATGAGGATGTAGACATGATGATAAAGCAAGGTCTTACCACTTGAGTATCCCTCAAGGGCAGTGTCTAATGCTTTTACAAGATTAGATACCTTCACCAAATAGATGGAGGTTATTTATGAAAAATTCAGACCAATCATGCCCTCCTAAAACATTGTTTGCTCTTGAGTTGTAGACATTGTTTCTTACCCGTCTCCTCGGCTTTCTGCTTTTCTTCTTAGGCCTCAAATGTTGAATATTTGATGATTCAGCATCAGATGGTTCAGTCATTGTGATTCAAAAAATGATGTAAACAATATCATCATCACAATATAGTAATATCATCAAGTATATGGTGACCAATGTGATAATGCTTTCAAAACAACTTCCAAAAATTGGGTCACTTGGAGTACTTGAATGAGATAGAAGCCTAAGTCTAAATACAAAATGCCTTTAGCACCTTCAATAGCAATGACTTGAGGCCAGATTAAGCACTAATTACTAGTGATTAAGTGAGTTAATCATCCATGCTTTAACTGTTACCAAAAGAGCTTTCTGAGATTATGTCAGACCTGAAGCCACCAAACCACAAATCCATTCAAGAAACTGACTGCACAGGCGTGTTTGCAGCTATTGAAAACCCCCAAAGCCAAGGCGAATTAGAGAATCTTCTACTGGTTCAATCGGTGGATTGATTTCCCCCAAAAAAACTGGCGCCGGTTTCGCCTGCAATGCTGGCGTCTCTGCGCAAACTCCGCCTAATTCCTCCGAGCTGCAGCTTCTTTATGATGTTGAGAATGCACGGTTTGAATCCCGTACGATTTCGTGGAGGCGACTGTGAGCTGTGGATGCTCCAAGGCAGCCCTATTTTTCAGGCTATGAAATGGAAAGAGATAAGATTATGATTAAGCTAATTAATCACTAATGATGAGGCTAATGAAAGGGATGAGGTTGTATTAATGTGGCTCTGATACCAAATGTTGGTATTAGGAGTGAATTAACAAAACTAAGGAGGATCAAACATGATTATAGTCATGGTTAGGTCATGATTATAACCATGATTAAGAGTGAATTAAGAGAGACTAATGAGACATAGCTTGGGCATTATAATGGAAATACACGAGTGTGATCTTCATTAGCAAAGGTCTCTTATATAGGCAAGTAGTACATGACCACATGACATCACCTATGATGTCTTACAACCATAAGAGGCCATCTCCCCCATGTGGGTATGCCATCTCCCCCATGTGGGTATGCCTTAAAAGAGCAATATTCCCTCTAGGCTATTTTTGATGTAGGCGCCCTTTTGAGGATGTGGCTTGAGTAAAGAAGTCAAGGTTATATAGCCCTTAACAACCATTGAATGGATTTGGGTGTAATATCCAACACCTTCCACCTGAACTTTTGTGGGAGTCGATGATGCTTGTTGTATCTCACACTGTCTCATGAGACATTAGGTTATGGCTAGCTCTCCCATGTTTTATTTGAGACCAATTTCTATGATCACGACCACGCTTCGCCTCCTAGTCTTCCTCTTCTAGCTCAATTACTCGGGCCATGTTAATGGAGATGAAGCAATTACGAAGCTTGGCTTGCCTAGCCTTAACTTCTTTTTTAGCCTTTGCTAAGAATTTATTCATTGCTCTTCTTGGCAGAGCGAGAGAGTTTTCTAGATTCTTCCAAACCTAAGGGTTCATCTCTCTATGTGGCCATTAACTTGATTAGAATATTGAGCTCTCTTTTTCATTGGTGGCAAAAGTCGACATGAGAATCTATGGCCTCAATATATCAAAGCTAATGGTCTTCATTCCCTCGTCCAAGAAGTCCTCTTTTGTCACATCACACAATGATTACCTATCCCAAGGCTACTTTTTACAAGGTAGCAGTTCTTGAGTCCCAATCAAATTATGGCCGTCCATTCTCGTCCGAGAAGAACTACAGGGATGATATAAAACTTCCCTTCCAAGGGGTTATTCCCAATGTGAAACATATAGTACTGAAAGCTCCCATGCATGTGGTTTGGAACGAACTCACTCCTTCCACCTGCACTTTTGTGGGAGTCAATGATGGCTGTTGTATCTCACACTGTCTCATGAGACATTAGGTTATGGCTAGCTCTCCCATGTTTTATTTGAGACCAATTTCTATGATCACGACCACGCTTCGCTTTCTAGTCTTCCTCTTCATTGGTGGCAAAAGTCGACATGAGAATCTATGGCCTCAATATATCAAAGCTAATGGGCTTCATTCCCTCGTCCAAGAAGTCCTCTTTTGTCACATCACACAATGATTACCTATCCCAAGGCTACTTTTTACAAGGTAGCAGTTCTTGAGTCCCAATCAAATTACGGCCGTCCATTCTCGTCCGAGAAGAACTACAGGGATGATATAAAACTTCCCTTCCAAGGGGTTATTACCAATGTGAAACATATAGTACTGAAAGCTCCCATGCATGTGGTTTGGAACGAGCTCACTCCTTCCACCTGCACTTTTGTGGGAGTCAATGATGGCTGTTGTATCTCACACTGTCTCATGAGACATTAGGTTATGGCTAGCTCTCCCATGTTTTATTTGAGACCAATTTCTATGGTCATGCAAAACCATAGTCTGCACATTTCACCTCCCCCAGTCCTCCTCTTCTAGGTCAATTACTTGGGCCATGATAACGGAGATGGAACAATTACGAAGCTTGGCTTGCCTAGCCTTAACTTCTTTTTTTAGCCTTTGCTACTAAGGATTTACTTATTGCTCTTCTTGGCAGAGCGATAGAGTTTTCTAGATTCTTCTAGACATAAGGGTTCATCTCGCTATGTGGCCATTAACTTGATCAGAACCTTAAAAATTGAGCTCTCTTTTCCATTGGTGGCAAAAGTCCACACATGAGAGTCTACGGCCTCAACATATCAAAGCTAATGCATTGTCTTCATTCCCTCGTCCAAGAAGTACTACATGGGCTCCTCTTTGGTCACATCAGCAGAATGATTACCGATATCCCAAGGCTACTTATTACAAGGTAGCAGTTCTCGAGTGTCCCAATCAAATTATGCCCATCCATCCTCGTCCAAGAAGTATTGTAGGCATGATGTAAAACTTCACTTCCAAGGAGTTATTCCCAATGTGAAACATAGTAGTGAAAGCTACTCCTATGTATGTGGTTTGGAACGAGTTCACTCCTTCCTACTGCACTTTTGTGGGAGTTAATGATGGTTGTTGTATCTCACATTGTTTCATGAGACATTAGGTTATGGCTAGCTCTCTCATGTTTTAATTGAGACCAATTTCTATGGTCATGCAAAACCATATTCTGGCACACTTCACCTCCCAGTCTTCCTCTTCTAGGTTAATTACTTGGGCCATGCTAACGGCGGAGGTGGAGCAATTACGAAGCCTGGCTTTGCTAGCCTTGACTTCTTTTTTAGCCTTTGCTAAAGATTTATTTACTGCTCTTCTTGGCAGAGTGAGAGTTTTCTAGATTCTTCTAAACCTAAGGGTTCAGATCACTATGTGGCCATTAACTTGATCAGAACCTGAAAAATATTGAGCTCTCTATTCCATTGGTGTGGCACAAGTCCACATGAGAGGTCTATGGCCTCAACATATCAAAGCTAATGCTCTTCATTCCCTCGTCCAAGAAGTACTACATGGGCTCCTCGTTGGTCACATCAGAATGATTATTACCGATATCCCAAGGCTACTCACAAGGTAGTAGTTCTTGAGTCCCAATCAAATTATGCCCATCCATCCTCGTCCAAGAAGAACTACAGGCATGATAAAAAAACTTCCCTTCCAAGGGGTTATTCCCAATGTGAGACATAGTAGTGAAAGCTCCTATGCATGCGGTTTGGAAGAACGAGTTCTTTCCTTCCGCGTGGACTCTTGTGGGAGTCAATGATGGTTGTTGTATCTCACACTGTCTCATGAGACATTAGGTTGTTGCTAGCTCTCCCATGTTTTATTTGAGAGCAATTTCTATGATCAGGAGACATTAGGTTATGGCTAGCTCTCCCATGTTTCATTTGAGAGCAATTTCTATGATCATGAGACATTGGGTTATGGCTAGCTCTCCCATGTCTTATTTGAGAGCAATTTCTATGATCATGACCAACCATAGTCTGGCACACTTCACCTCCTCCTAGTTTTCCTCTGCTAGGTCAATTACTCGGTCCATGTCCTCCAGTCCCAATCAAGTTATGCCCATCCATCCTAATCCAAGAAGTACTACAGGCATGATATAAAACTTCCCTCCCCAAGGGGTTATTCCCAATGTGAAACATAGTAGTGAAAGCTCCTATACATGTGGCCTGGAACGAGTTCACTCCTTCCACCTGCACTTTTGTGGGAGTCAATGATGGTTGTTGTATCTCACGCTATCTCATGAGACATTAGGTTATAGCGAGCTCTCTTATGTTTTATTTGAGACCAGTTTCTATGGTCATGCTGGCACCCTTCACCTCCGAGTCTTCCTCTTCTAGGTAAATTGCTTGGAGATGGAGCAAGTACAAAGCTTGGCTTTCCTAACCTTAACTTCTTTTTTAGCCTTTGCTCTACTAAGGATTTATTTCTTGCTCTTCTTTGGCAGAGCGAGAGAGTTTTCTAGATTCTTCCAAACCTAAGGATTCATCTCTCTATGCGGCCGTTAACTTGATCAGAACCTTAAGAATATTAAGCTCTCTTTTTTCCATTGGTGGCAAAGTCCACACCTGAGAGTCTATGGCCTCAACATATCAAAGCTAATGCTCTTCATTCCCTCGTCCAAGAAGTACTACATGGGCTCAGCCTCTTTGGTCACATCACCATGATTACCTATTCTTAGGCTACGTACAAGGTAGCAGTTCTCGAGTCCCAATCAAATTATGGCTATCCATCGTCGTCCAAGAACTACTGCAGGCCTGATTTAAAACTTCCCTTCTAAGGGGTTATTCCCAATGCGAAATATTGTAGTGAGAGCTCCGATGATGCATGTGGTTTGCAACGTGTTCACTCCTTCCATTGGGGTTATTCCCAATGTGAGACATAGTAGTGAAAGCTCCTATGCATGTGGTCTGGAAGAACGAGTTCTTTCCTTCCGCGTGGACTCTTGTGGGAGTCAATGATGGTTGTTGTATCTCACACTGTCTCATGAGACATTAGGTTGTTGCTAGCTCTCCCATGTTTTATTTGAGAGCAATTTCTATGATCAGGAGACATTAGGTTATGGCTAGCTCTCCCATGTTTCATTTGAGAGCAATTTCTATGATCATGAGACATTGGGTTATGGCTAGCTCTCCCATGTCTTATTTGAGAGCAATTTCTATGATCATGACCAACCATAGTCTGGCACACTTCACCTCCTCCTAGTTTTCCTCTGCTAGGTCAATTACTCGGTCCATGTCCTCCAGTCCCAATCAAGTTATGCCCATCCATCCTAATCCAAGAAGTACTATAGGCATGATATAAAACTTCCCTCCCCAAGGGGTTATTCCCAATGTGAAACATAGTAGTGAAAGCTCCTATACATGTGGCCTGGAACGAGTTCACTCCTTCCACCTGCACTTTTGTGGGAGTCAATGATGGTTGTTGTATCTCACGCTATCTCATGAGACATTAGGTTATAGCGAGCTCTCTTATGTTTTATTTGAGACCAGTTTCTATGGTCATGCTGGCACCCTTCACCTCCGAGTCTTCCTCTTCTAGGTAAATTGCTTGGAGATGGAGCAAGTACAAAGCTTGGCTTTCCTAACCTTAACTTCTTTTTTAGCCTTTGCTCTACTAAGGATTTATTTCTTGCTCTTCTTTGGCAGAGCGAGAGAGTTTTCTAGATTATTCCAAACCTAAGGATTCATCTCTCTATGCGGCCGTTAACTTGATCAGAACCTTAAGAATATTAAGCTCTCTTTTTTCCATTGGTGGCAAAGTCCACACCTGAGAGTCTATGGCCTCAACATATCAAAGCTAATGCTCTTCATTCCCTCGTCCAAGAAGTACTACATGGGCTCAGCCTCTTTGGTCACATCACCATGATTACCTATTCTTAGGCTACGTACAAGGTAGCAGTTCTCGAGTCCCAATCAAGTTATGGCTATCCATCGTCATCCAAGAACTACTGCAGGCCTGATTTAAAACTTCCCTTCTAAGGGGTTATTCCCAATGCGAAATATTGTAGTGAGAGCTCCGATGATGCATGTGGTTTGCAACGTGTTCACTCCTTCCACCTGAACTTTTGTGGGAGTCGATGATGCTTGTTGTATCTCACACTGTCTCATGAGACATTAGGTTATGGCTAGCTCTCCCATGTTTTATTTGAGACCAATTTCTATGATCACGACCACGCTTCGCCTCCTAGTCTTCCTCTTCTAGCTCAATTACTCGGGCCATGTTAATGGAGATGAAGCAATTACGAAGCTTGGCTTGCCTAGCCTTAACTTCTTTTTTAGCCTTTGCTAAGAATTTATTCATTGCTCTTCTTGGCAGAGCGAGAGAGTTTTCTAGATTCTTCCAAACCTAAGGGTTCATCTCTCTATGTGGCCATTAACTTGATTAGAATATTGAGCTCTCTTTTTCATTGGTGGCAAAAGTCGACATGAGAATCTATGGCCTCAATATATCAAAGCTAATGGTCTTCATTCCCTCGTCCAAGAAGTCCTCTTTTGTCACATCACACAATGATTACCTATCCCAAGGCTACTTTTTACAAGGTAGCAGTTCTTGAGTCCCAATCAAATTATGGCCGTCCATTCTCGTCCGAGAAGAACTACAGGGATGATATAAAACTTCCCTTCCAAGGGGTTATTCCCAATGTGAAACATATAGTACTGAAAGCTCCCATGCATGTGGTTTGGAACGAACTCACTCCTTCCACCTGCACTTTTGTGGGAGTCAATGATGGCTGTTGTATCTCACACTGTCTCATGAGACATTAGGTTATGGCTAGCTCTCCCATGTTTTATTTGAGACCAATTTCTATGATCACGACCACTCTTCGCTTTCTAGTCTTCCTCTTCATTGGTGGCAAAAGTCGACATGAGAATCTATGGCCTCAATATATCCAAGCTAGTGGGCTTCATTCCCTCGTCCAAGAAGTCCTCTTTTGTCACATCACACAATGATTACCTATCCCAAGGCTACTTTTTACAAGGTAGCAGTTCTTGAGTCCCAATCAAATTACGGCCGTCCATTCTCGTCCGAGAAGAACTACAGGGATGATATAAAACTTCCCTTCCAAGGGATTATTACCAATGTGAAACATATAGTACTGAAAGCTCCCATGCATGTGGTTTGGAACGAGCTCACTCCTTCCACCTGCACTTTTGTGGGAGTCAATGATGGCTGTTGTATCTCACACTGTCTCATGAGACATTAGGTTATGGCTAGCTCTCCCATGTTTTATTTGAGACCAATTTCTATGGTCATGCAAAACCATAGTCTGCACATTTCACCTCCCCCAGTCCTCCTCTTCTAGGTCAATTACTTGGGCCATGATAACGGAGATGGAACAATTACGAAGCTTGGCTTGCCTAGCCTTAACTTCTTTTTTTAGCCTTTGCTACTAAGGATTTACTTATTGCTCTTCTTGGCAGAGCGATAGAGTTTTCTAGATTCTTCTAGACATAAGGGTTCATCTCGCTATGTGGCCATTAACTTGATCAGAACCTTAAAAATTGAGCTCTCTTTTCCATTGGTGGCAAAAGTCCACACATGAGAGTCTACGGCCTCAACATATCAAAGCTAATGCATTGTCTTCATTCCCTCGTCCAAGAAGTACTACATGGGCTCCTCTTTGGTCACATCAGCAGAATGATTACCGATATCCCAAGGCTACTTATTACAAGGTAGCAGTTCTGGAGTGTCCCAATCAAATTATGCCCATCCATCCTCGTCCAAGAAGTATTGTAGGCATGATGTAAAACTTCACTTCCAAGGAGTTATTCCCAATGTGAAACATAGTAGTGAAAGCTACTCCTATGTATGTGGTTTGGAACGAGTTCACTCCTTCCTACTGCACTTTTGTGGGAGTTAATGATGGTTGTTGTATCTCACATTGTTTCATGAGACATTAGGTTATGGCTAGCTCTCTCATGTTTTAATTGAGACCAATTTCTATGGTCATGCAAAACCATATTCTGGCATACTTCACCTCCCAGTCTTCCTCTTCTAGGTTAATTACTTGGGCCATGCTAACGGCGGAGGTGGAGCAATTACGAAGCCTGGCTTTGCTAGCCTTAACTTCTTTTTTAGCCTTTGCTAAATATTTATTTACAGCTCTTCTTGGCAGAGTGAGAGTTTTCTAGATTCTTCTAAACCTAAGGGTTCAGATCACTATGTGGCCATTAACTTGATCAGAACCTGAAAAATATTGAGCTCTCTATTCCATTGGTGTGGCAAAAGTCCACATGAGAGGTCTATGGCCTCAACATATCGAAGCTAATGCTCTTCATTCCCTCGTCCAAGAAGTACTACATGGGCTCCTCGTTGGTCACATCAGAATGATTATTACCGATATCCCAAGGCTACTCACAAGGTAGTAGTTCTTGAGTCCCAATCAAATTATGCCCATCCATCCTCGTCCAAGAAGAACTACAGGCATGATAAAAAAACTTCCCTTCCAAGGGGTTATTCCCAATGTGAGACATAGTAGTGAAAGCTCCTATGCATGTGGTTTGGAAGAACGAGTTCTTTCCTTCCGCGTGGACTCTTGTGGGAGTCAATGATGGTTGTTGTATCTCACACTGTCTCATGAGACATTAGGTTGTTGCTAGCTCTCCCATGTTTTATTTGAGAGCAATTTCTATGATCAGGAGACATTAGGTTATGGCTAGCTCTCCCATGTTTCATTTGAGAGCAATTTCTATGATCATGAGACATTGGGTTATGGCTAGCTCTCCCATGTCTTATTTGAGAACAATTTCTATGATCATGACCAACCATAGTCTGGCACACTTCACCTCCTCCTAGTTTTCCTCTGCTAGGTCAATTACTCGGTCCATGTCCTCTAGTCCCAATCAAGCTATGCCCATCCATCCTAATCCAAGAAGTACTACAGGCATGATATAAAACTTCCCTCCCCAAGGGGTTATTCCCAATGTGAAACATAGTAGTGAAAGCTCCTATACATGTGGCCTGGAACGAGTTCACTCCTTCCACCTGCACTTTTGTGGGAGTCAATGATGGTTGTTGTATCTCACGCTATCTCATGAGACATTAGGTTATAGCGAGCTCTCTTATGTTTTATTTGAGACCAGTTTCTATGGTCATGCTGGCACCCTTCACCTCCGAGTCTTCCTCTTCTAGGTAAATTGCTTGGAGATGGAGCAAGTACAAAGCTTGGCTTTCCTAACCTTAACTTCTTTTTTAGCCTTTGCTCTACTAAGGATTTATTTCTTGCTCTTCTTTGGCAGAGCGAGAGAGTTTTCTAGATTCTTCCAAACCTAAGGATTCATCTCTCTATGCGGCCGTTAGCTTGATCAGAACCTTAAGAATATTAAGCTCTCTTTTTTCCATTGGTGGCAAAGTCCACACCTGAGAGTCTATGGCCTCAACATATCAAAGCTAATGCTCTTCATTCCCTCGTCCAAGAAGTACTACATGGGCTCAGCCTCTTTGGTCACATCACCATGATTACCTATTCTTAGGCTACGTACAAGGTAGCAGTTCTCGAGTCCCAATCAAATTATGGCTATCCATCGTCGTCCAAGAACTACTGCAGGCCTGATTTAAAACTTCCCTTCTAAGGGGTTATTCCCAATGCGAAATATTGTAGTGAGAGCTCCGATGATGCATGTGGTTTGCAACGTGTTCACTCCTTCCACCTGAACTTTTGTGGGAGTCGATGATGCTTGTTGTATCTCACACTGTCTCATGAGACATTAGGTTATGGCTAGCTCTCCCATGTTTTATTTGAGACCAATTTCTATGATCACGACCACGCTTCGCCTCCTAGTCTTCCTCTTCTAGCTCAATTACTCGGGCCATGTTAATGGAGATGAAGCAATTACGAAGCTTGGCTTGCCTAGCCTTAACTTCTTTTTTAGCCTTTGCTAAGAATTTATTCATTGCTCTTCTTGGCAGAGCGAGAGAGTTTTCTAGATTCTTCCAAACCTAAGGGTTCATCTCTCTATGTGGCCATTAACTTGATTAGAATATTGAGCTCTCTTTTTCATTGGTGGCAAAAGTCGACATGAGAATCTATGGCCTCAATATATCAAAGCTAATGGTCTTCATTCCCTCGTCCAAGAAGTCCTCTTTTGTCACATCACACAATGATTACCTATCCCAAGGCTACTTTTTACAAGGTAGCAGTTCTTGAGTCCCAATCAAATTATGGCCGTCCATTCTCGTCCGAGAAGAACTACAGGGATGATATAAAACTTCCCTTCCAAGGGGTTATTCCCAATGTGAAACATTTAGTACTGAAAGCTCCCATGCATGTGGTTTGGAACGAACTCACTCCTTCCACCTGCACTTTTGTGGGAGTCAATGATGGCTGTTGTATCTCACACTGTCTCATGAGACATTAGGTTATGGCTAGCTCTCCCATGTTTTATTTAAGACCAATTTCTATGATCACGACCACGCTTCGCTTTCTAGTCTTCCTCTTCATTGGTGGCAAAAGTCGACATGAGAATCTATGGCCTCAATATATCCAAGCTAATGGGCTTCATTCCCTCGTCCAAGAAGTCCTCTTTTGTCACATCACACAATGATTACCTATCCCAAGGCTACTTTTTACAAGGTAGCAGTTCTTGAGTCCCAATCAAATTACGGCCGTCCATTCTCGTCCGAGAAGAACTACAGGGATGATATAAAACTTCCCTTCCAAGGGGTTATTACCAATGTGAAACATATAGTACTGAAAGCTCCCATGCATGTGGTTTGTTGGAACGAGCTCACTCCTTCCACCTGCACTTTTGTGGGAGTCAATGATGGCTGTTGTATCTCACACTGTCTCATGAGACATTAGGTTATGGCTAGCTCTCCCATGTTTTATTTGAGACCAATTTCTATGGTCATGCAAAACCATAGTCTGCACATTTCACCTCCCCCAGTCCTCCTCTTCTAGGTCAATTACTTGGGCCATGATAACGGAGATGGAACAATTACGAAGCTTGGCTTGCCTAGCCTTAACTTCTTTTTTTAGCCTTTGCTACTAAGGATTTACTTATTGCTCTTCTTGGCAGAGCGATAGAGTTTTCTAGATTCTTCTAGACATAAGGGTTCATCTCGCTATGTGGCCATTAACTTGATCAGAACCTTAAAAATTGAGCTCTCTTTTCCATTGGTGGCAAAAGTCCACACATGAGAGTCTACGGCCTCAACATATCAAAGCTAATGCATTGTCTTCATTCCCTCGTCCAAGAAGTACTACATGGGCTCCTCTTTGGTCACATCAGCAGAATGATTACCGATATCCCAAGGCTACTTATTACAAGGTAGCAGTTCTGGAGTGTCCCAATCAAATTATGCCCATCCATCCTCGTCCAAGAAGTATTGTAGGCATGATGTAAAACTTCACTTCCAAGGAGTTATTCCCAATGTGAAACATAGTAGTGAAAGCTACTCCTATGTATGTGGTTTGGAACGAGTTCACTCCTTCCTACTGCACTTTTGTGGGAGTTAATGATGGTTGTTGTATCTCACATTGTTTCATGAGACATTAGGTTATGGCTAGCTCTCTCATGTTTTAATTGAGACCAATTTCTATGGTCATGCAAAACCATATTCTGGCACACTTCACCTCCCAGTCTTCCTCTTCTAGGTTAATTACTTGGGCCATGCTAACGGAGGTGGAGCAATTACGAAGCCTGGCTTTGCTAGCCTTAACTTCTTTTTTAGCCTTTGCTAAAGATTTATTTACTGCTCTTCTTGGCAGAGTGAGAGTTTTCTAGATTCTTTTAAACCTAAGGGTTCAGATCACTATGTGGCCATTAACTTGATCAGAACCTGAAAAATATTGAGCTCTCTATTCCATTGGTGTGGCAAAAGTCCACATGAGAGGTCTATGGCCTCAACATATCGAAGCTAATGCTCTTCATTCCCTCGTCCAAGAAGTACTACATGGGCTCCTCGTTGGTCACATCAGAATGATTATTACCGATATCCCAAGGCTACTCACAAGGTAGTAGTTCTTGAGTCCCAATCAAATTATGCCCATCCATCCTCGTCCAAGAAGAACTACAGGCATGATAAAAAAAACTTCCCTTCCAAGGGGTTATTCCCAATGTGAGACATAGTAGTGAAAGCTCCTATGCATGTGGTTTGGAAGAACGAGTTCTTTCCTTCCGCGTGGACTCTTGTGGGAGTCAATGATGGTTGTTGTATCTCACACTGTCTCATGAGACATTAGGTTGTTGCTAGCTCTCCCATGTTTTATTTGAGAGCAATTTCTATGATCAGGAGACATTAGGTTATGGCTAGCTCTCCCATGTTTCATTTGAGAGCAATTTCTATGATCATGAGACATTGGGTTATGGCTAGCTCTCCCATGTCTTATTTTAGAGCAATTTCTATGATCATGACCAACCATAGTCTGGCACACTTCACCTCCTCCTAGTTTTCCTCTGCTAGGTCAATTACTCGATCCATGTCCTCCAGTCCCAATCAAGTTATGCCCATCCATCCTAATCCAAGAAGTACTACAGGCATGATATAAAACTTCCCTCCCCAAGGGGTTATTCCCAATGTGAAACATAGTAGTGAAAGCTCCTATACATGTGGCCTGGAACGAGTTCACTCCTTCCACCTGCACTTTTGTGGGAGTCAATGATGGTTGTTGTATCTCACGCTATCTCATGAGACATTAGGTTATAGCGAGCTCTCTTATGTTTTATTTGAGACCAGTTTCTATGGTCATGCTGGCACCCTTCACCTCCGAGTCTTCCTCTTCTAGGTAAATTGCTTGGAGATGGAGCAAGTACAAAGCTTGGCTTTCCTAACCTTAACTTCTTTTTTAGCCTTTGCTCTACTAAGGATTTATTTCTTGCTCTTCTTTGGCAGAGCGAGAGAGTTTTCTAGATTCTTCCAAACCTAAGGATTCATCTCTCTATGCGGCCGTTAACTTGATCAGAACCTTAAGAATATTAAGCTCTCTTTTTTCCATTGGTGGCAAAGTCCACACCTGAGAGTCTATGGCCTCAACATATCAAAGCTAATGCTCTTCATTCCCTCGTCCAAGAAGTACTACATGGGCTCAGCCTCTTTGGTCACATCACCATGATTACCTATTCTTAGGCTACGTACAAGGTAGCAGTTCTCGAGTCCCAATCAAATTATGGCTATCCATCGTCGTCCAAGAACTACTGCAGGCCTGATTTAAAACTTCCCTTCTAAGGGGTTATTCCCAATGCGAAATATTGTAGTGAGAGCTCCGATGATGCATGTGGTTTGCAACGTGTTCACTCCTTCCACCT
Source organism: Cibotium barometz (assembly GCF_041138505.1). Taxonomy (NCBI): domain Eukaryota; kingdom Viridiplantae; phylum Streptophyta; class Polypodiopsida; order Cyatheales; family Cibotiaceae; genus Cibotium; species Cibotium barometz. The sequence continues at coordinate 622,885 of NC_141105.1, read as the reverse complement.
GAACTTTTGTGGGAGTCGATGATGCTTGTTGTATCTCACACTGTCTCATGAGACATTAGGTTATGGCTAGCTCTCCCATGTTTTATTTGAGACCAATTTCTATGATCACGACCACGCTTCGCCTCCTAGTCTTCCTCTTCTAGCTCAATTACTCGGGCCATGTTAATGGAGATGAAGCAATTACGAAGCTTGGCTTGCCTAGCCTTAACTTCTTTTTTAGCCTTTGCTAAGAATTTATTCATTGCTCTTCTTGGCAGAGCGAGAGAGTTTTCTAGATTCTTCCAAACCTAAGGGTTCATCTCTCTATGTGGCCATTAACTTGATTAGAATATTGAGCTCTCTTTTTCATTGGTGGCAAAAGTCGACATGAGAATCTATGGCCTCAATATATCAAAGCTAATGGTCTTCATTCCCTCGTCCAAGAAGTCCTCTTTTGTCACATCACACAATGATTACCTATCCCAAGGCTACTTTTTACAAGGTAGCAGTTCTTGAGTCCCAATCAAATTATGGCCGTCCATTCTCGTCCGAGAAGAACTACAGGGATGATATAAAACTTCCCTTCCAAGGGGTTATTCCCAATGTGAAACATATAGTACTGAAAGCTCCCATGCATGTGGTTTGGAACGAACTCACTCCTTCCACCTGCACTTTTGTGGGAGTCAATGATGGCTGTTGTATCTCACACTGTCTCATGAGACATTAGGTTATGGCTAGCTCTCCCATGTTTTATTTAAGACCAATTTCTATGATCACGACCACGCTTCGCTTTCTAGTCTTCCTCTTCATTGGTGGCAAAAGTCGACATGAGAATCTATGGCCTCAATATATCCAAGCTAATGGGCTTCATTCCCTCGTCCAAGAAGTCCTCTTTTGTCACATCACACAATGATTACCTATCCCAAGGCTACTTTTTACAAGGTAGCAGTTCTTGACTCCCAATCAAATTACGGCCGTCCATTCTCGTCCGAGAAGAACTACAGGGATGATATAAAACTTCCCTTCCAAGGGGTTATTACCAATGTGAAACATATAGTACTAAAAGCTCCCATGCATGTGGTTTGTTGGAACGAGCTCACTCCTTCCACCTGCACTTTTGTGGGAGTCAATGATGGCTGTTGTATCTCACACTGTCTCATGAGACATTAGGTTATGGCTAGCTCTCCCATGTTTTATTTGAGACCAATTTCTATGGTCATGCAAAACCATAGTCTGCACATTTCACCTCCCCCAGTCCTCCTCTTCTAGGTCAATTACTTGGGCCATGATAACGGAGATGGAACAATTACGAAGCTTGGCTTGCCTAGCCTTAACTTCTTTTTTTAGCCTTTGCTACTAAGGATTTACTTATTGCTCTTCTTGGCAGAGCGATAGAGTTTTCTAGATTCTTCTAGACATAAGGGTTCATCTCGCTATGTGGCCATTAACTTGATCAGAACCTTAAAAATTGAGCTCTCTTTTCCATTGGTGGCAAAAGTCCACACATGAGAGTCTACGGCCTCAACATATCAAAGCTAATGCATTGTCTTCATTCCCTCGTCCAAGAAGTACTACATGGGCTCCTCTTTGGTCACATCAGCAGAATGATTACCGATATCCCAAGGCTACTTATTACAAGGTAGCAGTTCTGGAGTGTCCCAATCAAATTATGCCCATCCATCCTCGTCCAAGAAGTATTGTAGGCATGATGTAAAACTTCACTTCCAAGGAGTTATTCCCAATGTGAAACATAGTAGTGAAAGCTACTCCTATGTATGTGGTTTGGGAACGAGTTCACTCCTTCCTACTGCACTTTTGTGGGAGTTAATGATGGTTGTTGTATCTCACATTGTTTCATGAGACATTAGGTTATGGCTAGCTCTCTCATGTTTTAATTGAGACCAATTTCTATGGTCATGCAAAACCATATTCTGGCACACTTCACCTCCCAGTCTTCCTCTTCTAGGTTAATTACTTGGGCCATGCTAACGGAGGTGGAGCAATTACGAAGCCTGGCTTTGCTAGCCTTAACTTCTTTTTTAGCCTTTGCTAAAGATTTATTTACTGCTCTTCTTGGCAGAGTGAGAGTTTTCTAGATTCTTCTAAACCTAAGGGTTCAGATCACTATGTGGCCATTAACTTGATCAGAACCTGAAAAATATTGAGCTCTCTATTCCATTGGTGTGGCAAAAGTCCACATGAGAGGTCTATGGCCTCAACATATCGAAGCTAATGCTCTTCATTCCCTTGTCCAAGAAGTACTACATGGGCTCCTCGTTGGTCACATCAGAATGATTATTACCGATATCCCAAGGCTACTCATAAGGTAGTAGTTCTTGAGTCCCAATCAAGTTGTGCCCATCCATCCTCGTCCAAGAAGTACTACAGCCATGATATAAAACTTCCCTCCCCAAGGGGTTATTCCCAATGTGAGACATAGTAGTGAAAGCTCCTATGCATGTGGTTTGGAAGAACGAGTTCTTTCCTTCCGCGTGGACTCTTGTGGGAGTCAATGATGGTTGTTGTATCTCACACTGTCTCATGAGACATTAGGTTGTTGCTAGCTCTCCCATGTTTTATTTGAGAGCAATTTCTATGATCAGGAGACATTAGGTTATGGCTAGCTCTCCCATGTTTCATTTGAGAGCAATTTCTATGATCATGAGACATTGGGTTATGGCTAGCTCTCCCATGTCTTATTTGAGAGCAATTTCTATGATCATGACCAACCATAGTCTGGCACACTTCACCTCCTTCTAGTTTTCCTCTGCTAGGTCAATTACTCGGTCCATGTCCTCCAGTCCCAATCAAGTTATGCCCATCCATCCTAATCCAAGAAGTACTACAGGCATGATATAAAACTTCCCTCCCCAAGGGGTTATTCCCAATGTGAAACATAGTAGTGAAAGCTCCTATACATGTGGCCTGGAACGAGTTCACTCCTTCCACCTGCACTTTTGTGGGAGTCAATGATGGTTGTTGTATCTCACGCTATCTCATGAGACATTAGGTTATAGCGAGCTCTCTTATGTTTTATTTGAGACCAGTTTCTATGGTCATGCTGGCACCCTTCACCTCCGAGTCTTCCTCTTCTAGGTAAATTGCTTGGAGATGGAGCAAGTACAAAGCTTGGCTTTCCTAACCTTAACTTCTTTTTTAGCCTTTGCTCTACTAAGGATTTATTTCTTGCTCTTCTTTGGCAGAGCGAGAGAGTTTTCTAGATTCTTCCAAACCTAAGGATTCATCTCTCTATGCGGCCGTTAGCTTGATCAGAACCTTAAGAATATTAAGCTCTCTTTTTTCCATTGGTGGCAAAGTCCACACTTGAGAGTCTATGGCCTCAACATATCAAAGCTAATGCTCTTCATTCCCTCGTCCAAGAAGTACTACATGGGCTCAGCCTCTTTGGTCACATCACCATGATTACCTATTCTTAGGCTACGTACAAGGTAGCAGTTCTCGAGTCCCAATCAAATTATGGCTATCCATCGTCGTCCAAGAACTACTGCAGGCCTGATTTAAAACTTCCCTTCTAAGGGGTTATTCCCAATGCGAAATATTGTAGTGAGAGCTCCGATGATGCATGTGGTTTGCAACGTGTTCACTCCTTCCACCTGAACTTTTGTGGGAGTCGATGATGCTTGTTGTATCTCACACTGTCTCATGAGACATTAGGTTATGGCTAGCTCTCCCATGTTTTATTTGAGACCAATTTCTATGATCACGACCACGCTTCGCCTCCTAGTCTTCCTCTTCTAGCTCAATTACTCGGGCCACGTTAATGGAGATGAAGCAATTACGAAGCTTGGCTTGCCTAGCCTTAACTTCTTTTTTAGCCTTTGCTAAGAATTTATTCATTGCTCTTCTTGGCAGAGCGAGAGAGTTTTCTAGATTCTTCCAAACCTAAGGGTTCATCTCTCTATGTGGCCATTAACTTGATTAGAATATTGAGCTCTCTTTTTCATTGGTGGCAAAAGTCGACATGAGAATCTATGGCCTCAATATATCAAAGCTAATGGTCTTCATTCCCTCGTCCAAGAAGTCCTCTTTTGTCACATCACACAATGATTACCTATCCCAAGGCTACTTTTTACAAGGTAGCAGTTCTTGAGTCCCAATCAAATTATGGCCGTCCATTCTCGTCCGAGAAGAACTACAGGGATGATATAAAACTTCCCTTCCAAGGGGTTATTCCCAATGTGAAACATATAGTACTGAAAGCTCCCATGCATGTGGTTTGGAAAGAACTCACTCCTTCCACCTGCACTTTTGTGGCAGTCAATGATGGCTGTTGTATCTCACACTGTCTCATGAGACATTAGGTTATGGCTAGCTCTCCCATGTTTTATTTGAGACCAATTTCTATGATCACGACCACGCTTCGCTTTCTAGTCTTCCTCTTCATTGGTGGCAAAAGTCGACATGAGAATCTATGGCCTCAATATATCGAAGCTAGTGGGCTTCATTCCCTCGTCCAAGAAGTCCTCTTTTGTCACATCACACAATGATTACCTATCCCAAGGCTACTTTTTACAAGGTAGCAGTTCTTGAGTCCCAATCAAATTACGGCCGTCCATTCTCGTCGGAGAAGAACTACAGGAATGATATAAAACTTCCCTTCCAAGGGGTTATTACCAATGTGAAACATATAGTACTGAAAGCTCCTATGCATGTGGTTTGTTGGAATGAGCTCACTCCTTCCACCTGCACTTTTGTTGGAGTCAATGATGGCTGTTGTATCTCACACTGTCTCATGAGACATTAGGTTATGGCTAGCTCTCCCATGTTTTATTTGAGACCAATTTCTATGGTCATGCAAAACCATAGTCTGCACATTTCACCTCCCCCAGTCCTCCTCTTCTAGGTCAATTACTTGGGCCATGATAACGGAGATGGAACAATTACGAAGCTTGGCTTGCCTAGCCTTAACTTCTTTTTTTAGCCTTTGCTACTAAGGATTTACTTATTGCTCTTCTTGGCAGAGCGATAGAGTTTTTTAGATTCTTCTAGACATAAGGGTTCATCTCGCTATGTGGCCATTAACTTGATCAGAACCTTAAAAATTGAGCTCTCTTTTCCATTGGTAGCAAAAGTCCACACATGAGAGTCTACGGCCTCAACATATCAAAGCTAATGCATTGTCTTCATTCCCTCGTCCAAGAAGTACTACATGGGCTCCTCTTTGGTCACATCAGCAGAATGATTACCGATATCCCAAGGCTACTTATTACAAGGTAGCAGTTCTGGAGTGTCCCAATCAAATTATGCCCATCCATCCTCGTCCAAGAAGTATTGTAGGCATGATGTAAAACTTCACTTCCAAGGAGTTATTCCCAATGTGAAACATAGTAGTGAAAGCTACTCCTATGTATGTGGTTTGGAACGAGTTCACTCCTTCCTACTGCACTTTTGTGGGAGTTAATGATGGTTGTTGTATCTCACATTGTTTCATGAGACATTAGGTTATGGCTAGCTCTCTCATGTTTTAATTGAGACCAATTTCTATGGTCATGCAAAACCATATTCTGGCACACTTCACCTCCCAGTCTTCCTCTTCTAGGTTAATTACTTGGGCCATGCTAACGGCGGAGGTGGAGCAATTACGAAGCCTGGCTTTGCTAGCCTTAACTTCTTTTTTAGCCTTTGCTAAAGATGTATTTACTGCTCTTCTTGGCAGAGTGAGAGTTTTCTAGATTCTTCTAAACCTAAGGGTTCAGATCACTATGTGGCCATTAACTTGATCAGAACCTGAAAAATATTGAGCTCTCTATTCCATTGGTGTGGCAAAAGTCCACATGAGAGGTCTATGGCCTCAACATATCGAAGCTAATGCTCTTCATTCCCTCGTCCAAGAAGTACTACATGGGCTCCTCGTTGGTCACATCAGAATGATTATTACCGATATCCCAAGGCTACTCACAAGGTAGTAGTTCTTGAGTCCCAATCAAATTATGCCCATCCATCCTCGTCCAAGAAGAACTACAGGCATGATAAAAAAAACTTCCCTTCCAAGGGGTTATTCCCAATGTGAGACATAGTAGTGAAAGCTCCTATGCATGTGGTTTGGAAGAACGAGTTCTTTCCTTCCGCGTGGACTCTTGTGGGAGTCAATGATGGTTGTTGTATCTCACACTGTCTCATGAGACATTAGGTTGTTGCTAGCTCTCCCATGTTTTATTGGAGAGCAATTTCTATGATCAGGAGACATTAGGTTATGGCTAGCTCTCCCATGTTTCATTTGAGAGCAATTTCTATGATCATGAGACATTGGGTTATGGCTAGCTCTCCCATGTCTTATTTGAGAGCAATTTCTATGATCATGACCAACCATAGTCTGGCACACTTCACCTCCTCCTAGTTTTCCTCTGCCAGGTCAATTACTCGGTCCATGTCCTCCAGTCCCAGTCAAGTTATGCCCATCCATCCTAATCCAAGAAGTACTACAGGCATGATATAAAACTTCCCTCCCCAAGGGGTTATTCCCAATGTGAAACATAGTAGTGAAAGCTCCTATACATGTGGCCTGGAACGAGTTCACTCCTTCCACCTGCACTTTTGTGGGAGTCAATGATGGTTGTTGTATCTCACGCTATCTCATGAGACATTAGGTTATAGCGAGCTCTCTTATGTTTTATTTGAGACCAGTTTCTATGGTCATGCTGGCACCCTTCACCTCCGAGTCTTCCTCTTCTAGGTAAATTGCTTGGAGATGGAGCAAGTACAAAGCTTGGCTTTCCTAACCTTAACTTCTTTTTTAGCCTTTGCTCTACTAAGGATTTATTTCTTGCTCTTCTTTGGCAGAGCGAGAGAGTTTTCTAGATTCTTCCAAACCTAAGGATTCATCTCTCTATGCGGCCGTTAACTTGATCAGAACCTTAAGAATATTAAGCTCTCTTTTTTCCATTGGTGGCAAAGTCCACACCTGAGAGTCTATGGCCTCAACATATCAAAGCTAATGCTCTTCATTCCCTCGTCCAGGAAGTACTACATGGGCTCAGCCTCTTTGGTCACATCACCATGATTACCTATTCTTAGGCTACGTACAAGGTAGCAGTTCTCGAGTCCCAATCAAATTATGGCTATCCATCGTCGTCCAAGAACTACTGCAGGCCTGATTTAAAACTTCCCTTCTAAGGGGTTATTCCCAATGCGAAATATTGTAGTGAGAGCTCCGATGATGCATGTGGTTTGCAACGTGTTCACCCCTTCCACCTGAACTTTTGTGGGAGTCGATGATGCTTGTTGTATCTCACACTGTCTCATGAGACATTAGGTTATGGCTAGCTCTCCCATGTTTTATTTGAGACCAATTTCTATGATCACGACCACGATTCGCCTCCTAGTCTTCCTCTTCTAGCTCAATTACTCGGGCCACGTTAATGGAGATGAAGCAATTACGAAGCTTGGCTTGCCTAGCCTTAACTTCTTTTTTAGCCTTTGCTAAGAATTTATTCATTGCTCTTCTTGGCAGAGCGAGAGAGTTTTCTAGATTCTTCCAAACCTAAGGGTTCATCTCTCTATGTGGCCATTAACTTGATTAGAATATTGAGCTCTCTTTTTCATTGGTGGCAAAAGTCGACATGAGAATCTATGGCCTCAATATATCAAAGCTAATGGTCTTCATTCCCTCGTCCAAGAAGTCCTCTTTTGTCACATCACACAATGATTACCTATCCCAAGGCTACTTTTTACAAGGTAGCAGTTCTTGAGTCCCAATCAAATTATGGCCGTCCATTCTCGTCCGAGAAGAACTACAGGGATGATATAAAACTTCCCTTCCAAGGGGTTATTCCCAATGTGAAACATATAGTACTGAAAGCTCCCATGCATGTGGTTTGGAACGAACTCACTCCTTCCACCTGCACTTTTGTGGGAGTCAATAATGGCTGTTGTATCTCACAGTCTCATGAGACATTAGGTTATGGCTAGCTCTCCCATGTTTTATTTGAGACCAATTTCTATGATCACGACCACGCTTCGCTTTCTAGTCTTCCTCTTCATTGGTGGCAAAAGTCGACATGAGAATCTATGGCCTCAATATATCAAAGCTAATGGGCTTCATTCCCTCGTCCAAGAAGTCCACTTTTGTCACATCACACAATGATTACCTATCCCAAGGCTACTTTTTATAAGGTAGCAGTTCTTGAGTCCCAATCAAATTACGGCCGTCCATTCTCGTCCGAGAAGAACTACAGGGATGATATAAAACTTCCTTTCCAAGGGGTTATTACCAATGTGAAACATATAGTACTGAAAGCTCCCATGCATGTGGTTTGTTGGAACGAGCTCACTCCTTCCACCTGCACTTTTGTGGGAGTCAATGATGGCTGTTGTATCTCACACTGTCTCATGAGACATTAGGTTATGGCTAGCTCTCCCATGTTTTATTTGACACCAATTTCTATGGTCATGCAAAACCATAGTCTGCACATTTCACCTCCCCCAGTCCTCCTCTTCTAGGTCAATTACTTGGGCCATGATAACGGAGATGGAACAATTACGAAGCTTGGCTTGCCTAGCCTTAACTTCTTTTTTTAGCCTTTGCTACTAAGGATTTACTTATTGCTCTTCTTGGCAGAGCGATAGAGTTTTCTAGATTCTTCTAGAATTAAGGGTTCATCTCGCTATGTGGCCATTAACTTGATCAGAACCTTTAAAATTGAGCTCTCTTTTCCATTGGTGGCAAAAGTCCACACATGAGAGTCTACGGCCTCAACATATCAAAGCTAATGCATTGTCTTCATTCCCTCGTCCAAGAAGTACTACATGGGCTCCTCTTTGGTCACATCAGCAGAATGATTACCGATATCCCAAGGCTACTTATTACAAGGTAGCAGTTCTGGAGTGTCCCAATCAAATTATGCCCATCCATCCTCGTCCAAGAAGTATTGTAGGCATGATGTAAAACTTCACTTCCAAGGAGTAATTCCCAATGTGAAACATAGTAGTGAAAGCTACTCCTATGTATGTGGTTTGGGAACGAGTTCACTCCTTCCTACTGCACTTTTGTGGGAGTTAATGATGGTTGTTGTATCTCACATTGTTTCATGAGACATTAGGTTATGGCTAGCTCTCTCATGTTTTAATTGAGACCAATTTCTATGGTCATGCAAAACCATATTCTGGCACACTTCACCTCCCAGTCTTCCTCTTCTAGGTTAATTACTTGGGCCATGCTAACGGAGGTGGAGCAATTACGAAGCCTGGCTTTGCTAGCCTTAACTTCTTTTTCAGCCTTTGCTAAAGATTTATTTACTGCTCTTCTTGGCAGAGTGAGAGTTTTCTAGATTCTTCTAAACCTAAGGGTTCAGATCTCTATGTGGCCATTAACTTGATCAGAACCTGAAAAATATTGAGCTCTCTATTCCATTGGTGTGGCAAAAGTCCACATGAGAGGTCTATGGCCTCAACATATCGAAGCTAATGCTCTTCATTCCCTCGTCCAAGAAGTACTACATGGGCTCCTCGTTGGTCACATCAGAATGATTATTACCGATATCCCAAGGCTACTCACAAGGTAGTAGTTCTTGAGTCCCAATCAAATTATGCCCATCCATCCTCGTCCAAGAAGAACTACAGGCATGATAAAAAAAACTTCCCTTCCAAGGGGTTATTCCCAATGTGAGACATAGTAGTGAAAGCTCCTATGCATGTGGTTTGGAAGAACGAGTTCTTTCCTTCCGCGTGGACTCTTGTGGGAGTCAATGATGGTTGTTGTATCTCACACTGTCTCATGAGACATTAGGTTGTTGCTAGCTCTCCCATGTTTTATTTGAGAGCAATTTCTATGATCAGGAGACATTAGGTTATGGCTAGCTCTCCCATGTTTCATTTGAGAGCAATTTCTATGATCATGAGACATTGGGTTATGGCTAGCTCTCCCATGTCTTATTTGAGAGCAATTTCTATGATCATGACCAACCATAGTCTGGCACACTTCACCTCCTCCTAGTTTTCCTCTGCTAGGTCAATTACTCGGTCCATGTCCTCCAGTCCCAATCAAGTTGTGCCCATCCATCCTAATCCAAGAAGTACTACAGGCATGATATAAAACTTCCCTCCCCAAGGGGTTATTCCCAATGTGAAACATAGTAGTGAAAGCTCCTATACATGTGGCGTGGAACGAGTTCACTCCTTCCACCTGCACTTTTGTGGGAGTCAATGATGGTTGTTGTATCTCACGCTATCTCATGAGACATTAGGTTATAGCGAGCTCTCTTATGTTTTATTTGAGACCAGTTTCTATGGTCATGCTGGCACCCTTCACCTCCGAGTCTTCCTCTTCTAGGTAAATTGCTTGGAGATGGAGCAAGTACAAAGCTTGGCTTTCCTAACCTTAACTTCTTTTTTAGCCTTTGCTCTACTAAGGATTTATTTCTTGCTCTTCTTTGGCAGAGCGAGAGAGTTTTCTAGATTCTTCCAAACCTAAGGATTCATCTCTCTATGCGGCCGTTAACTTGATCAGAACCTTAAGAATATTAAGCTCTCTTTTTTCCATTGGTGGCAAAGTCCACACCTGAGAGTCTATGGCCTCAACATATCAAAGCTAATGCTCTTCATTCCCTCGTCCAAGAAGTACTACATGGGCTCAGCCTCTTTGGTCACATCACCATGATTACCTATTCTTAGGCTACGTACAAGGTAGCAGTTCTCGAGTCCCAATCAAATTATGGCTATCCATCGTCGTCCAAGAACTACTGCAGGCCTGATTTAAAACTTCCCTTCTAAAGGGTTATTCCCAATGCGAAATATTGTAGTGAGAGCTCCGATGATGCATGTGGTTTGCAACGTGTTCACTCCTTCCACCTGAACTTTTGTGGGAGTCGATGATGCTTGTTGTATCTCACACTGTCTCATGAGACATTAGGTTATGGCTAGCTCTCCCATGTTTTATTTGAGACCAATTTCTATGATCACGACCACGCTTTGCCTCCTAGTCTTCCTCTTCTAGCTCAATTACTCGGGCCATGTTAATGGAGATGAAGCAATTACGAAGCTTGGCTTGCCTAGCCTTAACTTCTTTTTTAGCCTTTGCTAAGAATTTATTCATTGCTCTTCTTGGCAGAGCGAGAGAGTTTTCTAGATTCTTCCAAACCTAAGGGTTCATCTCTCTATGTGGCCATTAACTTGATTAGAATATTGAGCTCTCTTTTTCATTGGTGGCAAAAGTCGACATGAGAATCTATGGCCTCAATATATCAAAGCTAATGGTCTTCATTCCCTCGTCCAAGAAGTCCTCTTTTGTCACATCACACAATGATTACCTATCCCAAGGCTACTTTTTACAAGGTAGCAGTTCTTGAGTCCCAATCAAATTATGGCCGTCCATTCTCGTCCGAGAAGAACTACAGGGATGATATAAAACTTCCCTTCCAAGGGGTTATTCCCAATGTGAAACATATAGTACTGAAAGCTCCCATGCATGTGGTTTGGAACGAACTCACTCCTTCCACCTGCACTTTTGTGGGAGTCAATGATGGCTGTTGTATCTCACACTGTCTCATGAGACATTAGGTTATGGCTAGCTCTCCCATGTTTTATTTGAGACCAATTTCTATGATCACGACCACGCTTCGCTTTCTAGTCTTCCTCTTCATTGGTGGCAAAAGTCGACATGAGAATCTATGGCCTCAATATATCGAAGCTAGTGGGCTTCATTCCCTCGTCCAAGAAGTCCTCTTTTGTCACATCACACAATGATTACCTATCCCAAGGCTACTTTTTACAAGGTAGCAGTTCTTGAGTCCCAATCAAATTACGGTCGTCCATTCTCGTCCGAGAAGAACTACAGGGATGATATAAAACTTCCTTTCCAAGGGGTTATTACCAATGTGAAACATATAGTACTGAAAGCTCCCATGCATGTGGTTTGTTGGAACGAGCTCACTCCTTCCACCTGCACTTTGGTGGGAGTCAATGATGGCTGTTGTATCTCACACTGTCTCATGAGACATTAGGTTATGGCTAGCTCTCCCATGTTTTATTTGAGACCAATTTCTATGGTCATGCAAAACCATAGTCTGCACATTTCACCTCCCCCAGTCCTCCTCTTCTAGGTCAATTACTTGGGCCATGATAACGGAGATGGAACAATTACGAAGCTTGGCTTGCCTAGCCTTAACTTCTTTTTTTAGCCTTTGCTACTAAGGATTTACTTATTGCTCTTCTTGGCAGAGCGATAGAGTTTTCTAGATTCTTCTAGACATAAGGGTTCATCTCGCTATGTGGCCATTAACTTGATCAGAACCTTAAAAATTGAGCTCTCTTTTCCATTGGTGGCAAAAGTCCACACATGAGAGTCTACGGCCTCAACATATCAAAGCTAATGCATTGTCTTCATTCCCTCGTCCAAGAAGTACTACATGGGCTCCTCTTTGGTCACATCAGCAGAATGATTACCGATATCCCAAGGCTACTTATTACAAGGTAGCAGTTCTGGAGTGTCCCAATCAAATTATGCCCATCCATCCTCGTCCAAGAAGTATTGTAGGCATGATGTAAAACTTCACTTCCAAGGAGTTATTCCCAATGTGAAACATAGTAGTGAAAGCTACTCCTATGTATGTGGTTTGGGAACGAGTTCACTCCTTCCTACTGCACTTTTGTGGGAGTTAATGATGGTTGTTGTATCTCACATTGTTTCATGAGACATTAGGTTATGGCTAGCTCTCTCATGTTTTAATTGAGACCAATTTCTATGGTCATGCAAAACCATATTCTGGCACACTTCACCTCCCAGTCTTCCTCTTCTAGGTTAATTACTTGGGCCATGCTAACGGAGGTGGAGCAATTACGAAGCCTGGCTTTGCTAGCCTTAACTTCTTTTTTAGCCTTTGCTAAAGATTTATTTACTGCTCTTCTTGGCAGAGTGAGAGTTTTCTAGATTCTTCTAAACCTAAGGGTTCAGATCACTATGTGGCCATTAACTTGATCAGAACCTGAAAAATATTGAGCTCTCTATTCCATTGGTGTGGCAAAAGTCCACATGAGAGGTCTATGGCCTCAACATATCGAAGCTAATGCTCTTCATTCCCTCGTCCAAGAAGTACTACATGGGCTCCTCGTTGGTCACATCAGAATGATTATTACCGATATCCCAAGGCTACTCACAAGGTAGTAGTTCTTGAGTCCCAATCAAATTATGCCCATCCATCCTCGTCCAAGAAGAACTACAGGCATGATAAAAAAAACTTCCCTTCCAAGGGGTTATTCCCAATGTGAGACATAGTAGTGAAAGCTCCTATGCATGTGGTTTGGAAGAACGAGTTCTTTCCTTCCGCGTGGACTCTTGTGGGAGTCAATGATGGTTGTTGTATCTCACACTGTCTCATGAGACATTAGGTTGTTGCTAGCTCTCCCATGTTTTATTGGAGAGCAATTTCTATGATCAGGAGACATTAGGTTATGGCTAGCTCTCCCATGTTTCATTTGAGAGCAATTTCTATGATCATGAGACATTGGGTTATGGCTAGCTCTCCCATGTCTTATTTGAGAGCAATTTCTATGATCATGACCAACCATAGTCTGGCACACTTCACCTCCTCCTAGTTTTCCTCTGCTAGGTCAATTACTCGGTCCATGTCCTCCAGTCCCAATCAAGTTATGCCCATCCATCCTAATCCAAGAAGTACTACAGGTTTGATATAAAACTTCCCTCCCCAAGGGGTTATTCCCAATGTGAAACATAGTAGTGAAAGCTCCTATACATGTGGCGTGGAACGAGTTCACTCCTTCCACCTGCACTTTTGTGGGAGTCAATGATGGTTGTTGTATCTCACGCTATCTCATGAGACATTAGATTATAGCGAGCTCTCTTATGTTTTATTTGAGACCAGTTTCTATGGTCATGCTGGCACCCTTCACCTCCGAGTCTTCCTCTTCTAGGTAAATTGCTTGGAGATGGAGCAAGTACAAAGCTTGGCTTTCCTAACCTTAACTTCTTTTTTAGCCTTTGCTCTACTAAGGATTTATTTCTTGCTCTTCTTTGGCAGAGCGAGAGAGTTTTCTAGATTCTTCCAAACCTAAGGATTCATCTCTCTATGCGGCCGTTAACTTGATCAGAACCTTAAGAATATTAAGCTCTCTTTTTTCCATTGGTGGCAAAGTCCACACCTGAGAGTCTATGGCCTCAACATATCAAAGCTAATGCTCTTCATTCCCTCGTCCAAGAAGTACTACATGGGCTCAGCCTCTTTGGTCACATCACCATGATTACCTATTCTTAGGCTACGTACAAGGTAGCAGTTCTCGAGTCCCAATCAAATTATGGCTATCCATCGTCGTCCAAGAACTACTGCAGGCCTGATTTAAAACTTCCCTTCTAAGGGGTTATTCCCAATGCGAAATATTGTAGTGAGAGCTCCGATGATGCATGTGGTTTGCAACGTGTTCACTCCTTCCATTGGGGTTATTCCCAATGTGAGACATAGTAGTGAAAGCTCCTATGCATGTGGTTTGGAAGAACGAGTTCTTTCCTTCCGCGTGGACTCTTGTGGGAGTCAATGATGGTTGTTGTATCTTACACTGTCTCATGAGACATTAGGTTGTTGCTAGCTCTCCCATGTTTTATTTGAGAGCAATTTCTATGATCAGGAGACATTAGGTTATGGCTAGCTCTCCCATGTTTCATTTGAGAGCAATTTCTATGATCATGAGACATTGGGTTATGGCTAGCTCTCCCATGTCTTATTTGAGAGCAATTTCTATGATCATGACCAACCATAGTCTGGCACACTTCACCTCCTCCTAGTTTTCCTCTGCTAGGTCAATTACTCGATCCATGTCCTCCAGTCCCAATCAAGTTATGCCCATCCATCCTAATCCAAGAAGTACTACAGGCATGATATAAAACTTCCCTCCCCAAGGGGTTATTCCCAATGTGAAACATAGTAGTGAAAGCTCCTATACATGTGGCCTGGAACGAGTTCACTCCTTCCACCTGCACTTTTGTGGGAGTCAATGATGGTTGTTGTATCTCACGCTATCTCATGAGACATTAGGTTATAGCGAGCTCTCTTATGTTTTATTTGAGACCAGTTTCTATGGTCATGCTGGCACCCTTCACCTCCGAGTCTTCCTCTTC
This sequence comes from Cibotium barometz, assembly GCF_041138505.1. Lineage (NCBI taxonomy): Eukaryota > Viridiplantae > Streptophyta > Polypodiopsida > Cyatheales > Cibotiaceae > Cibotium > Cibotium barometz. The sequence continues at coordinate 607,824 of NC_141105.1, read as the reverse complement.
TAGGTAAATTGCTTGGAGATGGAGCAAGTACAAAGCTTGGCTTTCCTAACCTTAACTTCTTTTTTAGCCTTTGCTCTACTAAGGATTTATTTCTTGCTCTTCTTTGGCAGAGCGAGAGAGTTTTCTAGATTCTTCCAAACCTAAGGATTCATCTCTCTATGCGGCCGTTAACTTGATCAGAACCTTAAGAATATTAAGCTCTCTTTTTTCCATTGGTGGCAAAGTCCACACCTGAGAGTCTATGGCCTCAACATATCAAAGCTAATGCTCTTCATTCCCTCGTCCAGGAAGTACTACATGGGCTCAGCCTCTTTGGTCACATCACCATGATTACCTATTCTTAGGCTACGTACAAGGTAGCAGTTCTCGAGTCCCAATCAAATTATGGCTATCCATGGTCGTCCAAGAACTACTGCAGGCCTGATTTAAAACTTCCCTTCTAAGGGGTTATTCCCAATGCGAAATATTGTAGTGAGAGCTCCGATGATGCATGTAGTTTGCAACGTGTTCACTCCTTCCACCTGAACTTTTGTGGGAGTCGATGATGCTTGTTGTATCTCACACTGTCTCATGAGACATTAGGTTATGGCTAGCTCTTCCATGTTTTATTTGAGACCAATTTCTATGATCACGACCACGCTTTGCCTCCTAGTCTTCCTCTTCTAGCTCAATTACTCGGGCCACGTTAATGGAGATGAAGAAATTACGAAGCTTGGCTTGCCTAGCCTTAACTTCTTTTTTAGCCTTTGCTAAGAATTTATTCATTGCTCTTCTTGGCAGAGCGAGAGAGTTTTCTAGATTCTTCCAAACCTAAGGGTTCATCTCTCTATGTGGCCATTAACTTGATTAGAATATTGAGCTCTCTTTTTCATTGGTGGCAAAAGTCGACATGAGAATCTATGGCCTCAATATATCAAAGCTAATGGTCTTCATTCCCTCGTCCAAGAAGTCCTCTTTTGTCACATCACACAATGATTACCTATCCCAAGGCTACTTTTTACAAGGTAGCAGTTCTTGAGTCCCAATCAAATTATGGCCGTCCATTCTCGTCCGAGAAGAACTACAGGGATGATATAAAACTTCCCTTCCAAGGGGTTATTCCCAATGTGAAACATATAGTACTGAAAGCTCCCATGCATGTGGTTTGGAAAGAACTCACTCCTTCCACCTGCACTTTTGTGGCAGTCAATGATGGCTATTGTATCTCACACTGTCTCATGAGACATTAGGTTATGGCTAGGTCTCCCATGTTTTATTTGAGACCAATTTCTATGATCACGACCACGCTTCGCTTTCTAGTCTTCCTCTTCATTGGTGGCAAAAGTCGACATGAGAATCTATGGCCTCAATATATCAAAGCTAATGGGCTTCATTCCCTCGTCCAAGAAGTCCTCTTTTGTCACATCACACAATGATTACCTATCCCAAGGCTACTTTTTACAAGGTAGCAGTTCTTGAGTCCCAATCAAATTATGGCCGTCCATTCTTGTCCGAGAAGAACTACAGGAATGATATAAAACTTCCCTTCCAAGGGGTTATTACCAATGTGAAACATATAGTACTGAAATCTCCTATGCATGTGGTTTGTTGGAATGAGCTCACTCCTTCCACCTGCACTTTTGTGGGAGTCAATGATGGCTGTTGTATCTCACACTGTCTCATGAGACATTAGGTTATGGCTAGCTCTCCCATGTTTTATTTGAGACCAATTTCTATGGTCATGCAAAACCATAGTCTGCACATTTCACCTCCCCCAGTCCTCCTCTTCTAGGTCAATTACTTGGGCCATGATAACGGAGATGGAACAATTACGAAGCTTGGCTTGCCTAGCCTTAACTTCTTTTTTTAGCCTTTGCTACTAAGGATTTACTTATTGCTCTTCTTGGCAGAGCGATAGAGTTTTCTAGATTCTTCTAGACATAAGGGTTCATCTCGCTATGTGGCCATTAACTTGATCAGAACCTTAAAAATTGAGCTCTCTTTTCCATTGGTGGCAAAAGTCCACACATGAGAGTCTACGGCCTCAACATATCAAAGCTAATGCATTGTCTTCATTCCCTCGTCCAAGAAGTACTACATGGGCTCCTCTTTGGTCACATCAGCAGAATGATTACCGATATCCCAAGGCTACTTATTACAAGGTAGCAGTTCTGGAGTGTCCCAATCAAATTATGCCCATCCATCCTCGTCCAAGAAGTATTGTAGGCATGATGTAAAACTTCACTTCCAAGGAGTTATTCCCAATGTGAAACATAGTAGTGAAAGCTACTCCTATGTATGCGGTTTGGAACGAGTTCACTCCTTCCTACTGCACTTTTGTGGGAGTTAATGATGGTTGTTGTATCTCACATTGTTTCATGAGACATTAGGTTATGGCTAGCTCTCTCATGTTTTAATTGAGACCAATTTCTATGGTCATGCAAAACCATATTCTGGCACACTTCACCTCCCAGTCTTCCTCTTCTAGGTTAATTACTTGGGCCATGCTAACGGCGGAGGTGGAGCAATTACGAAGCCTGGCTTTGCTAGCCTTAACTTCTTTTTTAGCCTTTGCTAAAGATGTATTTACTGCTCTTCTTGGCAGAGTGAGAGTTTTCTAGATTCTTCTAAACCTAAGGGTTCAGATCACTATGTGGCCATTAACTTGATCAGAACCTGAAAAATATTGAGCTCTCTATTCCATTGGTGTGGCAAAAGTCCACATGAGAGGTCTATGGCCTCAACATATTGAAGCTAATGCTCTTCATTCCCTCGTCCAAGAAGTACTACATGGGCTCCTCGTTGGTCACATCAGAATGATTATTACCGATATCCCAAGGCTACTCACAAGGTAGTAGTTCTTGAGTCCCAATCAAATTATGCCCATCCATCCTCGTCCAAGAAGAACTACAGGCATGATAAAAAAAACTTCCCTTCCAAGGGGTTATTCCCAATGTGAGACATAGTAGTGAAAGCTCCTATGCATGTGGTTTGGAAGAACGAGTTCTTTCCTTCCGCGTGGACTCTTGTGGGAGTCAATGATGGTTGTTGTATCTCACACTGTCTCATGAGACATTAGGTTGTTGCTAGCTCTCCCATGTTTTATTGGAGAGCAATTTCTATGATCAGGAGACATTAGGTTATGGCTAGCTCTCCCATGTTTCATTTGAGAGCAATTTCTATGATCATGAGACATTGGGTTATGGCTAGCTCTCCCATGTCTTATTTGAGAGCAATTTCTATGATCATGACCAACCATAGTCTGGCACACTTCACCTCCTCCTAGTTTTCCTCTGCTAGGTCAATTACTCGGTCCATGTCCTCCAGTCCCAATCAAGTTATGCCCATCCATCCTAATCCAAGAAGTACTATAGGCATGATATAAAACTTCCCTCCCCAAGGGGTTATTCCCAATGTGAAACATAGTAGTGAAAGCTCCTATACATGTGGCCTGGAACGAGTTCACTCCTTCCACCTGCACTTTTGTGGGAGTCAATGATGGTTGTTGTATCTCATGCTATCTCATGAAACATTAGGTTATAGCGAGCTCTCTTATGTTTTATTTGAGACCAGTTTCTATGGTCATGCTGGCACCCTTCACCTCCGAGTCTTCCTCTTCTAGGTAAATTGCTTGGAGATGGAGCAAGTACAAAGCTTGGCTTTCCTAACCTTAACTTCTTTTTTAGCCTTTGCTCTACTAAGGATTTATTTCTTGCTCTTCTTTGGCAGAGCGAGAGAGTTTTATAGATTCTTCCAAACCTAAGGATTCATCTCTCTATGCGGCCGTTAACTTGATCAGAACCTTAAGAATATTAAGCTCTCTTTTTTCCATTGGTGGCAAAGTCCACACCTGAGAGTCTATGGCCTCAACATATCAAAGCTAATGCTCTTCATTCCCTCGTCCAAGAAGTACTACATGGGCTCAGCCTCTTTGGTCACATCACCATGATTACCTATTCTTAGGCTACGGACAAGGTAGCAGTTCTCGAGTCCCAATCAAATTATGGCTATCCATCGTCGTCCAAGAACTACTGCAGGCCTGATTTAAAACTTCCCTTCTAAGGGGTTATTCCCAATGCGAAATATTGTAGTGAGAGCTCCGATGATGCATGTGGTTTGCAACGTGTTCACTCCTTCCACCTGAACTTTTGTGGGAGTCGATGATGCTTGTTGTATCTCACACTGTCTCATGAGACATTAGGTTATGGCTAGCTCTCCCATGTTTTATTTGAGACCAATTTCTATGATCACGACCACGCTTCGCCTCCTAGTCTTCCTCTTCTAGCTCAATTACTCGGGCCATGTTAATGGAGATAAAGCAATTACGAAGCTTGGCTTGCCTAGCCTTAACTTCTTTTTTAGCATTTGCTAAGAATTTATTCATTGCTCTTCTTGGCAGAGCGAGAGAGTTTTCTAGATTCTTCCAAACCTAAGGGTTCATCTCTCTATGTGGCCATTAACTTGATTAGAATATTGAGCTCTCTTTTTCATTGGTGGCAAAAGTCGACATGAGAATCTATGGCCTCAATATATCAAAGCTAATGGTCTTCATTCCCTCGTCCAAGAAGTCCTCTTTTGTCACATCACACAATGATTACCTATCCCAAGGCTACTTTTTACAAGGTAGCAGTTCTTGAGTCCCAATCAAATTATGGCCGTCCATTCTCGTCCGAGAAGAACTACAGGGATGATATAAAACTTCCCTTCTAAGGGGTTATTCCCAATGTGAAACATATAGTACTGAAAGCTCCCATGCATGTGGTTTGGAACAAACTCACTCCTTCCACCTGCACTTTTGTGGGAGTCAATGATGGCTGTTGTATCTCACACTGTTTCATGAGACATTAGGTTATGGCTAGCTCTCCCATGTTTAATTTGAGACCAATTTCTATGATCACGACCACGCTTCGCTTTCTAGTCTTCCTCTTCATTGGTGGCAAAAGTCGACATGAGAATCTATGGCCTTAATATATCAAAGCTAATGGGCTTCATTCCCTCGTCCAAGAAGTCCTCTTTTGTCACATCACACAATGATTACCTATCCCAAGGCTACTTTTTACAAGGTAGCAGTTCTTGAGTCCCAATCAAATTACGGCCGTCCATTCTCGTCCGAGAAGAACTATAGGGATGATATAAAACTTCCCTTCCAAGGGGTTATTACCAATGTGAAACATATAGTACTCAGAGCTCCCATGCATGTGGTTTGTTGGAACGAGCTCACTCCTTCCACCTGCACTTTTGTGGGAGTCAATGATGGCTGTTGTATCTCACACTGTCTCATGAGACATTAGGTTATGGCTAGCTCTCCCATGTTTTATTTGAGACCAATTTCTATGGTCATACAAAACCATAGTCTGCACATTTCACCTCCCCCAGTCCTCCTCTTCTAGGTCAATTACTTGGGCCATGATAACGGAGATGGAACAATTACGAAGCTTGGCTTGCCTAGCCTTAACTTCTTTTTTTAGCCTTTGCTACTAAGGATTTACTTATTGCTCTTCTTGGCAGAGCGATAGAGTTTTCTAGATTCTTCTAGACATAAGGGTTCATCTCGCTATGTGGCCATTAACTTGATCAGAACCTTAAAAATTGAGCTCTCTTTTCCATTGGTGGCAAAAGTCCACACATGAGAGTCTACGGTCTCAACATATCAAAGCTAATGCATTGTCTTCATTCCCTCGTCCAAGAAGTATTACATGGGCTCCTCTTTGGTCACATCAGCAGAATGATTACCGATATCCCAAGGCTACTTATTACAAGGTAGCAGTTCTCGAGTGTCCCAATCAAATTATGCCCATCCATCCTCGTCCAAGAAGTATTGTAGGCATGATGTAAAACTTCACTTCCAAGGAGTTATTCCCAATGTGAAACATAGTAGTGAAAGCTACTCCTATGTATGTGGTTTGGGAACGAGTTCACTCCTTCCTACTGCACTTTTGTGGGAGTTAATGATGGTTGTTGTATCTCACATTGTTTCATGAGACATTAGGTTATGGCTAGCTCTCTCATGTTTTAATTGAGACCAATTTCTATGGTCATGCAAAACCATATTCTGGCACACTTCACCTCCCAGTCTTCCTCTTCTAGGTTAATTACTTGGGCCATGCTAACGGAGGTGGAGCAATTACGAAGCCTGGCTTTGCTAGCCTTAACTTCTTTTTTAGCCTTTGCTAAAGATTTATTTACTGCTCTTCTTGGCAGAGTGAGAGTTTTCTAGATTCTTCTAAACCTAAGGGTTCAGATCACTATGTGGCCATTAACTTGATCAGAACCTGAAAAATATTGAGCTCTCTATTCCATTGGTGTGGCAAAAGTCCACATGAGAGGTCTATGGCCTCAACATATCGAAGCTAATGCTCTTCATTCCCTCGTCCAAGAAGTACTACATGGGCTCCTCGTTGGTCACATCAGAATGATTATTACCGATATCCCAAGGCTACTCACAAGGTAGTAGTTCTTGAGTCCCAATCAAATTATGCCCATCCATCCTCGTCCAAGAAGAACTACAGGCATGATAAAAAAAACTTCCCTTCCAAGGGGTTATTCCCAATGAGACATAGTAGTGAAAGCTCCTATGCTTGTGGTTTGGAAGAACGAGTTCTTTCCTTCCGCGTGGACTCTTGTGGGAGTCAATGATGGTTGTTGTATCTCACACTGTCTCATGAGACATTAGGTTGTTGCTAGCTCTCCCATGTTTTATTTGAGAGCAATTTCTATGATCAGGAGACATTAGGTTATGGCTAGCTCTCCCATGTTTCATTTGAGAGCAATTTCTATGATCATGAGACATTGGGTTATGGCTAGCTCTCCCATGTCTTATTTGAGAGCAATTTCTATGATCATGACCAACCATAGTCTGGCACACTTCACCTCCTCCTAGTTTTCCTCTGCTAGGTCAATTACTCGGTCCATGTCCTCCAGTCCCAATCAAGTTATGCCCATCCATCCTAATCCAAGAAGTACTACAGGCATGATATAAAACTTCCCTCCCCAAGGGGTTATTCCCAATGTGAAACATAGTAGTGAAAGCTCCTATACATGTGGCCTGGAACGAGTTCACTCCTTCCACCTGCACTTTTGTGGGAGTCAATGATGGTTGTTGTATCTCACGCTATCTCATGAGACATTAGGTTATAGCGAGCTCTCTTATGTTTTATTTGAGACCAGTTTCTATGGTCATGCTGGCACCCTTCACCTCCGAGTCTTCCTCTTCTAGGTAAATTGCTTGGAGATGGAGCAAGTACAAAGCTTGGCTTTCCTAACCTTAACTTCTTTTTTAGCCTTTGCTCTACTAAGGATTTATTTCTTGCTCTTCTTTGGCAGAGCGAGAGAGTTTTCTAGATTCTTCCAAACCTAAGGATTCATCTCTCTATGCGGCCGTTAACTTGATCAGAACCTTAAGAATATTAAGCTCTCTTTTTTCCATTGGTGGCAAAGTCCACACCTGAGAGTCTATGGCCTCAACATATCAAAGCTAATGCTCTTCATTCCCTCGTCCACGAAGTACTACATGGGCTCAGCCTCTTTGGTCACATCACCATGATTACCTATTCTTAGGCTACGTACAAGGTAGCAGTTCTCGAGTCCCAATCAAATTATGGCTATCCATCGTCGTCCAAGAACTACTGCAGGCCTGATTTAAAACTTCCCTTCTAAGGGGTTATTCCCAATGCGAAATATTGTAGTGAGAGCTCTGATGATGCATGTGGTTTGCAACGTGTTCACTCCTTCCACTTGAACTTTTGTGGGAGTCGATGATGCTTGTTGTATCTCACACTGTCTCATGAGACATTAGGTTATGGCTAGCTCTCCCATGTTTTATTTGAGACCAATTTCTATGATCACGACCACGCTTCGCCTCCTAGTCTTCCTCTTCTAGCTCAATTACTCGGGCCATGTTAATGGAGATGAAGCAATTACAAAGCTTGGCTTGCCTAGCCTTAACTTCTTTTTTAGCATTTGCTAAGAATTTATTAATTGCTCTTCTTGGCAGAGCGAGAGAGTTTTCTAGATTCTTCCAAACCTAAGGGTTCATCTCTCTATGTGGCCATTAACTTGATTAGAATATTGAGCTCTCTTTTTCATTGGTGGAAAAAGTCGACATGAGAATCTATGGCCTCAATATATCAAAGCTAATGGTCTTCATTCCCTCGTCCAAGAAGTCCTCTTTTGTCACATCACACAATGATTACCTATCCCAAGGCTACTTTTTACAAGGTAGCAGTTCTTGAGTCCCAATCAAATTATGGCCGTCCATTCTCGTCCGAGAAGAACTAAAGGGATGATATAAAACTTCCCTTCTAAGGGGTTATTCCCAATGTGAAACATATAGTACTGAAAGCTCCCATGCATGTGGTTTGGAACGAACTCACTCCTTCCACCTGCACTTTTGTGGGAGTCAATGATGGCTGTTGTATCTCACACTGTCTCATGAGACATTAGGTTATGGCTAGCTCTCCCATGTTTTATTTGAGACCAATTTCTATGATCACGACCACGCTTCGCTTTCTAGTCTTCCTCTTCATTGGTGGCAAAAGTCGACATGAGAATCTATGGCCTCAATATATCAAAGCTAATGGTCTTCATTCCCTCGTCCAAGAAGTCCTCTTTTGTCACATCACACAATGATTACCTATCCCAAGGCTACTTTTTACAAGGTAGCAGTTCTTGAGTCCCAATCAAATTATGGCCGTCCATTCTCGTCCGAGAAGAACTACAGGGATGATATAAAACTTCCCTTCTAAGGGGTTATTCCCAATGTGAAACATATAGTACTGAAAGCTCCCATGCATGTGGTTTGGAACGAACTCACTCCTTCCACCTGCACTTTTGTGGGAGTCAATGATGGCTGTTGTATCTCACACTGTCTCATGAGACATTAGGTTATGGCTAGCTCTCCCATGTTTTATTTGAGACCAATTTCTATGATCACGACCACGCTTCGCTTTCTAGTCTTCCTCTTCATTGGTGGCAAAAGTCGACATGAGAATCTATGGCCTCAATATATCAAAGCTAATGGGCTTCATTCCCTCGTCCAAGAAGTCCTCTTTTGTCACATCACACAATGATTACCTATCCCAAGGCTACTTTTTACAAGGTAGCAGTTCTTGAGTCCCAATCAAATTACGGCCGTCCATTCTCGTCCGAGAAGAACTACAGGGATGATATAAAACTTCCCTTCCAAGGGGTTATTACCAATGTGAAACATATAGTACTGAGAGCTCCCATGCATGTGGTTTGTTGGAACGAGCTCACTCCTTCAACCTGCACTTTTGTGGGAGTCAATGATGGCTGTTGTATCTCACACTGTCTCATGAGACATTAGGTTATGGCTAGCTCTCCCATGTTTTATTTGAGACCAATTTCTATGGTCATACAAAACCATAGTCTGCACATTTCACCTCCCCCAGTCCTCCTCTTCTAGGTCAATTACTTGGGCCATGATAACGGAGATGGAACAATTACGAAGCTTGGCTTGCCTAGCCTTAACTTCTTTTTTTAGCCTTTGCTACTAAGGATTTACTTATTGCTCTTCTTGGCAGAGCGATAGAGTTTTCTAGATTCTTCTAGACATAAGGGTTCATCTCGCTATGTGGCCATTAACTTGATCAGAACCTTAAAAATTGAGCTCTCTTTTCCATTGGTGGCAAAAGTCCACACATGAGAGTCTACGGCCTCAACATATCAAAGCTAATGCATTGTCTTCATTCCCTCGTCCAAGAAGTACTACATGGGCTCCTCTTTGGTCACATCAGCAGAATGATTACCGATATTCCAAGGCTACTTATTACAAGGTAGCAGTTCTGGAGTGTCCCAATCAAATTATGCCCATCCATCCTCGTCCAAGAAGTATTGTAGGCATGATGTAAAACTTCACTTCCAAGGAGTTATTCCCAATGTGAAACATAGTAGTGAAAGCTACTCCTATGTATGTGGTTTGGGAACGAGTTCACTCCTTCCTACTGCACTTTTGTGGGAGTTAATGATGGTTGTTGTATCTCACATTGTTTCATGAGACATTAGGTTATGGCTAGCTCTCTCATGTTTTAATTGAGACCAATTTCTATGGTCATGCAAAACCATATTCTGGCACACTTCACCTCCCAGTCTTCCTCTTCTAGGTTAATTACTTGGGCCATGCTAACGGCGGAGGTGGAGCAATTACGAAGCCTGGCTTTGCTAGCCTTAACTTCTTTTTTAGCCTTTGCTAAAGATTTATTTACTGCTCTTCTTGGCAGAGTGAGAGTTTTCTAGATTCTTCTAAACCTAAGGGTTCAGATCACTATGTGGCCATTAACTTGATCAGAACCTGTAAGATTCCTCCCCCAACCCCTTTTTGATGTCTAGTATCTTCCCCCGTAATCAATCCCTCTTCAGAAATATAAAGACCTTGTTTCTAACTGTTTTAACCTAGAGAGAGAAAATATTCTAGAGAGAGAATATTCAGATTATGAATATTTTTGGATAGAAAAATAACTCATCTTATTAAAATAAGTTCCCCTGAAACAGAAATTCAAAAAGAAATTTCCAATGTGCAATTGGAATTAATTGGAAATAGGTATAAAGAACCTTAGTCTAAGGGCCTAGATTTTCAGAAATCTTTAGACTATGGTCCAATTAAGGTTTCTATGGGCCAATAGCATCAATCCATGTGTAGGGAGGAGATAAATCCAAATTGTAAAAGAAGATACCCAAAAATGAGTAAATGCTCACATAAGATGAAGAGTTGAAAATGTACAAGGTTTATTAGTAAATAAACTCATATGTAAGGAAGAGGAGTTCTTTAAAGGAGGTGCATATTTCACATAAGATGAAGAGTTGAAAATGTACAAGGTTTATTAGTAAATAAACACATATGTAAGGAAGGGGAGTTCTTTAAAGGAGGTGCATATTTCACATAAGATGAAGAGTTGAAAATGTACAAGGCTTATTAGTAAAAAAACTATGACACATATGTAAGGAAGAGGAGTTCTTTAAAGGAGGTGCATATTTCACATAAGATGAAGAGTTGAAAATGTACAAGGTTTATTAGTAAAAAAACTATGAGCAATACAATTTTGACACATATGTAAGGAAGGGGAATTCTTTAAAGGAGGTGCATATTTCACATGCTTGAATGAGTTTTAAACTCATAAAAATTGAGATATTTCATCTCTCCTCTCTCGTCATTCAAGTCTAGTTCTAGAAAGTTAGCTTAACTGACCTAAAAATGGTCAAAAAGTGACCAAACTGACTTGGAAAATTCTAGAATCAGTTTGTTTGGTTAGGAGCTCAAATTTTCCTATAAATAGAAGCCTCCCCTTGTGGAAAAAAACATAGTCTCTTATGCTTTGTTACTCTACTCCACCTAAGCTAAAATATATAGTGTCTTATGCCTTGTTACTCTACTCTACCTAAGCCAAGAACTGTGAATTCTTTAATAATTCACTAGTTTTTGATACTTCTCTCTTTCTTCAATCCCCATTGGTGGCTCCATCAACATACTAAACCAATTGATTGGTTGGGGGCCTCTACCGTGAATAAAGAATCAAGCAAATCATAAGGTAAGTATATTGAATTTTGATTTTTTCTATAATCTCTCAATGATTCTCTCTTCTCAACCCCTCTCAAGCTTGAGAAGTTTAATTGGTATGGTTTTTTTTAAATGCTATTGAAGTTAATTGGTGAATAGTAGTTAATAATTTAATAAATGCTATAGAAGTTAATTTCCACTTATATTTAAATTCTAATGGTTAAGAAATGGTCATACTCATGACCCATTCTCAATCCAAATGAAGCTTTTCATAAAGCTTTTCCTTAATCCAAGATTAAGTTATGCTTGAGGCCAAATTAATGGCTTTTTGCTATGCTTTTAGTTTATGCACATTGATGATTCAATCCATTATGGATTGATGACCCAATTAGAGACCATTCTAATTATTTTCTTAATGATCCAATTAGAGACCATTATGGATTGATTTAGAGACCATTCTAATTATTTCTTTAATAATGAGCTTTATTCCTTAGAAAAAAATTGAGATTTATCAGTCATAGTAGCGGAGCTATGGCAAAATTTTTATAGAAATTACGCATAAAATAAATTCATTCAAAGCATAAAAAGAGGAATTCCTACCATATTCTAGGATCTATCATTCTAGATTAATTAAAAGAATTTTATTATGCATGGAGATGTGGATGTTTGCATGTAGATGTAGATGTATAGATGTAGATGTGGATGTGGAGGTGGATGGATGCATGTAGATGTAGATGTATAGATATAGATGTGAATGGAGATGTGGATGTATGCATGTAGATGTAGATGTATAGATGTGGATGTGGATGTATATAGATGTATAGATACGGATGTGGATGTGGAGGTGAATGTATACATGAAGATGTAGATGTATAGATGTAGATGTGGATGTGGAGGTAGATGGATGCATGTAGATGTAGATGTATAGATGTAGATGGGAATGGAGATATGGATGTATGCATGTAGATGTAGATGTATAGATATAGATGTGAATGGAGATGTGGATGTATGCATGTAGATGTAGATGTAGATGTATAGATGTGGATGTGGATGTATACATGTAGATGTAGATGTAGATGTATAGATACGGATGTGGATGTGGAGGTGAATGTATACATGAAGATGTAGATGTATAGATGTAGATGTGGATGTGGAGGTAGATGGATGCATGTAGATGTAGATGTATAGATGTAGATGGGAATGGAGATATGGATGTATGCATGTAGATGTAGATGTATAGATGTAGATGTGGATGTGGAGGTGGATGGATGCATGTAGATGTAGATGTATAGATGTAGATGGGAATGGAGATGTGGATGTATACGTAGATGTATATGTATAGATGTAGATGTGAATGGAGATGTGGATGTATGCATGTAGATGTAGGTGTATAGACGTAGATGTGGATGTAGAGGTGGATGTATGCATGTAGATGTAGATGTATAGATGTGGATGTGAATGTGGAGTGGATGTATGCATGTAGATGTAGATGTATGGAGGTGAATGTGAATGTGGATATGGATGTATGCATAGGGATGTAGATGTATGCATGTAGATGTGAATGTACGCATATAGTTGTGGATGTATGGATGTGAATATACGATTGTGATGTGAGGGAATCTGAAGTGATGAGATGGCAATGATGTGATGGGATGAGTATACATATAAATGGAATATGGAATAAGTAATGTAGATTGAGGAGGGATAATGTGGAAAAATGAAAGTTAAAATAGAAATTGTATTGTAAACTGTTTGTAAATACTGTTTGTAAATGCTGTTTGTAAATGATTGTTTTATGTCAAGAATGCTGGGGGGAGCATTTTGACCGTCTTGTGATTAAAGTCGTGATGGTAAAGTTGCAACTGCTGACGGGGAGTCAATGAAGGACGTCTCGCATAGCAAGGTCGGCCGAGGTCTTGACCAGCCTCGGTGCGATTAAAATGGTAAGCTTCCGGTACGGTGGATGAGGGGCCAAGGAAGCGGCCTATGCGTGAAGCGCTAGGTTACCTGCGAAGGATCCTAGAGGGTGCTGACCATACGGTGCTCGGGCTCTGGGTTGCCTAGGATACCCACGCGTGCGTCGAGGAAGATATTGGAACAGAGTTGGAGTTGTTTTCTGAAATCGAGCATGGATCTGGTTGATTGACCTTGCTGGTCTTCAATGGATGAGTCCATGGCTCCTTATATGGATCTGTTGGTTGATCTTGCTGATCTTCAACAAGAGTCCATCTTGTTAAGTGATTATATTGCCAAGTATTATGGGCTAGGAACTATCGAAACGGCTCCTGAGCGTTCTAGTTGCCAATGATGCCATAGATACTCTGATGAAGGAATGATGGGAAATTAAGAATCAATTGGATAAATTGGAAGATGGTGATCAATGATACTATGGTTTTATTAAAGGATTGTTTTAAACTGGTTGAATCTGGTTGAAAAAAAAGGCAATTTCATATTGGGTGTGTGAGTGGTGTGACTAGCTTTATTTTGCATGAACATCCGGCTAGGGGGCCTTGGAACTCTTTTCCTTGGTACCCGGGACAAAACCTAACCAAATTCTTAATTGGATCCCATCACTACAGTGGTTGGGCGGTTGGCTAACCCATGGGATCGGATGGGGTTAGGCTGGACTGATGGATCCGTAAATCGAGACTCAAACTTTTGTTTTTACGATAGAAAAAAAAAAAGAAAAAAAAATCCCGGACAGTAACTGTTCTATGGATAGGAATCAACGGCTGTGCCTCTTGAATGGGGAAAAAAGCGTTGATCCCAATGATCCAAGTGCAAGTTTCTTCCTTGAACTGACTAAGTATCTTATAGATGTAATTGGATCATCTCGATCAGAAATGATCTTGACTACGTTAGAGTAAAAAGTTATCCTGGTGGAATCGCCCGTGCTTTCGGTTAAGAAAGTTTTTTCCGGGTTCGGTTTTGGAACAACCGACGGATTAGTCTCTTATCCGGATATCCGTGGGCGAGGCCCCGAGTGTGGGACCCCTGTCCCGCGCGAGAAGCGCTACTTTTGCTGCCAGTACCCCGAATCCGTTGCTCGGTGGGAACAGGGATCTTACAGTTGGTATCAGAGCATTTGGTTAATAAAGATTAACTGAGAAGACAAATATGTCAAAAATTTATCAAGAAACACAAAAAGGTTATAATTGTGTGATATAACTCATACAATTTGATATTCAAACTGAAATTCATAATTTGGTAATTGGTTCTTCATATGGAAGTACCGCAATTATATAGAAACCCTGACTTGCTTGAGGCCTAGACATGATAGTATTTACCTTATAATTCCAAGGGCCGTGACTACCCGTATATACCGAGAGTATACTGCAGCTCTTTACTGACAGTATATACGAGTAAATCTAAGACTTGAAATTATAAGCGTTAATGCTATCTAGATGATGATTTCGAATGTGATTGATATGATTTTTAATTCTGTTTGAGAATGAATGAATTGATTTGGATTCTGATTGAAAATGCTGATTGAAAAATGTTGATTTTTAAAAATTAGTTGAAATATAATGAAACCACAATGAGGGGGAATGGGACGAGTCCCTGTGATGATATTCATAACTAGAATGATGATAATGAATTTAGCAAATCACTATGAGATTAGTGGGTTGTGCTGTCAGATTGCTGCTATTAATACTTGACCGGTAGATCAAGTTAAGGGATGTCAAATTGAGAACTCGCTTGATTGAAATTTCCGTGGAGGAATGTTCCCAATGAAACTTTTCGGTCTAATGGACCATTATCATGTTAAAGATATGAATGACATGATCTGAATGAATTGTTATTTAATGATGAGTTCTATATAAGGGATATTTATCCCAGTGTTCTGTTGGGTTGACCAGAATATAAGGAACCCTAGAATAAAATTGGATCTTAAGAAAAAGAGATGTCCTCTACCTTGCGAGATGAGGACATCTCGCACTTTTTAAGTGGGGTAGAATGTAAGATTCCTCCCCAGCCTTCGAGGTATATAGAAGTAAGAATCTCCCTTTCGGATCTTATAATTATTCCCTCTCTAAAATAAAAGAAAGTTTCTGTTTAAAAAAGGAATACCCTTTTCCTAAAATACTTCTCAGGAGTCACGCCTATTTTAAGGATTTAGAACAATGAGTTTAGAAGTGAGAATCGGTGTTTTGGATACCAAGGTTTTGGTTTTCATTCGAGTATGGCCCAAAAGAAGTTCTTTATCTCTTGGGGAGTATAAGAAGTTATCCCCCAGATATTGTGATCCTTATATCTGAATTCAATGAAAGTAGGTGACTTAGCCTACAAGTTTCTTTTATCTCCTCATCTCAAAATTCTTAATGCCTTCTATAGAAAAATGTGCCAAACCCAAATCATGGAAAGACGGTAAAACTTCAGTGGCAAGTTACCGTTGGCTTCTAGGTTACGCTAGCTCCTTCCTTTATATAAGTCATAACTTTTACTTGCCGCTCACAGTAATCTTACTCCCATCAATCTCCTTTCTTTCTTAATCTCCTTCATGGCTTGGCAACAGGAATTAGTTTTATCCCTGATGATTTCTCACCTTCAAGACGCAAGAGAGTCTGTGAAGAAAGACTTTATAGAACAGTATGAGCGCTCACTTTTTCCTCACCTAGGAACTTCTGTAGCGCAGACCAAATGGCGGACCTATCAAAACATAACTAGGGTAACACCCTGGGGTCAGCAGCACTTTCGTAACAATGTCCGCTTGGCCATGGTTATTGAAGCTTTGGGTCTAGGTCCCCGATACTACTGCGTCATGAGATCAAGGCATCTTGGGTTTTCTGAGCGGGTCTTCTTACTGGCATGTTTTCTTCCTCATGAGAAGATATGCCTTTACCCCGTTTTTGGCTTGCCTCTCAGAGGTCCTTTTGTTAGATCACCTCATACCACTGAGATAGGTGCGGCAATAACCAGCAGAATCATTCCCATAGATGAGTTACCCTATACTTGTGCAGCTTGTGAGGACTGCTTTTGTGACCATATGATGGACGGGCTTATGGAAGTGTAAAGAGTTCTTCTATCTTTACTGTATAAGTCCCGTGAATGAATAAAGTTTCAATCTTGTTCTTATTTTGAATCTTGTTCTCTTTAAGACTTTTCTTGGTGGTTAATCGTGATTAAAAATTTTCTCTAAGTCTCATATTCGTGCATCTTGCGAAATTATTCCAAGTTGCGAGATGAGGACATCTCGCGTTTTTTAAGTGGGGTAGAATGTAAGATTCCTCCCCCAACCCCTTTTTGATGTCTAGTATCTTCCCCCGTAATCAATCCCTCTTCAGAAATATAAAGACCTTGTTTCTAACTGTTTTAACCTAGAGAGAGAAAATATTCTAGAGAGAGAATATTCAGATTATGAATATTTTTGGATAGAAAAATAACTCATCTTATTAAAATAAGTTCCCCTGAAACAGAAATTCAAAAAGAAATTTCCAATGTGCAATTGGAATTAATTGGAAATAGGTATAAAGAACCTTAGTCTAAGGGCCTAGATTTTCAGAAATCTTTAGACTATGGTCCAATTAAGGTTTCTATGGGCCAATAGCATCAATCCATGTGTAGGGAGGAGATAAATCCAAATTGTAAAAGAAGATACCCAAAAATGAGTAAATGCTCACATAAGATGAAGAGTTGAAAATGTACAAGGTTTATTAGTAAATAAACTCATATGTAAGGAAGAGGAGTTCTTTAAAGGAGGTGCATATTTCACATAAGATGAAGAGTTGAAAATGTACAAGGTTTATTAGTAAATAAACACATATGTAAGGAAGGGGAGTTCTTTAAAGGAGGTGCATATTTCACATAAGATGAAGAGTTGAAAATGTACAAGGCTTATTAGTAAAAAAACTATGACACATATGTAAGGAAGAGGAGTTCTTTAAAGGAGGTGCATATTTCACATAAGATGAAGAGTTGAAAATGTACAAGGTTTATTAGTAAAAAAACTATGAGCAATACAATTTTGACACATATGTAAGGAAGGGGAATTCTTTAAAGGAGGTGCATATTTCACATGCTTGAATGAGTTTTAAACTCATAAAAATTGAGATATTTCATCTCTCCTCTCTCGTCATTCAAGTCTAGTTCTAGAAAGTTAGCTTAACTGACCTAAAAATGGTCAAAAAGTGACCAAACTGACTTGGAAAATTCTAGAATCAGTTTGTTTGGTTAGGAGCTCAAATTTTCCTATAAATAGAAGCCTCCCCTTGTGGAAAAAAACATAGTCTCTTATGCTTTGTTACTCTACTCCACCTAAGCTAAAATATATAGTGTCTTATGCCTTGTTACTCTACTCTACCTAAGCCAAGAACTGTGAATTCTTTAATAATTCACTAGTTTTTGATACTTCTCTCTTTCTTCAATCCCCATTGGTGGCTCCATCAACATACTAAACCAATTGATTGGTTGGGGGCCTCTACCGTGAATAAAGAATCAAGCAAATCATAAGGTAAGTATATTGAATTTTGATTTTTTCTATAATCTCTCAATGATTCTCTCTTCTCAACCCCTCTCAAGCTTGAGAAGTTTAATTGGTATGGTTTTTTTTAAATGCTATTGAAGTTAATTGGTGAATAGTAGTTAATAATTTAATAAATGCTATAGAAGTTAATTTCCACTTATATTTAAATTCTAATGGTTAAGAAATGGTCATACTCATGACCCATTCTCAATCCAAATGAAGCTTTTCATAAAGCTTTTCCTTAATCCAAGATTAAGTTATGCTTGAGGCCAAATTAATGGCTTTTTGCTATGCTTTTAGTTTATGCACATTGATGATTCAATCCATTATGGATTGATGACCCAATTAGAGACCATTCTAATTATTTTCTTAATGATCCAATTAGAGACCATTATGGATTGATTTAGAGACCATTCTAATTATTTCTTTAATAATGAGCTTTATTCCTTAGAAAAAAATTGAGATTTATCAGTCATAGTAGCGGAGCTATGGCAAAATTTTTATAGAAATTACGCATAAAATAAATTCATTCAAAGCATAAAAAGAGGAATTCCTACCATATTCTAGGATCTATCATTCTAGATTAATTAAAAGAATTTTATTATGCATGGAGATGTGGATGTTTGCATGTAGATGTAGATGTATAGATGTAGATGTGGATGTGGAGGTGGATGGATGCATGTAGATGTAGATGTATAGATATAGATGTGAATGGAGATGTGGATGTATGCATGTAGATGTAGATGTATAGATGTGGATGTGGATGTATATAGATGTATAGATACGGATGTGGATGTGGAGGTGAATGTATACATGAAGATGTAGATGTATAGATGTAGATGTGGATGTGGAGGTAGATGGATGCATGTAGATGTAGATGTATAGATGTAGATGGGAATGGAGATATGGATGTATGCATGTAGATGTAGATGTATAGATATAGATGTGAATGGAGATGTGGATGTATGCATGTAGATGTAGATGTAGATGTATAGATGTGGATGTGGATGTATACATGTAGATGTAGATGTAGATGTATAGATACGGATGTGGATGTGGAGGTGAATGTATACATGAAGATGTAGATGTATAGATGTAGATGTGGATGTGGAGGTAGATGGATGCATGTAGATGTAGATGTATAGATGTAGATGGGAATGGAGATATGGATGTATGCATGTAGATGTAGATGTATAGATGTAGATGTGGATGTGGAGGTGGATGGATGCATGTAGATGTAGATGTATAGATGTAGATGGGAATGGAGATGTGGATGTATACGTAGATGTATATGTATAGATGTAGATGTGAATGGAGATGTGGATGTATGCATGTAGATGTAGGTGTATAGACGTAGATGTGGATGTAGAGGTGGATGTATGCATGTAGATGTAGATGTATAGATGTGGATGTGAATGTGGAGTGGATGTATGCATGTAGATGTAGATGTATGGAGGTGAATGTGAATGTGGATATGGATGTATGCATAGGGATGTAGATGTATGCATGTAGATGTGAATGTACGCATATAGTTGTGGATGTATGGATGTGAATATACGATTGTGATGTGAGGGAATCTGAAGTGATGAGATGGCAATGATGTGATGGGATGAGTATACATATAAATGGAATATGGAATAAGTAATGTAGATTGAGGAGGGATAATGTGGAAAAATGAAAGTTAAAATAGAAATTGTATTGTAAACTGTTTGTAAATACTGTTTGTAAATGCTGTTTGTAAATGATTGTTTTATGTCAAGAATGCTGGGGGGAGCATTTTGACCGTCTTGTGATTAAAGTCGTGATGGTAAAGTTGCAACTGCTGACGGGGAGTCAATGAAGGACGTCTCGCGTAGCAAGGTCGGCCGAGGTCTTGACCAGCCTCGGTGCGATTAAAATGGTAAGCTTCCGGTACGGTGGATGAGGGGCCAAGGAAGCGGCCTATGCGTGAAGCGCTAGGTTACCTGCGAAGGATCCTAGAGGGTGCTGACCATACGGTGCTCGGGCTCTGGGTTGCCTAGGATACCCACGCGTGCGTCGAGGAAGATATTGGAACAGAGTTGGAGTTGTTTTCTGAAATCGAGCATGGATCTGGTTGATTGACCTTGCTGGTCTTCAATGGATGAGTCCATGGCTCCTTATATGGATCTGTTGGTTGATCTTGCTGATCTTCAACAAGAGTCCATCTTGTTAAGTGATTATATTGCCAAGTATTATGGGCTAGGAACTATCGAAACGGCTCCTGAGCGTTCTAGTTGCCAATGATGCCATAGATACTCTGATGAAGGAATGATGGGAAATTAAGAATCAATTGGATAAATTGGAAGATGGTGATCAATGATACTATGGTTTTATTAAAGGATTGTTTTAAACTGGTTGAATCTGGTTGAAAAAAAAGGCAATTTCATATTGGGTGTGTGAGTGGTGTGACTAGCTTTATTTTGCATGAACATCCGGCTAGGGGGCCTTGGAACTCTTTTCCTTGGTACCCGGGACAAAACCTAACCAAATTCTTAATTGGATCCCATCACTACAGTGGTTGGGCGGTTGGCTAACCCATGGGATCGGATGGGGTTAGGCTGGACTGATGGATCCGTAAATCGAGACTCAAACTTTTGTTTTTACGATAGAAAAAAAAAAAGAAAAAAAAATCCCGGACAGTAACTGTTCTATGGATAGGAATCAACGGCTGTGCCTCTTGAATGGGGAAAAAAGCGTTGATCCCAATGATCCAAGTGCAAGTTTCTTCCTTGAACTGACTAAGTATCTTATAGATGTAATTGGATCATCTCGATCAGAAATGATCTTGACTACGTTAGAGTAAAAAGTTATCCTGGTGGAATCGCCCGTGCTTTCGGTTAAGAAAGTTTTTTCCGGGTTCGGTTTTGGAACAACCGACGGATTAGTCTCTTATCCGGATATCCGTGGGCGAGGCCCCGAGTGTGGGACCCCTGTCCCGCGCGAGAAGCGCTACTTTTGCTGCCAGTACCCCGAATCCGTTGCTCGGTGGGAACAGGGATCTTACAGTTGGTATCAGAGCATTTGGTTAATAAAGATTAACTGAGAAGACAAATATGTCAAAAATTTATCAAGAAACACAAAAAGGTTATAATTGTGTGATATAACTCATACAATTTGATATTCAAACTGAAATTCATAATTTGGTAATTGGTTCTTCATATGGAAGTACCGCAATTATATAGAAACCCTGACTTGCTTGAGGCCTAGACATGATAGTATTTACCTTATAATTCCAAGGGCCGTGACTACCCGTATATACCGAGAGTATACTGCAGCTCTTTACTGACAGTATATACGAGTAAATCTAAGACTTGAAATTATAAGCGTTAATGCTATCTAGATGATGATTTCGAATGTGATTGATATGATTTTTAATTCTGTTTGAGAATGAATGAATTGATTTGGATTCTGATTGAAAATGCTGATTGAAAAATGTTGATTTTTAAAAATTAGTTGAAATATAATGAAACCACAATGAGGGGGAATGGGACGAGTCCCTGTGATGATATTCATAACTAGAATGATGATAATGAATTTAGCAAATCACTATGAGATTAGTGGGTTGTGCTGTCAGATTGCTGCTATTAATACTTGACCGGTAGATCAAGTTAAGGGATGTCAAATTGAGAACTCGCTTGATTGAAATTTCCGTGGAGGAATGTTCCCAATGAAACTTTTCGGTCTAATGGACCATTATCATGTTAAAGATATGAATGACATGATCTGAATGAATTGTTATTTAATGATGAGTTCTATATAAGGGATATTTATCCCAGTGTTCTGTTGGGTTGACCAGAATATAAGGAACCCTAGAATAAAATTGGATCTTAAGAAAAAGAGATGTCCTCTACCTTGCGAGATGAGGACATCTCGCACTTTTTAAGTGGGGTAGAATGTAAGATTCCTCCCCAGCCTTCGAGGTATATAGAAGTAAGAATCTCCCTTTCGGATCTTATAATTATTCCCTCTCTAAAATAAAAGAAAGTTTCTGTTTAAAAAAGGAATACCCTTTTCCTAAAATACTTCTCAGGAGTCACGCCTATTTTAAGGATTTAGAACAATGAGTTTAGAAGTGAGAATCGGTGTTTTGGATACCAAGGTTTTGGTTTTCATTCGAGTATGGCCCAAAAGAAGTTCTTTATCTCTTGGGGAGTATAAGAAGTTATCCCCCAGATATTGTGATCCTTATATCTGAATTCAATGAAAGTAGGTGACTTAGCCTACAAGTTTCTTTTATCTCCTCATCTCAAAATTCTTAATGCCTTCTATAGAAAAATGTGCCAAACCCAAATCATGGAAAGACGGTAAAACTTCAGTGGCAAGTTACCGTTGGCTTCTAGGTTACGCTAGCTCCTTCCTTTATATAAGTCATAACTTTTACTTGCCGCTCACAGTAATCTTACTCCCATCAATCTCCTTTCTTTCTTAATCTCCTTCATGGCTTGGCAACAGGAATTAGTTTTATCCCTGATGATTTCTCACCTTCAAGACGCAAGAGAGTCTGTGAAGAAAGACTTTATAGAACAGTATGAGCGCTCACTTTTTCCTCACCTAGGAACTTCTGTAGCGCAGACCAAATGGCGGACCTATCAAAACATAACTAGGGTAACACCCTGGGGTCAGCAGCACTTTCGTAACAATGTCCGCTTGGCCATGGTTATTGAAGCTTTGGGTCTAGGTCCCCGATACTACTGCGTCATGAGATCAAGGCATCTTGGGTTTTCTGAGCGGGTCTTCTTACTGGCATGTTTTCTTCCTCATGAGAAGATATGCCTTTACCCCGTTTTTGGCTTGCCTCTCAGAGGTCCTTTTGTTAGATCACCTCATACCACTGAGATAGGTGCGGCAATAACCAGCAGAATCATTCCCATAGATGAGTTACCCTATACTTGTGCAGCTTGTGAGGACTGCTTTTGTGACCATATGATGGACGGGCTTATGGAAGTGTAAAGAGTTCTTCTATCTTTACTGTATAAGTCCCGTGAATGAATAAAGTTTCAATCTTGTTCTTATTTTGAATCTTGTTCTCTTTAAGACTTTTCTTGGTGGTTAATCGTGATTAAAAATTTTCTCTAAGTCTCATATTCGTGCATCTTGCGAAATTATTCCAAGTTGCGAGATGAGGACATCTCGCGTTTTTTAAGTGGGGTAGAATGTAAGATTCCTCCCCCAACCCCTTTTTGATGTCTAGTATCTTCCCCCGTAATCAATCCCTCTTCAGAAATATAAAGACCTTGTTTCTAACTGTTTTAACCTAGAGAGAGAAAATATTCTAGAGAGAGAATATTCAGATTATGAATATTTTTGGATAGAAAAATAACTCATCTTATTAAAATAAGTTCCCCTGAAACAGAAATTCAAAAAGAAATTTCCAATGTGCAATTGGAATTAATTGGAAATAGGTATAAAGAACCTTAGTCTAAGGGCCTAGATTTTCAGAAATCTTTAGACTATGGTCCAATTAAGGTTTCTATGGGCCAATAGCATCAATCCATGTGTAGGGAGGAGATAAATCCAAATTGTAAAAGAAGATACCCAAAAATGAGTAAATGCTCACATAAGATGAAGAGTTGAAAATGTACAAGGTTTATTAGTAAATAAACTCATATGTAAGGAAGAGGAGTTCTTTAAAGGAGGTGCATATTTCACATAAGATGAAGAGTTGAAAATGTACAAGGTTTATTAGTAAATAAACACATATGTAAGGAAGGGGAGTTCTTTAAAGGAGGTGCATATTTCACATAAGATGAAGAGTTGAAAATGTACAAGGCTTATTAGTAAAAAAACTATGACACATATGTAAGGAAGAGGAGTTCTTTAAAGGAGGTGCATATTTCACATAAGATGAAGAGTTGAAAATGTACAAGGTTTATTAGTAAAAAAACTATGAGCAATACAATTTTGACACATATGTAAGGAAGGGGAATTCTTTAAAGGAGGTGCATATTTCACATGCTTGAATGAGTTTTAAACTCATAAAAATTGAGATATTTCATCTCTCCTCTCTCGTCATTCAAGTCTAGTTCTAGAAAGTTAGCTTAACTGACCTAAAAATGGTCAAAAAGTGACCAAACTGACTTGGAAAATTCTAGAATCAGTTTGTTTGGTTAGGAGCTCAAATTTTCCTATAAATAGAAGCCTCCCCTTGTGGAAAAAAACATAGTCTCTTATGCTTTGTTACTCTACTCCACCTAAGCTAAAATATATAGTGTCTTATGCCTTGTTACTCTACTCTACCTAAGCCAAGAACTGTGAATTCTTTAATAATTCACTAGTTTTTGATACTTCTCTCTTTCTTCAATCCCCATTGGTGGCTCCATCAACATACTAAACCAATTGATTGGTTGGGGGCCTCTACCGTGAATAAAGAATCAAGCAAATCATAAGGTAAGTATATTGAATTTTGATTTTTTCTATAATCTCTCAATGATTCTCTCTTCTCAACCCCTCTCAAGCTTGAGAAGTTTAATTGGTATGGTTTTTTTTAAATGCTATTGAAGTTAATTGGTGAATAGTAGTTAATAATTTAATAAATGCTATAGAAGTTAATTTCCACTTATATTTAAATTCTAATGGTTAAGAAATGGTCATACTCATGACCCATTCTCAATCCAAATGAAGCTTTTCATAAAGCTTTTCCTTAATCCAAGATTAAGTTATACTTGAGGCCAAATTAATGGCTTTTTGCTATGCTTTTAGTTTATGCACATTGATGATTCAATCCATTATGGATTGATGACCCAATTAGAGACCATTCTAATTATTTTCTTAATGATCCAATTAGAGACCATTATGGATTGATTTAGAGACCATTCTAATTATTTCTTTAATAATGAGCTTTATTCCTTAGAAAAAAATTGAGATTTATCAGTCATAGTAGCGGAGCTATGGCAAAATTTTTATAGAAATTACGCATAAAATAAATTCATTCAAAGCATAAAAAGAGGAATTCCTACCATATTCTAGGATCTATCATTCTAGATTAATTAAAAGAATTTTATTATGCATGGAGATGTGGATGTTTGCATGTAGATGTAGATGTATAGATGTAGATGTGGATGTGGAGGTGGATGGATGCATGTAGATGTAGATGTATAGATATAGATGTGAATGGAGATGTGGATGTATGCATGTAGATGTAGATGTATAGATGTGGATGTGGATGTATATAGATGTATAGATACGGATGTGGATGTGGAGGTGAATGTATACATGAAGATGTAGATGTATAGATGTAGATGTGGATGTGGAGGTAGATGGATGCATGTAGATGTAGATGTATAGATGTAGATGGGAATGGAGATATGGATGTATGCATGTAGATGTAAATGTATAGATATAGATGTGAATGGAGATGTGGATGTATGCATGTAGATGTAGATGTATAGATGTGGATGTGGATGTATACATGTAGATGTAGATGTATAGATACGGATGTGGATGTGGAGGTGAATGTATACATGAAGATGTAGATGTATAGATGTAGATGTGGATGTGGAGGTAGATGGATGCATGTAGATGTAGATGTATAGATGTAGATGGGAATGGAGATATGGATGTATGCATGTAGATGTAGATGTATAGATGTAGATGTGGATGTGGAGGTGGATGGATGCATGTAGATGTAGATGTATAGATGTAGATGGGAATGGAGATGTGGATGTATACGTAGATGTATATGTATAGATGTAGATGTGAATGGAGATGTGGATGTATGC
The DNA here is from genome assembly GCF_041138505.1 of Cibotium barometz. Classification (NCBI taxonomy): domain Eukaryota; kingdom Viridiplantae; phylum Streptophyta; class Polypodiopsida; order Cyatheales; family Cibotiaceae; genus Cibotium; species Cibotium barometz. The sequence continues at coordinate 582,131 of NC_141105.1, read as the reverse complement.
ATGTAGATGTAGGTGTATAGACGTAGATGTGGATGTAGAGGTGGATGTATGCATGTAGATGTAGATGTATAGATGTGGATGTGAATGTGGAGTGGATGTATGCATGTAGATGTAGATGTATGGAGGTGAATGTGAATGTGGATGTGGATGTATGCATAGGGATGTAGATGTATGCATGTAGATGTGAATGTACGCATATAGTTGTGGATGTATGGATGTGAATATACGATTGTGATGTGAGGGAATCTGAAGTGATGAGATGGCAATGATGTGATGGGATGAGTATACATATAAATGGAATATGGAATAAGTAATGTAGATTGAGGAGGGATAATGTGGAAAAATGAAAGTTAAAATAGAAATTGTATTGTAAATTGTTTGTAAATACTGTTTGTAAATGCTGTTTGTAAATGATTGTTTTATGTCAAGAATGCTGGGGGGAGCATTTTGACCGTCTTGTGATTAAAGTCGTGATGGTAAAGTTGCAACTGCTGACGGGGAGTCAATGAAGGACGTCTCGCGTAGCAAGGTCGGCCGAGGTCTTGACCAGCCTCGGTGCGATTAAAATGGTGAGCTTCCGGTACGGTGGATGAGGGGCCAAGGAAGCGGCCTATGCGTGAAGCGCTAGGTTACCTACGAAGGATCCTAGAGGGTGCTGACCATACGGTGCTCGGGCTCTGGGTTGCCTAGGATACCCACGCGTGCGTCGAGGAAGATATTGGAACAGAGTTGGAGTTGTTTTCTGAAATCGAGCATGGATCTGGTTGATTGACCTTGCTGGTCTTCAATGGATGAGTCCATGGCTCCTTATATGGATCTGTTGGTTGATCTTGCTGATCTTCAACAAGAGTCCATCTTGTTAAGTGATTATATTGCCAAGTATTATGGGCTAGGAACTATCGAAACGGCTCCTGAGCGTTCTAGTTGCCAATGATGCCATAGATACTCTGATGAAGGAATGATGGGAAATTAAGAATCAATTGGATAAATTGGAAGATGGTGATCAATGATACTATGGTTTTATTAAAGGATTGTTTTAAACTGGTTGAATCTGGTTGAAAAAAAAGGCAATTTCATATTGGGTGTGTGAGTGGTGTGACTAGCTTTATTTTGCATGAACATCCGGCTAGGGGGCCTTGGAACTCTTTTCCTTGGTACCCGGGACAAAACCTAACCAAATTCTTAATTGGATCCCATCACTACAGTGGTTGGGCGGTTGGCTAACCCATGGGATCGGATGGGGTTAGGCTGGACTGATGGATCCGTAAATCGAGACTCAAACTTTTGTTTTTACGATAGAAAAAAAAAAAGAAAAAAAAAATCCCGGACAGTAACTGTTCTATGGATAGGAATCAACGGCTGTGCCTCTTGAATGGGGAAAAAAGCGTTGATCCCAATGATCCAAGTGCAAGTTTCTTCCTTGAACTGACTAAGTATCTTATAGATGTAATTGGATCATCTCGATCAGAAATGATCTTGACTACGTTAGAGTAAAAAGTTATCCTGGTGGAATCGCCCGTGCTTTCGGTTAAGAAAGTTTTTTCCGGGTTCGGTTTTGGAACAACCGACGGATTAGTCTCTTATCCGGATATCCGTGGGCGAGGCCCCGAGTGTGGGACCCCTGTCCCACGCGAGAAGCGCTACTTTCGCTGCCAGTACCCCGAATCCGTTGCTCGGTGGGAACAGGGATCTTATAGTGAACTACAGGCATGATAAAAAAAACTTCCCTTCCAAGGGGTTATTCCCAATGTGAGACATAGTAGTGAAAGCTCCTATGCATGTGGTTTGGAAGAACGAGTTCTTTCCTTCCGCGTGGACTCTTGTGGGAGTCAATGATGGTTGTTGTATCTCACACTGTCTCATGAGACATTAGGTTGTTGCTAGCTCTCCCATGTTTTATTGGAGAGCAATTTCTATGATCAGGAGACATTAGGTTATGGCTAGCTCTCCCATGTTTCATTTGAGAGCAATTTCTATGATCATGAGACATTGGGTTATGGCTAGCTCTCCCATGTCTTATTTGAGAGCAATTTCTATGATCATGACCAACCATAGTCTGGCACACTTCACCTCCTCCTAGTTTTCCTCTGCTAGGTCAATTACTCGGTCCATGTCCTCCAGTCCCAATCAAGTTATGCCCATCCATCCTAATCCAAGAAGTACTACAGGCATGATATAAAACTTCCCTCCCCAAGGGGTTATTCCCAATGTGAAACATAGTAGTGAAAGCTCCTATACATGTGGCCTGGAACGAGTTCACTCCTTCCACCTGCACTTTTGTGGGAGTCAATGATGGTTGTTGTATCTCACGCTATCTCATGAGACATTAGATTATAGCGAGCTCTCTTATGTTTTATTTGAGACCAGTTTCTATGGTCATGCTGGCACCCTTCACCTCCGAGTCTTCCTCTTCTAGGTAAATTGCTTGGAGATGGAGCAAGTACAAAGCTTGGCTTTCCTAACCTTAACTTCTTTTTTAGCCTTTGCTCTACTAAGGATTTATTTCTTGCTCTTCTTTGGCAGAGCGAGAGAGTTTTCTAGATTCTTCCAAACCTAAGGATTCATCTCTCTATGCGGCCGTTAACTTGATCAGAACCTTAAGAATATTAAGCTCTCTTTTTTCCATTGGTGGCAAAGTCCACACCTGAGAGTCTATGGCCTCAACATATCAAAGCTAATGCTCTTCATTCCCTCGTCCAAGAAGTACTACATGGGCTCAGCCTCTTTGGTCACATCACCATGATTACCTATTCTTAGGCTACGTACAAGGTAGCAGTTCTCGAGTCCCAATCAAATTATGGCTATTCATCGTCGTCCAAGAACTACTGCAGGCCTGATTTAAAACTTCCCTTCTAAGGGGTTATTCCCAATGCGAAATATTGTAGTGAGAGCTCCGATGATGCATGTGGTTTGCAACGTGTTCACTCCTTCCATTGGGGTTATTCCCAATGTGAGACATAGTAGTGAAAGCTCCTATGCATGTGGTTTGGAAGAACGAGTTCTTTCCTTGCGCGTGGACTCTTGTGGGAGTCAATGATGGTTGTTGTATCTCACACTGTCTCATGAGACATTAGGTTGTTGCTAGCTCTCCCATGTTTTATTTGAGAGCAATTTCTATGATCAGGAGACATTAGGTTATGGCTAGCTCTCCCATGTTTCATTTGAGAGCAATTTCTATGATCATGAGACATTGGGTTATGGCTAGCTCTCCCATGTCTTATTTGAGAGCAATTTCTATGATCATGACCAACCATAGTCTGGCACACTTCACCTCCTCCTAGTTTTCCTCTGCTAGGTCAATTACTCGGTCCATGTCCTCCAGTCCCAATCAAGTTATGCCCATCCATCCTAATCCAAGAAGTACTACAGGCATGATATAAAACTTCCCTCCCCAAGGGGTTATTCCCAATGTGAAACATAGTAGTGAAAGCTCCTATACATGTGGCCTGGAACGAGTTCACTCCTTCCACCTGCACTTTTGTGGGAGTCAATGATGGTTGTTGTATCTCACGCTATCTCATGAGACATTAGGTTATAGCGAGCTCTCTTATGTTTTATTTGAGACCAGTTTCTATGGTCATGCTGGCACCCTTCACCTCCGAGTCTTCCTCTTCTAGGTAAATTGCTTGGAGATGGAGCAAGTACAAAGCTTGGCTTTCCTAACCTTAACTTCTTTTTTAGCCTTTGCTCTACTAAGGATTTATTTCTTGCTCTTCTTTGGCAGAGCGAGAGAGTTTTCTAGATTCTTCCAAACCTAAGGATTCATCTCTCTATGCGGCCGTTAACTTGATCAGAACCTTAAGAATATTAAGCTCTCTTTTTTCCATTGGTGGCAAAGTCCACACCTGAGAGTCTATGGCCTCAACATATCAAAGCTAATGCTCTTCATTCCCTCGTCCAAGAAGTACTACATGGGCTCAGCCTCTTTGGTCACATCACAATGATTACCTATTCTTAGGCTACGTATAAGGTAGCAGTTCTCGAGTCCCAATCAAATTATGGCTATCCATTGTCGTCCAAGAACTACTGCAGGCCTGATTTAAAACTTCCCTTCTAAGGGGTTATTCCCAATGCGAAATATTGTAGTGAGAGCTCCGATGATGCATGTGGTTTGCAACGTGTTCACTCCTTCCACCTGAACTTTTGTGGGAGTCGATGATGCTTGTTGCATCTCACACTGTCTCATGAGACATTAGGTTATGGCTAGCTCTCCCATGTTTTATTTGAGACCAATTTCTATGATCACGACCACGCTTCGCCTCCTAGTCTTCCTCTTCTAGCTCAATTACTCGGGCCATGTTAATGGAGATGAAGCAATTACGAAGCTTGGCTTGCCTAGCCTTAACTTCTTTTTTAGCCTTTGCTAAGAATTTATTCATTGCTCTTCTTGGCAGAGCGAGAGAGTTTTCTAGATTCTTCCAAACCTAAGGGTTCATCTCTCTATGTGGCCATTAACTTGATTAGAATATTGAGTTCTCTTTTTCATTGGTGGCAAAAGTCGACATGAGAATCTATGGCCTCAATATATCAAAGCTAATGGTCTTCATTCCCTCGTCCAAGAAGTCCTCTTTAGTCACATCACACAATGATTACCTATCCCAAGGCTACTTTTTACAAGGTAGCAGTTCTTGAGTCCCAATCAAATAATGGCCGTCCATTCTCGTCCGAGAAGAACTACAGGGATGATATAAAACTTCCCTTCCAAGGGGTTATTCCCAAAGTGAAACATATAGTACTGAAAGCTCCCATGCATGTGGTTTGGAACGAACTCACTCCTTCCACCTGCACTTTTGTGGGAGTCAATGATGGCTGTTGTATTTCACACTGTCTCATGAGACATTAGGTTATGGCTAGCTCTCCCATGTTTTATTTGAGACCAATTTCTATGATCACGACCACGCTTCGCTTTCTAGTCTTCCTCTTCATTGGTGGCAAAAGTCGACATAAGAATCTATGGCCTCAATATATCAAAGCTAATGGGCTTCATTCCCTCGTCGAAGAAGTCCTCTTTTGTCACATCACACAATGATTAACTATCCCAAGGCTACTTTTTACAAGGTCGCAGTTCTTGAGTCCCAATCAAATTACGGCCGTCCATTCTTGTCCGAGAAGAACTACAGGGATGATATAAAACTTCCCTTCCAAGGGGTTATTACCAATGTGAAACATATAGTACTGAAAGCTCCCATGCATGTGGTGTGGAACGAGCTCACTCCTTCCACCTGCACTTTTGTGGGAGTCAATGATGGCTGTTGTATCTCACACTGTCTCATGAGACATTAGGTTATGGCTAGCTCTCCCATGTTTTATTTGAGACCAATTTCTATGGTCATGCAAAACCATAGTCTGCACATTTCACCTCCCAGTCCTCCTCTTCTAGGTCAATTACTTGGGCCATGATAACGGAGATGGAACAATTACGAAGCTTGGCTTGCCTAGCCTTAACTTCTTTTTTTAGCCTTTGCTACTAAGGATTTACTTATTGCTCTTCTTGGCAGAGCGATAGAGTTTTCTAGATTCTTCTAGACATAAGGGTTCATCTTGCTATGTGGCCATTAACTTGATCAGAACCTTAAAAATTGAGCTCTCTTTTCCATTGGTGGCAAAAGTCCACACATGAGAGTCTACGGCCTCAACATATCAAAGCTAATGCATTGTCTTCATTCCCTCGTCCAAGAAGTACTACATGGGCTCCTCTTTGGTCACATCAGCAGAATGATTACCGATATCCCAAGGCTACCTATTACAAGGTAGCAGTTCTGGAGTGTCCCAATCAAATTATGCCCATCCATACTCGTCCAAGAAGTATTGTAGGCATGATGTAAAACTTCACTTCCAAGGAGTTATTCCCAATGTGAAACATAGTAGTGAAAGCTACTCCTATGTATGTGGTTTGGAACGAGTTCACTCCTTCCTACTGCACTTTTGTGGGAGTTAATGATGGTTGTTGTATCTCACATTGTTTCATGAGACATTAGGTTATGGCTAGCTCTCTCATGTTTTAATTGAGACCAATTTCTATGGTCATGCAAAACCATATTCTGGCACACTTCACCTCCCAGTCTTCCTCTTCTAGGTTAATTACTTGGGCCATGCTAACGGCGGAGGTGGAGCAATTACGAAGCCTGGCTTTGCTAGCCTTAACTTCTTTTTTAGCCTTTGCTAAAGATGTATTTACTGCTCTTCTTGGCAGAGTGAGAGTTTTCTAGATTCTTCTAAACCTAAGGGTTCAGATCACTATGTGGCCATTAACTTGATCAGAACCTGAAAAATATTGAGCTCTCTATTCCATTGGTGTGGCAAAAGTCCACATGAGAGGTCTATGGCCTCAACATATCGAAGCTAATGCTCTTCATTCCCTCGTCCAAGAAGTACTACATGGGCTCCTCGTTGGTCAAATCAGAATGATTATTACCGATATCCCAAGGCTACTCACAAGGTAGTAGTTCTTGAGTCCCAATCAAATTATGCCCATCCATCCTCGTCCAAGAAGAACTACAGGCATGATAAAAAAAACTTCCCTTCCAAGGGGTTATTCCCAATGTGAGACATAGTAGTGAAAGCTCCTATGCATGTGGTTTGGAAGAACGAGTTCTTTCCTTCTGCGTGGACTCTTGTGGGAGTCAATGATGGTTGTTGTATCTCACACTGTCTCATGAGACATTAGGTTGTTGCTAGCTCTCCCATGTTTTATTGGAGAGCAATTTCTATGATCAGGAGACATTAGGTTATGGCTAGCTCTCCCATGTTTCATTTGAGAGCAATTTCTATGATCATGAGACATTGGGTTATGGCTAGCTCTCCCATGTCTTATTTGAGAGCAATTTCTATGATCATGACCAACCATAGTCTGGCACACTTCACCTCCTCCTAGTTTTCCTCTGCTAGGTCAATTACTCGGTCCATGTCCTCCAGTCCCAATCAAGTTATGCCCATCCATCCTAATCCAAGAAGTACTACAGGCATGATATAAAACTTCCCTCCCCAAGGGGTTATTCCCAATGTGAAACATAGTAGTGAAAGCTCCTATACATGTGGCCTGGAACGAGTTCACTCCTTCCACCTGCACTTTTGTGGGAGTCAATGATGGTTGTTGTATCTCACGCTATCTCATGAGACATTAGGTTATAGCGAGCTCTCTTATGTTTTATTTGAGACCAGTTTCTATGGTCATGCTGGCACCCTTCACCTCCGAGTCTTCCTCTTCTAGGTAAATTGCTTGGAGATGGAGCAAGTACAAAGCTTGGCTTTCCTAACCTTAACTTCTTTTTTAGCCTTTGCTCTACTAAGGATTTATTTCTTGCTCTTCTTTGGCAGAGCGAGAGAGTTTTCTAGATTCTTCCAAACCTAAAGATTCATCTCTCTATGCGGCCGTTAACTTGATCAGAACCTTAAGAATATTAAGCTCTCTTTTTTCCATTGGTGGCAAAGTCCACACCTGAGAGTCTATGGCCTCAACATATCAAAGCTAATGCTCTTCATTCCCTCGTCCAAGAAGTACTACATGGGCTCAGCCTCTTTGGTCACATCACCATGATTACCTATTCTTAGGCTACGGAGAAGGTAGCAGTTCTCGAGTCCCAATCAAATTATGGCTATCCATCGTCGTCCAAGAACTACTGCAGGCCTGATTTAAAACTTCCCTTCTAAGGGGTTATTCCCAATGCGAAATATTGTAGTGAGAGCTCCGATGATGCATGTGGTTTGCAACGTGTTCACTCCTTCCACCTGAACTTTTGTGGGAGTCGATGATGCTTGTTGTATCTCACACTGTCTCATGAGACATTAGGTTATGGCTAGCTCTCCCATGTTTTATTTGAGACCAATTTCTATGATCACGACCACGCTTCGCCTCCTAGTCTTCCTCTTCTAGCTCAATTACTCGGGCCATGTTAATGGAGATGAAGCAATTACGAAGCTTGGCTTGCCTAGCCTTAACTTCTTTTTTAGCATTTGCTAAGAATTTATTCATTGCTCTTCTTGGCAGAGCGAGAGAGTTTTCTAGATTCTTCCAAACCTAAGGGTTCATCTCTCTATGTGGCCATTAACTTGATTAGAATATTGAGCTCTCTTTTTTATTGGTGGCAAAAGTCGACATGAGAATCTATGGCCTCAATATATCAAAGCTAATGGTCTTCATTCCCTCGTCCAAGAAGTCCTCTTTTGTCACATCACACAATGATTACCTATCCCAAGGCTACTTTTTACAAGGTAGCAGTTCTTGAGTCCCAATCAAATTATGGCCGTCCATTCTCGTCCGAGAAGAACTACAGGGATGATATAAAACTTCCCTTCTAAGGGGTTATTCCCAATGTGAAACATATAGTACTGAAAGCTCCCATGCATGTGGTTTGGAACGAACTCACTCCTTCCACCTGCACTTTTGTGGGAGTCAATGATGGCTGTTGTATCTCACACTGTCTCATGAGACATTAGGTTATGGCTAGCTCTCCCATGTTTTATTTGAGACCAATTTCTATGATCACGACCACGCTTCGCTTTCTAGTCTTCCTCTTCATTGGTGGCAAAAGTCGACATGAGAATCTATGGCCTCAATATATCAAAGCTAATGGGCTTCATTCCCTCGTCCAAGAAGTCCTCTTTTGTCACATCACACAATGATTACCTATCCCAAGGCTACTTTTTACAAGGTAGCAGTTCTTGAGTCCCAATCAAATTACGGCCGTCCATTCTCGTCCGAGAAGAACTACAGGGATGATATAAAACTTCCCTTCCAAGGGGTTATTACCAATGTGAAACATATAGTACTGAGAGCTCCCATGCATGTGGTTTGTTGGAACGAGCTCACTCCTTCCACCTGCACTTTTGTGGGAGTCAATGATGGCTGTTGTATCTCACACTGTCTCATGAGACATTAGGTTATGGCTAGCTCTCCCATGTTTTATTTGAGACCAATTTCTATGGTCATACAAAACCATAGTCTGCACATTTCACCTCCCCCAGTCCTCCTCTTCTAGGTCAATTACTTGGGCCATGATAACGGAGATGGAACAATTACGAAGCTTGGCTTGCCTAGCCTTAACTTCTTTTTTTAGCCTTTGCTACTAAGGATTTACTTATTGCTCTTCTTGGCAGAGCGATAGAGTTTTCTAGATTCTTCTAGACATAAGGGTTCATCTCGCTATGTGGCCATTAACTTGATCAGAACCTTAAAAATTGAGCTCTCTTTTCCATTGGTGGCAAAAGTCCACACATGAGAGTCTACGGTCTCAACATATCAAAGCTAATGCATTGTCTTCATTCCCTCGTCCAAGAAGTACTACATGGGCTCCTCTTTGGTCACATCAGCAGAATGATTACCGATATCCCAAGGCTACTTATTACAAGGTAGCAGTTCTGGAGTGTCCCAATCAAATTATGCCCATCCATCCTCGTCCAAGAAGTATTGTAGGCATGATGTAAAACTTCACTTCCAAGGAGTTATTCCCAATGTGAAACATAGTAGTGAAAGCTACTCCTATGTATGTGGTTTGGAACGAGTTCACTCCTTCCTACTGCACTTTTGTGGGAGTTAATGATGGTTGTTGTATCTCACATTGTTTCATGAGACATTAGGTTATGGCTAGCTCTCTCATGTTTTAATTGAGACCAATTTCTATGGTCATGCAAAACCATATTCTAGCACACTTCACCTCCCAGTCTTCCTCTTCTAGGTTAATTACTTGGGCCATGCTAACGGCAGAGGTGGAGCAATTACGAAGCCTGGCTTTGCTAGCCTTAACTTCTTTTTTAGCCTTTGCTAAAGATTTATTTACTGCTCTTCTTGGCAGAGTGAGAGTTTTCTAGATTCTTCTAAACCTAAGGGTTCAGATCACTATGTATGTAACTTGATCAGAACCTGAAAAATATTGAGCTCTCTATTCCATCGGTGTGGCAAAAGTCCACATGAGAGGTCTATGGCCTCAACATATCGAAGCTAATGCTCTTCATTCCCTCGTCCAAGAAGTACTACATGGGCTCCTCGTTGGTCAAATCAGAATGATTATTACCGATATCCCAAGGCTACTCACAAGGTAGTAGTTCTTGAGTCCCAATCAAATTATGCCCATCCATCCTCGTCCAAGAAGAACTACAGGCATGATAAAAAAAACTTCCCTTCCAAGGGGTTATTCCCAATGTGAGACATAGTAGTGAAAGCTCCTATGCATGTGGTTTGGAAGAACGAGTTCTTTCCTTCCGCGTGGACTCTTGTGGGAGTCAATGATGGTTGTTGTATCTCACACTGTCTCATGAGACATTAGGTTGTTGCTAGCTCTCCCATGTTTTATTGGAGAGCAATTTCTATGATCAGGAGACATTAGGTTATGGCTAGCTCTCCCATGTTTCATTTGAGAGCAATTTCTATGATCATGAGACATTGGGTTATGGCTAGCTCTCCCATGTCTTATTTGAGAGCAATTTCCATGATCATGACCAACCATAGTCTGGCACACTTCACCTCCTCCTAGTTTTCCTCTGCTAGGTCAATTACTCGGTCCATGTCCTCCAGTCCCAATCAAGTTATGCCCATCCATCCTAATCCAAGAAGTACTACAGGCATGATATAAAACTTCCCTCCCCAAGGGGTTATTCCCAATGTGAAACATAGTAGTGAAAGCTCCTATACATGTGGCCTGGAACGAGATCAAAACCTTCCACCTGCACTTTTGTGGGAGTCAATGATGGTTGTTGTATCTCACGCTATCTCATGAGACATTAGGTTATAGCGAGCTCTCTTATGTTTTATTTGAGACCAGTTTCTATGGTCATGCTGGCACCCTTCACCTCCGAGTCTTCCTCTTCTAGGTAAATTGCTTGGAGATGGAGCAAGTACAAAGCTTGGCTTTCCTAACCTTAACTTCTTTTTTAGCCTTTGCTCTACTAAGGATTTATTTCTTGCTCTTCTTTGGCAGAGCGAGAGAGTTTTCTAGATTCTTCCAAACCTAAGGATTCATCTCTCTATGCGGCCGTTAACTTGATCAGAACCTTAAGAATATTAAGCTCTCTTTTTTCCATTGGTGGCAAAGTCCACACCTGAGAGTCTATGGCCTCAACATATCAAAGCTAATGCTCTTCATTCCCTCGTCCAAGAAGTACTACATGGGCTCAGCCTCTTTGGTCACATCACAATGATTACCTATTCTTAGGCTACGTACAAGGTAGCAGTTCTCGAGTCCTAATAAAATTATGGCTATCCATTGTCGTCCAAGAACTACTGCAGGCCTGATTTAAAACTTCCCTTCTAAGGGGTTATTCCCAATGCGAAATATTGTAGTGAGAGCTCCGATGATGCATGTGGTTTGCAACGTGTTCACTCCTTCCACCTGAACTTTTGTGGGAGTCGATGATGCTTGTTGCATTTCACACTGTCTCATGAGACATTAGGTTATGGCTAGCTCTCCCATGTTTTATTTGAGACCAATTTCTATGATCACGACCACGCTTCGCCTCCTAGTCTTTCTCTTCTAGCTCAATTACTCGGGCCATGTTAATGGAGATGAAGCAATTACGAAGCTTGGCTTGCCTAGCCTTAACTTCTTTTTTAGCCTTTGCTAAGAATTTATTCATTGCTCTTCTTGGCAGAGCGAGAGAGTTTTCTAGATTCTTCCAAACCTAAGGGTTCATCTCTCTGTGTGGCCATTAACTTGATTAGAATATTGAGTTCTCTTTTTCATTGGTGGCAAAAGTCGACATGAGAATCTATGGCCTCAATATATCAAAGCTAATGGTCTTCATTCCCTCGTCCAAGAAGTCCTCTTTTGTCACATCACACAATGATTACCTATCCCAAGGCTACTTTTTACAAGGTAGCAGTTCTTGAGTCCCAATCAAATTATGGCCGTCCATTCTCGTCCGAGAAGAACTACAGGGATGATATAAAACTTCCCTTCCAAGGGGTTATTCCCAAAGTGAAACATATAGTACTGAAAGCTCCCATGCATGTGGTTTGGAACGAACTCACTCCTTCCACCTGCACTTTTGTGGGAGTCAATGATGGCTGTTGTATCTCACACTGTCTCATGAGACATTAGGTTATGGCTAGCTCTCCCATGTTTTATTTGAGACCAATTTCTATGATCACGACCACGCTTCGCTTTCTAGTCTTCCTCTTCATTGGTGGCAAAAGTCGACATAAGAATCTATGGCCTCAATATATCAAAGCTAATGGGCTTCATTCCCTCGTCGAAGAAGTCCTCTTTTGTCACATCACACAATGATTAACTATCCCAAGGCTACTTTTTACAAGGTCGCAGTTCTTGAGTCCCAATCAAATTACGGCCGTCCATTCTCGTCCGAGAAGAACTACAGGGATGATATAAAACTTCCCTTCCAAGGGGTTATTACCAATGTGAAACATATAGTACTGAAAGCTCCCATGCATGTGGTGTGGAACGAGCTCACTCCTTCCACCTGCACTTTTGTGGGAGTCAATGATGGCTGTTGTATCTCACACTGTCTCATGAGACATTAGGTTATGGCTAGCTCTCCCATGTTTTATTTGAGACCAATTTCTATGGTCATGCAAAACCATAGTCTGCACATTTCACCTCCCAGTCCTCCTCTTCTAGGTCAATTACTTGGGCCATGATAACGGAGATGGAACAATTACGAAGCTTGGCTTGCCTAGCCTTAACTTCTTTTTTTAGCCTTTGCTACTAAGGATTTACTTATTGCTCTTCTTGGCAGAGCGATAGAGTTTTCTAGATTCTTCTAGACATAAGGGTTCATCTCGCTATGTGGCCATTAACTTGATCAGAACCTTAAAAATTGAGCTCTCTTTTCCATTGGTGGCAAAAGTCCACACATGAGAGTCTACGGCCTCAACATATCAAAGCTAATGCATTGTCTTCATTCCCTCGTCCAAGAAGTACTACATGGGCTCCTCTTTGGTCACATCAGCAGAATGATTACCGATATCCCAAGGCTACTTATTACAAGGTAGCAGTTCTGGAGTGTCCCAATCAAATTATGCCCATCCATCCTCGTCCAAGAAGTATTGTAGGCATGATGTAAAACTTCACTTCCAAGGATTTATTCCCAATGTGAAACATAGTAGTGAAAGCTACTCCTATGTATGTGGTTTGGAACGAGTTCACTCCTTCCTACTGCACTTTTGTGGGAGTTAATGATGGTTGTTGTATCTCACATTGTTTCATGAGACATTAGGTTATGGCTAGCTCTCTCATGTTTTAATTGAGACCAATTTCTATGGTCATGCAAAACCATATTCTAGCACACTTCACCTCCCAGTCTTCCTCTTCTAGGTTAATTACTTGGGCCATGCTAACGGCGGAGGTGGAGCAATTACGAAGCCTGGCTTTGCTAGCCTTAACTTCTTTTTTAGCCTTTGCTAAAGATTTATTTACTGCTCTTCTTGGCAGAGTGAGAGTTTTCTAGATTCTTCTAAACCTAAGGGTTCAGATCACTATGTGGCCATTAACTTGATCAGAACCTGAAAAATATTGAGCTCTCTATTCCATTGGTGTGGCAAAAGTCCACATGAGAGGTCTATGGCCTCAACATATCGAAGCTAATGCTCTTCATTCCCTCGTCCAAGAAGTACTACATGGGCTCCTCATTGGTCACATCAGAATGATTATTACCGATATCCGAAGGCTACTCACAAGGTAGTAGTTCTTGAGTCCCAATCAAATTATGCCCATCCATCCTCGTCCAAGAACTACAGGCATAATAAAAAAAACTTCCCTTCCAAGGGGTTATTCCCAATGTGAGACATAGTAGTGAAAGCTCCTATGCATGTGGTTTGGAAGAACGAGTTCTTTCCTTCCGCGTGGACTCTTGTGGGAGTCAATGATGGTTGTTGTATCTCACGCTATCTCATGAGACATTAGGTTATAGCGAGCTCTCTTATGTTTTATTTGAGACCAGTTTCTATGGTCATGCTGGCACCCTTCACCTCCGAGTCTTCCTCTTCTAGGTAAATTGCTTGGAGATGGAGCAAGTACAAAGCTTGGCTTTCCTAACCTTAACTTCTTTTTTAGCCTTTGCTCTACTAAGGATTTATTTCTTGCTCTTCTTTGGCAGAGCGAGAGAGTTTTCTAGATTCTTCCAAACCTAAGGATTCATCTCTCTATGCGGCCGTTAACTTGATCAGAACCTTAAGAATATTAAGCTCTCTTTTTTCCATCGGTGGCAAAGTCCACACCTGAGAGTCTATGGCCTCAACATATCAAAGCTAATGCTCTTCATTCCCTCGTCCAAGAAGTACTACATGGGCTCAGCCTCTTTGGTCACATCACCATGATTACCTATTCTTAGGCTATGTACAAGGTAGCAGTTCTCGAGTCCCAATCAAATTATGGCTATCCATCGTCGTCCAAGAACTACTGCAGGCCTGATTTAAAACTTCCCTTCTAAGGGGTTATTCCCAATGCGAAATATTGTAGTGAGAGCTCCGATGATGCATGTGGTTTGCAACGTGTTCACTCCTTCCATTGGGGTTATTCCCAATGTGAGACATAGTAGTGAAAGCTCCTATGCATGTGGTTTGGAAGAACGAGTTCTTTCCTTCCGCGTGGACTCTTGTGGGAGTCAATGATGGTTGTTGTATCTCACACTGTCTCATGAGACATTAGGTTGTTGCTAGCTCTCCCATGTTTTATTTGAGAGCAATTTCTATGATCAGGAGACATTAGGTTATGGCTAGCTCTCCCATGTTTCATTTGAGAGCAATTTCTATGATCATGAGATATTGGGTTATGGCTAGCTCTCCCATGTATTATTTGAGAGCAATTTCTATGATCATGACCAACCATAGTCTGGCACACTTCACCTCCTCCTAGTTTTCCTCTACTAGGTCAATTACTCGGTCCATGTCCTCCAGTCCCAACCAAGTTATGCCCATCCATCCTAATCCAAGAAGTACTACAGGCATGATATAAAACTTCCCTCCCCAAGGGGTTATTCCCAATGTGAAACATAGTAGTGAAAGCTCCTATACATGTGGCCTGGAACGAGTTCACTCCTTCCACCTGCACTTTTGTGGGAGTCAATGATGGTTGTTGTATCTCACGCTATCTCATGAGACATTAGGTTATAGCGAGCTCTCTTATGTTTTATTTGAGACCAGTTTCTATGGTCATGCTGGCACCCTTCACCTCCGAGTCTTCCTCTTCTAGGTAAATTACTTGGAGATGGAGCAAGTACAAAGCTTGGCTTTCCTAACCTTAACTTCTTTTTTAGCCTTTGCTCTACTAAGGATTTATTTCTTGCTCTTCTTTGGCAGAGCGAGAGAGTTTTCTAGATTCTTCCAAACCTAAGGATTCATCTCTCTATGCGGCCGTTAACTTGATCAGAACCTTAAGAATATTAAGCTCTCTTTTTTCCATTGGTGGCAAAGTCCACACCTGAGAGTCTATGGCCTCAACATATCAAAGCTAATGCTCTTCATTCCCTCGTCCAGGAAGTACTACATGGGCTCAGCCTCTTTGGTCACATCACCATGATTACCTATTCTTAGGCTACGTACAAAGTAGCAGTTCTCGAGTCCCAATCAAATTATGGCTATCCATCGTCGTCCAAGAACTACTGCAGGCCTGATTTAAAACTTCCCTTCTAAGTGGTTATTCCCAATGCGAAATATTGTAGTGAGAGCTCCGATGATGCATGTGGTTTGCAACGTGTTCACTCCTTCCACCTGAACTTTTGTGGGAGTCGATGATGCTTGTTGTATCTCACACTGTCTCATGAGACATTAGGTTATGGCTAGCTCTCCCATGTTTTATTTGAGACCGATTTCTATGATCGCGACCACGCTTCGCCTCCTAGTCTTCCTCTTCTAGCTCAATTACTCGGGCCATGTTAATGGAGATGAAGCAATTACGAAGCTTGGCTTGCCTAGCCTTAACTTCTTTTTTAGCCTTTGCTAAGAATTTATTCATTGCTCTTCTTGGCAGAGCGAGAGAGTTTTCTAGATTCTTCCAAACCTAAGGGTTCATCTCTCTTTGTGGCTATTAACTTGATTAGAATACTGAGCTCTCTTTTTCATTGGTGGTAAAAGTCGACATGAGAATCTATGGCCTCAATATATCAAAGCTAATGGTCTTCATTTCCTCGTCCAAGAAGTCCTCTTTTGTCACATCACACAATGATTACCTATCCCAAGGCTACTTTTTACAAGGTAGCAGTTCTTGAGTCCCAATCAAATTATGGCCGTCCATTCTCGTCCGAGAAGAACTACAGGGATGATATAAAACTTCCCTTCCAAGGGGTTATTCCCAATGTGAAACATATAGTACTGAAAGCTCCCATGCATGTGGTTTGGAACGAACTCACTCCTTCCACCTGCACTTTTGTGGGAGTCAATGATGGCTGTTGTATCTCAGACTGTCTCATGAGACATTAGGTTATGGCTAGCTCTCCCATGTTTTATTTGAGACCAATTTCTATGATCACGACTACGCTTCGCTTTCTAGTCTTCCTCTTCATTGGTGGCAAAAGTCGACATGAGAATCTATGGCCTCAACATATCAAAGCTAATGGGCTTCATTCCCTCGTCCAAGAAGTCCTCTTTTGTCACATCACACAATGATTACCTATCCCAAGGCTACTTTTTATAAGGTAGCAGTTCTTGAGTCCCAATCAAATTACGGCCGTCCATTCTCGTCCGAGAAGAACTACAGGGATGATATAAAACTTCCTTTCCAAGGGGTTATTACCAATGTGAAACATATAGTACTGACAGCTCCCATGCATGTGGTTTGTTGGAACGAGCTCACTCCTTCCACCTGCACTTTTGTGGGAGTCAATGATGGCTGTTGTATCTCACACTGTCTCATGAGACATTAGGTTATGGCTAGCTCTCCCATGTTTTATGATAACGGAGATGGAACAATTACGAAGCTTGGCTTGCCTAGCCTTAACTTCTTTTTTTAGCCTTTGCTATTAAGGATTTACTTATTGCTCTTCTTGGCAGAGCGATAGAGTTTTCTAGATTCTTCTAGACATAAGGGTTCATCTTGCTATGTGGCCATTAACTTGATCAGAACCTTAAAAATTGAGCTCTCTTTTCGATTGGTGGCAAAAGTCCACACATGAGAGTCTACGGCCTCAACATATCAAAGCTAATGCATTGTCTTCATTCCCTCGTCCAAGAAGTACTACATGGGCTCCTCTTTGGTCACATCAGCAGAATGATTACCGATATCCCAAGGCTACTTATTACAAGGTAGCAGTTCTGGAGTGTCCCAATCAAATTATGCCCATCCATCCTCGTCCAAGAAGTATTGTAGGCATGATGTAAAACTTCACTTCCAAGGAGTTATTCCCAATGTGAAACATAGTAGTGAAAGTTACTCCTATGTATGTGGTTTGGGAACGAGTTCACTCCTTCCTACTGCACTTTTGTGGGAGTTAATGATGGTTGTTGTATCTCACATTGTTTCATGAGACATTAGGTTATGGCTAGCTCTCTCATGTTTTAATTGAGACCAATTTCTATGGTCATGCAAAACCATATTCTGGCACACTTCACCTCCCAGTCTTCCTCTTCTAGGTTAATTACTTGGGCCATGCTAACGGAGGTGGAGCAATTACGAAGCCTGGCTTTGCTAGCCTTAACTTCTTTTTCAGCCTTTGCTAAAGATTTATTTACTGCTCTTCTTGGCAGAGTGAGAGTTTTCTAGATTCTTCTAAACCTAAGGGTTCAGATCTCTATGTGGCCATTAACTTGATCAGAACCTGAAAAATATTGAGCTCTCTATTCCATTGGTGTGGCAAAAGTCCACATGAGAGGTCTATGGCCTCAACATATCGAAGCTAATGCTCTTCATTCCCTCGTCCAAGAAGTACTACATGGGCTCCTCATTGGTCACATCAGAATGATTATTACCGATATCCCAAGGCTACTCACAAGGTAGTAGTTCTTGAGTCCCAATCAAATTATGCCCATCCATCCTCGTCCAAGAAGAACTACAGGCATGATAAAAAAAACTTCCCTTCCAAGGGGTTATTCCCAATGTGAGACATAGTAGTGAAAGCTCCTATGCATGTGGTTTGGAAGAACGAGTTCTTTCCTTCCGCGTGGACTCTTGTGGGAGTCAATGATGGTTGTTGTATCTCACACTGTCTCATGAGACATTAGGTTGTTGCTAGCTCTCCCATGTTTTATTGGAGAGCAATTTCTATGATCAGGAGACATTAGGTTATGGCTAGCTCTCCCATGTTTCATTTGAGAGCAATTTCTATGATCATGAGACATTGGGTTATGGCTAGCTCTCCCATGTCTTATTTGCGAGCGATTTCTATGATCATGACCAACCATAGTCTGGCACACTTCACCTCCTCCTAGTTTTCCTCTGCTAGGTCAATTACTCGGTCCATGTCCTCCAATCCCAATCAAGTTGTGCCCATCCATCCTAATCCAAGAAGTACTACAAGCATGATATAAAACTTCCCTCCCCAAGGGGTTATTCCCAATGTGAAACATAGTAGTGAAAGCTTCTATACATGTGGCCTGGAACGAGTTCACTCCTTCCACCTGCACTTTTGTGGGAGTCAATGATGGTTGTTGTATCTCACGCTATCTCATGAGACATTAGGTTATAGCGAGCTCTCTTATGTTTTATTTGAGACCAGTTTCTATGGTCATGCTGGCACCCTTCACCTCCGAGTCTTCCTCTTCTAGGTAAATTGCTTGGAGATGGAGCAAGTACAAAGCTTGGCTTTCCTAACCTTAACTTCTTTTTTAGCCTTTGCTCTACTAAGGATTTATTTCTTGCTCTTCTTTGGCAGAGCGAGAGAGTTTTCTAGATTCTTCCAAACCTAAGGATTCATCTCTCTATGCGGCCGTTAACTTGATCAGAACCTTAAGAATATTAAGCTCTCTTTTTTCCATTGGTGGCAAAGTCCACACCTGAGAGTCTATGGCCTCAACATATCAAAGCTAATGCTCTTCATTCCCTCGTCCAAGAAGTACTACATGGGCTCAGCCTCTTTGGTCACATCACCATGATTACCTATTCTTAGGCTACGTACAAGGTAGCAGTTCTCGAGTCCCAATCAAATTATGGCTATCCATCGTCGTCCAAGAACTACTCCAGGCCTGATTTAAAATTTCCCTTCTAAGGGGTTATTCCCAATGCGAAATATTGTAGTGAGAGCTCCGATGATGCATGTGGTTTGCAACGTGTTCACTCTCTCCACCTGAACTTTTGTGGGAGTCGATGATGCTTGTTGTATCTCACACTGTCTCATGAGACATTAGGTTATGGCTAGCTCTCCCATGTTTTATTTGAGACCAATTTCTTTGGTCATGCAAAACCATAGTCTGCACATTTCACCTCCCCCAGTCCTCCTCTTCTAGGTCAATTACTTGGGCCATGATAACGGAGATGGAACAATTACGAAGCTTGGCTTGCCTAGCCTTAACTTCTTTTTTTAGCCTTTGCTACTAAGGATTTACTTATTGCTCTTCTTGGCAGAGCGATAGAGTTTTCTAGATTCTTCTAGACATAAGGGTTCATCTCGCTATGTGGCCATTAACTTGATCAGAACCTTAAAAATTGAGCTCTCTTTTCCATTGGTGGCAAAAGTCCACACATGAGAGTCTACAGTCTCAACATATCAAAGCTAATGCATTGTCTTCATTCCCTCGTCCAAGAAGTACTACATGGGCTCCTCTTTGGTCACATCAGCAGAATGATTACCGATATCCCAAGGCTACTTATTACAAGGTAGCAGTTCTGGAGTGTCCCAATCAAATTATGCCCATCCATCCTCGTCCAAGAAGTATTGTAGGCATGATGTAAAACTTCACTTCCAAGGAGTTATTCCCAATGTGAAACATAGTAGTGAAAGCTACTCCTATGTATGTGGTTTGGAACTAGTTCACTCCTTCCTACTGCACTTTTGTGGGAGTTAATGATGGTTGTTGTATCTCACATTGTTTCATGAGACATTAGGTTATGGCTAGCTCTCTCATGTTTTAATTGAGACCAATTTCTATGGTCATGCAAAACCATATTCTAGCACACTTCACCTCCCAGTCTTCCTCTTCTAGGTTAATTACTTGAGCCATGCTAACGGCGGAGGTGGAGCAATTACGAAACCTGGCTTTGCTAGCCTTAACTTCTTTTTTAGCCTTTGCTAAAGATTTATTTACTGCTCTTCTTGGCAGAGTGAGAGTTTTCTAGATTCTTCTAAACCTAAGGGTTCAGATCACTATGTGTGTAACTTGATCAGAACCTGAAAAATATTGAGCTCTCTATTCCATCGGTGTGGCAAAAGTCCACATGAGAGGTCTATGGCCTCAACATATCGAAGCTAATGCTCTTCATTCCCTCGTCCAAGAAGTACTACATGGGCTCCTCGTTGGTCAAATCAGAATGATTATTACCGATATCCCAAGGCTACTCACAAGGTAGTAGTTCTTGAGTCCCAATCAAATTATGCCCATCCATCCTCGTCCAAGAAGAACTACAGGCATGATAAAAAAAACTTCCCTTCCAAGGGGTTATTCCCAATGTGAGACATAGTAGTGAAAGCTCCTATGCATGTGGTTTGGAAGAACGAGTTCTTTCCTTCCGCGTGGACTCTTGTGGGAGTCAATGATGGTTGTTGTATCTCACACTGTCTCATGAGACATTAGGTTGTTGCTAGCTCTCCCATGTTTTATTTGAGAGCAATTTCTATGATCAGGAGACATTAGGTTATGGCTAGCTCTCCCATGTTTCATTTGAGAGCAATTTCTATGATCATGAGATATTGGGTTATGGCTAGCTCTCCCATATATTATTTGAGAGCAATTTCTATGATCATGACCAACCATAGTCTGGCACACTTCACCTCCTCCTAGTTTTCCTCTACTAGGTCAATTACTCGGTCCATGTCCTCCAGTCCCAACCAAGTTATGCCCATCCATCCTAATCCAAGAAGTACTACAGGCATGATATAAAACTTCCCTCCCCAAGGGGTTATTCCCAATGTGAAACATAGTAGTGAAAGCTCCTATACATGTGGCCTGGAACGAGTTCACTCCTTCCACCTGCACTTTTGTGGGAGTCAATGATGGTTGTTGTATCTCACGCTATCTCATTAGACATTAGGTTATAGCGAGCTCTCTTATGTTTTATTTGAGACCAGTTTCTATGGTCATGCTGGCACCCTTCACCTCCGAGTCTTCCTCTTCTAGGTAAATTGCTTGCAGATGGAGCAAGTACAAAGCTTGGCTTTCCTAACCTTAACTTCTTTTTTAGCCTTTGCTCTACTAAGGATTTATTTCTTGCTCTTCTTTGGCAGAGCGAGAGAGTTTTCTAGATTCTTCCAAACCTAAGGATTCATCTCTCTATCCGGCCGTTAACTTGATCAGAACCTTAAGAATATTAAGCTCTCTTTTTTCCATTGGTGGCAAAGTCCACACCTGAGAGTCTATGGCCTCAACATATCAAAGCTAATGCTCTTCATTCCCTCGTCCAAGAAGTACTACATGGGCTCAGCCTCTTTGGTCACATCACAATGATTACCTATTCTTAGGCTACGTACAAGGTAGCAGTTCTCGAGTCCCAATCAAATTATGGCTATCCATTGTCGTCCAAGAACTACTGCAGGCCTGATTTAAAACTTCCCTTCTAAGGGGTTATTCCCAATGCGAAATATTGTAGTGAGAGCTCCGATGATGCATGTGGTTTGCAACGTGTTCACTCCTTCCACCTGAACTTTTGTGGGAGTCGATGATGCTTGTTGCATTTCACACTGTCTCATGAGACATTAGGTTATGGCTAGCTCTCCCATGTTTTATTTGAGACCAATTTCTATGATCACGACCACGCTTCGCCTCCTAGTCTTCCTCTTCTAGCTCAATTACTCGGGCCATGTTAATGGAGATGAAGCAATTACGAAGCTTGGCTTGCCTAGCCTTAACTTCTTTTTTTAGCCTTTGCTAAGAATTTATTCATTGCTCTTCTTGGCAGAGCGAGAGAGTTTTCTAGATTCTTCCAAACCTAAGGGTTCATCTCTCTGTGTGGCCATTAACTTGATTAGAATATTGAGTTCTCTTTTTCATTGGTGGCAAAAGTCGACATGAGAATCTATGGCCTCAATATATCAAAGCTAATGGTCTTCATTCCCTCGTCCAAGAAGTCCTCTTTTGTCACATCACACAATGATTACCTATCCCAAGGCTACTTTTTACAAGGTAGCAGTTCTTGAGTCCCAATCAAATTATGGCCGTCCATTCTCGTCCGAGAAGAACTACAGGGATGATATAAAACTTCCCTTCCAAGGGGTTATTCCCAAAGTGAAACATATAGTACTGAAAGCTCCCATGCATGTGGTTTGGAACGAACTCACTCCTTCCACCTGCACTTTTGTGGGAGTCAATGATGGCTGTTGTATCTCACACTGTCTCATGAGACATTAGGTTATGGCTAGCTCTCCCATGTTTTATTTGAGACCAATTTCTATGATCACGACCACGCTTCGCTTTCTAGTCTTCCTCTTCATTGGTGGCAAAAGTCGACATAAGAATCTATGGCCTCAATATATCAAAGCTAATGGGCTTCATTCCCTCATCGAAGAAGTCCTCTTTTGTCACATCACACAATGATTAACTATCCCAAGGCTACTTTTTACAAGGTCGCAGTTCTTGAGTCCCAATCAAATTACGGCCGTCCATTCTCGTCCGAGAAGAACTATAGGGATGATATAAAACTTCCCTTCCAAGGGGTTATTACCAATGTGAAACATATAGTACTGAAAGCTCCCATGCATGTGGTGTGGAACGAGCTCACTCCTTCCACCTGCACTTTTGTGGGAGTCAATGATGGCTGTTGTATCTCACACTGTCTCATGAGACATTAGGTTATGGCTAGCTCTCCCATGTTTTATTTGAGACCAATTTCTATGGTCATGCAAAACCATAGTCTGCACATTTCACCTCCCCCAGTCCTCCTCTTCTAGGTCAATTACTTGGGCCATGATAACGGAGATGGAACAATTACGAAGCTTGGCTTGCCTAGCCTTAACTTCTTTTTTTAGCCTTTGCTACTAAGGATTTACTTATTGCTCTTCTTGGCAGAGCGATAAAGTTTTCTAGATTCTTCTAGACATAAGGGTTCATCTCGCTATGTGGCCATTAACTTGATCAGAACCTTAAAAATTGAGCTCTCTTTTCCATTGGTGGCAAAAGTCCACACATGAGAGTCTACGGCCTCAACATATCAAAGCTAATGCATTGTCTTCATTCCCTCGTCCAAGAAGTACTACATGGGCTCCTCTTTGGTCACATCAGCAGAATGATTACCGATATCCCAAGGCTACTTATTACAAGGTAGCAGTTCTGGAGTGTCCCAATCAAATTATGCCCATCTCGCTATGTGGCCATTAACTTGATCAGAACCTTAAAAATTGAGCTCTCTTTTCCATTGGTGGCAAAAGTCCACACATGAGAGTCTACGGCCTCAACATATCAAAGCTAATGCATTGTCTTCATTCCCTCGTCCAAGAAGTACTACATGGGCTCCTCTTTGGTCACATCAGCAGAATGATTACCGATATCCCAAGGCTACTTATTACAAGGTAGCAGTTCTGGAGTGTCCCAATCAAATTATGCCCATCCATCCTCGTCCAAGAAGTATTGTAGGCATGATGTAAAACTTCACTTCCAAGGATTTATTCCCAATGTGAAACATAGTAGTGAAAGCTACTCCTATGTATGTGGTTTGGAACGAGTTCACTCCTTCCTACTGCACTTTTGTGGGAGTTAATGATGGTTGTTGTATCTCACATTGTTTCATGAGACATTAGGTTATGGCTAGCTCTCTCATGTTTTAATTGAGACCAATTTCTATGGTCATGCAAAACCATATTCTAGCACACTTCACCTCCCAGTCTTCCTCTTCTAGGTTAATTACTTGGGCCATGCTAACGGCGGAGGTGGAGCAATTACGAAGGCTGGCTTTGCTAGCCTTAACTTCTTTTTTAGCCTTTGCTAAAGATTTATTTACTGCTCTTCTTGGCAGAGTGAGAGTTTTCTAGATTCTTCTAAACCTAAGGGTTCAGATCACTATGTGGCCATTAACTTGATCAGAACCTGAAAAATATTGAGCTCTCTATTCCATTGGTGTGGCAAAAGTCCACATGAGAGGTCTATGGCCTCAACATATCGAAGCTAATGCTCTTCATTCCCTCGTCCAAGAAGTACTACATGGGCTCCTCATTGGTCACATCAGAATGATTATTACCGATATCCGAAGGCTACTCACAAGGTAGTAGTTCTTGAGTCCCAATCAAATTATGCCCATCCATCCTCGTCCAAGAACTACAGGCATAATAAAAAAAACTTCCCTTCCAAGGGGTTATTCCCAATGTGAGACATAGTAGTGAAAGCTCCTATGCATGTGGTTTGGAAGAACGAGTTCTTTCCTTCCGCGTGGACTCTTGTGGGAGTCAATGATGGTTGTTGTATCTCACGCTATCTCATGAGACATTAGGTTATAGCGAGCTCTCTTATGTTTTATTTGAGACCAGTTTCTATGGTCATGCTGGCACCCTTCACCTCCGAGTCTTCCTCTTCTAGGTAAATTGCTTGGAGATGGAGCAAGTACAAAGCTTGGCTTTCCTAACCTTAACTTCTTTTTTAGCCTTTGCTCTACTAAGGATTTATTTCTTGCTCTTCTTTGGCAGAGCGAGAGAGTTTTCTAGATTCTTCCAAACCTAAGGATTCATCTCTCTATGCGGCCGTTAACTTGATCAGAACCTTAAGAATATTAAGCTCTCTTTTTTCCATCGGTGGCAAAGTCCACACCTGAGAGTCTATGGCCTCAACATATCAAAGCTAATGCTCTTCATTCCCTCGTCCAAGAAGTACTACATGGGCTCAGCCTCTTTGGTCACATCACCATGATTACCTATTCTTAGGCTATGTACAAGGTAGCAGTTCTCGAGTCCCAATCAAATTATGGCTATCCATTGTCGTCCAAGAACTACTGCAGGCCTGATTTAAAACTTCCCTTCTAAGGGGTTATTCCCAATGCGAAATATTGTAGTGAGAGCTCCGATGATGCATGTGGTTTGCAACGTGTTCACTCCTTCCATTGGGGTTATTCCCAATGTGAGACATAGTAGTGAAAGCTCCTATGCATGTGGTTTGGAAGAACGAGTTCTTTCCTTCCGCGTGGACTCTTGTGGGAGTCAATGATGGTTGTTGTATCTCACACTGTCTCATGAGACATTAGGTTGTTGCTAGCTCTCCCATGTTTTATTTGAGAGCAATTTCTATGATCAGGAGACATTAGGTTATGGCTAGCTCTCCCATGTTTCATTTGAGAGCAATTTCTATGATCATGAGATATTGGGTTATGGCTAGCTCTCCCATGTATTATTTGAGAGCAATTTCTATGATCATGACCAACCATAGTCTGGCACACTTCACCTCCTCCTAGTTTTCCTCTACTAGGTCAATTACTCGGTCCATGTCCTCCAGTCCCAACCAAGTTATGCCCATCCATCCTAATCCAAGAAGTACTACAGGCATGATATAAAACTTCCCTCCCCAAGGGGTTATTCCCAATGTGAAACATAGTAGTGAAAGCTCCTATACATGTGGCCTGGAACGAGTTCACTCCTTCCACCTGCACTTTTGTGGGAGTCAATGATGGTTGTTGTATCTCACGCTATCTCATGAGACATTAGGTTATAGCGAGCTCTCTTATGTTTTATTTGAGACCAGTTTCTATGGTCATGCTGGCACCCTTCACCTCCGAGTCTTCCTCTTCTAGGTAAATTACTTGGAGATGGAGCAAGTACAAAGCTTGGCTTTCCTAACCTTAACTTCTTTTTTAGCCTTTGCTCTACTAAGGATTTATTTCTTGCTCTTCTTTGGCAGAGCGAGAGAGTTTTCTAGATTCTTCCAAACCTAAGGATTCATCTCTCTATGCGGCCGTTAACTTGATCAGAACCTTAAGAATATTAAGCTCTCTTTTTTCCATTGGTGGCAAAGTCCACACCTGAGAGTCTATGGCCTCAACATATCAAAGCTAATGCTCTTCATTCCCTCGTCCAGGAAGTACTACATGGGCTCAGCCTCTTTGGTCACATCACCATGATTACCTATTCTTAGGCTACGTACAAAGTAGCAGTTCTCGAGTCCCAATCAAATTATGGCTATCCATCGTCGTCCAAGAACTACTGCAGGCCTGATTTAAAACTTCCCTTCTAAGGGGTTATTCCCAATGCGAAATATTGTAGTGAGAGCTCCGATGATGCATGTGGTTTGCAACGTGTTCACTCCTTCCACCTGAACTTTTGTGGGAGTCGATGATGCTTGTTGTATCTCACACTGTCTCATGAGACATTAGGTTATGGCTAGCTCTCCCATGTTTTATTTGAGACCAATTTCTATGATCACGACCACGCTTCGCCTCCTAGTCTTCCTCTTCTAGCTCAATTACTCGGGCCATGTTAATGGAGATGAAGCAATTACGAAGCTTGGCTTGCCTAGCCTTAACTTCTTTTTTAGCCTTTGCTAAGAATTTATTCATTGCTCTTCTTGGCAGAGCGAGAGAGTTTTCTAGATTCTTCCAAACCTAAGGGTTCATCTCTCTTTGTGGCTATTAACTTGATTAAAATACTGAGCTCTCTTTTTCATTGGTGGTAAAAGTCGACATGAGAATCTATGGCCTCAATATATCAAAGCTAATGGTCTTCATTTCCTCGTCCAAGAAGTCCTCTTTTGTCACATCACACAATGATTACCTATCCCAAGGCTACTTTTTACAAGGTAGCAATTCTTGAGTCCCAATCAAATTATGGCCGTCCATTCTCGTCCGAGAAGAACTACAGGGATGATATAAAACTTCCCTTCCAAGGGGTTATTCCCAATGTGAAACATATAGTACTGAAAGCTCCCATGCATGTGGTTTGGAACGAACTCACTCCTTCCACCTGCACTTTTGTGGGAGTCAATGATGGCTGTTGTATCTCACACTGTCTCATGAGACATTAGGTTATGGCTAGCTCTCCCATGTTTTATTTGAGACCAATTTCTATGATCACGACTACGCTTCGCTTTCTAGTCTTCCTCTTCATTGGTGGCAAAAGTCGACATGAGAATCTATGGCCTCAACATATCAAAGCTAATGGGCTTCATTCCCTCGTCCAAGAAGTCCTCTTTTGTCACATCACACAATGATTACCTATCCCAAGGCTACTTTTTATAAGGTAGCAGTTCTTGAGTCCCAATCAAATTACGGCCGTCCATTCTCGTCCGAGAAGAACTACAGGGATGATATAAAACTTCCTTTCCAAGGGGTTATTACCAATGTGAAACATATAGTACTGACAGCTCCCATGCATGTGGTTTGTTGGAACGAGCTCACTCCTTCCACCTGCACTTTTGTGGGAGTCAATGATGGCTGTTGTATCTCACACTGTCTCATGAGACATTAGGTTATGGCTAGCTCTCCCATGTTTTATGATAACGGAGATGGAACAATTACGAAGCTTGGCTTGCCTAGCCTTAACTTCTTTTTCTAGCCTTTGCTACTAAGGATTTACTTATTGCTCTTCTTGGCAGAGCGATAGAGTTTTCTAGATTCTTCTAGACATAAGGGTTCATCTTGCTATGTGGCCATTAACTTGATCAGAACCTTAAAAATTGAGCTCTCTTTTCCATTGGTGGCAAAAGTCCACACATGAGAGTCTACGGCCTCAACATATCAAAGCTAATGCATTGTCTTCATTCCCTCGTCCAAGAAGTACTACATGGGCTCCTCTTTGGTCACATCAGCAGAATGATTACCGATATCCCAAGGCTACTTATTACAAGGTAGCAGTTCTGGAGTGTCCCAATCAAATTATGCCCATCCATCCTCGTCCAAGAAGTATTGTAGGCATGATGTAAAACTTCACTTCCAAGGAGTTATTCCCAATGTGAAACATAGTAGTGAAAGTTACTCCTATGTATGTGGTTTGGGAACGAGTTCACTCCTTCCTACTGCACTTTTGTGGGAGTTAATGATGGTTGTTGTATCTCACATTGTTTCATGAGACATTAGGTTATGGCTAGCTCTCTCATGTTTTAATTGAGACCAATTTCTATGGTCATGCAAAACCATATTCTGGCACACTTCACCTCCCAGTCTTCCTCTTCTAGGTTAATTACTTGGGCCATGCTAACGGAGGTGGAGCAATTACGAAGCCTGGCTTTGCTAGCCTTAACTTCTTTTTCAGCCTTTGCTAAAGATTTATTTACTGCTCTTCTTGGCAGAGTGAGAGTTTTCTAGATTCTTCTAAACCTAAGGGTTCAGATCTCTATGTGGCCATTAACTTGATCAGAACCTGAAAAATATTGAGCTCTCTATTCCATTGGTGTGGCAAAAGTCCACATGAGAGGTCTATGGCCTCAACATATCGAAGCTAATGCTCTTCATTTCCTCGTCCAAGAAGTACTACATGGGCTCCTCATTGGTCACATCAGAATGATTATTACCGATATCCCAAGGCTACTCACAAGGTAGTAGTTCTTGAGTCCCAATCAAATTATGCCCATCCATCCTCGTCCAAGAAGAACTACAGGCATGATAAAAAAAACTTCCCTTCCAAGGGGTTATTCCCAATGTGAGACATAGTAGTGAAAGCTCCTATGCATGTGGTTTGGAAGAACGAGTTCTTTCCTTCCGCGTGGACTCTTGTGGGAGTCAATGATGGTTGTTGTATCTCACACTGTCTCATGAGACATTAGGTTGTTGCTAGCTCTCCCATGTTTTATTGGAGAGCAATTTCTATGATCAGGAGACATTAGGTTATGGCTAGCTCTCCCATGTTTCATTTGAGAGCAATTTCTATGATCATGAGACATTGGGTTATGGCTAGCTCTCCCATGTCTTATTTGAGAGCAATTTCTATGATCATGACCAACCATAGTCTGGCACACTTCACCTCCTCCTAGTTTTCCTCTGCTAGGTCAATTACTCGGTCCATGTCCTCCAGTCCCAATCAAGTTATGCCCATCCATCCTAATCCAAGAAGTACTACAGGCATGATATAAAACTTCCCTCCCCAAGGGGTTATTCCCAATGTGAAACATAGTAGTGAAAGCTCCTATACATGTGGCCTGGAACGAGATCAAAACCTTCCACCTGCACTTTTGTGGGAGTCAATGATGGTTGTTGTATCTCACGCTATCTCATGAGACATTAGGTTATAGCGAGCTCTCTTATGTTTTATTTGAGACCAGTTTCTATGGTCATGCTGGCACCCTTCACCTACGAGTCTTCCTCTTCTAGGTAAATTGCTTGGAGATGGAGCAAGTACAAAGCTTGGCTTTCCTAACCTTAACTTCTTTTTTAGCCTTTGCTCTACTAAGGATTTATTTCTTGCTCTTCTTTGGCAGAGCGAGAGAGTTTTCTAGATTCTTCCAAACCTAAGGATTCATCTCTCTATGCGGCCGTTAACTTGATCAGAACCTTAAGAATATTAAGCTCTCTTTTTTCCATTGGTGGCAAAGTCCACACCTGAGAGTCTATGGCCTCAACATATCAAAGCTAATGCTCTTCATTCCCTCGTCCAAGAAGTACTACATGGGCTCAGCCTCTTTGGTCACATCACCATGATTACCTATTCTTAGGCTACGAACAAGGTAGCAGTTCTCGAGTCCCAATCAAATTATGGCTATCCATCGTCGTCCAAGAACTACTGCAGGCCTGATTTAAAACTTCCCTTCTAAGGGGTTATTCCCAATGCGAAATATTGTAGTGAGAGCTCCGATGATGCATGTGGTTTGCAACGTGTTCACTCCTTCCACCTGAACTTTTGTGGGAGTCGATGATGCTTGTTGTATCTCACACTGTCTCATGAGACATTAGGTTATGGCTAGCTCTCCCATGTTTTATTTGAGACCAATTTCTATGATCACGACCACGCTTCGCCTCCTAGTCTTCCTCTTCTAGCTCAATTACTCGGGCCATGTTAATGGAGATGAAGCAATTACGAAGCTTGGCTTGCCTAGCCTTAACTTCTTTTTTAGCATTTGCTAAGAATTTATTCATTGCTCTTCTTGGCAGAGCGAGAGAGTTTTCTAGATTCTTCCAAACCTAAGGGTTCATCTCTCTATGTGGCCATTAACTTGATTAGAATATTGAGCTCTCTTTTTCATTGGTGGCAAAAGTCGACATGAGAATCTATGGCCTCAATATATCAAAGCTAATGGTCTTCATTCCCTCGTCCAAGAAGTCCTCTTTTGTCACATCACACAATGATTACCTATCCCAAGGCTACTTTTTACAAGGTAGCAGTTCTTGAGTCCCAATCAAATTATGGCCGTCCATTCTCGTCCGAGAAGAACTACAGGGATGATATAAAACTTCCCTTCCAAGGGGTTATTCCCAATGTGAAACATATAGTACTGAAAGCTCCCATGCATGTGGTTTGGAACGAACTCACTCCTTCCACCTGCACTTTTGTGGGAGTCAATGATGGCTGTTGTATCTCACACTGTCTCATGAGACATTAGGTTATGGCTAGCTCTCCCATGTTTTATTTGAGACCAATTTCTATGATCACGACCACGCTTCGCTTTCTAGTCTTCCTCTTCATTGGTAGCAAAAGTCGACATGAGAATCTATGGCCTTAATATATCAAAGCTAATGGGCTTCATTCCCTCGTCCAAGAAGTCCTCTTTTGTCACATCACACAATGATTACCTATCCCAAGGCTACTTTTTACAAGGTAGCAGTTCTTGAGTCCCAATCAAATTACGGCCGTCCATTCTCGTCCGAGAAGAACTACAGGGATGATATAAAACTTCCCTTCCAAGGGGTTATTACCAATGTGAAACATATAGTACTGAGAGCTCCCATGCATGTGGTTTGTTGGAACGAGCTCACTCCTTCCACCTGCACTTTTGTGGGAGTCAATGATGGCTCTTGTATCTCACACTGTCTCATGAGACATTAGGTTATGGCTAGCTCTCCCATGTTTTATTTGAGACCAATTTCTATGGTCATACAAAACCATAGTCTGCACATTTCACCTCCCCCAGTCCTCCTCTTCTAGGTCAATTACTTGGGCCATGATAACGGAGATGGAACAATTACGAAGCTTGGCTTGCCTAGCCTTAACTTCTTTTTTTAGCCTTTGCTACTAAGGATTTACTTATTGCTCTTCTTGGCAGAGCGATAGAGTTTTCTAGATTCTTCTAGACATAAGGGTTCATCTCGCTATGTGGCCATTAACTTGATCAGAACCTTAAAAATTGAGCTCTCTTTTCCATTGGTGGCAAAAGTCCACACATGAGAGTCTACGGCCTCAACATATCAAAGCTAATGCATTGTCTTCATTCCCTCGTCCAAGAAGTACTACATGGGCTCCTCTTTGGTCACATCAGAATGATTACCGATATCCCAAGGCTACTTATTACAAGGTAGCAGTTCTGGAGTGTCCCAATCAAATTATGCCCATCCATCCTCGTCCAAGAAGTATTGTAGGCATGATGTAAAACTTCACTTCCAAGGAGTTATTCCCAATGTGCAACATAGTAGTGAAAGCTACTCCTATGTATGTGGTTTGGAACGAGTTCACTCCTTCCTACTGCACTTTTGTGGGAGTTAATGATGGTTGTTGTATCTCACATTGTTTCATGAGACATTAGGTTATGGCTAGCTCTCTCATGTTTTAATTGAGACCAATTTCTATGGTCATGCAAAACCATATTCTGGCACACTTCACCTCCCAGTCTTCCTCTTCTAGGTTAATTACTTGGGCCATGCTAACGGCGAAGGTGGAGCAATTACGAAGCCTGGCTTTGCTAGCCTTAACTTCTTTTTTAGCCTTTGCTAAAGATGTATTTACTGCTCTTCTTGGCAGAGTGAGAGTTTTCTAGATTCTTCTAAACCTAAGGGTTCAGATCTCTATGTGGCCATTAACTTGATCAGAACCTGAAAAATATTGAGCTCTCTATTCCATTGGTGTGGCAAAAGTCCACATGAGAGGTCTATGGCCTCAACATATCGAAGCTAATGCTCTTCATTCCCTCGTCCAAGAAGTACTACATGGGCTCCTCGTTGGTCACATCAGAATGATTATTACCGATATCCCAAGGCTACTCACAAGGTAGTAGTTCTTGAGTCCCAATCAAATTATGCCCATCCATCCTCGTCCAAGAAGAACTACAGGCATGATAAAAAAAACTTCCCTTCCAAGGGGTTATTCCCAATGTGAGACATAGTAGTGAAAGCTCCTATGCATGTGGTTTGGAAGAACGAGTTCTTTCCTTCCGCGTGGACTCTTGTGGGAGTCAATGATGGTTGTTGTATCTCACACTGTCTCATGAGACATTAGGTTGTTGCTAGCTCTCCCATGTTTTATTGGAGAGCAATTTCTATGATCAGGAGACATTAGGTTATGGCTAGCTCTCCCATGTTTCATTTGAGAGCAATTTCTATGATCATGAGACATTGGGTTATGGCTAGCTCTCCCATGTCTTATTTGAGAGCAATTTCTATGATCATGACCAACCATAGTCTGGCACACTTCACCTCCTCCTAGTTTTCCTCTGCTAGGTCAATTACTCGGTCCATGTCCTCCAGTCCCAATCAAGTTATGCCCATCCATCCTAATCCAAGAAGTACTACAGGCATGATATAAAACTTCCCTCCCCAAGGGGTTATTCCCAATGTGAAACATAGTAGTGAAAGCTCCTATACATGTGGCCTGGAACGAGATCAAAACCTTCCACCTGCACTTTTGTGGGAGTCAATGATGGTTGTTGTATCTCACGCTATCTCATGAGACATTAGGTTATAGCGAGCTCTCTTATGTTTTATTTGAGACCAGTTTCTATGGTCATGCTGGCACCCTTCACCTCCGAGTCTTCCTCTTCTAGGTAAATTGCTTGGAGATGGAGCAAGTACAAAGCTTGGATTTCCTAACCTTAACTTCTTTTTTAGCCTTTGCTCTACTAAGGATTTATTTCTTGCTCTTCTTTGGCAGAGCGAGAGAGTTTTCTAGATTCTTCCAAACCTAAGGATTCATCTCTCTATGCAGCCGTTAACTTGATCAGAACCTTAAGAATATTAAGCTCTCTTTTTTCCATTGGTGGCAAAGTCCACACCTGAGAGTCTATGGCCTCAACATATCAAAGCTAATGCTCTTCATTCCCTCGTCCAAGAAGTACTACATGGGCTCAGCCTCTTTGGTCACATCACCATGATTACCTATTCTTAGGCTACGGACAAGGTAGCAGTTCTCGAGTCCCAATCAAATTATGGCTATCCATCGTCGTCCAAGAACTACTGCAGGCCTGATTTAAAACTTCCCTTCTAAGGGGTTATTCCCAATGCGAAATATTGTAGTGAGAGCTCCGATGATGCATGTGGTTTGCAACGTGTTCACTCCTTCCACCTGAACTTTTGTGGGAGTCGATGATGCTTGTTGTATCTCACACTGTCTCATGAGACATTAGGTTATGGCTAGCTCTCCCATGTTTTATTTGAGACCGATTTCTATGATCACGACCACGCTTCGCCTCCTAGTCTTCCTCTTCTAGCTCAATTACTCGGGCCATGTTAATGGAGATGAAGCAATTACGAAGCTTGGCTTGCCTAGCCTTAACTTCTTTTTTAGCCTTTGCTAAGAATTTATTCATTGCTCTTCTTGGCAGAGCGAGAGAGTTTTCTAGATTCTTCCAAACCTAAGGGTTCATCTCTCTATGTGGCCATTAACTTGATTAGAATATTGAGCTCTCTTTTTCATTGGTGGCAAAAGTCGACATGAGAATCTATGGCCTCAATATATCAAAGCTAATGGTCTTCATTCCCTCGTCCAAGAAGTCCTCTTTTGTCACATCACACAATGATTACCTATCCCAAGGCTACTTTTTACAAGGTAGCAGTTCTTGAGTCCCAATCAAATTATGGCCGTCCATTCTCGTCCGAGAAGAACTACAGGGATGATATAAAACTTCCCTTCCAAGGGGTTATTCCCAATGTGAAACATATAGTACTGAAAGCTCCCATGCATGTGGTTTGGAACGAACTCACTCCTTCCACCTGCACTTTTGTGGGAGTCAATGATGGCTGTTGTATCTCACACTGTCTCATGAGACATTAGGTTATGGCTAGCTCTCCCATGTTTTATTTGAGACCAATTTCTATGATCACGACCACGCTTCGCTTTCTAGTCTTCCTCTTCATTGGTGGCAAAAGTCGACATGAGAATCTATGGCCTCAATATATCAAAGCTAATGGGCTTCATTCCCTCGTCCAAGAAGTCCTCTTTTGTCACATCACACAATGATTACCTATCCCAAGGCTACTTTTTACAAGGTAGCAGTTCTTGAGTCCCAATCAAATTACGGCCGTCCATTCTCGTCCGAGAAGAACTACAGGGATGATATAAAGCTTCCCTTCCAAGGGGTTATTACCAATGTGAAACATATAGTACTGAAAGCTCCCATGCATGTGGTTTGTTGGAACGAGCTCACTCCTTCCACCTGCACTTTTGTGGGAGTCAATGATGGCTGTTGTATCTCACACTGTCTCATGAGACATTAGGTTATGGCTAGCTCTCCCATGTTTTATTTGAGACCAATTTCTATGGTCATGCAAAACCATAGTCTGCACATTTCACCTCCCCTAGTCCTCCTCTTCTAGGTCAATTACTTGGGCCATGATAACGGAGATGGAACAATTACGAAGCTTGGCTTGCCTAGCCTTAACTTCTTTTTTTAGCCTTTGCTACTAAGGATTTACTTATTGCTCTTCTTGGCAGAGCGATAGAGTTTTCTAGATTCTTCTAGACATAAGGGTTCATCTCGCTATGTGGCCATTAACTTGATCAGAACCTTAAAAATTGAGCTCTCTTTTCCATTGGTGGCAAAAGTCCACACATGAGAGTCTACGGCCTCAACATATCAAAGCTAATGCATTGTCTTCATTCCCTCGTCCAAGAAGTACTACATGGGCTCCTCTTTGGTCACATCAGCAGAATGATTACCGATATCCCAAGGCTACTTATTACAAGGTAGCAGTTCTGGAGTGTCTCAATCAAATTATGCCCATCCATCCTCGTCCAAGAAGTATTGTAGGCATGATGTAAAACTTCACTTCCAAGGAGTTATTCCCAATGTGAAACATAGTAGTGAAAGCTACTCCTATGTATGTGGTTTGGAACGAGTTCACTCCTTCCTACTGCACTTTTGTGGGAGTTAATGATGGTTGTTGTATCTCACATTGTTTCATGAGACATTAGGTTATGGCTAGCTCTCTCATGTTTTAATTGAGACCGATTTCTATGGTCATGCAAAACCATATTCTGGCACACTTCACCTCCCAGTCTTCCTCTTCTAGGTTAACTACTTGGGCCATGCTAACGGAGGTGGAGCAATTACGAAGGCTGGCTTTGCTAGCCTTAACTTCTTTTTCAGCCTTTGCTAAAGATTTATTTACTGCTCTTCTTGGCAGAGTGAGAGTTTTCTAGATTCTTCTAAACCTAAGGGTTCAGATCTCTATGTGGCCATTAACTTGATCAGAACCTGAAAAATATTGAGCTCTCTATTCCATTGGTGTGGCAAAAGTCCACATGAGAGGTCTATGGCCTCAACATATCGAAGCTAATGCTCTTCATTCCCTCGTCCAAGAAGTACTACATGGGCTCCTCGTTGGTCACATCAGAATGATTATTACCGATATCCCAAGGCTACTCACAAGGTAGTAGTTCTTGAGTCCCAATCAAATTATGCCCATCCATCCTCGTCCAAGAAGAACTACAGGCATGATAAAAAAAACTTCCCTTCCAAGGGGTTATTCCCAATGTGAGACATAGTAGTGAAAGCTCCTATGCATGTGGTTTGGAAGAACGAGTTCTTTCCTTCCGCGTGGACTCTTGTGGGAGTCAATGATGGTTGTTGTATCTCACACTGTCTCATGAGACATTAGGTTGTTGCTAGCTCTCCCATGTTTTATTGGAGAGCAATTTCTATGATCAAGAGACATTAGGTTATGGCTAGCTCTCCCATGTTTCATTTGAGAGCAATTTCTATGATCATGAGACATTGGGTTATGGCTAGCTCTCCCATGTCTTATTTGAGAGCGATTTCTATGATCATGACCAACCATAGTCTGGCATGGCACACTTCACCTCCTCCTAGTTTTCCTCTGCTAGGTCAATTACTCGGTCCATGTCCTCCAGTCCCAATCAAGTTGTGCCCATCCATCCTAATCCAAGAAGTACTACAGGCATGATATAAAACTTCCCTCCCCAAGGGGTTATTCCCAATGTGAAACATAGTAGTGAAAGCTCCTATACATGTGGCCTGGAACGAGTTCACTCCTTCCACCTGCACTTTTGTGGGAGTCAATGATGGTTGTTGTATCTCACGCTATCTCATGAGACATTAGGTTATAGCGAGCTCTCTTATGTTTTATTTGAGACCAGTTTCTATGGTCATGCTGGCACCCTTCACCTCCGAGTCTTCCTCTTCTAGGTAAATTGCTTGGAGATGGAGCAAGTACAAAGCTTGGCTTTCCTAACCTTAACTTCTTTTTTAGCCTTTGCTCTACTAACGATTTATTTCTTGCTCTTCTTTGGCAGAGCGAGAGAGTTTTCTAGATTCTTCCAAACCTAAGGATTCATCTCTCTATGCGGCCGTTAACTTGATCAGAACCTTAAGAATATTAAGCTCTCTTTTTTCCATTGGTGGCAAAGTCCACACCTGAGAGTCTATGGCCTCAACATATCAAAGCTAATGCTCTTCATTCCCTCGTCCAAGAAGTACTACATGGGCTCAGCCTCTTTGGTCACATCACCATGATTACCTATTCTTAGGCTACGGACAAGGTAGCAGTTCTCGAGTCCCAATCAAATTATGGCTATCCATCGTCGTCCAAGAACTACTGCAGGCCTGATTTAAAACTTCCCTTCTAAAGGGTTATTCCCAATGCAAAATATTGTAGTGAGAGCTCCGATGATGCATGTGGTTTGCAACGTGTTCACTCCTTCCACCTGAACTTTTGTGGGAGTCGATGATGCTTGTTGTATCTCACACTGTCTCATGAGACATTAGGTTATGGCTAGCTCTCCCATGTTTTATTTGAGACCAATTTCTATGATCACGACCACGGTTCGCCTCCTAGTCTTCCTCTTCTAGCTCAATTACTCGGGCCATGTTAATGGAGATGAAGCAATTACGAAGCTTGGCTTGCCTAGCCTTAACTTCTTTTTTAGCCTTTGCTAAGAATTTATTCATTGCTCTTCTTGGCAGAGCGAGAGAGTTTTCTAGATTCTTCCAAACCTAAGGGTTCATCTCTCTATGTGGCCATTAACTTGATTAGAATATTGAGCTCTCTTTTTCATTGGTGGCAAAAGTCGACATGAGAATCTATGGCCTCAATATATCAAAGCTAATGGTCTTCATTCCCTCGTCCAAGAAGTCCTCTTTTGTCACATCACACAATGATTACCTATCCCAAGGCTACTTTTTACAAGGTAGCAGTTCTTGAGTCCCAATCAAATTATGGCCGTCCATTCTCGTCCGAGAAGAACTACAGGGATGATATAAAACTTCCCTTCCAAGGGGTTATTCCCAATGTGAAACATATAGTACTGAAAGCTCCCATGCATGTGGTTTGGAACGAACTCACTCCTTCCACCTGCACTTTTGTGGGAGTCAATGATGGCTGTTGTATCTCACACTGTCTCATGAGACATTAGGTTATGGCTAGCTCTCCCATGTTTTATTTGAGACCAATTTCTATGATCACGACCACGCTTCGCTTTCTAGTCTTCCTCTTCATTGGTGGCAAAAGTCGACATGAGAATCTATGGCCTCAATATATCAAAGCTAATGGGCTTCATTCCCTCGTCCAAGAAGTCCTCTTTTGTCACATCACACAATGATTACCTATCCCAAGGCTACTTTTTACAAGGTAGCAGTTCTTGAGTCCCAATCAAATTACGGCCGTCCATTCTCGTCCAAGACGAACTACAGGGATGATATAAAACTTCCCTTCCAAGGGGTTATTACCAATGTGAAACATATAGTACTGAAAGCTCCCATGCATGTGGTTTGTTGGAACGAGCTCACTCCTTCCACCTGCACTTTTGTGGGAGTCAATGATGGCTCTTGTATCTCACACTGTCTCATGAGACATTAGGTTATGGCTAGCTCTCCCATGTTTTATTTGAGACCAATTTCTATGGTCATGCAAAACCATAGTCTGCACATTTCACCTCCCCCAGTCCTCCTCTTCTAGGTCAATTACTTGGGCCATGATAACGGAGATGGAACAATTACGAAGCTTGGCTTGCCTAGCCTTAACTTCTTTTTTTAGCCTTTGCTACTAAGGATTTACTTATTGCTCTTCTTGGCAGAGCGATAGAGTTTTCTAGATTCTTCTAGACATAAGGGTTCATCTCGCTATGTGGCGATTAACTTGATCAGAACCTTAAAAATTGAGCTCTCTTTTCCATTGGTGGCAAAAGTCCACACATGAGAGTCTACGGCCTCAACATATCAAAGCTAATGCATTGTCTTCATTCCCTTGTCCAAGAAGTACTACATGGACTCCTCTTTGGTCACATCAGCAGAATGATTACCGATATCCCAAGGCTACTTATTACAAGGTAGCAGTTCTGGAGTGTCCCAATCAAATTATGCCCATCCATCCTCATCCAAGAAGTATTGTAGGCATGATGTAAAACTTCACTTCCAAGGAGTTATTCCCAATGTGAAACATAGTAGTGAAAGCTACTCCTATGTATGTGGTTTGGAACGAGTTCACTCCTTCCTACTGCACTTTTGTGGGAGTTAATGATGGTTGTTGTATCTCACATTGTTTCATGAGACATTAGGTTATGGCTAGCTCTCTCATGTTTTAATTGAGACCAATTTCTATGGTCATGCAAAACCATATTCTGGCACACTTCACCTCCCAGTCTTCCTCTTCTAGGTTAATTACTTGGGCCATGCTAACGGCGGAGGTGGACCAATTACGAAGGCTGGCTTTGCTAGCCTTAACTTCTTTTTTAGCCTTTGCTAAAGATTTATTTACTGCTCTTCTTGGCAGAGTGAGAGTTTTCTAGATTCTTCTAAACCTAAGGGTTCAGATCACTATGTGGCCATTAACTTGATCAGAACCTGAAAAATATTGAGCTCTCTATTCCATTGGTGTGGCAAAAGTCCACATGAGAGGTCTATGGCCTCAACATATCGAAGCTAATGCTCTTCATTCCCTCGTCCAAGAAGTACTACATGGGCTCCTCATTGGTCACATCAGAATGATTATTACCGATATCCCAAGGCTACTCACAAGGTAGTAGTTCTTGAGTCCCAATCAAATTATGCCCATCCATCCTCGTCCAAGAAGAACTACAGGCATGATAAAAAAAACTTCCCTTCCAAGGGGTTATTCCCAATGTGAGACATAGTAGTGAAAGCTCCTATGCATGTGGTTTGGAAGAACGAGTTCTTTCCTTCCGCGTGGACTCTTGTGGGAGTCAATGATGGTTGTTGTATCTCACACTGTCTCATGAGACATTAGGTTGTTGCTAGCTCTCCCATGTTTTATTGGAGAGCAATTTCTATGATCAGGAGACATTAGGTTATGGCTAGCTCTCCCATGTTTCATTTGAGAGCAATTTCTATGATCATGAGACATTGGGTTATGGCTAGCTCTCCCATGTCTTATTTGAGAGCAATTTCTATGATCATGACCAACCATAGTCTGGCACACTTCACCTCCTCCTAGTTTTCCTCTGCTAGGTCAATTACTCGGTCTATGTCCTCCAGTCCCAATCAAGTTATGCCCATCCATCCTAATCCAAGAAGTACTACAGGCATGATATAAAACTTCCCTCCCCAAGGGGTTATTCCCAATGTGAAACATAGTAGTGAAAGCTCCTATACATGTGGCCTGGAACGAGTTCACTCCTTCCACCTGCACTTTTGTGGGAGTCAATGATGGTTGTTGTATCTCACGCTATCTCATGAGACATTAGGTTATAGCGAGCTCTCTTATGTTTTATTTGAGACCAGTTTCTATGGTCATGCTGGCACCCTTCACCTCCGAGTCTTCCTCTTCTAGGTAAATTGCTTGGAGATGGAGCAAGTACAAAGCTTGGCTTTCCTAACCTTAACTTCTTTTTTAGCCTTTGCTCTACTAAGGATTTATTTCTTGCTCTTCTTTGGCAGAGCGAGAGAGTTTTCTAGATTCTTCCAAACCTAAGGATTCATCTCTCTATGCGGCCGTTAACTTGATCAGAACCTTAAGAATATTAAGCTCTCTTTTTTCCATTGGTGGCAAAGTCCACACCTGAGAGTCTATGGCCTCAACATATCAAAGCTAATGCTCTTCATTCCCTCGTCCAAGAAGTACTACATGGGCTCAGCCTCTTTGGTCACATCACCATGGTTACCTATTCTTAGGCTACGTACAAGGTAGCAGTTCTCGAGTCCCAATCAAATTACGGCTATCCATCGTCGTCCAAGAACTACTGCATGCCTGATTTAAAACTTCCCTTCTAAGGGGTTATTCCCAATGCGAAATATTGTAGTGAGAGCTCCGATGATGCATGTGGTTTGCAACGTGTTCACTCCTTCCACCTGAACTTTTGTGGGAGTCGATGATGCTTGTTGTATCTCACACTGTCTCATGAGACATTAGGTTATGGCTAGCTCTCCCATGTTTTATTTGAGACCAATTTCTATGATCACGACCACGCTTCGCCTCCTAGTCTTCCTCTTCTAGCTCAATTACTCGGGCCATGTTAATGGAGATGAAGCAATTACGAAGCTTGGCTTGCCTAGCCTTAACTTCTTTTTTAGCCTTTGCTAAGAATTTATTCATTGCTCTTCTTGGCAGAGCGAGAGAGTTTTCTAGATTCTTCCAAACCTAAGGGTTCATCTCTCTATGTGGCCATTAACTTGATTAGAATATTGAGCTCTCTTTTTCATTGGTGGCAAAAGTCGACATGAGAATCTATGGCCTCAATATATCAAAGCTAATGGTCTTCATTCCCTCGTCCAAGAAGTCCTCTTTTGTCACATCACACAATGATTACCTATCCCAAGGCTACTTTTTACGAGGTAGCAGTTCTTGAGTCCCAATCAAATTATGCCCGTCCATTCTCGTCCGAGAAGAACTACAGGGATGATATAAAACTTCCCTTCCAAGGGGTTATTCCCAATGTGAAACATATAGTACTGAAAGCTCCCATGCATGTGGTTTGGAACGAACTCACTCCTTCCACCTGCACTTTTGTGGGAGTCAATGATGGCTGTTGTATCTCACACTGTCTCATGAGACATTAGGTTATGGCTAGCTCTCCCATATTTTATTTGCGACCAATTTCTATGATCACGACCACGCTTCGCTTTCTAGTCTTCCTCTTCACTGGTGGCAAAAGTCGACATGAGAATCTATGGCCTCAATATATCAAAGCTAATGGGCTTCATTCCCTCGTCCAAGAAGTCCTCTTTTGTCACATCACACAATGATAACCTATCCCAAGGCTACTTTTTACAAGGTAGCAGTTCTTGAGTCCCAATCAAATTACGGCCGTCCATTCTCGTCCGAGAAGAACTACAGGGATGATATAAAACTTCCCTTCCAAGGGGTTCTTACCAATGTGAAACATATAGTACTGAAAGCTCCCATGCATGTGGTTTGGAACGAGCTCACTCCTTCCACCTGCACTTTTGTGGGAGTCAATGATGGCTGTTGTATCTCACACTGTTTCATGAGACATTAGGTTATGGCTAGCTCTCCCATGTTTTATTTGAGACCAATTTCTATGGTCATGCAAAACCATAGTCTGCACATTTCACCTCCCCCAGTCCTCCTCTTCTAGGTCAATTACTTGGGCCATGATAACGGAGATGGAACAATTACGAAGCTTGGCTTGCCTAGCCTTAACTTCTTTTTTTAGCCTTTGCTACTAAGGATTTACTTATTGCTCTTCTTGGCAGAGCGATAGAGTTTTCTAGATTCTTCTAGACATAAGGGTTCATCTCGCTATGTGGCCATTAACTTGATCAGAACCTTAAAAATTGAGCTCTCTTTTCCATTGGTGGCAAAAGTCCACACATGAGAGTCTACGGCCTCAACATATCAAAGCTAATGCATTGTCTTCATTCCCTCGTCCAAGAAGTACTACATGGGCTCCTCTTTGGTCACATCAGCAGAATGATTACCGATATCCCAAGGCTACTTATTACAAGGTAGCAGTTCTGGAGTGTCCCAATCAAATTATGCCCATCCATCCTCGTCCAAGAAGTATTGTAGGCATGATGTAAAACTTCACTCCCAAGGAGTTATTCCCAATGTGAAACATAGTAGTGAAAGCTACTCCTATGTATGTGGTTTGGAACGAGTTCACTCCTTCCTACTGCACTTTTGTGGGAGTTAATGATGGTTGTTGTATCTCACATTGTTTCATGAGACATTAGGTTATGGCTAGCTCTCTCATGTTTTAATTGAGACCAATTTCTATGGTCATGCAAAACCATATTCTGGCACACTTCACCTCCCAGTCTTCCTCTTCTAGGTTAATTACTTGGGCCATGCTAACGGAGGTGGACCAATTACGAAGCCTGGCTTTGCTAGCCTTAACTTCTTTTTTAGCCTTTGCTAAAGATTTATTTACTGCTCTTCTTGGCAGAGTGAGAGTTTTCTAGATTCTTCTAAACCTAAGGGTTCAGATCACTATGTGGCCATTAACTTGATCAGAACCTGAAAAATATTGAGCTCTCTATTCCATTGGTGTGGCAAAAGTCCACATGAGAGGTCTATGGCCTCAACATATCGAAGCTAATGCTCTTCATTCCCTCGTCCAAGAAGTACTACATGGGCTCCTCGTTGGTCACATCAGAATGATTATTACCGATATCCCAAGGCTACTCACAAGGTAGTAGTTCTTGAGTCCCAATCAAATTATGCCCATCCATCCTCGTCCAAGAAGAACTACAGGCATGATAAAAAAACTTCCCTTCCAAGGGGTTATTCCCAATGTGAGACATAGTAGTGAAAGCTCCTATGCATGTGGTTTGGAAGAACGAGTTCTTTCCTTCCGCGTGGACTCTTGTGGGAGTCAATGATGGTTGTTGTATCTCACACTGTCTCATGAGACATTAGGTTGTTGCTAGCTCTCCCATGTTCTATTTGAGAGCAATTTCTATGATCAGGAGACATTAGGTTATGGCTATCTCTCCCATGTTTTATTTGAGAGCAATTTCTATGATCACGAGACATTGGGTTATGGCTAGCTCTCCCATGTCTTATTTGAGAGCAATTTCTATGATCATGAGACATTGGGTTATGGCTAGCTCTCCCATGTCTTATTTGAGAGCAATTTCTATGATCATGACCAACCATAGTCTGGCACACTTCACCTCCTCCTAGTTTTCCTCTGCTAGGTCAATTACTCAATTACTGGACGAGGATGGATGGGCATAATTTGATTGGGACTCAAGAACTACTACCTTGTGAGTAGCCTTGGGATATCGGTAATAATCATTCTGATGTGACCAACGAGGAGCCCATGTAGTACTTCTTGGACGAGGGAATGAAGAGCATTAGCTTCGATATGTTGAGGCCATAGACCTCTCATGTGGACTTTTGCCACACCAATGGAATAGAGAGCTCAATATTTTTCAGGTTCTGATCAAGTTAATGGCCACATAGTGATCTGAACCCTTAGGTTTAGAAGAATCTAGAAAACTCTCACTCTGCCAAGAAGAGCAGTAAATAAATCTTTAGCAAAGGCTAAAAAAGAAGTTAAGGCTAGCAAAGCCAGGCTTCGTAATTGCTCCACCTCCGTTAGCATGGCCCAAGTAATTAACCTAGAAGAGGAAGACTGGGAGGTGAAGTGTGCCAGAATATGGTTTTGCATGACCATAGAAATTGGTCTCAATTAAAACATGAGAGAGCTAGCCATAACCTAATGTCTCATGAAACAATGTGAGATACAACAACCATCATTAACTCCCACAAAAGTGCAGTAGGAAGGAGTGAACTCGTTCCAAACCACATACATAGGAGTAGCTTTCACTACTATGTTTCACATTGGGAATAACTCCTTGGAAGTGAAGTTTTACATCATGCCTACAATACTTCTTGGACGAGGAGGGATGGGCATAATTTGATTGGGACACTCCAGAACT
The DNA here is from genome assembly GCF_041138505.1 of Cibotium barometz. Lineage (NCBI taxonomy): Eukaryota > Viridiplantae > Streptophyta > Polypodiopsida > Cyatheales > Cibotiaceae > Cibotium > Cibotium barometz. The sequence goes on along the minus strand of NC_141105.1, from coordinate 538,018 downwards.
GCTACCTTGTAATAAGTAGCCTTGGGATATCGGTAATCATTCTGCTGATGTGACCAAAGAGGAACCCATGTAGTACTTCTTGGACGAGGGAATGAAGACAATGCATTAGCTTTGATATGTTGAGGCCGTAGACTCTCATGTGTGGACTTTTGCCACCAATGGAAAAGAGAGCTCAATTTTTAAGGTTCTGATCAAGTTAATGGCCACATAGCGAGATGAACCCTTATGTCTAGAAGAATCTAGAAAACTCTATCGCTCTGCCAAGAAGAGCAATAAGGAAATCCTTAGTAGCAAAGGCTAAAAAAAGAAGTTAAGGCTAGGCAAGCCAAGCTTCGTAATTGTTCCATCTCCGTTATCATGGCCCAAGTAATTGACCTAGAAGAGGAGGACTGGGGGAGGTGAAATGTGCAGACTATGGTTTTGCATGACCATAGAAATTGGTCTCAAATAAAACATGGGAGAGCTAGCCATAACCTAATGTCTCATGAAACAGTGTGAGATACAACAGCCATCATTGACTCCCACAAAAGTGCAGGTGGAAGGAGTGAGCTCGTTCCAACAAACCACATGCATGGGAGCTTTCAGTACTATATGTTTCACATTGGTAATAACCCCTTGGAAGGGAAGTTTTATATCATCCCTGTAGTTCTTCTCGGACGAGAATGGACGGCCGTAATTTGATTGGGACTCAAGAACTGCTACCTTGTAAAAAGTAGCCTTGGGATAGGTAATCATTGTGTGATGTGACAAAAGAGGACTTCTTGGACGAGGGAATGAAGCCCATTAGCTTTGATATATTGAGGCCATAGACTCTCATGTCGACTTTTGCCACCAATGAAGAGGAAGACTAGAAAGCGAAGCGTGGTCGTGATCATAGAAATTGGTCTCAAATAAAACATGGGAGAGCTAGCCATAACCTAATGTCTCATGAGACAGTGTGAGATACAACAGCCATCATTGACTCCCACAAAAGTGCAGGTGGAAGGAGTGAGTTCGTTCCAAACCACATGCATGGGAGCTTTCAGTACTATATGTTTCACATTGGGAATAACCCCTTGGAAGGGAAGTTTTATATCATCCCTGTAGTTCTTCTCGGACGAGAATGGACGGCCATAATTTGATTGGGACTCAAGAACTGCTACCTTGTAAAAAGTAGCCTTGGGATAGGTAATCATTGTGTGATGTGACAAAAGAGGACTTCTTGGACGAGGGAATGAAGACCATTAGCTTTGATATATTGAGGCCATAGATTCTCATGTCGACTTTTGCCACCAATGAAAAAGAGAGCTCAATATTCTAATCAAGTTAATGGCCACATAGAGAGATGAACCCTTAGGTTTGGAAGAATCTCGAAAACTCTCTCGCTCTGCCAAGAAGAGCAATGAATAAATTCTTAGCAAAGGCTAACAAAGAAGTTAAGGCTAGGCAAGCCAAGCTTCGTAATTGCTTCATCTCCATTAACATGGCCCGAGTAATTGAGCTAGAAGAGGAAGACTAGGAGGCGAAGCGTGGTCGTGATCATAGAAATTGGTCTCAAATAAAACATGGGAGAGCTAGCCATAACCTAATGTCTCATGAGACAGTGTGAGATACAACAAGCATCATCGACTCCCACAAAAGTTCAGGTGGAAGGAGTGAACACGTTGCAAACCACATGCATCATCGGAGCTCTCACTACAATATTTCGCATTGGGAATAACCCCTTAGAAGGGAAGTTTTAAATCAGGCCTGCAGTAGTTCTTGGACGACGATGGATAGCCATAATTTGATTGGGACTCGAGAACTGCTACCTTGTACGTAGCCTAAGAATAGGTAATCATGGTGATGTGACCAAAGAGGCTGAGCCCATGTAGTACTTCTTGGACGAGGGAATGAAGAGCATTAGCTTTGATATGTTGAGGCCATAGACTCTCAGGTGTGGACTTTGCCACCAATGGAAAAAAGAGAGCTTAATATTCTTAAGGTTCTGATCAAGTTAACGGCCGCATAGAGAGATGAATCCTTAGGTTTGGAAGAATCTAGAAAACTCTCTCGCTCTGCCAAAGAAGAGCAAGAAATAAATCCTTAGTAGAGCAAAGGCTAAAAAAGAAGTTAAGGTTAGGAAAGCCAAGCTTTGTACTTGCTCCATCTCCAAGCAATTTACCTAGAAGAGGAAGACTCGGAGGTGAAGGGTGCCAGCATGACCATAGAAATTGGTCTCAAATAAAACATAAGAGAGATCGCTATAACCTAATGTCTCATGAGATAGCGTGAGATACAACAACCATCATTGACTCCCACAAAAGTGCAGGTGGAAGGAGTGAACTCGTTCCAGACCACATGTATAGGAGCTTTCACTACTATGTTTCACATTGGGAATAACCCCTTGGGGAGGGAAGTTTTATATCATGCCTGTAGTACTTCTTGGATTAGGATGGATGGGCATAACTTGATTGGGACTGGAGGACATGGACCGAGTAATTGACCTAGCAGAGGAAAACTAGGAGGAGGTGAAGTGTGCCAGACTATGGTTGGTCATGATCATAGAAATTGCTCTCAAATAAGACATGGGAGAGCTAGCCATAACCCAATGTCTTATGATCATAGAAATTGCTCTCAAATGAAACATGGGAGAGCTAGCCATAACCTAATGTCTCCTGATCATAGAAATTGCTCTCAAATAAAACATTCTAGAGCTAGCAACAACCTAATGTCTCATGAGACAGTGTGAGATACAACAACCATCATTGACTCCCACAAGAGTCGATGCGGAAGGAAAGAACTCGTTCTTCCAAACCACATGTATAGGAGCTTTCACTACTATGTCTCACATTGGGAATAATCCCTTGGAAGGGAAGTTTTTTTTATCATGCCTGTAGTTCTTCTTGGACGAGGATGGATGGGCATAATTTGATTGGGACTCAAGAACTACTACCTTGTGAGTAGCCTTGGGATATCGGTAATAATCATTCTGATGTGACCAACGAGGAGCCCATGTAGTACTTCTTGGACGAGGGAATGAAGAGCATTAGCTTCGATATGTTGAGGCCATAGACCTCTCATGTGGACTTTTGCCACACCAATGGAATAGAGAGCTCAATATTTTTCAGGTTCTGATCAAGTTAATGGCCACATAGTGATCTGAACCCTTAGGTTTAGAAGAATCTAGAAAACTCTCACTCTGCCAAGAAGAGCAGTAAATAAATCTTTAGCAAAGGCTAAAAAAGAAGTTAAGGCTAGCAAAGCCAGGCTTCGTAATTGCTCCACCTCCGTTAGCATGGCCCAAGTAATTAACCTAGAAGAGGAAGACTGGGAGGTGAAGTGTGCCAGAATATGGTTTTGCATGACCATAGAAATTGGTCTCAATTAAAACATGAGAGAGCTAGCCATAACCTAATGTCTCATGAAACAATGTGAGATACAACAACCATCATTAACTCCCACAAAAGTGCAGTAGGAAGGAGTGAACTCGTTCCAAACCACATACATAGGAGTAGCTTTCACTACTATGTTTCACATTGGGAATAACTCCTTGGAAGTGAAGTTTTACATCATGCCTACAATACTTCTTGGACGAGGAGGGATGGGCATAATTTGATTGGGACACTCCAGAACTGCTACCTTGTAATAAGTAGCCTTGGGATATCGGTAATCATTCTGCTGATGTGACCAAAGAGGAGCCCATGTAGTACTTCTTGGACGAGGGAATGAAGACAATGCATTAGCTTTGATATGTTGAGGCCGTAGACTCTCATGTGTGGACTTTTGCCACCAATGGAAAAGAGAGCTCAATTTTTAAGGTTCTGATCAAGTTAATGGCCACATAGCGAGATGAACCCTTATGTCTAGAAGAATCTAGAAAACTCTATCGCTCTGCCAAGAAGAGCAATAAGTAAATCCTTAGTAGCAAAGGCTAAAAAAAGAAGTTAAGGCTAGGCAAGCCAAGCTTCGTAATTGTTCCATCTCCGTTATCATGGACCAAGTAATTGACCTAGAAGAGGAGGACTGGGAGGTGAAATGTGCAGACTATGGTTTTGCATGACCATAGAAATTGGTCTCAAATAAAACATGGGAGAGCTAGCCATAACCTAATGTCTCATGAGACAGTGTGAGATACAACAGCCATCATTGACTCCCACAAAAGTGCAGGTGGAAGGAGTGAGCTCGTTCCAAACCACATGCATGGGAGCTTTCAGTACTATATGTTTCACATTGGTAATAACCCCTTGGAAGGGAAGTTTTATATCATCCCTGTAGTTCTTCTCGGACGAGAATGGACGGCCGTAATTTGATTGGGACTCAAGAACTGCTACCTTGTAAAAAGTAGCCTTGGGATAGGTAATCATTGTGTGATGTGACAAAAGAGGACTTTTTGGCGAGGGAATGAAGCCCATTAGCTTTGATATATTGAGGCCATAGATTCTCATGTCGACTTTTGCCACCAATGAAGAGGAAGACTAGAAAGCGAAGCGTGGTCGTGATCATAGAAATTGGTATCAAATAAAACATGGGAGAGCTAGCCATAACCTAATGTCTCATGAGACAGTGTGAGATACAACAGCCATCATTGACTCCCACAAAAGTGCAGGTGGAAGGAGTGAGTTCGTTCCAAACCACATGCATGGGAGCTTTCAGTACTATATGTTTCACATTGGGAATAACCCCTTGGAAGGGAAGTTTTATATCATCCCTGTAGTTCTTCTCGGACGAGAATGGACGGGCATAATTTGATTGGGACTCAAGAACTGCTACCTCGTAAAAAGTAGCCTTGGGATAGGTAATCATTGTGTGATGTGACAAAAGAGGACTTCTTGGACGAGGGAATGAAGACCATTAGCTTTGATATATTGAGGCCATAGATTCTCATGTCGACTTTTGCCACCAATGAAAAAGAGAGCTCAATATTCTAATCAAGTTAATGGCCACATAGAGAGATGAACCCTTAGGTTTGGAAGAATCTAGAAAACTCTCTCGCTCTGCCAAGAAGAGCAATGAATAAATTCTTAGCAAAGGCTAAAAAAGAAGTTAAGGCTAGGCAAGCCAAGCTTCGTAATTGCTTCATCTCCATTAACATGGCCCGAGTAATTGAGCTAGAAGAGGAAGACTAGGAGGCGAAGCGTGGTCGTGATCATAGAAATTGGTCTCAAATAAAACATGGGAGAGCTAGCCATAACCTAATGTCTCATGAGACAGTGTGAGATACAACAAGCATCATCGACTCCCACAAAAGTTCAGGTGGAAGGAGTGAACACGTTGCAAACCACATGCATCATCGGAGCTCTCACTACAATATTTCGCATTGGGAATAACCCCTTAGAAGGGAAGTTTTAAATCAGGCCTGCAGTAGTTCTTGGACGACGATGGATAGCCATAATTTGATTGGGACTCGAGAAAGTCTACCTTGTACGTAGCCTAAGAATAGGTAATCATTGTGATGTGACCAAAGAGGCTGAGCCCATGTAGTACTTCTTGGATGAGGGAATGAAGAGCATTAGCTTTGATATGTTGAGGCCATAGACTCTCAGGAGTGGACTTTGCCACCAATGGAAAAAAGAGAGCTTAATATTCTTAAGGTTCTGATCAAGTTAACGGCCGCATAGAGAGATGAATCCTTAGGTTTGGAAGAATCTAGAAAACTCTCTCGCTCTGCCAAAGAAGAGCAAGAAATAAATCCTTAGTAGAGCAAAGGCTAAAAAAGAAGTTAAAGTTAGGAAAGCCAAGCTTTGTACTTGCTCCATCTCCAAGCAATTTACCTAGAAGAGGAAGACTCGGAGGTGAAGGGTGCCAGCATGACCATAGAAACTGGTCTCAAATAAAACATAAGAGAGCTCGCTATAACCTAATGTCTCATGAGATAGCGTGAGATACAACAACCATCATTGACTCCCACAAAAGTGCAGGTGGAAGGAGTGAACTCGTTCCAGACCACATGTATAGGAGCTTTCACTACTATGTTTCACATTGGGAATAACCCCTTGGGGAGGGAAGTTTTATATCATGCCTGTAGTACTTCTTGGATTAGGATGGATGGGCATAACTTGATTGGGACTGGAGGACATGGACCGAGTAATTGACCTAGCAGAGGAAAACTAGGTGGAGGTGAAGTGTGCCAGACTATGGTTGGTCATGATCATAGAAATTGCTCTCAAATAAGACATGGGAGAGCTAGCCATAACCCAATGTCTCATGATCATAGAAATTGCTCTCAAATGAAACATGGGAGAGCTAGCCATAACCTAATGTCTCCTGATCATAGAAATTGCTCTCCAATAAAACATGGGAGAGCTAGCAACAACCTAATGTCTCATGAGACAGTGTGAGATACAACAACCATCATTGACTCCCACAAGAGTCCATGCGGAAGGAAAGAACTCGTTCTTCCAAACCACATGCATAGGAGCTTTCACTACTATGTCTCACATTGGGAATAACCCCTTGGAAGGGAAGTTTTTTTTATCATGCCTGTAGTTCTTCTTGGACAAGGATGGATGGGCATAATTTGATTGGGACTCAAGAACTACTACCTTGTGAGTAGCCTTGGGATATCGGTAATAATCATTCTGATGTGACCAACGAGGAGCCCATGTAGTACTTCTTGGACGAGGGAATGAAGAGCATTAGCTTCGATATGTTGAGGCCATAGACCTCTCATGTGGACTTTTGCCACACCAATGGAATAGAGAGCTCAATATTTTTCAGGTTCTGATCAAGTTAATGGCCACATAGTGATCTGAACCCTTAGGTTTAGAAGAATCTAGAAAACTCTCACTCTGCCAAGAAGAGCAGTAAATAAATCTTTAGCAAAGGCTAAAAAAGAAGTTAAGGCTAGCAAAGCCAGGCTTCGTAATTGGTCCACCTCCGTTAGCATGGCCCAAGTAATTAACCTAGAAGAGGAAGACTGGGAGGTGAAGTGTAAGATTCCTCCCCCAAACCCCTTTTTGATGTCTAGTATCTTCTTCTATAATCAATCCCTCTTCAGAAATATAAAAGACTTGTTTCTAACTGTTTTAACCTAGAGAGAGAAAATATTCTAGAGAGAGAATATTCAGATTTTTAATATTTTTGGATAGAAAATTATCTCATCTTATTAAAATAAGTTTCCCTGAAACAGAAATTCAAAAAGAACTTTCCAATGTGCAATTGGAATTAATTGGAAATGTGTATAAAGGACCTTAGTCTAAGGGTCTAGATTTTCAGAAATTTTTGGATTATGGTCCAATTAAGGTTCCTATGGACCAATAGCATCAATCCATGTGTAGGGAGGAGATAAATCCAACTTGTAAAAAGAAAATACCCAAAAATGAGTAAATGCTCACATGAGGTGAAGAGTTGAAAATGTACAAGGTTTATTAGTAAAAAACTATGAGCAATATTAAAATGATGCCATTATGACACATATGTAAGGAAGGGGAATTCTTTAAAGGAGGTGCATATTTCACATAAGATGAAGAGTTGAAAATGTACAAGGTTTATTAGTAAAAAACTATGAACAATATTAAAATGATTCCATTATGACACATATGTAAGGAAAGGGAATTCTTTAAAGGAGGTGCATATTTCACATAAGATGAAGAGTTGAAAATGTACAAGGTTTATTAGTAAAAAAAAACTATGAGCAATATTAAAATGATTCCATTATGACACATATGTAAGGAAGGGGAGTTCTTTAAAGGAGGTGCATATTTCACATGCTTGAATGAGTTTTAAACTCATAAAAATTGAGATATTTCATCTCTCCTCTCTCCTCATTCAAGTCTAGTTCCAAAAAGTTAGCTTAACTGACCTAAAAATGGTCAAATATTGACCAAACTGATTTAGAAAATTCTAGAATCAGTTTGTTTGGTTAGGAGCTCAATTTTTCCTATAAATAGAAGCCTCCCCCTTGTTGAAAAATAGTTAGTGTTTATGCATCGTTACTCTACTCCACCTAAGCCAAGAACTGTGAATTCATTTAATAATTCACTAGTTTTTGAAGCTTCCCTCTTTCTTCAATCCCCATTAGTGGCTCCATCAACATACTTAACCAATTGATTGGTTGGGGGCCTCTACCGTGAACAAAGAATCAAGCAAGTTGTAAGGTAATTAGTGAATATTGATCTTTCTATAATTTCTCAATGTTTCTCTCTTCTCAACCCCTCTCAAGCTTGAGAAGTTTAATTGGTATGGTTTTTTTTAAATACTATTGAAGTTTGAATAGTAGTGAAGAGTTACATAAGTTAATAAATGCTATTGAAGTTAATTTTTATTTATGTTTAAATTCTAATGATTTTTATGTAAATTCTCTCTCTCACTCAAGAAATGGTCATACTCATGACCCGTTCTCAATCCAAATCAAGCTTTTCATAAAGCTTTTCCTTAACCCAAGATTAAGCTATGCTTGAGGCCAATTTAATGGCTTTTTTCTATGCTTTTAGTTTATGCATATTGATGATTTAATCCACTATAGATTAATGATCCAATTAGAGATCATTTTAATTATTTCCTTAATGATAAGCTTTATCCCTTAGAAAAAATTGAGATTTATCAGTCATAGCAGCGGAGCTATGGCAAATTTTTTATAAAAATTATGCATAAAATAATTTCATTCAAAGCATAAAAAGAGGACTTCCTACCATATTCTAGGAATTATCATCCTAGATTAATTGAAAGAATTTCATTATAATCATGGAGAAATTGAATTTTAATATCATGCATAAAGGATAATTTTTTTATATCAAAAGTGTTACTTTTATCATTTTTAATTTTCATGCATAGAAGTATGCATAAAGGAAAAAAATTTTATATCAAAAGTGTTACTTTTATCATTTTTTAATTTTTCATGCATAGAAGTATGCATAAAGGAAAATTTTTTATATCAAAAGTGATACTTTTATCATTTTTAATTTTCATGCATAGAAGTATGCATAAAGGATAATTTTTTTATATTAAAAGTGTTATTTTTATCATTTTTAATTTTCATGCATAGAAGGATGCATAAAGGAAAATTTTTATATCAAAAGTGTTACTTTTATCATTTTTAATTTTCATGCATAGAAGTATGCATAAAGGATAATTTTTTTATATCAAAAGTGTTACTTTTATCATATTGGATTTCATGCATAGAGGTATGCATAAAAGTTATGGGAAGTGATAAGATATGATAAGATGCATGTGGATGTGGATGTGGATGTATGAATGTGGATGTATGGATGTGGATGTGGATGTATGAATGTGGATGTATGGATGTGGATGTGGATGTATGAATGTGAATGTGGATGTGGATGTGGATGTATGAATGTGGATGTATGGATGTATGAATGTGGATGTATGGATGTGAATGAGGATGTAGATGTGGATGCATGGATGTAAATGTGGATGTGGATGTATGGATGTATGCATGTAGATGTGGATGCATGAATGTGGATGTATGGATGTGAATGAGGATATAGATGTGGATGTATGGATGTGAATGTACATGTAGATAAAGATGTATATATGTGAATGGGAATGTGGATGTGGATGTATGTATGCATGTGGATGTGGTTATGGATGTGTATGTATGAATGTGGATATGGGATGTGGATGTATAAATGAGGATGTGAAAATGGAGATAAGCATGTAGATGTGGATGCATGAATGTGGATGTATGGATGTGAATGAGGATATAGATAGGATGTATGGATGTGAATGTGCATGTAGATATGGATGTATATATGTGAATGGGAATGTGGATGTGGATGTATGTATGCATGTGGATGTGGATATGGATGTGTATGTATGAATGTGGATATGGGATGTGGATGTATAAATGAGGATGTGAAAATGGAGATAAGCATGTAGATGTGGATGTATGGATGTGAATGTGGATGTGGATGTGGATGTATGAATGTGGATGTATGGATGTGAATGAGGATGTGGATGTGGATGCATGGATGTAAATGTGGATGTGTATGTATGGATGTAGGCATGTAGATGTGGATGCATGAATGTGGATGTATGGATGTGAATGAGGATATAGATGTGGATGTATGGATGTGAATATGCATGTAGATATGGATGTATAGATGTGAATGAGAATGTGGATGTGGATGTGGATGTATGTATGTATGTATGTGGATGTGGATGTATGAATGAGGACGTGATAATGAATGTATGCATGTGGATGTGGATATGGATGTGTATGTATGAATGCGGATATGGATGTGGATATGGATGTGTATGTATGAATGTGGATATGGGATGTGGATGTATAAATGAGGATGTGAAAATGGAGATAAGCATGTAGATGTGGATGTATGGATGTGAATGTGGATGTGGATGTGGATGTATGGATGTGGATATGGATGTGAATATATGATATGTGATGTGAAGGAATCTGAAGTGAAGAGATGGAAAATGATATGATTGGATGAGTACACATATAAATGAAATGTGGAATAAGTAATGTGGATTGCATGAGGGATAATGTGGAAAAATGAGAGTTAATATAGAAATTGTATTTGTAAACTGTTTGTAAATGCTGTTTGTAAATGGCTGTTTTATGTCAAGAATGCTGGGAAAGCATTTTGACCGTCTTGTGATTAAGGTCGTGGAGACCTAACTGATAAAGTTGCAACTGCTGACGGAGAGTCAATGGAGGACGTCTCGCGTAGCAAGGTCGGCCGAGGTCTTGACCAGCCTCGGTTCGATTAAAATGGTGAGCTTCCGGTACGGTGGATGAGGGACCAAGGAAGCGGCCTATGAGTGAAGCGCTAGGTCACCTGCGAAGGATCCTAGAGGGTGCTGACCATACGGTGCTCGGGCTCTGGGTCGCCCAGGATACCCACGCGTGCGTCGAGGAAGATATTGGAACAAGGAGTAAGAGTTGTTTTCTGGAACCGGGCATGGATCTGGTTGACTGACCTTGCTGGTCCTCAACGGATGAGTCCATGGCTCTTTTATATGGATCTGTTGGTTGATCTTGCTGATCTTCAACGAGAGTCCATCTTGATAAGTGATTATATTGCCGAGTATTATGGGCTAGGAACTATAGAAACGGCCCCTGAGTGGTCAGGTGGTGAGCGTTCTAGTTGCCAATGATGCCATAGATACTCTGATGAAGGAATGATGGAAAATTTGAGAATCAATCGGATAATTTGGAAGACTGTGATCAGTGGTACTATGGTTTCATTAAAGGATTGTTTTAAAGTTAGCTGATGCTAAGAAAAAGGCAATTTCATATTGGGTGTGTAAGTGGTGTGCCTAATTTTATGTTTGCATGAACTTCCGGCTAGGGGGCCTTGGAACTCTTTTCCTTGGTACCCGGGACAAAACCTAACCGAATTCCAAATTGGATCCCATCACTACAGTGGTTGGGCGGTTGGCTAACCCATGGGATCGGATGGGGTTAGGCTGGACTGATGGATCCGTAAATCGAGATTTAATTTCTATTATTACGATAGATGAAGTAAATCCCGGATAGAAATTGTTCTATGGATAGGAATCAACGGCTGTGCCTCTTGATGGGGAAAAAAGCGTTGATCCCAATGATTCAAGTGCAAGTTCTTCCTTGATTTGACCAAGTACCGTTAAAGGTGCAGTCAGATCAGTTGATCCGTAACGATCTTGACTACGTTAGAGTAAAGAGTTATCCTGGTGGAATCGCCCATGCTTTCCGGGTAAAGGAAGTTTTTTCGGTTTCGGTTTTGGACAAACCGACGGATTAGTCTCTTGTCCGGATATCCGTGGGCGAGGCCCCGAATGTGGGACCCCTGTCCCGCGCGAGAAGTGCTACTTCCGCTGCTAGTACCCGAATCCGTTGCTCGGTGGGAACAGGGGGATCTCACAGTTGGTATCAGAGCTTTGGTTAATAAAGATCAATTGAGAAGACAAATAGGTCAGAAATTTATCAAGAAACACAAAAAGGTTGTAATTGTGTGATATAATTCATACAATTTGATATTCAAATTGAAATTCGTAATTTGGTAATTGGGTCTTCAGATGGAAGTACCGCAATTATATAGAATCCTTGACTTGCTTGAGGCCTAGACATGATGGTATTTACCTTATAATTCCAAGGGCCAAGACTATCCGTATATACCGAGAGTATAACTGCAGCTCTTTACTGACAGTATATACGAGTAAATCTAAGACTTGAAATTATAAGCGTTAATGCTATCCAGATGATGAATTTGAATGTGGTTGATATGATTTTTAATTCTGTTTGAGAACTGATGAATTGATTGGGATTCTGATTGAAAAATGATGATTTTTGAAATTTAGTTGAAATATAATAACTTGAGCAAAACCGCAATGAGGATGAATGGGACGAGTCCCTGTAATGATAAATGATGATAATGATTTCAACAAATCACTATGAGATTAGTGGATTGTGCTGTCAAAGTACTACTGTTAACACTTGACTCGGTATATCAAGTTAAGGGATGACAAATTGAAAACTTGCTTGACTGAAATTCCCGTGGAGGAATGTTCAGAAAGAAAAAATTTCGATCTGATGGACCATTATCGTGTTAAAGATATGAATGATATGATCTGAAATGAAATTATTTAATGATGAGTTCTATATAAGGGATATTTATCCCCGTATTCTGTTGGGTTGACCAGAATATAAGGAACCCTAGAATAAATTGGATCTTAAGAAAAAGAGTTGTCCTCTACTTGGCGAGATGAGGACATCTCACACTTTTTAAGTGGGGTAGAATGTAAGATTCCTCCCTAGCCTTCGAGGTATACAGGAGTAAGAATCTCCCTTTCTGATCTTATAATTATTCCCTCTCTAAAATAAAAGAAAGTTCTGTTTAACAAAGGAAGACCCTTTTCCTAGAATACTTCTCAAGAGTCCCACCTGTTTTAAGGATTCAGAACAATGAGTTCAGAAGTGAGAATCGATGTTTTGGATATCAAGGTTTTGGTCTTCATTCGAGTATGGCCCAAAAGAAGTTCTTTATCTCTTGGGGAGTATATGAAGTTATCCCCCAGATATTGTGAGCCTTATATCTGAATTCAATGAAAGTAGGTGACTTAGCCTACAAGCTTCTTTTATCTCTTCATCTCAAAATTCTTAATGCCTTCTATAGAAAAATGTGTCAAACCCAAATCATGGAAAGACGGTAAAACTTCAGTGGCAAGTTACCGTTGGCTTCTAAGTTACGCTAGCTCCTTCCTTTATATAAGTCGTAACTTTTACTTGTCGCTCACAGTAATCTTACTTCCATCGATCTCCTTTCTTTCTTAATCTCCTTCATGGCTTGGCAACAAGAACTAGTTTTATCCCTAATGATTTCTCACCTTCAAGACGCAAGGGAGTCTGTGAAGAAAGATTTTATAGAGCAGTATGAGCGCTCACTTTTCCCTCACTTGGGAACTTCTGTAGCGCAGACAAAATGGCGGACCTATCAAGACATAACTAGGGTAACACCCTGAGGTCAGCAGCACTTTCGTAACAATGTCCGCTTGGCCATGGTTATTGAAGCTTTGGGTTTGGGTCCCCGATACTACTGCGTCATGAGATCAAGGCATCCTGGGTTTTCTGAGCGGGTCTTCTTACTAGCGTGTTTTCTTCCTCATGAGAAGATATGCCTTTACCCCGTTTTTGGCTTGCCTCTCAGAGGTCCTTTTGTTAGAACACCTCATACCACTGAGATAGGCGCAGCAATAACCCACAGAATCATTCCCATAGATGAGTTACCTTATACTTGTGCAGCTTGTGAGGACTGCTTTTGTGACCATATGATGGACGGGCTTATGGAAGTGTAAAGAGTTCCTCTATCTTTACTGTATAAGTTCCGAGAATGAATAAAGTTTAAATCTTGTTCGTATTTTGAATCTTGCTCTCTTTAAGACTTATCTTGGTGGTTAATCTTGATTAAAATTTTTCTCTAAGTCTCATATTCGTGAATCTTGCGAAATTATCACAAGTTGCGAGATGAGGACATCTCGCATTTTTTAAGTGGGGTAGAATGTAAGATTCCTCCCCCAAACCCCTTTTTGATGTCTAGTATCTTCTTCTATAATCAATCCCTCTTCAGAAATATAAAAGACTTGTTTCTAACTGTTTTAACCTAGAGAGAGAAAATATTCTAGAGAGAGAATATTCAGATTTTTAATATTTTTGGATAGAAAATTATCTCATCTTATTAAAATAAGTTTCCCTGAAACAGAAATTCAAAAAGAACTTTCCAATGTGCAATTGGAATTAATTGGAAATGTGTATAAAGGACCTTAGTCTAAGGGTCTAGATTTTCAGAAATTTTTGGATTATGGTCCAATTAAGGTTCCTATGGACCAATAGCATCAATCCATGTGTAGGGAGGAGATAAATCCAACTTGTAAAAAGAAAATACCCAAAAATGAGTAAATGCTCACATGAGGTGAAGAGTTGAAAATGTACAAGGTTTATTAGTAAAAAACTATGAGCAATATTAAAATGATGCCATTATGACACATATGTAAGGAAGGGGAATTCTTTAAAGGAGGTGCATATTTCACATAAGATGAAGAGTTGAAAATGTACAAGGTTTATTAGTAAAAAACTATGAACAATATTAAAATGATTCCATTATGACACATATGTAAGGAAAGGGAATTCTTTAAAGGAGGTGCATATTTCACATAAGATGAAGAGTTGAAAATGTACAAGGTTTATTAGTAAAAAAAAACTATGAGCAATATTAAAATGATTCCATTATGACACATATGTAAGGAAGGGGAGTTCTTTAAAGGAGGTGCATATTTCACATGCTTGAATGAGTTTTAAACTCATAAAAATTGAGATATTTCATCTCTCCTCTCTCCTCATTCAAGTCTAGTTCCAAAAAGTTAGCTTAACTGACCTAAAAATGGTCAAATATTGACCAAACTGATTTAGAAAATTCTAGAATCAGTTTGTTTGGTTAGGAGCTCAATTTTTCCTATAAATAGAAGCCTCCCCCTTGTTGAAAAATAGTTAGTGTTTATGCATCGTTACTCTACTCCACCTAAGCCAAGAACTGTGAATTCATTTAATAATTCACTAGTTTTTGAAGCTTCCCTCTTTCTTCAATCCCCATTAGTGGCTCCATCAACATACTTAACCAATTGATTGGTTGGGGGCCTCTACCGTGAACAAAGAATCAAGCAAGTTGTAAGGTAATTAGTGAATATTGATCTTTCTATAATTTCTCAATGTTTCTCTCTTCTCAACCCCTCTCAAGCTTGAGAAGTTTAATTGGTATGGTTTTTTTTAAATACTATTGAAGTTTGAATAGTAGTGAAGAGTTACATAAGTTAATAAATGCTATTGAAGTTAATTTTTATTTATGTTTAAATTCTAATGATTTTTATGTAAATTCTCTCTCTCACTCAAGAAATGGTCATACTCATGACCCGTTCTCAATCCAAATCAAGCTTTTCATAAAGCTTTTCCTTAACCCAAGATTAAGCTATGCTTGAGGCCAATTTAATGGCTTTTTTCTATGCTTTTAGTTTATGCATATTGATGATTTAATCCACTATAGATTAATGATCCAATTAGAGATCATTTTAATTATTTCCTTAATGATAAGCTTTATCCCTTAGAAAAAATTGAGATTTATCAGTCATAGCAGCGGAGCTATGGCAAATTTTTTATAAAAATTATGCATAAAATAATTTCATTCAAAGCATAAAAAGAGGACTTCCTACCATATTCTAGGAATTATCATCCTAGATTAATTGAAAGAATTTCATTATAATCATGGAGAAATTGAATTTTAATATCATGCATAAAGGATAATTTTTTTATATCAAAAGTGTTACTTTTATCATTTTTAATTTTCATGCATAGAAGTATGCATAAAGGAAAAAAATTTTATATCAAAAGTGTTACTTTTATCATTTTTTAATTTTTCATGCATAGAAGTATGCATAAAGGAAAATTTTTTATATCAAAAGTGATACTTTTATCATTTTTAATTTTCATGCATAGAAGTATGCATAAAGGATAATTTTTTTATATTAAAAGTGTTATTTTTATCATTTTTAATTTTCATGCATAGAAGGATGCATAAAGGAAAATTTTTATATCAAAAGTGTTACTTTTATCATTTTTAATTTTCATGCATAGAAGTATGCATAAAGGATAATTTTTTTATCAAAAGTGTTACTTTTATCATATTGGATTTCATGCATAGAGGTATGCATAAAAGTTATGGGAAGTGATAAGATATGATAAGATGCATGTGGATGTGGATGTGGATGTATGAATGTGGATGTATGGATGTGGATGTGGATGTATGAATGTGGATGTATGGATGTGGATGTGGATGTATGAATGTGAATGTGGATGTGGATGTGGATGTATGAATGTGGATGTATGGATGTATGAATGTGGATGTATGGATGTGAATGAGGATGTAGATGTGGATGCATGGATGTAAATGTGGATGTGGATGTATGGATGTATGCATGTAGATGTGGATGCATGAATGTGGATGTATGGATGTGAATGAGGATATAGATGTGGATGTATGGATGTGAATGTACATGTAGATAAAGATGTATATATGTGAATGGGAATGTGGATGTGGATGTATGTATGCATGTGGATGTGGTTATGGATGTGTATGTATGAATGTGGATATGGGATGTGGATGTATAAATGAGGATGTGAAAATGGAGATAAGCATGTAGATGTGGATGCATGAATGTGGATGTATGGATGTGAATGAGGATATAGATAGGATGTATGGATGTGAATGTAGATATGGATGTATATATGTGAATGGGAATGTGGATGTGGATGTATGTATGCATGTGGATGTGGATATGGATGTGTATGTATGAATGTGGATATGGGATGTGGATGTATAAATGAGGATGTGAAAATGGAGATAAGCATGTAGATGTGGATGTATGGATGTGAATGTGGATGTGGATGTGGATGTATGAATGTGGATGTATGGATGTGAATGAGGATGTGGATGTGGATGCATGGATGTAAATGTGGATGTGTATGTATGGATGTAGGCATGTAGATGTGGATGCATGAATGTGGATGTATGGATGTGAATGAGGATATAGATGTGGATGTATGGATGTGAATATGCATGTAGATATGGATGTATAGATGTGAATGAGAATGTGGATGTGGATGTGGATGTATGTATGTATGTATGTGGATGTGGATGTATGAATGAGGACGTGATAATGAATGTATGCATGTGGATGTGGATATGGATGTGTATGTATGAATGCGGATATGGATGTGGATATGGATGTGTATGTATGAATGTGGATATGGGATGTGGATGTATAAATGAGGATGTGAAAATGGAGATAAGCATGTAGATGTGGATGTATGGATGTGAATGTGGATGTGGATGTGGATGTATGGATGTGGATATGGATGTGAATATATGATATGTGATGTGAAGGAATCTGAAGTGAAGAGATGGAAAATGATATGATTGGATGAGTACACATATAAATGAAATGTGGAATAAGTAATGTGGATTGCATGAGGGATAATGTGGAAAAATGAGAGTTAATATAGAAATTGTATTTGTAAACTGTTTGTAAATGCTGTTTGTAAATGGCTGTTTTATGTCAAGAATGCTGGGAAAGCATTTTGACCGTCTTGTGATTAAGGTCGTGGAGACCTAACTGATAAAGTTGCAACTGCTGACGGAGAGTCAATGGAGGACGTCTCGCGTAGCAAGGTCGGCCGAGGTCTTGACCAGCCTCGGTTCGATTAAAATGGTGAGCTTCCGGTACGGTGGATGAGGGACCAAGGAAGCGGCCTATGAGTGAAGCGCTAGGTCACCTGCGAAGGATCCTAGAGGGTGCTGACCATACGGTGCTCGGGCTCTGGGTCGCCCAGGATACCCACGCGTGCGTCGAGGAAGATATTGGAACAAGGAGTAAGAGTTGTTTTCTGGAACCGGGCATGGATCTGGTTGACTGACCTTGCTGGTCCTCAACGGATGAGTCCATGGCTCTTTTATATGGATCTGTTGGTTGATCTTGCTGATCTTCAACGAGAGTCCATCTTGATAAGTGATTATATTGCCGAGTATTATGGGCTAGGAACTATAGAAACGGCCCCTGAGTGGTCAGGTGGTGAGCGTTCTAGTTGCCAATGATGCCATAGATACTCTGATGAAGGAATGATGGAAAATTTGAGAATCAATCGGATAATTTGGAAGACTGTGATCAGTGGTACTATGGTTTCATTAAAGGATTGTTTTAAAGTTAGCTGATGCTAAGAAAAAGGCAATTTCATATTGGGTGTGTAAGTGGTGTGCCTAATTTTATGTTTGCATGAACTTCCGGCTAGGGGGCCTTGGAACTCTTTTCCTTGGTACCCGGGACAAAACCTAACCGAATTCCAAATTGGATCCCATCACTACAGTGGTTGGGCGGTTGGCTAACCCATGGGATCGGATGGGGTTAGGCTGGACTGATGGATCCGTAAATCGAGATTTAATTTCTATTATTACGATAGATGAAGTAAATCCCGGATAGAAATTGTTCTATGGATAGGAATCAACGGCTGTGCCTCTTGATGGGGAAAAAAGCGTTGATCCCAATGATTCAAGTGCAAGTTCTTCCTTGATTTGACCAAGTACCGTTAAAGGTGCAGTCAGATCAGTTGATCCGTAACGATCTTGACTACGTTAGAGTAAAGAGTTATCCTGGTGGAATCGCCCATGCTTTCCGGGTAAAGGAAGTTTTTTCGGTTTCGGTTTTGGACAAACCGACGGATTAGTCTCTTGTCCGGATATCCGTGGGCGAGGCCCCGAATGTGGGACCCCTGTCCCGCGCGAGAAGTGCTACTTCCGCTGCTAGTACCCGAATCCGTTGCTCGGTGGGAACAGGGGGATCTCACATGAAGTGTGCCAGAATATGGTTTTGCATGACCATAGAAATTGGTCTCAATTAAAACATGAGAGAGCTAGCCATAACCTAATGTCTCATGAAACAATGTGAGATACAACAACCATCATTAACTCCCACAAAAGTGGAGTAGGAAGGAGTGAACTCGTTCCCAAACCACATACATAGGAGTAGCTTTCACTACTATGTTTCACATTGGGAATAACTCCTTGGAAGTGAAGTTTTACATCATGCCTTCAATACTTCTTGGACGAGGATGGATGGGCATAATTTGATTGGGACACTCCAGAACTGCTACCTTGTAATAAGTAGCCTTGGGATATCGGTAATCATTCTGCTGATGTGACCAAAGAGGAGCCCATGTAGTACTTCTTGGACGAGGGAATGAAGACAATGCATTAGCTTTGATATGTTGAGGCCGTAGACTCTCATGTGTGGACTTTTGCCACCAATGGAAAAGAGAGCTCAATTTTTAAGGTTCTGATCAAGTTAATGGCCACATAGCGAGATGAACCCTTATGTCTAGAAGAATCTAGAAAACTCTATCGCTCTGCCAAGAAGAGCAATAAGTAAATCCTTAGTAGCAAAGGCTAAAAAAAGAAGTTAAGGCTAGGCAAGCCAAGCTTCGTAATTGTTCCATCTCCGTTATCATGGCCCAAGTAATTGACCTAGAAGAGGAGGACTGGGGGAGGTGAAATGTGCAGACTATGGTTTTGCATGACCATAGAAATTGGTCTCAAATAAAACATGGGAGAGCTAGCCATAACCTAATGTCTCATGAAACAGTGTGAGATACAACAGCCATCATTGACTCCCACAAAAGTGCAGGTGGAAGGAGTGAGCTCGTTCCAACAAACCACATGCATGGGAGCTTTCAGTACTATATGTTTCACATTGGGAATAACCCCTTGGAAGGGAAGTTTTATATCATCCCTGTAGTTCTTCTCGGACGAGAATGGACGGCCGTAATTTGATTGGGACTCAAGAACTGCTACCTTGTAAAAAGTAGCCTTGGGATAGGTAATCATTGTGTGATGTGACAAAAGAGGACTTCTTGGACGAGGGAATGAAGCCCATTAGCTTTGATATATTGAGGCCATAGATTCTCATGTCGACTTTTGCCACCAATGAAGAGGAAGACTAGAAAGCGAAGCGTGGTCGTGATCATAGAAATTGGTCTCAAATAAAACATGGGAGAGCTAGCCATAACCTAATGTCTCATGAGACAGTGTGAGATACAACAGCCATCATTGACTCCCACAAAAGTGCAGGTGGAAGGAGTGAGTTCGTTCCAAACCACATGCATGGGAGCTTTCAGTACTATATGTTTCACATTGGGAATAACCCCTTGGAAGGGAAGTTTTATATCATCCCTGTAGTTCTTCTCGGACGAGAATGGACGGCCATAATTTGATTGGGACTCAAGAACTGCTACCTTGTAAAAAGTAGCCTTGGGATAGGTAATCATTGTGTGATGTGACAAAAGAGGACTTCTTGGACGAGGGAATGAAGACCATTAGCTTTGATATATTGAGGCCATAGATTCTCATGTCGACTTTTGCCACCAATGAAAAAGAGAGCTCAATATTCTAATCAAGTTAATGGCCACATAGAGAGATGAACCCTTAGGTTTAGAAGAATCTAGAAAACTCTCTCGCTCTGCCAAGAAGAGCAATGAATAAATTCTTAGCAAAGGCTAAAAAAGAAGTTAAGGCTAGGCAAGCCAAGCTTCGTAATTGCTTCATCTCCATTAACATGGCCCGAGTAATTGAGCTAGAAGAGGAAGACTAGGAGGCGAAGCGTGGTCGTGATCATAGAAATTGGTCTCAAATAAAACATGGGAGAGCTAGCCATAACCTAATGTCTCATGACACAGTGTGAGATACAACAAGCATCATCGACTCCCACAAAAGTTCAGGTGGAAGGAGTGAACACGTTGCAAACCACATGCATCATCGGAGCTCTCACTACAATATTTCGCGTTGGGAATAACCCCTTAGAAGGGAAGTTTTAAATCAGGCATGCAGTAGTTCTTGGACGACGATGGATAGCCATAATTTGATTGGGACTCGAGAACTGCTACCTTGTACGTAGCCTAAGAATAGGTAATCATTGTGATGTGACCAAAGAGGCTGAGCCCATGTAGTACTTCTTGGACGAGGGAATGAAGAGCATTAGCTTTGATATGTTGAGGCCATAGACTCTCAGGTGGGTGTGGACTTTGCCACCAATGGAAAAAAGAGAGCTTAATATTCTTAAGGTTCTGATCAAGTTAACGGCCGCATAGAGAGATGAATCCTTAGGTTTGGAAGAATCTAGAAAACTCTCTCGCTCTGCCAAAGAAGAGCAAGAAATAAATCCTTAGTAGAGCAAAGGCTAAAAAAGAAGTTAAGGTTAGGAAAGCCAAGCTTTGTACTTGCTCCATCTCCAAGCAATTTACCTAGAAGAGGAAGACTCGGAGGTGAAGGGTGCCAGCATGACCATAGAAACTGGTCTCAAATAAAACATAAGAGAGCTCGCTATAACCTAATGTCTCATGAGATAGCGTGAGATACAACAACCATCATTGACTCCCACAAAAGTGCAGGTGGAAGGAGTGAACTCGTTCCAGGCCACATGTATAGGAGCTTTCACTACTATGTTTCACATTGGTAATAACCCCTTGGGGAGGGAAGTTTTATATCATGCCTGTAGTACTTCTTGGATTAGGATGGATGGGCATAACTTGATTGGGACTGGAGGACATGGACCGAGTAATTGACCTAGCAGAGGAAAACTAGGAGGAGGTGAAGTGTGCCAGACTATGGTTGGTCATGATCATAGAAATTGCTCTCAAATAAGACATGGGAGAGCTAGCCATAACCCAATGTCTCATGATCATAGAAATTGCTCTCAAATGAAACATGGGAGAGCTAGCCATAACCTAATGTCTCCTGATCATAGAAATTGCTCTCAAATAAAACATGGGAGAGCTAGCAACAACCTAATGTCTCATGAGACAGTGTGAGATACAACAACCATCATTGACTCCCATAAGAGTCCATGCGGAAGGAAAGAACTCGTTCTTCCAAACCACATGCATAGGAGCTTTCACTACTATGTCTCACATTGGGAATAACCCCTTGGAAGGGAAGTTTTTTTTATCATGCCTGTAGTTCTTCTTGGACGAGGATGGATGGGCATAATTTGATTGGGACTCAAGAACTACTACCTTGTGAGTAGCCTTGGGATATCGGTAATAATCATTCTGATGTGACCAACGAGGAGCCCATGTAGTACTTCTTGGACGAGGGAATGAAGAGCATTAGCTTCAATATGTTGAGGCCATAGACCTCTCATGTGGACTTTTGCCACACCAATGGAATAGAGAGCTCAATATTTTTTAGGTTCTGATCAAGTTAATGGCCACATAGTGATCTGAACCCTTAGGTTTAGAAGAATCTAGAAAACTCTCACTCTGCCAAGAAGAGCAGTAAATAAATCTTTAGCAAAGGCTAAAAAAGAAGTTAAGGCTAGCAAAGCCAGGCTTCGTAATTGGTCCACCTCCGTTAGCATGGCCCAAGTAATTAACCTAGAAGAGGAAGACTGGGAGGTGAAGTGTGCCAGAATATGGTTTTGCATGACCATAGAAATTGGTCTCAATTAAAACATGAGAGAGCTAGCCATAACCTAATGTCTCATGAAACAATGTGAGATACAACAACCATCATTAACTCCCACAAAAGTGCAGTAGGAAGGAGTGAACTCGTTCCCAAACCACATACATAGGAGTAGCTTTCACTACTATGTTTCACATTGGGAATAACTCCTTGGAAGTGAAGTTTTACATCATGCCTTCAATACTTCTTGGACGAGGATGGATGGGCATAATTTGATTGGGACACTCCAGAACTGCTACCTTGTAATAAGTAGCCTTGGGATATCGGTAATCATTCTGCTGATGTGACCAAAGAGGAGCCCATGTAGTACTTCTTGGACGAGGGAATGAAGACAATGCATTAGCTTTGATATGTTGAGGCCGTAGACTCTCATGTGTGGACTTTTGCCACCAATGGAAAAGAGAGCTCAATTTTTAAGGTTCTGATCAAGTTAATGGCCACATAGCGAGATGAACCCTTATGTCTAGAAGAATCTAGAAAACTCTATCGCTCTGCCAAGAAGAGCAATAAGTAAATCCTTAGTAGCAAAGGCTAAAAAAAGAAGTTAAGGCTAGGCAAGCCAAGCTTCGTAATTGTTCCATCTCCGTTATCATGGCCCAAGTAATTGACCTAGAAGAGGAGGACTGGGGGAGGTGAAATGTGCAGACTATGGTTTTGCATGACCATAGAAATTGGTCTCAAATAAAACATGGGAGAGCTAGCCATAACCTAATGTCTCATGAAACAGTGTGAGATACAACAGCCATCATTGACTCCCACAAAAGTGCAGGTGGAAGGAGTGAGCTCGTTCCAACAAACCACATGCATGGGAGCTTTCAGTACTATATGTTTCACATTGGTAATAACCCCTTGGAAGGGAAGTTTTATATCATCCCTGTAGTTCTTCTCAGACGAGAATGGACAGCCGTAATTTGATTGGGACTCAAGAACTGCTACCTTGTAAAAAGTAGCCTTGGGATAGGTAATCATTGTGTGATGTGACAAAAGAGGACTTCTTGGACGAGGGAATGAAGCCCATTAGCTTTGATATATTGAGGCCATAGATTCTCATGTCGACTTTTGCCACCAATGAAGAGGAAGACTAGAAAGCGAAGCGTGGTCGTGATCATAGAAATTGGTCTCAAATAAAACATGGGAGAGCTAGCCATAACCTAATGTCTCATGAGACAGTGTGAGATACAACAGCCATCATTGACTCCCACAAAAGTGCAGGTGGAAGGAGTGAGTTCGTTCCAAACCACATGCATGGGAGCTTTCAGTACTATATGTTTCACATTGGGAATAACCCCTTGGAAGGGAAGTTTTATATCATCCCTGTAGTTCTTCTCGGACGAGAATGGACGGCCATAATTTGATTGGGACTCAAGAACTGCTACCTCGTAAAAAGTAGCCTTGGGATAGGTAATCATTGTGTGATGTGACAAAAGAGGACTTCTTGGACGAGGGAATGAAGACCATTAGCTTTGATATATTGAGGCCATAGATTCTCATGTCGACTTTTGCCACCAATGAAAAAGAGAGCTCAATATTCTAATCAAGTTAATGGCCACATAGAGAGATGAACCCTTAGGTTTGGAAGAATCTAGAAAACTCTCTCGCTCTGCCAAGAAGAGCAATGAATAAATTCTTAGCAAAGGCTAACAAAGAAGTTAAGGCTAGGCAAGCCAAGCTTCGTAATTGCTTCATCTCCATTAACATGGCCCGAGTAATTGAGCTAGAAGAGGAAGACTAGGAGGCGAAGCGTGGTCGTGATCATAGAAATTGGTCTCAAATAAAACATGGGAGAGCTAGCCATAACCTAATGTCTCATGAGACAGTGTGAGATACAACAAGCATCATCGACTCCCACAAAAGTTCAGGTGGAAGGAGTGAACACGTTGCAAACCACATGCATCATCGGAGCTCTCACTACAATATTTCGCATTGGGAATAACCCCTTAAAAGGGAAGTTTTAAATCAGGCCTGCAGTAGTTCTTGGACGACGATGGATAGCCATAATTTGATTGGGACTCGAGAACTGCTACCTTGTACGTAGCCTAAGAATAGGTAATCATGGTGATGTGACCAAAGAGGCTGAGCCCATGTAGTACTTCTTGGACGAGGGAATGAAGAGCATTAGCTTTGATATGTTGAGGCCATAGACTCTCAGGTGTGGACTTTGCCACCAATGGAAAAAAGAGAGCTTAATATTCTTAAGGTTCTGATCAAGTTAACGGCCGCATAGAGAGATGAATCCTTAGGTTTGGAAGAATCTAGAAAACTCTCTCGCTCTGCCAAAGAAGAGCAAGAAATAAATCCTTAGTAGAGCAAAGGCTAAAAAAGAAGTTAAGGTTAGGAAAGCCAAGCTTTGTACTTGCTCCATCTCCAAGCAATTTACCTAGAAGAGGAAGACTCGGAGGTGAAGGGTGCCAGCATGACCATAGAAACTGGTCTCAAATAAAACATAAGAGAGATCGCTATAACCTAATGTCTCATGAGATAGCGTGAGATACAACAACCATCATTGACTCCCACAAAAGTGCAGGTGGAAGGAGTGAACTCGTTCCAGACCACATGTATAGGAGCTTTCACTACTATGTTTCACATTGGGAATAACCCCTTGGGGAGGGAAGTTTTATATCATGCCTGTAGTACTTCTTGGATTAGGATGGATGGGCATAACTTGATTGGGACTGGAGGACATGGACCGAGTAATTGACCTAGCAGAGGAAAACTAGGAGGAGGTGAAGTGTGCCAGACTATGGTTGGTCATGATCATAGAAATTGCTCTCAAATAAGACATGGGAGAGCTAGCCATAACCCAATGTCTCATGATCATAGAAATTGCTCTCAAATGAAACATGGGAGAGCTAGCCATAACCTAATGTCTCCTGATCATAGAAATTGCTCTCAAATAAAACATTCTAGAGCTAGCAACAACCTAATGTCTCATGAGACAGTGTGAGATACAACAACCATCATTGACTCCCACAAGAGTCCATGCGGAAGGAAAGAACTCGTTCTTCCAAACTGTGAGATCCCCCTGTTCCCACCGAGCAACAGATTCGGGGTACTAGCAGCGGAAGTAGCACTTCTCGCGCGGGACAGGGGTCCCACATTCGGGGCCTCGCCCACGGATATCCACTAAGAGACTAATCCGTCGGTTTGTCCAAAACCGAAACCGGAAAACTTCCTTTACCCAGAAAGCATGGGCGATTCCACCAGGATAACTCTTTACTCTAACGTAGTCAAGATCATTTCTGATCGAGCTGATCCAATTGCATCTATAAGATACTTGGTCAGATCAAGGAAGAAACTTGCACTTGGATCATTGGGATCAACGCTTTTTTCCCCATTCAAGAGGCACAGCCGTTGATTCCTATCCATAGAACAATTTCTGTCCGGGATTTACTTTATCTATCGTAATAACAGAATTTTTGAGTCTTGATTTACGGATCCATCAGTCCAGCCTAACCCCATCCGATCCCATGGGTTAGCCAACCGCCCAACCACTGTAGTGATGGGATCCAATTTGGAATTTGGTTAGGTTTTGTCCCGGGTACCAAGGAAAAGAGTTCCAAGGCCCCCTAGCCGGAATTTCATGCAAACATAAAACTAGCCACACCACTTACACACCCAATATGAAAATTGCCTTTTTCTTAGCATCAGCTAACTTTAAAACAATCCTTTAATGAAACCATAGTACCACTGATCACAATCTCCCAATTTATCCAGTTGATTCATAATTTCCCATCATTCCTTCATCAGAGTATCTATGGCATCATTGGCAACTAGAACGCTCACCACCTGTCCACACAGAGGCCATTTCCATAGTTCCTAGCCCATAATACTCGGCAATATAATCACTTATCAAGATGGACTCTCGTTGAAGATCAGCAAGATCAACCAACAGATCCATATAAAAGAGCCATGGACTCATCCGTTGAGGACCAGCAAGGTCAGTCAACCAGATCCATGCCCGGTTTCACAAAACAACTCTTACTCCTTGTTCCAATATCTTCCTCGACGCACGTGTGGGTATCCTAGGCGACCCAGAGCCCGAGCACCGTATGGTCAGCACCCTCTAGGATCCTTCGCAGGTGACCTAGCGCTTCACTCATAGGCCGCTTCCTTGGTCCCTCATCCACCGTACCGGAAGCTCACCATTTTAATCGAACCGAGGCTGGTCAAGACCTCAGTCGACCTTGCTACGCGAGACGTCCTCCATTGACTCTCCGTCAGCAGTTGCAACTTTATCAGTTAGGTCTCCACGACCTTAATCACAAGACGGTCAAAATGCTTCCCCAGCATTCTTGACATAAAACAGCCATTTACAAACAGCATTTACAAACAGTTTACAAATACAGTTACTATATTAACTCTCATTTTTCCACATTGTTTCTCATTAATCCACATTATTTATTCCACATTCCATGTATATGTGTACTCATCCAATCACCTCCTTTTCCATCTCTTCACTTCAGATTCCTTCACATCACATATCATATATTCACATCCATATCCACATCCATACATCCACATCCATACATCCACATCCACATCCACATTCACATCCATACATCCACATCTACATGCTTATCTCCATTTCCACATCCTCATTTATACATCCACATCCCATATCCACATTCATACATACACATCCATATATCCACATCTACATCCACATACATACATACATCCACACCCACATTCCACATTCACATCTATACATCCACATCTACATTCACATTCACATACATCCACATCCACATTCCCATACATCCACATCTATACATCCACATTCCACATTCACATCTACATTCACATTCACATACATGCATCCACATCTACATGCTTACCTCCATTTTCACATCCTCATTTATACATCCACATCCCATATCCACATTCATACATACACATCCATACATCCACATCTACATCCACATACATACATACATCCACATCCACATTCCACATTCACATCTATACATCCACATCTACATTCATATTCACATACATCCACATCCCCATTCCCATTCACATCTATATATCCACATCTACATCCACATACATACATACATCCACATCCACATTCCACATTCACATCTATACATCCACATCTACATCCACATTCACATACATCCACATCCACATTTCCATTCACATCTATACATCCACATCCATTCACATCTATACATCCACATCTACATCCACATTTACATCTATGCATATACATCTTCATGCATATATCCATTTTCATGTTCATACATCCACACTCCCATCTCCATATCCACACATCCACATACATACATCCATTTTCACATTCCCATTTATATAACCCCATATACCTTCACATCTAATCTTTTACATCACATCCATTCTCGCCCTATCACAACCCATATACATCTTATCCTATCACATACACTTCTTACCTCATCCCCCCATACACATCTTAATTCATCTTATCACATCCTAGCATCTTATCACCTCTTAACACACCTCTTATCACATCCTATCACTTTCCATACGCATCTTATCAATTCTTATCACATCTCATACACCTCTTATCACATCTTATCACATTTCATATCTTTTTTTTTTTAAAGAGAATTCTTTTATTTGATATAAGATTTCTCTACACATTTATTTATACATAAATTCCATTTAAGGAGACTAACACTTTCGAAATTAAAATCAATCTTTTATGCACCTTCTTATGCATGATTTCAATTTGGTAGGGAATTATACTTTTAGAATAAAAGAATTTCTCTTATGCATCTAAGTTAAGCATAAAATCCATTTATGAGGAAAATCATACTTTTAGTATAAAAAGAATATCTTTTATGCATACCTATATGCATGAAATCCAATATGATAAAAGTAACACTTTTGATATAAAATTTTTTCCTTTATGCATACTTCTATGCATGAAAATTAAAAATGATAAAAGTAACACTTTTGATATAAAAATTTTCCTTTATGCATACTTCTATGCATGAAAATTAAAAATGATAAAAGTAACACTTTTGATATAAAAATTTTCTTTTATGCATACTTTTA
This sequence comes from Cibotium barometz, assembly GCF_041138505.1. NCBI lineage: Eukaryota > Viridiplantae > Streptophyta > Polypodiopsida > Cyatheales > Cibotiaceae > Cibotium > Cibotium barometz. The sequence goes on along the minus strand of NC_141105.1, from coordinate 509,510 downwards.
TGTATGAAATAAAAATGATAAAAGTAACACTTTTGATATAAAAATTTATCCATTATGCATACTTCTATGCATGAAAATAAAAATGGTAAAAATAACACTTTTGATATAAAAATTTATCCTTTATGCATAATATTAAAATTCAATTTCTCCATGATTATAATGAAATTCTTTCAATTAATCTAGGATGATGATTCCTAGAATATGGTAGGAAGTCCTCTTTTTATGCTTTGAATGAAAATTTTTTATGCATAATTTTTATAAAAATTTTTGCCATAGCTCCGCTGCTATGACTGATAAATCTCAAATTTTCTAAGGGATAAAGCTTATCATTAAGGAAATAATTAAAATGATTCTCTAATTGGATCCTTAATCCATAATGGATTGAATCATCAATATACATAAACTAAAAGCATAAGAAAAAGCCATTAATTTGGCCTCAAGCATAGCTTTATCTTGGTTTAAGGAAAAGCTTTATGAAAAGCTTGATTTGGATTGAGAATGGGTCATGAGTATGACCATTTCTTGAGTGAGAGAGAGAATTTACATAAGAATCATTAGAATTTAAACATAAATGAAAATTAACTTCAATAGCATTTATTAAATTATGTAACTCTTCACTACTATTCAAACTTCAATAGCATTTAAAAAAAAACCATACCAATTAAACTTCTCAAGCTTGAGAGGGGTTGAGAAGAGAGAAACATTGAGAAATTATAGAAAGATGAATATTCACTAATTACCTTACAACTTGCTTGATTCTTTGTTCACGGTAGAGGCCCCCAACCAATCAATTGGTTAAGTATGTTGATGGAGCCACTAATGGGGATTGAAGAAAGAGGGAAGCTCCAAAAACTAGTGAATTATTAAATGAATTCACAGTTCTTGGCTTAGGTGGAGTAGAGTAACGATGCATAAACACTATATATTTTTCAACAAGGGTGAGGCTTCTATTTATAGGAAAAATTGAGCTCCTAACCAAACAAACTGATTCTAGAATTTTCTAAATCAGTTTGGTCAATATTTGACCATTTTTAGGTCAGTTAAGCTAACTTTTTGGAACTAGACTTGAATGAGGAGAGAGGAGAGATGAAATATCTCAATTTTTATGAGTTTAAAACTCATTCAAGCATGTGAAATATGCACCTCCTTTAAAGAACTCCCCTTCCTTACATATGTCATATTTTTAATATTGCTCATAGTTTTTTACTAATAAACCTTGTACATTTTCAACTCTTCATCTTATGTGAAATATGCACCTCCTTTAAAGAACTCCCCTTCCTTACATATGTCATACTTTTAATATTGCTCATAATTTTTTATTAATAAACCTTGTACATTTTCAACTCTTCATCTTATGTGAAATATGCACCTCCTTTAAAGAACTCCTCTTCCTTACATATGTCATACTTTTAATATTGCTCATAATTTTTTACTAATAAACCTTGTACATTTTCAACTCTTCATCTTATGTGAAATATGCACCTCCTTTAAAGAACTCCTCTTCCTTACATATGTCATACTTTTAATATTGCTCATAGTTTTTTTACTAATAAACCTTGTACATTTTCAACTCTTCACCTCATGTGAGCATTTACTCATTTTTGGGTATTTTCTTTTTACAAGTTGGATTTATCTCCTCCCTACACATGGATTGATGCTATTGGTCCATAGGAACCTTAATTGGACCATAGTCTAAAGATTTCTGAAAATCTAGACCCTTAGGCTAAGGTTCTTTATAGCTATTTTCAATTAATTCCAATTGCACATTGGAAAATTCTTTTTGAATTTCTGTTTCAGGGGAACTCATCTGAATTAGAAGAGATATTTTTCTATCCAAAAATATTCATAATCTGAATATTCTCTCTCTAGAATATTTTTCTCTCTCTAGGCTAAAACAGATAGAAACAAGGTCTTTATATTTCTGAAGAGGGATTGATTACAGGGAAAGATACTAGACATCAAAAAGGGGGTGGGGGAGGAATCTTACATTCTACCCCACTTAAAAAAATGCGAGATGTCCTCATCTCGCAAATTGGGATAATTTCGCAAGATGCACGAATATGAGACTTAGAGAAAAATTTTAATCAAGATTAACCACCAAGATAAGTCTTAAAGAGAGCAAGATTCAAAATACGAACAAGATTTAAACTTTATTCATTCTCGGAACTTATACAGTAAAGATAGAGGAACTCTTTACACTTCCATAAGCCCGTCCATCATATGGTCACAAAAGCAGTCCTCACAAGCTGCACAAGTATAAGGTAACTCATCTATGGGAATGATTCTGTGGGTTATTGCTGCGCCTATCTTAGTGGTATGAGGTGTTCTAAGAAAAGGACCTCTGAGAGGCAAACCAAAAACGGGGTAAAGGCATATCTTCTCATGAGGAAGAAAACACGCCAGTAAGAAAACCCGCTCAGAAAACCCAGGATGCCTTGATCTCATGACGCAGTAGTATCGGGGACCCAAACCCAAAGCTTCAATAACCATGGCCAAGCGGACATTGTTACGAAAATGCTGCTGACCCCAGGGTGTTACCCTAGTTATGTCTTGATAGGTCCGCCATTTTGTCTGCGCTACAGAAGTTCCCAAGTGAGGGAAAAGTGAGCGCTCATACTGCTCTATAAAATCTTTCTTCACAGACTCCCTTGCGTCTTGAAGGTGAGAAATCATCATGGATAAAACTAATTCTTGTTGCCAAGCCATGAAGGAGATTAAGAAAGAAAGGAGATCGATGGAAGTAAGATTACTGTGAACGACAAGTAAAAGTTACGACTTATATAAAGGAAGGAGCTAGCGTAACTTAGAAGCCAACGGTAACTTGCCACTGAAGTTTTACCGTCTTTCCATGATTTGGGTTTGGCACATTTTTCTATAGAAGGCATTCAAAACTTTGAGATGAGGAGATAAAAGAAATTCGTAAGCTAAATCACCTACTTTCTTTGGTCCACAATATCTGGGAGATAACTTCTTCCCAAGAGATAAAGAACTTCTTTTGGGCCGTACTCGAATGAAGACCAAAACCTTGATATCCAAAACATCGATTCTCACTTCTGAACTCGTTGTTCTGAATCCTTAAAACAGGTGGGACTCTTGAGAAGTATTCAGGAAAAAGGTTCTTCCTTTTTTAAACAGAATCTTTCTTTTATTTTAGAGAGGGAATAATTATAAGATCAAAAAGGGAGATTCTTACTCCTGTATACCTCGAAGGCTGGGGGAGAATCTTACATTCTACCCCACTTAAAAAGTGCGAGATGTCCTCATCTCATAAAGTAGAGGACAACTCTTTTTCTTAAGATCCAATTTTATTCTGGGGTTCCTTATATTCTGGTCAACCCAACAGAATACTGGGATAAATATCCCTTAGAACTCATCATTAAATAACAATTCATTCAGATCATATCATTCATATCTTTAACATGATAAAGGTCCATTAGATCGAAAAATTTCCTTCTGAGCATTCCTCCACGGGAATTTCAGTCAAGTAAGTTCTCAATTTGTCATCCCTTAACTTGATCTAACGGTCAAGTGTTAACAGTAGCAATTTGACAGCACAATCCACTAATCTCATAGTGATTTGCTGAATCATTTTCATCATTTATCATTACAGGGACTCGTCCCAATCATCCACCTTGTGGTTTCGCTCAGCTTATTACATTTCAATCCATTTTCAGGGATCATCATTTTTCAATCAGAATCCAAATCAATTCATCGGTTTCCAAACAGAACTAAAAATCATATCAACCACATTCGAAATCATCATCTGGACAGCATTAACGCTTATAATTTCAAGTCTTAGATTTACTCGTATATACTGTCAGTAAAGAGCTGCAGTTATACTCTCGGTATATATGGTAGTCACGGCCCTTGGAATTATAAGGTAAATACCATCATGTCTAGGCCTCAAGCAAGTCAGGGATTCTATATAATTGCGGTACTTCCATCTGAAGACCCAATTACCAATTTACGAATTTCAGTTTGAATATCAAATTGTATGAATTATATCACACAATTACAACCTTTTTTGTGCTTCTTGATAAATTTTTGACATATTTGGTTTCTCAGTTGATCTTTATTAGCCAAATGCTCTGATACCAACTGTGAGATCCCCCTGTTCCCACCGAGCAACAGATTCGGGGTACTAGCAGCGGAAGTAGCACTTCTCGCGCGGGACAGGGGTCCCACATTCGGGGCCTCGCCCACGGATATCCACTAAGAGACTAATCCGTCGGTTTGTCCAAAACCGAAACCGGAAAACTTCCTTTACCCAGAAAGCATGGGCGATTCCACCAGGATAACTCTTTACTCTAACGTAGTCAAGATCATTTCTGATCGAGCTGATCCAATTGCATCTATAAGATACTTGGTCAGATCAAGGAAGAAACTTGCACTTGGATCATTGGGATCAACGCTTTTTTCCCCATTCAAGAGGCACAGCCGTTGATTCCTATCCATAGAACAATTTCTGTCCGGGATTTACTTTATCTATCGTAATAACAGAATTTTTGAGTCTTGATTTACGGATCCATCAGTCCAGCCTAACCCCATCCGATCCCATGGGTTAGCCAACCGCCCAACCACTGTAGTGATGGGATCCAATTTGGAATTTGGTTAGGTTTTGTCCCGGGTACCAAGGAAAAGAGTTCCAAGGCCCCCTAGCCGGAATTTCATGCAAACATAAAACTAGCCACACCACTTACACACCCAATATGAAAATTGCCTTTTTCTTAGCATCAGCTAACTTTAAAACAATCCTTTAATGAAACCATAGTACCACTGATCACAATCTCCCAATTTATCCAGTTGATTCATAATTTCCCATCATTCCTTCATCAGAGTATCTATGGCATCATTGGCAACTAGAACGCTCACCACCTGTCCACACAGAGGCCATTTCCATAGTTCCTAGCCCATAATACTCGGCAATATAATCACTTATCAAGATGGACTCTCGTTGAAGATCAGCAAGATCAACCAACAGATCCATATAAAAGAGCCATGGACTCATCCGTTGAGGACCAGCAAGGTCAGTCAACCAGATCCATGCCCGGTTTCACAAAACAACTCTTACTCCTTGTTCCAATATCTTCCTCGACGCACGTGTGGGTATCCTAGGCGACCCAGAGCCCGAGCACCGTATGGTCAGCACCCTCTAGGATCCTTCGCAGGTGACCTAGCGCTTCACTCATAGGCCGCTTCCTTGGTCCCTCATCCACCGTACCGGAAGCTCACCATTTTAATCGAACCGAGGCTGGTCAAGACCTCAGTCGACCTTGCTACGCGAGACGTCCTCCATTGACTCTCCGTCAGCAGTTGCAACTTTATCAGTTAGGTCTCCACGACCTTAATCACAAGACGGTCAAAATGCTTCCCCAGCATTCTTGACATAAAACAGCCATTTACAAACAGCATTTACAAACAGTTTACAAATACAGTTACTATATTAACTCTCATTTTTCCACATTGTTTCTCATTAATCCACATTATTTATTCCACATTCCATGTATATGTGTACTCATCCAATCACCTCCTTTTCCATCTCTTCACTTCAGATTCCTTCACATCACATATCATATATTCACATCCATATCCACATCCATACATCCACATCCATACATCCACATCCACATCCACATTCACATCCATACATCCACATCTACATGCTTATCTCCATTTCCACATCCTCATTTATACATCCACATCCCATATCCACATTCATACATACACATCCATATATCCACATCTACATCCACATACATACATACATCCACACCCACATTCCACATTCACATCTATACATCCACATCTACATTCACATTCACATACATCCACATCCACATTCCCATACATCCACATCTATACATCCACATTCCACATTCACATCTACATTCACATTCACATACATGCATCCACATCTACATGCTTACCTCCATTTTCACATCCTCATTTATACATCCACATCCCATATCCACATTCATACATACACATCCATACATCCACATCTACATCCACATACATACATACATCCACATCCACATTCACATCTACATCCACATACATACATACATCCACATCCACATTCCACATTCACATCTATACATCCACATCTACATCCACATACATACATACATCCACATCCACATTCCACATTCACATCTATACATCCACATCTACATTCATATTCACATACATCCACATCCCCATTCCCATTCACATCTATATATCCACATCTACATCCACATACATACATACATCCACATCCACATTCCACATTCACATCTATACATCCACATCTACATCCACATTCACATACATCCACATCCACATTTCCATTCACATCTATACATCCACATCCATTCACATCTATACATCCACATCTACATCCACATTTACATCTATGCATATACATCTTCATGCATATATCCATTTTCATGTTCATACATCCACACTCCCATCTCCATATCCACACATCCACATACATACATCCATTTTCACATTCCCATTTATATAACCCCATATACCTTCACATCTAATCTTTTACATCACATCCATTCTCGCCCTATCACAACCCATATACATCTTATCCTATCACATACACTTCTTACCTCATCCCCCCATACACATCTTAATTCATCTTATCACATCCTAGCATCTTATCACCTCTTAACACACCTCTTATCACATCCTATCACTTTCCATACGCATCTTATCAATTCTTATCACATCTCATACACCTCTTATCACATCTTATCACATTTCATATCTTTTTTTTTTTAAAGAGAATTCTTTTATTTGATATAAGATTTCTCTACACATTTATTTATACATAAATTCCATTTAAGGAGACTAACACTTTCGAAATTAAAATCAATCTTTTATGCACCTTCTTATGCATGATTTCAATTTGGTAGGGAATTATACTTTTAGAATAAAAGAATTTCTCTTATGCATCTAAGTTAAGCATAAAATCCATTTATGAGGAAAATCATACTTTTAGTATAAAAAGAATATCTTTTATGCATACCTATATGCATGAAATCCAATATGATAAAAGTAACACTTTTGATATAAAATTTTTTCCTTTATGCATACTTCTATGCATGAAAATTAAAAATGATAAAAGTAACACTTTTGATATAAAAATTTTCCTTTATGCATACTTCTATGCATGAAAATTAAAAATGATAAAAGTAACACTTTTGATATAAAAATTTTCTTTTATGCATACTTTTATGTATGAAATAAAAATGATAAAAGTAACACTTTTGATATAAAAATTTATCCATTATGCATACTTCTATGCATGAAAATAAAAATGGTAAAAATAACACTTTTGATATAAAAATTTATCCTTTATGCATAATATTAAAATTCAATTTCTCCATGATTATAATGAAATTCTTTCAATTAATCTAGGATGATGATTCCTAGAATATGGTAGGAAGTCCTCTTTTTATGCTTTGAATGAAAATTTTTTATGCATAATTTTTATAAAAATTTTTGCCATAGCTCCGCTGCTATGACTGATAAATCTCAAATTTTCTAAGGGATAAAGCTTATCATTAAGGAAATAATTAAAATGATTCTCTAATTGGATCCTTAATCCATAATGGATTGAATCATCAATATACATAAACTAAAAGCATAAGAAAAAGCCATTAATTTGGCCTCAAGCATAGCTTTATCTTGGTTTAAGGAAAAGCTTTATGAAAAGCTTGATTTGGATTGAGAATGGGTCATGAGTATGACCATTTCTTGAGTGAGAGAGAGAATTTACATAAGAATCATTAGAATTTAAACATAAATGAAAATTAACTTCAATAGCATTTATTAAATTATGTAACTCTTCACTACTATTCAAACTTCAATAGCATTTAAAAAAAAACCATACCAATTAAACTTCTCAAGCTTGAGAGGGGTTGAGAAGAGAGAAACATTGAGAAATTATAGAAAGATGAATATTCACTAATTACCTTACAACTTGCTTGATTCTTTGTTCACGGTAGAGGCCCCCAACCAATCAATTGGTTAAGTATGTTGATGGAGCCACTAATGGGGATTGAAGAAAGAGGGAAGCTCCAAAAACTAGTGAATTATTAAATGAATTCACAGTTCTTGGCTTAGGTGGAGTAGAGTAACGATGCATAAACACTATATATTTTTCAACAAGGGTGAGGCTTCTATTTATAGGAAAAATTGAGCTCCTAACCAAACAAACTGATTCTAGAATTTTCTAAATCAGTTTGGTCAATATTTGACCATTTTTAGGTCAGTTAAGCTAACTTTTTGGAACTAGACTTGAATGAGGAGAGAGGAGAGATGAAATATCTCAATTTTTATGAGTTTAAAACTCATTCAAGCATGTGAAATATGCACCTCCTTTAAAGAACTCCCCTTCCTTACATATGTCATATTTTTAATATTGCTCATAGTTTTTTACTAATAAACCTTGTACATTTTCAACTCTTCATCTTATGTGAAATATGCACCTCCTTTAAAGAACTCCCCTTCCTTACATATGTCATACTTTTAATATTGCTCATAATTTTTTATTAATAAACCTTGTACATTTTCAACTCTTCATCTTATGTGAAATATGCACCTCCTTTAAAGAACTCCTCTTCCTTACATATGTCATACTTTTAATATTGCTCATAATTTTTTACTAATAAACCTTGTACATTTTCAACTCTTCATCTTATGTGAAATATGCACCTCCTTTAAAGAACTCCTCTTCCTTACATATGTCATACTTTTAATATTGCTCATAGTTTTTTTACTAATAAACCTTGTACATTTTCAACTCTTCACCTCATGTGAGCATTTACTCATTTTTGGGTATTTTCTTTTTAAAAGTTGGATTTATCTCCTCCCTACACATGGATTGATGCTATTGGTCCATAGGAACCTTAATTGGACCATAGTCTAAAGATTTCTGAAAATCTAGACCCTTAGGCTAAGGTTCTTTATAGCTATTTTCAATTAATTCCAATTGCACATTGGAAAATTCTTTTTGAATTTCTGTTTCAGGGGAACTCATCTGAATTAGAAGAGATATTTTTCTATCCAAAAATATTCATAATCTGAATATTCTCTCTCTAGAATATTTTTCTCTCTCTAGGCTAAAACAGATAGAAACAAGGTCTTTATATTTCTGAAGAGGGATTGATTACAGGGAAAGATACTAGACATCAAAAAGGGGGTGGGGGAGGAATCTTACACAAACCACATGCATAGGAGCTTTCACTACTATGTCTCACATTGGGAATAATCCCTTGGAAGGGAAGTTTTTTTTATCATGCCTGTAGTTCTTCTTGGACGAGGATGGATGGGCATAATTTGATTGGGACTCAAGAACTACTACCTTGTGAGTAGCCTTGGGATATCGGTAATAATCATTCTGATGTGACCAACGAGGAGCCCATGTAGTACTTCTTGGACGAGGGAATGAAGAGCATTAGCTTCGATATGTTGAGGCCATAGACCTCTCATGTGGACTTTTGCCACACCAATGGAATAGAGAGCTCAATATTTTTCAGGTTCTGATCAAGTTAATGGCCACATAGTGATCTGAACCCTTAGGTTTAGAAGAATCTAGAAAACTCTCACTCTGCCAAGAAGAGCAGTAAATAAATCTTTAGCAAAGGCTAAAAAAGAAGTTAAGGCTAGCAAAGCCAGGCTTCGTAATTGCTCCACCTCCGTTAGCATGGCCCAAGTAATTAACCTAGAAGAGGAAGACTGGGAGGTGAAGTGTGCCAGAATATGGTTTTGCATGACCATAGAAATTGGTCTCAATTAAAACATGAGAGAGCTAGCCATAACCTAATGTCTCATGAAACAATGTGAGATACAACAACCATCATTAACTCCCACAAAAGTGCAGTAGGAAGGAGTGAACTCGTTCCCAAACCACATACATAGGAGTAGCTTTCACTACTATGTTTCACATTGGGAATAACTCCTTGGAAGTGAAGTTTTACATCATGCCTACAATACTTCTTGGACGAGGATGGATGGGCATAATTTGATTGGGACACTCCAGAACTGCTACCTTGTAATAAGTAGCCTTGGGATATCGGTAATCATTCTGCTGATGTGACCAAAGAGGAGCCCATGTAGTACTTCTTGGACGAGGGAATGAAGACAATGCATTAGCTTTGATATGTTGAGGCCGTAGACTCTCATGTGTGGACTTTTGCCACCAATGGAAAAGAGAGCTCAATTTTTAAGGTTCTGATCAAGTTAATGGCCACATAGCGAGATGAACCCTTATGTCTAGAAGAATCTAGAAAACTCTATCGCTCTGCCAAGAAGAGCAATAAGTAAATCCTTAGTAGCAAAGGCTAAAAAAAGAAGTTAAGGCTAGGCAAGTCAAGCTTCGTAATTGTTCCATCTCCGTTATCATGGACCAAGTAATTGACCTAGAAGAGGAGGACTGGGAGGTGAAATGTGCAGACTATGGTTTTGCATGACCATAGAAATTGGTCTCAAATAAAACATGGGAGAGCTAGCCATAACCTAATGTCTCATGAGACAGTGTGAGATACAACAGCCATCATTGACTCCCACAAAAGTGCAGGTGGAAGGAGTGAGCTCGTTCCAAACCACATGCATGGGAGCTTTCAGTACTATATGTTTCACATTGGTAATAACCCCTTGGAAGGGAAGTTTTATATCATCCCTGTAGTTCTTCTCAAATGAGAATGGACGGCCGTAATTTGATTGGGACTCAAGAACTGCTACCTTGTAAAAAGTAGCCTTGGGATAGGTAATCATTGTGTGATGTGATAAAAGAGGACTTTTTGGCGAGGGAATGAAGCCCATTAGCTTTGATATATTGAGGCCATAGATTCTCATGTCGACTTTTGCCACCAATGAAGAGGAAGACTAGAAAGCGAAGCGTGGTCGTGATCATAGAAATTGGTATCAAATAAAACATGGGAGAGCTAGCCATAACCTAATGTCTCATGAGACAGTGTGAGATACAACAGCCATCATTGACTCCCACAAAAGTGCAGGTGGAAGGAGTGAGTTCGTTCCAAACCACATGCATGGGAGCTTTCAGTACTATATGTTTCACATTGGGAATAACCCCTTGGAAGGGAAGTTTTATATCATCCCTGTAGTTCTTCTCGGACGAGAATGGACGGGCATAATTTGATTGGGACTCAAGAACTGCTACCTCGTAAAAAGTAGCCTTGGGATAGGTAATCATTGTGTGATGTGACAAAAGAGGACTTCTTGGACGAGGGAATGAAGACCATTAGCTTTGATATATTGAGGCCATAGATTCTCATGTCGACTTTTGCCACCAATGAAAAAGAGAGCTCAATATTCTAATCAAGTTAATGGCCACATAGAGAGATGAACCCTTAGGTTTGGAAGAATCTAGAAAACTCTCTCGCTCTGCCAAGAAGAGCAATGAATAAATTCTTAGCAAAGGCTAACAAAGAAGTTAAGGCTAGGCAAGCCAAGCTTCGTAATTGCTTCATCTCCATTAACATGGCCCGAGTAATTGAGCTAGAAGAGGAAGACTAGGAGGCGAAGCGTGGTCGTGATCATAGAAATTGGTCTCAAATAAAACATGGGAGAGCTAGCCATAACCTAATGTCTCATGAGACAGTGTGAGATACAACAAGCATCATCGACTCCCACAAAAGTTCAGGTGGAAGGAGTGAACACGTTGCAAACCACATGCATCATCGGAGCTCTCACTACAATATTTCGCATTGGGAATAACCCCTTAGAAGGGAAGTTTTAAATCAGGCCTGCAGTAGTTCTTGGACGACGATGGATAGCCATAATTTGATTGGGACTCGAGAAAGTCTACCTTGTACGTAGCCTAAGAATAGGTAATCATTGTGATGTGACCAAAGAGGCTGAGCCCATGTAGTACTTCTTGGACGAGGGAATGAAGAGCATTAGCTTTGATATGTTGAGGCCATAGACTCTCAGGAGTGGACTTTGCCACCAATGGAAAAAAGAGAGCTTAATATTCTTAAGGTTCTGATCAAGTTAACGGCCGCATAGAGAGATGAATCCTTAGGTTTGGAAGAATCTAGAAAACTCTCTCGCTCTGCCAAAGAAGAGCAAGAAATAAATCCTTAGTAGAGCAAAGGCTAAAAAAGAAGTTAAAGTTAGGAAAGCCAAGCTTTGTACTTGCTCCATCTCCAAGCAATTTACCTAGAAGAGGAAGACTCGGAGGTGAAGGGTGCCAGCATGACCATAGAAACTGGTCTCAAATAAAACATAAGAGAGCTCGCTATAACCTAATGTCTCATGAGATAGCGTGAGATACAACAACCATCATTGACTCCCACAAAAGTGCAGGTGGAAGGAGTGAACTCGTTCCAGACCACATGTATAGGAGCTTTCACTACTATGTTTCACATTGGGAATAACCCCTTGGGGAGGGAAGTTTTATATCATGCCTGTAGTACTTCTTGGATTAGGATGGATGGGCATAACTTCATTGGGACTGGAGGACATGGACCGAGTAATTGACCTAGCAGAGGAAAACTAGGTGGAGGTGAAGTGTGCCAGACTATGGTTGGTCATGATCATAGAAATTGCTCTCAAATAAGACATGGGAGAGCTAGCCATAACCCAATGTCTCATGATCATAGAAATTGCTCTCAAATGAAACATGGGAGAGCTAGCCATAACCTAATGTCTCCTGATCATAGAAATTGCTCTCCAATAAAACATGGGAGAGCTAGCAACAACCTAATGTCTCATGAGACAGTGTGAGATACAACAACCATCATTGACTCCCACAAGAGTCCATGCGGAAGGAAAGAACTCGTTCTTCCAAACCACATGCATAGGAGCTTTCACTACTATGTCTCACATTGGGAATAACCCCTTGGAAGGGAAGTTTTTTTTATCATGCCTGTAGTTCTTCTTGGACGAGGATGGATGGGCATAATTTGATTGGGACTCAAGAACTACTACCTTGTGAGTAGCCTTGGGATATCGGTAATAATCATTCTGATGTGACCAACGAGGAGCCCATGTAGTACTTCTTGGACGAGGGAATGAAGAGCATTAGCTTCGATATGTTGAGGCCATAGACCTCTCATGTGGACTTTTGCCACACCAATGGAATAGAGAGCTCAATATTTTTCAGGTTCTGATCAAGTTAATGGCCACATAGTGATCTGAACCCTTAGGTTTAGAAGAATCTAGAAAACTCTCACTCTGCCAAGAAGAGCAGTAAATAAATCTTTAGCAAAGGCTAAAAAAGAAGTTAAGGCTAGCAAAGCCAGGCTTCGTAATTGGTCCACCTCCGTTAGCATGGCCCAAGTAATTAACCTAGAAGAGGAAGACTGGGAGGTGAAGTGTGCCAGAATATGGTTTTGCATGACCATAGAAATTGGTCTCAATTAAAACATGAGAGAGCTAGCCATAACCTAATGTCTCATGAAACAATGTGAGATACAACAACCATCATTAACTCCCACAAAAGTGCAGTAGGAAGGAGTGAACTCGTTCCAAACCACATACATAGGAGTAGCTTTCACTACTATGTTTCACATTGGGAATAACTCCTTGGAAGTGAAGTTTTACATCATGCCTACAATACTTCTTGGACGAGGAGGGATGGGCATAATTTGATTGGGACACTCCAGAACTGCTACCTTGTAATAAGTAGCCTTGGGATATCGGTAATCATTCTGCTGATGTGACCAAAGAGGAGCCCATGTAGTACTTCTTGGACGAGGGAATGAAGACAATGCATTAGCTTTGATATGTTGAGGCCGTAGACTCTCATGTGTGGACTTTTGCCACCAATGGAAAAGAGAGCTCAATTTTTAAGGTTCTGATCAAGTTAATGGCCACATAGCGAGATGAACCCTTATGTCTAGAAGAATCTAGAAAACTCTATCGCTCTGCCAAGAAGAGCAATAAGTAAATCCTTAGTAGCAAAGGCTAAAAAAAGAAGTTAAGGCTAGGCAAGCCAAGCTTCGTAATTGTTCCATCTCCGTTATCATGGCCCAAGTAATTGACCTAGAAGAGGAGGACTGGGGGAGGTGAAATGTGCAGACTATGGTTTTGCATGACCATAGAAATTGGTCTCAAATAAAACATGGGAGAGCTAGCCATAACCTAATGTCTCATGAAACAGTGTGAGATACAACAGCCATCATTGACTCCCACAAAAGTGCAGGTGGAAGGAGTGAGCTCGTTCCAACAAACCACATGCATGGGAGCTTTCAGTACTATATGTTTCACATTGGGAATAACCCCTTGGAAGGGAAGTTTTATATCATCCCTGTAGTTCTTCTCGGACGAGGATGGACGGCCGTAATTTGATTGGGACTCAAGAACTGCTACCTTGTAAAAAGTAGCCTTGGGATAGGTAATCATTGTGTGATGTGACAAAAGAGGACTTCTTGGACGAGGGAATGAAGCCCATTAGCTTTGATATATTGAGGCCATAGATTCTCATGTCGACTTTTGCCACCAATGAAGAGGAAGACTAGAAAGCGAAGCGTGGTCGTGATCATAGAAATTGGTCTCAAATAAAACATGGGAGAGCTAGCCATAACCTAATGTCTCATGAGACAGTGTGAGATACAACAGCCATCATTGACTCCCACAAAAGTGCAGGTGGAAGGAGTGAGTTCGTTCCAAACCACATGCATGGGAGCTTTCAGTACTATATGTTTCACATTGGGAATAACCCCTTGGAAGGGAAGTTTTATATCATCCCTGTAGTTCTTCTCGGACGAGAATGGACGGCCATAATTTGATTGGGACTCAAGAACTGCTACCTTGTAAAAAGTAGCCTTGGGATAGGTAATCATTGTGTGATGTGACAAAAGAGGACTTCTTGGACGAGGGAATGAAGACCATTAGCTTTGATATATTGAGGCCATAGATTCTCATGTCGACTTTTGCCACCAATGAAAAAGAGAGCTCAATATTCTAATCAAGTTAATGGCCACATAGAGAGATGAACCCTTAGGTTTGGAAGAATCTAGAAAACTCTCTCGCTCTGCCAAGAAGAGCAATGAATAAATTCTTAGCAAAGGCTAAAAAAGAAGTTAAGGCTAGGCAAGCCAAGCTTCGTAATTGCTTCATCTCCATTAACATGGCCCGAGTAATTGAGCTAGAAGAGGAAGACTAGGAGGCGAAGCGTGGTCGTGATCATAGAAATTGGTCTCAAATAAAACATGGAAGAGCTAGCCATAACCTAATGTCTCATGAGACAGTGTGAGATACAACAAGCATCATCGACTCCCACAAAAGTTCAGGTGGAAGGAGTGAACACGTTGCAAACCACATGCATCATCGGAGCTCTCACTACAATATTTCGCATTGGGAATAACCCCTTAGAAGGGAAGTTTTAAATCAGGCCTGCAGTAGTTCTTGGACGACGATGGATAGCCATAATTTGATTGGGACTCGAGAACTGCTACCTTGTACGTAGCCTAAGAATAGGTAATCATGGTGATGTGACCAAAGAGGCTGAGCCCATGTAGTACTTCTTGGACGAGGGAATGAAGAGCATTAGCTTTGATATGCTGAGGCCATAGACTCTCAGGTGTGGACTTTGCCACCAATGGAAAAAAGAGAGCTTAATATTCTTAAGGTTCTGATCAAGTTAACGGCCGCATAGAGAGATGAATCCTTAGGTTTGGAAGAATCTAGAAAACTCTCTCGCTCTGCCAAAGAAGAGCAAGAAATAAATCCTTAGTAGAGCAAAGGCTAAAAAAGAAGTTAAGGTTAGGAAAGCCAAGCTTTGTACTTGCTCCATCTCCAAGCAATTTACCTAGAAGAGGAAGACTCGGAGGTGAAGGGTGCCAGCATGACCATAGAAACTGGTCTCAAATAAAACATAAGAGAGATCGCTATAACCTAATGTCTCATGAGATAGCGTGAGATACAACAACCATCATTGACTCCCACAAAAGTGCAGGTGGAAGGAGTGAACTCGTTCCAGACCACATGTATAGGAGCTTTCACTACTATGTTTCACATTGGGAATAACCCCTTGGGGAGGGAAGTTTTATATCATGCCTGTAGTACTTCTTGGATTAGGATGGATGGGCATAACTTGATTGGGACTGGAGGACATGGACCGAGTAATTGACCTAGCAGAGGAAAACTAGGAGGAGGTGAAGTGTGCCAGACTATGGTTGGTCATGATCATAGAAATTGCTCTCAAATAAGACATGGGAGAGCTAGCCATAACCCAATGTCTCATGATCATAGAAATTGCTCTCAAATGAAACATGGGAGAGCTAGCCATAACCTAATGTCTCCTGATCATAGAAATTGCTCTCAAATAAAACATTCTAGAGCTAGCAACAACCTAATGTCTCATGAGACAGTGTGAGATACAACAACCATCATTGACTCCCACAAGAGTCCATGCGGAAGGAAAGAACTCGTTCTTCCAAACCACATGCATAGGAGCTTTCACTACTATGTCTCACATTGGGAATAATCCCTTGGAAGGGAAGTTTTTTTTATCATGCCTGTAGTTCTTCTTGGACGAGGATGGATGGGCATAATTTGATTGGGACTCAAGAACTACTACCTTGTGAGTAGCCTTGGGATATCGGTAATAATCATTCTGATGTGACCAACGAGGAGCCCATGTAGTACTTCTTGGACGAGGGAATGAAGAGCATTAGCTTCGATATGTTGAGGCCATAGACCTCTCATGTGGACTTTTGCCACACCAATGGAATAGAGAGCTCAATATTTTTCAGGTTCTGATCAAGTTAATGGCCACATAGTGATCTGAACCCTTAGGTTTAGAAGAATCTAGAAAACTCTCACTCTGCCAAGAAGAGCAGTAAATAAATCTTTAGCAAAGGCTAAAAAAGAAGTTAAGGCTAGCAAAGCCAGGCTTCGTAATTGCTCCACCTCCGTTAGCATGGCCCAAGTAATTAACCTAGAAGAGGAAGACTGGGAGGTGAAGTGTGCCAGAATATGGTTTTGCATGACCATAGAAATTGGTCTCAATTAAAACATGAGAGAGCTAGCCATAACCTAATGTCTCATGAAACAATGTGAGATACAACAACCATCATTAACTCCCACAAAAGTGCTCGTTCCAAACCACATGCATGGGAGCTTTCAGTACTATATGTTTCACATTGGTAAGAACCCCTTGGAAGGGAAGTTTTATATCATCCCTATAGTTCTTCTCGGACAAGAATGGACGACCGTAATTTGATTGGGACTCAAGAACTGCTACCTTGTAAAAAGTAGCCTTGGGATAGGTAATCATTGTGTGATGTGACAAAAGAGGACTTCTTGGACGAGGGAATGAGGCCCATTAGCTTTGATATATTGAGGCCATAGATTCTCATGTCGACTTTTGCCACCAGTGAAGAGGAAGACTAGAAAGCGAAGCGTGGTCGTGATCATAGAAATTGGTCTCAAATAAAACATGGGAGAGCTAGCCATAACCTAATGTCTCATGAGACAGTGTGAGATACAACAGCCATCATTGACTCCCACAAAAGTGCAGTTGGAAGGAGTGAGTTTGTTCCAAACCACATGCATGGGAGCTTTCAGTACTATATGTTTCACATTGGGAATAACCCCTTGGAAGGGAAGTTTTATATCATCCCTGTAGTTCTTCTCGAACGAGAATGGACGGCCATAATTTGATTGGGACTCAAGAACTGCTACCTTGTAAAAAGTAGCCTTGGGATAGGTAATCATTGTGTGATGTGACAAAAGAGGACTTCTTGGACGAGGGAATGAAGACCATTAGCTTTGATATATTGAGGCCATAGATTCTCATGTCGACTTTTGCCACCAATGAAAAAGAGAGCTCAATATTCTAATCAAGTTAATGGCCACATAGAGAGATGAACCCTTAGGTTTGGAAGAATCTAGAAAACTCTCTCGCTCTGCCAAGAAGAGCAATGAATAAATTCTTAGCAAAGGCTAAAAAAGAAGTTAAGGCTAGGCAAGCCAAGCTTCGTAATTGCTTCATCTCCATTAACATGGCCCGAGTAATTGAGCTAGAAGAGGAAGACTAGGAGGCGAAGCGTGGTCGTGATCATAGAAATTGGTCTCAAATAAAACATGGGAGAGCTAGCCATAACCTAATGTCTCATGAGACAGTGTGAGATACAACAAGCATCATCGACTCCCACAAAAGTTCAGGTGGAAGGAGTGAACACGTTGCAAACCACATGCATCATCGGAGCTCTCACTACAATATTTCGCATTGGGAATAACCCCTTAGAAGGGAAGTTTTAAATCAGGCCTGCAGTAGTTCTTGGACGACGATGGATAGCCATAATTTGATTGGGACTCGAGAACTGCTACCTTGTACGTAGCCTAAGAATAGGTAATCATTGTGATGTGACCAAAGAGGCTGAGCCCATGTAGTACTTCTTGGACGAGGGAATGAAGAGCATTAGCTTTGATATGTTGAGGCCATAGACTCTCAGGTGTGGACTTTGCCACCAATGGAAATTTATTCATTGCTCTTCTTGGCAGAGCGAGAGAGTTTTCTAGATTCTTCCAAACCTAAGGGTTCATCTCTCTATGTGGCCCTTGATTAGAATATTGAGCTCTCTTTTTCATTGGTGGCAAAAGTCGACATGAGAATCTATGGCCTCAATATATCAAAGCTAATGGTCTTCATTCCCTCGTCCAAGAAGTCCTCTTTTGTCACATCACACAATGATTACCTATCCCAAGGCTACTTTTTACAAGGTAGCAGTTCTTGAGTCCCAATCAAATTATGGCCGTCCATTCTCGTTCGAGAAGAACTACAGGGATGATATAAAACTTCCCTTCCAAGGGGTTATTCCCAATGTGAAACATATAGTACTGAAAGCTCCCATGCATGTGGTTTGGAACGAACTCACTCCTTCCACCTGCACTTTTGTGGGAGTCAATGATGGCTGTTGTATCTCACACTGTCTCCTGAGACATTAGGTTATGGCTAGCTCTCCCATATTTTATTTGCGACCAATTTCTATGATCAGGACCACGCTTCGCTTTCTAGTCTTCCTCTTCACTGGTGGCAAAAGTCGACATGAGAATCTATGGCCTCAATATATCAAAGCTAATGGGCCTCATTCCCTCGTCCAAGAAGTCCTCTTTTGTCACATCACACAATGATTACCTATCCCAAGGCTACTTTTTACAAGGTAGCAGTTCTTGAGTCCCAATCAAAATACGGTCGTCCATTCTCGTCCGAGAAGAACTATAGGGATGATATAGAACTTCCCTTCCAAGGGGTTCTTACCAATGTGAAACATATAGTACTGAAAGCTCCCATGCATGTGGTTTGGAACGAGCTCACTCCTTCCACCTGCACTTTTGTGGGAGTCAATGATGGCTGTTGTATCTCACACTGTTTCATGAGACATTAGGTTATGGCTAGCTCTCCCATGCTTTATTTGAGACCAATTTCTATGGTCATGCAAAACCATAGTCTGCACATTTCACCTCCCCCAGTCCTCCTCTTCTAGGTCAATTACTTGGGCCATGATAACGGAGATGGAACAATTACGAAGCTTGGCTTGCCTAGCCTTAACTTCTTTTTTTAGCCTTTGCTACTAAGGATTTACTTATTGCTCTTCTTGGCAGAGCGATAGAGTTTTCTAGATTCTTCTAGACATAAGGGTTCATCTCGCTATGTGGCCATTAACTTGATCAGAACCTTAAAAATTGAGCTCTCTTTTCCATTGGTGGCAAAAGTCCACACATGAGAGTCTACGGCCTCAACATATCAAAGCTAATGCATTGTCTTCATTCCCTCGTCCAAGAAGTACTACATGGGCTCCTCTTTGGTCACATCAGCAGAATGATTATCGATATCCCAAGGCTACTTATTACAAGGTAGCAGTTCTGGAGTGTCCCAATCAAATTATGCCCATCCATCCTCGTCCAAGAAGTATTGTAGGCATGATGTAAAACTTCACTCCCAAGCAGTTATTCCCAATGTGAAACATAGTAGTGAAAGCTACTCCTATGTATGTGGTTTGGAACGAGTTCACTCCTTCCTACTGCACTTTTGTGGGAGTTAATGATGGTTGTTGTATCTCACATTGTTTCATGAGACATTAGGTTATGGCTAGCTCTCTCATGTTTTAATTGAGACCAATTTCTATGGTCATGCAAAACCATATTCTGGCACACTTCACCTCCCAGTCTTCCTCTTCTAGGTTAATTACTTGGGCCATGCTAACGGAGGTGGACCAATTACGAAGCCTGGCTTTGCTAGCCTTAACTTCTTTTTTAGCCTTTGCTAAAGATTTATTTACTGCTCTTCTTGGCAGAGTGAGAGTTTTCTAGATTCTTCTAAACCTAAGGGTTCAGATCACTATGTGGCCATTAACCTTATCAGAACCTGAAAAATATTGAGCTCTCTATTCCATTGGTGTGGCAAAAGTCCACATGAGAGGTCTATGGCCTCAACATATCGAAGCTAATGCTCTTCATTCCCTCGTCCAAGAAGTACTACATGGGCTCCTCGTTGGTCACATCAGAATGATTATTACCGATATCCCAAGGCTACTCACAAGGTAGTAGTTCTTGAGTCCCAATCAAATTATGCCCATCCATCCTCGTCCAAGAAGAACTACAGGCATGATAAAAAAACTTCCCTTCCAAGGGGTTATTCCCAATGTGAGACATAGTAGTGAAAGCTCCTATGCATGTGGTTTCGAAGAACGAGTTCTTTCCTTCTGCGTGGACTCTTGTGGGAGTCAATGATGGTTGTTGTATCTCACACTGTCTCATGAGACATTAGGTTGTTGCTAGCTCTCCCATGTTCTATTTGAGAGCAATTTCTATGATCAGGAGACATTAGGTTATGGCTATCTCTCCCATGTTTTATTTGAGAGCAATTTCTATGATCACGAGACATTGGGTTATGGCTAGCTCTCCCATGTCTTATTTGAGAGCAATTTCTATGATCATGAGACATTGGGTTATGGCTAGCTCTCCCATGTCTTATTTGAGAGCAATTTCTATGATCATGACCAACCATAGTCTGGCAGACTTCACCTCCTCCTAGTTTTCCTCTGCTAGGTCAATTACTCGGTCCATGTCCTCCAGTCCCAATCAAGTTATGCCCATCCATCCTAATCCAAGAAGTACTACAGGCATGATATAAAACTTCCCTCCCCAAGGGGTTATTCCCAATGTGAAACATAGTAGTGAAAGCTCCTATACATGTGGTCTGGAACGAGTTCACTCCTTCCACCTGCACTTTTGTGGGAGTCAATGATGGTTGTTGTATCTCACGCTATCTCATAAGACATTAGGTTATAGCGAGCTCTCTTATGTTTTATTTGAGACCAGTTTCTATGGTCATGCTGGCACCCTTCACCTCCGAGTCTTCCTCTTCTAGGTAAATTGCTTGGAGATGGAGCAAGTACAAAGCTTGGCTTTCCTAACCTTAACTTCTTTTTTAGCCTTTGCTCTACTAAGGATTTATTTCTTGCTCTTCTTTGGCAGAGCGAGAGAGTTTTCTAGATTCTTCCAAACCTAAGGTTATATCTCTCTATGCGGCCGTTAACTTGATCAGAACCTTAAGAATATTAAGCTCTCTTTTTTCCATTGGTGGCAAAGTCCACACCTGAGAGTCTATGGCCTCAACATATCAAAGCTAATGCTCTTCATTCCCTCGTCCAAGAAGTACTACATGGGCTCAGCCTCTTTGGTCACATCACAATGATTACCTATTCTTAGGCTACGTACAAGGTAGCAATTCTCGAGTCCCAATCAAATTATGGCTATCCATCGTCGTCCAAGAACTACTGCAGGCCTGATTTAAAACATCCCTTCTAAGGGGTTATTCCCAATGCTAAATATTGTAGT
The DNA here is from genome assembly GCF_041138505.1 of Cibotium barometz. Lineage (NCBI taxonomy): Eukaryota > Viridiplantae > Streptophyta > Polypodiopsida > Cyatheales > Cibotiaceae > Cibotium > Cibotium barometz. Next base: position 487,694 of record NC_141105.1, on the reverse strand, counting down.
GAGAGCTCCGATGATGCATGTGGTTTGCAACGTGTTCACTCCTTCCACCTGAACTTTTGTGGGAGTCGATGATGCTTGTTGTATCTCACACTGTCTCATGAGACATTAGGTTATGGCTAGCTCTCCCATGTTTTATTTGAGACCAATTTCTATGATCACGACCACGCTTCGCCTCCTAGTCTTCCTCTTCTAGCTCAATTACTCGGGCCATGTTAATGGAGATGAAGCAATTACGAAGCTTGGCTTGCCTAGCCTTAACTTCTTTGTTAGCCTTTGCTAAGAATTTTTTCATTGCTCTTCTTGGCAGAGCGAGAGAGTTTTCTAGATTCTTCCAAACCTAAGGGTTCATCTCTCTATGTGGCCATTAACTTGATTAGAATATTGAGCTCTCTTTTTCATTGGTGGCAAAAGTCGACATGAGAATCTATGGCCTCAATATATCAAAGCTAATGGTCTTCATTCCCTCGTCCAAGAAGTCCTCTTTTGTCACATCACACAATGATTACCTATCCCAAGGCTACTTTTTACAAGGTAGCAGTTCTTGAGTCCCAATCAAATTATGGCCGTCCATTCTCGTCCGAGAAGAACTACAGGGATGATATAAAACTTCCCTTCCAAGGGGTTATTCCCAATGTGAAACATATAGTACTGAAAGCTCCCATGCATGTGGTTTGGAACGAACTCACTCCTTCCAACTGCACTTTTGTGGGAGTCAATGATGGCTGTTGTATCTCACACTGTCTCATGAGACATTAGGTTATGGCTAGCTCTCCCATGTTTTATTTGAGACCAATTTCTATGATCACGACCACGCTTCGCTTTCTAGTCTTCCTCTTCATTGGTGGCAAAAGTCGACATGAGAATCTATGGCCTCAATATATCAAAGCTAATGGGCCTCATTCCCTCGTCCAAGAAGTCCTCGTTTGTCACATCACACAATGATTACCTATCCCAACGCTGCTTTTTACAAGGTAGCAGTTCTTGAGTCCCAATCAAATTACGGCCGTCCATTCTCGTCCGAGAAGAACTACAGGGATGATATAAAACTTCCCTTCCAAGGGGTTATTCCCAATGTGAAACATATAGTACTGAAAGCTCCCATGCATGTGGTTTGTTGGAACGAGCTCACTCCTTCCACCTGCACTTTTGTGGGAGTCAATGATGGCTGTTGTATCTCACACTGTTTCATGAGACATTAGGTTATGGCTAGCTCTCCCATGTTTTATTTTAGACCAATTTCTATGGTCATGCAAAACCATAGTCTGCACATTTCACCTCCCCCAGTCCTCCTCTTCTAGGTCAATTACTTGGGCCATGATAACGGAGATGGAACAATTACGAAGCTTGGCTTGCCTAGCCTTAACTTCTTTTTTTAGCCTTTGCTACTAAGGATTTACTTATTGCTCTTCTTGGCAGAGCGATAGAGTTTTCTAGATTCTTCTAGACATAAGGGTTCATCTCGCTATGTGGCCATTAATTTGATCAGAACCTTAAAAATTGAGCTCTCTTTTCCATTGGTGGCAAAAGTCCACACATGAGAGTCTACGGCCTCAACATATCAAAGCTAATGCATTGTCTTCATTCCCTCGTCCAAGTAGTACTACATGGGCTCCTCTTTGGTCACATCAGCAGAATGATTACCGATATCCCAAGGCTACTTATTACAAGGTAGCAGTTGTAAGATCCCTGTTCCCACCGAGCAACGGATTCGGGGTACTGGCAGCGGAAGTAGCGCTTCTCGCGTGGGACAGGGTCCCACACTCGGGGCCTCGCCCACGGATATCCGGATAAGAGACTAATCCGTCGGTTGTTCCAAAACCGAACCCGGAAAAACTTCCTTTACCGGAAAGCACGGGCGATTCCACCAGGATAACTTTTACTCTAACGTAGTCAAGATCATTTCTGATCGAGATGGTCCGATTACATCTATAAGATACTTAGTCAGTTCAAGGAAGAAACTTGCACTTGGATCATTGGGATCAACGCTTTTTTCCCCATTCAAGAGGCACAGCCGTTGATTCCTATCCATAGAACAGTTACTGTCCGGGATTTTTTTTTTTCCTATCGTAAAAACAAAAGTTTGAGTCTCGGTTTACGGATCCATCAGTCCAGCCTAACCCCATCCAATCCCATGGGTTAGCCAACCGCCCAACCACTGTAGTGATGGGATCCAATTAAAAAATTTGGTTAGGTTTTGTCCCGGGTACCAAGGAAAAGAGTTCCAAGGCCCCCTAGCCGGATGTTCATGCAAAATAAAACTAGTCACACCACTCACACACCCAATATGAAATTGCCTTTTTTCCAACCAGATTCAACCAGTTTAAAACAATCCTTTAATAAAACCATAGTATCATTGATCACCATCTTCCAATTTATCCCATTGATTCTTAATTTTCCATCATTCCTTCATCAGAGTATATATGGCATCATTGGCAACTAGAACGCTCAGGGGCCGTTTCGATAGTTCCTAGCCTTTAATAATTTTCCATCATTCCTTCATCAGAGTATATATGGCATCATTGGTAACTAGAACGCTCAGGAGCCGTTTCGATAGTTCCTAGCCCATAATACTTGGCAATATAATCACTTAACAAGATGGACTCTCATTGAAGATCAGCAAGATCAACCAACAGATCCATATAAGGAGCCATGGACTCATCCATTGAAGACCAGCAAGGTCAATCAACCAGATCCATGCTCGATTTCAGAAAACAACTCCAACTCTGTTCCAATATCTTCCTCGACGCACGCGTGGGTATCCTAGGCAACCCAGAGCCCGAGCACCGTATGGTCAGCACCCTCTAGGATCCTTCGCAGGTAACCTAGCGCTTCACGCATAGGCCGCTTCCTTGGCCCCTCATCCACCGTACCGGAAGCTCACCATTTTAATCGCACCGAGGCTGGTCAAGACCTCGGCCGACCTTGCTACGCGAGACGTCCTTCATTGACTCCCCGTCAGCAGTTGCAACTTTACCATCACGACTTTAATCACAAGACGGTCAAAATGCTCCCCCCAGCATTCTTGACATAAAACACTCATTTACAAACAGCATTTACAAACAGTATTTACAAACAGTTTACAACACAATTTCTATTTTAACTTTCATTTTTCCACATTATCCTTTATCAATCTACATTACTTATCCCATATTCCATTTATATGTATACTCATCCCATCACATCATTTCTATCTCATCACTTCAGATTCCCTCACATCGCATATCGTATATTCACATCCATACATCCACATCTATATGCGTACATTCACATCTACATGCATACATCTACATCTCTATGCATACATCCACATCCACATTCACATTCACCTCCATACATCTACATCTACATGTATACATCCACATCTCCATTCACATCTACATCTATACATCTACATCTACATGCATCCATCCACCTCCACATCCACATCTACATCTATACATCTACATCTACATGCATACATCCATATCTCCGTTCCCATCTACATCTATACATCTACATCTACATCTACATGCATCCATCTACCTCAACATCCACATCTATATCTATACATCTACATCTACATGTATACATCCACCTCCATATCCACATCCGTATCTATACATCTACATCTACATGTATACATCCACATCCACATCTATACATCTACATCTACATGCATACATCCACATCTCCATTCACATCTACATCTATACATCTACATCTACATGCATCCATCCACCTCCATATCCACATCTACATCTATACATCTACATCTACATGCAAACATCCACATCTCCATGCATGATAAAATTCTTTTAATTAATCTAGGATGATAGTTCCTAGAATATGGTAGAAAGTCCTCTTTTTATGCTTTGAATGAATTTATTTTATGCGTAATTTCTATAAAAATTTTGCCATAGCTCCGCTACTATGACTGATAAATCTCAATTTTTTTTCTAAGGGATAAAGCTCATTATTAAAGAAATAATTAGAATGGTCTCTAATTGGATCATCAATCCATAATGGTCTCTAATTGGATCATTAAGAAAACAATTAGAATGGTCTCTAATTGGATCATCAATCCATAATGGTCTCTAATTGGATCATTAAGAAAACAATTAGAATGGTCTCTAATTGGGTCATCAATCCATAATGGTCTCTAATTGGATCATCAATCCATAATGGTCTCTAATTGGATCATTAAGAAAACAATTAGAATGGTCTCTAATTGGGTCATCAATCCATAATGGTCTCTAATTGGATCATTAAGAAAACAATTAGAATGGTCTCTAATTGGGTCATCAATCCATAATGGATTGAATCATCAATGTGCATAAACTAAAAGTATAGCAAAAAGCCATTAATTTGGCCTCAAGAATAGCTTAATCTTGGATTAAGGAAAAGCTTTATGAAAAGCTTCATTTGGATTGAGAATGGGTCATGAGTATGACCATTTCTTGAGTGAGAGAGAGAAATTATAAAAACCATTAGAATTTAAATATAAGTGGAAATTAACTTCTGTAGCATTTATTAAATTATGTACCTCTTCACTACTATTCACCAATTAACTTCATTAGCATTTAAAAAAAAAACCATACCAATTAAACTTCTCAAGCTTGAGAGGGGTTGAGAAGAGAGAATCATTGAGAAATCATAGAAAAGATCGAAATTCAATATACTTATCTTATGATTTGCTTGATTCTTTATTCACGGTAGAGGCCCCCAACCAATCAATTGGTTTAGTATGTTGATGGAGCCACCAATGGAGATTGAAGAAAGAGAGAGGTATCAAAAAACTAGTGAATTATTAAAGAATTCACAGTTCTTGGCTTAGGTGGAGTAGAGTAACAAGGCATAAGACACTATATATTTTAGCTTAGGTGGAGTAGAGTAACAAAGCATAAGACTCTATCTAATTTGGCTTAGGTGGAGTAGAGTAACAAAGCATAAGACTCTATATATCTTGGCTTAGGTGGAGTAGAGTAACAAAGCATAAGAGACTATATATCTTGGCTTAGGTGGAGTAGAGTAACAAAGCATAAGAGACTATATATCTTGGCTTAGGTGGAGTAGAGTAACAAAGCATAAGAGACTATGTTTTTTTCAACAAGGGGAGGCTTCTATTTATAGGAAAATTTGAGCTCCTAACCAAACAAACTGATTCTAGAATTTTCTAAGTCAGTTTGGTCACTTTTTGACCATTTTTAGGTCAGTTAAGCTAACTTTCTGGAACTAGACTTGAATGAGGAGAGAGGAGAGATGAAATATCTCAATTTTTATGAGTTTAAAACTCATTCAAGCATGTGAAATATGCACCTCCTTTAAAGAATTCCCCTTCCTTACATATGTGTCAAAATTGTATTGCTCATAGTTTTTTACTAATAAACCTTGTACATTTTCAACTCTTCATCTTATGTGAAATATGCACCTCCTTTAAAGAACTCCTCTTCCTTACATATGTGTCATAGTTTTTTTACTAATAAGCCTTGTACATTTTCAACTCTTCATCTTATGTGAAATATGCACCTCCTTTAAAGAACTCCCCTTCCTTACATATGTGTTTATTTACTAATAAACCTTGTACATTTTCAACTCTTCATCTTATGTGAAATATGCACCTCCTTTAAAGAACTCCTCTTCCTTACATATGAGTTTATTTACTAATAAACCTTGTACATTTTCAACTCTTCATCTTATGTGAGCATTTACTCATTTTTGGGTATCTTCTTTTACAATTTGGATTTATCTCCTCCCTACACATGGATTGATGCTATTGGCCCATAGAAACCTTAATTGGACCATAGTCTAAAGATTTCTGAAAATCTAGGCCCTTAGACTAAGGTTCTTTATACCTATTTCCAATTAATTCCAATTGCACATTGGAAATTTCTTTTTGAATTTCTGTTTCAGGGGAACTTATTTTAATAAGATGAGTTATTTTTCTATCCAAAAATATTCATAATCTGAATATTCTCTCTCTAGAATATTTTCTCTCTCTAGGTTAAAACAGTTAGAAACAAGGTCATTATATTTCTGAAGAGGGATTGATTACGGGGGAAGATACTAGACATCAAAAAGGGGGTTGGGGGAGGAATCTTACAGCAGTTCTGGAGTGTCCCAATCAAATTATGCCCATCCATCCTCGTCCAAGAAGTATTGTAGGCATGATGTAAAACTTCACTTCCAAGGAGTTATTCCCAATGTGAAACATAGTAGTGAAAGCTACTCCTATGTATGTGGTTTGGGAACGAGTTCACTCCTTCCTACTGCACTTTTGTGGGAGTTAATGATGGTTGTTGTATCTCACATTGTTTCATGAGACATTAGGTTATGGCTAGCTCTCTCATGTTTTAATTGAGACCAATTTCTATGGTCATGCAAAACCATATTCTGGCACACTTCACCTCCCAGTCTTCCTCTTCTAGGTTAATTACTTGGGCCATGCTAACGGAGGTGAAGCAATTACGAAGCCTGGCTTTGCTAGCCTTAACTTCTTTTTTAGCCTTTGCTAAAGATTTATTTACTGCTCTTCTTGGCAGAGTGAGAGTTTTCCAGATTCTTCTAAACCTAAGGGTTCAGATCACTATGTGGCCATTAACTTGATCAGAACCTAAAAAATATTGAGCTCTCTATTCCATTGGTGTGGCAAAAGTCCACATGAGAGGTCTATGGCCTCAACATATCAAAGCTAATGCTCTTCATTCCCTCGTCCAAGAAGTACTACATGGGCTCCTCGTTGGTCACATCAGAATGATTATTACCGATATCCCAAGGCTACTCACAAGGTAGTAGTTCTTGAGTCCCAATCAAATTATGCCCATCCATCCTCGTCCAAGAAGAACTACAGGCATGATAAAAGAAACTTTCCTTCCAAGGGGTTATTCCCAATGTGAGACATAGTAGTGAAAGCTCCTATGCATGTGGTTTGGAAGAACGAGTTCTTTCCTTCCGCGTGGACTCTTGTGGGAGTCAATGATGGTTGTTGTATCTCACACTGTCTCATGAGACATTAGGTTGTTGCTAGCTCTCCCATGTTTTATTGGAGAGCAATTTCTATGATCAGGAGACATTAGGTTATGGCTAGCTCTCCCATGTTTCATTTGAGAGCAATTTCTATGATCATGAGACATTGGGTTATGGCTAGCTCTCCCATGTCTTATTTGAGAGCAATTTCTATGATCATGACCAACCATAGTCTGGCACACTTCACCTCCTCCTAGTTTTCCTCTGCTAGGTCAATTACTCGGTCCATGTCCTCCAGTCCCAATCAAGTTGTGCCCATCCATCCTAATCCAAGAAGTACTACAGGCATGATATAAAACTTCCCTCCCCAAGGGGTTATTCCCAATGTGAAACATAGTAGTGAAAGCTCCTATACATGTGGCCTGGAACGAGTTCACTCCTTCCACCTGCACTTTTGTGGGAGTCAGTGATGGTTGTTGTATCTCACGCTATCTCATGAGACATTAGGTTATAGCGAGCTCTCTTATGTTTTATTTGAGACCAGTTTCTATGGTCATGCTGGCACCCTTCACCTCCGAGTCTTCCTCTTCTAGGTAAATTGCTTGGAGATGGAGCAAGTACAAAGCTTGGCTTTCCTAACCTTAACTTCTTTTTTAGCCTTTGCTCTACTAAGGATTTATTTCTTGCTCTTCTTTGGCAGAGCGAGAGAGTTTTCTAGATTCTTCCAAACCTAAGGATTCATCTCTCTATGCGGCCGTTAACTTGATCAGAACCTTAAGAATATTAAGCTCTCTTTTTTCCATTGGTGGCAAAGTCCACACCTGAGAGTCTATGGCCTCAACATATCAAAGCTAATGCTCTTCATTCCCTCGTCCAAGAAGTACTTCATGGGCTCAGCCTCTTTGGTCACATCACCATGATTACCTATTCTTAGGCTACGTACAAGGTAGCAGTTCTCGAGTCCCAATCAAATTATGGCTATCCATCGTCGTCCAAGAACTACTGCAGGCCTGATTTAAAACTTCCCTTCTAAGGGGTTATTCCCAATGCAAAATATTGTAGTGAGAGCTCCGATGATGCATGTGTTTTGCAACGTGTTCACTCCTTCCACTTGAACTTTTGTGGGAGTCGATGATGCTTGTTGTATCTCACACTGTGTCATGAGACATTAGGTTATGGCTAGCTCTTCCATGTTTTATTTGAGACCAATTTCTATGATCACGACCACGCTTCGCCTCCTAGTCTTCCTCTTCTAGCTCAATTACTCGGGCCATGTTAATGGAGATGAAGCAATTACGAAGCTTGGCTTGCCTAGCCTTAACTTCTTTTTTAGCATTTGCTAAGAATTTATTCATTGCTCTTCTTGGCAGAGCGAGAGAGTTTTCTAGATTCTTCCAAACCTAAGGGTTCATCTCTCTATGTGGCCATTAACTTGATTAGAATATTGAGCTCTCTTTTTCATTGGTGGCAAAAGTCGACATGAGAATCTATGGCCTCAATATATCAAAGCTAATGGTCTTCATTCCCTCGTCCAAGAAGTCCTCTTTTGTCACATCACACAATGATTACCTATCCCAAGGCTACTTTTTACAAGGTAGCAGTTCTTGAGTCCCAATCAAATTATGGCCGTCCATTCTCGTCCGAGAAGAACTACAGGGATGATATAAAACTTCCCTTCCAAGGGGTTATTCCCAATGTGAAACATATAGTACTGAAAGCTCCCATGCATGTGGTTTGGAACGAACTCACTCCTTCCACCTGCACTTTTGTGGGAGTCAATGATGGCTGTTGTATCTCACACTGTCTCATGAGACATTAGGTTATGGCTAGCTCTCCCATGTTTTATTTGAGACCAATTTCTATGATCACGACCACGCTTCGCTTTCTAGTCTTCCTCTTCATTGGTGGCAAAAGTCGACATGAGAATCTATGGCCTCAATATATCAAAGCTAATGGGCTTCATTCCCTCGTCCAAGAAGTCCTCTTTTGTCACATCACACAATGATTACCTATCCCAAGGCTACTTTTTACAAGGTAGCAGTTCTTGAGTCCCAATCAAATTACGGCCGTCCATTCTCGTCCGAGAAGAACTACAGGGATGATATAAAACTTCCCTTCCAAGGGGTTATTACCAATGTGAAACATATAGTACTGAAAGCTCCCATGCATGTGGTTTGTTGGAACGAGCTCACTCCTTCCACCTGCACTTTTGTGGGAGTCAATGATGGCTGTTGTATCTCACACTGTATCATGAGACATTAGGTTATGGCTAGCTCTCCCATGTTTTATTTGAGACCAATTTCTATGGTCATGCAAAACCATAGTCTGTACATTTCACCTCCCCCAGTCCTCCTCTTCTAGGTCAATTACTTGGGCCATGATAACGGAGATGGAACAATTACGAAGCTTGGCTTGCCTAGCCTTAACTTCTTTTTTTAGCCTTTGCTACTAAGGATTTACTTATTGCTCTTCTTGGCAGAGCGATAGAGTTTTCTAGATTCTTCTAGACATAAGGGTTCATCTCGCTATGTGGCCATTAACTTGATCAGAACCTTAAAAATTGAGCTCTCTTTCCCATTGGTGGCAAAAGTCCACACATGAGAGTCTACGGCCTCAACATATCAAAGCTAATGCATTGTCTTCATTCCCTCGTCCAAGAAGTACTACATGGGCTCCTCTTTGGTCACATCAGCAGAATGATTACCGATATCCCAAGGCTACTTATTACAAGGTAGCAGTTCTGGAGTGTCCCAATCAAATTATGCCCATCCATCCTCGTCCAAGAAGTATTGTAGGCATGATGTAAAACTTCACTTCCAAGGAGTTATTCCCAATGTGAAACATAGTAGTGAAAGCTACTCCTATGTATGTGGTTTGGGAACGAGTTCACTCCTTCCTACTGCACTTTTGTGGGAGTTAATGATGGTTGTTGTATCTCACATTGTTTCATGAGACATTAGGTTATGGCTAGCTCTCTCATGTTTTAATTGAGACCAATTTCTATGGTCATGCAAAACCATATTCTGGCACACTTCACCTCCCAGTCTTCCTCTTCTAGGTTAATTACTTGGGCCATGCTAACGGAGGTGGAGCAATTACGAAGCCTGGCTTTGCTAGCCTTAACTTCTTTTTTAGCCTTTGCTAAAGATTTATTTACTGCTCTTCTTGGCAGAGTGAGAGTTTTCTAGATTCTTCTAAACCTAAGGGTTCAGATCACTATGTGGCCATTAACTTGATCAGAACCTAAAAAATATTGAGCTCTCTATTCCATTGGTGTGGCAAAAGTCCACATGAGAGGTCTATGGCCTCAACATATCGAAGCTAATGCTCTTCATTCCCTCGTCCAAGAAGTACTACATGGGCTCCTCGTTGGTCACATCAGAATGATTATTACCGATATCCCAAGGCTACTCACAAGGTAGTAGTTCTTGAGTCCCAATCAAATTATGCCCATCCATCCTCGTCCAAGAAGAACTACAGGCATGATGAAAAAAACTTCCCTTCCAAGGGGTTATTCCCAATGTGAGACATAGTAGTGAAAGCTCCTATGCATGTGGTTTGGAAGAACGAGTTCTTTCCTTCCGCATGGACTCTTGTGGGAGTCAATGATGGTTGTTGTATCTCACACTGTCTCATGAGACATTAGGTTGTTGCTAGCTCTCCCATGTTTTATTTGAGAGCAATTTCTATGATCAGGAGACATTAGGTTATGGCTAGCTCTCCCATGTTTCATTTGAGAGCGATTTCTATGATCATGAGACATTGGGTTATGGATAGCTCTCCCATGTCTTATTTGAGAGCAATTTCTATGATCATGACCAACCATAGTCTGGCGCACTTCACCTCCTCCTAGTTTTCCTCTGCTAGGTCAATTACTCGGTCCATGTCCTCCAGTCCCAATCAAGTTATGCCCATCCATCCTAATCCAAGAAGTACTACAGGCATGATATAAAACTTCCCTCCCCAAGGGGTTATTCCCAATGTGAAACATAGTAGTGAAAGCTCCTATACATGTGGCCTGGAACGAGTTCACTCCTTCCACCTGCACTTTTGTGGGAGTTAATGATGGTTGTTGTATCTCACGCTATCTCATGAGACATTAGGTTATAGCGAGCTCTCTTATGTTTTATTTGAGACCAGTTTCTATGGTCATGCTGGCACCCTTCACCTCCGAGTCTTCCTCTTCTAGGTAAATTGCTTGGAGATGGAGCAAGTACAAAGCTTGGCTTTCCTAACCTTAACTTCTTTTTTAGCCTTTGCTCTACTAAGGATTTATTTCTTGCTCTTCTTTGGCAGAGCGAGAGAGTTTTCTAGATTCTTCCAAACCTAAGGATTCATCTCTCTATGCGGCCGTTAACTTGATCAGAACCTTAAGAATATTAAGCTCTCTTTTTTCCATTGGTGGCAAAGTCCACACCTGAGAGTCTATGGCCTCAACATATCAAAGCTAATGCTCTTCATTCCCTCGTCCAAGAAGTACTACATGGGCTCAGCCTCTTTGGTCACATCACCATGATTACCTATTCTTAGGCTACGTACAAGGTAGCAGTTCTCGAGTCCCAATCAAATTACGGCTATCCATCGTCGTCCAAGAACTACTGCAGGCCTGATTTAAAACTTCCCTTCTAAGGGGTTATTCCCAACGCGAAATATTGTAGTGAGAGCTCCGATGATGCATGTGTTTTGCAACGTGTTCACTCCTTCCACCTGAACTTTTGTGGGAGTCGATGATGCTTGTTGTATCTCACACTGTCTCATGAGACATTAGGTTATGGCTAGCTCTCCCATGTTTTATTTGAGACCAATTTCTATGATCACGACCACGCTTCGCCTCCTAGTCTTCCTCTTCTAGCTCAATTACTCGGGCCATGTTAATGGAGATGAAGCAATTATGAAGCCTGGCTTGCCTAGCCTTAACTTCTTTTTTAGCCTTTGCTAAGAATTTATTCATTGCTCTTCTTGGCAGAGCGAGAGAGTTTTCTAGATTCTTCCAAACCTAAGGGTTCATCTCTCTATGTGGCCATTAACTTGATTAGAATATTGAACTCTCTTTTTCATTGGTGGCAAAAGTCGACATGAGAATCTATGGCCTCAATATATCAAAGCTAATGGTCTTCATTCCCTCGTCCAAGAAGTCCTCTTTTGTCACATCACACAATGATTACCTATCCCAAGGCTACTTTTTACAAGGTAGCAGTTCTTGAGTCCCAATCAAATTATGGCCGTCCATTCTCGTCCGAGAAGAACTACAGGGATGATATAAAACTTCCCTTCCAAGGGGTTATTCCCAATGTGAAACATATAGTACTGAAAGCTCCCATGCATGTGGTTTGGAACGAACTCACTCCTTCCACCTGCACTTTTGTGGGAGTCAATGATGGCTGTTGTATCTCACACTGTCTCATGAGACATTAGGTTATGGCTAGCTCTCCCATATTTTATTTGCGACCAATTTCTATGATCACGACCACGCTTCGCTTTCTAGTCTTCCTCTTCACTGGTGGCAAAAGTCGACATGAGAATCTATGGCCTCAATATATCAAAGCTAATGGGCTTCATTCCCTCGTCCAAGAAGTCCTCTTTTGTCACATCACACAATGATTACCTATCCCAAGGCTACTTTTTACAAGGTAGCAGTTCTTGAGTCCCAATCAAATTACGGTCGTCCATTCTCGTCCGAGAAGAACTACAGGGATGATATAAAACTTCCCTTCCAAGGGGTTCTTACCAATGTGAAACATATAGTACTGAAAGCTCCCATGCATGTGGTTTGGAACGAGCTCACTCCTTCCACCTGCACTTTTGTGGGAGTCAATGATGGCTGTTGTATCTCACACTGTTTCATGAGACATTAGGTTATGGCTAGCTCTCCCATGTTTTATTTGAGACCAATTTCTATGGTCATGCAAAACCATAGTCTGCACATTTCACCTCCCCCAGTCCTCCTCTTCTAGGTCAATTACTTGGGCCATGATAACGGAGATGGAACAATTACGAAGCTTGGCTTGCCTAGCCTTAACTTCTTTTTTTAGCCTTTGCTACTAAGGATTTACTTATTGCTCTTCTTGGTAGAGCGATAGAGTTTTCTAGATTCTTCTAGACATAAGGGTTCATCTCGCTATGTGGCCATTAACTTGATCAGAACCTTAAAAATTGAGCTCTCTTTTCCATTGGTGGAAAAAGTCCACACATGAGAGTCTACGGCCTCAACATATCAAAGCTAATGCATTGTCTTCATTCCCTCGTCCAAGAAGTACTACATGGGCTCCTCTTTGGTCACATCAGCAGAATGATTACCGATATCCCAAGGCTACTTATTACAAGGTAGCAGTTCTGGAGTGTCCCAATCAAATTATGCCCATCCATCCTTGTCCAAGAAGTATTGTAGGCATGATGTAAAACTTCACTTCCAAGGAGTTATTCCCAATGTGAAACATAGTAGTGAAAGCTACTCCTATGTATGTGGTTTGGGAACGAGTTCACTCCTTCCTACTGCACTTTTGTGGGAGTTAATGATGGTTGTTGTATCTCACATTGTTTCATGAGACATTAGGTTGTGGCTAGCTCTCTCATGTTTTAATTGAGACCAATTTCTATGGTCATGCAAAACCATATTCTGGCACACTTCACCTCCCAGTCTTCCTCTTCTAGGTTAATTACTTGGGCCATGCTAACGGAGGTGGACCAATTACGAAGACTGGCTTTGCTAGCCTTAACTTCTTTTTTAGCCTTTGCTAAAGATTTATTTACTGCTCTTCTTGGCAGAGTGAGAGTTTTCTAGATTCTTCTAAACCTAAGGGTTCAGATCACTATGTGGCCATTAACTTGATCAGAACCTGAAAAATATTGAGCTCTCTATTCCATTGGTGTGGCAAAAGTCCACATGAGAGGTCTATGGCCTCAACATATCAAAGCTAATGCTCTTCATTCCCTCGACCAAGAAGTACTACATGGGCTCCTCGTTGGTCACATCAGAATGATTATTACCGATATCCCAAGGCTACTCACAAGGTAGTAGTTCTTGAGTCCCAATCAAATTATGCCCATCCATCCTCGTCCAAGAAGAACTACAGGCATGATAAAAAAACTTCCCTTCCAAGGGGTTATTCCCAATGTGAGACATAGTAGTGAAAGCTCCTATGCATGTGGTTTGGAAGAACGAGTTCTTTCCTTCCGCGTGGACTCTTGTGGGAGTCAATGATGGTTGTTGTATCTCACACTGTCTCATGAGACATTAGGTTGTTGCTAGCTCTCCCATGTTCTATTTGAGAGCAATTTCTATGATCAGGAGACATTAGGTTATGGCTATCTCTCCCATGTTTTATTTGAGAGCAATTTCTATGATCACGAGACATTGGGTTATGGCTAGCTCTCCCATGTCTTATTTGAGAGCAATTTCTATGATCATGAGACATTGGGTTATGGCTAGCTCTCCCATGTCTTATTTGAGAGCAATTTCTATCATCATGACCAACCATAGTCTGGCACACTTCACCTCCTCCTAGTTTTCCTCTGCTAGGTCAATTACTCGGTCCATGTCCTCCAGTCCCAATCAAGTTATGCCCATCCATCCTAATCCAAGAAGTACTACAGGCATGATATAAAACTTCCCTCCCCAAGGGGTTATTCCCAATGTGAAACATAGTAGTGAAAGCTCCTATACATGTGCCCTGGAACGAGTTCACTCCTTCCACCTGCACTTTTGTGGGAGTTAATGATGGTTGTTGTATCTCACGCTATCTCATGAGACATTAGGTTATAGCGAGCTCTCTTATGTTTTATTTGAGACCAGTTTCTATGGTCATGCTGGCACCCTTCACCTCCGAGTCTTCCTCTTCTAGGTAAATTGCTTGGAGATGGAGCAAGTACAAAGCTTGGCTTTCCTAACCTTAACTTCTTTTTTAGCCTTTGCTCTACTAAGGATTTATTTCTTGCTCTTCTTTGGCAGAGCGAGAGAGTTTTCTAGATTCTTCCAAACCTAAGGATTCATCTCTCTATGCGGCCGTTAACTTGATCAGAACCTTAAGAATATTAAGCTCTCTTTTTTCCATTGGTGGCAAAGTCCACACCTGAGAGTCTATGGCCTCAACATATCAAAGCTAATGCTCTTCATTCCCTCGTCCAAGAAGTACTACATGGGCTCAGCCTCTTTGGTCACATCACCATGATTACCTATTCTTAGGCTACGTACAAGGTAGCAGTTCTCGAGTCCCAATCAAATTACGGCTATCCATCGTCGTCCAAGAACTACTGCAGGCCTGATTTAAAACTTCCCTTCTAAGGGGTTATTCCCAACGCGAAATATTGTAGTGAGAGCTCCGATGATGCATGTGGTTTGCAACGTGTTCACTCCTTCCACCTGAACTTTTGTGGGAGTCGATGATGCTTGTTGTATCTCACACTGTCTCATGAGACATTAGGTTATGGCTAGCTCTCCCATGTTTTATTTGAGACCAATTTCTATGATCACGACCACGCTTCGCCTCCTAGTCTTCCTCTTCTAGCTCAATTACTCGGGCCATGTTAATGGAGATGAAGCAATTATGAAGCTTGGCTTGCCTAGCCTTAACTTCTTTTTTAGCCTTTGCTAAGAATTTATTCATTGCTCTTCTTGGCAGAGCGAGAGAGTTTTCTAGATTCTTCCAAACCTAAGGGTTCATCTCTCTATGTGGCCATTAACTTGATTAGAATATTGAGCTCTCTTTTTCATTGGTGGCAAAAGTCGACATGAGAATCTATGGCCTCAATATATCAAAGCTAATGGTCTTCATTCCCTCGTCCAAGAAGTCCTCTTTTGTCACATCACACAATGATTACCTATCCCAAGGCTACTTTTTACAAGGTAGCAGTTCTTGAGTCCCAATCAAATTATGGCCGTCCATTCTCGTCCGAGAAGAACTACAGGGATGATATAAAACTTCCCTTCCAAGGGGTTATTCCCAATGTGAAACATATAGTACTGAAAGCTCCCATGCATGTGGTTTGGAACGAACTCACTCCTTCCACCTGCACTTTTGTGGGAGTCAATGATGGCTGTTGTATCTCACACTGTCTCATGAGACATTAGGTTATGGCTAGCTCTCCCATATTTTATTTGCGACCAATTTCTATGATCACGACCACGCTTCGCTTTCTAGTCTTCCTCTTCACTGGTGGCAAAAGTCGACATGAGAATCTATGGCCTCAATATATCAAAGCTAATGGGCTTCATTCCCTCGTCCAAGAAGTCCTCTTTTGTCACATCACACAATGATTACCTATCCCAAGGCTACTTTTTACAAGGTAGCAGTTCTTGAGTCCCAATCAAATTACGGTCGTCCATTCTCGTCCGAGAAGAACTACAGGGATGATATAAAACTTCCCTTCCAAGGGGTTCTTACCAATGTGAAACATATAGTACTGAAAGCTCCCATGCATGTGGTTTGGAACGAGCTCACTCCTTCCACCTGCACTTTTGTGGGAGTCAATGATGGCTGTTGTATCTCACACTGTTTCATGAGACATTAGGTTATGGCTAGCTCTCCCATGTTTTATTTGAGACCAATTTCTATGGTCATGCAAAACCATAGTCTGCACATTTCACCTCCCCCAGTCCTCCTCTTCTAGGTCAATTACTTGGGCCATGATAACGGAGATGGAACAATTACGAAGCTTGGCTTGCCTAGCCTTAACTTCTTTTTTTAGCCTTTGCTACTAAGGATTTACTTATTGCTCTTCTTGGTAGAGCGATAGAGTTTTCTAGATTCTTCTAGACATAAGGGTTCATCTCGCTATGTGGCCATTAACTTGATCAGAACCTTAAAAATTGAGCTCTCTTTTCCATTGGTGGAAAAAGTCCACACATGAGAGTCTACGGCCTCAACATATCAAAGCTAATGCATTGTCTTCATTCCCTCGTCCAAGAAGTACTACATGGGCTCCTCTTTGGTCACATCAGCAGAATGATTACCGATATCCCAAGGCTACTTATTACAAGGTAGCAGTTCTAGAGTGTCCCAATCAAATTATGCCCATCCATCCTCGTCCAAGAAGTATTGTAGGCATGATGTAAAACTTCACTTCCAAGGAGTTATTCCCAATGTGAAACATAGTAGTGAAAGCTACTCCTATGTATGTGGTTTGGGAACGAGTTCACTCCTTCCTACTGCACTTTTGTGGGAGTTAATGATGGTTGTTGTATCTCACATTGTTTCATGAGACATTAGGTTGTGGCTAGCTCTCTCATGTTTTAATTGAGACCAATTTCTATGGTCATGCAAAACCATATTCTGGCACACTTCACCTCCCAGTCTTCCTCTTCTAGGTTAATTACTTGGGCCATGCTAACGGAGGTGGACCAATTACGAAGACTGGCTTTGCTAGCCTTAACTTCTTTTTTAGCCTTTGCTAAAGATTTATTTACTGCTCTTCTTGGCAGAGTGAGAGTTTTCTAGATTCTTCTAAACCTAAGGGTTCAGATCACTATGTGGCCATTAACTTGATCAGAACCTGAAAAATATTGAGCTCTCTATTCCATTGGTGTGGCAAAAGTCCACATGAGAGGTCTATGGCCTCAACATATCAAAGCTAATGCTCTTCATTCCCTCGACCAAGAAGTACTACATGGGCTCCTCGTTGGTCACATCAGAATGATTATTACCGATATCCCAAGGCTACTCACAAGGTAGTAGTTCTTGAGTCCCAATCAAATTATGCCCATCCATCCTCGTCCAAGAAGAACTACAGGCATGATAAAAAAACTTCCCTTCCAAGGGGTTATTCCCAATGTGAGACATAGTAGTGAAAGCTCCTATGCATGTGGTTTGGAAGAACGAGTTCTTTCCTTCCGCGTGGACTCTTGTGGGAGTCAATGATGGTTGTTGTATCTCACACTGTCTCATGAGACATTAGGTTGTTGCTAGCTCTCCCATGTTTTATTGGAGAGCAATTTCTATGATCAGGAGACATTAGGTTATGGCTAGCTCTCCCATGTTTCATTTGAGAGCAATTTCTATGATCATGAGACATTGGGTTATGGATAGCTCTCCCATGTCTTATTTGAGAGCAATTTCTATGATCATGACCAACCATAGTCTGGCACACTTCACCTCCTCCTAGTTTTCCTCTACTAGGTCAATTACTCGGTCCATGTCCTCCAGTCCCAATCAAGTTGTGCCCATCCATCCTAATCCATGAAGTACTACAGGCATGATATAAAACTTCCCTCCCCAAGGGGTTATTCCCAATGTGAAACATAGTAGTGAAAGCTCCTATACATGTGGCCTGGAACGAGTTCACTCCTTCCACCTGCACTTTTGTGGGAGTCAATGATGGTTGTTGTATCTCACGCTATCTCATGAGACATTAGGTTATAGCGAGCTCTCTTATGTTTTATTTGAGACCAGTTTCTATGGTCATGCTGGCACCCTTCACCTCCGAGTCTTCCTCTTCTAGGTAAATTGCTTGGAGATGGAGCAAGTACAAAGCTTGGCTTTCCTAACCTTAACTTCTTTTTTAGCCTTTGCTCTACTAAGGATTTATTTCTTGCTCTTCTTTGGCAGAGCGAGAGAGTTTTCTAGATTCTTCCAAACCTAAGGATTCATCTCTCTATGCGGCCGTTAACTTGATCAGAACCTTAAGAATATTAAGCTCTCTTTTTTCCATTGGTGGCAAAGTCCACACCTGAGAGTCTATGGCCTCAACATATCAAAGCTAATGCTCTTCATTCCCTCGTCCAAGAAGTACTACATGGGCTCAGCCTCTTTGGTCACATCACAATGATTACCTATTCTTAGGCTACGTACAAGGTAGCAGTTCTCGAGTCCCAATCAAATTATGGCTATCCATCGTCGTCCAAGAACTACTGCATGCCTGATTTAAAACTTCCCTTCTAAGGGGTTATTCCCAACGCAAAATATTGTAGTGAGAGCTCCGATGATGCATGTGGTTTGCAACGTGTTCACTCCTTCCACCTGAACTTTTGTGGGAGTCGATGATGCTTGTTGTATCTCACACTGTCTCATGAGACATTAGGTTATGGCTAGCTCTCCCATGTTTTATTTGAGACCAATTTCTATGATCACGACCACGCTTCGCCTCCTAGTCTTCCTCTTCTAGCTCAATTACTCGGGCCATGTTAATGGAGATGAAGCAATTACGAAGCTTGGCTTGCCTAGCCTTAACTTCTTTTTTAGCCTTTGCTAAGAATTTATTCATTGCTCTTCTTGGCAGAGCGAGAGAGTTTTCTAGATTCTTCCAAACCTAAGGGTTCATCTCTCTATGTGGCCATTAACTTGATTAGAATATTGAGCTCTCTTTTTCATTGGTGGCAAAAGTCGACATGAGAATCTATGGCCTCAATATATCAAAGCTAATGGTCTTCATTCCCTCGTCCAAGAAGTCCTCTTTTGTCACATCACACAATGATTACCTATCCCAAGGCTACTTTTTACAAGGTAGTAGTTCTTGAGTCCCAATCAAATTATGGCCGTCCATTCTCGTCCGAGAAGAACTACAGGGATGATATAAAACTTCCTTTCCAAGGGGTTATTTCCAATGTGAAACATATAGTACTGAAAGCTCCCATGCATGTGGTTTGGAACGAACTCACTCCTTCCACCTGCACTTTTGTGGGAGTCAACGATGGCTGTTGTATCTCACACTGTCTCATGAGACATTAGGTTATGGCTAGCTCTCCCATGTTTTATTTGAGACCAATTTCTATGATCACGACCACGCTTCGCTTTCTAGTCTTCCTCTTCATTGGTGGCAAAAGTCGACATGAGAATCTATGGCCTCAATATATCAAAGCTAATGGGCTTCATTCCCTCGTCCAAGAAGTCCTCTTTTGTCACATCACACAATGATTACCTATCCCAAGGCTACTTTTTACAAGGTAGCAGTTCTTCAGTCCCAATCAAATTACGGCCGTCCATTCTCGTCCGAGAAGAACTACAGGGATGATATAAAACTTCCCTTCCAAGGGGTTCTTACCAATGTGAAACATATAGTACTGAAAGCTCCCATGCATGTGGTTTGGAACGAGCTCACTCCTTCCACCTGCACTTTTGTGGGAGTCAATGATGGCTGTTGTATCTCACACTGTTTCATGAGACATTAGGTTATGGCTAGCTCTCCCATGTTTTATTTGATACCAATTTCTATGATCACGACCACGCTTCGCTTTCTAGTCTCATGATCATAGAAATTGATACCAATGTCTCATGATCATAGAAATTGCTCTCAAATGAAACATGGGAGAGCTAGCCATAACCTAATGTCTCCTGATCATAGAAATTGCTCTCAAATAAAACATGGGAGAGCTAGCAACAACCTAATGTCTCATGAGACAGTGTGAGATACAACAACCATCATTGACTCCCACAAGAGTCCATGCGGAAGGAAAGAACTCGTTCTTCCAAACCACATGCATAGGAGCTTTCACTACTATGTCTCACATTGGGAATAACCCCTTGGAAGGGAAGTTTTTTTTATCATGCCTGTAGTTCTTCTTGGACGAGGATGGATGGGCATAATTTGATTGGGACTCAAGAACTACTACCTTGTGAGTAGCCTTGGGATATCGGTAATAATCATTCTGATGTGACCAACGAGGAGCCCATGTAGTACTTCTTGGACGAGGGAATGAAGAGCATTAGCTTCAATATGTTGAGGCCATAGACCTCTCATGTGGACTTTTGCCACACCAATGGAATAGAGAGCTCAATATTTTTTAGGTTCTGATCAAGTTAATGGCCACATAGTGATCTGAACCCTTAGGTTTAGAAGAATCTAGAAAACTCTCACTCTGCCAAGAAGAGCAGTAAATAAATCTTTAGCAAAGGCTAAAAAAGAAGTTAAGGCTAGCAAAGCCAGGCTTCGTAATTGGTCCACCTCCGTTAGCATGGCCCAAGTAATTAACCTAGAAGAGGAAGACTGGGAGGTGAAGTGTGCCAGAATATGGTTTTGCATGACCATAGAAATTGGTCTCAATTAAAACATGAGAGAGCTAGCCATAACCTAATGTCTCATGAAACAATGTGAGATACAACAACCATCATTAACTCCCACAAAAGTGCAGTAGGAAGGAGTGAACTCGTTCCCAAACCACATACATAGGAGTAGCTTTCACTACTATGTTTCACATTGGGAATAACTCCTTGGAAGTGAAGTTTTACATCATGCCTTCAATACTTCTTGGACGAGGATGGATGGGCATAATTTGATTGGGACACTCCATAACTGCTACCTTGTAATAAGTAGCCTTGGGATATCGGTAATCATTCTGCTGATGTGACCAAAGAGGAGCCCATGTAGTACTTCTTGGACGAGGGAATGAAGACAATGCATTAGCTTTGATATGTTGAGGCCGTAGACTCTCATGTGTGGACTTTTGCCACCAATGGAAAAGAGAGCTCAATTTTTAAGGTTCTGATCAAGTTAATGGCCACATAGCGAGATGAACCCTTATGTCTAGAAGAATCTAGAAAACTCTATCGCTCTGCCAAGAAGAGCAATAAGTAAATCCTTAGTAGCAAAGGCTAAAAAAAGAAGTTAAGGCTAGGCAAGCCAAGCTTCGTAATTGTTCCATCTCCGTTATCATGGCCCAAGTAATTGACCTAGAAGAGGAGGACTGGGGGAGGTGAAATGTGCAGACTATGGTTTTGCATGACCATAGAAATTGGTCTCAAATAAAACATGGGAGAGCTAGCCATAACCTAATGTCTCATGATACAGTGTGAGATACAACAGCCATCATTGACTCCCACAAAAGTGCAGGTGGAAGGAGTGAGCTCGTTCCAAACCACATGCATGGGAGCTTTCAGTACTATATGTTTCACATTGGTAATAACCCCTTGGAAGGGAAGTTTTATATCATCCCTGTAGTTCTTCTCAGACGAGAATGGACGGCCGTAATTTGATTGGGACTCAAGAACTGCTACCTTGTAAAAAGTAGCCTTGGGATAGGTAATCATTGTGTGATGTGACAAAAGAGGACTTTTTGGCGAGGGAATGAAGCCCATTAGCTTTGATATATTGAGGCCATAGATTCTCATGTCGACTTTTGCCACCAATGAAGAGGAAGACTAGAAAGCGAAGCGTGGTCGTGATCATAGAAATTGGTATCAAATAAAACATGGGAGAGCTAGCCATAACCTAATGTCTCATGAGACAGTGTGAGATACAACAGCCATCATTGACTCCCACAAAAGTGCAGGTGGAAGGAGTGAGTTCGTTCCAAACCACATGCATGGGAGCTTTCAGTACTATATGTTTCACATTGGGAATAACCCCTTGGAAGGGAAGTTTTATATCATCCCTGTAGTTCTTCTCGGACGAGAATGGACGGCCATAATTTGATTGGGACTCAAGAACTGCTACCTCGTAAAAAGTAGCCTTGGGATAGGTAATCATTGTGTGATGTGACAAAAGAGGACTTCTTGGACGAGGGAATGAAGACCATTAGCTTTGATATATTGAGGCCATAGATTCTCATGTCGACTTTTGCCACCAATGAAAAAGAGAGCTCAATATTCTAATCAAGTTAATGGCCACATAGAGAGATGAACCCTTAGGTTTGGAAGAATCTAGAAAACTCTCTCGCTCTGCCAAGAAGAGCAATGAATAAATTCTTAGCAAAGGCTAAAAAAGAAGTTAAGGCTAGGCAAGCCAAGCTTCGTAATTGCTTCATCTCCATTAACATGGCCCGAGTAATTGAGCTAGAAGAGGAAGACTAGGAGGCGAAGCGTGGTCGTGATCATAGAAATTGGTCTCAAATAAAACATGGGAGAGCTAGCCATAACCTAATGTCTCATGAGACAGTGTGAGATACAACAAGCATCATCGACTCCCACAAAAGTTCAGGTGGAAGGAGTGAACACGTTGCAAACCACATGCATCATCGGAGCTCTCACTACAATATTTCGCATTGGGAATAACCCCTTAGAAGGGAAGTTTTAAATCAGGCCTGCAGTAGTTCTTGGACGACGATGGATAGCCATAATTTGATTGGGACTCGAGAAAGTCTACCTTGTACGTAGCCTAAGAATAGGTAATCATTGTGATGTGACCAAAGAGGCTGAGCCCATGTAGTACTTCTTGGACGAGGGAATGAAGAGCATTAGCTTTGATATGTTGAGGCCATAGACTCTCAGGAGTGGACTTTGCCACCAATGGAAAAAAGAGAGCTTAATATTCTTAAGGTTCTGATCAAGTTAACGGCCGCATAGAGAGATGAATCCTTAGGTTTGGAAGAATCTAGAAAACTCTCTCGCTCTGCCAAAGAAGAGCAAGAAATAAATCCTTAGTAGAGCAAAGGCTAAAAAAGAAGTTAAAGTTAGGAAAGCCAAGCTTTGTACTTGCTCCATCTCCAAGCAATTTACCTAGAAGAGGAAGACTCGGAGGTGAAGGGTGCCAGCATGACCATAGAAACTGGTCTCAAATAAAACATAAGAGAGCTCGCTATAACCTAATGTCTCATGAGATAGCGTGAGATACAACAACCATCATTGACTCCCACAAAAGTGCAGGTGGAAGGAGTGAACTCGTTCCAGACCACATGTATAGGAGCTTTCACTACTATGTTTCACATTGGGAATAACCCCTTGGGGAGGGAAGTTTTATATCATGCCTGTAGTACTTCTTGGATTAGGATGGATGGGCATAACTTGATTGGGACTGGAGGACATGGACCGAGTAATTGACCTAGCAGAGGAAAACTAGGTGGAGGTGAAGTGTGCCAGACTATGGTTGGTCATGATCATAGAAATTGCTCTCAAATAAGACATGGGAGAGCTAGCCATAACCCAATGTCTCATGATCATAGAAATTGCTCTCAAATGAAACATGGGAGAGCTAGCCATAACCTAATGTCTCCTGATCATAGAAATTGCTCTCAAATAAAACATGGGAGAGCTAGCAACAACCTAATGTCTCATGAGACAGTGTGAGATACAACAACCATCATTGACTCCCACAAGAGTCCATGCGGAAGGAAAGAACTCGTTCTTCCAAACCACATACTGTGTCTCACATTGGGAATAACCCCTTGGAAGGGAAGTTTTTTTTATCATGCCTGTAGTTCTTCTTGGACGAGGATGGATGGGCATAATTTGATTGGGACTCAAGAACTACTACCTTGTGAGTAGCCTTGGGATATCGGTAATAATCATTCTGATGTGACCAACGAGGAGCCCATGTAGTACTTCTTGGACGAGGGAATGAAGAGCATTAGCTTCGATATGTTGAGGCCATAGACCTCTCATGTGGACTTTTGCCACACCAATGGAATAGAGAGCTCAATATTTTTCAGGTTCTGATCAAGTTAATGGCCACATAGTGATCTGAACCCTTAGGTTTAGAAGAATCTAGAAAACTCTCACTCTGCCAAGAAGAGCAGTAAATAAATCTTTAGCAAAGGCTAAAAAAGAAGTTAAGGCTAGCAAAGCCAGGCTTCGTAATTGGTCCACCTCCGTTAGCATGGCCCAAGTAATTAACCTAGAAGAGGAAGACTGGGAGGTGAAGTGTGCCAGAATATGGTTTTGCATGACCATAGAAATTGGTCTCAATTAAAACATGAGAGAGCTAGCCATAACCTAATGTCTCATTAAACAATGTGAGATACAACAACCATCATTAACTCCCACAAAAGTGCAGTAGGAAGGAGTGAACTCGTTCCCAAACCACATACATAGGAGTAGCTTTCACTACTATGTTTCACATTGGGAATAACTCCTTGGAAGTGAAGTTTTACATCATGCCTACAATACTTCTTGGACGAGGATGGATGGGCATAATTTGATTGGGACACTCCAGAATTGCTACCTTGTAATAAGTAGCCTTGGGATATCGGTAATCATTCTGCTGATGTGACCAAAGAGGAGCCCATGTAGTACTTCTTGGACGAGGGAATGAAGACAATGCATTAGCTTTGATATGTTGAGGCCGTAGACTCTCATGTGTGGACTTTTGCCACCAATGGAAAAGAGAGCTCAATTTTTAAGGTTCTGATCAAGTTAATGGCCACATAGCGAGATGAACCCTTATGTCTAGAAGAATCTAGAAAACTCTATCGCTCTGCCAAGAAGAGCAATAAGTAAATCCTTAGTAGCAAAGGCTAAAAAAAGAAATTAAGGCTAGGCAAGCCAAGCTTCGTAATTGTTCCATCTCCGTTATCATGGCCCAAGTAATTGACCTAGAAGAGGAGGACTGGGGGAGGTGAAATGTGCAGACCATGGTTTTGCATGACCATAGAAATTGGTCTCAAATAAAACATGGGAGAGCTAGCCATAACCTAATGTCTCATGAGACAGTGTGAGATACAACAGCCATCATTGACTCCCACAAAAGTGCAGGTGGAAGGAGTGAGCTCGTTCCAACAAACCACATGCATGGGAGCTTTCAGTACTATATGTTTCACATTGGGAATAACCCCTTGGAAGGGAAGTTTTATATCATCCCTGTAGTTCTTCTCGGACGAGAATGGACGGCCGTAATTTGATTGGGACTCAAGAACTGCTACCTTGTAAAAAGTAGCCTTGGGATAGGTAATCATTGTGTGATGTGACAAACGAGGACTTCTTGGACGAGGGAATGAAGCCCATTAGCTTTGATATATTGAGGCCATAGATTCTCATGTCGACTTTTGCCACCAATGAAGAGGAAGACTAGAAAGCGAAGCGTGGTCGTGATCATAGAAATTGGTCTCAAATAAAACATGGGAGAGCTAGCCATAACCTAATGTCTCATGAGACAGTGTGAGATACAACAGCCATCATTGACTCCCACAAAAGTGCAGTTGGAAGGAGTGAGTTCGTTCCAAACCACATGCATGGGAGCTTTCAGTACTATATGTTTCACATTGGGAATAACCCCTTGGAAGGGAAGTTTTATATCATCCCTGTAGTTCTTCTTGGACGAGAATGGACGGCCATAATTTGATTGGGACTCAAGAACTGCTACCTTGTAAAAAGTAGCCTTGGGATAGGTAATCATTGTGTGATGTGACAAAAGAGGACTTCTTGGATGAGGGAATGAAGACCATTAGCTTTGATATATTGAGGCCATAGATTCTCATGTCGACTTTTGCCACCAATGAAAAAGAGAGCTCAATATTCTAATCAAGTTAATGGCCACATAGAGAGATGAACCCTTAGGTTTGGAAGAATCTAGAAAACTCTCTCGCTCTGCCAAGAAGAGCAATGAATAAATTCTTAGCAAAGGCTAACAAAGAAGTTAAGGCTAGGCAAGCCAAGCTTCGTAATTGCTTCATCTCCATTAACATGGCCCGAGTAATTGAGCTAGAAGAGGAAGACTAGGAGGCGAAGCGTGGTCGTGATCATAGAAATTGGTCTCAAATAAAACATGGGAGAGCTAGCCATAACCTAATGTCTCATGAGACAGTGTGAGATACAACAAGCATCATCGACTCCCACAAAAGTTCAGGTGGAAGGAGTGAACACGTTGCAAACCACATGCATCATCGGAGCTCTCACTACAATATTTCGCATTGGGAATAACCCCTTAGAAGGGAAGTTTTAAATCAGGCCTGCAGTAGTTCTTGGACGACGATGGATAGCCATAATTTGATTGGGACTCGAGAACTGCTACCTTGTACGTAGCCTAAGAATAGGTAATCATTGTGATGTGACCAAAGAGGCTGAGCCCATGTAGTACTTCTTGGACGAGGGAATGAAGAGCATTAGCTTTGATATGTTGAGGCCATAGACTCTCAGGTGTGGACTTTGCCACCAATGGAAAAAAGAGAGCTTAATATTCTTAAGGTTCTGATCAAGTTAATGTTGAGAACTAAGGTTATACACAAAGGGGCAATGGATGAGGTGTGTGTGTGTGTAAACAAGCCTCTAGCTTTAGGGCTTGTGGTGTCCTATTTAAAGGCCCATTAGGGAGAGGGAAGCTCACTTGGTGCATTAGCTTGTGAGAGCCCATCCATGTTGTATTCCTAAGCAACATAATAAACAAGATTTATTCTTGTATTTTGTGGTGTCTTCTCTCATTTACCTTTGCATTTACCGATGCAAGTTGAGCCATGAGGCCCTTAATTCTGGAAATGAAAGCACCAATGTCGTCTCCTGCATTGAACTCCAAGCTAAAGAACTCAATTTTAAGTGAGATCTTGGAGTTCTTTCCACGAGCACCGTAGAGTTTCTCTAGCTCATCCCATTTTTGCTTTGCTAATGGGAGTTGATCCACATGATGGATGAGAGACTCATCAAGATGAAGCATGATGATGGCTTGAGCTCTTTCATCATCTTCTATGTCTTCGGGATTGTTAATGTCAACGACCTTTTTGCCGGTGATGTATGGCCACAAGCCTTTTGACATTAATTTGTACTTGACAAGCACTTGCCAAGTATGAAAACCATCACCCGAGAATTTCTTGATTTGGTTATGATTTTCTTCTTTCGCCATTAGGGTTAGAGAAGGTCTTACCAATTGCTTGAAGCAATGGCAGTGTCTAATCTCTTACAAGATTGGCAAAGAAAACAATTAAAATGCTTGAGGATAATAATGCCAAGAGATTAATGAATGTAAGGCTTAAAAAAGGGCTGTAAATTCTGAAAAAAAACAGCAAGAAGCCTTGAGTTAGGGTTTAGGATTGGTGATTAGTGTTTAGCAACACTATTAGAGAGGGTTTTGGTGTTTAATGAACACTGTTGGCTTGAGAAATGGTTAGGTTTTCCATTTTTGTGCTTAATGAACACACAAATCAGAGATTTGAAAGATTGGCATAGTGTTTAAGAACACTTTGATTGAGGCTATAGTGTTTAATGAACACTATTAGTGTTAAACAACACTATTAGTGAAGCTTTTAGGGCATAAGCTTCAAGAAAAAGAGCATGGAAGCAATGGTGGAAATTTTAGCTCAAGAATGCTCAAGAAGTAGTGAGCAATCAGTGTTGAAGACCACTTGAGAAGAAATTGTGTTTAAAAACACATAATTAGTGTTTAATTAACACTAATTAGCAAGAAAAAACTTGGTTTTCCATGACTTTGAAGAAAAAACAGAGCTGGGCGTCTGCTAATCCACCTCTTGCGCGCTCGTTACTGCATCATTTGGGCCCAAATTAAGTGAGCCTAACCATTGATGTATGGGCTTTAAAAGCCCTATGGTTTTGGGCTCAATAGTGGCCCGCGCTGCCCGCGGCAGCTGTACGACCAGAAACTGTGAAGAAAAAACAGGCGAAATGCCTAATTCGATGACGCCGCCTCCTCCGCCCCCTAATTGGGTTAATTGCCGGTACAGGACACTTAGCCTTGATCTCCCCTTCAACTCCCAAGAAGGAATTTCATGGAGATATGGCCTCCATCTAGAGAGGGTAGGAGAGGGAAAAAGGGGGGAAAGTTCAAAATTTGAACTTGGTTCACTAATCTAGCTTAGGGATGGCTAATGCAGCAGAATAATCAGTAAACCGGGCTCTGATACCATGATAAAGGATGCATAAGCTTAAGAACTAGATTAGCATAATGACAATGAGCAAGACTAGATGCTTAACAAAGCAAGTGAATGAGAGAAGACACCACAAAATACAAGAATAAATCTTGTTTATTATGTTGCTTAGGAATACAACATGGATGGGCTCTCACAAGCTAATGCACCAAGTGAGCTTCCCTCTCCCTAATGGGCCTTTAAATAGGACACCACAAGCCCTAAAGCTAGAGGCTTGTTTACACACACACACACCTCATCCATTGCCCCTTTGTGTATAACCTTAGTTCTCAACACCCTCCCTCAATGCAAGCCATGTAGAGTCTGGACTTGAAATGGGTGGCATTGGACATAGGTTGAAAATCCCTCCCTTAATGACTAGTTGGGTAGTTGCCTTTATAACATAGGCATACAAAAGAGATGTTATGGTTGTGTGTTTCTAGAATGATTCTAGAAGAGTTTCTCATTTACAAAGTTTGCTTCGGCTTCCTTTGTTGTTGATGACGATGTAGGCGTTGTAGGACACTTTGAGGTAATGTGCCCTTGTTGCTTACATTTATTGCATTTCATTTTGTTGGGGTATTTAACCCAACAATTACTTGCAAGATGACCAAGCTTCTTACAATGGGTACACTTGATTTTGGTGACTACCCAACTAGTCATTAAGGGAGGGATTTTCAACCTATGTCCAATGCCACCCATTTCAAGTCCAGACTCTACATGGCTTGCATTGAGGGAGGGTGTTGAGAACTAAGGTTATACACAAAGGGGCAATGGATGAGGTGTGTGTGTGTGTAAACAAGCCTCTAGCTTTAGGGCTTGTGGTGTCCTATTTAAAGGCCCATTAGGGAGAGGGAAGCTCACTTGGTGCATTAGCTTGTGAGAGCCCATCCATGTTGTATTCCTAAGCAACATAATAAACAAGATTTATTCTTGTATTTTGTGGTGTCTTCTCTCATTCACTTGCTTTGTTAAGCATCTAGTCTTGCTCATTGTCATTATGCTAATCTAGTTCTTAAGCTTATGCATCCTTTATCAGTTAACGGCCGCATAGAGAGATGAATCCTTAGGTTTGGAAGAATCTAGAAAACTCTCTCGCTCTGCCAAAGAAGAGCAAGAAATAAATCCTTAGTAGAGCAAAGGCTAAAAAAGAAGTTAAGGTTAGGAAAGCCAAGCTTTGTACTTGCTCCATCTCCAAGCAATTTACCTAGAAGAGGAAGACTCGGAGGTGAAGGGTGCCAGCATGACCATAGAAACTGGTCTCAAATAAAACATAAGAGAGCTCGCTATAACCTAATGTCTCATGAGATAGCGTGAGATACAACAACCATCATTGACTCCCAGGCAACTCGGTAGGAACCTTAGTAAGCTTTTCCTCTACACCTCATGCCTTCTCACTAGGTCTTATGGGTGTCTTACTGAGCGTTCTCTCCTGCGACTTTCATGTCTCTTTATCTTAGAATTATAGGCGACTCAATAGGGATCTTCAACAGGGCTTCCTCCGGGCCTCATGCCTTCTCACTGGGTCTTAAAGGGTCTTAAAGGCAACTCAGTAGCATTCTTAGTGTAAGACTCTTCCTTTGGTCGTCATGCCTCATTTTAGGACTTATTTTAGGACTTACAGGTGACGCGGTTGGGACCTCGCATGGGCTTCCTCCAAACCTCATGCCTTCTCATTGGATTAAGAGGAAAGACTTATTTTTAGTGTCCTTTTTTAAGACTGTTGAGCATAAAGGAAGCATAAGTATGATTTATACTTTGAAATGTTACGAAATTTTGGTTGCTTATTAAAACTCTCCTTTGAAGGACCTTGGCGGTCTGCAGTGACTGACCTCCGAAACCTAAAAAATAAATTGTGCAAATATGTCACATCCAAAAATTTTCCTTATGTTCTGCAACATTTTTTACAAAACCCTTCGATAATAGGATTTGTCTAATACACCTAGTCAGTTTAGTAGGTCGTCTCTAAATCATAATTTGTCTAATACACCTAGTCAGTTTAGTAGGTCGTCTCTAAATCATAACCTTCCTTTTCTAGCAATTGAATCATTTTGTCAAATGACTCCCACAGCCTTGCCCGCTTGAGACCAAGCTCTGCATTATTCCCATGATAAGTGGTGCATTCACAAATGGCCTTCCATAATTCATATTTTGTGTGACTATTGTACCCCTCGTAATTTGAGAGAAGGTGTCTTGCTTTGGACCCACCCATGCATATTTTGTTTGGATTATCCTGACCCGGTCCTGACTTTTTAGTATCCTTAGTTAACTTTACAGCACCACCATGAAGCCCCACACTTGAAAGGACATCTTCCAGCTTACTGATGCATTCAGTCCATCCCCCCATACTACAGCCAATGTTTAAAGCATGAAGCTTTTTTTGTAAATCAACGTAGCCCGTGTGGTTTTTTTTTAAAATAAGCTTATAAGGCTTATTTAACAAAGCTTTTGTTATTATTATTATTTTTGGCTTATTATATTAAGCTTGATTAAATAATAAGAAAATAATAATAGCTATGCCTTTCTCTCTCCCATTCGCTGGCTGTGCGCTATGGAGAAGAAAGGTTCTTCAAGGAATTTCGACGATGTCGTCGGTCGGCTAGCGCAAGGGAGCTGTAATTGGAGGGAGAGAAGATAAATAAAATATGAAAGAAACATATGATTTTAGATGCTTTGCAAATAGCGAGGCTGGTAACATGCCATCATTTACACAGCTCAATGATCATAGCTTTCAACATCAATTTAGAATTAATCAAGGGAAGGAACATACTCTCATATGGTTTGAAAAATACTCAAACTCTGAAGATTGGTTTTAAGTTCTTACTATTTGTTCCTTGTCGTGAAATTAAACGAGCAAAGTACATGCTGCTCTACAACAAGCGAGACACAAAAAGTTGAGAAACAAAATCGCTCTATTGATTTTCTGCAATGCTTGAACGAGAGCAAGCCCAATCAAGTTATGCCCATCCATCCTAATCCAAGAAGTACTACAGGCATGATATAAAACTTCCCTCCCCAAGGGGTTATTCCCAATGTGAAACATAGTAGTGAAAGCTCCTATACATGTGGTCTGGAACGAGTTCACTCCTTCCACCTGCACTTTTGTGGGAGTCAATGATGGTTGTTGTATCTCACGCTATCTCATGAGACATTAGGTTATAGCGAGCTCTCTTATGTTTTATTTGAGACCAGTTTCTATGGTCATGCTGGCACCCTTCACCTCCGAGTCTTCCTCTTCTAGGTAAATTGCTTGGAGATGGAGCAAGTACAAAGCTTGGCTTTCCTAACCTTAACTTCTTTTTTAGCCTTTGCTCTACTAAGGATTTATTTCTTGCTCTTCTTTGGCAGAGCGAGAGAGTTTTCTAGATTCTTCCAAACCTAAGGATTCATCTCTCTATGCGGCCGTTAACTTGATCAGAACCTTAAGAATATTAAGCTCTCTTTTTTCCATTGGTGGCAAAGTCCACACCTGAGAGTCTATGGCCTCAACATATCAAAGCTAATGCTCTTCATTCCCTCGTCCAAGAAGTACTACATGGGCTCAGCCTCTTTGGTCACATCACCATGATTACCTATTCTTAGGCTACGTACAAGGTAGCAGTTCTCGAGTCCCAATCAAATTATGGCTATCCATCGTCGTCCAAGAACTACTGCAGGCCTGATTTAAAACTTCCCTTCTAAGGGGTTATTCCCAATGCGAAATATTGTAGTGAGAGCTCCGATGATGCATGTGGTTTGCAACGTGTTCACTCCTTCCACCTGAACTTTTGTGGGAGTCGATGATGCTTGTTGTATCTCACACTGTCTCATGAGACATTAGGTTATGGCTAGCTCTCCCATGTTTTATTTGAGACCAATTTTTATGATCACGACCACGCTTTGCCTCCTAGTCTTCCTCTTCTAGCTCAATTACTCGGGCCATGTTAATGGAGATGAAGCAATTACGAAGCTTGGCTTGCCTAGCCTTAACTTCTTTTTTAGCCTTTGCTAAGAATTTATTCATTGCTCTTCTTGGCAGAGCGAGAGAGTTTTCTAGATTCTTCCAAACCTAAGGGTTCATCTCTCTATGTGGCCATTAACTTGATTAGAATATTGAGCTCTCTTTTTCATTGGTGGCAAAAGTCGACATGAGAATCTATGGCCTCAATATATCAAAGCTAATGGTCTTCATTCCCTCGTCCAAGAAGTCCTCTTTTGTCACATCACACAATGATTACCTATCCCAAGGCTACTTTTTACAAGGTAGCAGTTCTTGAGTCCCATTCAAATTATGGCCGTCCATTCTCGTCCGAGAAGAACTACAGGGATGATATAAAACTTCCCTTCCAAGGGGTTATTCCCAATGTGAAACATATAGTACTGAAAGCTCCCATGCATGTGGTTTGGAACGAACTCACTCCTTCCACCTGCACTTTTGTGGGAGTCAATGATGGCTGTTGTATCTCACACTGTCTCATGAGACATTAGGTTATGGCTAGCTCTCCCATATTTTATTTGCGACCAATTTCTATGATCACGACCATGCTTCGCTTTCTAGTCTTCCTCTTCATTGGTGGCAAAAGTCGACATGAGAATCTATGGCCTCAATATATCAAAGCTAATGGGCTTCATTCCCTCGTCCAAGAAGTCCTCTTTTGTCACATCACACAATGATTACCTATCCCAAGGCTACTTTTTACAAGGTAGCAGTTCTTGAGTCCCAATCAAATTACGGCCGTCCATTCTCGTCCGAGAAGAACTACAGGGATGATATAAAACTTCCCTTCCAAGGGGTTCTTACCAATGTGAAACATATAGTACTGAAAGCTCCCATGCATGTGGTTTGGAACGAGCTCACTCCTTCCACCTGCACTTTTGTGGGAGTCAATGATGGCTGTTGTATCTCACACTGTTTCATGAGACATTAGGTTATGGCTAGCTCTCCCATGTTTTATTTGAGACCAATTTCTATGGTCATGCAAAACCATAGTTTGCACATTTCACCTCCCCCAGTCCTCCTCTTCTAGGTCAATTACTTGGGCCATGATAACGGAGATGGAACAATTACGAAGCTTGGCTTGCCTAGCCTGAACTTGTTTTTTTAGCCTTTGCTACTAAGGATTTACTTATTGCTCTTCTTGGCAGAGCGATAGAGTTTTCTAGATTCTTCTAGACATAAGGGTTCATCTCGCTATGTGGCCATTAACTTGATCAGAACCTTAAAAATTGAGCTCTCTTTTCCATTGGTGGCAAAAGTCCACACATGAGAGTCTACGGCCTCAACATATCAAAGCTAATGCATTGTCTTCATTCCCTCGTCCAAGAAGTACTACATGGGCTCCTCTTTGGTCACATCAGCAGAATGATTACCGATATCCCAAGGCTACTTATTACAAGGTAGCAGTTCTGGAGTGTCCCAATCAAATTATGCCCATCCATCCTCGTCCAAGAAGTATTGTAGGCATGATGTAAAACTTCACTCCCAAGGAGTTATTCCCAATGTGAAACATAGTAGTGAAAGCTACTCCTATGTATGTGGTTTGGAACGAGTTCACTCCTTCCTACTGCACTTTTGTGGGAGTTAATGATGGTTGTTGTATCTCACATTGTTTCATGAGACATTAGGTTATGGCTAGCTCTCTCATGTTTTAATTGAGACCAATTTCTATGGTCATACAAAACCATATTCTGACACACTTCACCTCCCAGTCTTCCTCTTCTAGGTTAATTACTTGGGCCATGCTTACGGAGGTGGAGCAATTACGAAGCCTGGCTTTGCTAGCCTTAACTTCTTTTTTAGCCTTTGCTAAAGATTTATTTACTGCTCTTCTTGGCAGAGTGAGAGTTTTCTAGATTCTTCTAAACCTAAGGGTTCAGATCACTATGTGGCCATTAACTTGATCAGAACCTGAAAAATATTGAGCTCTCTATTCCATTGGTGTGGCAAAAGTCCACATGAGAGGTCTATGGCCTCAACATATCGAAGCTAATGCTCTTCATTCCCTCGTCCAAGAAGTACTACATGGGCTCCTCGTTGGTCACATCAGAATGATTATTACCGATATCCCAAGGCTACTCACAAGGTAGTAGTTCTTGAGTCCCAATCAAATTATGCCCATCCATCCTCGTCCAAGAAGAACTACAGGCATGATAAAAAAACTTCCCTTCCAAGGGGTTATTCCCAATGTGAGACATAGTAGTGAAAGCTCCTATGCATGTGGTTTGGAAGAACGAGTTCTTTCCTTCCGCGTGGACTCTTGTGGGAGTCAATGATGGTTGTTGTATCTCACACTGTCTCATGAGACATTAGGTTGTTGCTAGCTCTCCCATGTTCTATTTGAGAGCAATTTCTATGATCAGGAGACATTAGGTTATGGCTATCTCTCCCATGTTTCATTTGAGAGCAATTTCTATGATCACGAGACATTGGGTTATGGCTAGCTCTCCCATGTCTTATTTGAGAGCAATTTCTATGATCATGAGACATTGGGTTATGGCTAGCTCTCCCATGTCTTATTTGAGAGCAATTTCTATGATCATGACCAACCATAGTCTGGCACACTTCACCTCCTCCTAGTTTTCCTCTGCTAGGTCAATTACTCGGTCCATGTCCTCCAGTCCCAATCAAGTTATGCCCATCCATCCTAATCCAAGAAGTACTACAGGCATGATATAAAACTTCCCTCCCCAAGGGGTTATTCCCAATGTGAAACATAGTAGTGAAAGCTCCTATACATGTGGTCTGGAACGAGTTCACTCCTTCCACCTGCACTTTTGTGGGAGTCAATGATGGTTGTTGTATCTCACGCTATCTCATGAGACATTAGGTTATAGCGAGCTCTCTTATGTTTTATTTGAGACCAGTTTCTATGGTCATGCTGGCACCCTTCACCTCCGAGTCTTCCTCTTCTAGGTAAATTGCTTGGAGATGGAGCAAGTACAAAGCTTGGCTTTCCTAACCTTAACTTCTTTTTTAGCCTTTGCTCTACTAAGGATTTATTTCTTGCTCTTCTTTGGCAGAGCGAGAGAGTTTTCTAGATTCTTCCAAACCTAAGGATTCATCTCTCTATGCGGCCGTTAACTTGATCAGAACCTTAAGAATATTAAGCTCTCTTTTTTCCATTGGTGGCAAAGTCCACACCTGAGAGTCTATGGCCTCAACATATCAAAGCTAATGCTCTTCATTCCCTCGTCCAAGAAGTACTACATGGGCTCAGCCTCTTTGGTCACATCACAATGATTACCTATTCTTAGGCTACGTACAAGGTAGCAGTTCTCGAGTCCTAATCAAATTATGGCTATCCATCGTCGTCCAAGAACTACTGCAGGCCTGATTTAAAACTTCCCTTCTAAGGGGTTATTCCCAATGCGAAATATTGTAGTGAGAGCTCCGATGATGCATGTGGTTTGCAACGTGTTCACTCCTTCCACCTGAACTTTTGTGGGAGTCGATGATGCTTGTTGTATCTCACACTGTCTAATGAGACATTAGGTTATGGCTAGCTCTCCCATGTTTTATTTGAGACCAATTTCTATGATCACGACCACGCTTCGCCTCCTAGTCTTCCTCTTCTAGCTCAATTACTCGGGCCATGTTAATGGAGATGAAGCAATTACGAAGCTTGGCTTGCCTAGCCTTAACTTCTTTGTTAGCCTTTGCTAAGAATTTATTCATTGCTCTTCTTGGCAGAGCGAGAGAGTTTTCTAGATTCTTCCAAACCTAAGGGTTCATCTCTCTATGTGGCCATTAACTTGATTAGAATATTGAGCTCTCTTTTTCATTGGGGCAAAAGTCGACATGAGAATCTATGGCCTCAATATATCAAAGCTAATGGTCTTCATTCCCTCGTCCAAGAAGTCCTCTTTTGTCACATCACACAATGATTACCTATCCCAAGGCTACTTTTTACAAGGTAGCAGTTCTTGAGTCCCAATCAAATTATGGCCGTCCATTCTCGTCCGAGAAGAACTACACGCATGATATAAAACTTCCCTCCCCAAGGGGTTATTCCCAATGTGAAACATAGTAGTGAAAGCTCCTATACATGTGGTCTGGAACGAGTTCACTCCTTCCACCTGCACTTTTGTGGGAGTCAATGATGGTTGTTGTATCTCACGCTATCTCATGAGACATTAGGTTATAGCGAGCTCTCTTATGTTTTATTTGAGACCAGTTTCTATGGTCATGCTGGCACCCTTCACCTCCGAGTCTTCCTCTTCTAGGTAAATTGCTTGGAGATGGAGCAAGTACAAAGCTTGGCTTTCCTAACCTTAACTTCTTTTTTAGCCTTTGCTCTACTAAGGATTTATTTCTTGCTCTTCTTTGGCAGAGCGAGAGCTTATGGAAGTGTAAAGAGTTCTTCTATCTTTACTGTATAAGTTCCGAGAATGAATAAAGTTTAAATCTTGTTCTTATCTTGAATCTTGCTCTCTTTGAGACTTTTTCTTGGTGGTTAATCCTGATTTAAATTTTTCTCTAAGTCTCATAATTCGTGCATCTTGCGAAATTATCCCAGTTTGCGAGATGAGGACATCTCGCGTTTTTTAAGTGGGGTAGAATGTAAGATTCCTCCCCCACCCCCTTTTTGATGTCTAGTATCTTTCCCTGTAATCAATCCCTCTTCAGAAATATAAAGACCTTATTTCTATCTGTTTTAGCCTAGAGAGAGAAAAATATTCTAGAGAGAGAATATTCAGATTTTGAATATTTTTGGATAGAAAAATATCTCTTCTAATTCAGATGAGTTCCCCTGAAACAGAAATTCAAAAAGAATTTTCCAATGTGCAATTGGAATTAATTGAAAATAGCTATAAAGAACCTTAGCCTAAGGGTCTAGATTTTCAGAAATCTTTAGACTATGGTCCAATTAAGGTTCCTATGGACCAATAGCATCAATCCATGTGTAGGGAGGAGATAAATCCAACTTGTAAAAAGAAAATACCCAAAAAATGAGTAAATGCTCACATGAGGTGAAGAGTTGAAAATGTACAAGGTTTATTAGTAAAAAAACTATGAGCAATATTAAAAATATGACATATGTAAGGAAGGGGAGTTCTTTAAAGGAGGTGCATATTTCACATAAGATGAAGAGTTGAAAATGTACAAGGTTTATTAGTAAAAAAATTATGAGCAATATTAAAAGTATGACATATGTAAGGAAGGGGAGTTCTTTAAAGGAGGTGCATATTTCACATAAGATGAAGAGTTGAAAATGTACAAGGTTTATTAGTAAAAAACTATGAGCAATATTAAAAATATGACATATGTAAGGAAAGGGAGTTCTTTAAAGGAGGTGCATATTTCACATGCTTGAATGAGTTTTAAACTCATAAAAATTGAGATATTTCATCTCTCCTCTCTCCTCATTTAAGTCTAGTTCCAAAAAGTTAGCTTAACTGACCTAAAAATGGTCAAATATTGACCAAACTGATTTAGAAAATTCTAGAATCAATTTGTTTGGTTAGGAGCTCAATTTTTCCTATAAATAGAAGCCTCCCCCTTGTTGTTGAAAAATATATAGTGTTTATGCATCGTTACTCTACTCCACCTAAGCCAGAAACTGTGAATTCATTTAATAATTCACTAGTTTTTGGAGCTTCCCTCTTTCTTCAATCCCCATTAGTGGCTCCATCAACATACTTAACCAATTGATTGGTTGGGGGCCTCTACCGTGAACAAAGAATCAAGCAAGTTGTAAGGTAATTAGTGAATATTGATCTTTCTATAATTTCTCAATGTTTCTCTCTTCTCAACCCCTCTCAAGCTTGAGAAGTTTAATTGGTATGGTTTTTTTTTAATGCTATTGAAGTTTGAATAGTAGTGAAGAGTTACATAATGCTATTGAAGTTAATTTTCATTTATGTTTAAATTCTAATGATTTTTATGTAAATTCTCTCTCTCACTCAAGAAATGGTCATACTCATGAACCGTTCTCAATCCAAATCAAGCTTTTCATAAAGCTTTTCCTTAACCCAAGATTAAGCTATGCTTGAGGCCAAATTAATGGCTTTTTTCTATGCTTTTAGTTTATGTATATTAATTATTCAATCCATTATGGATTGATAATCCAATTAGAGATTATTTTAATTATTTTCTTAATGATAAGCATTATCCCTTAGAAAAATTGAGATTTTTCAGTCATAGCAGCGGAGCTATGGCAAAATTTTTATAAAAATTATGCATAAAATAATCTCATTCAAAGCATAAAAAGAGGACTTCCTACCATATTCTAGGAATTATCATCCTAGATTAATTGAAAGAATTTCATTACAATCATGGAGAAATTGAATTTTAATATTAGGCATAATGGATAAATTTTTATATCCAAAGTGTTATTTTTACCATTTTTATTTCATGCATAGAAGTATGCATAATGGAAAAATTTTTATATCAAAAGTGTTACTTTTATCATATTGGATTTCATGCATAGAGGTATGCATAAAAGGTTATTATTTTATTATAAAAGTGTGACTTTTATCATAATTGAATTTCATATATAGGTATGCATAAAAGATATTCTTTTTATACTAAAAGTGTGATTTTCCTCATAAATGGATTTTATGCTTAACTTAGATGCATAAGAGAAATTTTTTTATTCTAAAAGTGTAATTCCTACCAAATTGAATTTATGCATAAGAAGATGCATAAAAGATTGATTTTTTTAATTCAAAAGTATCATTCTCATCTAAATTGAATTTATGTATAGAAAAATGCATAAAAGATTAAAATTTAATTCAAAAGTGTCATTTTCATTAAAAATGAATTTATGCATAGGAAGATGCATAAAAGATTGATTTTTACTTTGAAAGTATTAATCTCCTTAAATAGAATTTATTCATAAATAAATGTGTAAAGAAATCTTATATCAAATGTAAGAATTCTCTTGTATTCTATAAATAGATAAGAGATGTGATAGGATGTGATAAGAGGTGTGATAAGATGCTTATGAAATAAGTTAGGAGGTGATAAGAGATGTGATAAGAGGTGTGATAAGAGGTGATAAGATGCTTATGAAATAAGTTAGGAGGTGATAAGATGAATTAAGATGTGTATGGGGGGATGAGGTAAGAAGTGTATGTGATAGGATAAGATGTATATGGGTTGTGATAGGGCGAGAATGGATGTGATGTAAAAGATTAGATGTGAAGGTATATGGGGTTATATAAATGGGAATGTGAAAATGGATGTATGCATGTGGATGTGTGGATGTGGAGATGGGAGTGTGGATGTATGAACGTGAAAATGGATATATGCATGAAGATATATATGCATAGATGTGAATGTGGATGTAGATGTGGATGTATAGATGTGAATGGATGTGGATGTATAGATGTGAATGGG
Organism: Cibotium barometz; assembly: GCF_041138505.1. NCBI lineage: Eukaryota > Viridiplantae > Streptophyta > Polypodiopsida > Cyatheales > Cibotiaceae > Cibotium > Cibotium barometz. The sequence continues at coordinate 448,005 of NC_141105.1, read as the reverse complement.
AATGTGGATGTGGATGTATGTGAATGTGAATGTAGATGTGGATGTATAGATGTGAATGTGGAATGTGGATGTATAGATGTGGATGTATGGGAATGTGGATGTGGATGTATGTGAATGTGAATGTGGATGTGGATGTATGTATGTATGTGGATGTAGATGTGGATGTATGGATGTGTATGTATGAATGTGGATATGGGATGTGGATGTATAAATGAGGATGTGAAAATGGAGGTAAGCATGTAGATGTGGATGTATGGATGTGAATGTGGATGTGGATGTGGATGTATGGATGTGGATATGGATGTGTATGTATGAATGTGGATATGGGATGTGGATGTATAAATGAAGATGTGAAAATGGAGATAAGCATGTAGATGTGGATGTATGGATGTGAATGTGGATATAGATGTGGATGTATGAGGTGATTGGATGAGTACACATAGAAATGGAATGTGGAATAAGTAATGTGGATTAATGAGGAACAATGTGGAAAAATGAGAGTTAATATAGAAACTGTATTTGTAAACTGTTTGTAAATGCTGTTTGTAAATGGCTGTTTTATGTCAAGAATGCTGGGGAAGCATTTTGACCGTCTTGTGATTAAGGTCGTGGAGACCTAACTGATAAAGTTGCAACTGCTGACGGAGAGTCAATGGAGGACGTCTCGCGTAGCAAGGTCGACCGAGGTCTTGACCAGCCTCGGTTCGATTAAAATGGTGAGCTTCCGGTACGGTGGATGAGGGACCAAGGAAGCGGCCTATGAGTGAAGCGCTAGGTCACCTGCGAAGGATCCTAGAGGGTGCTGACCATACGGTGCTCGGGCTCTGGGTCGCCTAGGATACCCACGCGTGCGTCGAGGAAGATATTGGAACAAGGAGTAAGAGTTGTTTTGTGAAACCGGGCATGGATCTGGTTGACTGACCTTGCTGGTCCTCAACGGATGAGTCCATGGCTCTTTTATATGGATCTGTTGGTTGATCTTGCTGATCTTCAACGAGAGTCCATCTTGATAAGTGATTATATTGCCGAGTATTATGGGCTAGGAACTATGGAAACGGCCTCTGTGTGGACAGGTGGTGAGCGTTCTAGTTGCCAATGATGCCATAGATACTCTGATGAAGGAATGATGGAAAATTATGAATCAACTGGATAAATTGGGAGATTGTGATCAGTGGTACTATGGTTTCATTAAAGGATTGTTTTAAAGTTAGCTGATGCTAAGAAAAAGGCAATTTTCATATTGGGTGTGTAAGTGGTATGGCTAGTTTTATGTTTGCATGAAATTCCGGCTAGGGGGCCTTGGAACTCTTTTCCTTGGTACCCGGGACAAAACCTAACCAAATTCCAAATTGGATCCCATCACTACAGTGGTTGGGCGGTTGGCTAACCCATGGGATCGGATGGGGTTAGGCTGGACTGATGGATCCATAAATCGAGACTCAACTTTGTTTTTACGATAGATAAAGTAAATCCCGGATAGAAATTGTTCTATGGATAGGAATCAACGGCTGTGCCTCTTGATGGGGAAAAAAGCGTTGATCCCAATGATCCAAGTGCAAGTTTCTACCTTGATTTGACCAAGTACCGTTAAAGGTGCAGTCAGATCAGTTGATCCGTAATGATCTTGACTACGTTAGAGTAAAGAGTTATCCTGGTGGAATCGCCCATGCTTTCCGAGTAAAGGAAGTTTTTCCAGTTTCGGTTTTGGACAAACCGACGGATTAGTCTCTTGTCCGGATATCCGTGGGCGAGGCCCCGAATGTGGGACCCCTGTCCCGCGCGAGAAGTGCTACTTCCGCTGCTAGTACCCGAATCCGTTGCTCGGTGGGAACAGGGGGACCTCACAGTTGGTATCAGAGCATTTGGCTAATAAAAATCAACTGAGAAACCAAATATGTCAAAAATTTATCAAGAAGCACAAAAAAGGTTGTAATTGTGTGATATAATTCATACAATTTGATATTCAAACTGAAATTCATAAATTGGTAATTGGGTCTTCAGATGGAAGTACCGCAATTATATAGAATCCCTGACTTGCTTGAGGCCTAGACATGATGGTATTTACCTTATAATTCCAAGGGCCGTGACTACCGTATATACCGAGAGTATAACTGCAGCTCTTTACTGACAGTATATACGAGTAAATCTAAGACTTGAAATTATAAGCGTTAATGCTATCCAAAGGATGATTTCGAATGTGGTTGATATGATTTTTAATTCTGTTTGAGAATTGATGAATTGATTTGGATTCTGATTGAAAAATGATGATCCTTGAAATTTGGTTGAAATGTAATAAGCTGAGCGAAACCTCAATGAGGATGAATGGGACGAGTCCCTGTGATGATATTCATAACTGGAATGATGATAATGATTTCAGCAAATCACTATGAGATTAGTGGATTGTGCTGTCAGATTGCTACTATTAATACTTGACCGTTAGATCAAGTTAAGGGATGACAAATTGAGAACTTACTTGACTAAAATTCCCGTGGAGGAATGTTCAGAAAGAAAAAATTTCGATCTGATGGACCATTATCGTGTTAAAGATATGAATGATATGATCTGAAATGAATTTATTTAATGATGAGTTCTATATAAGGGATATTTATCCCCGTATTCTGTTGGGTTGACCAGAATATAAGGAACCCTAGAATAAATTGGATCTTAAGAAAAAGAGTTGTCCTCTACTTGGCGAGATGAGGACATCTCGCACTTTTTTAAGTGGGGTAGAATGTAAGATTCCTCCCCAGCCTTCGAGGCATACAGGAGTAAGAATCTCCCTTTTTGATCTTAAAATTATTCCCTCTCAAAAATAAAAGAAAGATTCTGTTTAAAAAAAGGAAGACCCTTTCCCTAGAATACTTCTCAGGAGTCACGCTGTTTTAAGGATTCAGAACAATGAGTTCAGAAGTGAAAATCGGTGTTTTGGATACCAAGGTTTTGGTCTTCATTCGAGTACGGCACAAAAGAAGTTCTTTATCTATTGGGGAGTTTAAGAAGTTATCCCCCAGATATTGTGAGCCTTATCTGACTTCAAAGAAAGTAAGTGACTTAGCTTACGAGCTTCTTTTATCTCCTCATCTCAAAGTTCTTAATGCCTTCTATAGAAAATTGTGCCAAACCCAAATCATAGAAAGACGGTAAAACTTCAGTGGCAAGCTACCGTTGGCTTCTAAGTTACGCTAGCTCCTTCCTTTATATAAGTCGTAACTTTTACTTGTCACTCACAGTAATCTTACTCCCATCTATCTCCTTTCTTCCTAATCTCCTTCATGGCTTGGCAACAAGAATTAGTTTTATCCATAATGATTCCTCACCTTCAAGACGCAAGGGAGTCTGTGAAGAAAGATTTTATAGAGCAGTATGAGCGCTCACTTTTCCCTCACTTGGGAACTTCTGTAGCGCAGACAAAATGGCGGACCTATCAAGACATAACTAGGGTAACACCCTGGGGTCAGCAACACTTTCGCAACAATGTCCGCTTGGCCATGGTTATTGAAGCCTTGGGTTTGGGTCCCCGATACTACTGCGTCATGAGATCAAGGCATCCTGGGTTTTCTGAGCGGGTCTTCTTATTGGCGTGTTTTCTTCCTCATGAGAAGATATGCCTTTACCCCGTTTTTGGCTTGCCTCTCAGAGGTCCTTTTGTTAGATCACCTCATACCACTGAGATAGGTGCGGCAATAACCAGCAGAATCATTCCCATAGATGAGTTACCCTATACTTGTGCAGCTTGTGAGTGCTGCTTTTGTGATCATATGATGGACGGGCTTATGGAAGTGTAAAGAGTTCTTCTATCTTTACTGTATAAGTTCCGAGAATGAATAAAGTTTAAATCTTGTTCTTATCTTGAATCTTGCTCTCTTTGAGACTTTTTCTTGGTGGTTAATCCTGATTTAAATTTTTCTCTAAGTCTCATAATTCGTGCATCTTGCGAAATTATCCCAGTTTGCGAGATGAGGACATCTCGCGTTTTTTAAGTGGGGTAGAATGTAAGATTCCTCCCCCACCCCCTTTTTGATGTCTAGTATCTTTCCCTGTAATCAATCCCTCTTCAGAAATATAAAGACCTTATTTCTATCTGTTTTAGCCTAGAGAGAGAAAAATATTCTAGAGAGAGAATATTCAGATTTTGAATATTTTTGGATAGAAAAATATCTCTTCTAATTCAGATGAGTTCCCCTGAAACAGAAATTCAAAAAGAATTTTCCAATGTGCAATTGGAATTAATTGAAAATAGCTATAAAGAACCTTAGCCTAAGGGTCTAGATTTTCAGAAATCTTTAGACTATGGTCCAATTAAGGTTCCTATGGACCAATAGCATCAATCCATGTGTAGGGAGGAGATAAATCCAACTTGTAAAAAGAAAATACCCAAAAAATGAGTAAATGCTCACATGAGGTGAAGAGTTGAAAATGTACAAGGTTTATTAGTAAAAAAACTATGAGCAATATTAAAAATATGACATATGTAAGGAAGGGGAGTTCGTAGTGAAGAGTTACATAATGCTATTGAAGTTAATTTTCATTTATGTTTAAATTCTAATGATTTTTATGTAAATTCTCTCTCTCACTCAAGAAATGGTCATACTCATGAACCGTTCTCAATCCAAATCAAGCTTTTCATAAAGCTTTTCCTTAACCCAAGATTAAGCTATGCTTGAGGCCAAATTAATGGCTTTTTTCTATGCTTTTAGTTTATGTATATTAATTATTCAATCCATTATGGATTGATAATCCAATTAGAGATTATTTTAATTATTTTCTTAATGATAAGCATTATCCCTTAGAAAAATTGAGATTTTTCAGTCATAGCAGCGGAGCTATGGCAACATTTTTATAAAAATTATGCATAAAATAATCTCATTCAAAGCATAAAAAGAGGACTTCCTACCATATTCTAGGAATTATCATCCTAGATTAATTGAAAGAATTTCATTACAATCATGGAGAAATTGAATTTTAATATTAGGCATAATGGATAAATTTTTATATCAAAAGTGTTATTTTTACCATTTTTATTTCATGCATAGAAGTATGCATAATGGAAAAATTTTTATATCAAAAGTGTTACTTTTATCATATTGGATTTCATGCATAGAGGTATGCATAAAAGTTGATTATTTTATTATAAAAGTGTGACTTTTATCATAATTGAATTTCATATATAGGTATGCATAAAAGATATTCTTCTTATACTAAAAGTGTGATTTTCCTCATAAATGGATTTTATGCTTAACTTAGATGCATAAGAGAAATTTTTTTATTCTAAAAGTGTAATTCCTACCAAATTGAATTTATGCATAAGAAGATGCATAAAAGATTGATTTTTTTAATTCAAAAGTATCATTCTCATCTAAATTGAATTTATGTATAGAAAAATGCATAAAAGATTAAAATTTAATTCAAAAGTGTCATTTTCATTAAAAATGAATTTATGCATAGGAAGATGCATAAAAGATTGATTTTTACTTTGAAAGTATTAATCTCCTTAAATAGAATTTATTCATAAATAAATGTGTAAAGAAATCTTATATCAAATGTAAGAATTCTCTTGTATTCTATAAATAGATAAGAGATGTGATAGGATGTGATAAGAGGTGTGATAAGATGCTTATGAAATAAGTTAGGAGGTGATAAGAGATGTGATAAGAGGTGTGATAAGAGGTGATAAGATGCTTATGAAATAAGTTAGGAGGTGATAAGATGAATTAAGATGTGTATGGGGGGATGAGGTAAGAAGTGTATGTGATAGGATAAGATGTATATGGGTTGTGATAGGGCGAGAATGGATGTGATGTAAAAGATTAGATGTGAAGGTATATGGGGTTATATAAATGGGAATGTGAAAATGGATGTATGCATGTGGATGTGTGGATGTGGAGATGGGAGTGTGGATGTATGAACGTGAAAATGGATATATGCATGAAGATATATATGCATAGATGTGAATGTGGATGTAGATGTGGATGTATAGATGTGAATGGATGTGGATGTATAGATGTGAATGGGAATGTGGATGTGGATGTATGTGAATGTGAATGTAGATGTGGATGTATAGATGTGAATGTGGAATGTGGATGTATAGATGTGGATGTATGGGAATGTGGATGTGGATGTATGTGAATGTGAATGTGGATGTGGATGTATGTATGTATGTGGATGTAGATGTGGATGTATGGATGTGTATGTATGAATGTGGATATGGGATGTGGATGTATAAATGAGGATGTGAAAATGGAGGTAAGCATGTAGATGTGGATGTATGGATGTGAATGTGGATGTGGATGTGGATGTATGGATGTGGATATGGATGTGTATGTATGAATGTGGATATGGGATGTGGATGTATAAATGAAGATGTGAAAATGGAGATAAGCATGTAGATGTGGATGTATGGATGTGAATGTGGATATAGATGTGGATGTATGAGGTGATTGGATGAGTACACATAGAAATGGAATGTGGAATAAGTAATGTGGATTAATGAGGAACAATGTGGAAAAATGAGAGTTAATATAGAAACTGTATTTGTAAACTGTTTGTAAATGCTGTTTGTAAATGGCTGTTTTATGTCAAGAATGCTGGGGAAGCATTTTGACCGTCTTGTGATTAAGGTCGTGGAGACCTAACTGATAAAGTTGCAACTGCTGACGGAGAGTCAATGGAGGACGTCTCGCGTAGCAAGGTCGACCGAGGTCTTGACCAGCCTCGGTTCGATTAAAATGGTGAGCTTCCGGTACGGTGGATGAGGGACCAAGGAAGCGGCCTATGAGTGAAGCGCTAGGTCACCTGCGAAGGATCCTAGAGGGTGCTGACCATACGGTGCTCGGGCTCTGGGTCGCCTAGGATACCCACGCGTGCGTCGAGGAAGATATTGGAACAAGGAGTAAGAGTTGTTTTGTGAAACCGGGCATGGATCTGGTTGACTGACCTTGCTGGTCCTCAACGGATGAGTCCATGGCTCTTTTATATGGATCTGTTGGTTGATCTTGCTGATCTTCAACGAGAGTCCATCTTGATAAGTGATTATATTGCCGAGTATTATGGGCTAGGAACTATGGAAACGGCCTCTGTGTGGACAGGTGGTGAGCGTTCTAGTTGCCAATGATGCCATAGATACTCTGATGAAGGAATGATGGAAAATTATGAATCAACTGGATAAATTGGGAGATTGTGATCAGTGGTACTATGGTTTCATTAAAGGATTGTTTTAAAGTTAGCTGATGCTAAGAAAAAGGCAATTTTCATATTGGGTGTGTAAGTGGTATGGCTAGTTTTATGTTTGCATGAAATTCCGGCTAGGGGGCCTTGGAACTCTTTTCCTTGGTACCCGGGACAAAACCTAACCAAATTCCAAATTGGATCCCATCACTACAGTGGTTGGGCGGTTGGCTAACCCATGGGATCGGATGGGGTTAGGCTGGACTGATGGATCCATAAATCGAGACTCAACTTTGTTTTTACGATAGATAAAGTAAATCCCGGATAGAAATTGTTCTATGGATAGGAATCAACGGCTGTGCCTCTTGATGGGGAAAAAAGCGTTGATCCCAATGATCCAAGTGCAAGTTTCTACCTTGATTTGACCAAGTACCGTTAAAGGTGCAGTCAGATCAGTTGATCCGTAATGATCTTGACTACGTTAGAGTAAAGAGTTATCCTGGTGGAATCGCCCATGCTTTCCGAGTAAAGGAAGTTTTTCCAGTTTCGGTTTTGGACAAACCGACGGATTAGTCTCTTGTCCGGATATCCGTGGGCGAGGCCCCGAATGTGGGACCCCTGTCCCGCGCGAGAAGTGCTACTTCCGCTGCTAGTACCCGAATCCGTTGCTCGGTGGGAACAGGGGGACCTCACAGCCTCAACATATCAAAGCTAATGCTCTTCATTCCCTCGTCCAAGAAGTACTACATGGGCTCAGCCTCTTTGGTCACATCACCATGATTACCTATTCTTAGGCTACGTACAAGGTAGACTTTCTCGAGTCCCAATCAAATTATGGCTATCCATCGTCGTCCAAGAACTACTGCAGGCCTGATTTAAAACTTCCCTTCTAAGGGGTTATTCCCAATGCGAAATATTGTAGTGAGAGCTCCGATGATGCATGTGGTTTGCAACGTGTTCACTCCTTCCACCTGAACTTTTGTGGGAGTCGATGATGCTTGTTGTATCTCACACTGTCTCATGAGACATTAGGTTATGGCTAGCTCTCCCATGTTTTATTTGAGACCAATTTCTATGATCACGACCACGCTTTGCCTCCTAGTCTTTCTCTTCTAGCTCAATTACTGGGGCCATGTTAATGGAGATGAAGCAATTACGAAGCTTGGCTTGCCTAGCCTTAACTTCTTTTTTAGCCTTTGCTAAGAATTTATTCATTGCTCTTCTTGGCAGAGCGAGAGAGTTTTCTAGATTCTTCCAAACCTAAGGGTTCATCTCTCTATGTGGCCATTAACTTGATTAGAATATTGAGCTCTCTTTTTCATTGGTGGCAAAAGTCGACATGAGAATCTATGGCCTCAATATATCAAAGCTAATGGTCTTCATTCCCTCGTCCAAGAAGTCCTCTTTTGTCACATCACACAATGATTACCTATCCCAAGGCTACTTTTTACAAGGTAGCAGTTCTTGAGTCCCATTCAAATTATGGCCGTCCATTCTCGTCCGAGAAGAACTACAGGGATGATAAAAAACTTCCCTTCCAAGGGGTTATTCCCAATGTGAAACATATAGTACTGAAAGCTCCCATGCATGTGGTTTGGAACGAACTCACTCCTTCCACCTGCACTTTTGTGGGAGTCAATGATGGCTGTTGTATCTCACACTGTCTCATGAGACATTCTTCTAAACCTAAGGGTTCAGATCACTATGTGGCCATTAACTTGATCAGAACCTGAAAAATATTGAGCTCTCTATTCCATTGGTGTGGCAAAAGTCCACATGAGAGGTCTATGGCCTCAACATATCGAAGCTAATGCTCTTCATTCCCTCGTCCAAGAAGTACTACATGGGCTCCTCGTTGGTCACATCAGAATGATTATTACCGATATCCCAAGGCTACTCACAAGGTAGTAGTTCTTGAGTCCCAATCAAATTATGCCCATCCATCCTCGTCCAAGAAGAACTACAGTCATGATAAAAAAAACTTCCCTTCCAAGGGGTTATTCCCAATGTGAGACATAGTAGTGAAAGCTCCTATGCATGTGGTTTGGAAGAACGAGTTCTTTCCTTCCGCATGGACTCTTGTGGGAGTCAATGATGGTTGTTGTATCTCACACTGTCTCATGAGACATTAGGTTGTTGCTAGCTCTCCCATGTTTTATTGGAGAGCAATTTCTATGATCAGGAGACATTAGGTTATGGCTAGCTCTCCCATGTTTCATTTGAGAGCAATTTCTATGATCATGAGACATTGGGTTATGGCTAGCTCTCCCATGTCTTATTTGAGAGCAATTTCTATGATCATGACCAACCATAGTCTGGCACACTTCACCTCCTCCTAGTTTTCCTCTGCTAGGTCAATTACTCGGTCCATGTCCTCCAGTCCCAATCAAGTTATGCCCATCCATCCTAATCCAAGAAGTACTACAGGCATGATATAAAACTTCCCTCCCCAAGGGGTTATTCCCAATGTGAAACATAGTAGTGAAAGCTCCTATACATGTGGTCTGGAACGAGTTCACTCCTTCCACCTGCACTTTTGTGGGAGTCAATGATGGTTGTTGTATCTCACGCTATCTCATGAGACATTAGGTTATAGCGAGCTCTCTTATGTTTTATTTGAGACCAGTTTCTATGGTCATGCTGGCACCCTTCACCTCCGAGTCTTCCTCTTCTAGGTAAATTGCTTGGAGATGGAGCAAGTACAAAGCTTGGCTTTCCTAACCTTAACTTCTTTTTTAGCCTTTGCTCTACTAAGGATTTATTTCTTGCTCTTCTTTGGCAGAGCGAGAGAGTTTTCTAGATTCTTCCAAACCTAAGGATTCATCTCTCTATGCGGCCGTTAACTTGATCAGAACGTTAAGAATATTAAGCTCTCTTTTTTCCATTGGTGGCAAAGTCCACACCTGAGAGTCTATGGCCTCAACATATCAAAGCTAATGCTCTTCATTCTCTCGTCCAAGAAGTACTACATGGGCTCAGCCTCTTTGGTCACATCACAATGATTACCTATTCTTAGGCTACGTACAAGGTAGACTTTCTCGAGTCCCAATCAAATTATGGCTATCCATCGTCGTCCAAGAACTACTGCAGGCCTGATTTAAAACTTCCCTTCTAAGGGGTTATTCCCAATGCGAAATATTGTAGTGAGAGCTCCGATGATGCATGTGGTTTGCAACGTGTTCACTCCTTCCACCTGAACTTTTGTGGGAGTCGATGATGCTTGTTGTATCTCACACTGTCTCATGAGACATTAGGTTATGGCTAGCTCTCCCATGTTTTATTTGAGACCAATTTCTATGATCACGACCACGCTTTGCCTCCTAGTCTTCCTCTTCTAGCTCAATTACTCGGGCCATGTTAATGGAGATGAAGCAATTACGAAGCTTGGCTTGCCTAGCCTTAACTTCTTTTTTAGCCTTTGCTAAGAATTTATTAATTGCTCTTCTTGGCAGAGCGAGAGAGTTTTCTAGATTCTTCCAAACCTAAGGGTTCATCTCTCTATGTGGCCATTAACTTGATTAGAATATTGAGCTCTCTTTTTCATTGGTGGCAAAAGTCGACATGAGAATCTATGGCCTCAATATATCAAAGCTAATGGTCTTCATTCCCTCGTCCAAGAAGTCCTCTTTTGTCACATCACACAATGATTACCTATCCCAAGGCTACTTTTTACAAGGTAGCAGTTCTTGAGTCCCATTCAAATTATGGCCGTCCATTCTCGTCCGAGAAGAACTACAGGGATGATAAAAAACTTCCCTTCCAAGGGGTTATTCCCAATGTGAAACATATAGTACTGAAAGCTCCCATGCATGTGGTTTGGAACGAACTCACTCCTTCCACCTGCACTTTTGTGGGAGTCAATGATGGCTGTTGTATCTCACACTGTCTCATGAGACATTAGGTTATGGCTAGCTCTCCCATGTTTTATTTGCGACCAATTTCTATGATCACGACCACGCTTTGCTTTCTAGTCTTCCTCTTCATTGGTGGCAAAAGTCGACATGAGAATCTATGGCCTCAATATATCAAAGCTAATGGGCTTCATTCCCTCGTCCAAGAAGTCCTCTTTTGTCACATCACACAATGATTACCTATCCCAAGGCTACTTTTTACAAGGTAGCAGTTCTTGAGTCCCAATCAAATTACGACCGTCCATTCTCGTCTGAGAAGAACTACAGGGATGATATAAAACTTCCCTTCCAAGGGGTTATTACCAATGTGAAACATATAGTACTGAAAGCTCCCATGGATGTGGTTTGGAACGAGCTCACTCCTTCCACCTGCACTTTTGTGGGAGTCAATGATGGCTGTTGTATCTCACACTGTCTCATGAGACATTAGGTTATGGCTAGCTCTCCCATGTTTTATTTGAGACCAATTTCTATGGTCATGCAAAACCATAGTCTCCACATTTCACCTCCCAGTCCTCCTCTTCTAGGTCAATTACTTGGTCCATGATAACGGAGATGGAACAATTACGAAGCTTGGCTTGCCTAGCCTTAACTTCTTTTTTTAGCCTTTGCTACTAAGGATTTACTTATTGCTCTTCTTGGCAGAGCGATAGAGTTTTCTAGATTCTTCTAGACATAAGGGTTCATCTCGCTATGTGGCCATTAACTTGATCAGAACCTTAAAAATTGAGCTCTCTTTTCCATTGGTGGCAAAAGTCCACACATGAGAGTCTACGGCCTCAACATATCAAAGCTAATGCATTGTCTTCATTCCCTCGTCCAAGAAGTACTACATGGGCTCCTCTTTGGTCACATCAGCAGAATGATTACCGATATCCCAAGGCTACTTATTACAAGGTAGCAGTTCTGGAGTGTCCCAATCAAATTATGCCCATCCATCCTCGTCCAAGAAGTATTGTAGGCATGATGTAAAACTTCACTTCCAAGGAGTTATTCCCAATGTGAAACATAGTAGTGAAAGCTACTCCTATGTATGTGGTTTGGGAACGAGTTCACTCCTTCCTACTGCACTTTTGTGGGAGTTAATGATGGTTGTTGTATCTCACATTGTTTCATGAGACATTAGGTTATGGCTAGCTCTCTCATGTTTTAATTGAGACCAATTTCTATGGTCATGCAAAACCATATTCTGGCACACTTCACCTCCCAGTCTTCCTCTTCTAGGTTAATTACTTGGGCCATGCTAACGGAGGTGGAGCAATTACGAAGCCTGGCTTTGCTAGCCTTAACTTCTTTTTTAGCCTTTGCTAAAGATTTATTTACTGCTCTTCTTGGCAGAGTGAGAGTTTTCTAGATTCTTCTAAACCTAAGGGTTCAGATCACTGTGGCCATTAACTTGATCAGAACCTGAAAAATATTGAGCTCTCTATTCCATTGGTGTGGCAAAAGTCCACATGAGAGGTCTATGGCCTCAACATATCGAAGCTAATGCTCTTCATTCCCTCGTCCAAGAAGTACTACATGGGCTCCTCGTTGGTCACATCAGAATGATTATTACCGATATCCCAAGGCTACTCACAAGGTAGTAGTTCTTGAGTCCCAATCAAATTATGCCCATCCATCCTCGTCCAAGAAGAACTACAGGCATGATAAAAAAAACTTCCCTTCCAAGGGGTTATTCCCAATGTGAGACATAGTAGTGAAAGCTCCTATGCATGTGGTTTGGAAGAACGAGTTCTTTCCTTCCGCATGGACTCTTGTGGGAGTCAATGATGGTTGTTGTATCTCACACTGTCTCATGAGACATTAGGTTGTTGCTAGCTCTCCCATGTTTTATTGGAGAGCAATTTCTATGATCAGGAGACATTAGGTTATGGCTAGCTCTCCCATGTTTCATTTGAGAGCAATTTCTATGATCATGAGACATTGGGTTATGGCTAGCTCTCCCATGTCTTATTTGAGAGCAATTTCTATGATCATGACCAACCATAGTCTGGCACACTTCACCTCCTCCTAGTTTTCCTCTGCTAGGTCAATTACTCGGTCCATGTCCTCCAGTCCCAATCAAGTTATGCCCATCCATCCTAATCCAAGAAGTACTACAGGCATGATATAAAACTTCCCTCCCCAAGGGGTTATTCCCAATGTGAAACATAGTAGTGAAAGCTCCTATACATGTGGTCTGGAACGAGTTCACTCCTTCCACCTGCACTTTTGTGGGAGTCAATGATGGTTGTTGTATCTCACGCTATCTCATGAGACATTAGGTTATAGCGAGCTCTCTTATGTTTTATTTGAGACCAGTTTCTATGGTCATGCTGGCACCCTTCACCTCCGAGTCTTCCTCTTCTAGGTAAATTGCTTGGAGATGGAGCAAGTACAAAGCTTGGCTTTCCTAACCTTAACTTCTTTTTTAGCCTTTGCTCTACTAAGGATTTATTTCTTGCTCTTCTTTGGCAGAGCGAGAGAGTTTTCTAGATTCTTCCAAACCTAAGGATTCATCTCTCTATGCGGCCGTTAACTTGATCAGAACCTTAAGAATATTAAGCTCTCTTTTTTCCATTGGTGGCAAAGTCCACACCTGAGAGTCTATGGCCTCAACATATCAAAGCTAATGCTCTTCATTCCCTCGTCCAAGAAGTACTACATGGGCTCAGCCTCTTTGGTCACATCACAATGATTACCTATTCTTAGGCTACGTACAAGGTAGACTTTCTCGAGTCCCAATCAAATTATGGCTATCCATCGTCGTCCAAGAACTATTGCAGGCCTGATTTAAAACTTCCCTTCTAAGGGGTTATTCCCAATGCGAAATATTGTAGTGAGAGCTCCGATGATGCATGTGGTTTGCAACGTGTTCACTCCTTCCACCTGAACTTTTGTGGGAGTCGATGATGCTTGTTGTATCTCACACTGTCTCATGAGACATTAGGTTATGGCTAGCTCTCCCATGTTTTATTTGAGACCAATTTCTATGATCACGACCACGCTTCGCCTCCTAGTCTTCCTCTTCTAGCTCAATTACTCGGGCCATGTTAATGGAGATGAAGCAATTACGAAGCTTGGCTTGCCTAGCCTTAACTTCTTTTTTAGCCTTTGCTAAGAATTTATTCATTGCTCTTCTTGGCAGAGCGAGAGAGTTTTCTAGATTCTTCCAAACCTAAGGGTTCATCTCTCTATGTGGCCATTAACTTGATTAGAATATTGAGCTCTCTTTTTCATTGGTGGCAAAAGTCGACATGAGAATCTATGGCCTCAATATATCAAAGCTAATGGTCTTCATTCCCTCGTCCAAGAAGTCCTCTTTTGTCACATCACACAATGATTACCTATCCCAAGGCTACTTTTTACAAGGTAGCAGTTCTTGAGTCCCAATCAAATTATGGCCGTCCATTCTCGTCCGAGAAGAACTACAGGGATGATATAAAACTTCCCTTCCAAGGGGTTATTCCCAATGTGAAACATATAGTACTGAAAGCTCCCATGCATGTGGTTTGGAACGAACTCACTCCTTCCAACTGCACTTTTGTGGGAGTCAATGATGGCTGTTGTATCTCACACTGTCTCATGAGACATTAGGTTATGGCTAGCTCTCCCATGTTTTATTTGAGACCAATTTCTATGATCACGACCACGCTTCACTTTCTAGTCTTCCTCTTCATTGGTGGCAAAAGTCGACATGAGAATCTATGGCCTCAATATATCAAAGCTAATGGGCTTCATTCCCTCGTCCAAGAAGTCCTCTTTTGTCACATCACACAATGATTACCTATCCCAAGGCTACTTTTTACAAGGTAGCAGTTCTTGAGTCCCAATCAAAGTACGGCCGTCCATTCTCGTCCGAGAAGAACTACAGGGATGATATAAAACTTCCCTTCCAAGGGGTTATTACCAATGTGAAACATATAGTACTGAAAGCTCCCATGCATGTGGTTTGGAACGAGCTCATTCCTTCCACCTGCACTTTTGTGGGAGTCAATGATGGTTGTTGTATCTCACACTGTGTCTCATGAGACATTAGGTTATGGCTAGCTCTCCCATGTTTTATTTGAGACCAATTTCTATGGTCATGCAAAACCATAGTCTGCACATTTCACCTCCCAGTCCTCCTCTTCTAGGTCAATTACTTGGGCCATGATAACGGAGATGGAACAATTACGAAGCTTGGCTTGCCTAGCCTTAACTTCTTTTTTTAGCCTTTGCTACTAAGGATTTACTTATTGCTCTTCTTGGCAGAGCGATAGAGTTTTCTAGATTCTTCTAGACATAAGGGTTCATCTCGCTATGTGGCCATTAACTTGATCAGAACCTTAAAACTTGAGCTCTCTTTTCCATTGGTGGCAAAAGTCCACACATGAGAGTCTACGGCCTCAACATATCAAAGCTAATGCATTGTCTTCATTCCCTCGTCCAAGAAGTACTACATGGGCTCCTCTTTGGTCACATCAGCAGAATGATTACCGATATCCCAAGGCTACTTATTACAAGGTAGCAGTTTTGGAGTGTCCCAATCAAATTATGCCCATCCATCCTCGTCCAAGAAGTATTGTAGGCATGATGTAAAACTTCACTTCCAAGGAGTTATTCCCAATGTAAAACATAGTAGTGAAAGCTACTCCTATGTATGTGGTTTGGAACGAGTTCACTCCTTCCTACTGCACTTTTGTGGGAGTTAATGATGGTTGTTGTATCTCACATTGTTTCATGAGACATTAGGTTATGGCTAGCTCTCTCATGTTTTAATTGAGACCAATTTTTATGGTCATGCAAAACCATATTCTGGCACACTTCACCTCCCAGTCTTCCTCTTCTAGGTTAATTACTTAGGCCATGCTAACAGAGGTGGAGCAATTACGAAGCCTGGCTTTGCTAGCCTTAACTTCTTTTTTAGCCTTTGCTAAAGATTTATTTACTGCTCTTCTTGGCAGAGTGAGAGTTTTCTAGATTCTTCTAAACCTAAGGGTTCAGATCACTATGTGGCCATTAACTTGATCAGAACCTGAAAAATATTGAGCTCTCTATTCCATTAGTGTGGCAAAAGTCCACATGAGAGGTCTATGGCCTCAACATATCGAAGCTAATGCTCTTCATTCCCTCGTCCAAGAAGTACTACATGGGCTCCTCGTTAGTCACATCAGAATGATTATTACCGATATCCCAAGGCTACTCACAAGGTAGTAGTTCTTGAGTCCCAATCAAATTATGCCCATCCATCCTCGTCCAAGAAGAACTACAGGCATGATAAAAAAAACTTCCCTTCCAAGGGGTTATTCCCAATGTGAGACATAGTAGTGAAAGCTCCTATGCATGTGGTATGGAAGAACGAGTTCTTTCCTTCCGCGTGGACTCTTGTGGGAGTCAATGATGGTTGTTGTATCTCACACTGTCTCATGAGACATTAGGTTGTTGCTAGCTCTCCCATGTTTTATTGGAGAGCAATTTCTATGATCAGGAGACATTAGGTTATGGCTAGCTCTCCCATGTTTCATTTGAGAGCAATTTCTATGATCATGAGACATTGGGTTATGGCTAGCTCTCCCATGTCTTATTTGAGAGCAATTTCTATGATCATGACCAACCATAGTCTGGCACACTTCACCTCCTCCTAGTTTTCCTCTGCTAGGTCAATTACTCGGTCCATGTCCTCCAGTCCCAATCAAGTTATGCCCATCCATCCTAATCCAAGAAGTACTACAGGCATGATATAAAACTTCCCTCCCCAAGGGGTTATTCCCAATGTGAAACATAGTAGTGAAAGCTCCTATACATGTGGTCTGGAACGAGTTCACTCCTTCCACCTGCACTTTTGTGGGAGTCAATGATGGTTGTTGTATCTCACGCTATCTCATGAGACATTAGGTTATAGCGAGCTCTCTTATGTTTTATTTGAGACCAGTTTCTATGGTCATGCTGGCACCCTTCACCTCCGAGTCTTCCTCTTCTAGGTAAATTGCTTGGAGATGGAGCAAGTACAAAGCTTGGCTTTCCTAACCTTAACTTCTTTTTTAGCCTTTGCACTACTAAGGATTTATTTCTTGCTCTTCTTTGGCAGAGCGAGAGAGTTTTCTAGATTCTTCCAAACCTAAGGATTCATCTCTCTATGCGGCCGTTAACTTGATCAGAACCTTAAGAATATTAAGCTCTCTTTTTTCCATTGGTGGCAAAGTCCACACCTGAGAGTCTATGGCCTCAACATATCAAAGCTAATGCTCTTCATTCCCTCGTCCAAGAAGTACTACATGGGCTCAGCCTCTTTGGTCACATCACAATGATTACCTCGAGTCCCAATCAAATTATGGCTATCCATCGTCGTCCAAGAACTACTACAGGCCTGATTTAAAACTTCCCTTCTAAGGGGTTATTCCCAATGCGAAATATTGTAGTGAGAGCTCCGATGATGCATGTGGTTTGCAACGTGTTCACTCCTTCCACTTGAACTTTTGTGGGAGTCGATGATGCTTGTTGTATCTCACACTGTCTCATGAGACATTAGGTTATGGCTAGCTCTCCCATGTTTTATTTGAGACCAATTTCTATGATCACGACCACGCTTCGCCTCCTAGTCTTCCTCTTCTAGCTCAATTACTCGGGCCATGTTAATGGAGATGAAGCAATTACGAAGCTTGGCTTGCCTAGCCTTAACTTCTTTTTTAGCCTTTGCTAAGAATTTATTCATTGCTCTTCTTGGCAGAGCGAGAGAGTTTTCTAGATTCTTCCAAACCTAAGGGTTCATCTCTCTATGTGGCCATTAACTTGATTAGAATATTGAGCTCTCTTTTTCATTGGTGGCAAAAGTCGACATGAGAATCTATGGCCTCAATATATCAAAGCTAATGGTATTCATTCCCTCGTCCAAGAAGTCCTCTTTTGTCACATCACACAATGATTACCTATCCCAAGGATACTTTTTACAAGGTAGCAGTTCTTGAGTCCCAATCAAATTATGGCCGTCCATTCTCGTCCGAGAAGAACTACAGGGATGATATAAAACTTCCCTTCCAAGGGGTTATTCCCAATGTGAAACATATAGTACTGAAAGCTCCCATGCATGTGGTTTGGAACGAACTCACTCCTTCCACCTGCACTTTTGTGGGAGTCAATGATGGCTGTTGTATCTCACACTGTCTCATGAGACATTAGGTTATGGCTAGCTCTCCCATGTTTTATCTGCGACCAATTTCTATGATCACGACCACGCTTCGCTTTCTAGTCTTCCTCTTCATTGGTGGCAAAAGTCGACATGAGAATCTATGGCCTCAATATATCAAAGCTAATGGGCTTCATTCCCTCGTCCAAGAAGTCCTCTTTTGTCACATCACACAATGATTACCTATCCCAAGGCTACTTTTTACAAGGTAGCAGTTCTTGAGTCCCAATCAAATTACGACCGTCCATTCTCGTCTGAGAAGAACTACAGGGATGATATAAAACTTCCCTTCCAAGGGGTTATTCCCAATGTGAAACATATAGTACTGAAAGCTCCCATGCATGTGGTTTGGAACGAACTCACTCCTTCCAACTGCACTTTTTGTGGGAGTCAATGATGGCTGTTGTATCTCACACTGTCTCATGAGACATTAGGTTATGGCTAGCTCTCCCATGTTTTATTTGAGACCAATTTCTATGATCACGACCACGCTTCACTTTCTAGTCTTCCTCTTCATTGGTGGCAAAAGTCGACATGAGAATCTATGGCCTCAATATATCAAAGCTAATGGGCTTCATTCCCTCGTCCAAGAAGTCCTCTTTTGTCACATCACACAATGATTACCTATCCCAAGGCTACTTTTTACAAGGTAGCAGTTCTTGAGTCCCAATCAAAGTACGGCCGTCCATTCTCGTCCGAGAAGAACTACAGGGATGATATAAAACTTCCCTTCCAAGGGGTTATTACCAATGTGAAACATATAGTACTGAAAGCTCCCATGCATGTGGTTTGGAACGAGCTCACTCCTTCCACCTGCACTTTTGTGGGAGTCAATGATGGCTGTTGTATCTCACACTGTCTCATGAGACATTAGGTTATGGCTAGCTCTCCCATGTTTTATTTGAGACCAATTTCTATGGTCATGCAAAACCATAGTCTGCACATTTCACCTCCCAGTCCTCCTCTTCTAGGTCAATTACTTGGTCCATGATAACGGAGATGGAACAATTACGAAGCTTGGCTTGCCTAGCCTTAACTTCTTTTTTTAGCCTTTGCTACTAAGGATTTACTTATTGCTCTTCTTGGCAGAGCGATAGAGTTTTCTAGATTCTTCTAGACATAAGGGTTCATCTCGCTATGTGGCCATTAACTTGATCAGAACCTTAAAAATTGAGCTCTCTTTTCCATTGGTGGCAAAAGTCCACACATGAGAGTCTATGGCCTCAACATATCAAAGCTATTGCATTGTCTTCATTCCCTCGTCCAAGAAGTACTACATGGGCTCCTCTTTGGTCACATCAACAGAATGATTACCGATATCCCAAGGCTACTTATTACAAGGTAGCAGTTCTGGAGTGTCCCAATCAAATTATGCCCATCCATCCTCGTCCAAGAAGTATTGTAGGCATGATGTAAAACTTCACTTCCAAGGAGTTATTCCCAATGTGAAACATAGTAGTGAAAGCTACTCCTATGTATGTGGTTTGGGAACGAGTTCACTCCTTCCTACTGCACTTTTGTGGGAGTTAATGATGGTTGTTGTATCTCACATTGTTTCATGAGACATTAGGTTATGGCTAGCTCTCTCATGTTTTAATTGAGACCAATTTCTATGGTCATGCAAAACCATATTCTGGCACACTTCACCTCCCAGTCTTCCTCTTCTAGGTTAATTACTTGGGCCATGCTAACGGAGGTGGAGCAATTACGAAGCCTGGCTTTGCTAGCCTTAACTTCTTTTTTAGCCTTTGCTAAAGATTTATTTACTGCTCTTCTTGGCAGAGTGAGTTTTCTAGATTCTTCTAAACCTAAGGGTTCAGATCACTATGTGGCCATTAACTTGATCAGAACCTGAAAAATATTGAGCTCTCTATTCCATTGGTGTGGCAAAAGTCCACATGAGAGGTCTATGGCCTCAACATATCGAAGCTAATGCTCTTCATTCCCTCGTCCAAGAAGTACTACATGGGCTCCTCGTTGGTCACATCAGAATGATTATTACCGATATCCCAAGGCTACTCACAAGGTAGTAGTTCTTGAGTCCCAATCAAATTATGCCCATCCATCCTCGTCCAAGAAGAACTACAGGCATGATAAAAAAAACTTCCCTTCCAAGGGGTTATTCCCAATGTGAGACATAGTAGTGAAAGCTCCTATGCATGTGGTTTGGAAGAACGAGTTCTTTCCTTCCGCATGGACTCTTGTGGGAGTCAATGATGGTTGTTGTATCTCACACTGTCTCATGAGACATTAGGTTGTTGCTAGCTCTCCCATGTTTTATTGGAGAGCAATTTCTATGATCAGGAGACATTAGGTTATGGCTAGCTCTCCCATGTTTCATTTGAGAGCAATTTCTATGATCATGAGACATTGGGTTATGGCTAGCTCTCCCATGTCTTATTTGAGAGCAATTTCTATGATCATGACCAACCATAGTCTGGCACACTTCACCTCCTCCTAGTTTTCCTCTGCTAGGTCAATTACTCGGTCCATGTCCTCCAGTCCCAATCAAGTTATGCCCATCCATCCTAATCCAAGAAGTACTACAGGCATGATATAAAACTTCCCTCCCCAAGGGGTTATTCCCAATGTGAAACATAGTAGTGAAAGCTCCTATACATGTGGCCTGGAACGAGTTCACTCCTTCCACCTGCACTTTTGTGGGAGTCAATGATGGTTGTTGTATCTCACGCTATCTCATGAGACATCAGGTTATAGCGAGCTCTCTTATGTTTTATCTGAGACCAGTTTCTATGGTCATGCTGGCACCCTTCACCTCCGAGTCTTCCTCTTCTAGGTAAATTGCTTGGAGATGGAGCAAGTACAAAGCTTGGCTTTCCTAACCTTAACTTCTTTTTTAGCCTTTGCTCTGCTAAGGATTTATTTCTTGCTCTTCTTTGGCAGAGCGAGAGAGTTTTCTAGATTCTTCGAAACCTAAGGATTCATCTCTCTATGCGGCCGTTAACTTGATCAGAACCTTAAGAATATTAAGCTCTCTTTTTTCCATTGGTGGCAAAGTCCACACCTGAGAGTCTATGGCCTCAACATATCAAAGCTAATGCTCTTCATTCCCTCGTCCAAGAAGTACTACATGGGCTCAGCCTCTTTGGTCACATCACCATGATTACCTATTCTTAGGCTACGTACAAGGTAGCAGTTCTCGAGTCCCAATCAAATTATGGCTATCCATCGTCGTCCAAGAACTACTGCAGGCCTGATTTAAAACTTCCCTTCTAAGGGGTTATTCCCAATGCGAAATATTGTAGTGAGAGCTCCGATGATGCATGTGGTTTGCAACGTGTTCACTCCTTCCACCTGAACTTTTGTGGGAGTCGATGATGCTTGTTGTATCTCACACTGTCTCATGAGACATTAGGTTATGGCTAGCTCTCCCATGTTTTATTTGAGACCAATTTCTATGATCACGACCACGCTTCGCCTCCTAGTCTTCCTCTTCTAGCTCAATTACTCGGGCCATGTTAATGGAGATGAAGCAATTACGAAGCTTGGCTTGCCTAGCCTTAACTTCTTTGTTAGCCTTTGCTAAGAATTTATTCATTGCTCTTCTTGGCAGAGCGAGAGAGTTTTCTAGATTCTTCCAAACCTAAGGGTTCATCTCTCTATGTGGCCATTAACTTGATTAGAATATTGAGCTCTCTTTTTCATTGGTGGCAAAAGTCGACATGAGAATCTATGGCCTCAATATATCAAAGCTAATGGTCTTCATTCCCTCGTCCAAGAAGTCCTCTTTTGTCACATCACACAATGATTACCTATCCCAAGGCTACTTTTTACAAGGTAGCAGTTCTTGAGTCCCAATCAAATTATGGCCGTCCATTCTCGTCCGAGAAGAACTACAGGGATGATATAAAACTTCCCTTCCAAGGGGTTATTCCCAATGTGAAACATATAGTACTGAAAGCTCCCATGCATGTGGTTTGGAACGAACTCACTCCTTCCAACTGCACTTTTGTGAGAGTCAATGATGGCTGTTGTATCTCACACTGTCTCATGAGACATTAGGTTATGGCTAGCTCTCCCATGTTTTATTTGAGACCAATTTCTATGATCACGACCATGCTTTGCTTTCTAGTCTTCCTCTTCATTGGTGGCAAAAGTCGACATGAGAATCTATGGCCTCAATATATCAAAGCTAATGGGCTTCATTCCCTCGTCCAAGAAGTCCTCTTTTGTCACATCACACAATGATTACCTATCCCAAGGCTACTTTTTACAAGGTAGCAGTTCTTGAGTCCCAATCAAATTACGGCCGTCCATTCTCGTCCGAGAAGAACTACAGGGATGATATAAAACTTCCCTTCCAAGGGGTTATTACCAATGTGAAACATATAGTACTGAAAGCTCCCATGCGCATGTGGTTTGGAACGAGCTCACTCCTTCCACCTGCACTTTTGTGGGAGTCAATGATGGCTGTTGTATCTCACACTGTCTCATGAGACATTAGGTTATGGCTAGCTCTCCCATGTTTTATTTGAGACCAATTTCTATGGTCATGCAAAACCATAGTCTGCACATTTCACCTCCCAGTCCTCCTCTTCTAGGTCAATTACTTGGGCCATGATAACGGAGATGGAACAATTACGAAGCTTGGCTTGCCTAGCCTTAACTTCTTTTTTTAGCCTTTGCTACTAAGGATTTACTTATTGCTCTTCTTGGCAGAGCGATAGAGTTTCTAGATTCTTCTAGACATAAGGGTTCATCTCGCTATGTGGCCATTAACTTGATCAGAACCTTAAAACTTGAGCTCAGTTTCCATTGGTGGCAAAAGTCCACACATGAGAGTCTACGGCCTCAACATATCAAAGCTAATGCATTGTCTTCATTCCCTCGTCCAAGAAGTACTACATGGGCTCCTCTTTGGTCACATCAGCAGAATGATTACCGATATCCCAAGGCTACTTATTACAAGGTAGCAGTTCTGGAGTGTCCCAATCAAATTATGCCCATCCATCCTCGTCCAAGAAGTATTGTAGGCATGATGTAAAACTTCACTTCCAAGGAGTTATTCCCAATGTGAAACATAGTAGTGAAAGCTACTCCTATGTATGTGGTTTGGAATGAGTTCACTCCTTCCTACTGCACTTTTGTGGGAGTTAATGATGGTTGTTGTATCTTACATTGTTTCATGAGACATTAGGTTATGGCTAGCTCTCTCATGTTTTAATTGAGACCAATTTCTATGGTCATGCAAAACCATATTCTGGCACACTTCACCTCCCAGTCTTCCTCTTCTAGGTTAATTACTTGGGCCATGCTAACGGAGGTGGAGCAATTACGAAGCCTGGCTTTGCTAGCCTTAACTTCTTTTTTAGCCTTTGCTAAAGATTTATTTACTGCTCTTCTTGGCAGAGTGAGAGTTTTCTAGATTCTTCTAAACCTAAGGGTTCAGATCACTATGTGGCCATTAACTTGATCAGAACCTGAAAAATATTGAGCTCTCTATTCCATTGGTGTGGCAAAAGTCCACATGAGAGGTCTATGGCCTCAACATATCGAAGCTAATGCTCTTCATTCCCTCGTCCAAGAAGTACTACATGGGCTCCTCGTTAGTCACATCAGAATGATTATTACCGATATCCCAAGGCTACTCACAAGGTAGTAGTTCTTGAGTCCCAATCAAATTATGCCCATCCATCCTCGTCCAAGAA
Organism: Cibotium barometz; assembly: GCF_041138505.1. Classification (NCBI taxonomy): domain Eukaryota; kingdom Viridiplantae; phylum Streptophyta; class Polypodiopsida; order Cyatheales; family Cibotiaceae; genus Cibotium; species Cibotium barometz. The sequence goes on along the minus strand of NC_141105.1, from coordinate 424,114 downwards.
GAACTACAGGCATGATAAAAAAAACTTCCCTTCCAAGGGGTTATTCCCAATGTGATGAAAAGATGCAGGGGGGAAGAGAGCTTGAGCTCTTGCAAGCACACACACACACTCACAAAACCCTAATAGAGAACACACAAGGTGAGAGGCTGAAAATCTTCTTCTTCACTACTCAACACTCAACACACCATATACAAAGATAAGAGTACACAATAATATGAAAGGTACTCAACCAATACATACACGGGTTCTCTATAGTGTGAACCCGACTAAATGAGCTGGCGCTATAACTATGCCAGTCTCTAGAGTGGCTGTCACACAGCCTGTCATCCCACTGGCCGCATATCACCCAAGATCTCACCAACCATGCCAGTGGTGTAAGTGCGGGGCCTATCCCCCAGGCGGGTCATCAGTGTGCACCGCCTCACTAGAGCTCGATATCTCAACACTCCCCCTCGAGCTCAACTCCATCTCGTGTACACCAAGTGAAGCCCTGAATCTGCGGAGCTTCTCTGTACCCAATGCTTTGGTGAAGATGTCAGCTACCTGATCCTCTGTGCTGACATAAACAAGGTCAAGGTCTCCTGCCAAGACCTTCTCTCTGACGAAGTGGTAATGGACCTCTATGTGCTTCGTACGAGCATGAAAGACTGGGTTCCTGGCCAACTGTATACTGCTAATGTTGTCACAGAAAATGACAACTTGTCTATCCACTGATAGACCCAAATCTGCAAGTAGCTTTCTCAACCAAGCTACCTCACATGCTGCCATAGCAGCTCCTCTGTACTCGGCCTCTATACTCGATAGAGCAACCGTAGGCTGCTTCTTGCTGCTCCAAGTCACAGCAGCACTCCCCAAAGAAAACATGAATCCACTGGTAGATCTTCTATCTGAGATACTACCAGCCCAATCAGCATCTGTGTACCCATGTACACATATCTCTGTCCCAGTCTCATAGAATAGTCCACAATGCAAAGTAGACCTCACATACCTCAGTATGCGTCTCACTGCATCTAAATGCGGTTTCCGTGGAACCTGCATAAACTGACTCACCAACCCAACAGCATAGCTCAAATCTGGTCTGGTGATCGTCATGTAGATCAAGCTTCCTACTATGCTCCTATACATAGTAGGATCCTCCAAGATCTCTCCTGAATCTGCACTCAACTTGCCATTCTGATCCAATGGCACAGAAATAGGCTTACAGCCTGTCATACCATACTTGGACAACATGTCCAAGCCATACTGTCTCTGCAGTAATCCAATACCATGTGGTGACCTAATCACCTCAATGCCCAAGAAATATCTGAGCTCCCCCAGATCCTTCATCTCGAACTTCTGTCTAAGCAAGATCTTTACATCAAAGATCTCTGCATCATGGTCCCCCGTAATGATCAAGTCATCTACATAGATGACAACAAGCACAACTCCTCTATCACCATGTCTCACATACAATGAGAAATCTGCATTGGCTACATGAAAGCCAATAGTGACAAGATATTCAGAAATCTTGTCAGACCATGCTCTTGGTGCTTGCTTTAAGCCATACAAGGCTTTCTTCAACCTGCAAACATGCTCGGGGTGACCCACATCCTCATAACCAGGTGGCTGCAACATATACACCTCTTCTTGCAAATCCCCATGCAAGAATGCATTCTTTACATCCATCTGATGTAAAGACCATTGCTTTGACGCAGCCACTGCTATCACAACTCTCACCGTTGCCATCTTGGCAACTGGGCTGAAAGTTTCCTCATAATCAATCCCATATGTCTGCGCATATCCTTTGGCTACCAATCTAGCCTTGTACCTGTTTATGCTCCCATCACTGTTATGTTTAACTTTGTACACCCACTTGCATCCAATGGCTTTCTTGCCTTCAGGCAATTGCACTAAATCCCAAGTTTCATTTCCATATAGTGCATCCATCTCCTCATCCATAGCTTTCTCCCAATGCACATTTCCAACAGCCTCATCAATGCATGTGGGCTCAACAACCTGCACAACCTTTGCCATATATGCATAGTGATGTGCCACATAACCATCATATGTAAATCTCTGCACAGGGTTCTTCACTCTCCCTGATCTTCGCAGCTTTTCATTCATGGCTTCCATAGCCTTCTTTACACCAGGTGTTCTCATAGCTGGGATCCCAAGCTCCTCATCAAGGCTCATATCCGAGCCACTAGACTCTCCATCAACATGAGAATGCCCTGCAGAAATGTCAGGCATACCATGGGGCTCAACCACTTTCTCTTTTCCTTTACGTGATGTACTAATCACATTTGCAGGACTGGTATTATGACGCAGCCTGCCACTCCATGGTCTATCAACAGACCCACTAGATGAGGACTCTCCTGGTCCACTCAAAGACTGTGATTGCTGACCAGCATTCTGTGCAACCACACTTCCACTCAAATCAGCCCCAACAGCTTCTTTTTCAGCAGCATACCAGCTGCTCATCTCATCAAAGACAACATCCCTGCTTACCCTCAACTCACGTGTAGCAGGGTTATAACACCTGTATCCCTTTTGCTCAAGGGAATATCCAATAAACACACATTTTTCAGCTTTCGGATCTAGCTTAGTTCTCAGCTCATCTGGCACATGCACATATGCAATGCATCCAAAGGCTTTCAGATGAGACAAATCTGGTTTTCTGCCAGTAAACCTCTCCTCTGGAGTTACATCATGTATGGCTGCAGTTGGAGTCCTGTTCATGATGTATACTGCTGTAGAAACAGCCTCAGCCCAATAGAAATGCGGCATATTCTTCTCTTCCATCAATGCTCGTGCAATCTCAGCAATGTGCCTGTTTTTTCGCTCAGCAACTCCATTTTGCTGCGGAGTATATCTGCATGTGAACTGTCTCCGAATACCATTCTTCTTCAAGAATTCAGAGAACTCATTGGAGAAGTACTCTCCCCCTCCATCTGACCTTAGGCACTTTACATATTTCCCTGTTTGCTTTTCAACCAAAACTCTGAAATTCTGAAAGTGAGTGAACACCTCACTCTTCTCCTTCATGAAATATACCCACACTTTCCTTGTGTGGTCATCAATGAAAGTGACATAGTACCTGCAGCCTCCCATAGACACGGTCTTCATAGGACCCCATACATCTGAATGCACAACATCTAGTGCATTTCTGCTCACATATCTGTTACGTGGAAACACATGCTTTGTTTGCTTCCCAAATTGGCATGCTTCACATATTTTCTGCATACCTTCCACTTTAAATTTTGGCAGCCCTGTCACAATTCCTTTTGTCTGCATAGACTTCAATCTCTGCACATTTACATGTCCAATTCTTTTATGCCATATGTCTGTGTCTGCAACAACTCCTGAACCATTTGCAAACATCGCAGCACTCATTTCAGGCATGTCTACATCCAACGTAAACATTCTGCCCACTCTGTTGCCTTTTGCAACCAACCTGCACTTGTCTTTAAAGTCTTCGACATAACACCCATCAGGGTTAAACCTAACCTGCAAACCCTGCTCAATCATCTGGCCAACTGAAACCAGATTCTTTGTTATGTTCGGTACATGAAGTACATCTGCAAGGTACTTCACTTTGCCATCCTGCATAGACAATGGCACATCTCCAACGTGGGCAATTGGATGAGCAGTGTCATCCCCTGTTTCCACAAAACCTGGTCTTTCCGGGTTTTTCATCTCCTTGAACCACTCCCCATGACTTGTCATGTGGTTCGAAGCGCCTGAATCCACATACCATACATTATCTTTTTGTGCTGCATCAACATTTTCAGACATGGAATTCACGACATGCTGCATAACAAACAACCTTTCATTATCCTCATTGTTTCTGCTTGAGGATGCATAGTTGTTTTGCTGCACTTTCCCATTTTGCATGTCAGCCTGCTTCTTATAACATTCTGACTGCACATGTCTAGGCTTACCACAATAATAGCATTCACGTGCATCATTATATTGCCTTTGCCAATTTCCACGGCCTCTTTGACTCCCCCTGCCTCTGAATTTGCCTCTTCCACCTGCGTGTTGTTGTTGTTGTTGATTCTGGGACTGTTGTTGTTGCTGCTGCTGCTGGCCATAATTCTGATTACCTGTTCGGCCACCTCCTTGACCGCGTCCACGGCCTCCTCTACCTCGTCCTCTTCCTGAACTCGTGTAGAAGGCCTGTTGCTCAGAACTGTTTTTGCTTTGTGAAGTCTGTTGGTCTTCACCCAAGCTCTTCTCTTCGATAATCAGCATAGACACCAAATCTGTAAAGTTGGGAATGTTTTCCCGAGTCTGAATAGACGTCTTGAACGCCTTGTATTGTGGCCCGAGACCACGTAGACAGACCTCCACCTTATCATCATCATCTACTGACACACCAATAGATGCAAGGGATTCCACAATACCTTTTATCTTCAACGCATAGTCATTCACAGACATGCTCTTTTTCTCCACAGTATGAAGTTCATTCTTCAACTGTATCTTACGTGCCTTAGTATTTGTTTCATAGAGCTTTACCAAGGTGTCCCACGCCTCCTTGGGGGACTTGGCATCCTGAATATGCCCAATCATGGTGTCCTGTATACTAATGGAGAGCCAATACATGACTTTCCTCGCTCCTTGGTTCCAGTCTTTAAACTCTTTCACATCTGCAGCAGTCGGATTTATATCCGGTATCTCCGGTGCCTCTTCATGCTCACCTTCTATGTAGTCCCAATAGCCTTTTCCCATAAGGAAATTCGTCAACCTGAACCTCCAAGCATGGAAGTTATTCTTATCCAGCTTCTCAGCCACAATCTGATTTATCCCATCATTTGACATCTTGCCAAACACACAATTTCACCAGAAACTGCACTCTGGTTTTTTCTGCACAAATGCTGTATTTTCTGCACAGCGGTACTGTAGTACTCTCAAATGTCACAACCAGTGACTTCAATGTGCATACATACACCCAATGGCAACTGTAGACCTCTTTGCAGCACCCACAGTGTCTGCACAGTCAATCTGTCTTCCTGCAGTTCTTAAAACAGAGTTCTGCAGAGAATCGATGACTTACCCGCAGTGCTCGAAATCGCCTGCTTTCTGAAAAACGGAGGTCCAGACGCGCCCGAAACGCGTTTTCGGCCCGAAAAATTCAGTCCAAAGGACTAAATCAGTCCAAAGGACTGTATAGTTGCCCTATAGCTTCACTCCCGCGAAGAAAGCTCCTCAATCGGAGATCGTTTGCCGGTGCCTCCCGTAGAGCTCCCGACAAGGGTGTAGTCACCAACACAATAGGGAAGAGTAGTTGAAGCTCTTACCCTCGTACCGCTTCCTGTGGTTCTCTTGCTTGCAGCTCAGCCCTTAGCACGAACCAGGCTCTGATACCATGAAAAGATGCAGGGGGGAAGAGAGCTTGAGCTCTTGCAAGCACACACACACACTCACAAAACCCTAATAGAGAACACACAAGGTGAGAGGCTGAAAATCTTCTTCTTCACTACTCAACACTCAACACACCATATACAAAGATAAGAGTACACAATAATATGAAAGGTACTCAACCAATACATACACGGGTTCTCTATAGTGTGAACCTGACTAAATGAGCTGGCGCTATAACTATGCCAGTCTCTAGAGTGGCTGTCACACAGCCTGTCATCCCACTGGCCGCATATCACCCAAGATCTCACCAACCATGCCAGTGGTGTAAGTGCGGGGCCTATCCCCCAGGCGGGTCATCAGTGTCCACCGCCTCACTAGAGCTCGATATCTCAACATGTGAGACATAGTAGTGAAAGCTCCTATGCATGTGGTATGGAAGAACGAGTTCTTTCCTTCCGCGTGGACTCTTGTGGGAGTCAATGATGGTTGTTGTATCTCACACTGTCTCATGAGACATTAGGTTGTTGCTAGCTCTCCCATGTTCTATTGGAGAGCAATTTCTATGATCAGGAGACATTAGGTTATGGCTAGCTCTCCCATGTTTCATTTGAGAGAAATTTCTATGATCATGAGACATTGGGTTATGGCTAGCTCTCCCATGTCTTATTTGAGAGCAATTTCTATGATCATGACTAACCATAGTCTGGCACACTTCACCTCCTCCTAGTTTTCCTCTGCTAGGTCAATTACTCGATCCATGTCCTCCAGTCCCAATCAAGTTATGCCCATCCATCCTAATCCAAGAAGTACTACAGGCATGATATAAAACTTCCCTCCCCAAGGGGTTATTCCCAATGTGAAACATAGTAGTGAAAGCTCCTATACATGTGGTCTGGAACGAGTTCACTCCTTCCACCTGCACTTTTGTGGGAGTCAATGATGGTTGTTGTATCTCACGCTATCTCATGAGACATTAGGTTATAGCGAGCTCTCTTATGTTTTATTTGAGACCAGTTTCTATGGTCATGCTGGCACCCTTCACCTCCGAGTCTTCCTCTTCTAGGTAAATTGCTTGGAGATGGAGCAAGTACAAAGCTTGGCTTTCCTAACCTTAACTTCTTTTTTAGCCTTTGCTCTACTAAGGATTTATTTCTTGCTCTTCTTTGGCAGAGCAAGAGAGTTTTCTAGATTCTTCCAAACCCAAGGATTCATCTCTCTATGCGGCCGTTAACTTGATCAGAACCTTAAGAATATTAAGCTCTCTTTTTTCCATTGGTGGCAAAGTCCACACCTGAGAGTCTATGGCCTCAACATATCAAAGCTAATGCTCTTCATTCCCTCGTCCAAGAAGTACTACATGGGCTCAGCCTCTTTGGTCACATCACCATGATTACCTATTCTTAGGCTACGTACAAGGTAGACTTTCTCGAGTCCCAATCAAAATATGGCTATCCATCGTCGTCCAAGAACTACTGCAGGCCTGATTTAAAACTTCCCTTCTAAGGGGTTATTCCCAATGCGAAATATTGTAGTGAGAGCTCCGATGATGCATGTGGTTTGCAACGTGTTCACTCCTTCCACCTGAACTTTTGTGGGAGTCGATGATGCTTGTTGTATCTCACACTGTCTCATGAGACATTAGGTTATGGCTAGCTCTCCCATGTTTTATTTGAGACCAATTTCTATGATCACGACCACGCTTCGCCTCCTAGTCTTCCTCTTCTAGCTCAATTACTCGGGCCATGTTAATGGAGATGAAGCAATTACGAAGCTTGGCTTGCCTAGCCTTAACTTCTTTTTTAGCCTTTGCTAAGAATTTATTCATTGCTCTTCTTGGCAGAGCGAGAGAGTTTTCTAGATTCTTCCAAACCTAAGGGTTCATCTCTCTATGTGGCCATTAACTTGATTAGAATATTGAGCTCTCTTTTTCATTGGTGGCAAAAGTCGACATGAGAATCTATGGCCTCAATATATCAAAGCTAATGGTCTTCATTCCCTCGTCCAAGAAGTCCTCTTTTGTCACATCACACAATGATTACCTATCCCAAGGCTACTTTTTACAAGGTAGCAGTTCTTGAGTCCCATTCAAATTATGGCCGTCCATTCTCGTCCGAGAAGAACTACAGGGATGATATAAAACTTCCCTTCCAAGGGGTTATTCCCAATGTGAAACATATAGTACTGAAAGCTCCCATGCATGTGGTTTGGAACGAACTCACTCCTTCCACCTGCACTTTTGTGGGAGTCAATGATGGCTGTTGTATCTCACACTGTCTCATGAGACATTAGGTTATGGCTAGCTCTCCCATATTTTATTTGCGACCAATTTCTATGATCACGACCATGCTTCGCTTTCTAGTCTTCCTCTTCATTGGTGGCAAAAGTCGACATGAGAATCTATGGCCTCAATATATCAAAGCTAATGGGCTTCATTCCCTCGTCCAAGAAGTCCTCTTTTGTCACATCACACAATGATTACCTATCCCAAGGCTACTTTTTACAAGGTAGCAGTTCTTGAGTCCCAATCAAATTACGGCCGTCCATTCTCGTCCGAGAAGAACTACAGGGATGATATAAAACTTCCCTTCCAAGGGGTTCTTACCAATGTGAAACATATAGTACTGAAAGCTCCCATGCATGTGGTTTGGAACGAGCTCACTCCTTCCACCTGCACTTTTGTGGGAGTCAATGATGGCTGTTGTATCTCACACTGTTTCATGAGACATTAGGTTATGGCTAGCTCTCCCATGTTTTATTTGAGACCAATTTCTATGGTCATGCAAAACCATAGTTTGCACATTTCACCTCCCCCAGTCCTCCTCTTCTAGGTCAATTACTTGGGCCATGATAACGGAGATGGAACAATTACGAAGCTTGGCTTGCCTAGCCTTAACTTCTTTTTTTAGCCTTTGCTACTAAGGATTTACTTATTGCTCTTCTTGGCAGAGCGATAGAGTTTTCTAGATTCTTCTAGACATAAGGGTTCATCTCGCTATGTGGCCATTAACTTGATCAGAACCTTAAAAATTGAGCTCTCTTTTCCATTGGTGGCAAAAGTCCACACATGAGAGTCTACGGCCTCAACATATCAAAGCTAATGCATTGTCTTCATTCCCTCGTCCAAGAAGTACTACATGGGCTCCTCTTTGGTCACATCAGCAGAATGATTACCGATATCCCAAGGCTACTTATTACAAGGTAGCAGTTCTGGAGTGTCCCAATCAAATTATGCCCATCCATCCTCGTCCAAGAAGTATTGTAGGCATGATGTAAAACTTCACTCCCAAGGAGTTATTCCCAATGTGAAACATAGTAGTGAAAGCTACTCCTATGTATGTGGTTTGGAACGAGTTCACTCCTTCCTACTGCACTTTTGTGGGAGTTAATGATGGTTGTTGTATCTCACATTGTTTCATGAGACATTAGGTTATGGCTAGCTCTCTCATGTTTTAATTGAGACCAATTTCTATGGTCATACAAAACCATATTCTGGCACACTTCACCTCCCAGTCTTCCTCTTCTAGGTTAATTACTTGGGCCATGCTAACGGAGGTGGAGCAATTACGAAGCCTGGCTTTGCTAGCCTTAACTTCTTTTTTAGCCTTTGCTAAAGATTTATTTACTGCTCTTCTTGGCAGAGTGAGAGTTTTCTAGATTCTTCTAAACCTAAGGGTTCAGATCACTATGTGGCCATTAACTTGATCAGAACCTGAAAAATATTGAGCTCTCTATTCCATTGGTGTGGCAAAAGTCCACATGAGAGGTCTATGGCCTCAACATATCGAAGCTAATGCTCTTCATTCCCTCGTCCAAGAAGTACTACATGGGCTCCTCGTTGGTCACATCAGAATGATTATTACCGATATCCCAAGGCTACTCACAAGGTAGTAGTTCTTGAGTCCCAATCAAATTATGCCCATCCATCCTCGTCCAAGAAGAACTACAGGCATGATAAAAAAACTTCCCTTCCAAGGGGTTATTCCCAATGTGAGACATAGTAGTGAAAGCTCCTATGCATGTGGTTTGGAAGAACGAGTTCTTTCCTTCCGCGTGGACTCTTGTGGGAGTCAATGATGGTTGTTGTATCTCACACTGTCTCATGAGACATTAGGTTGTTGCTAGCTCTCCCATGTTCTATTTGAGAGCAATTTCTATGATCAGGAGACATTAGGTTATGGCTATCTCTCCCATGTTTCATTTGAGAGCAATTTCTATGATCACAAGACATTGGGTTATGGCTAGCTCTCCCATGTCTTATTTGAGAGCAATTTCTATGATCATGAGACATTGGGTTATGGCTAGCTCTCCCATGTCTTATTTGAGAGCAATTTCTATGATCATGACCAACCATAGTCTGGCACACTTCACCTCCTCCTAGTTTTCCTCTGCTAGGTCAATTACTCGGTCCATGTCCTCCAGTCCCAATCAAGTTATGCCCATCCATCCTAATCCAAGAAGTACTACAGGCATGATATAAAACTTCCCTCCCCAAGGGGTTATTCCCAATGTGAAACATAGTAGTGAAAGCTCCTATACATGTGGTCTGGAACGAGTTCACTCCTTCCACCTGCACTTTTGTGGGAGTCAATGATGGTTGTTGTATCTCACGCTATCTCATGAGACATTAGGTTATAGCGAGCTCTCTTATGTTTTATTTGAGACCAGTTTCTATGGTCATGCTGGCACCCTTCACCTCCGAGTCTTCCTCTTCTAGGTAAATTGCTTGGAGATGGAGCAAGTACAAAGCTTGGCTTTCCTAACCTTAACTTCTTTTTTAGCCTTTGCTCTACTAAGGATTTATTTCTTGCTCTTCTTTGGCAGAGCGAGAGAGTTTTCTAGATTCTTCCAAACCTAAGGATTCATCTCTCTATGCGGCCGTTAACTTGATCAGAACCTTAAGAATATTAAGCTCTCTTTTTTCCATTGGTGGCAAAGTCCACACCTGAGAGTCTATGGCCTCAACATATCAAAGCTAATGCTCTTCATTCCCTCGTCCAAGAAGTACTACATGGGCTCAGCCTCTTTGGTCACATCACAATGATTACCTATTCTTAGGCTACGTACAAGGTAGCAGTTCTCGAGTCCTAATCAAATTATGGCTATCCATCGTCGTCCAAGAACTACTGCAGGCCTGATTTAAAACTTCCCTTCTAAGGGGTTATTCCCAATGCGAAATATTGTAGTGAGAGCTCCGATGATGCATGTGGTTTGCAACGTGTTCACTCCTTCCACCTGAACTTTTGTGGGAGTCGATGATGCTTGTTGTATCTCACACTGTCTAATGAGACATTAGGTTATGGCTCCCATGTTTTATTTGAGACCAATTTCTATGATCACGACCACGCTTCGCCTCCTAGTCTTCCTCTTCTAGCTCAATTACTCGGGCCATGTTAATGGAGATGAAGCAATTACGAAGCTTGGCTTGCCTAGCCTTAACTTCTTTGTTAGCCTTTGCTAAGAATTTATTCATTGCTCTTCTTGGCAGAGCGAGAGAGTTTTCTAGATTCTTCCAAACCTAAGGGTTCATCTCTCTATGTGGCCATTAACTTGATTAGAATATTGAGCTCTCTTTTTCATTGGGGCAAAAGTCGACATGAGAATCTATGGCCTCAATATATCAAAGCTAATGGTCTTCATTCCCTCGTCCAAGAAGTCCTCTTTTGTCACATCACACAATGATTACCTATCCCAAGGCTACTTTCTACAAGGTAGCAGTTCTTGAGTCCCAATCAAATTATAGCCGTCCATTCTCGTCCGAGAAGAACTACAGGCATGATATAAAACTTCCCTCCCCAAGGGGTTATTCCCAATGTGAAACATAGTAGTGAAAGCTCCTATACATGTGGTCTGGAACGAGTTCACTCTTTCCACCTGCACTTTTGTGGGAGTCAATGATGGTTGTTGTATCTCACGCTATCTCATGAGACATTAGGTTATAGCGAGCTCTCTTATGTTTTATTTGAGACCAGTTTCTATGGTCATGCTGGCACCCTTCACCTCCGAGTCTTCCTCTTCTAGGTAAATTGCTTGGAGATGGAGCAAGTACAAAGCTTGGCTTTCCTAACCTTAACTTCTTTTTTAGCCTTTGCTCTACTAAGGATTTATTTCTTGCTCTTCTTTGGCAGAGCGAGAGAGTTTTCTAGATTCTTCCAAACCTAAGGATTCATCTCTCTATGCGGCCGTTAACTTGATCAGAACCTTAAGAATATTAAGCTCTCTTTTTTCCATTGGTGGCAAAGTCCACACCTGAGAGTCTATGGCCTCAACATATCAAAGCTAATGCTCTTCATTCCCTCGTCCAAGAAGTACTACATGGGCTCAGCCTCTTTGGTCACATCACCATGATTACCTATTCTTAGGCTACGTACAAGGTAGACTTTCTCGAGTCCCAATCAAATTATGGCTATCCATCGTCGTCCAAGAACTACTGCAGGCCTGATTTAAAACTTCCCTTCTAAGGGGTTATTCCCAATGCGAAATATTGTAGTGAGAGCTCCGATGATGCATGTGGTTTGCAACGTGTTCACTCCTTCCACCTGAACTTTTGTGGGAGTCGATGATGCTTGTTGTATCTCACACTGTCTCATGAGACATTAGGTTATGGCTAGCTCTCCCATGTTTTATTTGAGACCAATTTCTATGATCACGACCACGCTTCGCCTCCTAGTCTTCCTCTTCTAGCTCAATTACTCGGGCCATGTTAATGGAGATGAAGCAATTACGAAGCTTGGCTTGCCTAGCCTTAACTTCTTTTTTAGCCTTTGCTAAGAATTTATTCATTGCTCTTCTTGGCAGAGCGAGAGAGTTTTCTAGATTCTTCCAAACCTAAGGGTTCATCTCTCTATGTGGCCATTAACTTGATTAGAATATTGAGCTCTCTTTTTCATTGGTGGCAAAAGTCGACATGAGAATCTATGGCCTCAATATATCAAAGCTAATGGTCTTCATTCCCTCGTCCAAGAAGTCCTCTTTTGTCACATCACACAATGATTACCTATCCCAAGGCTACTTTTTACAAGGTAGCAGTTCTTGAGTCCCATTCAAATTATGGCCGTCCATTCTCGTCCGAGAAGAACTACAGGGATGATAAAAAACTTCCCTTCCAAGGGGTTATTCCCAATGTGAAACATATAGTACTGAAAGCTCCCATGCATGTGGTTTGGAACGAACTCACTCCTTCCACCTGCACTTTTGTGGGAGTCAATGATGGCTGTTGTATCTCACACTGTCTCATGAGACATTAGGTTATGGCTAGCTCTCCCATGTTTTATTTGCGACCAATTTCTATGATCACGACCACGCTTTGCTTTCTAGTCTTCCTCTTCATTGGTGGCAAAAGTCGACATGAGAATCTATGGCCTCAATATATCAAAGCTAATGGGCTTCATTCCCTCGTCCAAGAAGTCCTCTTTTGTCACATCACACAATGATTACCTATCCCAAGGCTACTTTTTACAAGGTAGCAGTTCTTGAGTCCCAATCAAATTACGACCGTCCATTCTCGTCTGAGAAGAACTACAGGGATGATATAAAACTTCCCTTCCAAGGGGTTATTACCAATGTGAAACATATAGTACTGAAAGCTCCCATGCATGTGGTTTGGAACGAGCTCACTCCTTCCACCTGCACTTTTGTGGGAGTCAATGATGGCTGTTGTATCTCACACTGTCTCATGAGACATTAGGTTATGGCTAGCTCTCCCATGTTTTATTTGAGACCAATTTCTATGGTCATGCAAAACCATAGTCTCCACATTTCACCTCCCAGTCCTCCTCTTCTAGGTCAATTACTTGGTCCATGATAACGGAGATGGAACAATTACGAAGCTTGGCTTGCCTAGCCTTAACTTCTTTTTTTAGCCTTTGCTACTAAGGATTTACTTATTGCTCTTCTTGGCAGAGCGATAGAGTTTTCTAGATTCTTCTAGACATAAGGGTTCATCTCGCTATGTGGCCATTAACTTGATCAGAACCTTAAAAATTGAGCTCTCTTTTCCATTGGTGGCAAAAGTCCACACATGAGAGTCTACGGCCTCAACATATCAAAGCTAATGCATTGTCTTCATTCCCTCGTCCAAGAAGTACTACATGGGCTCCTCTTTGGTCACATCAGCAGAATGATTACTGATATCCCAAGGCTACTTATTACAAGGTAGCAGTTCTGGAGTGTCCCAATCAAATTATGCCCATCCATCCTCGTCCAAGAAGTATTGTAGGCATGATGTAAAACTTCACTTCCAAGGAGTTATTCCCAATGTGAAACATAGTAGTGAAAGCTACTCCTATGTATGTGGTTTGGGAACGAGTTCACTCCTTCCTACTGCACTTTTGTGGGAGTTAATGATGGTTGTTGTATCTCACATTGTTTCATGAGACATTAGGTTATGGCTAGCTCTCTCATGTTTTAATTGAGACCAATTTCTATGGTCATGCAAAACCATATTCTGGCACACTTCACCTCCCAGTCTTCCTCTTCTAGGTTAATTACTTGGGCCATGCTAACGGAGGTGGAGCAATTACGAAGCCTGGCTTTGCTAGCCTTAACTTCTTTTTTAGCCTTTGCTAAAGATTTATTTACTGCTCTTCTTGGCAGAGTGAGAGTTTTCTAGATTCTTCTAAACCTAAGGGTTCAGATCACTATGTGGCCATTAACTTGATCAGAACCTGAAAAATATTGAGCTCTCTATTCCATTGGTGTGGCAAAAGTCCACATGAGAGGTCTATGGCCTCAACATATCGAAGCTAATGCTCTTCATTCCCTCGTCCAAGAAGTACTACATGGGCTCCTCGTTGGTCACATCAGAATGATTATTACCGATATCCCAAGGCTACTCACAAGGTAGTAGTTCTTGAGTCCCAATCAAATTATGCCCATCCATCCTCGTCCAAGAAGAACTACAGGCATGATAAAAAAAACTTCCCTTCCAAGGGGTTATTCCCAATGTGAGACATAGTAGTGAAAGCTCCTATGCATGTGGTTTGGAAGAACGAGTTCCTTCCGCATGGACTCTTGTGGGAGTCAATGATGGTTGTTGTATCTCACACTGTCTCATGAGACATTAGGTTGTTGCTAGCTCTCCCATGTTTTATTGGAGAGCAATTTCTATGATCAGGAGACATTAGGTTATGGCTAGCTCTCCCATGTTTCATTTGAGAGCAATTTCTATGATCATGAGACATTGGGTTATGGCTAGCTCTCCCATGTCTTATTTGAGAGCAATTTCTATGATCATGACCAACCATAGTCTGGCACACTTCACCTCCTCCTAGTTTTCCTCTGCTAGGTCAATTACTCGGTCCATGTCCTCCAGTCCCAATCAAGTTATGCCCATCCATCCTAATCCAAGAAGTACTACAGGCATGATATAAAACTTCCCTCCCCAAGGGGTTATTCCCAATGTGAAACATAGTAGTGAAAGCTCCTATACATGTGGTCTGGAACGAGTTCACTCCTTCCACCTGCACTTTTGTGGGAGTCAATGATGGTTGTTGTATCTCACGCTATCTCATGAGACATTAGGTTATAGCGAGCTCTCTTATGTTTTATTTGAGACCAGTTTCTATGGTCATGCTGGCACCCTTCACCTCCGAGTCTTCCTCTTCTAGGTAAATTGCTTGGAGATGGAGCAAGTACAAAGCTTGGCTTTCCTAACCTTAACTTCTTTTTTAGCCTTTGCTCTACTAAGGATTTATTTCTTGCTCTTCTTTGGCAGAGCGAGAGAGTTTTCTAGATTCTTCCAAACCTAAGGATTCATCTCTCTATGCGGCCGTTAACTTGATCAGAACCTTAAGAATATTAAGCTCTCTTTTTTCCATTGGTGGCAAAGTCCACACCTGAGAGTCTATGGCCTCAACATATCAAAGCTAATGCTCTTCATTCCCTCGTCCAAGAAGTACTACATGGGCTCAGCCTCTTTGGTCACATCACCATGATTACCTATTCTTAGGCTACGTACAAGGTAGACTTTCTCGAGTCCCAATCAAATTATGGCTATCCATCGTCGTCCAAGAACTACTGCAGGCCTGATTTAAAACTTCCCTTCTAAGGGGTTATTCCCAATGCGAAATATTGTAGTGAGAGCTCCGATGATGCATGTGGTTTGCAACGTGTTCACTCCTTCCACCTGAACTTTTGTGGGAGTCGATGATGCTTGTTGTATCTCACACTGTCTCATGAGACATTAGGTTATGGCTAGCTCTCCCATGTTTTATTTGAGACCAATTTCTATGATCACGACCACGCTTCGCCTCCTAGTCTTCCTCTTCTAGCTCAATTACTCGGGCCATGTTAATGGAGATGAAGCAATTACGAAGCTTGGCTTGCCTAGCCTTAACTTCTTTTTTAGCCTTTGCTAAGAATTTATTCATTGCTCTTCTTGGCAGAGCGAGAGAGTTTTCTAGATTCTTCCAAACCTAAGGGTTCATCTCTCTATGTGGCCATTAACTTGATTAGAATATTGAGCTCTCTTTTTCATTGGTGGCAAAAGTCGACATGAGAATCTATGGCCTCAATATATCAAAGCTAATGGTCTTCATTCCCTCGTCCAAGAAGTCCTCTTTTGTCACATCACACAATGATTACCTATCCCAAGGCTACTTTTTACAAGGTAGCAGTTCTTGAGTCCCATTCAAATTATGGCCGTCCATTCTCGTCCGAGAAGAACTACAGGGATGATAAAAAACTTCCCTTCCAAGGGGTTATTCCCAATGTGAAACATATAGTACTGAAAGCTCCCATGCATGTGGTTTGGAACGAACTCACTCCTTCCACCTGCACTTTTGTGGGAGTCAATGATGGCTGTTGTATCTCACACTGTCTCATGAGACATTAGGTTATGGCTAGCTCTCCCATGTTTTATTTGCGACCAATTTCTATGATCACGACCACGCTTTGCTTTCTAGTCTTCCTCTTCATTGGTGGCAAAAGTCGACATGAGAATCTATGGCCTCAATATATCAAAGCTAATGGGCTTCATTCCCTCGTCCAAGAAGTCCTCTTTTGTCACATCACACAATGATTACCTATCCCAAGGCTACTTTTTACAAGGTAGCAGTTCTT
The DNA here is from genome assembly GCF_041138505.1 of Cibotium barometz. Taxonomy (NCBI): domain Eukaryota; kingdom Viridiplantae; phylum Streptophyta; class Polypodiopsida; order Cyatheales; family Cibotiaceae; genus Cibotium; species Cibotium barometz. The sequence continues at coordinate 407,713 of NC_141105.1, read as the reverse complement.
GAGTCCCAATCAAATTACGGCCGTCCATTCTCGTCTGAGAAGAACTACAGGGATGATATAAAACTTCCCTTCCAAGGGGTTATTACCAATGTGAAACATATAGTACTGAAAGCTCCCATGGATGTGGTTTGGAACGAGCTCACTCCTTCCACCTGCACTTTTGTGGGAGTCAATGATGGCTGTTGTATCTCACACTGTCTCATGAGACATTAGGTTATGGCTAGCTCTCCCATGTTTTATTTGAGACCAATTTCTATGGTCATGCAAAACCATAGTCTCCACATTTCACCTCCCAGTCCTCCTCTTCTAGGTCAATTACTTGGTCCATGATAACGGAGATGGAACAATTACGAAGCTTGGCTTGCCTAGCCTTAACTTCTTTTTTTAGCCTTTGCTACTAAGGATTTACTTATTGCTCTTCTTGGCAGAGCGATAGAGTTTTCTAGATTCTTCTAGACATAAGGGTTCATCTCGCTATGTGGCCATTAACTTGATCAGAACCTTAAAAATTGAGCTCTCTTTTCCATTGGTGGCAAAAGTCCACACATGAGAGTCTACGGCCTCAACATATCAAAGCTAATGCATTGTCTTCATTCCCTCGTCCAAGAAGTACTACATGGGCTCCTCTTTGGTCACATCAGCAGAATGATTACTGATATCCCAAGGCTACTTATTACAAGGTAGCAGTTCTGGAGTGTCCCAATCAAATTATGCCCATCCATCCTCGTCCAAGAAGTATTGTAGGCATGATGTAAAACTTCACTTCCAAGGAGTTATTCCCAATGTGAAACATAGTAGTGAAAGCTACTCCTATGTATGTGGTTTGGGAACGAGTTCACTCCTTCCTACTGCACTTTTGTGGGAGTTAATGATGGTTGTTGTATCTCACATTGTTTCATGAGACATTAGGTTATGGCTAGCTCTCTCATGTTTTAATTGAGACCAATTTCTATGGTCATGCAAAACCATATTCTGGCACACTTCACCTCCCAGTCTTCCTCTTCTAGGTTAATTACTTGGGCCATGCTAACGGAGGTGGAGCAATTACGAAGCCTGGCTTTGCTAGCCTTAACTTCTTTTTTAGCCTTTGCTAAAGATTTATTTACTGCTCTTCTTGGCAGAGTGAGAGTTTTCTAGATTCTTCTAAACCTAAGGGTTCAGATCACTATGTGGCCATTAACTTGATCAGAACCTGAAAAATATTGAGCTCTCTATTCCATTGGTGTGGCAAAAGTCCACATGAGAGGTCTATGGCCTCAACATATCGAAGCTAATGCTCTTCATTCCCTCGTCCAAGAAGTACTACATGGGCTCCTCGTTGGTCACATCAGAATGATTATTACCGATATCCCAAGGCTACTCACAAGGTAGTAGTTCTTGAGTCCCAATCAAATTATGCCCATCCATCCTCGTCCAAGAAGAACTACAGGCATGATAAAAAAAACTTCCCTTCCAAGGGGTTATTCCCAATGTGAGACATAGTAGTGAAAGCTCCTATGCATGTGGTTTGGAAGAACGAGTTCCTTCCGCATGGACTCTTGTGGGAGTCAATGATGGTTGTTGTATCTCACACTGTCTCATGAGACATTAGGTTGTTGCTAGCTCTCCCATGTTTTATTGGAGAGCAATTTCTATGATCAGGAGACATTAGGTTATGGCTAGCTCTCCCATGTTTCATTTGAGAGCAATTTCTATGATCATGAGACATTGGGTTATGGCTAGCTCTCCCATGTCTTATTTGAGAGCAATTTCTATGATCATGACCAACCATAGTCTGGCACACTTCACCTCCTCCTAGTTTTCCTCTGCTAGGTCAATTACTCGGTCCATGTCCTCCAGTCCCAATCAAGTTATGCCCATCCATCCTAATCCAAGAAGTACTACAGGCATGATATAAAACTTCCCTCCCCAAGGGGTTATTCCCAATGTGAAACATAGTAGTGAAAGCTCCTATACATGTGGTCTGGAACGAGTTCACTCCTTCCACCTGCACTTTTGTGGGAGTCAATGATGGTTGTTGTATCTCACGCTATCTCATGAGACATTAGGTTATAGCGAGCTCTCTTATGTTTTATTTGAGACCAGTTTCTATGGTCATGCTGGCACCCTTCACCTCCGAGTCTTCCTCTTCTAGGTAAATTGCTTGGAGATGGAGCAAGTACAAAGCTTGGCTTTCCTAACCTTAACTTCTTTTTTAGCCTTTGCTCTACTAAGGATTTATTTCTTGCTCTTCTTTGGCAGAGCGAGAGAGTTTTCTAGATTCTTCCAAACCTAAGGATTCATCTCTCTATGCGGCCGTTAACTTGATCAGAACCTTAAGAATATTAAGCTCTCTTTTTTCCATTGGTGGCAAAGTCCACACCTGAGAGTCTATGGCCTCAACATATCAAAGCTAATGCTCTTCATTCCCTCGTCCAAGAAGTACTACATGGGCTCAGCCTCTTTGGTCACATCACCATGATTACCTATTCTTAGGCTACGTACAAGGTAGACTTTCTCGAGTCCCAATCAAATTATGGCTATCCATCGTCGTCCAAGAACTACTGCAGGCCTGATTTAAAACTTCCCTTCTAAGGGGTTATTCCCAATGCGAAATATTGTAGTGAGAGCTCCGATGATGCATGTGGTTTGCAACGTGTTCACTCCTTCCACCTGAACTTTTGTGGGAGTCGATGATGCTTGTTGTATCTCACACTGTCTCATGAGACATTAGGTTATGGCTAGCTCTCCCATGTTTTATTTGAGACCAATTTCTATGATCACGACCACGCTTCGCCTCCTAGTCTTCCTCTTCTAGCTCAATTACTCGGGCCATGTTAATGGAGATGAAGCAATTACGAAGCTTGGCTTGCCTAGCCTTAACTTCTTTTTTAGCCTTTGCTAAGAATTTATTCATTGCTCTTCTTGGCAGAGCGAGAGAGTTTTCTAGATTCTTCCAAACCTAAGGGTTCATCTCTCTATGTGGCCATTAACTTGATTAGAATATTGAGCTCTCTTTTTCATTGGTGGCAAAAGTCGACATGAGAATCTATGGCCTCAATATATCAAAGCTAATGGTCTTCATTCCCTCGTCCAAGAAGTCCTCTTTTGTCACATCACACAATGATTACCTATCCCAAGGCTACTTTTTACAAGGTAGCAGTTCTTGAGTCCCATTCAAATTATGGCCGTCCATTCTCGTCCGAGAAGAACTACAGGGATGATAAAAAACTTCCCTTCTAAGGGGTTATTCCCAATGTGAAACATATAGTACTGAAAGCTCCCATGCATGTGGTTTGGAACGAACTCACTCCTTCCACCTGCACTTTTGTGGGAGTCAATGATGGCTGTTGTATCTCACACTGTCTCATGAGACATTAGGTTATGGCTAGCTCTCCCATGTTTTATTTGCGACCAATTTCTATGATCACGACCACGCTTTGCTTTCTAGTCTTCCTCTTCATTGGTGGCAAAAGTCGACATGAGAATCTATGGCCTCAATATATCAAAGCTAATGGGCTTCATTCCCTCGTCCAAGAAGTCCTCTTTTGTCACATCACACAATGATTACCTATCCCAAGGCTACTTTTTACAAGGTAGCAGTTCTTGAGTCCCAATCAAATTACGACCGTCCATTCTCGTCCGAGAAGAACTACAGGGATGATATAAAACTTCCCTTCCAAGGGGTTATTACCAATGTGAAACATATAGTACTGAAAGCTCCCATGGATGTGGTTTGGAACGAGCTCACTCCTTCCACCTGCACTTTTGTGGGAGTCAATGATGGCTGTTGTATCTCACACTGTCTCATGAGACATTAGGTTATGGCTAGCTCTCCCATGTTTTATTTGAGACCAATTTCTATGGTCATGCAAAACCATAGTCTCCACATTTCACCTCCCAGTCCTCCTCTTCTAGGTCAATTACTTGGTCCATGATAACGGAGATGGAACAATTACGAAGCTTGGCTTGCCTAGCCTTAACTTCTTTTTTTAGCCTTTGCTACTAAGGATTTACTTATTGCTCTTCTTGGCAGAGCGATAGAGTTTTCTAGATTCTTCTAGACATAAGGGTTCATCTCGCTATGTGGCCATTAACTTGATCAGAACCTTAAAAATTGAGCTCTCTTTTCCATTGGTGGCAAAAGTCCACACATGAGAGTCTACGGCCTCAACATATCAAAGCTAATGCATTGTCTTCATTCCCTCGTCCAAGAAGTACTACATGGGCTCCTCTTTGGTCACATCAGCAGAATGATTACTGATATCCCAAGGCTACTTATTACAAGGTAGCAGTTCTGGAGTGTCCCAATCAAATTATGCCCATCCATCCTCGTCCAAGAAGTATTGTAGGCATGATGTAAAACTTCACTTCCAAGGAGTTATTCCCAATGTGAAACATAGTAGTGAAAGCTACTCCTATGTATGTGGTTTGGGAACGAGTTCACTCCTTCCTACTGCACTTTTGTGGGAGTTAATGATGGTTGTTGTATCTCACATTGTTTCATGAGACATTAGGTTATGGCTAGCTCTCTCATGTTTTAATTGAGACCAATTTCTATGGTCATGCAAAACCATATTCTGGCACACTTCACCTCCCAGTCTTCCTCTTCTAGGTTAATTACTTGGGCCATGCTAACGGAGGTGGAGCAATTACGAAGCCTGGCTTTGCTAGCCTTAACTTCTTTTTTAGCCTTTGCTAAAGATTTATTTACTGCTCTTCTTGGCAGAGTGAGAGTTTTCTAGATTCTTCTAAACCTAAGGGTTCAGATCACTATGTGGCCATTAACTTGATCAGAACCTGAAAAATATTGAGCTCTCTATTCCATTGGTGTGGCAAAAGTCCACATGAGAGGTCTATGGCCTCAACATATCGAAGCTAATGCTCTTCATTCCCTCATCCAAGAAGTACTACATGGGCTCCTCGTTGGTCACATCAGAATGATTATTACCGATATCCCAAGGCTACTCACAAGGTAGTAGTTCTTGAGTCCCAATCAAATTATGCCCATCCATCCTCGTCCAAGAAGAACTACAGGCATGATAAAAAAAACTTCCCTTCCAAGGGGTTATTCCCAATGTGAGACATAGTAGTGAAAGCTCCTATGCATGTGGTTTGGAAGAACGAGTTCCTTCCGCATGGACTCTTGTGGGAGTCAATGATGGTTGTTGTATCTCACACTGTCTCATGAGACATTAGGTTGTTGCTAGCTCTCCCATGTTTTATTGGAGAGCAATTTCTATGATCAGGAGACATTAGGTTATGGCTAGCTCTCCCATGTTTCATTTGAGAGCAATTTCTATGATCATGAGACATTGGGTTATGGCTAGCTCTCCCATGTCTTATTTGAGAGCAATTTCTATGATCATGACCAACCATAGTCTGGCACACTTCACCTCCTCCTAGTTTTCCTCTGCTAGGTCAATTACTCGGTCCATGTCCTCCAGTCCCAATCAAGTTATGCCCATCCATCCTAATCCAAGAAGTACTACAGGCATGATATAAAACTTCCCTCCCCAAGGGGTTATTCCCAATGTGAAACATAGTAGTGAAAGCTCCTATACATGTGGTCTGGAACGAGTTCACTCCTTCCACCTGCACTTTTGTGGGAGTCAATGATGGTTGTTGTATCTCACGCTATCTCATGAGACATTAGGTTATAGCGAGCTCTCTTATGTTTTATTTGAGACCAGTTTCTATGGTCATGCTGGCACCCTTCACCTCCGAGTCTTCCTCTTCTAGGTAAATTGCTTGGAGATGGAGCAAGTACAAAGCTTGGCTTTCCTAACCTTAACTTCTTTTTTAGCCTTTGCTCTACTAAGGATTTATTTCTTGCTCTTCTTTGGCAGAGCGAGAGAGTTTTCTAGATTCTTCCAAACCTAAGGATTCATCTCTCTATGCGGCCGTTAACTTGATCAGAACCTTAAGAATATTAAGCTCTCTTTTTTCCATTGGTGGCAAAGTCCACACCTGAGAGTCTATGGCCTCAACATATCAAAGCTAATGCTCTTCATTCCCTCGTCCAAGAAGTACTACATGGGCTCAGCCTCTTTGGTCACATCACAATGATTACCTATTCTTAGGCTACGTACAAGGTAGACTTTCTCGAGTCCCAATCAAATTATGGCTATCCATCGTCGTCCAAGAACTACTGCAGGCCTGATTTAAAACTTCCCTTCTAAGGGGTTATTCCCAATGCGAAATATTGTAGTGAGAGCTCCGATGATGCATGTGGTTTGCAACGTGTTCACTCCTTCCACCTGAACTTTTGTGGGAGTCGATGATGCTTGTTGTATCTCACACTGTCTCATGAGACATTAGGTTATGGCTAGCTCTCCCATGTTTTATTTGAGACCAATTTCTATGATCACGACCACGCTTCGCCTCCTAGTCTTCCTCTTCTAGCTCAATTACTCGGGCCATGTTAATGGAGATGAAGCAATTACGAAGCTTGGCTTGCCTAGCCTTAACTTCTTTTTTAGCCTTTGCTAAGAATTTGTTCATTGCTCTTCTTGGTAGAGCGAGAGAGTTTTCTAGATTCTTCCAAACCTAAGGGTTCATCTCTCTATGTGGCCATTAACTTGATTAGAATATTGAGCTCTCTTTTTCATTGGTGGCAAAAGTCGACATGAGAATCTATGGCCTCAATATATCAAAGCTAATGGTCTTCATTCCCTCGTCCAAGAAGTCCTCTTTTGTCACATCACACAATGATTACCTATCCCAAGGCTACTTTTTACAAGGTAGCAGTTCTTGAGTCCCAATCAAATTATGGCCGTCCATTCTCGTCCGAGAAGAACTACAGGGATGATATAAAACTTCCCTTCCAAGGGGTATTTCCCAATGTGAAACATATAGTACTGAAAGCTCCCATGCATGTGGTTTGGAACGAACTCACTCCTTCCACCTGCACTTTTGTGGGAGTCAATGATGGCTGTTGTATCTCACACTGTCTCATGAGACATTAGGTTATGGCTAGCTCTCCCATGTTTTATTTGCGACCAATTTCTATGATCACGACCACGCTTCGCTTTCTAGTCTTCCTCTTCATTGGTGGCAAAAGTCGACATGAGAATCTATGGCCTCAATATATCAAAGCTAATGGGCTTCATTCCCTCGTCCAAGAAGTCCTCTTTTGTCACATCACACAATGATTACCTATCCCAAGGCTACTTTTTACAAGGTAGCAGTTCTTGAGTCCCAATCAAATTACGGCCGTCCATTCTCGTCCGAGAAGAACTACAGGGATGATATAAAACTTCCCTTCCAAGGGGTTATTACCAATGTGAAACATATAGTACTGAAAGCTCCCATGCATGTGGTTTGGAACGAGCTCACTCCTTCCACCTGCACTTTTGTGGGAGTCAATGATGGTTGTTGTATCTCACACTGTGTCTCATGAGACATTAGGTTATGGCTAGCTCTCCCATGTTTTATTTGAGACCAATTTCTATGGTTATGCAAAACCATAGTCTGCACATTTCACCTCCCAGTCCTCCTCTTCTAGGTCAATTACTTGGGCCATGATAACGGAGATGGAACAATTACGAAGCTTGGCTTGCCTAGCCTTAACTTCTTTTTTTAGCCTTTGCTACTAAGGATTTACTTATTGCTCTTCTTGGCAGAGCGATAGAGTTTTCTAGATTCTTCTAGACATAAGGGTTCATCTCGCTATGTGGCCATTAACTTGATCAGAACCTTAAAACTTGAGCTCTCTTTTCCATTGGTGGCAAAAGTCCACACATGAGAGTCTACGGCCTCAACATATCAAAGCTAATGCATTGTCTTCATTCCCTCGTCCAAGAAGTACTACATGGGCTCCTCTTTGGTCACATCAGCAGAATGATTACCGATATCCCAAGGCTACTTATTACAAGGTAGCAGTTTTGGAGTGTCCCAATCAAATTATGCCCATCCATCCTCGTCCAAGAAGTATTGTAGGCATGATGTAAAACTTCACTTCCAAGGAGTTATTCCCAATGTGAAACATAGTAGTGAAAGCTACTCCTATGTATGTGGTTTGGAACGAGTTCACTCCTTCCTACTGCACTTTTGTGGGAGTTAATGATGGTTGTTGTATCTCACATTGTTTCATGAGACATTAGGTTATGGCTAGCTCTCTCATGTTTTAATTGAGACCAATTTTTATGGTCATGCAAAACCATATTCTGGCACACTTCACCTCCCAGTCTTCCTCTTCTAGGTTAATTACTTAGGCCATGCTAACGGAGGTGGAGCAATTACGAAGCCTGGCTTTGCTAGCCTTAACTTCTTTTTTAGCCTTTGCTAAAGATTTATTTACTGCTCTTCTTGGCAGAGTGAGAGTTTTCTAGATTCTTCTAAACCTAAGGGTTCAGATCACTATGTGGCCATTAACTTGATCAGAACCTTAAAAATATTGAGCTCTCTATTCCATTGGTGTGGCAAAAGTCCACATGAGAGGTCTATGGCCTCAACATATCGAAGCTAATGCTCTTCATTCCCTCGTCCAAGAAGTACTACATGGGCTCCTCGTTAGTCACATCAGAATGATTATTACCGATATCCCAAGGCTACTCACAAGGTAGTAGTTCTTGAGTCCCAATCAAATTATGCCCATCCATCCTCGTCCAAGAAGAACTACAGGCATGATAAAAAAAACTTCCCTTCCAAGGGGTTATTCCCAATGTGAGACATAGTAGTGAAAGCTCCTATGCATGTGGTATGGAAGAACGAGTTCTTTCCTTCCGCGTGGACTCTTGTGGGAGTCAATGATGGTTGTTGTATCTCACACTGTCTCATGAGACATTAGGTTGTTGCTAGCTCTCCCATGTTTTATTGGAGAGCAATTTCTATGATCAGGAGACATTAGGTTATGGCTAGCTCTCCCATGTTTCATTTGAGAGCAATTTCTATGATCATGAGACATTGGGTTATGGCTAGCTCTCCCATGTCTTATTTGAGAGCAATTTCTATGATCATGACCAACCATAGTCTGGCACACTTCACCTCCTCCTAGTTTTTCTCTGCTAGGTCAATTACTCGGTCCATGTCCTCCAGTCCCAATCAAGTTATGCCCATCCATCCTAATCCAAGAAGTACTACAGGCATGATATAAAACTTCCCTCCCCAAGGGGTTATTCCCAATGTGAAACATAGTAGTGAAAGCTCCTATACATGTGGTCTGGAACGAGTTCACTCCTTCCACCTGCACTTTTGTGGGAGTCAATGATGGTTGTTGTATCTCACGCTATCTCATGAGACATTAGGTTATAGCGAGCTCTCTTATGTTTTATTTGAGACCAGTTTCTATGGTCATGCTGGCACCCTTCACCTCCGAGTCTTCCTCTTCTAGGTAAATTGCTTGGAGATGGAGCAAGTACAAAGCTTGGCTTTCCTAACCTTAACTTCTTTTTTAGCCTTTGCTCTACTAAGGATTTATTTCTTGCTCTTCTTTGGCAGAGCGAGAGAGTTTTCTAGATTCTTCCAAACCTAAGGATTCATCTCTCTATGCGGCCGTTAACTTGATCAGAACCTTAAGAATATTAAGCTCTCTTTTTTCCATTGGTGGCAAAGTCCACACCTGAGAGTCTATGGCCTCAACATATCAAAGCTAATGCTCTTCATTCTCTCGTCCAAGAAGTACTACATGGGCTCAGCCTCTTTGGTCACATCACAATGATTACCTATTCTTAGGCTACGTACAAGGTAGACTTTCTCGAGTCCCAATCAAATTATGGCTATCCATCGTCGTCCAAGAACTACTGCAGGCCTGATTTAAAACTTCCCTTCTAAGGGGTTATTCCCAATGCGAAATATTGTAGTGAGAGCTCCGATGATGCATGTGGTTTGCAACGTGTTCACTCCTTCCACCTGAACTTTTGTGGGAGTCGATGATGCTTGTTGTATCTCACACTGTCTCATGAGACATTAGGTTATGGCTAGCTCTCCCATGTTTTATTTGAGACCAATTTCTATGATCACGACCACGCTTCGCCTCCTAGTCTTCCTCTTCTAGCTCAATTACTCGGGCCATGTTAATGGAGATGAAGCAATTACGAAGCTTGGCTTGCCTAGCCTTAACTTCTTTTTTAGCCTTTGCTAAGAATTTATTCATTGCTCTTCTTGGCAGAGCGAGAGAGTTTTCTAGATTCTTCCAAACCTAAGGGTTCATCTCTCTATGTGGCCATTAACTTGATTAGAATATTGAGCTCTCTTTTTCATTGGTGGCAAAAGTCGACATGAGAATCTATGGCCTCAATATATCAAAGCTAATGGTCTTCATTCCCTCGTCCAAGAAGTCCTCTTTTGTCACATCACACAATGATTACCTATCCCAAGGCTACTTTTTACAAGGTAGCAGTTCTTGAGTCCCATTCAAATTATGGCCGTCCATTCTCGTCCGAGAAGAACTACAGGGATGATAAAAAACTTCCCTTCCAAGGGGTTATTCCCAATGTGAAACATATAGTACTGAAAGCTCCCATGCATGTGGTTTGGAACGAACTCACTCCTTCCACCTGCACTTTTGTGGGAGTCAATGATGGCTGTTGTATCTCACACTGTCTCATGAGACATTAGGTTATGGCTAGCTCTCCCATGTTTTATTTGCGACCAATTTCTATGATCACGACCACGCTTTGCTTTCTAGTCTTCCTCTTCATTGGTGGCAAAAGTCGACATGAGAATCTATGGCCTCAATATATCAAAGCTAATGGGCTTCATTCCCTCGTCCAAGAAGTCCTCTTTTGTCACATCACACAATGATTACCTATCCCAAGGCTACTTTTTACAAGGTAGCAGTTCTTGAGTCCCAATCAAATTACGACCGTCCATTCTCGTCTGAGAAGAACTACAGGGATGATATAAAACTTCCCTTCCAAGGGGTTATTACCAATGTGAAACATATAGTACTGAAAGCTCCCATGGATGTGGTTTGGAACGAGCTCACTCCTTCCACCTGCACTTTTGTGGGAGTCAATGATGGCTGTTGTATCTCACACTGTCTCATGAGACATTAGGTTATGGCTAGCTCTCCCATGTTTTATTTGAGACCAATTTCTATGGTCATGCAAAACCATAGTCTCCACATTTCACCTCCCAGTCCTCCTCTTCTAGGTCAATTACTTGGTCCATGATAACGGAGATGGAACAATTACAAAGCTTGGCTTGCCTAGCCTTAACTTCTTTTTTTAGCCTTTGCTACTAAGGATTTACTTATTGCTCTTCTTGGCAGAGCGATAGAGTTTTCTAGATTCTTCTAGACATAAGGGTTCATCTCGCTATGTGGCCATTAACTTGATCAGAACCTTAAAAATTGAGCTCTCTTTTCCATTGGTGGCAAAAGTCCACACATGAGAGTCTACGGCCTCAACATATCAAAGCTAATGCATTGTCTTCATTCCCTCGTCCAAGAAGTACTACATGGGCTCCTCTTTGGTCACATCAGCAGAATGATTACCGATATCCCAAGGCTACTTATTACAAGGTAGCAGTTCTGGAGTGTCCCAATCAAATTATGCCCATCCATCCTCGTCCAAGAAGTATTGTAGGCATGATGTAAAACTTCACTTCCAAGGAGTTATTCCCAATGTGAAACATAGTAGTGAAAGCTACTCCTATGTATGTGGTTTGGGAACGAGTTCACTCCTTCCTACTGCACTTTTGTGGGAGTTAATGATGGTTGTTGTATCTCACATTGTTTCATGAGACATTAGGTTATGGCTAGCTCTCTCATGTTTTAATTGAGACCAATTTCTATGGTCATGCAAAACCATATTCTGGCACACTTCACCTCCCAGTCTTCCTCTTCTAGGTTAATTACTTGGGCCATGCTAACGGCGGAGGTGGAGCAATTACGAAGCCTGGCTTTGCTAGCCTTAACTTCTTTTTTAGCCTTTGCTAAAGATTTATTTACTGCTCTTCTTGGCAGAGTGAGAGTTTTCTAGATTCTTCTAAACCTAAGGGTTCAGATCACTATGTGGCCATTAACTTGATCAGAACCTGAAAAATATTGAGCTCTCTATTCCATTGGTGTGGCAAAAGTCCACATGAGAGGTCTATGGCCTCAACATATCGAAGCTAATGCTCTTCATTCCCTCGTCCAAGAAGTACTACATGGGCTCCTCGTTGGTCACATCAGAATGATTATTACCGATATCCCAAGGCTACTCACAAGGTAGTAGTTCTTGAGTCCCAATCAAATTATGCCCATCCATCCTCGTCCAAGAAGAACTACAGGCATGATAAAAAAAACTTTCCTTCCAAGGGGTTATTCCCAATGTGAGACATAGTAGTGAAAGCTCCTATGCATGTGGTTTGGAAGAACGGGTTCTTTCCTTCCACGTGGACTCTTGTGGGAGTCAATGATGGTTGTTGTATCTCACACTGTCTCATGAGACATTAGGTTGTTGCTAGCTCTCCCATGTTTCATTTGAGAGCAATTTCTATGATCATGAGACATTGGGTTATGGCTAGCTCTCCCATGTCTTATTTGAGAGCAATTTCTATGATCATGACCAACCATAGTCTGGCACACTTCACCTCCTCCTAGTTTTCCTCTGCTAGGTCAATTACTCGGTCCATGTCCTCCAGTCCCAATCAAGTTATGCCCATCCATCCTAATCCAAGAAGTACTACAGGCATGATATAAAACTTCCCTCCCCAAGGGGTTATTCCCAATGTGAAACATAGTAGTGAAAGCTCCTATACATGTGGTCTGGAACGAGTTCACTCCTTCCACCTGCACTTTTGTGGGAGTCAATGATGGTTGTTGTATCTCACGCTATCTCATGAGACATTAGGTTATAGCGAGCTCTCTTATGTTTTATTTGAGACCAGTTTCTATGGTCATGCTGGCACCCTTCACCTCCGAGTCTTCCTCTTCTAGGTAAATTGCTTGGAGATGGAGCAAGTACAAAGCTTGGCTTTCCTAACCTTAACTTCTTTTTTAGCCTTTGCTCTACTAAGGATTTATTTCTTGCTCTTCTTTGGCAGAGCGAGAGAGTTTTCTAGATTCTTCCAAACCTAAGGATTCATCTCTCTATGCGGCCGTTAACTTGATCAGAACCTTAAGAATATTAAGCTCTCTTTTTTCCATTGGTGGCAAAGTCCACACCTGAGAGTCTATGGCCTCAACATATCAAAGCTAATGCTCTTCATTCCCTCGTCCAAGAAGTACTACATGGGCTCAGCCTCTTTGGTCACATCACAATGATTACCTATTCTTAGGCTACGTACAAGGTAGACTTTCTCGAGTCCCAATCAAATTATGGCTATCCATCGTCGTCCAAGAACTACTGCAGGCCTGATTTAAAACTTCCCTTCTAAGGGGTTATTCCCAATGCGAAATATTGTAGTGAGAGCTCCGATGATGCATGTGGTTTGCAACGTGTTCACTCCTTCCACCTGAACTTTTGTGGGAGTCGATGATGCTTGTTGTATCTCACACTGTCTCATGAGACATTAGGTTATGGCTAGCTCTCCCATGTTTTATTTGAGACCGATTTCTATGATCACGACCACGCTTCGCCTCCTAGTCTTCCTCTTCTAGCTCAATTACTCGGGCCATGTTAATGGAGATGAAGCAATTACGAAGCTTGGCTTGCCTAGCCTTAACTTCTTTTTTAGCCTTTGCTAAGAATTTGTTCATTGCTCTTCTTGGTAGAGCGAGAGAGTTTTCTAGATTCTTCCAAACCTAAGGGTTCATCTCTCTATGTGGCCATTAACTTGATTAGAATATTGAGCTCTCTTTTTCATTGGTGGCAAAAGTCGACATGAGAATCTATGGCCTCAATATATCAAAGCTAATGGTCTTCATTCCCTCGTCCAAGAAGTCCTCTTTTGTCACATCACACAATGATTACCTATCCCAAGGCTACTTTTTACAAGGTAGCAGTTCTTGAGTCCCAATCAAATTATGGCCGTCCATTCTCGTCCGAGAAGAACTACAGGGATGATATAAAACTTCCCTTCCAAGGGGTATTTCCCAATGTGAAACATATAGTACTGAAAGCTCCCATGCATGTGGTTTGGAACGAACTCACTCCTTCCACCTGCACTTTTGTGGGAGTCAATGATGGCTGTTGTATCTCACACTGTCTCATGAGACATTAGGTTATGGCTAGCTCTCCCATGTTTTATTTGCGACCAATTTCTATGATCACGACCACGCTTCGCTTTCTAGTCTTCCTCTTCATTGGTGGCAAAAGTCGACATGAGAATCTATGGCCTCAATATATCAAAGCTAATGGGCTTCATTCCCTCGTCCAAGAAGTCCTCTTTTGTCACATCACACAATGATTACCTATCCCAAGGCTACTTTTTACAAGGTAGCAGTTCTTGAGTCCCAATCAAATTACGGCCGTCCATTCTCGTCCGAGAAGAACTACAGGGATGATATAAAACTTCCCTTCCAAGGGGTTATTACCAATGTGAAACATATAGTACTGAAAGCTCCCATGCATGTGGTTTGGAACGAGCTCACTCCTTCCACCTGCACTTTTGTGGGAGTCAATGATGGTTGTTGTATCTCACACTGTGTCTCATGAGACATTAGGTTATGGCTAGCTCTCCCATGTTTTATTTGAGACCAATTTCTATGGTCATGCAAAACCATAGTCTGCACATTTCACCTCCCAGTCCTCCTCTTCTAGGTCAATTACTTGGGCCATGATAACGGAGATGGAACAATTACGAAGCTTGGCTTGCCTAGCCTTAACTTCTTTTTTTAGCCTTTGCTACTAAGGATTTACTTATTGCTCTTCTTGGCAGAGCGATAGAGTTTTCTAGATTCTTCTAGACATAAGGGTTCATCTCGCTATGTGGCCATTAACTTGATCAGAACCTTAAAACTTGAGCTCTCTTTTCCATTGGTGGCAAAAGTCCACACATGAGAGTCTACGGCCTCAACATATCAAAGCTAATGCATTGTCTTCATTCCCTCGTCCAAGAAGTACTACATGGGCTCCTCTTTGGTCACATCAGCAGAATGATTACCGATATCCCAAGGCTACTTATTACAAGGTAGCAGTTTTGGAGTGTCCCAATCAAATTATGCCCATCCATCCTCGTCCAAGAAGTATTGTAGGCATGATGTAAAACTTCACTTCCAAGGAGTTATTCCCAATGTGAAACATAGTAGTGAAAGCTACTCCTATGTATGTGGTTTGGAACGAGTTCACTCCTTCCTACTGCACTTTTGTGGGAGTTAATGATGGTTGTTGTATCTCACATTGTTTCATGAGACATTAGGTTATGGCTAGCTCTCTCATGTTTTAATTGAGACCAATTTTTATGGTCATGCAAAACCATATTCTGGCACACTTCACCTCCCAGTCTTCCTCTTCTAGGTTAATTACTTAGGCCATGCTAACGGAGGTGGAGCAATTACGAAGCCTGGCTTTGCTAGCCTTAACTTCTTTTTTAGCCTTTGCTAAAGATTTATTTACTGCTCTTCTTGGCAGAGTGAGAGTTTTCTAGATTCTTCTAAACCTAAGGGTTCAGATCACTATGTGGCCATTAACTTGATCAGAACCTGAAAAATATTGAGCTCTCTATTCCATTGGTGTGGCAAAAGTCCACATGAGAGGTCTATGGCCTCAACATATCGAAGCTAATGCTCTTCATTCCCTCGTCCAAGAAGTACTACATGGGCTCCTCGTTAGTCACATCAGAATGATTATTACCGATATCCCAAGGCTACTCACAAGGTAGTAGTTCTTGAGTCCCAATCAAATTATGCCCATCCATCCTCGTCCAAGAAGAACTACAGGCATGATAAAAAAAACTTCCCTTCCAAGGGGTTATTCCCAATGTGAGACATAGTAGTGAAAGCTCCTATGCATGTGGTATGGAAGAACGAGTTCTTTCCTTCCGCGTGGACTCTTGTGGGAGTCAATGATGGTTGTTGTATCTCACACTGTCTCATGAGACATTAGGTTGTTGCTAGCTCTCCCATGTTTTATTGGAGAGCAATTTCTATGATCAGGAGACATTAGGTTATGGCTAGCTCTCCCATGTTTCATTTGAGAGCAATTTCTATGATCATGAGACATTGGGTTATGACTAGCTCTCCCATGTCTTATTTGAGAGCAATTTCTATGATCATGACCAACCATAGTCTGGCACACTTCACCTCCTCCTAGTTTTCCTCTGCTAGGTCAATTACTCGGTCCATGTCCTCCAGTCCCAATCAAGTTATGCCCATCCATCCTAATCCAAGAAGTACTACAGGCATGATATAAAACTTCCCTCCCCAAGGGGTTATTCCCAATGTGAAACATAGTAGTGAAAGCTCCTATACATGTGGTCTGGAACGAGTTCACTCCTTCCACCTGCACTTTTGTGGGAGTCAATGATGGTTGTTGTATCTCACGCTATCTCATGAGAAATTAGGTTATAGCGAGCTCTCTTATGTTTTATTTGAGACCAGTTTCTATGGTCATGCTGGCACCCTTCACCTCCGAGTCTTCCTCTTCTAGGTAAATTGCTTGGAGATGGAGCAAGTACAAAGCTTGGCTTTCCTAACCTTAACTTCTTTTTTAGCCTTTGCTCTACTAAGGATTTATTTCTTGCTCTTCTTTGGCAGAGCGAGAGAGTTTTCTAGATTCTTCCAAACCTAAGGATTCATCTCTCTATGCGGCCGTTAACTTGATCAGAACCTTAAGAATATTAAGCTCTCTTTTTTCCATTGGTGGCAAAGTCCACACCTGAGAGTCTATGGCCTCAACATATCAAAGCTAATGCTCTTCATTCTCTCGTCCAAGAAGTACTACATGGGCTCAGCCTCTTTGGTCACATCACAATGATTACCTATTCTTAGGCTACGTACAAGGTAGACTTTCTCGAGTCCCAATCAAATTATGGCTATCCATCGTCGTCCAAGAACTACTGCAGGCCTGATTTAAAACTTCCCTTCTAAGGGGTTATTCCCAATGCGAAATATTGTAGTGAGAGCTCCGATGATGCATGTGGTTTGCAACGTGTTCACTCCTTCCACCTGAACTTTTGTGGGAGTCGATGATGCTTGTTGTATCTCACACTGTCTCATGAGACATTAGGTTATGGCTAGCTCTCCCATGTTTTATTTGAGACCAATTTCTATGATCACGACCACGCTTCGCCTCCTAGTCTTCCTCTTCTAGCTCAATTACTCGGGCCATGTTAATGGAGATGAAGCAATTACGAAGCTTGGCTTGCCTAGCCTTAACTTCTTTTTTAGCCTTTGCTAAGAATTTATTCATTGCTCTTCTTGGCAGAGCGAGAGAGTTTTCTAGATTCTTCCAAACCTAAGGGTTCATCTCTCTATGTGGCCATTAACTTGATTAGAATATTGAGCTCTCTTTTTCATTGGTGGCAAAAGTCGACATGAGAATCTATGGCCTCAATATATCAAAGCTAATGGTCTTCATTCCCTCGTCCAAGAAGTCCTCTTTTGTCACATCACACAATGATTACCTATCCCAAGGCTACTTTTTACAAGGTAGCAGTTCTTGAGTCCCATTCAAATTATGGCCGTCCATTCTCGTCCGAGAAGAACTACAGGGATGATAAAAAACTTCCCTTCCAAGGGGTTATTCCCAATGTGAAACATATAGTACTGAAAGCTCCCATGCATGTGGTTTGGAACGAACTCACTCCTTCCACCTGCACTTTTGTGGGAGTCAATGATGGCTGTTGTATCTCACACTGTCTCATGAGACATTAGGTTATGGCTAGCTCTCCCATGTTTTATTTGCGACCAATTTCTATGATCACGACCACGCTTTGCTTTCTAGTCTTCCTCTTCATTGGTGGCAAAAGTCGACATGAGAATCTATGGCCTCAATATATCAAAGCTAATGGGCTTCATTCCCTCGTCCAAGAAGTCCTCTTTTGTCACATCACACAATGATTACCTATCCCAAGGCTACTTTTTACAAGGTAGCAGTTCTTGAGTCCCAATCAAATTACGACCGTCCATTCTCGTCTGAGAAGAACTACAGGGATGATATAAAACTTCCCTTCCAAGGGGTTATTACCAATGTGAAACATATAGTACTGAAAGCTCCCATGGATGTGGTTTGGAACGAGCTCACTCCTTCCACCTGCACTTTTGTGGGAGTCAATGATGGCTGTTGTATCTCACACTGTCTCATGAGACATTAGGTTATGGCTAGCTCTCCCATGTTTTATTTGAGACCAATTTCTATGGTCATGCAAAACCATAGTCTCCACATTTCACCTCCCAGTCCTCCTCTTCTAGGTCAATTACTTGGTCCATGATAACGGAGATGGAACAATTACGAAGCTTGGCTTGCCTAGCCTTAACTTCTTTTTTTAGCCTTTGCTACTAAGGATTTACTTATTGCTCTTCTTGGCAGAGCAATAGAGTTTTCTAGATTCTTCTAGACATAAGGGTTCATCTCGCTATGTGGCCATTAACTTGATCAGAACCTTAAAAATTGAGCTCTCTTTTCCATTGGTGGCAAAAGTCCACACATGAGAGTCTACGGCCTCAACATATCAAAGCTAATGCATTGTCTTCATTCCCTCGTCCAAGAAGTACTACATGGGCTCCTCTTTGGTCACATCAGCAGAATGATTACCGATATCCCAAGGTTACTTATTACAAGGTAGCAGTTCTGGAGTGTCCCAATCAAATTATGCCCATCCATCCTCGTCCAAGAAGTATTGTAGGCATGATGTAAAACTTCACTTCCAAGGAGTTATTCCCAATGTGAAACATAGTAGTGAAAGCTACTCCTATGTATGTGGTTTGGGAACGAGTTCACTCCTTCCTACTGCACTTTTGTGGGAGTTAATGATGGTTGTTGTATCTCACATTGTTTCATGAGACATTAGGTTATGGCTAGCTCTCTCATGTTTTAATTGAGACCAATTTCTATGGTCATGCAAAACCATATTCTGGCACACTTCACCTCCCAGTCTTCCTCTTCTAGGTTAATTACTTGGGCCATGCTAACGGAGGTGGAGCAATTACGAAGCCTGGCTTTGCTAGCCTTAACTTCTTTTTTAGCCTTTGGTAAAGATTTATTTACTGCTCTTCTTGGCAGAGTGAGAGTTTTCTAGATTCTTCTAAACCTAAGGGTTCAGATCACTGTGGCCATTAACTTGATCAGAACCTGAAAAATATTGAGCTCTCTATTCCATTGGTGTGGCAAAAGTCCACATGAGAGGTCTATGGCCTCAACATATCGAAGCTAATGCTCTTCATTCCCTCGTCCAAGAAGTACTACATGGGCTCCTCGTTGGTCACATCAGAATGATTATTACCGATATCCCAAGGCTACTCACAAGGTAGTAGTTCTTGAGTCCCAATCAAATTATGCCCATCCATCCTCGTCCAAGAAGAACTACAGGCATGATAAAAAAAACTTCCCTTCCAAGGGGTTATTCCCAATGTGAGACATAGTAGTGAAAGCTCCTATGCATGTGGTTTGGAAGAACGAGTTCTTTCCTTCCGCATGGACTCTTGTGGGAGTCAATGATGGTTGTTGTATCTCACACTGTCTCATGAGACATTAGGTTGTTGCTAGCTCTCCCATGTTTTATTGGAGAGCAATTTCTATGATCAGGAGACATTAGGTTATGGCTAGCTCTCCCATGTTTCATTTGAGAGCAATTTCTATGATCATGAGACATTGGGTTATGGCTAGCTCTCCCATGTCTTATTTGAGAGCAATTTCTATGATCATGACCAACCATAGTCTGGCACACTTCACCTCCTCCTAGTTTTCCTCTGCTAGGTCAATTACTCGGTCCATGTCCTCCAGTTCCAATCAAGTTATGCCCATCCATCCTAATCCAAGAAGTACTACAGGCATGATATAAAACTTCCCTCCCCAAGGGGTTATTCCCAATGTGAAACATAGTAGTGAAAGCTCCTATACATGTGGTCTGGAACGAGTTCACTCCTTCCACCTGCACTTTTGTGGGAGTCAATGATGGTTGTTGTATCTCACGCTATCTCATGAGACATTAGGTTATAGCGAGCTCTCTTATGTTTTATTTGAGACCAGTTTCTATGGTCATGCTGGCACCCTTCACCTCCGAGTCTTCCTCTTCTAGGTAAATTGCTTGGAGATGGAGCAAGTACAAAGCTTGGCTTTCCTAACCTTAACTTCTTTTTTAGCCTTTGCTCTACTAAGGATTTATTTCTTGCTCTTCTTTGGCAGAGCGAGAGAGTTTTCTAGATTCTTCCAAACCTAAGGATTCATCTCTCTATGCGGCCGTTAACTTGATCAGAACCTTAAGAATATTAAGCTCTCTTTTTTCCATTGGTGGCAAAGTCCACACCTGAGAGTCTATGGCCTCAACATATCAAAGCTAATGCTCTTCATTCCCTCGTCCAAGAAGTACTACATGGGCTCAGCCTCTTTGGTCACATCACAATGATTACCTATTCTTAGGCTACGTACAAGGTAGACTTTCTCGAGTCCCAATCAAATTATGGCTATCCATCGTCGTCCAAGAACTATTGCAGGCCTGATTTAAAACTTCCCTTCTAAGGGGTTATTCCCAATGCGAAATATTGTAGTGAGAGCTCCGATGATGCATGTGGTTTGCAACGTGTTCACTCCTTCCACCTGAACTTTTGTGGGAGTCGATGATGCTTGTTGTATCTCACACTGTCTCATGAGACATTAGGTTATGGCTAGCTCTCCCATGTTTTATTTGAGACCAATTTCTATGATCACGACCACGCTTCGCCTCCTAGTCTTCCTCTTCTAGCTCAATTACTCGGGCCATGTTAATGGAGATGAAGCAATTACGAAGCTTGGCTTGCCTAGCCTTAACTTCTTTTTTAGCCTTTGCTAAGAATTTATTCATTGCTCTTCTTGGCAGAGCGAGAGAGTTTTCTAGATTCTTCCAAACCTAAGGGTTCATCTCTCTATGTGGCCATTAACTTGATTAGAATATTGAGCTCTCTTTTTTATTGGTGGCAAAAGTCGACATGAGAATCTATGGCCTCAATATATCAAAGCTAATGGTCTTCATTCCCTCGTCCAAGAAGTCCTCTTTTGTCACATCACACAATGATTACCTATCCCAAGGCTACTTTTTACAAGGTAGCAGTTCTTGAGTCCCAATCAAATTATGGCCGTCCATTCTCGTCCGAGAAGAACTACAGGGATGATATAAAACTTCCCTTCCAAGGGGTTATTCCCAATGTGAAACATATAGTACTGAAAGCTCCCATGCATGTGGTTTGGAACGAACTCACTCCTTCCACCTGCACTTTTGTGGGAGTCAATGATGGCTGTTGTATCTCACACTGTCTCATGAGACATTAGGTTATGGCTAGCTCTCCCATGTTTTATTTGAGACCAATTTCTATGATCACGACCACGCTTCGCTTTCTAGTCTTCCTCTTCATTGGTGGCAAAAGTCGACATGAGAATCTATGGCCTCAATATATCAAAGCTAATGGGCTTCATTCCCTCGTCCAAGAAGTCCTCTTTTGTCACATCACACAATGATTACCTATCCCAAGGCTACTTTTTACAAGGTAGCAGTTCTTGAGTCCCAATCAAAGTACGGCCGTCCATTCTCGTCCGAGAAGAACTACAGGGATGATATAAAACTTCCCTTCCAAGGGGTTATTACCAATGTGAAACATATAGTACTGAAAGCTCCCATGCATGTGGTTTGGAACGAGCTCACTCCTTCCACCTGCACTTTTGTGGGAGTCAATGATGGTTGTTGTATCTCACACTGTGTCTCATGAGACATTAGGTTATGGCTAGCTCTCCCATGTTTTATTTGAGACCAATTTCTATGGTCATGCAAAACCATAGTCTGCACATTTCACCTCCCAGTCCTCCTCTTCTAGGTCAATTACTTGGGCCATGATAACGGAGATGGAACAATTACGAAGCTTGGCTTGCCTAGCCTTAACTTCTTTTTTTAGCCTTTGCTACTAAGGATTTACTTATTGCTCTTCTTGGCAGAGCGATAGAGTTTTCTAGATTCTTCTAGACATAAGGGTTCATCTCGCTATGTGGCCATTAACTTGATCAGAACCTTAAAACTTGAGCTCTCTTTTCCATTGGTGGCAAAAGTCCACACATGAGAGTCTACGGCCTCAACATATCAAAGCTAATGCATTGTCTTCATTCCCTCGTCCAAGAAGTACTACATGGGCTCCTCTTTGGTCACATCAGCAGAATGATTACCGATATCCCAAGGCTACTTATTACAAGGTAGCAGTTTTGGAGTGTCCCAATCAAATTATGCCCATCCATCCTCGTCCAAGAAGTATTGTAGGCATGATGTAAAACTTCACTTCCAAGGAGTTATTCCCAATGTAAAACATAGTAGTGAAAGCTACTCCTATGTATGTGGTTTGGAACGAGTTCACTCCTTCCTACTGCACTTTTGTGGGAGTTAATGATGGTTGTTGTATCTCACATTGTTTCATGAGACATTAGGTTATGGCTAGCTCTCTCATGTTTTAATTGAGACCAATTTTTATGGTCATGCAAAACCATATTCTGGCACACTTCACCTCCCAGTCTTCCTCTTCTAGGTTAATTACTTAGGCCATGCTAACGGAGGTGGAGCAATTACGAAGCCTGGCTTTGCTAGCCTTAACTTCTTTTTTAGCCTTTGCTAAAGATTTATTTACTGCTCTTCTTGGCAGAGTGAGAGTTTTCTAGATTCTTCTAAACCTAAGGGTTCAGATCACTATGTGGCCATTAACTTGATCAGAACCTGAAAAATATTGAGCTCTCTATTCCATTGGTGTGGCAAAAGTCCACATGAGAGGTCTATGGCCTCAACATATCGAAGCTAATGCTCTTCATTCCCTCGTCCAAGAAGTACTACATGGGCTCCTCGTTAGTCACATCAGAATGATTATTACCGATATCCCAAGGCTACTCACAAGGTAGTAGTTCTTGAGTCCCAATCAAATTATGCCCATCCATCCTCGTCCAAGAAGAACTACAGGCATGATAAAAAAAACTTCCCTTCCAAGGGGTTATTCCCAATGTGAGACATAGTAGTGAAAGCTCCTATGCATGTGGTATGGAAGAACGAGTTCTTTCCTTCCGCGTGGACTCTTGTGGGAGTCAATGATGGTTGTTGTATCTCACACTGTCTCATGAGACATTAGGTTGTTGCTAGCTCTCCCATGTTTTATTGGAGAGCAATTTCTATGATCAGGAGACATTAGGTTATGGCTAGCTCTCCCATGTTTCATTTGAGAGCAATTTCTATGATCATGAGACATTGGGTTATGGCTAGCTCTCCCATGTCTTATTTGAGAGCAATTTCTATGATCATGACCAACCATAGTCTGGCACACTTCACCTCCTCCTAGTTTTCCTCTGCTAGGTCAATTACTCGGTCCATGTCCTCCAGTCCCAATCAAGTTATGCCCATCCATCCTAATCCAAGAAGTACTACAGGCATGATATAAAACTTCCCTCCCCAAGGGGTTATTCCCAATGTGAAACATAGTAGTGAAAGCTCCTATACATGTGGTCTGGAACGAGTTCACTCCTTCCACCTGCACTTTTGTGGGAGTCAATGATGGTTGTTGTATCTCACGCTATCTCATGAGACATTAGGTTATAGCGAGCTCTCTTATGTTTTATTTGAGACCAGTTTCTATGGTCATGCTGGCACCCTTCACCTCCGAGTCTTCCTCTTCTAGGTAAATTGCTTGGAGATGGAGCAAGTACAAAGCTTGGCTTTCCTAACCTTAACTTCTTTTTTAGCCTTTGCTCTACTAAGGATTTATTTCTTGCTCTTCTTTGGCAGAGCGAGAGAGTTTTCTAGATTCTTCCAAACCTAAGGATTCATCTCTCTATGCGGCCGTTAACTTGATCAGAACCTT
Organism: Cibotium barometz; assembly: GCF_041138505.1. Lineage (NCBI taxonomy): Eukaryota > Viridiplantae > Streptophyta > Polypodiopsida > Cyatheales > Cibotiaceae > Cibotium > Cibotium barometz. The sequence continues at coordinate 383,910 of NC_141105.1, read as the reverse complement.
AAGAATATTAAGCTCTCTTTTTTCCATTGGTGGCAAAGTCCACACCTGAGAGTCTATGGCCTCAACATATCAAAGCTAATGCTCTTCATTCCCTCGTCCAAGAAGTACTACATGGGCTCAGCCTCTTTGGTCACATCACAATGATTACCTATTCTTAGGCTACGTACAAGGTAGACTTTCTCGAGTCCCAATCAAATTATGGCTATCCATCGTCGTCCAAGAACTACTGCAGGCCTGATTTAAAACTTCCCTTCTAAGGGGTTATTCCCAATGCGAAATATTGTAGTGAGAGCTCCGATGATGCATGTGGTTTGCAACGTGTTCACTCCTTCCACCTGAACTTTTGTGGGAGTCGATGATGCTTGTTGTATCTCACACTGTCTCATGAGACATTAGGTTATGGCTAGCTCTCCCATGTTTTATTTGAGACCAATTTCTATGATCACGACCACGCTTCGCCTCCTAGTCTTCCTCTTCTAGCTCAATTACTCGGGCCATGTTAATGGAGATGAAGCAATTACGAAGCTTGGCTTGCCTAGCCTTAACTTCTTTTTTAGCCTTTGCTAAGAATTTATTCATTGCTCTTCTTGGCAGAGCGAGAGAGTTTTCTAGATTCTTCCAAACCTAAGGGTTCATCTCTCTATGTGGCCATTAACTTGATTAGAATATTGAGCTCTCTTTTTCATTGGTGGCAAAAGTCGACATGAGAATCTATGGCCTCAATATATCAAAGCTAATGGTCTTCATTCCCTCGTCCAAGAAGTCCTCTCTTGTCACATCACACAATGATTACCTATCCCAAGGCTACTTTTTACAAGGTAGCAGTTCTTGAGTCCCAATCAAATTATGGCCGTCCATTCTCGTCCGAGAAGAACTACAGGGATGATATAAAACTTCCCTTCCAAGGGGTTATTCCCAATGTGAAACATATAGTACTGAAAGCTCCCATGCATGTGGTTTGGAACGAACTCACTCCTTCCACCTGCACTTTTGTGGGAGTCAATGATGGCTGTTGTATCTCACACTGTCTCATGAGACATTAGGTTATGGCTAGCTCTCCCATGTTTTATCTGCGACCAATTTCTATGATCACGACCACGCTTCGCTTTCTAGTCTTCCTCTTCATTGGTGGCAAAAGTCGACATGAGAATCTATGGCCTCAATATATCAAAGCTAATGGGCTTCATTCCCTCGTCCAAGAAGTCCTCTTTTGTCACATCACACAATGATTACCTATCCCAAGGCTACTTTTTACAAGGTAGCAGTTCTTGAGTCCCAATCAAATTACGACCGTCCATTCTCGTCTGAGAAGAACTACAGGGATGATATAAAACTTCCCTTCTAAGGGGTTATTACCAATGTGAAACATATAGTACTGAAATCTCCCATGGATGTGGTTTGGAACGAGCTCACTCCTTCCACCTGCACTTTTGTGGGAGTCAATGATGGCTGTTGTATCTCACACTGTCTCATGAGACATTAGGTTATGGCTAGCTCTCCCATGTTTTATTTGAGACCAATTTCTATGGTCATGCAAAACCATAGTCTGCACATTTCACCTCCCAGTCCTCCTCTTCTAGGTCAATTACTTGGTCCATGATAACGGAGATGGAACAATTACGAAGCTTGGCTTGCCTAGCCTTAACTTCTTTTTTTAGCCTTTGCTACTAAGGATTTACTTATTGCTCTTCTTGGCAGAGCGATAGAGTTTTCTAGATTCTTCTAGACATAAGGGTTCATCTCGCTATGTGGCCATTAACTTGATCAGAACCTTAAAAATTGAGCTCTCTTTTCCATTGGTGGCAAAAGTCCACACATGAGAGTCTATGGCCTCAACATATCAAAGCTATTGCATTGTCTTCATTCCCTCGTCCAAGAAGTACTACATGGGCTCCTCTTTGGTCACATCAGCAGAATGATTACCGATATCCCAAGGCTACTTATTACAAGGTAGCAGTTCTGGAGTGTCCCAATCAAATTATGCCCATCCATCCTCGTCCAAGAAGTATTGTAGGCATGATGTAAAACTTCACTTCCAAGGAGTTATTCCCAATGTGAAACATAGTAGTGAAAGCTACTCCTATGTATGTGGTTTGGGAACGAGTTCACTCCTTCCTACTGCACTTTTGTGGGAGTTAATGATGGTTGTTGTATCTCACATTGTTTCATGAGACATTAGGTTATGGCTAGCTCTCTCATGTTTTAATTGAGACCAATTTCTATGGTCATGCAAAACCATATTCTGGCACACTTCACCTCCCAGTCTTCCTCTTCTAGGTTAATTACTTGGGCCATGCTAACGGAGGTGGAGCAATTATGAAGCCTGGCTTTGCTAGCCTTAACTTCTTTTTTAGCCTTTGCTAAAGATTTATTTACTGCTCTTCTTGGCAGAGTGAGAGTTTTCTAGATTCTTCTAAACCTAAGGGTTCAGATCACTATGTGGCCATTAACTTGATCAGAACCTGAAAAATATTGAGCTCTCTATTCCATTGGTGTGGCAAAAGTCCACATGAGAGGTCTATGGCCTCAACATATCGAAGCTAATGCTCTTCATTCCCTCGTCCAAGAAGTACTACATGGGCTCCTCGTTGGTCACATCAGAATGATTATTACCGATATCCCAAGGCTACTCACAAGGTAGTAGTTCTTGAGTCCCAATCAAATTATGCCCATCCATCCTCGTCCAAGAAGAACTACAGGCATGATAAAAAAAACTTCCCTTCCAAGGGGTTATTCCCAATGTGAGACATAGTAGTGAAAGCTCCTATGCATGTGGTTTGGAAGAACGAGTTCTTTCCTTCCGCATGGACTCTTGTGGGAGTCAATGATGGTTGTTGTATCTCACACTGTCTCATGAGACATTAGGTTGTTGCTAGCTCTCCCATGTTTTATTTGAGAGCAATTTCTATGATCAGGAGACATTAGGTTATGGCTAGCTCTCCCATGTTTCATTTGAGAGCAATTTCTATGATCATGAGACATTACATTGGGTTATGGCTAGCTCTCCCATGTCTTATTTGAGAGCAATTTCTATGATCATGATCAACCATAGTCTGGCACACTTCACCTCCTCCTAGTTTTCCTCTGCTAGGTCAATTACTCGGTCCATGTCCTCCAGTCCCAATCAAGTTATGCCCATCCATCCTAATCCAAGAAGTACTACAGGCATGATATAAAACTTCCCTCCCCAAGGGGTTATTCCCAATGTGAAACATAGTAGTGAAAGCTCCTATACATGTGGCCTGGAACGAGTTCACTCCTTCCACCTGCACTTTTGTGGGAGTCAATGATGGTTGTTGTATCTCACGCTATCTCATGAGACATTAGGTTATAGCGAGCTCTCTTATGTTTTATTTGAGACCAGTTTCTATGGTCATGCTGGCACCCTTCACCTCCGAGTCTTCCTCTTCTAGGTAAATTGCTTGGAGATGGAGCAAGTACAAAGCTTGGCTTTCCTAACCTTAACTTCTTTTTTAGCCTTTGCTCTACTAAGGATTTATTTCTTGCTCTTCTTTGGCAGAGCGAGAGAGTTTTCTAGATTCTTCCAAACCTAAGGATTCATCTCTCTATGCGGCCGTTAACTTGATCAAAACCTTAAGAATATTAAGCTCTCTTTTTTCCATTGGTGGCAAAGTCCACACCTGAGAGTCTATGGCCTCAACATATCAAAGCTAATGCTCTTCATTCCCTCGTCCAAGAAGTACTACATGGGCTCAGCCTCTTTGGTCACATCACCATGATTACCTATTCTTAGGCTACGTACAAGGTAGCAGTTCTCGAGTCCCAATCAAATTATGGCTATCCATCGTCGTCCAAGAACTACTGCAGGCCTGATTTAAAACTTCCCTTCTAAGGGGTTATTCCCAATGCGAAATATTGTAGTGAGAGCTCCGATGATGCATGTGGTTTGCAACATGTTCACTCCTTCCACCTGAACCTTTGTGGGAGTCGATGATGCTTGTTGTATCTCACACTGTCTCATGAGACATTAGGTTATGGCTAGCTCTCCCATGTTTTATTTGAGACCAATTTCTATGATCACGACCACGCTTCGCCTCCTAGTCTTCCTCTTCTAGCTCAATTACTCGGGCCATGTTAATGGAGATGAAGCAATTACGAAGCTTGGCTTGCCTAGCCTTAACTTCTTTGTTAGCCTTTGCTAAGAATTTATTCATTGCTCTTCTTGGCAGAGCGAGAGAGTTTTCTAGATTCTTCCAAACCTAAGGGTTCATCTCTCTATGTGGCCATTAACTTGATTAGAATATTGAGCTCTCTTTTTCATTGGTGGCAAAAATCGACATGAGAATCTATGGCCTCAATATATCAAAGCTAATGGTCTTCATTCCCTCGTCCAAGAAGTCCTCTTTTGTCACATCACACAATGATTACCTATCCCAAGGCTACTTTTTACAAGGTAGCAGTTCTTGAGTCCCAATCAAATTATGGCCGTCCATTCTCGTCCGAGAAGAACTACAGGGATGATATAAAACTTCCCTTCCAAGGGGTTATTCCCAATGTGAAACATATAGTACTGAAAGCTCCCATGCATGTGGTTTGGAACGAACTCACTCCTTCCAACTGCACTTTTGTGAGAGTCAATGATGGCTGTTGTATCTCACACTGTCTCATGAGACATTAGGTTATGGCTAGCTCTCCCATGTTTTATTTGAGACCAATTTCTATGATCACCACCACGCTTCGCTTTCTAGTCTTCCTCTTCATTGGTGGCAAAAGTCGACATGAGAATCTATGGCCTCAATATATCAAAGCTAATGGGCTTCATTCCCTCGTCCAAGAAGTCCTCTTTTGTCACATCACACAATGATTACCTATCCCAAGGCTACTTTTTACAAGGTAGCAGTTCTTGAGTCCCAATCAAATTACGGCCGTCCATTCTCGTCCGAGAAGAACTACAGGGATGATATAAAACTTCCCTTCCAAGGGGTTATTACCAATGTGAAACATATAGTACTGAAAGCTCCCATGCATGTGGTTTGGAACGAGCTCACTCCTTCCACCTGCACTTTTGTGGGAGTCAATGATGGTTGTTGTATCTCACACTGTCTCATGAGACATTAGGTTATGGCTAGCTCTCCCATGTTTTATTTGAGACCAATTTCTATGGTCATGCAAAACCATAGTCTGCACATTTCACCTCCTAGTCCTCCTCTTCTAGGTCAATTACTTGGGCCATGATAACGGAGATGGAACAATTACGAAGCTTGGCTTGCCTAGCCTTAACTTCTTTTTTTAGCCTTTGCTACTAAGGATTTACTTATTGCTCTTCTTGGCAGAGCGATAGAGTTTCTAGATTCTTCTAGACATAAGGGTTCATCTTGCTATGTGGCCATTAACTTGATCAGAACCTTAAAACTTGAGCTCAGTTTCCATTGGTGGCAAAAGTCCACACATGAGAGTCTACGGCCTCAACATATCAAAGCTAATGCATTGTCTTCATTCCCTCGTCCAAGAAGTACTACATGGGCTCCTCTTTGGTCACATCAGCAGAATGATTACCGATATCCCAAGGCTACTTATTACAAGGTAGCAGTTCTGGAGTGTCCCAATCAAATTATGCCCATCCATCCTCGTCCAAGAAGTATTGTAGGCATGATGTAAAACTTCACTTCCAAGGAGTTATTCCCAATGTGAAACATAGTAGTGAAAGCTACTCCTATGTATGTGGTTTGGAACGAGTTCACTCCTTCCTACTGCACTTTTGTGGGAGTTAATGATGGTTGTTGTATCTCACATTGTTTCATGAGACATTAGGTTATGGCTAGCTCTCTCATGTTTTAATTGAGACCAATTTTTATGGTCATGCAAAACCATATTCTGGCACACTTCACCTCCCAGTCTTCCTCTTCTAGGTTAATTACTTAGGCCATGCTAACGGAGGTGGAGCAATTACGAAGCCTGGCTTTGCTAGCCTTAACTTCTTTTTTAGCCTTTGCTAAAGATTTATTTACTGCTCTTCTTGGCAGAGTGAGAGTTTTCTAGATTCTTCTAAACCTAAGGGTTCAGATCACTATGTGGCCATTAACTTGATCAGAACCTGAAAAATATTGAGCTCTCTATTCCATTGGTGTGGCAAAAGTCCACATGAGAGGTCTATGGCCTCAACATATCGAAGCTAATGCTCTTCATTCCCTCGTCCAAGAAGTACTACATGGGCTCCTCGTTAGTCACATCAGAATGATTATTACCGATATCCCAAGGCTACTCACAAGGTAGTAGTTCTTGAGTCCCAATCAAATTATGCCCATCCATCCTCGTCCAAGAAGAACTACAGGCATGATAAAAAAAACTTCCCTTCCAAGGGGTTATTCCCAATGTGAGACATAGTAGTGAAAGCTCCTATGCATGTGGTATGGAAGAACGAGTTCTTTCCTTCCGCGTGGACTCTTGTGGGAGTCAATGATGGTTGTTGTATCTCACACTGTCTCATGAGACATTAGGTTGTTGCTAGCTCTCCCATGTTTTATTGGAGAGCAATTTCTATGATCAGGAGACATTAGGTTATGGCTAGCTCTCCCATGTTTCATTTGAGAGCAATTTCTATGATCATGAGACATTGGGTTATGGCTAGCTCTCCCATGTCTTATTTGAGAGCAATTTCTATGATCATGACCAACCATAGTCTGGCACACTTCACCTCCTCCTAGTTTTCCTCTGCTAGGTCAATTACTCGGTCCATGTCCTCCAGTCCCAATCAAGTTATGCCCATCCATCCTAATCCAAGAAGTACTACAGGCATGATATAAAACTTCTCTCCCCAAGGGGTTATTCCCAATGTGAAACATAGTAGTGAAAGCTCCTATACATGTGGTCTGGAACGAGTTCACTCCTTCCACCTGCACTTTTGTGGGAGTCAATGATGGTTGTTGTATCTCACGCTATCTCATGAGACATTAGGTTATAGCGAGCTCTCTTATGTTTTATTTGAGACCAGTTTCTATGGTCATGCTGGCACCCTTCACCTCCGAGTCTTCCTCTTCTAGGTAAATTGCTTAGAGATGGAGCAAGTACAAAGCTTGGCTTTCCTAACCTTAACTTCTTTTTTAGCCTTTGCTCTACTAAGGATTTATTTCTTGCTCTTCTTTGGCAGAGCGAGAGAGTTTTCTAGATTCTTCCAAACCTAAGGATTCATCTCTCTATGCGGCCGTTAACTTGATCAGAACCTTAAGAATATTAAGCTCTCTTTTTTCCATTGGTGGCAAAGTCCACACCTGAGAGTCTATGGCCTCAACATATCAAAGCTAATGCTCTTCATTCTCTCGTCCAAGAAGTACTACATGGGCTCAGCCTCTTTGCTCACATCACAATGATTACCTATTCTTAGGCTACGTACAAGGTAGACTTTCTCGAGTCCCAATCAAATTATGGCTATCCATCGTCGTCCAAGAACTACTGCAGGCCTGATTTAAAACTTCCCTTCTAAGGGGTTATTCCCAATGCGAAATATTGTAGTGAGAGCTCCGATGATGCATGTGGTTTGCAACGTGTTCACTCCTTCCACCTGAACTTTTGTGGGAGTCGATGATGCTTGTTGTATCTCACACTGTCTCATGAGACATTAGGTTATGGCTAGCTCTCCCATGTTTTATTTGAGACCAATTTCTATGATCACGACCACGCTTCGCCTCCTAGTCTTTCTCTTCTAGCTCAATTACTCGGGCCATGTTAATGGAGATGAAGCAATTACGAAGCTTGGCTTGCCTAGCCTTAACTTCTTTTTTAGCCTTTGCTAAGAATTTATTCATTGCTCTTCTTGGCAGAGCGAGAGAGTTTTCTAGATTCTTCCAAACCTAAGGGTTCATCTCTCTATGTGGCCATTAACTTGATTAGAATATTGAGCTCTCTTTTTCATTGGTGGCAAAAGTCGACATGAGAATCTATGGCCTCAATATATCAAAGCTAATGGTCTTCATTCCCTCGTCCAAGAAGTCCTCTTTTGTCACATCACACAATGATTACCTATCCCAAGGCTACTTTTTACAAGGTAGCAGTTCTTGAGTCCCATTCAAATTATGGCCGTCCATTCTCGTCCGAGAAGAACTACAGGGATGATAAAAAACTTCCCTTCCAAGGGGTTATTCCCAATGTGAAACATATAGTACTGAAAGCTCCCATGCATGTGGTTTGGAACGAACTCACTCCTTCCACCTGCACTTTTTTGGGAGTCAATGATGGCTGTTGTATCTCACACTGTCTCATGAGACATTAGGTTATGGCTAGCTCTCCCATGTTTTATTTGCGACCAATTTCTATGATCACGACCACGCTTTGCTTTCTAGTCTTCCTCTTCATTGGTGGCAAAAGTCGACATGAGAATCTATGGCCTCAATATATCAAAGCTAATGGGCTTCATTCCCTCGTCCAAGAAGTCCTCTTTTGTCACATCACACAATGATTACCTATCCCAAGGCTACTTTTTACAAGGTAGCAGTTCTTGAGTCCCAATCAAATTACGACCGTCCATTCTCGTCTGAGAAGAACTACAGGGATGATATAAAACTTCCCTTCCAAGGGGTTATTACCAATGTGAAACATATAGTACTGAAAGCTCCCATGGATGTGGTTTGGAACGAGCTCACTCCTTCCACCTGCACTTTTGTGGGAGTCAATGATGGCTGTTGTATCTCACACTGTCTCATGAGACATTAGGTTATGGCTAGCTCTCCCATGTTTTATTTGAGACCAATTTCTATGGTCATGCAAAACCATAGTCTGCACATTTCACCTCCCAGTCCTCCTCTTCTAGGTCAATTACTTGGTCCATGATAACGGAGATGGAACAATTACGAAGCTTGGCTTGCCTAGCCTTAACTTCTTTTTTTAGCCTTTGCTACTAAGGATTTACTTATTGCTCTTCTTGGCAGAGCGATAGAGTTTTCTAGATTCTTCTAGACATAAGGGTTCATCTCGCTATGTGGCCATTAACTTGATCAGAACCTTAAAAATTGAGCTCTCTTTTCCATTGGTGGCAAAAGTCCACACATGAGAGTCTACGGCCTCAACATATCAAAGCTAATGCATTGTCTTCATTCCCTCGTCCAAGAAGTACTACATGGGCTCCTCTTTGGTCACATCAGCAGAATGATTACCGATATCCCAAGGCTACTTATTACAAGGTAGCAGTTCTGGAGTGTCCCAATCAAATTATGCCCATCCATCCTCGTCCAAGAAGTATTGTAGGCATGATGTAAAACTTCACTTCCAAGGAGTTATTCCCAATGTGAAACATAGTAGTGAAAGCTACTCCTATGTATGTGGTTTGGGAACGAGTTCACTCCTTCCTACTGCACTTTTGTGGGAGTTAATGATGGTTGTTGTATCTCACATTGTTTCATGAGACATTAGGTTATGGCTAGCTCTCTCATGTTTTAATTGAGACCAATTTCTATGGTCATGCAAAACCATATTCTGGCACACTTCACCTCCCAGTCTTCCTCTTCTAGGTTAATTACTTGGGCCATGCTAACGGAGGTGGAGCAATTACGAAGCCTGGCTTTGCTAGCCTTAACTTCTTTTTTAGCCTTTGGTAAAGATTTATTTACTGCTCTTCTTGGCAGAGTGAGAGTTTTCTAGATTCTTCTAAACCTAAGGGTTCAGATCACTGTGGCCATTAACTTGATCAGAACCTGAAAAATATTGAGCTCTCTATTCCATTGGTGTGGCAAAAGTCCACATGAGAGGTCTATGGCCTCAACATATCGAAGCTAATGCTCTTCATTCCCTCGTCCAAGAAGTACTACATGGGCTCCTCGTTGGTCACATCAGAATGATTATTACCGATATCCCAAGGCTACTCACAAGGTAGTAGTTCTTGAGTCCCAATCAAATTATGCCCATCCATCCTCGTCCAAGAAGAACTACAGGCATGATAAAAAAAACTTCCCTTCCAAGGGGTTATTCCCAATGTGAGACATAGTAGTGAAAGCTCCTATGCATGTGGTTTGGAAGAACGAGTTCTTTCCTTCCGCATGGACTCTTGTGGGAGTCAATGATGGTTGTTGTATCTCACACTGTCTCATGAGACATTAGGTTGTTGCTAGCTCTCCCATGTTTTATTGGAGAGCAATTTCTATGATCAGGAGACATTAGGTTATGGCTAGCTCTCCCATGTTTCATTTGAGAGCAATTTCTATGATCATGAGACATTGGGTTATGGCTAGCTCTCCCATGTCTTATTTGAGAGCAATTTCTATGATCATGACCAACCATAGTCTGGCACACTTCACCTCCTCCTAGTTTTCCTCTGCTAGGTCAATTACTCGGTCCATGTCCTCCAGTTCCAATCAAGTTATGCCCATCCATCCTAATCCAAGAAGTACTACAGGCATGATATAAAACTTCCCTCCCCAAGGGGTTATTCCCAATGTGAAACATAGTAGTGAAAGCTCCTATACATGTGGTCTGGAACGAGTTCACTCCTTCCACCTGCACTTTTGTGGGAGTCAATGATGGTTGTTGTATCTCACGCTATCTCATGAGAAATTAGGTTATAGCGAGCTCTCTTATGTTTTATTTGAGACCAGTTTCTATGGTCATGCTGGCACCCTTCACCTCCGAGTCTTCCTCTTCTAGGTAAATTGCTTGGAGATGGAGCAAGTACAAAGCTTGGCTTTCCTAACCTTAACTTCTTTTTTAGCCTTTGCTCTACTAAGGATTTATTTCTTGCTCTTCTTTGGCAGAGCGAGAGAGTTTTCTAGATTCTTCCAAACCTAAGGATTCATCTCTCTATGCGGCCGTTAACTTGATCAGAACCTTAAGAATATTAAGCTCTCTTTTTTCCATTGGTGGCAAAGTCCACACCTGAGAGTCTATGGCCTCAACATATCAAAGCTAACTGTAAGATTCCTCCCCAGCCTCTCAAGATGTCCAGCATCTTCCCGTGTAATCAAATCCCTCTTCAGAAATATAAAAGATCTTATTTCTAAGTGTTTTAGCCTAGAGAGAGAAAATTATTCTAGAGAGAGAATATTCAGATTATGAATATTTTTGGATAGAAAAATAACTCATCCTATTAAAATAAGTTTCCCTGAAACAGAAATTCAAAAAGAATTTTCCAATGTACAATTAGAATTAATTGGAAATAGGTATAAAGGACCTTAGTCTAAGGATCTAGATTTTCAGAAATTTTTGGATTATGGTCCAATTAAGGTTCCTATGGACCAATAGCATCAATCCATATGTAGGGAGGAGATAAATCCAATTTGTAAAAGAAGATACCCAAAAATGAGTAAATGCTCACATAAGATGAAGAGTTGAAAATGTACAAGGTTTATTAGTAAAAAAATTATGAGCAATATTAAAAGTATGACATATGTAAGGAAGGGGAGTTCTTTAAAGGAGGTGCATATTTCACATAAGATGAAGAGTTGAAAATGTACAAGGTTTATTAGTAAAAAAATTATGAGCAATATTAAAAGTATGACATATGTAAGGAAGGGGAGTTCTTTAAAGGAGGTGCATATTTCACATAAGATGAAGAGTTGAAAATGTACAAGGTTTATTAGTAAAAAAACTATGAGCAATATTAAAAATATGACATATGTAAGGAAGGGGAGTTCTTTAAAGGAGGTGCATATTTCACATAAGATGAAGAGTTGAAAATGTACAAGGTTTATTAGTAAAAAACTATGAGCAATATTAAAAATATGAGATATTTTGGGTATAATGATTCCATTTTGACACATATGTAAGGAAGGGGAGTTCTTTAAAGGAGGTGCATATTTCACATGCTTGAATGAGTTTTAAACTCATAAAAATTGAGATATTTCATCTCTCCTCTCTCCTCATTTAAGTCTAGTTCCAAAAAGTTAGCTTAACTGACCTAAAAATGGTCAAATATTGACCAAACTGATTTGGAAAATTCTAGAATCAGTTTGTTTGGTTAGGAGCTCAAATTTTCCTATAAATAGAAGCCTCCCCCTTGTTGAAAAATATATAGTGTTTATGCATCGTTACTCTACTCCACCTAAGCCAAGAACTGTGAATTCATTTAATAATTCACTAGTTTTTGGAGCTTCCCTCTTTCTTCAATCCCCATTAGTGGCTCCATCAACATACTTAACCAATTGATTGGTTGGGGGCCTCTACCGTGAACAAAGAATCAAGCAAGTTGTAAGGTAATTAGTGAATATTGATCTTTCTATAATTTCTCAATGTTTCTCTCTTCTCAACCCCTCTCAAGCTTGAGAAGTTTAATTGGTATGGTTTTTTTTAAATGCTATTGAAGTTTGAATAGTAGTGAAGAGTTACATAATGCTATTGAAGTTAATTTTCATTTATGTTTAAATTCTAATGATTTTTATGTAAATTCTCTCTCTCACTCAAGAAATGGTCATACTCATGACCCATTCTCAATCCAAATCAAGCTTTTCATAAAGCTTTTCCTAAACCAAGATTAAGCTATGCTTGAGGCCAAATTAATGGCTTTTTTCTATGCTTTTAGTTTATGTATATTAATGATTCAATCCATTATGGATTAATAATCCAATTAGAGATTATTTTAATTATTTCCTTAATGATAAGCATTATCCCTTAGAAAAATTGAGATTTATCAGTCATAGCAGCGGAGCTATGGCAAAATTTTTATAAAAATTATGCATAAAATAATCTCATTCAAAGCATAAAAAGAGGACTTCCTACCATATTCTAGGAATTATCATCCTAGATTAATTGAAAGAATTTCATTACAATCATGGAGAAATTGAATTTTAATATCATGCATAAAGGATAAATTTTTATATCAAAAGTGTTATTTTTATCAATTTTTATTTCATGCATAGAAGTATGCATAATGATTAAATTTTTATATCAAAAGTGTTACTTTTACCATTTTTATTTTCATGCATAAAAGTATGCATAATGGTTAAATTTTTATATCAAAAGTGTTACTTTTACCATTTTTATTTTCATGCATAGAAATATGCATAAAGGATAAATTTTTATATCAAAAGTGTTATTTTTATCAATTTTTATTTTCATGCATAGAAATATGCATAAAGGATAAATTTTTATATCAAAAGTGTTATTTTTATCAATTTTTATTTTCATGCATAGAAGTATGCATAAAGGATAAATTTTTATACCAAAAGTGTTATTTTTATCAATTTTTATTTTCATGCATAGAAATATGCATAAAGGATAAATTTTTATATCAAAAGTGTTATTTTTATCAATTTTTATTTTCATGCATAGAAGTATGCATAAAGGATAAATTTTTATATCAAAAGTGTTATTTTTATCAATTTTTATTTTCATGCATAGAAGTATACATAAAGGATAAATTTTTATATCAAAAGAGTTATTTTTACCATTTTTATTTCATGCATAGAAGTATGCATAATGGTTAAATTTTTATATCAAAAGTGTTACTTTTATCATTTTTATTTTCATACATAAGAGTATGTATAAAGATATATTTTATTATAAAAGTGTTACTTTTATAAAAATTGATTTTAATGTATAGAGGTATTTTAAAAAAAAAGATAAATTTTAATCGGAGATCGACGTAAATGAATATTCCTCGAGAAATCCATGTTTTGAAATTGTAAACAAATATTCATCGTAGGAAATTTTAGAAAAAGAGAAACTAAGATAGTACCTTTCGAGAAGATAAATTTAGAGAGAACCTTTCAGACCTAAACTTGGACTCAGATTATTGATCAAGGCCTAATTCCTTCGTGAGTTTCAATCAATGACGATGTGCCCAGTTCGTGGGAAATGTATTCAATCATCCATCGAATCAAAAACTAAGTTAAGACTTGTGACTTGATCTAAGAATCAAGTTAACAGAATTTGAAGAATTCTGTTTGGAATTGAAAATTGAATCTAGGGATTTATGATATACTCATGGTAGTCAAACAAAAATCAAAACTATAAACTTGCATAGAAACCCTGCCTTCTTAAAAGACTGTCTTACGCCAGAATGCTGGAGGGAGCATTTGGCATATATGTTTATCTAAGGGAAGTCGGTTGCAACAGCTGGCGGGGAGTGTTCGAGGGACAGCTCACGCGGCAAGGCTTGCCGAGGTCTTGACCAGCCTCGGTATGGTTAAAATGGTGCGCTTCCGGTACGATGGACGAGGGCCGACGAAGCGGTCCCTGAGTGAAGTGCCAGGACACCTAAGGAGGATCCTGGAGGGTTCTGACCAGGCGATGCACGGACTCGCGGTGCCGAGGACATCCATGCGTATGTCGAGGAAGATATTATATGATGGACCTATGTTTTTTTTTTAATCTATCACTGGATCTCGTTGTTGACTTGCTGGTCTTAACGGAGAGTCCAGAGTGATACTGTTTTGTTGAGAAACAAGGACTCAATGAAAATTTTGAAGTATGACATGTATAAATCGTAAATTGTTTATCAAGGATTGTTTTTATTAAAGTTTTAATAAAGAGGAGTGCGTGCGTATCTGTTTTCTAAAGCTAAAGTTAAGAAAGGCAATTCAATTATGGGTGGGTGAGTACTTATTTGGTTCCACCGATTCCAGTGGTAGGGTGGTGGCTAACCCATGGGCCGGATGGGGTTAGGCTGGAATTAGTGGAGTTTTAATAATCAAATTGCAAAATCTTAGGATTACGCTAAGATTCGAGTAGTTAAATAATCTCCTGATAAATTTTTCCATAAGTAGATCAACGGCTGTGCCTGACCTGGATCAGGAAAAAAGCGTTGAATTTACTAAAATGATCAAATTATATCAGTGATAGTTTCCTTCTATCTGGTTTATCCAGTTAAAGGATAACTTAGAATTGATCACGTTAGAAAAATTCGTTTAAAAAAAAAAAAATAAAAATCATAATGGCGGAATCGCCCCCGCTTTCCGGGCATGGGAATTTTTCCCGGTTTCGGTTTTTGGAGTGACCACCAGCCTAGTTTCGTGTCCGGACATTCGAGAGCGAGACCCCGAGTGAGAAACCCGCCCCGCGCATGTGGGGGCTGCTTCCGCTGTTCGGCTACCGAGAGTCCGGCGCGCGGAGGGGGCGGAGGGATCTCACAGTTGGTATCAGAGCGAAATTGAAAGCTAATAAAGATAATTAAATTCTTATCTGAAATTGGTAAAAGAATTCAGAAACAGCATTTTCATAATGTATTTTCATTCCGTAAGTTTCTTTAATGAAGAAATTTTAATCAAAGAAATTGTTTTTATAGATGGAAGTTCCCCATTTATCTGGTATTTCCGACCTCACCCAGTCTCAAGATATGATTGCATTTGCCTTCGAACATCTCATCTCTTCCGCTTCAACTCGAATAAGCCGAACAAGACTCGCGCGCCATTTCGAGGATTTATATTTTCCTACCCCAGCGGAGAGAATTCAGCATAAGTGGTTTGCAGGGCAATATGTCCACGCCTCTTGCGACCGCCGTGCAATGCTGTGGGAGAACCTCTCATTGGCTATGATCTTGTTAAAGCTGAAAATCGTACGTGGTGTCATTTTATATCATTCAACGCCTCGGAATTTCAGGCTTGCATGCCAAGTCTACAGACTTCTTAGTTGTTTTATTCCTAAATGGAATATAATAGCTCCCTTGTCAGTAAGTGGACATTTGTATCAGGGCATGGCTATGGCCCAATACCGTCGTCATATGCGTTTCCTGAGGAGATTTTGAATTCTGGAGCCGAGCTGCTCTATGTACATAATGCAACTTTTATATAAATAAAAAAATGTTTTCCAGAAAAAAAAAAAAAAACTTCTTGTTGTATAAATGATTGTTTACAGCAGTGGACGATCTGCTGATAAAGAAAAATCTATTATCGTACATATGTCATAGATCTCCAATAAGATCTTGTCTTGTTTAAGAAATTGTTTTTTTTTTGAACTCTTAAGTCATAGGATCTCATGAATAATATCAAAATAAAAATTTATTAATATATAAATTTTGGCAGAATCATGAGACGAGGAAACCGTGGTCGTCAGCCAGACCCTATCTCTGAAGATGACGAGCTTGACCTTGATGTTCGCAAGGCTCTTCATAGGACTCAGCCAGGACCCTTCAAAGGAGAAGGGGAGAACTTGGGCGAGGCTGTGGAGAAATGGGTGGAAGCCATGGAAGAGTATTTTGACGTCACAGGATACAATCAGCGGAGCAAAATGGCTCTTGGCCGGCTGAAAATAGTGGAAACAGCCAGGGTAGCATGGAGGAACCACTGTGACACCAATCATCTGGATAGAAATACTCAATCCTGGAATGATCTAAAAACCTATCTAAGAAAGAGATTTTGCCCTCCTGGATTTTTAGAAACCAAAATGAATGAATTCTTAGAACTAAAGCAGGAGAGCAAAACCATCGAGGAATATCACCAAGCCTTTGCCCTTCTACTCAAATATTCACCACCTCTTGATGAAGAGCAACTCATGGCCAGGTTCATTCGAGGAATGAACGAACCCTTGGACACACTAGTCAAAAATGCCAAGCCAGTGTCCATGGCTGAAGCAGTAAGAATGGCAAAAGATTTTGCCAAAGCTTTTGTAGTAAAGGTCCCACCAAAACCTGCACCCTCTAACTTTAAGAGATTCCAAGCCCAGGGAAGTACTTCCAACTTTCCACCCCCAAAGAGGCAGCAAGGCCTGAATCAGAATCAGGATGCAGGAAGATTCAGAAGTGAAGGAAGACCCTTCCCCCAGAGTAATTTCTCAGGAACCTCACCACTTTCAAAAAATCAAAAGGATGAGCTCAGAACTGAAAATCGATGTTTTGGATGCCAGGGTTTTGGTCACCAGTTAAAAGACTGCCCGACTCCTACCATGTCAAGGGGACAGGGAAGTCAAGAACCCCGAATTCAGAGACCAACCCCTTTATTCCAGTCTAATCAGGGTCCGTCTCGCCCTAGCCAGGGAAACCCCAGAAGAATTCCAGCCCAGCCATCTGCCTCTATCCAGAGTAATCTCAGAACTCCTTCCCAGAATTGGAACAACAAAAGAGAAAGAGTTCTACCTCAGACTGCAGCAGCCAGAGCAGTCACAATTTCAGATGTAGTAGAAGAGGAGAAAGGGCAGATCTATGCTGCAATAGAAAATCAAGGGCCTAACCAGCAGTTCTCAGTCATCCATACTCCAGCAGAGTATCAGGGTAAGCCTTTCAAGCTTTTGATTGATTCAGGCAGTTCTCATTCATTCATTTCCCCTGGATGCTTGCGTAAGCTAGTCTTAGAACAGAAATCAGGGAAACCTATGCAAGTTGAATTGGCCAGTGGGAAGACTCTTTTCACTCACCATGAGACAGATCTTATCGAGTTCAATCTAGATGGTAATGTAACCGACTGTCAGTTCAAAGTCTTACCTCTAGGAGTTTTTGACGGAATCCTTGGAATGGATTGGCTCCACAAATATCAAGCTGACATACACTGTCACAATGGAACCATTTCCTTCCATGACCTTCACGGGAACAAAGTCCATGGAACTGGAGTTTCTGGATCCCCAAACCTTCAGTTAGTAAAAGCTTCCAGGTTACTGAAAGGACTTAGGAAGAAGCAGCAAATTTATGTTGTCAAAATGAACCCAGTAGACTCAAAACTTAAAGCTAAAGAACCAGAATGGTTAAGTGAATTTGATGATCTATTCCCATCAGAGCTAACTGAAATGCCTCCAATTCGGGAATTAGATCATGTGATTGAATTGACCCCCGGAGCTCAACCAGTAGCCCTACGCTCTTACAAAATGCCAGTTCCTGAAGCCATCGAACTCAAGGAACAGCTTAGGCAGCTGTTAGAACAAGGGTTTGTAAGACCCAGTGTTTCGCCTTGGGGTGCGCCAGTTCTCTTTCAGAAAAAGAAAGATGGAACACTTAGACTCTGTGTGGACTACAGAGGTCTAAATCAGCTGACAGTTAAGAATAAGTATCCTATCCCAAGGATTGATGAGCTTTTGGACAGGTTAAATGGAGCCCAGATCTTCACAAAAATAGATCTTAAATCCGGGTATTACCAGATCAGGATCAATGATCCAGATATACCAAAAACAGCCATCAATACTCGCTATGGGCATTATGAATTTACTGTCATGCCGTTCGGATTAACTAATGCCCCAGCTACATTCAATCGCCTAACGCAGGACATCCTCAGAGAATACTTGGATGACTTTGTTCTAGTTTTCTTTGATGACATTCTGATTTACTCAAGAAATGCAGCCGACCATGAGACTCATGTCCGAAAAGTTCTTGAGGTTCTAAGGAAGCATCAACTCTTTGCCAAAAAGAGCAAATGCACTTTCTCTGCCGACCACGTTGAATACTTGGGTTTCCTGGTATCCAAAGATGGAATTTCTCCAGATTCCGCAAAAATCCAAGCTGTCATAGATTGGCCCGAACCAAAGACAGTGAAAGAAGTCAGAGGATTCTTGGGATTGACTGGTTGGTATAGAATTTTTATACCAAAATATGCTCTCATAGCTTCCCCCCTAACTAACCTTCTCAAAAAGAATATCCCATTTCAATGGTCTGCCAAGTGCCAAAGTGCTTTTGATAAGCTGAAGACCGCCTTGGTAACCAGTCCCATTCTGAAACTGCCAGATTTCTCTCTACCCTTTGAGGTAGTAACTGATGCAAGTGGTTTTGCCCTGGGAGGTGCACTCATGCAGGAAGGTCATGCAGTGGCCTATGAATCCCGAAAGCTCAGAACACATGAGAGGAATTATGCTGTCCACGACTTGGAATTGCTTTCAGTAGTCTATGCCTTAAAGTTGTGGAGACATTACCTACTGGGTAAAAGGTTTACTTTGATGACAGATCATCAGAGCTTAAAGTGGATCTTTACTCAAAAGGACCTCAACATGCGCCAAAGAAGGTGGATGCAGACCTTGCAGGAATTTGATTTTGAAATCAAGTACCGCCCAGGCAAAGAGAATGTGGTAGCAGATGCTCTCAGCAGAAAAACCTCCTTGCTTGCAATTACTGTAATATCAAATCCTTTGATTACTCAAGCAAGTGAGAAGATCATGCAAGATAGATTCTTTGGCCCTATTGCTACCCTACTTATGCAGGAAAGCAAAACTCCACAGGAGTTGAACAGAGTTCAAGGGTACAGCCTGGATGATGGCATTATGTATTATAACCGCAGGTTATGCATTCCCAATGATGAGGGGACCAAGAACCAAATTCTGAATGAAGCCCATGACAGCCTTATTGCAGGACATCCAGGTTTCATCAAGACCTACATGTCCGTAAAGAAAAGTTTCTTTTGGCCTGGTTTGAAAAAGGATGTGCTGAATCATGTACGTCAATGTCTGACATGCCAAAAAGTCAAAGCTGAGAGAGTAAAAATGCCTGGGAAGTTACATCCATTGGACATCCCCCAGATGAAGTGGGAATGTATCAGTATGGACTTCATTACTGGATTACCTTCAGTGCAATCAGGTTACAACTCCATCTTCGTGGTAGTCGACAGACTAACCAAAGTTGCCCATCTGATTCCAGTAAAAGAAACCTACACTGCAGTGGATGTGGCCAGAGTGTTCCTCAAAGAAATCTTCAGATTGCATGGTCTACCGAGGAGAATAGTAAGTGACCGAGATCCCAAATTTACTTCAAGGTTTTGGACTGCATTTTTTGAAGCAGTGGGAACTTTCTTGGATCTCAGCACAGCTTATCACCCTGAGACCGATGGTCAAACTGAAAGGGTAAACCAAGTAATTGAAGATATACTTCGGACATGCTGTGGCAGGGAACCCAAGAAGTGGCTAAGCTATCTGCATCTAGTCGAGTTCGCCTACAATGCTTCTTATCACCGAAGTATCGGGATGAGCCCTTTTAAAGCTCTGTATGGACAAGATTGCTTAACTCCATTAACTTGGTCTGACCCATTGATTAAGGTCGAGATGTCCAGACAGATGCTTGACGACATGGAGCAACAGATGCAGTCAATTCGTAAAGATATTAAAGCTGCCCAGGATAGACAGAAGCAATATGCGGATAAGAAGAGGACAAATAGAGAATTCAAAGAAGCAGATATGGTCTTCATTCGAGTACGACCCAAAAGAAGTTCCTTATCTCTTGGGAAGTACAAGAAGTTATCACCCAGATATTGTGGGCCATATCTAATTACAAAGAAAGTAGGTGACTTAGCCTACGAGCTTCTTCTGCCTCCTCATCTCAAAATTCACAATGTATTTCATGTAAGCCTTCTAAAGGAATATGTGCCAAACTCAAATCATATGCTTGATGATAAAATCCTAACCTCTTCAACCCAAGGACAGATGGAACTCCAACCTGAAGAAATTCTCGATGTTCGAGAAAAGCTTCTCAGGAATAGAATTCTCAGAGAATTATTAGTAAAATGGAAGTTCTATCCTTTTGAAGATGCCACCTGGGAGAATGAAGCCGATCTGTTGCGGGATTATCCCCAGTTTGCGAGATGAGGACATCTCGCGTTTTTCAAGTGGGAGAGAATGTAAGATTCCTCCCCAGCCTCTCAAGATGTCCAGCATCTTCCCGTGTAATCAAATCCCTCTTCAGAAATATAAAAGATCTTATTTCTAAGTGTTTTAGCCTAGAGAGAGAAAATTATTCTAGAGAGAGAATATTCAGATTATGAATATTTTTGGATAGAAAAATAACTCATCCTATTAAAATAAGTTTCCCTGAAACAGAAATTCAAAAAGAATTTTCCAATGTACAATTAGAATTAATTGGAAATAGGTATAAAGGACCTTAGTCTAAGGATCTAGATTTTCAGAAATTTTTGGATTATGGTCCAATTAAGGTTCCTATGGACCAATAGCATCAATCCATGTGTAGGGAGGAGATAAATCCAATTTGTAAAAGAAGATACCCAAAAATGAGTAAATGCTCACATAAGATGAAGAGTTGAAAATGTACAAGGTTTATTAGTAAAAAAATTATGAGCAATATTAAAAGTATGACATATGTAAGGAAGGGGAGTTCTTTAAAGGAGGTGCATATTTCACATAAGATGAAGAGTTGAAAATGTACAAGGTTTATTAGTAAAAAAATTATGAGCAATATTAAAAGTATGACATATGTAAGGAAGGGGAGTTCTTTAAAGGAGGTGCATATTTCACATAAGATGAAGAGTTGAAAATGTACAAGGTTTATTAGTAAAAAAACTATGAGCAATATTAAAAATATGACATATGTAAGGAAGGGGAGTTCTTTAAAGGAGGTGCATATTTCACATAAGATGAAGAGTTGAAAATGTACAAGGTTTATTAGTAAAAAACTATGAGCAATATTAAAAATATGAGATATTTTGGGTATAATGATTCCATTTTGACACATATGTAAGGAAGGGGAGTTCTTTAAAGGAGGTGCATATTTCACATGCTTGAATGAGTTTTAAACTCATAAAAATTGAGATATTTCATCTCTCCTCTCTCCTCATTTAAGTCTAGTTCCAAAAAGTTAGCTTAACTGACCTAAAAATGGTCAAATATTGACCAAACTGATTTAGAAAATTCTAGAATCAGTTTGTTTGGTTAGGAGCTCAAATTTTCCTATAAATAGAAGCCTCCCCCTTGTTGAAAAATATATAGTGTTTATGCATCGTTACTCTACTCCACCTAAGCCAAGAACTGTGAATTCATTTAATAATTCACTAGTTTTTGGAGCTTCCCTCTTTCTTCAATCCCCATTAGTGGCTCCATCAACATACTTAACCAATTGATTGGTTGGGGGCCTCTACCGTGAACAAAGAATCAAGCAAGTTGTAAGGTAATTAGTGAATATTGATCTTTCTATAATTTCTCAATGTTTCTCTCTTCTCAACCCCTCTCAAGCTTGAGAAGTTTAATTGGTATGGTTTTTTTTAAATGCTATTGAAGTTTGAATAGTAGTGAAGAGTTACATAATGCTATTGAAGTTAATTTTCATTTATGTTTAAATTCTAATGATTTTTATGTAAATTCTCTCTCTCACTCAAGAAATGGTCATACTCATGACCCATTCTCAATCCAAATCAAGCTTTTCATAAAGCTTTTCCTAAACCAAGATTAAGCTATGCTTGAGGCCAAATTAATGGTTTTTTTCTATGCTTTTAGTTTATGTATATTAATGATTCAATCCATTATGGATTAATAATCCAATTAGAGATTATTTTAATTATTTCCTTAATGATAAGCATTATCCCTTAGAAAAATTGAGATTTATCAGTCATAGCAGCGGAGCTATGGCAAAATTTTTATAAAAATTATGCATAAAATAATCTCATTCAAAGCATAAAAAGAGGACTTCCTACCATATTCTAGGAATTATCATCCTAGATTAATTGAAAGAATTTCATTACAATCATGGAGAAATTGAATTTTAATATCATGCATAAAGGATAAATTTTTATATCAAAAGTGTTATTTTTATCAATTTTTATTTCATGCATAGAAGTATGCATAATGATTAAATTTTTATATCAAAAGTGTTACTTTTACCATTTTTATTTTCATGCATAAAAGTATGCATAATGGTTAAATTTTTATATCAAAAGTGTTACTTTTACCATTTTTATTTTCATGCATAGAAATATGCATAAAGGATAAATTTTTATATCAAAAGTGTTATTTTTATCAATTTTTATTTTCATGCATAGAAATATGCATAAAGGATAAATTTTTATATCAAAAGTGTTATTTTTATCAATTTTTATTTTCATGCATAGAAGTATGCATAAAGGATAAATTTTTATACCAAAAGTGTTATTTTTATCAATTTTTATTTTCATGCATAGAAATATGCATAAAGGATAAATTTTTATATCAAAAGTGTTATTTTTATCAATTTTTATTTTCATGCATAGAAGTATGCATAAAGGATAAATTTTTATATCAAAAGTGTTATTTTTATCAATTTTTATTTTCATGCATAGAAGTATACATAAAGGATAAATTTTTATATCAAAAGAGTTATTTTTACCATTTTTATTTCATGCATAGAAGTATGCATAATGGTTAAATTTTTATATCAAAAGTGTTACTTTTATCATTTTTATTTTCATACATAAGAGTATGTATAAAGATATATTTTATTATAAAAGTGTTACTTTTATAAAAATTGATTTTAATGTATAGAGGTATTTTAAAAAAAAAGATAAATTTTAATCGAAGATCGACGTAAATGAATATTCCTCGAGAAATCCATGTTTTGAAATTGTAAACAAATATTCATCGTAGGAAATTTTAGAAAAAGAGAAACTAAGATAGTACCTTTCGAGAAGATAAATTTAGAGAGAACCTTTCAGACCTAAACTTGGACTCAGATTATTGATCAAGGCCTAATTCCTTCGTGAGTTTCAATCAATGACGATGTGCCCAGTTCGTGGGAAATGTATTCAATCATCCATCGAATCAAAAACTAAGTTAAGACTTGTGACTTGATCTAAGAATCAAGTTAACAGAATTTGAAGAATTCTGTTTGGAATTGAAAATTGAATCTAGGGATTTATGATATACTCATGGTAGTCAAACAAAAATCAAAACTATAAACTTGCATAGAAACCCTGCCTTCTTAAAAGACTGTCTTACGCCAGAATGCTGGAGGGAGCATTTGGCATATATGTTTATCTAAGGGAAGTCGGTTGCAACAGCTGGCGGGGAGTGTTCGAGGGACAGCTCACGCGGCAAGGCTTGCCGAGGTCTTGACCAGCCTCGGTATGGTTAAAATGGTGCGCTTCCGGTACGATGGACGAGGGCCGACGAAGCGGTCCCTGAGTGAAGTGCCAGGACACCTAAGGAGGATCCTGGAGGGTTCTGACCAGGCGATGCACGGACTCGCGGTGCCGAGGACATCCATGCGTATGTCGAGGAAGATATTATATGATGGACCTATGTTTTTTTTTTAATCTATCACTGGATCTCGTTGTTGACTTGCTGGTCTTAACGGAGAGTCCAGAGTGATACTGTTTTGTTGAGAAACAAGGACTCAATGAAAATTTTGAAGTATGACATGTATAAATCGTAAATTGTTTATCAAGGATTGTTTTTATTAAAGTTTTAATAAAGAGGAGTGCGTGCGTATCTGTTTTCTAAAGCTAAAGTTAAGAAAGGCAATTCAATTATGGGTGGGTGAGTACTTATTTGGTTCCACCGATTCCAGTGGTAGGGTGGTGGCTAACCCATGGGCCGGATGGGGTTAGGCTGGAATTAGTGGAGTTTTAATAATCAAATTGCAAAATCTTAGGATTACGCTAAGATTCGAGTAGTTAAATAATCTCCTGATAAATTTTTCCATAAGTAGATCAACGGCTGTGCCTGACCTGGATCAGGAAAAAAGCGTTGAATTTACTAAAATGATCAAATTATATCAGTGATAGTTTCCTTCTATCTGGTTTATCCAGTTAAAGGATAACTTAGAATTGATCACGTTAGAAAAATTCGTTTAAAAAAAAAATATAAAAAAAATAATAATGGCGGAATCGCCCCCGCTTTCCGGGCATGGGAATTTTTCCCGGTTTCGGTTTTTGGAGTGACCACCAGCCTAGTTTCGTGTCCGGACATTCGAGAGCGAGACCCCGAGTGAGAAACCCGCCCCGCGCATGTGGGGGCTGCTTCCGCTGTTCGGCTACCGAGAGTCCGGCGCGCGGAGGGGGCGGAGGGATCTCACACTAACGCTCTTCATTCCCTCGTCCAAGAAGTACTACATGGGCTCAGCCTCTTTGGTCACATCACAATGATTACCTATTCTTAGGCTACGTACAAGGTAGACTTTCTCGAGTCCCAATCAAATTATGGCTATCCATCGTCGTCCAAGAACTATTGCAGGCCTGATTTAAAACTTCCCTTCTAAGGGGTTATTCCCAATGCGAAATATTGTAGTGAGAGCTCCGATGATGCATGTGGTTTGCAACGTGTTCACTCCTTCCACCTGAACTTTTGTGGGAGTCGATGATGCTTGTTGTATCTCACACTGTCTCATGAGACATTAGGTTATGGCTAGCTCTCCCATGTTTTATTTGAGACCAATTTCTATGATCACGACCACGCTTCGCCTCCTAGTCTTCCTCTTCTAGCTCAATTACTCGGGCCATGTTAATGGAGATGAAGCAATTACGAAGCTTGGCTTGCCTAGCCTTAACTTCTTTTTTAGCCTTTGCTAAGAATTTATTCATTGCTCTTCTTGGCAGAGCGAGAGAGTTTTCTAGATTCTTCCAAACCTAAGGGTTCATCTCTCTATGTGGCCATTAACTTGATTAGAATATTGAGCTCTCTTTTTCATTGGTGGCAAAAGTCGACATGAGAATCTATGGCCTCAATATATCAAAGCTAATGGTCTTCATTCCCTCGTCCAAGAAGTCCTCTTTTGTCACATCACACAATGATTACCTATCCCAAGGCTACTTTTTACAAGGTAGCAGTTCTTGAGTCCCAATCAAATTATGGCCGTCCATTCTCGTCCGAGAAGAACTACAGGGATGATATAAAACTTCCCTTCCAAGGGGTTATTCCCAATGTGAAACATATAGTACTGAAAGCTCCCATGCATGTGGTTTGGAACGAACTCACTCCTTCCAACTGCACTTTTGTGGGAGTCAATGATGGCTGTTGTATCTCACACTGTCTCATGAGACATTAGGTTATGGCTAGCTCTCCCATGTTTTATTTGAGACCAATTTCTATGATCACGACCACGCTTCGCTTTCTAGTCTTCCTCTTCATTGGTGGCAAAAGTCGACATGAGAATCTATGGCCTCAATATATCAAAGCTAATGGGCTTCATTCCCTCGTCCAAGAAGTCCTCTTTTGTCACATCACACAATGATTACCTATCCCAAGGCTACTTTTTACAAGGTAGCAGTTCTTGAGTCCCAATCAAAGTACGGCCGTCCATTCTCGTCCGAGAAGAACTACAGGGATGATATAAAACTTCCCTTCCAAGGGGTTATTACCAATGTGAAACATATAGTACTGAAAGCTCCCATGCATGTGGTTTGGAACGAGCTCACTCCTTCCACCTGCACTTTTGTCGGAGTCAATGATGGTTGTTGTATCTCACACTGTGTCTCATGAGACATTAGGTTATGGCTAGCTCTCCCATGTTTTATTTGAGACCAATTTCTATGGTCATGCAAAACCATAGTCTGCACATTTCACCTCCCAGTCCTCCTCTTCTAGGTCAATTACTTGGGCCATGATAACGGAGATGGAACAATTACGAAGCTTGGCTTGCCTAGCCTTAACTTCTTTTTTTAGCCTTTGCTACTAAGGATTTACTTATTGCTCTTCTTGGCAGAGCGATAGAGTTTTCTAGATTCTTCTAGACATAAGGGTTCATCTCGCTATGTGGCCATTAACTTGATCAGAACCTTAAAACTTGAGCTCTCTTTTCCATTGGTGGCAAAAGTCCACACATGAGAGTCTACGGCCTCAACATATCAAAGCTAATGCATTGTCTTCATTCCCTCGTCCAAGAAGTACTACATGGGCTCCTCTTTGGTCACATCAGCAGAATGATTACCGATATCCCAAGGCTACTTATTACAAGGTAGCAGTTTTGGAGTGTCCCAATCAAATTATGCCCATCCATCCTCGTCCAAGAAGTATTGTAGGCATGATGTAAAACTTCACTTCCAAGGAGTTATTCCCAATGTAAAACATAGTAGTGAAAGCTACTCCTATGTATGTGGTTTGGAACGAGTTCACTCCTTCCTACTGCACTTTTGTGGGAGTTAATGATGGTTGTTGTATCTCACATTGTTTCATGAGACATTAGGTTATGGCTAGCTCTCTCATGTTTTAATTGAGACCAATTTTTATGGTCATGCAAAACCATATTCTGGCACACTTCACCTCCCAGTCTTCCTCTTCTAGGTTAATTACTTAGGCCATGCTAACGGAGGTGGAGCAATTACGAAGCCTGGCTTTGCTAGCCTTAACTTCTTTTTTAGCCTTTGCTAAAGATTTATTTACTGCTCTTCTTGGCAGAGTGAGAGTTTTCTAGATTCTTCTAAACCTAAGGGTTCAGATCACTATGTGGCCATTAACTTGATCAGAACCTGAAAAATATTGAGCTCTCTATTCCATTGGTGTGGCAAAAGTCCACATGAGAGGTCTATGGCCTCAACATATCGAAGCTAATGCTCTTCATTCCCTCGTCCAAGAAGTACTACATGGGCTCCTCGTTAGTCACATCAGAATGATTATTACCGATATCCCAAGGCTACTCACAAGGTAGTAGTTCTTGAGTCCCAATCAAATTATGCCCATCCATCCTCGTCCAAGAAGAACTACAGGCATGATAAAAAAAACTTCCCTTCCAAGGGGTTATTCCCAATGTGAGACATAGTAGTGAAAGCTCCTATGCATGTGGTATGGAAGAACGAGTTCTTTCCTTCCGCGTGGACTCTTGTGGGAGTCAATGATGGTTGTTGTATCTCACACTGTCTCATGAGACATTAGGTTGTTGCTAGCTCTCCCATGTTTTATTGGAGAGCAATTTCTATGATCAGGAGACATTAGGTTATGGCTAGCTCTCCCATGTTTCATTTGAGGGCAATTTCTATGATCATGAGACATTGGGTTATGGCTAGCTCTCCCATGTCTTATTTGAGAGCAATTTCTATGATCATGACCAACCATAGTCTGGCACACTTCACCTCCTCCTAGTTTTCCTCTGCTAGGTCAATTACTCGGTCCATGTCCTCCAGTCCCAATCAAGTTATGCCCATCCATCCTAATCCAAGAAGTACTACAGGCATGATATAAAACTTCCCTCCCCAAGGGGTTATTCCCAATGTGAAACATAGTAGTGAAAGCTCCTATACATGTGGTCTGGAACGAGTTCACTCCTTCCACCTGCACTTTTGTGGGAGTCAATGATGGTTGTTGTATCTCACGCTATCTCATGAGACATTAGGTTATAGCGAGCTCTCTTATGTTTTATTTGAGACCAGTTTCTATGGTCATGCTGGCACCCTTCACCTCCGAGTCTTCCTCTTCTAGGTAAATTGCTTGGAGATGGAGCAAGTACAAAGCTTGGCTTTCCTAACCTTAACTTCTTTTTTAGCCTTTGCTCTACTAAGGATTTATTTCTTGCTCTTCTTTGGCAGAGCGAGAGAGTTTTCTAGATTCTTCCAAACCTAAGGATTCATCTCTCTATGCGGCCGTTAACTTGATCAGAACCTTAAGAATATTAAGCTCTCTTTTTTCCATTGGTGGCAAAGTCCACACCTGAGAGTCTATGGCCTCAACATATCAAAGCTAATGCTCTTCATTCCCTCGTCCAAGAAGTACTACATGGGCTCAGCCTCTTTGGTCACATCACAATGATTACCTATTCTTAGGCTACGTACAAGGTAGACTTTCTCGAGTCCCAATCAAATTATGGCTATCCATCGTCGTCCAACAACTACTGCAGGCCTGATTTAAAACTTCCCTTCTAAGGGGTTATTCCCAATGCGAAATATTGTAGTGAGAGCTCCGATGATGCATGTGGTTTGCAACGTGTTCACTCCTTCCACCTGAACTTTTGTGGGAGTCGATGATGCTTGTTGTATCTCACACTATCTCATGAGACATTAGGTTATGGCTAGCTCTCCCATGTTTTATTTGAGACCAATTTCTATGATCACGACCACGCTTCGCCTCCTAGTCTTCCTCTTCTAGCTCAATTACTCGGGCCATGTTAATGGAGATGAAGCAATTACGAAGCTTGGCTTGCCTAGCCTTAACTTCTTTTTTAGCCTTTGCTAAGAATTTATTCATTGCTCTTCTTGGCAGAGCGAGAGAGTTTTCTAGATTCTTCCAAACCTAAGGGTTCATCTCTCTATGTGGCCATTAACTTGATTAGAATATTGAGCTCTCTTTTTCATTGGTGGCAAAAGTCGACATGAGAATCTATGGCCTCAATATATCAAAGCTAATGGTCTTCATTCCCTCGTCCAAGAAGTCCTCTTTTGTCACATCACACAATGATTACCTATCCCAAGGCTACTTTTTACAAGGTAGCAGTTCTTGAGTCCCAATCAAATTATGGCCGTCCATTCTCGTCCGAGAAGAACTACAGGGATGATATAAAACTTCCCTTCCAAGGGGTTATTCCCAATGTGAAACATATAGTACTGAAAGCTCCCATGCATGTGGTTTGGAACGAACTCACTCCTTCCACCTGCACTTTTGTGGGAGTCAATGATGGCTGTTGTATCTCACACTGTCTCATGAGACATTAGGTTATGGCTAGCTCTCCCATGTTTTATCTGCGACCAATTTCTATGATCACGACCACGCTTCGCTTTCTAGTCTTCCTCTTCATTGGTGGCAAAAGTCGACATGAGAATCTATGGCCTCAATATATCAAAGCTAATGGGCTTCATTCCCTCGTCCAAGAAGTCCTCTTTTGTCACATCACACAATGATTACCTATCCCAAGGCTACTTTTTACAAGGTAGCAGTTCTTGAGTCCCAATCAAATTACGACCGTCCATTCTCGTCTGAGAAGAACTACAGGGATGATATAAAACTTCCCTTCTAAGGGGTTATTACCAATGTGAAACATATAGTACTGAAAGCTCCCATGGATGTGGTTTGGAACGAGCTCACTCCTTCCACCTGCACTTTTGTGGGAGTCAATGATGGCTGTTGTATCTCACACTGTCTCATGAGACATTAGGTTATGGCTAGCTCTCCCATGTTTTATTTGAGACCAATTTCTATGGTCATGCAAAACCATAGTCTGCACATTTCACCTCCCAGTCCTCCTCTTCTAGGTCAATTACTTGGTCCATGATAACGGAGATGGAACAATTACGAAGCTTGGCTTGCCTAGCCTTAACTTCTTTTTTTAGCCTTTGCTACTAAGGATTTACTTATTGCTCTTCTTGGCAGAGCGATAGAGTTTTCTAGATTCTTCTAGACATAAGGGTTCATCTCGCTATGTGGCCATTAACTTGATCAGAACCTTAAAAATTGAGCTCTCTTTTCCATTGGTGGCAAAAGTCCACACATGAGAGTCTATGGCCTCAACATATCAAAGCTAATGCATTGTCTTCATTCCCTCGTCCAAGAAGTACTACATGGGCTCCTCTTTGGTCACATCAGCAGAATGATTACCGATATCCCAAGGCTACTTATTACAAGGTAGCAGTTCTGGAGTGTCCCAATCAAATTATGCCCATCCATCCTCGTCCAAGAAGTATTGTAGGCATGATGTAAAACTTCACTCCCAAGGAGTTATTCCCAATGTGAAACATAGTAGTGAAAGCTACTCCTATGTATGTGGTTTGGGAACGAGTTCACTCCTTCCTACTGCACTTTTGTGGGAGTTAATGATGGTTGTTGTATCTCACATTGTTTCATGAGACATTAGGTTATGGCTAGCTCTCTCATGTTTTAATTGAGACCAATTTCTATGGTCATGCAAAACCATATTCTGGCACACTTCACCTCCCAGTCTTCCTCTTCTAGGTTAATTACTTGGGCCATGCTAACGGAGGTGGAGCAATTATGAAGCCTGGCTTTGCTAGCCTTAACTTCTTTTTTAGCCTTTGCTAAAGATTTATTTACTGCTCTTCTTGGCAGAGTGAGAGTTTTCTAGATTCTTCTAAACCTAAGGGTTCAGATCACTATGTGGCCATTAACTTGATCAGAACCTGAAAAATATTGAGCTCTCTATTCCATTGGTGTGGCAAAAGTCCACATGAGAGGTCTATGGCCTCAACATATCGAAGCTAATGCTCTTCATTCCCTCGTCCAAGAAGTACTACATGGGCTCCTCGTTGGTCACATCAGAATGATTATTACCGATATCCCAAGGCTACTCACAAGGTAGTAGTTCTTGAGTCCCAATCAAATTATGCCCATCCATCCTCGTCAAAGAAGAACTACAGGCATGATAAAAAAAACTTCCCTTCCAAGGGGTTATTCCCAATGTGAGACATAGTAGTGAAAGCTCCTATGCATGTGGTTTGGAAGAACGAGTTCTTTCCTTCCGCATGGACTCTTGTGGGAGTCAATGATGGTTGTTGTATCTCACACTGTCTCATGAGACATTAGGTTGTTGCTAGCTCTCCCATGTTTTATTTGAGAGCAATTTCTATGATCAGGAGACATTAGGTTATGGCTTGCTCTCCCATGTTTCATTTGAGAGAAATTTCTATGATCATGAGACATTGGGTTATGGCTAGCTCTCCCATGTCTTATTTGAGAGCAATTTCTATGATCATGACCAACCATAGTCTGGCACACTTCACCTCCTCCTAGTTTTCCTCTGCTAGGTCAATTACTCGGTCCATGTCCTCTAGTCCCAATCAAGTTATGCCCATCCATCCTAATCCAAGAAGTACTACAGGCATGATATAAAACTTCCCTCCCCAAGGGGTTATTCCCAATGTGAAACATAGTAGTGAAAGCTCCTATACATGTGGCGTGGAACGAGTTCACTCCTTCCACCTACACTTTTGTGGGAGTCAATGATGGTTGTTGTATCTCACGCTATCTCATGAGACATTAGGTTATAGCGAGCTCTCTTATGTTTTATTTGAGACCAGTTTCTATGGTCATGCTGGCACCCTTCACCTCCGAGTCTTCCTCTTCTAGGTAAATTGCTTGGAGATGGAGCAAGTACAAAGCTTGGCTTTCCTAACCTTAACTTCTTTTTTAGCCTTTGCTCTACTAAGGATTTATTTCTTGCTCTTCTTTGGCAGAGCGAGAGAGTTTTCTAGATTCTTCCAAACCTAAGGATTCATCTCTCTATGCGGCCGTTAACTTGATCAAAACCTTAAGAATATTAAGCTCTCTTTTTTCCATTGGTGGCAAAGTCCACACCTGAGAGTCTATGGCCTCAACATATCAAAGCTAATGCTCTTCATTCCCTCGTCCAAGAAGTACTACATGGGCTCAGCCTCTTTGGTCACATCACCATGATTACCTATTCTTAGGCTACGTACAAGGTAGCAGTTCTCGAGTCCCAATCAAATTATGGCTATCCATCGTCGTCCAAGAACTACTGCAGGCCTGATTTAAAACTTCCCTTCTAAGGGGTTATTCCCAATGCGAAATATTGTAGTGAGAGCTCCGATGATGCATGTGGTTTGCAACATGTTCACTCCTTCCACCTGAACTTTTGTGGGAGTCGATGATGCTTGTTGTATCTCACACTGTCTCATGAGACATTAGGTTATGGCTAGCTCTCCCATGTTTTATTTGAGACCAATTTCTATGATCACGACCACGCTTCGCCTCCTAGTCTTCCTCTTCTAGCTCAATTACTCGGGCCATGTTAATGGAGATGAAGCAATTACGAAGCTTGGCTTGCCTAGCCTTAACTTCTTTTTTAGCCTTTGCTAAGAATTTATTCATTGCTCTTCTTGGCAGAGCGAGAGAGTTTTCTAGATTCTTCCAAACCTAAGGGTTCATCTCTCTATGTGGCCATTAACTTGATTAGAATATTGAGCTCTCTTTTTCATTGGTGGCAAAAATCGACATGAGAATCTATGGCCTCAATATATCAAAGCTAATGGTCTTCATTCCCTCGTCCAAGAAGTCCTCTTTTGTCACATCACACAATGATTACCTATCCCAAGGCTACTTTTTACAAGGTAGCAGTTCTTGAGTCCCAATCAAATTATGGCCGTCCATTCTCGTCCGAGAAGAACTACAGGGATGATATAAAACTTCCCTTCCAAGGGGTTATTCCCAATGTGAAACATATAGTACTGAAAGCTCCCATGCATGTGGTTTGGAACGAACTCACTCCTTCCAACTGCACTTTTGTGAGAGTCAATGATGGCTGTTGTATCTCACACTGTCTCATGAGACATTAGGTTATGGCTAGCTCTCCCATGTTTTATCTGAGACCAATTTCTATGATCACCACCACGCTTCGCTTTCTAGTCTTCCTCTTCATTGGTGGCAAAAGTCGACATGAGAATCTATGGCCTCAATATATCAAAGCTAATGGGCTTCATTCCCTCGTCCAAGAAGTCCTCTTTTGTCACATCACACAATGATTACCTATCCCAAGGCTACTTTTTACAAGGTAGCAGTTCTTGAGTCCCAATCAAATTACGGCCGTCCATTCTCGTCCGAGAACACCTACAGGGATGATATAAAACTTCCCTTCCAAGGGGTTATTACCAATGTGAAACATATAGTACTGAAAGCTCCCATGCATGTGGTTTGGAACGAGCTCACTCCTTCCACCTGCACTTTTGTGGGAGTCAATGATGGCTGTTGTATCTCACACTGTCTCATGAGACATTAGGTTATGGCTAGCTCTCCCATGTTTTATTTGAGACCAATTTCTATGGTCATGCAAAACCATAGTCTGCACATTTCACCTCCCAGTCCTCCTCTTCTAGGTCAATTACTTGGGCCATGATAACGGAGATGGAACAATTACGAAGCTTGGCTTGCCTAGCCTTAACTTCTTTTTTTAGCCTTTGCTACTAAGGATTTACTTATTGCTCTTCTTGGCAGAGCGATAGAGTTTCTAGATTCTTCTAGACATAAGGGTTCATCTCGCTATGTGGCCATTAACTTGATCAGAACCTTAAAACTTGAGCTCAGTTTCCATTGGTGGCAAAAGTCCACACATGAGAGTCTACGGCCTCAACATATCAAAGCTAATGCATTGTCTTCATTCCCTCGTCCAAGAAGTACTACATGGGCTCCTCTTTGGTCACATCAGCAGAATGATTACCGATATCCCAAGGCTACTTATTACAAGGTAGCAGTTCTGGAGTGTCCCAATCAAATTATGCCCATCCATCCTCGTCCAAGAAGTATTGTAGGCATGATGTAAAACTTCACTTCCAAGGAGTTATTCCCAATGTGAAACATAGTAGTGAAAGCTACTCCTATGTATGTGGTTTGGAATGAGTTCACTCCTTCCTACTGCACTTTTGTGGGAGTTAATGATGGTTGTTGTATCTTACATTGTTTCATGAGACATTAGGTTATGGCTAGCTCTCTCATGTTTTAATTGAGACCAATTTCTATGGTCATGCAAAACCATATTCTGGCACACTTCACCTCCCAGTCTTCCTCTTCTAAGTTAATTACTTGGGCCATGCTAACGGAGGTGGAGCAATTACGAAGCCTGGCTTTGCTAGCCTTAACTTCTTTTTTAGCCTTTGCTAAAGATTTATTTACTGCTCTTCTTGGCAGAGTGAGAGTTTTCTAGATTCTTCTAAACCTAAGGGTTCAGATCACTATGTGGCCATTAACTTGATCAGAACCTGAAAAATATTGAGCTCTCTATTCCATTGGTGTGGCAAAAGTCCACATGAGAGGTCTATGGCCTCAACATATCGAAGCTAATGCTCTTCATTCCCTCGTCCAAGAAGTACTACATGGGCTCCTCGTTAGTCACATCAGAATGATTATTACCGATATCCCAAGGCTACTCACAAGGTAGTAGTTCTTGAGTCCCAATCAAATTATGCCCATCCATCCTCGTCCAAGAAGAACTACAGGCATGATAAAAAAAACTTCCCTTCCAAGGGGTTATTCCCAATGTGATGAAAAGATGCAGGGGGGAAGAGAGCTTGAGCTCTTGCAAGCACACACACACACTCACAAAATCCTAATAGAGAACACACAAGGTGAGAGGCTGAAAATCTTCTTCTTCACTACTCAACACTCAACACACCATATACAAAGATAAGAGTACACAATAATATGAAAGGTACTCAACCAATACATACACGGGTTCTCTATAGTGTGAACCCGACTAAATGAGCTGGCGCTATAACTATGCCAGTCTCTAGAGTGGCTGTCACACAGCCTGTCATCCCACTGGCCGCATATCACCCAAGATCTCACCAACCATGCCAGTGGTGTAAGTGCGGGGCCTATCCCCCAGGCGGGTCATCAGTGTGCACCGCCTCACTAGAGCTCGATATCTCAACACTCCCCCTCGAGCTCAACTCCATCTCGTGTACACCAAGTGAAGCCCTGAATCTGCGGAGCTTCTCTGTACCCAATGCTTTGGTGAAGATGTCAGCTACCTGATCCTCTATGCTGACATAAACAAGGTCAAGGTCTCCTGCCAAGACCTTCTCTCTGACGAAGTGGTAATGGACCTCTATGTGCTTCGTACGAGCATGAAAGACTGGGTTCCTGGCCAACTGTATACTGCTAATGTTGTCACAGAAAATGACAACTTGTCTATCCACTGATAGACCCAAATCTGCAAGTAGCTTTCTCAACCAAGCTACCTCACATGCTGCCATAGCAGCTCCTCTGTACTCGGCCTCTGTACTCGATAGAGCAACCGTAGGCTGCTTCTTGCTGCTCCAAGTCACAGCAGCACTCCCCAAAGAAAACATGAATCCACTGGTAGATCTTCTATCTGAGATACTACCAGCCCAATCAGCATCTGTGTACCCATGTACACATATCTCTGTCCCAGTCTCATAGAATAGTCCACAATGCAAAGTAGACCTCACATACCTCAGTATGCGTCTCACTGCATCCAAATGCGGTTTCCGTGGAACCTGCATAAACTGACTCACCAACCCAACAGCATAGCTCAAATCTGGTCTGGTGATCGTCATGTAGATCAAGCTTCCTACTATGCTCCTATACATAGTAGGATCCTCCAAGATCTCTCCTGAATCTGCACTCAACTTGCCATTCTGATCCAATGGCACAGAAATAGGCTTACAGCCTGTCATACCATACTTGGACAACATGTCCAAGCCATACTGTCTCTGCAGTAATCCAATACCATGTGGTGACCTAATCACCTCAATGCCCAAGAAATATCTGAGCTCCCCCAGATCCTTCATCTCGAACTTCTGTCTAAGCAAGATCTTTACATCAAAGATCTCTGCATCATGGTCCCCCGTAATGATCAAGTCATCTACATAGATGACAACAAGCACAACTCCTCTATCACCATGTCTCACATACAATGAGAAATCTGCATTGGCTACATGAAAGCCAATAGTGACAAGATATTCAGAAATCTTGTCAGACCATGCTCTTGGTGCTTGCTTTAAGCCATACAAGGCTTTCTTCAACCTGCAAACATGCTCGGGGTGACCCACATCCTCATAACCAGGTGGCTGCAACATATACACCTCTTCTTGCAAATCCCCATGCAAGAATGCATTCTTTACATCCATCTGATGTAAAGACCATTGCTTTGACGCAGCCACTGCTATCACAACTCTCACCGTTGCCATCTTGGCAACTGGGCTGAAAGTTTCCTCATAATCAATCCCATATGTCTGCGCATATCCTTTGGCTACCAATCTAGCCTTGTACCTGTTTATGCTCCCATCACTGTTATGTTTAACTTTGTACACCCACTTGCATCCAATGGCTTTCTTGCCTTCAGGCAATTGCACTAAATCCCAAGTTTCATTTTCATATAGTGCATCCATCTCCTCATCCATAGCTTTCTCCCAATGCACATTTCCAACAGCCTCATCAATGCATGTGGGCTCAACAACCTGCACAACCTTTGCCATATATGCATAGTGATGTGCCACATAACCATCATATGTAAATCTCTGCACAGGGTTCTTCACTCTCCCTGATCTTCGCAGCTTTTCATTCATGGCTTCCATAGCCTTCTTTACACCAGGTGTTCTCATAGCTGGGATCCCAAGCTCCTCATCAAGGCTCATATCCGAGCCACTAGACTCTCCATCAACATGAGAATGCCCTGCAGAAATGTCAGGCATACCAAGGGGCTCAACCACTTTCTCTTTTCCTTTACGTGATGTACTAATCACATTTGCAGGACTGGTATTATGACGCAGCCTGCCACTCCATGGTCTATCAACAGACCCACTAGATGAGGACTCTCCTGGTCCACTCAAAGACTGTGATTGCTGACCAGCATTCTGTGCAACCACACTTCCACTCAAATCAGCCCCAACAGCTTCTTTTTCAGCAGCATACCAGCTGCTCATCTCATCAAAGACAACATCCCTGCTTACCCTCAACTCACGTGTAGCAGGGTTATAACACCTGTATCCCTTTTGCTCAAGGGAATATCCAATAAACACACATTTTTCAGCTTTCGGATCTAGCTTAGTTCTCAGCTCATCTGGCACATGCACATATGCAATGCATCCAAAGACTTTCAGATGAGACAAATCTGGTTTTCTGCCAGTAAACCTCTCCTCTGGAGTTACATCATGTATGGCTGCAGTTGGAGTCCTGTTCATGATGTATACTGCTGTAGAAACAGCCTCAGCCCAATAGAAATGCGGCATATTCTTCTCTTCCATCAATGCTCGTGCAATCTCAGCAATGTGCCTGTTTTTTCGCTCAGCAACTCCATTTTGCTGCGGAGTATATCTGCATGTGAACTGTCTCCGAATACCATTCTTCTTCAAGAATTCAGAGAACTCATTGGAGAAGTACTCTCCCCCTCCATCTGACCTTAGGCACTTTACATATTTCCCTGTTTGCTTTTCAACCAAAACTCTGAAATTCTGAAAGTGAGTGAACACCTCACTCTTCTCCTTCATGAAATATACCCACACTTTCCTTGTGTGGTCATCAATGAAAGTGACATAGTACCTGTAGCCTCCCATAGACACGGTCTTCGTAGGACCCCATACATCTGAATGCACAACATCTAGTGCATTTCTGCTCACATATCTGTTACGTGGAAACACATGCTTTGTTTGCTTCCCAAATTGGCATGCTTCACATATTTTCTGCATACCTTCCACTTTAAATTTTGGCAGCCCTGTCACAATTCCTTTTGTCTGCATAGACTTCAATCTCTGCACATTTACATGTCCAATTCTTTTATGCCATATGTCTGTGTCTGCAACAACTCCTGAACCATTTGCAAACATCGCAGCACTCATTTCAGGCATGTCTACATCCAACGTAAACATTCTGCCCACTCTGTTGCCTTTTGCAACCAACCTGCACTTGTCTTTAAAGTCTTCGACATAACACCCATCAGGGTTAAACCTAACCTGCAAACCCTGCTCAATCATCTGGCCAACTGAAACCAGATTCTTTGTTATGTTCGGTACATGAAGTACATCTGCAAGGTACTTCACTTTGCCATCCTACATAGACAATGGCACATCTCCAACGTGGGCAATTGGATGAGCAGTGTCATCCCCTGTTTCCACAAAACTTGGTCTTTCCGGGTTTTTCATCTCCTTGAACCACTCCCCATGACTTGTCATGTGGTTCGAAGCGCCTGAATCCACATACCATACATTATCTTTTTGTGCTGCATCAACATTTTCAGACATGGAATTCACGACATGCTGCATAACAAACAACCTTTCATTATCCT
This sequence comes from Cibotium barometz, assembly GCF_041138505.1. Lineage (NCBI taxonomy): Eukaryota > Viridiplantae > Streptophyta > Polypodiopsida > Cyatheales > Cibotiaceae > Cibotium > Cibotium barometz. The sequence goes on along the minus strand of NC_141105.1, from coordinate 345,743 downwards.
CATTGTTTCTGCTTGAGGATGCATAGTTGTTTTGCTGCACTTTCCCATTTTGCATGTCAGCCTGCTTCTTATAACATTCTGACTGCACATGTCCAGGCTTACCACAATAATAGCATTCACGTGCATCATTATATTGCCTTTGCCAATTTCCACGGCCTCTTTGACTCCCCCTGCCTCTGAATTTGCCTCTTCCACCTGCGTGTTGTTGTTGTTGTTGATTCTGGGACTGTTGTTGTTGCTACTGCTGCTGGCCATAATTCTGATTACCTGTTCGGCCACCTCCTTGACCGCGTCCACGGCCTCCTCTACCTCGTCCTCTTCCTGAACTCGTGTAGAAGGCCTATTGCTCAGAACTGTTTTTGCTTTGTGAAGTCTGTTGGTCTTCACCCAAGCTCTTCTCTTCGATAATCAGCATAGACACCAAATCTGTAAAGTTGGGAATGTTTTCCCGAGTCTGAATAGACGTCTTGAACGCCTTGTATTGTGGCCCGAGACCACGTAGACAGACCTCCACCTTATCATCATCATCTACTGACACACCAATAGATGCAAGGGATTCCACAATACCTTTTATCTTCAACGCATAGTCATTCACAGACATGCTCTTTTTCTCCACCGTATGAAGTTCATTCTTCAACTGTATCTTACGTGCCTTAGTATTTGTTTCATAGAGCTTTACCAAGGTGTCCCACGCCTCCTTGGGGGACTTGGCATCCTGAATATGCCCAATCATGGTGTCCTGTATACTAATGGAGAGCCAATACATGACTTTCCTCGCTCCTTGGTTCCAGTCTTTAAACTCTTTCACATCTGCAGCAGTCGGATTTATATCCGGTATCTCCGGTGCCTCTTCATGCTCACCTTCTATGTAGTCCCAGTAGCCTTTTCCCATAAGGAAATTTGTCAACCTGAACCTCCAAGCATGGAAGTTATTCTTATCCAGCTTCTCAGCCACAATCTGATTTATCCCATCATTTGACATCTTGCCAAACACACAATTTCACCAGAAACTGCACTCTGGTTTTTTCTGCACAAATGCTGTATTTTCTGCACAGCGGTACTGTAGTACTCTCAAATGTCACAACCAGTGACTTCAATGTGCATACATACACCCAATGGCAACTGTAGACCTCTTTGCAGCACCCACAGTGTCTGCACAGTCAATCTGTCTTCCTGCAGTTCTTAAAACAGAGTTCTGCAGAGAATCGATGACTTACCCGCAGTGCTCGAAATCGCCTGCTTTCTGAAAAACGGAGGTCCAGACGCGCCCGAAACGCGTTTTCGGCCCGAAAAATGCAGTCCTATAGCTTCACTCCCGCGAAGAAAGCTCCTCAATCGGAGATCGTTTGCCAGTGCCTCCCGTAGAGCTCCCGACAAGGGTGTAGTCACCAACACAATAGGGAAGAGTAGTTGAAGCTCTTACCCTCGTACCGCTTCCTGTGGTTCTCTTGCTTGCAGCTCAGCCCTTAGCACGAACCAGGCTCTGATACCATGAAAAGATGCAGGGGGGAAGAGAGCTTGAGCTCTTGCAAGCACACACACACACTCACAAAACCCTAATAGAGAACACACAAGGTGAGAGGCTGAAAATTTTCTTCTTCACTACTCAACACTCAACACACCATATACAAAGATAAGAGTACACAATAATATGAAAGGTACTCAACCAATACATACACGGGTTCTCTATAGTGTGAACCCGACTAAATGAGCTGGCGCTATAACTATGCCAGTCTCTAGAGTGGCTGTCACACAGCCTGTCATCCCACTGGCCGCATATCACCCAAGATCTCACCAACCATGCCAGTGGTGTAAGTGCGGGGCCTATCCCCCAGGTGGGTCATCAGTGTCCACCGCCTCACTAGAGCTCGATATCTCAACATGTGAGACATAGTAGTGAAAGCTCCTATGCATGTGGTATGGAAGAACGAGTTCTTTCCTTCCGCGTGGACTCTTGTGGGAGTCAATGATGGTTGTTGTATCTCACACTGTCTCATGAGACATTAGGTTGTTGCTAGCTCTCCCATGTTCTATTGGAGAGCAATTTCTATGATCAGGAGACATTAGGTTATGGCTAGCTCTCCCATGTTTCATTTGAGAGAAATTTCTATGATCATGAGACATTGGGTTATGGCTAGCTCTCCCATGTCTTATTTGAGAGCAATTTCTATGATCATGACCAACCATAGTCTGGCACACTTCACCTCCTCCTAGTTTTCCTCTGCTAGGTCAATTACTCGGTCCATGTCCTCCAGTCCCAATCAAGTTATGCCCATCCATCCTAATCCAAGAAGTACTACAGGCATGATATAAAACTTCCCTCCCCAAGGGGTTATTCCCAATGTGAAACATAGTAGTGAAAGCTCCTATACATGTGGTCTGGAACGAGTTCACTCCTTCCACCTGCACTTTTGTGGGAGTCAATGATGGTTGTTGTATCTCACGCTATCTCATGAGACATTAGGTTATAGCGAGCTCTCTTATGTTTTATTTGAGACCAGTTTCTATGGTCATGCTGGCACCCTTCACCTCCGAGTCTTCCTCTTCTAGGTAAATTGCTTGGAGATGGAGCAAGTACAAAGCTTGGCTTTCCTAACCTTAACTTCTTTTTTAGCCTTTGCTCTACTAAGGATTTATTTCTTGCTCTTCTTTGGCAGAGCGAGAGAGTTTTCTAGATTCTTCCAAACCTAAGGATTCATCTCTCTATGCGGCCGTTAACTTGATCAGAACCTTAAGAATATTAAGCTCTCTTTTTTCCATTGGTGGCAAAGTCCACACCTGAGAGTCTATGGCCTCAACATATCAAAGCTAATGCTCTTCATTCCCTCGTCCAAGAAGTACTACATGGGCTCAGCCTCTTTGGTCACATCACCATGATTACCTATTCTTAGGCTACGTACAAGGTAGACTTTCTCGAGTCCCAATCAAATTATGGCTATCCATCGTCGTCCAAGAACTACTGCAGGCCTGATTTAAAACTTCCCTTCTAAGGGGTTATTCCCAATGCGAAATATTGTAGTGAGAGCTCCGATGATGCATGTGGTTTGCAACGTGTTCACTCCTTCCACCTGAACTTTTGTGGGAGTCGATGATGCTTGTTGTATCTCACACTGTCTCATGAGACATTAGGTTATGGCTAGCTCTCCCATGTTTTATTTGAGACCAATTTCTATGATCACGACCACGCTTCGCCTCCTAGTCTTCCTCTTCTAGCTCAATTACTCGGGCCATGTTAATGGAGATGAAGCAATTACGAAGCTTGGCTTGCCTAGCCTTAACTTCTTTTTTAGCCTTTGCTAAGAATTTATTCATTGCTCTTCTTGGCAGAGCGAGAGAGTTTTCTAGATTCTTCCAAACCTAAGGGTTCATCTCTCTATGTGGCCATTAACTTGATTAGAATATTGAGCTCTCTTTTTCATTGGTGGCAAAAGTCGACATGAGAATCTATGGCCTCAATATATCAAAGCTAATGGTCTTCATTCCCTCGTCCAAGAAGTCCTCTTTTGTCACATCACACAATGATTACCTATCCCAAGGCTACTTTTTACAAGGTAGCAGTTCTTGAGTCCCAATCAAATTATGGCCGTCCATTCTCGTCCGAGAAGAACTACAGGGATGATATAAAACTTCCCTTCCAAGGGGTTATTCCCAATGTGAAACATATAGTACTGAAAGCTCCCATGCATGTGGTTTGGAACGAACTCACTCCTTCCACCTGCACTTTTGTGGGAGTCAATGATGGCTGTTGTATCTCACACTGTCTCATGAGACATTAGGTTATGGCTAGCTCTCCCATGTTTTATTTGATACCAATTTCTATGATCACGACCACGCTTCGCTTTCTAGTCTTCCTCTTCATTGGTGGCAAAAGTCGACATGAGAATCTATGGCCTCAATATATCAAAGCTAATGGGCTTCATTCCCTCGTCCAAGAAGTCCTCTTTTGTCACATCACACAATGATTACCTATCGCAAGGCTACTTTTTACAAGGTAGCAGTTCTTGAGTCCCAATCAAATTACGGCCGTCCATTCTCGTCCGAGAAGAACTACAGGGATGATATAAAACTTCCCTTCCAAGGGGTTATTACCAATGTGAAACATGTAGTACTGAAAGCTCCCATGCATGTGGTTTGGAACGAGCTCACTCCTTCCACCTGCACTTTTGTGGGAGTCAATGATGGCTGTTGTATCTCACACTGTCTCATGAGACATTAGGTTATGGCTAGCTCTCCCATGTTTTATTTGAGACCAATTTCTATGGTCATGCAAAACCATAGTCTGCACATTTCACCTCCCAGTCCTCCTCTTCTAGGTCAATTACTTGGTCCATGATAACGGAGATGGAACAATTACGAAGCTTGGCTTGCCTAGCCTTAACTTCTTTTTTTAGCCTTTGCTACTAAGGATTTACTTATTGCTCTTCTTGGCAGAGCGATAGAGTTTTCTAGATTCTTCTAGACATAAGGGTTCATCTCGCTATGTGGCCATTAACTTGATCAGAACCTTAAAAATTGAGCTCTCTTTTCCATTGGTGGCAAAAGTCCACACATGAGAGTCTACGGCCTCAACATATCAAAGCTAATGCATTGTCTTCATTCCCTCGTCCAAGAAGTACTACATGGGCTCCTCTTTGGTCACATCAGCAGAATGATTACCGATATCCCAAGGCTACTTATTACAAGGTAGCAGTTCTGGAGTGTCCCAATCAAATTATGCCCATCCATCCTCGTCCAAGAAGTATTGTAGGCATGATGTAAAACTTCACTCCCAAGGAGTTATTCCCAATGTGAAACATAGTAGTGAAAGCTACTCCTATGTATGTGGTTTGGAACGAGTTCACTCCTTCCTACTACACTTTTGTGGGAGTTAATGATGGTTGTTGTATCTCACATTGTTTCATGAGACATTAGGTTATGGCTAGCTCTCTCATGTTTTAATTGAGACCAATTTCTATGGTCATGCAAAACCATATTCTGGCACACTTCACCTCCCAGTCTTCCTCTTCTAGGTTAATTACTTGGGCCATGCTAACGGAGGTGGACCAATTACGAAGCCTGGCTTTGCTAGCCTTAACTTCTTTTTTAGCCTTTGCTAAAGATTTATTTACTGCTCTTCTTGGCAGAGTGAGAGTTTTCTAGATTCTTCTAAACCTAAGGGTTCAGATCACTATGTGGCCATTAACTTGATCAGAACCTGAAAAATATTGAGCTCTCTATTCCATTGGTGTGGCAAAAGTCCACATGAGAGGTCTATGGCCTCAACATATCGAAGCTAATGCTCTTCATTCCCTCGTCCAAGAAGTACTACATGGGCTCCTCGTTGGTCACATCAGAATGATTATTACCGATATCCCAAGGCTACTCACAAGGTAGTAGTTCTTGAGTCCCAATCAAATTATGCCCATCCATCCTCGTCCAAGAAGAACTACAGGCATGATAAAAAAAACTTCCCTTCCAAGGGGTTATTCCCAATGTGAGACATAGTAGTGAAAGCTCCTATGCATGTGGTTTGGAAGAACGAGTTCTTTCCTTCCGCATGGACTCTTGTGGGAGTCAATGATGGTTGTTGTATCTCACACTGTCTCATGAGACATTAGGTTGTTGCTAGCTCTCCCATGTTTTATTTGAGAGCAATTTCTATGATCAGGAGACATTAGGTTATGGCTAGCTCTCCCATGTTTCATTTGAGAGCAATTTCTATGATCATGAGACATTACATTGGGTTATGGCTAGCTCTCCCATGTCTTATTTGAGAGCAATTTCTATGATCATGACCAACCATAGTCTGGCACACTTCACCTCCTCCTAGTTTTCCTCTGCTAGGTCAATTACTCGGTCCATGTCCTCCAGTCCCAATCAAGTTATGCCCATCCATCCTAATCCAAGAAGTACTACAGGCATGATATAAAACTTCCCTCCCCAAGGGGTTATTCCCAATGTGAAACATAGTAGTGAAAGCTCCTATACATGTGGCCTGGAACGAGTTCACTCCTTCCACCTGCACTTTTGTGGGAGTCAATGATGGATGTTGTATCTCACGCAATCTCATGAGACATCAGGTTATAGCGAGCTCTCTTATGTTTTATCTGAGACCAGTTTCTATGGTCATGCTGGCACCCTTCACCTCCGAGTCTTCCTCTTCTAGGTAGATTGCTTGGAGATGGAGCAAGTACAAAGCTTGGCTTTCCTAACCTTAACTTCTTTTTTAGCCTTTGCTCTGCTAAGGATTTATTTCTTGCTCTTCTTTGGCAGAGCGAGAGAGTTTTCTAGATTCTTCCAAACCTAAGGATTCATCTCTCTATGCGGCCGTTAACTTGATCAGAACCTTAAGAATATTAAGCTCTCTTTTTTCCATTGGTGGCAAAGTCCACACCTGAGAGTCTATGGCCTCAACATATCAAAGCTAATGCTCTTCATTCCCTCGTCCAAGAAGTACTACATGGGCTCAGCCTCTTTGGTCACATCACCATGATTACCTATTCTTAGGCTACGTACAAGGTAGACTTTCTCGAGTCCCAATCAAATTATGGCTATCCATCGTCGTCCAAGAACTACTGCAGGCCTGATTTAAAACTTCCCTTCTAAGGGGTTATTCCCAATGCGAAATATTGTAGTGAGAGCTCCGATGATGCATGTGGTTTGCAACGTGTTCACTCCTTCCACCTGAACTTTTGTGGGAGTCGATGATGCTTGTTGTATCTCACACTGTCTCATGAGACATTAGGTTATGGCTAGCTCTCCCATGTTTTATTTGAGACCAATTTCTATGATCACGACCACGCTTCGCCTCCTAGTCTTCCTCTTCTAGCTCAATTACTCGGGCCATGTTAATGGAGATGAAGCAATTACGAAGCTTGGCTTGCCTAGCCTTAACTTCTTTTTTAGCCTTTGCTAAGAATTTATTCATTGCTCTTCTTGGCAGAGCGAGAGAGTTTTCTAGATTCTTCCAAACCTAAGGGTTCATCTCTCTATGTGGCCATTAACTTGATTAGAATATTGAGCTCTCTTTTTCATTGGTGGCAAAAGTCGACATGAGAATCTATGGCCTCAATATATCAAAGCTAATGGTCTTCATTCCCTCGTCCAAGAAGTCCTCTTTTGTCACATCACACAATGATTACCTATCCCAAGGCTACTTTTTACAAGGTAGCAGTTCTTGAGTCCCAATCAAATTATGGCCGTCCATTCTCGTCCGAGAAGAACTACAGGGATGATATAAAACTTCCCTTCCAAGGGGTTATTCCCAATGTGAAACATATAGTACTGAAAGCTCCCATGCATGTGGTTTGGAACGAACTCACTCCTTCCACCTGCACTTTTGTGGGAGTCAATGATGGCTGTTGTATCTCACACTGTCTCATGAGACATTAGGTTATGGCTAGCTCTCCCATGTTTTATTTGATACCAATTTCTATGATCACGACCACGCTTCGCTTTCTAGTCTTCCTCTTCATTGGTGGCAAAAGTCGACATGAGAATCTATGGCCTCAATATATCAAAGCTAATGGGCTTCATTCCCTCGTCCAAGAAGTCCTCTTTTGTCACATCACACAATGATTACCTATCGCAAGGCTACTTTTTACAAGGTAGCAGTTCTTGAGTCCCAATCAAATTACGGCCGTCCATTCTCGTCCGAGAAGAACTACAGGGATGATATAAAACTTCCCTTCCAAGGGGTTATTACCAATGTGAAACATGTAGTACTGAAAGCTCCCATGCATGTGGTTTGGAACGAGCTCACTCCTTCCACCTGCACTTTTGTGGGAGTCAATGATGGCTGTTGTATCTCACACTGTCTCATGAGACATTAGGTTATGGCTAGCTCTCCCATGTTTTATTTGAGACCAATTTCTATGGTCATGCAAAACCATAGTCTGCACATTTCACCTCCCAGTCCTCCTCTTCTAGGTCAATTACTTGGTCCATGATAACGGAGATGGAACAATTACGAAGCTTGGCTTGCCTAGCCTTAACTTCTTTTTTTAGCCTTTGCTACTAAGGATTTACTTATTGCTCTTCTTGGCAGAGCGATAGAGTTTTCTAGATTCTTCTAGACATAAGGGTTCATCTCGCTATGTGGCCATTAACTTGATCAGAACCTTAAAAATTGAGCTCTCTTTTCCATTGGTGGCAAAAGTCCACACATGAGAGTCTACGGCCTCAACATATCAAAGCTAATGCATTGTCTTCATTCCCTCGTCCAAGAAGTACTACATGGGCTCCTCTTTGGTCACATCAGCAGAATGATTACCGATATCCCAAGGCTACTTATTACAAGGTAGCAGTTCTGGAGTGTCCCAATCAAATTATGCCCATCCATCCTCGTCCAAGAAGTATTGTAGGCATGATGTAAAACTTCACTCCCAAGGAGTTATTCCCAATGTGAAACATAGTAGTGAAAGCTACTCCTATGTATGTGGTTTGGAACGAGTTCACTCCTTCCTACTACACTTTTGTGGGAGTTAATGATGGTTGTTGTATCTCACATTGTTTCATGAGACATTAGGTTATGGCTAGCTCTCTCATGTTTTAATTGAGACCAATTTCTATGGTCATGCAAAACCATATTCTGGCACACTTCACCTCCCAGTCTTCCTCTTCTAGGTTAATTACTTGGGCCATGCTAACGGAGGTGGACCAATTACGAAGCCTGGCTTTGCTAGCCTTAACTTCTTTTTTAGCCTTTGCTAAAGATTTATTTACTGCTCTTCTTGGCAGAGTGAGAGTTTTCTAGATTCTTCTAAACCTAAGGGTTCAGATCACTATGTGGCCATTAACTTGATCAGAACCTGAAAAATATTGAGCTCTCTATTCCATTGGTGTGGCAAAAGTCCACATGAGAGGTCTATGGCCTCAACATATCGAAGCTAATGCTCTTCATTCCCTCGTCCAAGAAGTACTACATGGGCTCCTCGTTGGTCACATCAGAATGATTATTACCGATATCCCAAGGCTACTCACAAGGTAGTAGTTCTTGAGTCCCAATCAAATTATGCCCATCCATCCTCGTCCAAGAAGAACTACAGGCATGATAAAAAAAACTTCCCTTCCAAGGGGTTATTCCCAATGTGAGACATAGTAGTGAAAGCTCCTATGCATGTGGTTTGGAAGAACGAGTTCTTTCCTTCCGCATGGACTCTTGTGGGAGTCAATGATGGTTGTTGTATCTCACACTGTCTCATGAGACATTAGGTTGTTGCTAGCTCTCCCATGTTTTATTTGAGAGCAATTTCTATGATCAGGAGACATTAGGTTATGGCTAGCTCTCCCATGTTTCATTTGAGAGCAATTTCTATGATCATGAGACATTACATTGGGTTATGGCTAGCTCTCCCATGTCTTATTTGAGAGCAATTTCTATGATCATGACCAACCATAGTCTGGCACACTTCACCTCCTCCTAGTTTTCCTCTGCTAGGTCAATTACTCGGTCCATGTCCTCCAGTCCCAATCAAGTTATGCCCATCCATCCTAATCCAAGAAGTACTACAGGCATGATATAAAACTTCCCTCCCCAAGGGGTTATTCCCAATGTGAAACATAGTAGTGAAAGCTCCTATACATGTGGCCTGGAACGAGTTCACTCCTTCCACCTGCACTTTTGTGGGAGTCAATGATGGATGTTGTATCTCACGCAATCTCATGAGACATCAGGTTATAGCGAGCTCTCTTATGTTTTATCTGAGACCAGTTTCTATGGTCATGCTGGCACCCTTCACCTCCGAGTCTTCCTCTTCTAGGTAGATTGCTTGGAGATGGAGCAAGTACAAAGCTTGGCTTTCCTAACCTTAACTTCTTTTTTAGCCTTTGCTCTGCTAAGGATTTATTTCTTGCTCTTCTTTGGCAGAGCGAGAGAGTTTTCTAGATTCTTCCAAACCTAAGGATTCATCTCTCTATGCGGCCGTTAACTTGATCAGAACCTTAAGAATATTAAGCTCTCTTTTTTCCATTGGTGGCAAAGTCCACACCTGAGAGTCTATGGCCTCAACATATCAAAGCTAATGCTCTTCATTCCCTCGTCCAAGAAGTACTACATGGGCTCAGCCTCTTTGGTCACATCACCATGATTACCTATTCTTAGGCTACGTACAAGGTAGACTTTCTCGAGTCCCAATCAAATTATGGCTATCCATCGTCGTCCAAGAACTACTGCAGGCCTGATTTAAAACTTCCCTTCTAAGGGGTTATTCCCAATGCGAAATATTGTAGTGAGAGCTCCGATGATGCATGTGGTTTGCAACGTGTTCACTCCTTCCACCTGAACTTTTGTGGGAGTCGATGATGCTTGTTGTATCTCACACTGTCTCATGAGACATTAGGTTATGGCTAGCTCTCCCATGTTTTATTTGAGACCAATTTCTATGATCACGACCACGCTTCGCCTCCTAGTCTTCCTCTTCTAGCTCAATTACTCGGGCCATGTTAATGGAGATGAAGCAATTACGAAGCTTGGCTTGCCTAGCCTTAACTTCTTTTTTAGCCTTTGCTAAGAATTTATTCATTGCTCTTCTTGGCAGAGCGAGAGAGTTTTCTAGATTCTTCCAAACCTAAGGGTTCATCTCTCTATGTGGCCATTAACTTGATTAGAATATTGAGCTCTCTTTTTCATTGGTGGCAAAAGTCGACATGAGAATCTATGGCCTCAATATATCAAAGCTAATGGTCTTCATTCCCTCGTCCAAGAAGTCCTCTTTTGTCACATCACACAATGATTACCTATCCCAAGGCTACTTTTTACAAGGTAGCAGTTCTTGAGTCCCAATCAAATTATGGCCGTCCATTCTCGTCCGAGAAGAACTACAGGGATGATATAAAACTTCCCTTCCAAGGGGTTATTCCCAATGTGAAACATATAGTACTGAAAGCTCCCATGCATGTGGTTTGGAACGAACTCACTCCTTCCACCTGCACTTTTGTGGGAGTCAATGATGGCTGTTGTATCTCACACTGTCTCATGAGACATTAGGTTATGGCTAGCTCTCCCATGTTTTATTTGATACCAATTTCTATGATCACGACCACGCTTCGCTTTCTAGTCTTCCTCTTCATTGGTGGCAAAAGTCGACATGAGAATCTATGGCCTCAATATATCAAAGCTAATGGGCTTCATTCCCTCGTCCAAGAAGTCCTCTTTTGTCACATCACACAATGATTACCTATCGCAAGGCTACTTTTTACAAGGTAGCAGTTCTTGAGTCCCAATCAAATTACGGCCGTCCATTCTCGTCCGAGAAGAACTACAGGGATGATATAAAACTTCCCTTCCAAGGGGTTATTACCAATGTGAAACATGTAGTACTGAAAGCTCCCATGCATGTGGTTTGGAACGAGCTCACTCCTTCCACCTGCACTTTTGTGGGAGTCAATGATGGCTGTTGTATCTCACACTGTCTCATGAGACATTAGGTTATGGCTAGCTCTCCCATGTTTTATTTGAGACCAATTTCTATGGTCATGCAAAACCATAGTCTGCACATTTCACCTCCCAGTCCTCCTCTTCTAGGTCAATTACTTGGTCCATGATAACGGAGATGGAACAATTACGAAGCTTGGCTTGCCTAGCCTTAACTTCTTTTTTTAGCCTTTGCTACTAAGGATTTACTTATTGCTCTTCTTGGCAGAGCGATAGAGTTTTCTAGATTCTTCTAGACATAAGGGTTCATCTCGCTATGTGGCCATTAACTTGATCAGAACCTTAAAAATTGAGCTCTCTTTTCCATTGGTGGCAAAAGTCCACACATGAGAGTCTACGGCCTCAACATATCAAAGCTAATGCATTGTCTTCATTCCCTCGTCCAAGAAGTACTACATGGGCTCCTCTTTGGTCACATCAGCAGAATGATTACCGATATCCCAAGGCTACTTATTACAAGGTAGCAGTTCTGGAGTGTCCCAATCAAATTATGCCCATCCATCCTCGTCCAAGAAGTATTGTAGGCATGATGTAAAACTTCACTCCCAAGGAGTTATTCCCAATGTGAAACATAGTAGTGAAAGCTACTCCTATGTATGTGGTTTGGAACGAGTTCACTCCTTCCTACTGCACTTTTGTGGGAGTTAATGATGGTTGTTGTATCTCACATTGTTTCATGAGACATTAGGTTATGGCTAGCTCTCTCATGTTTTAATTGAGACCAATTTCTATGGTCATGCAAAACCATATTCTGGCACACTTCACCTCCCAGTCTTCCTCTTCTAGGTTAATTACTTGGGCCATGCTAACGGAGGTGGACCAATTACGAAGCCTGGCTTTGCTAGCCTTAACTTCTTTTTTAGCCTTTGCTAAAGATTTATTTACTGCTCTTCTTGGCAGAGTGAGAGTTTTCTAGATTCTTCTAAACCTAAGGGTTCAGATCACTATGTGGCCATTAACTTGATCAGAACCTGAAAAATATTGAGCTCTCTATTCCATTGGTGTGGCAAAAGTCCACATGAGAGGTCTATGGCCTCAACATATCGAAGCTAATGCTCTTCATTCCCTCGTCCAAGAAGTACTACATGGGCTCCTCGTTGGTCACATCAGAATGATTATTACCGATATCCCAAGGCTACTCACAAGGTAGTAGTTCTTGAGTCCCAATCAAATTATGCCCATCCATCCTCGTCCAAGAAGAACTACAGGCATGATAAAAAAAACTTCCCTTCCAAGGGGTTATTCCCAATGTGAGACATAGTAGTGAAAGCTCCTATGCATGTGGTTTGGAAGAACGAGTTCTTTCCTTCCGCATGGACTCTTGTGGGAGTCAATGATGGTTGTTGTATCTCACACTGTCTCATGAGACATTAGGTTGTTGCTAGCTCTCCCATGTTTTATTTGAGAGCAATTTCTATGATCAGGAGACATTAGGTTATGGCTAGCTCTCCCATGTTTCATTTGAGAGCAATTTCTATGATCATGAGACATTACATTGGGTTATGGCTAGCTCTCCCATGTCTTATTTGAGAGCAATTTCTATGATCATGACCAACCATAGTCTGGCACACTTCACCTCCTCCTAGTTTTCCTCTGCTAGGTCAATTACTCGGTCCATGTCCTCCAGTCCCAATCAAGTTATGCCCATCCATCCTAATCCAAGAAGTACTACAGGCATGATATAAAACTTCCCTCCCCAAGGGGTTATTCCCAATGTGAAACATAGTAGTGAAAGCTCCTATACATGTGGCCTGGAACGAGTTCACTCCTTCCACCTGCACTTTTGTGGGAGTCAATGATGGTTGTTGTATCTCACGCTATCTCATGAGACATCAGGTTATAGCGAGCTCTCTTATGTTTTATCTGAGACCAGTTTCTATGGTCATGCTGGCACCCTTCACCTCCGAGTCTTCCTCTTCTAGGTAAATTGCTTGGAGATGGAGCAAGTACAAAGCTTGGCTTTCCTAACCTTAACTTCTTTTTTAGCCTTTGCTCTGCTAAGGATTTATTTCTTGCTCTTCTTTGGCAGAGCGAGAGAGTTTTCTAGATTCTTCCAAACCTAAGGATTCATCTCTCTATGCGGCCGTTAACTTGATCAGAACCTTAAGAATATTAAGCTCTCTTTTTTCCATTGGTGGCAAAGTCCACACCTGAGAGTCTATGGCCTCAACATATCAAAGCTAATGCTCTTCATTCCCTCGTCCAAGAAGTACTACATGGGCTCAGCCTCTTTGGTCACATCACCATGATTACCTATTCTTAGGCTACGTACAAGGTAGACTTTCTCGAGTCCCAATCAAATTATGGCTATCCATCGTCGTCCAAGAACTACTGCAGGCCTGATTTAAAACTTCCCTTCTAAGGGGTTATTCCCAATGCGAAATATTGTAGTGAGAGCTCCGATGATGCATGTGGTTTGCAACGTGTTCACTCCTTCCACCTGAACTTTTGTGGGAGTCGATGATGCTTGTTGTATCTCACACTGTCTCATGAGACATTAGGTTATGGCTAGCTCTCCCATGTTTTATTTGAGACCAATTTCTATGATCACGACCACGCTTCGCCTCCTAGTCTTCCTCTTCTAGCTCAATTACTCGGGCCATGTTAATGGAGATGAAGCAATTACGAAGCTTGGCTTGCCTAGCCTTAACTTCTTTTTTAGCCTTTGCTAAGAATTTATTCATTGCTCTTCTTGGCAGAGCGAGAGAGTTTTCTAGATTCTTCCAAACCTAAGGGTTCATCTCTCTATGTGGCCATTAACTTGATTAGAATATTGAGCTCTCTTTTTCATTGGTGGCAAAAGTCGACATGAGAATCTATGGCCTCAATATATCAAAGCTAATGGTCTTCATTCCCTCGTCCAAGAAGTCCTCTTTTGTCACATCACACAATGATTACCTATCCCAAGGCTACTTTTTACAAGGTAGCAGTTCTTGAGTCCCAATCAAATTATGGCCGTCCATTCTCGTCCGAGAAGAACTACAGGGATGATATAAAACTTCCCTTCCAAGGGGTTATTCCCAATGTGAAACATATAGTACTGAAAGCTCCCATGCATGTGGTTTGGAACGAACTCACTCCTTCCACCTGCACTTTTGTGGGAGTCAATGATGGCTGTTGTATCTCACACTGTCTCATGAGACATTAGGTTATGGCTAGCTCTCCCATGTTTTATTTGATACCAATTTCTATGATCACGACCACGCTTCGCTTTCTAGTCTTCCTCTTCATTGGTGGCAAAAGTCGACATGAGAATCTATGGCCTCAATATATCAAAGCTAATGGGCTTCATTCCCTCGTCCAAGAAGTCCTCTTTTGTCACATCACACAATGATTACCTATCGCAAGGCTACTTTTTACAAGGTAGCAGTTCTTGAGTCCCAATCAAATTACGGCCGTCCATTCTCGTCCGAGAAGAACTACAGGGATGATATAAAACTTCCCTTCCAAGGGGTTATTACCAATGTGAAACATGTAGTACTGAAAGCTCCCATGCATGTGGTTTGGAACGAGCTCACTCCTTCCACCTGCACTTTTGTGGGAGTCAATGATGGCTGTTGTATCTCACACTGTCTCATGAGACATTAGGTTATGGCTAGCTCTCCCATGTTTTATTTGAGACCAATTTCTATGGTCATGCAAAACCATAGTCTGCACATTTCACCTCCCAGTCCTCCTCTTCTAGGTCAATTACTTGGTCCATGATAACGGAGATGGAACAATTACGAAGCTTGGCTTGCCTAGCCTTAACTTCTTTTTTTAGCCTTTGCTACTAAGGATTTACTTATTGCTCTTCTTGGCAGAGCGATAGAGTTTTCTAGATTCTTCTAGACATAAGGGTTCATCTCGCTATGTGGCCATTAACTTGATCAGAACCTTAAAAATTGAGCTCTCTTTTCCATTGGTGGCAAAAGTCCACACATGAGAGTCTACGGCCTCAACATATCAAAGCTAATGCATTGTCTTCATTCCCTCGTCCAAGAAGTACTACATGGGCTCCTCTTTGGTCACATCAGCAGAATGATTACCGATATCCCAAGGCTACTTATTACAAGGTAGCAGTTCTGGAGTGTCCCAATCAAATTATGCCCATCCATCCTCGTCCAAGAAGTATTGTAGGCATGATGTAAAACTTCACTCCCAAGGAGTTATTCCCAATGTGAAACATAGTAGTGAAAGCTACTCCTATGTATGTGGTTTGGAACGAGTTCACTCCTTCCTACTGCACTTTTGTGGGAGTTAATGATGGTTGTTGTATCTCACATTGTTTCATGAGACATTAGGTTATGGCTAGCTCTCTCATGTTTTAATTGAGACCAATTTCTATGGTCATGCAAAACCATATTCTGGCACACTTCACCTCCCAGTCTTCCTCTTCTAGGTTAATTACTTGGGCCATGCTAACGGAGGTGGACCAATTACGAAGCCTGGCTTTGCTAGCCTTAACTTCTTTTTTAGCCTTTGCTAAAGATTTATTTACTGCTCTTCTTGGCAGAGTGAGAGTTTTCTAGATTCTTCTAAACCTAAGGGTTCAGATCACTATGTGGCCATTAACTTGATCAGAACCTGAAAAATATTGAGCTCTCTATTCCATTGGTGTGGCAAAAGTCCACATGAGAGGTCTATGGCCTCAACATATCGAAGCTAATGCTCTTCATTCCCTCGTCCAAGAAGTACTACATGGGCTCCTCGTTGGTCACATCAGAATGATTATTACCGATATCCCAAGGCTACTCACAAGGTAGTAGTTCTTGAGTCCCAATCAAATTATGCCCATCCATCCTCGTCCAAGAAGAACTACAGGCATGATAAAAAAAACTTCCCTTCCAAGGGGTTATTCCCAATGTGAGACATAGTAGTGAAAGCTCCTATGCATGTGGTTTGGAAGAACGAGTTCTTTCCTTCCGCATGGACTCTTGTGGGAGTCAATGATGGTTGTTGTATCTCACACTGTCTCATGAGACATTAGGTTGTTGCTAGCTCTCCCATGTTTTATTTGAGAGCAATTTCTATGATCAGGAGACATTAGGTTATGGCTAGCTCTCCCATGTTTCATTTGAGAGCAATTTCTATGATCATGAGACATTACATTGGGTTATGGCTAGCTCCCCCATGTCTTATTTGAGAGCAATTTCTATGATCATGACCAACCATAGTCTGGCACACTTCACCTCCTCCTAGTTTTCCTCTGCTAGGTCAATTACTCGGTCCATGTCCTCCAGTCCCAATCAAGTTATGCCCATCCATCCTAATCCAAGAAGTACTACAGGCATGATATAAAACTTCCCTCCCCAAGGGGTTATTCCCAATGTGAAACATAGTAGTGAAAGCTCCTATACATGTGGCCTGGAACGAGTTCACTCCTTCCACCTGCACTTTTGTGGGAGTCAATGATGGTTGTTGTATCTCACGCTATCTCATGAGACATCAGGTTATAGCGAGCTCTCTTATGTTTTATCTGAGACCAGTTTCTATGGTCATGCTGGCACCCTTCACCTCCGAGTCTTCCTCTTCTAGGTAAATTGCTTGGAGATGGAGCAAGTACAAAGCTTGGCTTTCCTAACCTTAACTTCTTTTTTAGCCTTTGCTCTGCTAAGGATTTATTTCTTGCTCTTCTTTGGCAGAGCGAGAGAGTTTTCTAGATTCTTCCAAACCTAAGGATTCATCTCTCTATGCGGCCGTTAACTTGATCAGAACCTTAAGAATATTAAGCTCTCTTTTTTCCATTGGTGGCAAAGTCCACACCTGAGAGTCTATGGCCTCAACATATCAAAGCTAATGCTCTTCATTCCCTCGTCCAAGAAGTACTACATGGGCTCAGCCTCTTTGGTCACATCACCATGATTACCTATTCTTAGGCTACGTACAAGGTAGACTTTCTCGAGTCCCAATCAAATTATGGCTATCCATCGTCGTCCAAGAACTACTGCAGGCCTGATTTAAAACTTCCCTTCTAAGGGGTTATTCCCAATGCGAAATATTGTAGTGAGAGCTCCGATGATGCATGTGGTTTGCAACGTGTTCACTCCTTCCACCTGAACTTTTGTGGGAGTCGATGATGCTTGTTGTATCTCACACTGTCTCATGAGACATTAGGTTATGGCTAGCTCTCCCATGTTTTATTTGAGACCAATTTCTATGATCACGACCACGCTTCGCCTCCTAGTCTTCCTCTTCTAGCTCAATTACTCGGGCCATGTTAATGGAGATGAAGCAATTACGAAGCTTGGCTTGCCTAGCCTTAACTTCTTTTTTAGCCTTTGCTAAGAATTTATTCATTGCTCTTCTTGGCAGAGCGAGAGAGTTTTCTAGATTCTTCCAAACCTAAGGGTTCATCTCTCTATGTGGCCATTAACTTGATTAGAATATTGAGCTCTCTTTTTCATTGGTGGCAAAAGTCGACATGAGAATCTATGGCCTCAATATATCAAAGCTAATGGTCTTCATTCCCTCGTCCAAGAAGTCCTCTTTTGTCACATCACACAATGATTACCTATCCCAAGGCTACTTTTTACAAGGTAGCAGTTCTTGAGTCCCAATCAAATTATGGCCGTCCATTCTCGTCCGAGAAGAACTACAGGGATGATATAAAACTTCCCTTCCAAGGGGTTATTCCCAATGTGAAACATATAGTACTGAAAGCTCCCATGCATGTGGTTTGGAACGAACTCACTCCTTCCACCTGCACTTTTGTGGGAGTCAATGATGGCTGTTGTATCTCACACTGTCTCATGAGACATTAGGTTATGGCTAGCTCTCCCATGTTTTATTTGATACCAATTTCTATGATCACGACCACGCTTCGCTTTCTAGTCTTCCTCTTCATTGGTGGCAAAAGTCGACATGAGAATCTATGGCCTCAATATATCAAAGCTAATGGGCTTCATTCCCTCGTCCAAGAAGTCCTCTTTTGTCACATCACACAATGATTACCTATCGCAAGGCTACTTTTTACAAGGTAGCAGTTCTTGAGTCCCAATCAAATTACGGCCGTCCATTCTCGTCCGAGAAGAACTACAGGGATGATATAAAACTTCCCTTCCAAGGGGTTATTACCAATGTGAAACATGTAGTACTGAAAGCTCCCATGCATGTGGTTTGGAACGAGCTCACTCCTTCCACCTGCACTTTTGTGGGAGTCAATGATGGCTGTTGTATCTCACACTGTCTCATGAGACATTAGGTTATGGCTAGCTCTCCCATGTTTTATTTGAGACCAATTTCTATGGTCATGCAAAACCATAGTCTGCACATTTCACCTCCCAGTCCTCCTCTTCTAGGTCAATTACTTGGTCCATGATAACGGAGATGGAACAATTACGAAGCTTGGCTTGCCTAGCCTTAACTTCTTTTTTTAGCCTTTGCTACTAAGGATTTACTTATTGCTCTTCTTGGCAGAGCGATAGAGTTTTCTAGATTCTTCTAGACATAAGGGTTCATCTCGCTATGTGGCCATTAACTTGATCAGAACCTTAAAAATTGAGCTCTCTTTTCCATTGGTGGCAAAAGTCCACACATGAGAGTCTACGGCCTCAACATATCAAAGCTAATGCATTGTCTTCATTCCCTCGTCCAAGAAGTACTACATGGGCTCCTCTTTGGTCACATCAGCAGAATGATTACCGATATCCCAAGGCTACTTATTACAAGGTAGCAGTTCTGGAGTGTCCCAATCAAATTATGCCCATCCATCCTCGTCCAAGAAGTATTGTAGGCATGATGTAAAACTTCACTCCCAAGGAGTTATTCCCAATGTGAAACATAGTAGTGAAAGCTACTCCTATGTATGTGGTTTGGAACGAGTTCACTCCTTCCTACTGCACTTTTGTGGGAGTTAATGATGGTTGTTGTATCTCACATTGTTTCATGAGACATTAGGTTATGGCTAGCTCTCTCATGTTTTAATTGAGACCAATTTCTATGGTCATGCAAAACCATATTCTGGCACACTTCACCTCCCAGTCTTCCTCTTCTAGGTTAATTACTTGGGCCATGCTAACGGAGGTGGACCAATTACGAAGCCTGGCTTTGCTAGCCTTAACTTCTTTTTTAGCCTTTGCTAAAGATTTATTTACTGCTCTTCTTGGCAGAGTGAGAGTTTTCTAGATTCTTCTAAACCTAAGGGTTCAGATCACTATGTGGCCATTAACTTGATCAGAACCTGAAAAATATTGAGCTCTCTATTCCATTGGTGTGGCAAAAGTCCACATGAGAGGTCTATGGCCTCAACATATCGAAGCTAATGCTCTTCATTCCCTCGTCCAAGAAGTACTACATGGGCTCCTCGTTGGTCACATCAGAATGATTATTACCGATATCCCAAGGCTACTCACAAGGTAGTAGTTCTTGAGTCCCAATCAAATTATGCCCATCCATCCTCGTCCAAGAAGAACTACAGGCATGATAAAAAAAACTTCCCTTCCAAGGGGTTATTCCCAATGTGAGACATAGTAGTGAAAGCTCCTATGCATGTGGTTTGGAAGAACGAGTTCTTTCCTTCCGCATGGACTCTTGTGGGAGTCAATGATGGTTGTTGTATCTCACACTGTCTCATGAGACATTAGGTTGTTGCTAGCTCTCCCATGTTTTATTTGAGAGCAATTTCTATGATCAGGAGACATTAGGTTATGGCTAGCTCTCCCATGTTTCATTTGAGAGCAATTTCTATGATCATGAGACATTACATTGGGTTATGGCTAGCTCTCCCATGTCTTATTTGAGAGCAATTTCTATGATCATGACCAACCATAGTCTGGCACACTTCACCTCCTCCTAGTTTTCCTCTGCTAGGTCAATTACTCGGTCCATGTCCTCCAGTCCCAATCAAGTTATGCCCATCCATCCTAATCCAAGAAGTACTACAGGCATGATATAAAACTTCCCTCCCCAAGGGGTTATTCCCAATGTGAAACATAGTAGTGAAAGCTCCTATACATGTGGCCTGGAACGAGTTCACTCCTTCCACCTGCACTTTTGTGGGAGTCAATGATGGTTGTTGTATCTCACGCTATCTCATGAGACATCAGGTTATAGCGAGCTCTCTTATGTTTTATCTGAGACCAGTTTCTATGGTCATGCTGGCACCCTTCACCTCCGAGTCTTCCTCTTCTAGGTAAATTGCTTGGAGATGGAGCAAGTACAAAGCTTGGCTTTCCTAACCTTAACTTCTTTTTTAGCCTTTGCTCTGCTAAGGATTTATTTCTTGCTCTTCTTTGGCAGAGCGAGAGAGTTTTCTAGATTCTTCCAAACCTAAGGATTCATCTCTCTATGCGGCCGTTAACTTGATCAGAACCTTAAGAATATTAAGCTCTCTTTTTTCCATTGGTGGCAAAGTCCACACCTGAGAGTCTATGGCCTCAACATATCAAAGCTAATGCTCTTCATTCCCTCGTCCAAGAAGTACTACATGGGCTCAGCCTCTTTGGTCACATCACCATGATTACCTATTCTTAGGCTACGTACAAGGTAGACTTTCTCGAGTCCCAATCAAATTATGGCTATCCATCGTCGTCCAAGAACTACTGCAGGCCTGATTTAAAACTTCCCTTCTAAGGGGTTATTCCCAATGCGAAATATTGTAGTGAGAGCTCCGATGATGCATGTGGTTTGCAACGTGTTCACTCCTTCCACCTGAACTTTTGTGGGAGTCGATGATGCTTGTTGTATCTCACACTGTCTCATGAGACATTAGGTTATGGCTAGCTCTCCCATGTTTTATTTGAGACCAATTTCTATGATCACGACCACGCTTCGCCTCCTAGTCTTCCTCTTCTAGCTCAATTACTCGGGCCATGTTAATGGAGATGAAGCAATTACGAAGCTTGGCTTGCCTAGCCTTAACTTCTTTTTTAGCCTTTGCTAAGAATTTATTCATTGCTCTTCTTGGCAGAGCGAGAGAGTTTTCTAGATTCTTCCAAACCTAAGGGTTCATCTCTCTATGTGGCCATTAACTTGATTAGAATATTGAGCTCTCTTTTTCATTGGTGGCAAAAGTCGACATGAGAATCTATGGCCTCAATATATCAAAGCTAATGGTCTTCATTCCCTCGTCCAAGAAGTCCTCTTTTGTCACATCACACAATGATTACCTATCCCAAGGCTACTTTTTACAAGGTAGCAGTTCTTGAGTCCCAATCAAATTATGGCCGTCCATTCTCGTCCGAGAAGAACTACAGGGATGATATAAAACTTCCCTTCCAAGGGGTTATTCCCAATGTGAAACATATAGTACTGAAAGCTCCCATGCATGTGGTTTGGAACGAACTCACTCCTTCCACCTGCACTTTTGTGGGAGTCAATGATGGCTGTTGTATCTCACACTGTCTCATGAGACATTAGGTTATGGCTAGCTCTCCCATGTTTTATTTGATACCAATTTCTATGATCACGACCACGCTTCGCTTTCTAGTCTTCCTCTTCATTGGTGGCAAAAGTCGACATGAGAATCTATGGCCTCAATATATCAAAGCTAATGGGCTTCATTCCCTCGTCCAAGAAGTCCTCTTTTGTCACATCACACAATGATTACCTATCGCAAGGCTACTTTTTACAAGGTAGCAGTTCTTGAGTCCCAATCAAATTACGGCCGTCCATTCTCGTCCGAGAAGAACTACAGGGATGATATAAAACTTCCCTTCCAAGGGGTTATTACCAATGTGAAACATGTAGTACTGAAAGCTCCCATGCATGTGGTTTGGAACGAGCTCACTCCTTCCACCTGCACTTTTGTGGGAGTCAATGATGGCTGTTGTATCTCACACTGTCTCATGAGACATTAGGTTATGGCTAGCTCTCCCATGTTTTATTTGAGACCAATTTCTATGGTCATGCAAAACCATAGTCTGCACATTTCACCTCCCAGTCCTCCTCTTCTAGGTCAATTACTTGGTCCATGATAACGGAGATGGAACAATTACGAAGCTTGGCTTGCCTAGCCTTAACTTCTTTTTTTAGCCTTTGCTACTAAGGATTTACTTATTGCTCTTCTTGGCAGAGCGATAGAGTTTTCTAGATTCTTCTAGACATAAGGGTTCATCTCGCTATGTGGCCATTAACTTGATCAGAACCTTAAAAATTGAGCTCTCTTTTCCATTGGTGGCAAAAGTCCACACATGAGAGTCTACGGCCTCAACATATCAAAGCTAATGCATTGTCTTCATTCCCTCGTCCAAGAAGTACTACATGGGCTCCTCTTTGGTCACATCAGCAGAATGATTACCGATATCCCAAGGCTACTTATTACAAGGTAGCAGTTCTGGAGTGTCCCAATCAAATTATGCCCATCCATCCTCGTCCAAGAAGTATTGTAGGCATGATGTAAAACTTCACTCCCAAGGAGTTATTCCCAATGTGAAACATAGTAGTGAAAGCTACTCCTATGTATGTGGTTTGGAACGAGTTCACTCCTTCCTACTGCACTTTTGTGGGAGTTAATGATGGTTGTTGTATCTCACATTGTTTCATGAGACATTAGGTTATGGCTAGCTCTCTCATGTTTTAATTGAGACCAATTTCTATGGTCATGCAAAACCATATTCTGGCACACTTCACCTCCCAGTCTTCCTCTTCTAGGTTAATTACTTGGGCCATGCTAACGGAGGTGGACCAATTACGAAGCCTGGCTTTGCTAGCCTTAACTTCTTTTTTAGCCTTTGCTAAAGATTTATTTACTGCTCTTCTTGGCAGAGTGAGAGTTTTCTAGATTCTTCTAAACCTAAGGGTTCAGATCACTATGTGGCCATTAACTTGATCAGAACCTGAAAAATATTGAGCTCTCTATTCCATTGGTGTGGCAAAAGTCCACATGAGAGGTCTATGGCCTCAACATATCGAAGCTAATGCTCTTCATTCCCTCGTCCAAGAAGTACTACATGGGCTCCTCGTTGGTCACATCAGAATGATTATTACCGATATCCCAAGGCTACTCACAAGGTAGTAGTTCTTGAGTCCCAATCAAATTATGCCCATCCATCCTCGTCCAAGAAGAACTACAGGCATGATAAAAAAAACTTCCCTTCCAAGGGGTTATTCCCAATGTGAGACATAGTAGTGAAAGCTCCTATGCATGTGGTTTGGAAGAACGAGTTCTTTCCTTCCGCATGGACTCTTGTGGGAGTCAATGATGGTTGTTGTATCTCACACTGTCTCATGAGACATTAGGTTGTTGCTAGCTCTCCCATGTTTTATTTGAGAGCAATTTCTATGATCAGGAGACATTAGGTTATGGCTAGCTCTCCCATGTTTCATTTGAGAGCAATTTCTATGATCATGAGACATTACATTGGGTTATGGCTAGCTCTCCCATGTCTTATTTGAGAGCAATTTCTATGATCATGACCAACCATAGTCTGGCACACTTCACCTCCTCCTAGTTTTCCTCTGCTAGGTCAATTACTCGGTCCATGTCCTCCAGTCCCAATCAAGTTATGCCCATCCATCCTAATCCAAGAAGTACTACAGGCATGATATAAAACTTCCCTCCCCAAGGGGTTATTCCCAATGTGAAACATAGTAGTGAAAGCTCCTATACATGTGGCCTGGAACGAGTTCACTCCTTCCACCTGCACTTTTGTGGGAGTCAATGATGGTTGTTGTATCTCACGCTATCTCATGAGACATCAGGTTATAGCGAGCTCTCTTATGTTTTATCTGAGACCAGTTTCTATGGTCATGCTGGCACCCTTCACCTCCGAGTCTTCCTCTTCTAGGTAAATTGCTTGGAGATGGAGCAAGTACAAAGCTTGGCTTTCCTAACCTTAACTTCTTTTTTAGCCTTTGCTCTGCTAAGGATTTATTTCTTGCTCTTCTTTGGCAGAGCGAGAGAGTTTTCTAGATTCTTCCAAACCTAAGGATTCATCTCTCTATGCGGCCGTTAACTTGATCAGAACCTTAAGAATATTAAGCTCTCTTTTTTCCATTGGTGGCAAAGTCCACACCTGAGAGTCTATGGCCTCAACATATCAAAGCTAATGCTCTTCATTCCCTCGTCCAAGAAGTACTACATGGGCTCAGCCTCTTTGGTCACATCACCATGATTACCTATTCTTAGGCTACGTACAAGGTAGACTTTCTCGAGTCCCAATCAAATTATGGCTATCCATCGTCGTCCAAGAACTACTGCAGGCCTGATTTAAAACTTCCCTTCTAAGGGGTTATTCCCAATGCGAAATATTGTAGTGAGAGCTCCGATGATGCATGTGGTTTGCAACGTGTTCACTCCTTCCACCTGAACTTTTGTGGGAGTCGATGATGCTTGTTGTATCTCACACTGTCTCATGAGACATTAGGTTATGGCTAGCTCTCCCATGTTTTATTTGAGACCAATTTCTATGATCACGACCACGCTTCGCCTCCTAGTCTTCCTCTTCTAGCTCAATTACTCGGGCCATGTTAATGGAGATGAAGCAATTACGAAGCTTGGCTTGCCTAGCCTTAACTTCTTTTTTAGCCTTTGCTAAGAATTTATTCATTGCTCTTCTTGGCAGAGCGAGAGAGTTTTCTAGATTCTTCCAAACCTAAGGGTTCATCTCTCTATGTGGCCATTAACTTGATTAGAATATTGAGCTCTCTTTTTCATTGGTGGCAAAAGTCGACATGAGAATCTATGGCCTCAATATATCAAAGCTAATGGTCTTCATTCCCTCGTCCAAGAAGTCCTCTTTTGTCACATCACACAATGATTACCTATCCCAAGGCTACTTTTTACAAGGTAGCAGTTCTTGAGTCCCAATCAAATTATGGCCGTCCATTCTCGTCCGAGAAGAACTACAGGGATGATATAAAACTTCCCTTCCAAGGGGTTATTCCCAATGTGAAACATATAGTACTGAAAGCTCCCATGCATGTGGTTTGGAACGAACTCACTCCTTCCACCTGCACTTTTGTGGGAGTCAATGATGGCTGTTGTATCTCACACTGTCTCATGAGACATTAGGTTATGGCTAGCTCTCCCATGTTTTATTTGATACCAATTTCTATGATCACGACCACGCTTCGCTTTCTAGTCTTCCTCTTCATTGGTGGCAAAAGTCGACATGAGAATCTATGGCCTCAATATATCAAAGCTAATGGGCTTCATTCCCTCGTCCAAGAAGTCCTCTTTTGTCACATCACACAATGATTACCTATCGCAAGGCTACTTTTTACAAGGTAGCAGTTCTTGAGTCCCAATCAAATTACGGCCGTCCATTCTCGTCCGAGAAGAACTACAGGGATGATATAAAACTTCCCTTCCAAGGGGTTATTACCAATGTGAAACATGTAGTACTGAAAGCTCCCATGCATGTGGTTTGGAACGAGCTCACTCCTTCCACCTGCACTTTTGTGGGAGTCAATGATGGCTGTTGTATCTCACACTGTCTCATGAGACATTAGGTTATGGCTAGCTCTCCCATGTTTTATTTGAGACCAATTTCTATGGTCATGCAAAACCATAGTCTGCACATTTCACCTCCCAGTCCTCCTCTTCTAGGTCAATTACTTGGTCCATGATAACGGAGATGGAACAATTACGAAGCTTGGCTTGCCTAGCCTTAACTTCTTTTTTTAGCCTTTGCTACTAAGGATTTACTTATTGCTCTTCTTGGCAGAGCGATAGAGTTTTCTAGATTCTTCTAGACATAAGGGTTCATCTCGCTATGTGGCCATTAACTTGATCAGAACCTTAAAAATTGAGCTCTCTTTTCCATTGGTGGCAAAAGTCCACACATGAGAGTCTACGGCCTCAACATATCAAAGCTAATGCATTGTCTTCATTCCCTCGTCCAAGAAGTACTACATGGGCTCCTCTTTGGTCACATCAGCAGAATGATTACCGATATCCCAAGGCTACTTATTACAAGGTAGCAGTTCTGGAGTGTCCCAATCAAATTATGCCCATCCATCCTCGTCCAAGAAGTATTGTAGGCATGATGTAAAACTTCACTCCCAAGGAGTTATTCCCAATGTGAAACATAGTAGTGAAAGCTACTCCTATGTATGTGGTTTGGAACGAGTTCACTCCTTCCTACTGCACTTTTGTGGGAGTTAATGATGGTTGTTGTATCTCACATTGTTTCATGAGACATTAGGTTATGGCTAGCTCTCTCATGTTTTAATTGAGACCAATTTCTATGGTCATGCAAAACCATATTCTGGCACACTTCACCTCCCAGTCTTCCTCTTCTAGGTTAATTACTTGGGCCATGCTAACGGAGGTGGACCAATTACGAAGCCTGGCTTTGCTAGCCTTAACTTCTTTTTTAGCCTTTGCTAAAGATTTATTTACTGCTCTTCTTGGCAGAGTGAGAGTTTTCTAGATTCTTCTAAACCTAAGGGTTCAGATCACTATGTGGCCATTAACTTGATCAGAACCTGAAAAATATTGAGCTCTCTATTCCATTGGTGTGGCAAAAGTCCACATGAGAGGTCTATGGCCTCAACATATCGAAGCTAATGCTCTTCATTCCCTCGTCCAAGAAGTACTACATGGGCTCCTCGTTGGTCACATCAGAATGATTATTACCGATATCCCAAGGCTACTCACAAGGTAGTAGTTCTTGAGTCCCAATCAAATTATGCCCATCCATCCTCGTCCAAGAAGAACTACAGGCATGATAAAAAAAACTTCCCTTCCAAGGGGTTATTCCCAATGTGAGACATAGTAGTGAAAGCTCCTATGCATGTGGTTTGGAAGAACGAGTTCTTTCCTTCCTGTAAGATTCCTCCCCAGCCTTCGAGGTATACAGGAGTAAGAATCTCCCTTTCTGATCTTATAATTATTCCCTCTCTAAAATAAAAGAAAGTTCTGTTTAACAAAGGAAGACCCTTTTTCCTAGAATACTTCTCAAGAGTCCCACCTGTTTTAAGGATTCAGAACAATGAGTTCAGAAGTGAGAATCGATGTTTTGGATATCAAGGTTTTGGTCTTCATTCGAGTACGGCCCAAAAGAAGTTCTTTATCTCTTGGGGAGTATATGAAGTCATCCCCCAGATATTGTGAGCCTTATATCTGAATTCAATGAAAGTAGGTGACTTAGCCTACAAGCTTCTTTTATCTCTTCATCTCAAAATTCTTAATGCCTTCTATAGAAAAATGTGTCAAACCCAAATCATGGAAAGACGGTAAAACTTCAGTGGCAAGTTACCGTTGGCTTCTAAGTTACGCTAGCTCCTTCCTTTATATAAGTCGTAACTTTTACTTGTCGCTCACAGTAATCTTACTTCCATCGATCTCCTTTCTTTCTTAATCTCCTTCATGGCTTGGCAACAAGAACTAGTTTTATCCCTAATGATTTCTCACCTTCAAGACGCAAGGGAGTCTGTGAAGAAAGATTTTATAGAGCAGTATGAGCGCTCACTTTTCCCTCACTTGGGAACTTCTGTAGCGCAGACAAAATGGCGGACCTATCAAGACATAACTAGGGTAACACCCTGGGGTCAGCAGCACTTTCGTAACAATGTCCGCTTGGCCATGGTTATTGAAGCTTTGGGTTTGGGTCCCCGATACTACTGCGTCATGAGATCAAGGCATCCTGGGTTTTCTGAGCGGGTCTTCTTACTGGCGTGTTTTCTTCCTCATGAGAAGATATGCCTTTACCCCGTTTTTGGCTTGCCTCTCAGAGGTCCTTTTGTTAGAACACCTCATACCACTGAGATAGGCGCAGCAATAACCCACAGAATCATTCCCATAGATGAGTTACCTTATACTTGTGCAGCTTGTGAGGACTGCTTTTGTGATCATATGATGGACGGGCTTATGGAAGTGTAAAGAGTTCTTCTATCTTTACTGTATAAGTTCCGAGAATGAATAAAGTTTAAATCTTGTTCTTATTTTGAATCTTGCTCTCTTTAAGACGTTTCTTGGTGGTTAATCTTGATTAAAATTTTTCTCTAAGTCTCATATTCGTGAATCTTGCGAAATTATCACAAGTTGCGAGATGAGGACATCTCGCGTTTTTTAAGTGGGGTAGAATGTAAGATTCCTCCCCCAACCCCTTTTTGATGTCTAGTATCTTCCCCTGTAATCAACCCTCTTCAGAAATATAAAGACCCTGTTGCTAACTATTTTAGCCTAGTGAGAGAAAAATTATTCTAGAGAGAGAATATTCAGATTTTGAATATTTTTGGATAGAAAAATATCTCTTATAATTCAGATGAGTTCCCCTGAAACAGAAATTCAAAAAAAGAATTTTCCAATGTGCAATTGGAATTAATTGAAAATAGCTATAAAGAACCTTAGTCTAAGGGTCTAGATTTTCAGAAATCTTTAGACTATGGTCCAATTAAGGTTCCTATGAACCAATAGCATCAATCCATGTGTAGGGAGGAGATAAATCCAACTTGTAAAAAGAAAATACCCAAAAATGAGTAAATGCTCACATGAGGTGAAGAGTTGAAAATGTACAAGGTTTATTAGTAAAAAAACTATGTGCAATATTAAAAATATGAGATATTTTGGGTATAATGATTTTATTATGACACATATGTAAGGAAGGGGAATCCCTTAAATGCTCACATAAGATGAAGAGTTGAAAATGTACAAGGTTTATTAGTAAAAAACTATGAGCAATATTAAAAATATGACATATGTAAGGAAGGGGAATTCTTTAAAGGAGGTGCATATTTCACATAAGATGAAGAGTTGAAAATGTACAAGGATTATTAGTAAAAAACTATGAGCAATATTAAAAATATGACATATGTAAGGAAGGGGAATTCTTTAAAGGAGGTGCATATTTCACATAAGATGAAGAGTTGAAAATGTACAAGGTTTATTAGTAAAAAAAAAACTATGAGCAATATTAAAATGATTCCATTATGACACATATGTAAGGAAGGGGAGTTCTTTAAAGGAGGTGCATATTTCACATGCTTGAATGAGTTTTAAACTCATAAAAATTGAGATATTTCATCTCTCCTCTCTCCTCATTCAAGTCTAGTTCCAAAAAGTTAGCTTAACTGATCTAAAAATGGTCAAATATTGACCAAACTGATTTAGAAAATTCTAGAATCAGTTTGTTTGGTTAGGAGCTCAATTTTTCCTATAAATAGAAGCCTCCCCCTTGTTGAAAAATAGATAGTGTTTATGCATCGTTACTCTACTCCACCTAAGCCAGAAACTGTGAATTCATTTAATAATTCACTAGTTTTTGGAGCTTCCCTCTTTCTTCAATCCCCATTAGTGGCTCCATCAACATACTTAACCAATTGATTGGTTGGGGGCCTCTACCGTGAACAAAGAATCAAGCAAGTTGTAAGGTAATTAGTGAATATTGATCTTTCTATAATTTCTCAATGTTTCTCTCTTCTCAACCCCTCTCAAGCTTGAGAAGTTTAATTTGGTATGGTTTTTTTTTAAATACTATTGAAGTTTGAATAGTAGTGAAGAGTTACATAATTTAATAAATGCTATTGAAGTTAATTTTCATTTATGTTTAAATTCTAATGATTCTTATGTAAATTCTCTCTCTCACTCAAGAAATGGTCATACTCATGACCCATTCTCAATCCAAATCAAGCTTTTCATAAAGCTTTTCCTTAACCCAAGATTAAGCTATGCTTGAGGCCAATTTAATGGCTTTTTTCTATGCTTTTAGTTTATGCATATTGATGATTCAATCCACTATAGATTAATGATCCAATTAGAGATCATTTTAATTATTTCCTTAATGATAAGCTTTATCCCTTAGAAAAAAATTGAGATTTATCAGTCATAGCAGCGGAGCTATGGCAAAATTTTTATAAAAATTATGCATAAAATAATTTCATTCAAAGCATAAAAAGAGGACTTCCTACCATATTCTAGGAATTATCATCCTAGATTAATTGAAAGAATTTCATTATAATCATGGAGAAATTTAATTTTAATATCATGCATAAAGGATAATTTTTTTATATCAAAAGTGTTACTTTTATCATTTTTAATTTTCATGCATAGAAGTATGCATAAAGGATAATTTTTTTTATATCAAAAGTGTTACTTTTATCATATTGGATTTCATGCATAGAGGTATGCATAAAAGTTGAATATTTTATTATAAAAGTGTTACTTTTAGCATAATTGAATTTCATGCATAGAGGTATGCATAAAAGATATGGGAAGTGATAAGATATGATAAGATGCATGTGGATGTGGATGTGGATATGGATGTGTATGTATGAATGTGGATATGGGATGTGGATGTATAAATGAGGATGTGAAAATGGAGATAAGCATGTAGATGTGGATGCATGAATGTGGATGTATGGATGTGAATGAGGATATAGATGTGGATGTATGGATGTGAATGTGCATGTAGATATGGATGTATATATGTGAATGGGAATGTGGATGTGGATGTATGTATGCATGTGGATGTGGATATGGATGTGTATGTATGAATGTGGATATGGGATGTGGATGTATAAATGAGGATGTGAAAATGGAGATAAGCATGTAGATGTGGATGTATGGATGTGAATGTGGATGTGGATGTGGATGTATGAATGTGGATGTATGGATGTGAATGAGGATGTGGATGTGGATGCATGGATGTAAATGTGGATGTGTATGTATGGATGTAGGCATGTAGATGTGGATGTATGGATGTGGATGCATGAATGTGGATGTATGGATGTGAATGAGGATATAGATGTGGATGTATGGATGTGAATGTGCATGTAGATATGGATGTATAGATGTGAATGTGGATGTGGATGTGGATGTGGATGTGGATGTATGTATGTATGTATGTGGATGTGGATGTATGAATGAGGACGTGATAATGAATGTATGCATGTGGATGTGGATATGGATGTGTATGTATGAATGCGGATATGGATGTGGATATGGATGTGTATGTATGAATGTGGATATGGGATGTGGATGTATAAATGAGGATGTGAAAATGGAGATAAGCATGTAGATGTGGATGTATGGATGTGAATGTGGATGTGGATGTGGATGTATGGATGTGGATATGGATGTGAATATATGATATGTGATGTGAAGGAATCTGAAGTGAAGAGATGGAAAATGATATGATTGGATGAGTACACATATAAATGAAATGTGGAATAAGTAATGTGGATTGCATGAGGGATAATGTGGAAAAATGAGAGTTAATATAGAAATTGTATTTGTAAACTGTTTGTAAATGCTGTTTGTAAATGGCTGTTTTATGTCAAGAATGCTGGGAAAGCATTTTGACCGTCTTGTGATTAAGGTCGTGGAGACCTAACTGATAAAGTTGCAACTGCTGACGGAGAGTCAATGGAGGACGTCTCGCGTAGCAAGGTCGGCCGAGGTCTTGACCAGCCTCGGTTCGATTAAAATGGTGAGCTTCCGGTACGGTGGATGAGGGACCAAGGAAGCGGCCTATGAGTGAAGCGCTAGGTCACCTGCGAAGATCCTAGAGGGTGCTGACCATACGGTGCTCGGGCTCTGGGTCGCCCAGGATACCCACGCGTGCGTCGAGGAAGATATTGGAACAAGGAGTAAGAGTTGTTTTCTGGAACTGGGCATGGATCTGGTTGACTGACCTTGCTGGTCCTCAACGGATGAGTCCATGGCTCTTTTATATGGATCTGTTGGTTGATCTTGCTGATCTTCAACGAGAGTCCATCTTGATAAGTGATTATATTGTTGAGTATTATGGGCTAGGAACTATTGAAACGGCCCCTGTGTGGACAGGTGGTGAGCGTTCTAGTTGCCAATGACGCCATAGATACTCTGATGAAGGAATGATGGGAAATTATGAATCAACTGGATAAATTGGAAGATTGTGATCAGTGGTACTATGGTTTCCTTAAAGGATTGTTTTAAAGTTAGCTGATGCTAAGAAAAAGGCAATTTCATATTGGGTGTGTAAGTGGTGTGGCTAGTTTTATGTTCGCATGAACTTCTGGCTAGGGGGCCTTGGAACTCTTTTCCTTGGTACCCGGGACAAAACCTAACCAAATTCCAAATTGGATCCCATCACTACAGTGGTTGGGCGGTTGGCTAACCCATGGGATCGGATGGGGTTAGGCTGGACTGATGGATCCGTAAATCGAGATTTAAATTCTATTATTACGATAGATGAAGTAAATCCCGGATAGAAATTGTTCTATGGATAGGAATCAACGGCTGTGCCTCTTGATGGGGAAAAAAGCGTTGATCCCAATGATCCAAGTGCAAGTTTCTTCCTTGATTTGACCAAGTACCGCTAAAGGTGCAGTCAGATCAGTTGATCCGTAATGATCTTGACTACGTTAGAGTAAAGAGTTATCCTGGTGGAATCGCCCATGCTTTCCGGGTAAAAGAAGTTTTTCCGGTTTCGGTTTTGGACAAACCGACGGATTAGTCTCTTGTCCGGATATCCGTGGGCGAGGCCCCGAGTGTGGATCCGTGCCCCGCGCATGAAGTGCTACTTCCGCTGCTAGTACCCCGAATCCGTTGCGCGGTGGAGAACGGGATCTCACAGTTGGTATCAGAGCATTTGGTTAATAAAGATCAACTGAGAAGACAAATATATCAAAAATTTATGAAGAAACACAAAAAGGTTATAATTGTGTGAGATAATTCATACAATTTGATATTCAAACTGAAATTCGTAATTTGGTAGTTGGGTCTTCAGATGGAAGTACCGCAATTATATAGAATCCTTGACTTTCTTGAGGCCTAGACATGATAGTAGTTACCTTATAATTCCAAGGGCCGTGACTTTATTGAGGCCTAGACATGATAGTAGTTACCTTATAATTCCAAGGGCCATGACTACCCGTATATACCGAGAGTATACTGCAGCTCTTTACTGACAGTATATACGAGTAAATCTAAGACTTGAAATTATAAGCGTTAATGCTATCCAGATGATGAATTCGAATGTGGTTGATATGATTTTTAATTCTGTTTGAGAATTGATGAATTGAATTGGATTCTGATTGAAAATTCTGATTGAAAAATGATGATTTCTGAAATTAGTTGAAATATAAAAATCTGAACAAAACCACAATGAGGATGAATGGGACGAGTCCCAGTGATGATATTCATAACTGGAATGATGATAATGAATTCAGCAAATCACTATGAGATTAGTGGGTTGTGCTGTCAAATTGTTACTGTTAACACTTGATCAGTAGATCAAGTTAAGGGATGACAAATTGAGAACTTGCTTGACTGAAATTCCCGTGGAGGAATGTTCAGAAGGAAATTTTTCGGTCTAATGGACCATTATCATGTTAAAGATATGAATGATATGATCTGAATATTAATGATGAGTTCTATATAAGGGATATTTATCCCAATGTTCTGCTGGGTTGACCAGAATATAAGGAACCCCAAAATAAAATTGGATGTTAAGAAAAAGAGTTGTCCTCTACCTTGCGAGATGAGGACATCTCGCACTTTTTAAGTGGGGTAGAATGTAAGATTCCTCCCCAGCCTTCGAGGTATACA
The DNA here is from genome assembly GCF_041138505.1 of Cibotium barometz. NCBI lineage: Eukaryota > Viridiplantae > Streptophyta > Polypodiopsida > Cyatheales > Cibotiaceae > Cibotium > Cibotium barometz. The sequence continues at coordinate 311,934 of NC_141105.1, read as the reverse complement.
GGAGTAAGAATCTCCCTTTCTGATCTTATAATTATTCCCTCTCTAAAATAAAAGAAAGTTCTGTTTAACAAAGGAAGACCCTTTTTCCTAGAATACTTCTCAAGAGTCCCACCTGTTTTAAGGATTCAGAACAATGAGTTCAGAAGTGAGAATCGATGTTTTGGATATCAAGGTTTTGGTCTTCATTCGAGTACGGCCCAAAAGAAGTTCTTTATCTCTTGGGGAGTATATGAAGTCATCCCCCAGATATTGTGAGCCTTATATCTGAATTCAATGAAAGTAGGTGACTTAGCCTACAAGCTTCTTTTATCTCTTCATCTCAAAATTCTTAATGCCTTCTATAGAAAAATGTGTCAAACCCAAATCATGGAAAGACGGTAAAACTTCAGTGGCAAGTTACCGTTGGCTTCTAAGTTACGCTAGCTCCTTCCTTTATATAAGTCGTAACTTTTACTTGTCGCTCACAGTAATCTTACTTCCATCGATCTCCTTTCTTTCTTAATCTCCTTCATGGCTTGGCAACAAGAACTAGTTTTATCCCTAATGATTTCTCACCTTCAAGACGCAAGGGAGTCTGTGAAGAAAGATTTTATAGAGCAGTATGAGCGCTCACTTTTCCCTCACTTGGGAACTTCTGTAGCGCAGACAAAATGGCGGACCTATCAAGACATAACTAGGGTAACACCCTGGGGTCAGCAGCACTTTCGTAACAATGTCCGCTTGGCCATGGTTATTGAAGCTTTGGGTTTGGGTCCCCGATACTACTGCGTCATGAGATCAAGGCATCCTGGGTTTTCTGAGCGGGTCTTCTTACTGGCGTGTTTTCTTCCTCATGAGAAGATATGCCTTTACCCCGTTTTTGGCTTGCCTCTCAGAGGTCCTTTTGTTAGAACACCTCATACCACTGAGATAGGCGCAGCAATAACCCACAGAATCATTCCCATAGATGAGTTACCTTATACTTGTGCAGCTTGTGAGGACTGCTTTTGTGATCATATGATGGACGGGCTTATGGAAGTGTAAAGAGTTCTTCTATCTTTACTGTATAAGTTCCGAGAATGAATAAAGTTTAAATCTTGTTCTTATTTTGAATCTTGCTCTCTTTAAGACGTTTCTTGGTGGTTAATCTTGATTAAAATTTTTCTCTAAGTCTCATATTCGTGAATCTTGCGAAATTATCACAAGTTGCGAGATGAGGACATCTCGCGTTTTTTAAGTGGGGTAGAATGTAAGATTCCTCCCCCAACCCCTTTTTGATGTCTAGTATCTTCCCCTGTAATCAACCCTCTTCAGAAATATAAAGACCCTGTTGCTAACTATTTTAGCCTAGTGAGAGAAAAATTATTCTAGAGAGAGAATATTCAGATTTTGAATATTTTTGGATAGAAAAATATCTCTTATAATTCAGATGAGTTCCCCTGAAACAGAAATTCAAAAAAAGAATTTTCCAATGTGCAATTGGAATTAATTGAAAATAGCTATAAAGAACCTTAGTCTAAGGGTCTAGATTTTCAGAAATCTTTAGACTATGGTCCAATTAAGGTTCCTATGAACCAATAGCATCAATCCATGTGTAGGGAGGAGATAAATCCAACTTGTAAAAAGAAAATACCCAAAAATGAGTAAATGCTCACATGAGGTGAAGAGTTGAAAATGTACAAGGTTTATTAGTAAAAAAACTATGTGCAATATTAAAAATATGAGATATTTTGGGTATAATGATTTTATTATGACACATATGTAAGGAAGGGGAATCCCTTAAATGCTCACATAAGATGAAGAGTTGAAAATGTACAAGGTTTATTAGTAAAAAACTATGAGCAATATTAAAAATATGACATATGTAAGGAAGGGGAATTCTTTAAAGGAGGTGCATATTTCACATAAGATGAAGAGTTGAAAATGTACAAGGATTATTAGTAAAAAACTATGAGCAATATTAAAAATATGACATATGTAAGGAAGGGGAATTCTTTAAAGGAGGTGCATATTTCACATAAGATGAAGAGTTGAAAATGTACAAGGTTTATTAGTAAAAAAAAAACTATGAGCAATATTAAAATGATTCCATTATGACACATATGTAAGGAAGGGGAGTTCTTTAAAGGAGGTGCATATTTCACATGCTTGAATGAGTTTTAAACTCATAAAAATTGAGATATTTCATCTCTCCTCTCTCCTCATTCAAGTCTAGTTCCAAAAAGTTAGCTTAACTGATCTAAAAATGGTCAAATATTGACCAAACTGATTTAGAAAATTCTAGAATCAGTTTGTTTGGTTAGGAGCTCAATTTTTCCTATAAATAGAAGCCTCCCCCTTGTTGAAAAATAGATAGTGTTTATGCATCGTTACTCTACTCCACCTAAGCCAGAAACTGTGAATTCATTTAATAATTCACTAGTTTTTGGAGCTTCCCTCTTTCTTCAATCCCCATTAGTGGCTCCATCAACATACTTAACCAATTGATTGGTTGGGGGCCTCTACCGTGAACAAAGAATCAAGCAAGTTGTAAGGTAATTAGTGAATATTGATCTTTCTATAATTTCTCAATGTTTCTCTCTTCTCAACCCCTCTCAAGCTTGAGAAGTTTAATTTGGTATGGTTTTTTTTTAAATACTATTGAAGTTTGAATAGTAGTGAAGAGTTACATAATTTAATAAATGCTATTGAAGTTAATTTTCATTTATGTTTAAATTCTAATGATTCTTATGTAAATTCTCTCTCTCACTCAAGAAATGGTCATACTCATGACCCATTCTCAATCCAAATCAAGCTTTTCATAAAGCTTTTCCTTAACCCAAGATTAAGCTATGCTTGAGGCCAATTTAATGGCTTTTTTCTATGCTTTTAGTTTATGCATATTGATGATTCAATCCACTATAGATTAATGATCCAATTAGAGATCATTTTAATTATTTCCTTAATGATAAGCTTTATCCCTTAGAAAAAAATTGAGATTTATCAGTCATAGCAGCGGAGCTATGGCAAAATTTTTATAAAAATTATGCATAAAATAATTTCATTCAAAGCATAAAAAGAGGACTTCCTACCATATTCTAGGAATTATCATCCTAGATTAATTGAAAGAATTTCATTATAATCATGGAGAAATTTAATTTTAATATCATGCATAAAGGATAATTTTTTTATATCAAAAGTGTTACTTTTATCATTTTTAATTTTCATGCATAGAAGTATGCATAAAGGATAATTTTTTTTATATCAAAAGTGTTACTTTTATCATATTGGATTTCATGCATAGAGGTATGCATAAAAGTTGAATATTTTATTATAAAAGTGTTACTTTTAGCATAATTGAATTTCATGCATAGAGGTATGCATAAAAGATATGGGAAGTGATAAGATATGATAAGATGCATGTGGATGTGGATGTGGATATGGATGTGTATGTATGAATGTGGATATGGGATGTGGATGTATAAATGAGGATGTGAAAATGGAGATAAGCATGTAGATGTGGATGCATGAATGTGGATGTATGGATGTGAATGAGGATATAGATGTGGATGTATGGATGTGAATGTGCATGTAGATATGGATGTATATATGTGAATGGGAATGTGGATGTGGATGTATGTATGCATGTGGATGTGGATATGGATGTGTATGTATGAATGTGGATATGGGATGTGGATGTATAAATGAGGATGTGAAAATGGAGATAAGCATGTAGATGTGGATGTATGGATGTGAATGTGGATGTGGATGTGGATGTATGAATGTGGATGTATGGATGTGAATGAGGATGTGGATGTGGATGCATGGATGTAAATGTGGATGTGTATGTATGGATGTAGGCATGTAGATGTGGATGTATGGATGTGGATGCATGAATGTGGATGTATGGATGTGAATGAGGATATAGATGTGGATGTATGGATGTGAATGTGCATGTAGATATGGATGTATAGATGTGAATGTGGATGTGGATGTGGATGTGGATGTGGATGTATGTATGTATGTATGTGGATGTGGATGTATGAATGAGGACGTGATAATGAATGTATGCATGTGGATGTGGATATGGATGTGTATGTATGAATGCGGATATGGATGTGGATATGGATGTGTATGTATGAATGTGGATATGGGATGTGGATGTATAAATGAGGATGTGAAAATGGAGATAAGCATGTAGATGTGGATGTATGGATGTGAATGTGGATGTGGATGTGGATGTATGGATGTGGATATGGATGTGAATATATGATATGTGATGTGAAGGAATCTGAAGTGAAGAGATGGAAAATGATATGATTGGATGAGTACACATATAAATGAAATGTGGAATAAGTAATGTGGATTGCATGAGGGATAATGTGGAAAAATGAGAGTTAATATAGAAATTGTATTTGTAAACTGTTTGTAAATGCTGTTTGTAAATGGCTGTTTTATGTCAAGAATGCTGGGAAAGCATTTTGACCGTCTTGTGATTAAGGTCGTGGAGACCTAACTGATAAAGTTGCAACTGCTGACGGAGAGTCAATGGAGGACGTCTCGCGTAGCAAGGTCGGCCGAGGTCTTGACCAGCCTCGGTTCGATTAAAATGGTGAGCTTCCGGTACGGTGGATGAGGGACCAAGGAAGCGGCCTATGAGTGAAGCGCTAGGTCACCTGCGAAGATCCTAGAGGGTGCTGACCATACGGTGCTCGGGCTCTGGGTCGCCCAGGATACCCACGCGTGCGTCGAGGAAGATATTGGAACAAGGAGTAAGAGTTGTTTTCTGGAACTGGGCATGGATCTGGTTGACTGACCTTGCTGGTCCTCAACGGATGAGTCCATGGCTCTTTTATATGGATCTGTTGGTTGATCTTGCTGATCTTCAACGAGAGTCCATCTTGATAAGTGATTATATTGTTGAGTATTATGGGCTAGGAACTATTGAAACGGCCCCTGTGTGGACAGGTGGTGAGCGTTCTAGTTGCCAATGACGCCATAGATACTCTGATGAAGGAATGATGGGAAATTATGAATCAACTGGATAAATTGGAAGATTGTGATCAGTGGTACTATGGTTTCCTTAAAGGATTGTTTTAAAGTTAGCTGATGCTAAGAAAAAGGCAATTTCATATTGGGTGTGTAAGTGGTGTGGCTAGTTTTATGTTCGCATGAACTTCTGGCTAGGGGGCCTTGGAACTCTTTTCCTTGGTACCCGGGACAAAACCTAACCAAATTCCAAATTGGATCCCATCACTACAGTGGTTGGGCGGTTGGCTAACCCATGGGATCGGATGGGGTTAGGCTGGACTGATGGATCCGTAAATCGAGATTTAAATTCTATTATTACGATAGATGAAGTAAATCCCGGATAGAAATTGTTCTATGGATAGGAATCAACGGCTGTGCCTCTTGATGGGGAAAAAAGCGTTGATCCCAATGATCCAAGTGCAAGTTTCTTCCTTGATTTGACCAAGTACCGCTAAAGGTGCAGTCAGATCAGTTGATCCGTAATGATCTTGACTACGTTAGAGTAAAGAGTTATCCTGGTGGAATCGCCCATGCTTTCCGGGTAAAAGAAGTTTTTCCGGTTTCGGTTTTGGACAAACCGACGGATTAGTCTCTTGTCCGGATATCCGTGGGCGAGGCCCCGAGTGTGGATCCGTGCCCCGCGCATGAAGTGCTACTTCCGCTGCTAGTACCCCGAATCCGTTGCGCGGTGGAGAACGGGATCTCACACTTCCGCATGGACTCTTGTGGGAGTCAATGATGGTTGTTGTATCTCACACTGTCTCATGAGACATTAGGTTGTTGCTAGCTCTCCCATGTTTTATTTGAGAGCAATTTCTATGATCAGGAGACATTAGGTTATGGCTAGCTCTCCCATGTTTCATTTGAGAGCAATTTCTATGATCATGAGACATTACATTGGGTTATGGCTAGCTCTCCCATGTCTTATTTGAGAGCAATTTCTATGATCATGACCAACCATAGTCTGGCACACTTCACCTCCTCCTAGTTTTCCTCTGCTAGGTCAATTACTCGGTCCATGTCCTCCAGTCCCAATCAAGTTATGCCCATCCATCCTAATCCAAGAAGTACTACAGGCATGATATAAAACTTCCCTCCCCAAGGGGTTATTCCCAATGTGAAACATAGTAGTGAAAGCTCCTATACATGTGGCCTGGAACGAGTTCACTCCTTCCACCTGCACTTTTGTGGGAGTCAATGATGGTTGTTGTATCTCACGCTATCTCATGAGACATCAGGTTATAGCGAGCTCTCTTATGTTTTATCTGAGACCAGTTTCTATGGTCATGCTGGCACCCTTCACCTCCGAGTCTTCCTCTTCTAGGTAAATTGCTTGGAGATGGAGCAAGTACAAAGCTTGGCTTTCCTAACCTTAACTTCTTTTTTAGCCTTTGCTCTGCTAAGGATTTATTTCTTGCTCTTCTTTGGCAGAGCGAGAGAGTTTTCTCGATTCTTCCAAACCTAAGGATTCATCTCTCTATGCGGCCGTTAACTTGATCAGAACCTTAAGAATATTAAGCTCTCTTTTTTCCATTGGTGGCAAAGTCCACACCTGAGAGTCTATGGCCTCAACATATCAAAGCTAATGCTCTTCATTCCCTCGTCCAAGAAGTACTACATGGGCTCAGCCTCTTTGGTCACATCACCATGATTACCTATTCTTAGGCTACGTACAAGGTAGACTTTCTCGAGTCCCAATCAAATTATGGCTATCCATCGTCGTCCAAGAACTACTGCAGGCCTGATTTAAAACTTCCCTTCTAAGGGGTTATTCCCAATGCGAAATATTGTAGTGAGAGCTCCGATGATGCATGTGGTTTGCAACGTGTTCACTCCTTCCACCTGAACTTTTGTGGGAGTCGATGATGCTTGTTGTATCTCACACTGTCTCATGAGACATTAGGTTATGGCTAGCTCTCCCATGTTTTATTTGAGACCAATTTCTATGATCACGACCACGCTTCACCTCCTAGTCTTCCTCTTCTAGCTCAATTACTCGGGCCATGTTAATGGAGATGAAGCAATTACGAAGCTTGGCTTGCCTAGCCTTAACTTCTTTTTTAGCCTTTGCTAAGAATTTATTCATTGCTCTTCTTGGCAGAGCGAGAGAGTTTTCTAGATTCTTCCAAACCTAAGGGTTCATCTCTCTATGTGGCCATTAACTTGATTAGAATATTGAGCTCTCTTTTTCATTGGTGGCAAAAGTCGACATGAGAATCTATGGCCTCAATATATCAAAGCTAATGGTCTTCATTCCCTCGTCCAAGAAGTCCTCTTTTGTCACATCACACAATGATTACCTATCCCAAGGCTACTTTTTACAAGGTAGCAGTTCTTGAGTCCCAATCAAATTATGGCCGTCCATTCTCGTCCGAGAAGAACTACAGGGATGATATAAAACTTCCCTTCCAAGGGGTTATTCCCAATGTGAAACATATAGTACTGAAAGCTCCCATGCATGTGGTTTGGAACGAACTCACTCCTTCCACCTGCACTTTTGTGGGAGTCAATGATGGCTGTTGTATCTCACACTGTCTCATGAGACATTAGGTTATGGCTAGCTCTCCCATGTTTTATTTGATACCAATTTCTATGATCACGACCACGCTTCGCTTTCTAGTCTTCCTCTTCATTGGTGGCAAAAGTCGACATGAGAATCTATGGCCTCAATATATCAAAGCTAATGGGCTTCATTCCCTCGTCCAAGAAGTCCTCTTTTGTCACATCACACAATGATTACCTATCGCAAGGCTACTTTTTACAAGGTAGCAGTTCTTGAGTCCCAATCAAATTACGGCCGTCCATTCTCGTCCGAGAAGAACTACAGGGATGATATAAAACTTCCCTTCCAAGGGGTTATTACCAATGTGAAACATGTAGTACTGAAAGCTCCCATGCATGTGGTTTGGAACGAGCTCACTCCTTCCACCTGCACTTTTGTGGGAGTCAATGATGGCTGTTGTATCTCACACTGTCTCATGAGACATTAGGTTATGGCTAGCTCTCCCATGTTTTATTTGAGACCAATTTCTATGGTCATGCAAAACCATAGTCTGCACATTTCACCTCCCAGTCCTCCTCTTCTAGGTCAATTACTTGGTCCATGATAACGGAGATGGAACAATTACGAAGCTTGGCTTGCCTAGCCTTAACTTCTTTTTTTAGCCTTTGCTACTAAGGATTTACTTATTGCTCTTCTTGGCAGAGCGATAGAGTTTTCTAGATTCTTCTAGACATAAGGGTTCATCTCGCTATGTGGCCATTAACTTGATCAGAACCTTAAAAATTGAGCTCTCTTTTCCATTGGTGGCAAAAGTCCACACATGAGAGTCTACGGCCTCAACATATCAAAGCTAATGCATTGTCTTCATTCCCTCGTCCAAGAAGTACTACATGGGCTCCTCTTTGGTCACATCAGCAGAATGATTACCGATATCCCAAGGCTACTTATTACAAGGTAGCAGTTCTGGAGTGTCCCAATCAAATTATGCCCATCCATCCTCGTCCAAGAAGTATTGTAGGCATGATGTAAAACTTCACTCCCAAGGAGTTATTCCCAATGTGAAACATAGTAGTGAAAGCTACTCCTATGTATGTGGTTTGGAACGAGTTCACTCCTTCCTACTGCACTTTTGTGGGAGTTAATGATGGTTGTTGTATCTCACATTGTTTCATGAGACATTAGGTTATGGCTAGCTCTCTCATGTTTTAATTGAGACCAATTTCTATGGTCATGCAAAACCATATTCTGGCATACTTCACCTCCCAGTCTTCCTCTTCTAGGTTAATTACTTAGGCCATGCTAACGGAGGTGGACCAATTACGAAGCCTGGCTTTGCTAGCCTTAACTTCTTTTTTAGCCTTTGCTAAAGATTTATTTACTGCTCTTCTTGGCAGAGTGAGAGTTTTCTAGATTCTTCTAAACCTAAGGGTTCAGATCACTATGTGGCCATTAACTTGATCAGAACCTGAAAAATATTGAGCTCTCTATTCCATTGGTGTGGCAAAAGTCCACATGAGAGGTCTATGGCCTCAACATATCGAAGCTAATGCTCTTCATTCCCTCGTCCAAGAAGTACTACATGGGCTCCTCGTTGGTCACATCAGAATGATTATTACCGATATCCCAAGGCTACTCACAAGGTAGTAGTTCTTGAGTCCCAATCAAATTATGCCCATCCATCCTCGTCCAAGAAGAACTACAGGCATGATAAAAAAAACTTCCCTTCCAAGGGGTTATTCCCAATGTGAGACATAGTAGTGAAAGCTCCTATGCATGTGGTTTGGAAGAACGAGTTCTTTCCTTCCGCATGGACTCTTGTGGGAGTCAATGATGGTTGTTGTATCTCACACTGTCTCATGAGACATTAGGTTGTTGCTAGCTCTCCCATGTTTTATTTGAGAGCAATTTCTATGATCAGGAGACATTAGGTTATGGCTAGCTCTCCCATGTTTCATTTGAGAGCAATTTCTATGATCATGAGACATTACATTGGGTTATGGCTAGCTCTCCCATGTCTTATTTGAGAGCAATTTCTATGATCATGACCAACCATAGTCTGGCACACTTCACCTCCTCCTAGTTTTCCTCTGCTAGGTCAATTACTCGGTCCATGTCCTCCAGTCCCAATCAAGTTATGCCCATCCATCCTAATCCAAGAAGTACTACAGGCATGATATAAAACTTCCCTCCCCAAGGGGTTATTCCCAATGTGAAACATAGTAGTGAAAGCTCCTATACATGTGGCCTGGAACGAGTTCACTCCTTCCACCTGCACTTTTGTGGGAGTCAATGATGGTTGTTGTATCTCACGCTATCTCATGAGACATCAGGTTATAGCGAGCTCTCTTATGTTTTATCTGAGACCAGTTTCTATGGTCATGCTGGCACCCTTCACCTCCGAGTCTTCCTCTTCTAGGTAAATTGCTTGGAGATGGAGCAAGTACAAAGCTTGGCTTTCCTAACCTTAACTTCTTTTTTAGCCTTTGCTCTGCTAAGGATTTATTTCTTGCTCTTCTTTGGCAGAGCGAGAGAGTTTTCTAGATTCTTCCAAACCTAAGGATTCATCTCTCTATGCGGCCGTTATCAAAGCTAATGCTCTTCATTCCCTCGTCCAAGAAGTACTACATGGGCTCAGCCTCTTTGGTCACATCACCATGATTACCTATTCTTAGGCTACGTACAAGGTAGACTTTCTCGAGTCCCAATCAAATTATGGCTATCCATCGTCGTCCAAGAACTACTGCAGGCCTGATTTAAAACTTCCCTTCTAAGGGGTTATTCCCAATGCGAAATATTGTAGTGAGAGCTCCGATGATGCATGTGGTTTGCAACGTGTTCACTCCTTCCACCTGAACTTTTGTGGGAGTCGATGATGCTTGTTGTATCTCACACTGTCTCATGAGACATTAGGTTATGGCTAGCTCTCCCATGTTTTATTTGAGACCAATTTCTATGATCACGACCACGCTTCACCTCCTAGTCTTCCTCTTCTAGCTCAATTACTCGGGCCATGTTAATGGAGATGAAGCAATTACGAAGCTTGGCTTGCCTAGCCTTAACTTCTTTTTTAGCCTTTGCTAAGAATTTATTCATTGCTCTTCTTGGCAGAGCGAGAGAGTTTTCTAGATTCTTCCAAACCTAAGGGTTCATCTCTCTATGTGGCCATTAACTTGATTAGAATATTGAGCTCTCTTTTTCATTGGTGGCAAAAGTCGACATGAGAATCTATGGCCTCAATATATCAAAGCTAATGGTCTTCATTCCCTCGTCCAAGAAGTCCTCTTTTGTCACATCACACAATGATTACCTATCCCAAGGCTACTTTTTACAAGGTAGCAGTTCTTGAGTCCCAATCAAATTATGGCCGTCCATTCTCGTCCGAGAAGAACTACAGGGATGATATAAAACTTCCCTTCCAAGGGGTTATTCCCAATGTGAAACATATAGTACTGAAAGCTCCCATGCATGTGGTTTGGAACGAACTCACTCCTTCCACCTGCACTTTTGTGGGAGTCAATGATGGCTGTTGTATCTCACACTGTCTCATGAGACATTAGGTTATGGCTAGCTCTCCCATGTTTTATTTGATACCAATTTCTATGATCACGACCACGCTTCGCTTTCTAGTCTTCCTCTTCATTGGTGGCAAAAGTCGACATGAGAATCTATGGCCTCAATATATCAAAGCTAATGGGCTTCATTCCCTCGTCCAAGAAGTCCTCTTTTGTCACATCACACAATGATTACCTATCGCAAGGCTACTTTTTACAAGGTAGCAGTTCTTGAGTCCCAATCAAATTACGGCCGTCCATTCTCGTCCGAGAAGAACTACAGGGATGATATAAAACTTCCCTTCCAAGGGGTTATTACCAATGTGAAACATGTAGTACTGAAAGCTCCCATGCATGTGGTTTGGAACGAGCTCACTCCTTCCACCTGCACTTTTGTGGGAGTCAATGATGGCTGTTGTATCTCACACTGTCTCATGAGACATTAGGTTATGGCTAGCTCTCCCATGTTTTATTTGAGACCAATTTCTATGGTCATGCAAAACCATAGTCTGCACATTTCACCTCCCAGTCCTCCTCTTCTAGGTCAATTACTTGGTCCATGATAACGGAGATGGAACAATTACGAAGCTTGGCTTGCCTAGCCTTAACTTCTTTTTTTAGCCTTTGCTACTAAGGATTTACTTATTGCTCTTCTTGGCAGAGCGATAGAGTTTTCTAGATTCTTCTAGACATAAGGGTTCATCTCGCTATGTGGCCATTAACTTGATCAGAACCTTAAAAATTGAGCTCTCTTTTCCATTGGTGGCAAAAGTCCACACATGAGAGTCTACGGCCTCAACATATCAAAGCTAATGCATTGTCTTCATTCCCTCGTCCAAGAAGTACTACATGGGCTCCTCTTTGGTCACATCAGCAGAATGATTACCGATATCCCAAGGCTACTTATTACAAGGTAGCAGTTCTGGAGTGTCCCAATCAAATTATGCCCATCCATCCTCGTCCAAGAAGTATTGTAGGCATGATGTAAAACTTCACTCCCAAGGAGTTATTCCCAATGTGAAACATAGTAGTGAAAGCTACTCCTATGTATGTGGTTTGGAACGAGTTCACTCCTTCCTACTGCACTTTTGTGGGAGTTAATGATGGTTGTTGTATCTCACATTGTTTCATGAGACATTAGGTTATGGCTAGCTCTCTCATGTTTTAATTGAGACCAATTTCTATGGTCATGCAAAACCATATTCTGGCACACTTCACCTCCCAGTCTTCCTCTTCTAGGTTAATTACTTGGGCCATGCTAACGGAGGTGGACCAATTACGAAGCCTGGCTTTGCTAGCCTTAACTTCTTTTTTAGCCTTTGCTAAAGATTTATTTACTGCTCTTCTTGGCAGAGTGAGAGTTTTCTAGATTCTTCTAAACCTAAGGGTTCAGATCACTATGTGGCCATTAACTTGATCAGAACCTGAAAAATATTGAGCTCTCTATTCCATTGGTGTGGCAAAAGTCCACATGAGAGGTCTATGGCCTCAACATATCGAAGCTAATGCTCTTCATTCCCTCGTCCAAGAAGTACTACATGGGCTCCTCGTTGGTCACATCAGAATGATTATTACCGATATCCCAAGGCTACTCACAAGGTAGTAGTTCTTGAGTCCCAATCAAATTATGCCCATCCATCCTCGTCCAAGAAGAACTACAGGCATGATAAAAAAAACTTCCCTTCCAAGGGGTTATTCCCAATGTGAGACATAGTAGTGAAAGCTCCTATGCATGTGGTTTGGAAGAACGAGTTCTTTCCTTCCGCATGGACTCTTGTGGGAGTCAATGATGGTTGTTGTATCTCACACTGTCTCATGAGACATTAGGTTGTTGCTAGCTCTCCCATGTTTTATTTGAGAGCAATTTCTATGATCAGGAGACATTAGGTTATGGCTAGCTCTCCCATGTTTCATTTGAGAGCAATTTCTATGATCATGAGACATTACATTGGGTTATGGCTAGCTCTCCCATGTCTTATTTGAGAGCAATTTCTATGATCATGACCAACCATAGTCTGGCACACTTCACCTCCTCCTAGTTTTCCTCTGCTAGGTCAATTACTCGGTCCATGTCCTCCAGTCCCAATCAAGTTATGCCCATCCATCCTAATCCAAGAAGTACTACAGGCATGATATAAAACTTCCCTCCCCAAGGGGTTATTCCCAATGTGAAACATAGTAGTGAAAGCTCCTATACATGTGGCCTGGAACGAGTTCACTCCTTCCACCTGCACTTTTGTGGGAGTCAATGATGGTTGTTGTATCTCACGCTATCTCATGAGACATCAGGTTATAGCGAGCTCTCTTATGTTTTATCTGAGACCAGTTTCTATGGTCATGCTGGCACCCTTCACCTCCGAGTCTTCCTCTTCTAGGTAAATTGCTTGGAGATGGAGCAAGTACAAAGCTTGGCTTTCCTAACCTTAACTTCTTTTTTAGCCTTTGCTCTGCTAAGGATTTATTTCTTGCTCTTCTTTGGCAGAGCGAGAGAGTTTTCTAGATTCTTCCAAACCTAAGGATTCATCTCTCTATGCGGCCGTTATCAAAGCTAATGCTCTTCATTCCCTCGTCCAAGAAGTACTACATGGGCTCAGCCTCTTTGGTCACATCACCATGATTACCTATTCTTAGGCTACGTACAAGGTAGACTTTCTCGAGTCCCAATCAAATTATGGCTATCCATCGTCGTCCAAGAACTACTGCAGGCCTGATTTAAAACTTCCCTTCTAAGGGGTTATTCCCAATGCGAAATATTGTAGTGAGAGCTCCGATGATGCATGTGGTTTGCAACGTGTTCACTCCTTCCACCTGAACTTTTGTGGGAGTCGATGATGCTTGTTGTATCTCACACTGTCTCATGAGACATTAGGTTATGGCTAGCTCTCCCATGTTTTATTTGAGACCAATTTCTATGATCACGACCACGCTTCACCTCCTAGTCTTCCTCTTCTAGCTCAATTACTCGGGCCATGTTAATGGAGATGAAGCAATTACGAAGCTTGGCTTGCCTAGCCTTAACTTCTTTTTTAGCCTTTGCTAAGAATTTATTCATTGCTCTTCTTGGCAGAGCGAGAGAGTTTTCTAGATTCTTCCAAACCTAAGGGTTCATCTCTCTATGTGGCCATTAACTTGATTAGAATATTGAGCTCTCTTTTTCATTGGTGGCAAAAGTCGACATGAGAATCTATGGCCTCAATATATCAAAGCTAATGGTCTTCATTCCCTCGTCCAAGAAGTCCTCTTTTGTCACATCACACAATGATTACCTATCCCAAGGCTACTTTTTACAAGGTAGCAGTTCTTGAGTCCCAATCAAATTATGGCCGTCCATTCTCGTCCGAGAAGAACTACAGGGATGATATAAAACTTCCCTTCCAAGGGGTTATTCCCAATGTGAAACATATAGTACTGAAAGCTCCCATGCATGTGGTTTGGAACGAACTCACTCCTTCCACCTGCACTTTTGTGGGAGTCAATGATGGCTGTTGTATCTCACACTGTCTCATGAGACATTAGGTTATGGCTAGCTCTCCCATGTTTTATTTGATACCAATTTCTATGATCACGACCACGCTTCGCTTTCTAGTCTTCCTCTTCATTGGTGGCAAAAGTCGACATGAGAATCTATGGCCTCAATATATCAAAGCTAATGGGCTTCATTCCCTCGTCCAAGAAGTCCTCTTTTGTCACATCACACAATGATTACCTATCGCAAGGCTACTTTTTACAAGGTAGCAGTTCTTGAGTCCCAATCAAATTACGGCCGTCCATTCTCGTCCGAGAAGAACTACAGGGATGATATAAAACTTCCCTTCCAAGGGGTTATTACCAATGTGAAACATGTAGTACTGAAAGCTCCCATGCATGTGGTTTGGAACGAGCTCACTCCTTCCACCTGCACTTTTGTGGGAGTCAATGATGGCTGTTGTATCTCACACTGTCTCATGAGACATTAGGTTATGGCTAGCTCTCCCATGTTTTATTTGAGACCAATTTCTATGGTCATGCAAAACCATAGTCTGCACATTTCACCTCCCAGTCCTCCTCTTCTAGGTCAATTACTTGGTCCATGATAACGGAGATGGAACAATTACGAAGCTTGGCTTGCCTAGCCTTAACTTCTTTTTTTAGCCTTTGCTACTAAGGATTTACTTATTGCTCTTCTTGGCAGAGCGATAGAGTTTTCTAGATTCTTCTAGACATAAGGGTTCATCTCGCTATGTGGCCATTAACTTGATCAGAACCTTAAAAATTGAGCTCTCTTTTCCATTGGTGGCAAAAGTCCACACATGAGAGTCTACGGCCTCAACATATCAAAGCTAATGCATTGTCTTCATTCCCTCGTCCAAGAAGTACTACATGGGCTCCTCTTTGGTCACATCAGCAGAATGATTACCGATATCCCAAGGCTACTTATTACAAGGTAGCAGTTCTGGAGTGTCCCAATCAAATTATGCCCATCCATCCTCGTCCAAGAAGTATTGTAGGCATGATGTAAAACTTCACTCCCAAGGAGTTATTCCCAATGTGAAACATAGTAGTGAAAGCTACTCCTATGTATGTGGTTTGGAACGAGTTCACTCCTTCCTACTGCACTTTTGTGGGAGTTAATGATGGTTGTTGTATCTCACATTGTTTCATGAGACATTAGGTTATGGCTAGCTCTCTCATGTTTTAATTGAGACCAATTTCTATGGTCATGCAAAACCATATTCTGGCACACTTCACCTCCCAGTCTTCCTCTTCTAGGTTAATTACTTGGGCCATGCTAACGGAGGTGGACCAATTACGAAGCCTGGCTTTGCTAGCCTTAACTTCTTTTTTAGCCTTTGCTAAAGATTTATTTACTGCTCTTCTTGGCAGAGTGAGAGTTTTCTAGATTCTTCTAAACCTAAGGGTTCAGATCACTATGTGGCCATTAACTTGATCAGAACCTGAAAAATATTGAGCTCTCTATTCCATTGGTGTGGCAAAAGTCCACATGAGAGGTCTATGGCCTCAACATATCGAAGCTAATGCTCTTCATTCCCTCGTCCAAGAAGTACTACATGGGCTCCTCGTTGGTCACATCAGAATGATTATTACCGATATCCCAAGGCTACTCACAAGGTAGTAGTTCTTGAGTCCCAATCAAATTATGCCCATCCATCCTCGTCCAAGAAGAACTACAGGCATGATAAAAAAAACTTCCCTTCCAAGGGGTTATTCCCAATGTGAGACATAGTAGTGAAAGCTCCTATGCATGTGGTTTGGAAGAACGAGTTCTTTCCTTCCGCATGGACTCTTGTGGGAGTCAATGATGGTTGTTGTATCTCACACTGTCTCATGAGACATTAGGTTGTTGCTAGCTCTCCCATGTTTTATTTGAGAGCAATTTCTATGATCAGGAGACATTAGGTTATGGCTAGCTCTCCCATGTTTCATTTGAGAGCAATTTCTATGATCATGAGACATTACATTGGGTTATGGCTAGCTCTCCCATGTCTTATTTGAGAGCAATTTCTATGATCATGACCAACCATAGTCTGGCACACTTCACCTCCTCCTAGTTTTCCTCTGCTAGGTCAATTACTCGGTCCATGTCCTCCAGTCCCAATCAAGTTATGCCCATCCATCCTAATCCAAGAAGTACTACAGGCATGATATAAAACTTCCCTCCCCAAGGGGTTATTCCCAATGTGAAACATAGTAGTGAAAGCTCCTATACATGTGGCCTGGAACGAGTTCACTCCTTCCACCTGCACTTTTGTGGGAGTCAATGATGGTTGTTGTATCTCACGCTATCTCATGAGACATCAGGTTATAGCGAGCTCTCTTATGTTTTATCTGAGACCAGTTTCTATGGTCATGCTGGCACCCTTCACCTCCGAGTCTTCCTCTTCTAGGTAAATTGCTTGGAGATGGAGCAAGTACAAAGCTTGGCTTTCCTAACCTTAACTTCTTTTTTAGCCTTTGCTCTGCTAAGGATTTATTTCTTGCTCTTCTTTGGCAGAGCGAGAGAGTTTTCTAGATTCTTCCAAACCTAAGGATTCATCTCTCTATGCGGCCGTTAACTTGATCAGAACCTTAAGAATATTAAGCTCTCTTTTTTCCATTGGTGGCAAAGTCCACACCTGAGAGTCTATGGCCTCAACATATCAAAGCTAATGCTCTTCATTCCCTCGTCCAAGAAGTACTACATGGGCTCAGCCTCTTTGGTCACATCACCATGATTACCTATTCTTAGGCTACGTACAAGGTAGACTTTCTCGAGTCCCAATCAAATTATGGCTATCCATCGTCGTCCAAGAACTACTGCAGGCCTGATTTAAAACTTCCCTTCTAAGGGGTTATTCCCAATGCGAAATATTGTAGTGAGAGCTCCGATGATGCATGTGGTTTGCAACGTGTTCACTCCTTCCACCTGAACTTTTGTGGGAGTCGATGATGCTTGTTGTATCTCACACTGTCTCATGAGACATTAGGTTATGGCTAGCTCTCCCATGTTTTATTTGAGACCAATTTCTATGATCACGACCACGCTTCGCCTCCTAGTCTTCCTCTTCTAGCTCAATTACTCGGGCCATGTTAATGGAGATGAAGCAATTACGAAGCTTGGCTTGCCTAGCCTTAACTTCTTTTTTAGCCTTTGCTAAGAATTTATTCATTGCTCTTCTTGGCAGAGCGAGAGAGTTTTCTAGATTCTTCCAAACCTAAGGGTTCATCTCTCTATGTGGCCATTAACTTGATTAGAATATTGAGGTCTCTTTTTCATTGGTGGCAAAAGTCGACATGAGAATCTATGGCCTCAATATATCAAAGCTAATGGTCTTCATTCCCTCGTCCAAGAAGTCCTCTTTTGTCACATCACACAATGATTACCTATCCCAAGGCTACTTTTTACAAGGTAGCAGTTCTTGAGTCCCAATCAAATTATGGCCGTCCATTCTCGTCCGAGAAGAACTACAGGGATGATATAAAACTTCCCTTCCAAGGGGTTATTCCCAATGTGAAACATATAGTACTGAAAGCTCCCATGCATGTGGTTTGGAACGAACTCACTCCTTCCACCTGCACTTTTGTGGGAGTCAATGATGGCTGTTGTATCTCACACTGTCTCATGAGACATTAGGTTATGGCTAGCTCTCCCATGTTTTATTTGATACCAATTTCTATGATCACGACCACGCTTCGCTTTCTAGTCTTCCTCTTCATTGGTGGCAAAAGTCGACATGAGAATCTATGGCCTCAATATATCAAAGCTAATGGGCTTCATTCCCTCGTCCAAGAAGTCCTCTTTTGTCACATCACACAATGATTACCTATCGCAAGGCTACTTTTTACAAGGTAGCAGTTCTTGAGTCCCAATCAAATTACGGCCGTCCATTCTCGTCCGAGAAGAACTACAGGGATGATATAAAACTTCCCTTCCAAGGGGTTATTACCAATGTGAAACATGTAGTACTGAAAGCTCCCATGCATGTGGTTTGGAACGAGCTCACTCCTTCCACCTGCACTTTTGTGGGAGTCAATGATGGCTGTTGTATCTCACACTGTCTCATGAGACATTAGGTTATGGCTAGCTCTCCCATGTTTTATTTGAGACCAATTTCTATGGTCATGCAAAACCATAGTCTGCACATTTCACCTCCCAGTCCTCCTCTTCTAGGTCAATTACTTGGTCCATGATAACGGAGATGGAACAATTACGAAGCTTGGCTTGCCTAGCCTTAACTTCTTTTTTTAGCCTTTGCTACTAAGGATTTACTTATTGCTCTTCTTGGCAGAGCGATAGAGTTTTCTAGATTCTTCTAGACATAAGGGTTCATCTCGCTATGTGGCCATTAACTTGATCAGAACCTTAAAAATTGAGCTCTCTTTTCCATTGGTGGCAAAAGTCCACACATGAGAGTCTACGGCCTCAACATATCAAAGCTAATGCATTGTCTTCATTCCCTCGTCCAAGAAGTACTACATGGGCTCCTCTTTGGTCACATCAGCAGAATGATTACCGATATCCCAAGGCTACTTATTACAAGGTAGCAGTTCTGGAGTGTCCCAATCAAATTATGCCCATCCATCCTCGTCCAAGAAGTATTGTAGGCATGATGTAAAACTTCACTCCCAAGGAGTTATTCCCAATGTGAAACATAGTAGTGAAAGCTACTCCTATGTATGTGGTTTGGAACGAGTTCACTCCTTCCTACTGCACTTTTGTGGGAGTTAATGATGGTTGTTGTATCTCACATTGTTTCATGAGACATTAGGTTATGGCTAGCTCTCTCATGTTTTAATTGAGACCAATTTCTATGGTCATGCAAAACCATATTCTGGCACACTTCACCTCCCAGTCTTCCTCTTCTAGGTTAATTACTTGGGCCATGCTAACGGAGGTGGACCAATTACGAAGCCTGGCTTTGCTAGCCTTAACTTCTTTTTTAGCCTTTGCTAAAGATTTATTTACTGCTCTTCTTGGCAGAGTGAGAGTTTTCTAGATTCTTCTAAACCTAAGGGTTCAGATCACTATGTGGCCATTAACTTGATCAGAACCTGAAAAATATTGAGCTCTCTATTCCATTGGTGTGGCAAAAGTCCACATGAGAGGTCTATGGCCTCAACATATCGAAGCTAATGCTCTTCATTCCCTCGTCCAAGAAGTACTACATGGGCTCCTCGTTGGTCACATCAGAATGATTATTACCGATATCCCAAGGCTACTCACAAGGTAGTAGTTCTTGAGTCCCAATCAAATTATGCCCATCCATCCTCGTCCAAGAAGAACTACAGGCATGATAAAAAAAACTTCCCTTCCAAGGGGTTATTCCCAATGTGAGACATAGTAGTGAAAGCTCCTATGCATGTGGTTTGGAAGAACGAGTTCTTTCCTTCCGCATGGACTCTTGTGGGAGTCAATGATGGTTGTTGTATCTCACACTGTCTCATGAGACATTAGGTTGTTGCTAGCTCTCCCATGTTTTATTTGAGAGCAATTTCTATGATCAGGAGACATTAGGTTATGGCTAGCTCTCCCATGTTTCATTTGAGAGCAATTTCTATGATCATGAGACATTACATTGGGTTATGGCTAGCTCTCCCATGTCTTATTTGAGAGCAATTTCTATGATCATGACCAACCATAGTCTGGCACACTTCACCTCCTCCTAGTTTTCCTCTGCTAGGTCAATTACTCGGTCCATGTCCTCCAGTCCCAATCAAGTTATGCCCATCCATCCTAATCCAAGAAGTACTACAGGCATGATATAAAACTTCCCTCCCCAAGGGGTTATTCCCAATGTGAAACATAGTAGTGAAAGCTCCTATACATGTGGCCTGGAACGAGTTCACTCCTTCCACCTGCACTTTTGTGGGAGTCAATGATGGTTGTTATATCTCACGCTATCTCATGAGACATCAGGTTATAGCGAGCTCTCTTATGTTTTATCTGAGACCAGTTTCTATGGTCATGCTGGCACCCTTCACCTCCGAGTCTTCCTCTTCTAGGTAAATTGCTTGGAGATGGAGCAAGTACAAAGCTTGGCTTTCCTAACCTTAACTTCTTTTTTAGCCTTTGCTCTGCTAAGGATTTATTTCTTGCTCTTCTTTGGCAGAGCGAGAGAGTTTTCTAGATTCTTCCAAACCTAAGGATTCATCTCTCTATGCGGCCGTTAACTTGATCAGAACCTTAAGAATATTAAGCTCTCTTTTTTCCATTGGTGGCAAAGTCCACACCTGAGAGTCTATGGCCTCAACATATCAAAGCTAATGCTCTTCATTCCCTCGTCCAAGAAGTACTACATGGGCTCAGCCTCTTTGGTCACATCACCATGATTACCTATTCTTAGGCTACGTACAAGGTAGACTTTCTCGAGTCCCAATCAAATTATGGCTATCCATCGTCGTCCAAGAACTACTGCAGGCCTGATTTAAAACTTCCCTTCTAAGGGGTTATTCCCAATGCGAAATATTGTAGTGAGAGCTCCGATGATGCATGTGGTTTGCAACGTGTTCACTCCTTCCACCTGAACTTTTGTGGGAGTCGATGATGCTTGTTGTATCTCACACTGTCTCATGAGACATTAGGTTATGGCTAGCTCTCCCATGTTTTATTTGAGACCAATTTCTATGATCACGACCACGCTTCGCCTCCTAGTCTTCCTCTTCTAGCTCAATTACTCGGGCCATGTTAATGGAGATGAAGCAATTACGAAGCTTGGCTTGCCTAGCCTTAACTTCTTTTTTAGCCTTTGCTAAGAATTTATTCATTGCTCTTCTTGGCAGAGCGAGAGAGTTTTCTAGATTCTTCCAAACCTAAGGGTTCATCTCTCTATGTGGCCATTAACTTGATTAGAATATTGAGCTCTCTTTTTCATTGGTGGCAAAAGTCGACATGAGAATCTATGGCCTCAATATATCAAAGCTAATGGTCTTCATTCCCTCGTCCAAGAAGTCCTCTTTTGTCACATCACACAATGATTACCTATCCCAAGGCTACTTTTTACAAGGTAGCAGTTCTTGAGTCCCAATCAAATTATGGCCGTCCATTCTCGTCCGAGAAGAACTACAGGGATGATATAAAACTTCCCTTCCAAGGGGTTATTCCCAATGTGAAACATATAGTACTGAAAGCTCCCATGCATGTGGTTTGGAACGAACTCACTCCTTCCACCTGCACTTTTGTGGGAGTCAATGATGGCTGTTGTATCTCACACTGTCTCATGAGACATTAGGTTATGGCTAGCTCTCCCATGTTTTATTTGATACCAATTTCTATGATCACGACCACGCTTCGCTTTCTAGTCTTCCTCTTCATTGGTGGCAAAAGTCGACATGAGAATCTATGGCCTCAATATATCAAAGCTAATGGGCTTCATTCCCTCGTCCAAGAAGTCCTCTTTTGTCACATCACACAATGATTACCTATCGCAAGGCTACTTTTTACAAGGTAGCAGTTCTTGAGTCCCAATCAAATTACGGCCGTCCATTCTCGTCCGAGAAGAACTACAGGGATGATATAAAACTTCCCTTCCAAGGGGTTATTACCAATGTGAAACATGTAGTACTGAAAGCTCCCATGCATGTGGTTTGGAACGAGCTCACTCCTTCCACCTGCACTTTTGTGGGAGTCAATGATGGCTGTTGTATCTCACACTGTCTCATGAGACATTAGGTTATGGCTAGCTCTCCCATGTTTTATTTGAGACCAATTTCTATGGTCATGCAAAACCATAGTCTGCACATTTCACCTCCCAGTCCTCCTCTTCTAGGTCAATTACTTGGTCCATGATAACGGAGATGGAACAATTACGAAGCTTGGCTTGCCTAGCCTTAACTTCTTTTTTTAGCCTTTGCTACTAAGGATTTACTTATTGCTCTTCTTGGCAGAGCGATAGAGTTTTCTAGATTCTTCTAGACATAAGGGTTCATCTCGCTATGTGGCCATTAACTTGATCAGAACCTTAAAAATTGAGCTCTCTTTTCCATTGGTGGCAAAAGTCCACACATGAGAGTCTACGGCCTCAACATATCAAAGCTAATGCATTGTCTTCATTCCCTCGTCCAAGAAGTACTACATGGGCTCCTCTTTGGTCACATCAGCAGAATGATTACCGATATCCCAAGGCTACTTATTACAAGGTAGCAGTTCTGGAGTGTCCCAATCAAATTATGCCCATCCATCCTCGTCCAAGAAGTATTGTAGGCATGATGTAAAACTTCACTCCCAAGGAGTTATTCCCAATGTGAAACATAGTAGTGAAAGCTACTCCTATGTATGTGGTTTGGAACGAGTTCACTCCTTCCTACTGCACTTTTGTGGGAGTTAATGATGGTTGTTGTATCTCACATTGTTTCATGAGACATTAGGTTATGGCTAGCTCTCTCATGTTTTAATTGAGACCAATTTCTATGGTCATGCAAAACCATATTCTGGCACACTTCACCTCCCAGTCTTCCTCTTCTAGGTTAATTACTTGGGCCATGCTAACGGAGGTGGACCAATTACGAAGCCTGGCTTTGCTAGCCTTAACTTCTTTTTTAGCCTTTGCTAAAGATTTATTTACTGCTCTTCTTGGCAGAGTGAGAGTTTTCTAGATTCTTCTAAACCTAAGGGTTCAGATCACTATGTGGCCATTAACTTGATCAGAACCTGAAAAATATTGAGCTCTCTATTCCATTGGTGTGGCAAAAGTCCACATGAGAGGTCTATGGCCTCAACATATCGAAGCTAATGCTCTTCATTCCCTCGTCCAAGAAGTACTACATGGGCTCCTCGTTGGTCACATCAGAATGATTATTACCGATATCCCAAGGCTACTCACAAGGTAGTAGTTCTTGAGTCCCAATCAAATTATGCCCATCCATCCTCGTCCAAGAAGAACTACAGGCATGATAAAAAAAATTCCCTTCCAAGGGGTTATTCCCAATGTGAGACATAGTAGTGAAAGCTCCTATGCATGTGGTTTGGAAGAACGAGTTCTTTCCTTCCGCATGGACTCTTGTGGGAGTCAATGATGGTTGTTGTATCTCACACTGTCTCATGAGACATTAGGTTGTTGCTAGCTCTCCCATGTTTTATTTGAGAGCAATTTCTATGATCAGGAGACATTAGGTTATGGCTAGCTCTCCCATGTTTCATTTGAGAGCAATTTCTATGATCATGAGACATTACATTGGGTTATGGCTAGCTCTCCCATGTCTTATTTGAGAGCAATTTCTATGATCATGACCAACCATAGTCTGGCACACTTCACCTCCTCCTAGTTTTCCTCTGCTAGGTCAATTACTCGGTCCATGTCCTCCAGTCCCAATCAAGTTATGCCCATCCATCCTAATCCAAGAAGTACTACAGGCATGATATAAAACTTCCCTCCCCAAGGGGTTATTCCCAATGTGAAACATAGTAGTGAAAGCTCCTATACATGTGGCCTGGAACGAGTTCACTCCTTCCACCTGCACTTTTGTCGGAGTCAATGATGGTTGTTGTATCTCACGCTATCTCATGAGACATCAGGTTATAGCGAGCTCTCTTATGTTTTATCTGAGACCAGTTTCTATGGTCATGCTGGCACCCTTCACCTCCGAGTCTTCCTCTTCTAGGTAAATTGCTTGGAGATGGAGCAAGTACAAAGCTTGGCTTTCCTAACCTTAACTTCTTTTTTAGCCTTTGCTCTGCTAAGGATTTATTTCTTGCTCTTCTTTGGCAGAGCGAGAGAGTTTTCTAGATTCTTCCAAACCTAAGGATTCATCTCTCTATGCGGCCGTTAACTTGATCAGAACCTTAAGAATATTAAGCTCTCTTTTTTCCAT
Source organism: Cibotium barometz (assembly GCF_041138505.1). Classification (NCBI taxonomy): domain Eukaryota; kingdom Viridiplantae; phylum Streptophyta; class Polypodiopsida; order Cyatheales; family Cibotiaceae; genus Cibotium; species Cibotium barometz. The sequence goes on along the minus strand of NC_141105.1, from coordinate 287,607 downwards.
TGGTGGCAAAGTCCACACCTGAGAGTCTATGGCCTCAACATATCAAAGCTAATGCTCTTCATTCCCTCCTCCAAGAAGTACTACATGGGCTCAGCCTCTTTGGTCACATCACCATGATTACCTATTCTTAGGCTACGTACAAGGTAGACTTTCTCGAGTCCCAATCAAATTATGGCTATCCATCGTCGTCCAAGAACTACTGCAGGCCTGATTTAAAACTTCCCTTCTAAGGGGTTATTCCCAATGCGAAATATTGTAGTGAGAGCTCCGATGATGCATGTGGTTTGCAACGTGTTCACTCCTTCCACCTGAACTTTTGTGGGAGTCGATGATGCTTGTTGTATCTCACACTGTCTCATGTTATGGCTAGCTCTCCCATGTTTTATTTGAGACCAATTTCTATGATCACGACCACGCTTCGCCTCCTAGTCTTCCTCTTCTAGCTCAATTACTCGGGCCATGTTAATGGAGATGAAGCAATTACGAAGCTTGGCTTGCCTAGCCTTAACTTCTTTTTTAGCCTTTGCTAAGAATTTATTCATTGCTCTTCTTGGCAGAGCGAGAGAGTTTTCTAGATTCTTCCAAACCTAAGGGTTCATCTCTCTATGTGGCCATTAACTTGATTAGAATATTGAGCTCTCTTTTTCATTGGTGGCAAAAGTCGACATGAGAATCTATGGCCTCAATATATCAAAGCTAATGGTCTTCATTCCCTCGTCCAAGAAGTCCTCTTTTGTCACATCACACAATGATTACCTATCCCAAGGCTACTTTTTACAAGGTAGCAGTTCTTGAGTCCCAATCAAATTATGGCCGTCCATTCTCGTCCGAGAAGAACTACATGGATGATATAAAACTTCCCTTCCAAGGGGTTATTCCCAATGTGAAACATATAGTACTGAAAGCTCCTATGCATGTGGTTTGGAACGAACTCACTCCTTCCACCTGCACTTTTGTGGGAGTCAATGATGGCTGTTGTATCTCACACTGTCTCATGAGACATTAGGTTATGGCTAGCTCTCCCATGTTTTATTTGATACCAATTTCTATGATCACGACCACGCTTCGCTTTCTAGTCTTCCTCTTCATTGGTGGCAAAAGTCGACATGAGAATCTATGGCCTCAATATATCAAAGCTAATGGGCTTCATTCCCTCGTCCAAGAAGTCCTCTTTTGTCACATCACACAATGATTACCTATCGCAAGGCTACTTTTTACAAGGTAGCAGTTCTTGAGTCCCAATCAAATTACGGCCGTCCATTCTCGTCCGAGAAGAACTACAGGGATGATATAAAACTTCCCTTCCAAGGGGTTATTACCAATGTGAAACATGTAGTACTGAAAGCTCCCATGCATGTGGTTTGGAACGAGCTCACTCCTTCCACCTACACTTTTGTGGGAGTCAATGATGGCTGTTGTATCTCACACTGTCTCATGAGACATTAGGTTATGGCTAGCTCTCCCATGTTTTATTTGAGACCAATTTCTATGGTCATGCAAAACCATAGTCTGCACATTTCACCTCCCAGTCCTCCTCTTCTAGGTCAATTACTTGGTCCATGATAACGGAGATGGAACAATTACGAAGCTTGGCTTGCCTAGCCTTAACTTCTTTTTTTAGCCTTTGCTACTAAGGATTTACTTATTGCTCTTCTTGGCAGAGCGATAGAGTTTTCTAGATTCTTCTAGACATAAGGGTTCATCTCGCTATGTGGCCATTAACTTGATCAGAACCTTAAAAATTGAGCTCTCTTTTCCATTGGTGGCAAAAGTCCACACATGAGAGTCTACGGCCTCAACATATCAAAGCTAATGCATTGTCTTCATTCCCTCATCCAAGAAGTACTACATGGGCTCCTCTTTGGTCACATCAGCAGAATGATTACCGATATCCCAAGGCTACTTATTACAAGGTAGCAGTTCTGGAGTGTCCCAATCAAATTATGCCCATCCATCCTCGTCCAAGAAGTATTGTAGGCATGATGTAAAACTTCACTCCCAAGGAGTTATTCCCAATGTGAAACATAGTAGTGAAAGCTACTCCTATGTATGTGGTTTGGAACGAGTTCACTCCTTCCTACTGCACTTTTGTGGGAGTTAATGATGGTTGTTGTATCTCACATTGTTTCATGAGACATTAGGTTATGGCTAGCTCTCTCATGTTTTAATTGAGACCAATTTCTATGGTCATGCAAAACCATATTCTGGCACACTTCACCTCCCAGTCTTCCTCTTCTAGGTTAATTACTTGGGCCATGCTAACGGAGGTGGACCAATTACGAAGCCTGGCTTTGCTAGCCTTAACTTCTTTTTTAGCCTTTGCTAAAGATTTATTTACTGCTCTTCTTGGCAGAGTGAGAGTTTTCTAGATTCTTCTAAACCTAAGGGTTCAGATCACTATGTGGCCATTAACTTGATCAGAACCTGAAAAATATTGAGCTCTCTATTCCATTGGTGTGGCAAAAGTCCACATGAGAGGTCTATGGCCTCAACATATCGAAGCTAATGCTCTTCATTCCCTCGTCCAAGAAGTACTACATGGGCTCCTCGTTGGTCACATCAGAATGATTATTACCGATATCCCAAGGCTACTCACAAGGTAGTAGTTCTTGAGTCCCAATCAAATTATGCCCATCCATCCTCGTCCAAGAAGAACTACAGGCATGATAAAAAAAATTCCCTTCCAAGGGGTTATTCCCAATGTGAGACATAGTAGTGAAAGCTCCTATGCATGTGGTTTGGAAGAACGAGTTCTTTCCTTCCGCATGGACTCTTGTGGGAGTCAATGATGGTTGTTGTATCTCACACTGTCTCATGAGACATTAGGTTGTTGCTAGCTCTCCCATGTTTTATTTGAGAGCAATTTCTATGATCAGGAGACATTAGGTTATGGCTAGCTCTCCCATGTTTCATTTGAGAGCAATTTCTATGATCATGAGACATTACATTGGGTTATGGCTAGCTCTCCCATGTCTTATTTGAGAGCAATTTCTATGATCATGACCAACCATAGTCTGGCACACTTCACCTCCTCCTAGTTTTCCTCTGCTAGGTCAATTACTCGGTCCATGTCCTCCAGTCCCAATCAAGTTATGCCCATCCATCCTAATCCAAGAAGTACTACAGGCATGATATAAAACTTCCCTCCCCAAGGGGTTATTCCCAATGTGAAACATAGTAGTGAAAGCTCCTATACATGTGGCCTGGAACGAGTTCACTCCTTCCACCTGCACTTTTGTGGGAGTCAATGATGGTTGTTGTATCTCACGCTATCTCATGAGACATCAGGTTATAGCGAGCTCTCTTATGTTTTATCTGAGACCAGTTTCTATGGTCATGCTGGCACCCTTCACCTCCGAGTCTTCCTCTTCTAGGTAAATTGCTTGGAGATGGAGCAAGTACAAAGCTTGGCTTTCCTAACCTTAACTTCTTTTTTAGCCTTTGCTCTGCTAAGGATTTATTTCTTGCTCTTCTTTGGCAGAGCGAGAGAGTTTTCTAGATTCTTCCAAACCTAAGGATTCATCTCTCTATGCGGCCGTTAACTTGATCAGAACCTTAAGAATATTAAGCTCTCTTTTTTCCATTGGTGGCAAAGTCCACACCTGAGAGTCTATGGCCTCAACATATCAAAGCTAATGCTCTTCATTCCCTCGTCCAAGAAGTACTACATGGGCTCAGCCTCTTTGGTCACATCACCATGATTACCTATTCTTAGGCTACGTACAAGGTAGACTTTCTCGAGTCCCAATCAAATTATGGCTATCCATCGTCGTCCAAGAACTACTGCAGGCCTGATTCAAAACTTCCCTTCTAAGGGGTTATTCCCAATGCGAAATATTGTAGTGAGAGCTCCGATGATGCATGTGGTTTGCAACGTGTTCACTCCTTCCACTTGAACTTTTGTGGGAGTCGATGATGCTTGTTGTATCTCACACTGTCTCATGAGACATTAGGTTATGGCTAGCTCTCCCATGTTTTATTTGAGACCAATTTCTATGATCACGACCACGCTTCGCCTCCTAGTCTTCCTCTTCTAGCTCAATTACTCGGGCCATGTTAATGGAGATGAAGCAATTACGAAGCTTGGCTTGCCTAGCCTTAACTTCTTTTTTAGCCTTTGCTAAGAATTTATTCATTGCTCTTCTTGGCAGAGCGAGAGAGTTTTCTAGATTCTTCCAAACCTAAGGGTTCATCTCTCTATGTGGCCATTAACTTGATTAGAATATTGAGCTCTCTTTTTCATTGGTGGCAAAAGTCGACATGAGAATCTATGGCCTCAATATATCAAAGCTAATGGTCTTCATTCCCTCGTCCAAGAAGTCCTCTTTTGTCACATCACACAATGATTACCTATCCCAAGGCTACTTTTTACAAGGTAGCAGTTCTTGAGTCCCAATCAAATTATGGCCGTCCATTCTCGTCCGAGAAGAACTACAGGGATGATATAAAACTTCCCTTCCAAGGGGTTATTCCCAATGTGAAACATATAGTACTGAAAGCTCCTATGCATGTGGTTTGGAACGAACTCACTCCTTCCACCTGCACTTTTGTGGGAGTCAATGATGGCTGTTGTATCTCACACTGTCTCATGAGACATTAGGTTATGGCTAGCTCTCCCATGTTTTATTTGATACCAATTTCTATGATCACGACCACGCTTCGCTTTCTAGTCTTCCTCTTCATTGGTGGCAAAAGTCGACATGAGAATCTATGGCCTCAATATATCAAAGCTAATGGGCTTCATTCCCTCGTCCAAGAAGTCCTCTTTTGTCACATCACACAATGATTACCTATCGCAAGGCTACTTTTTACAAGGTAGCAGTTCTTGAGTCCCAATCAAATTACGGCCGTCCATTCTCGTCCGAGAAGAACTACAGGGATGATATAAAACTTCCCTTCCAAGGGGTTATTACCAATGTGAAACATGTAGTACTGAAAGCTCCCATGCATGTGGTTTGGAACGAGCTCACTCCTTCCACCTGCACTTTTGTGGGAGTCAATGATGGCTGTTGTATCTCACACTGTCTCATGAGACATTAGGTTATGGCTAGCTCTCCCATGTTTTATTTGAGACCAATTTCTATGGTCATGCAAAACCATAGTCTGCACATTTCACCTCCCAGTCCTCCTCTTCTAGGTCAATTACTTGGTCCATGATAACGGAGATGGAACAATTACGAAGCTTGGCTTGCCTAGCCTTAACTTCTTTTTTTAGCCTTTGCTACTAAGGATTTACTTATTGCTCTTCTTGGCAGAGCGATAGAGTTTTCTAGATTCTTCTAGACATAAGGGTTCATCTCGCTATGTGGCCATTAACTTGATCAGAACCTTAACAATTGAGCTCTCTTTTCCATTGGTGGCAAAAGTCCACACATGAGAGTCTACGGCCTCAACATATCAAAGCTAATGCATTGTCTTCATTCCCTCGTCCAAGAAGTACTACATGGGCTCCTCTTTGGTCACATCAGCAGAATGATTACCGATATCCCAAGGCTACTTATTACAAGGTAGCAGTTCTGGAGTGTCCCAATCAAATTATGCCCATCCATCCTCGTCCAAGAAGTATTGTAGGCATGATGTAAAACTTCACTCCCAAGGAGTTATTCCCAATGTGAAACATAGTAGTGAAAGCTACTCCTATGTATGTGGTTTGGAACGAGTTCACTCCTTCCTACTGCACTTTTGTGGGAGTTAATGATGGTTGTTGTATCTCACATTGTTTCATGAGACATTAGGTTATGGCTAGCTCTCTCATGTTTTAATTGAGACCAATTTCTATGGTCATGCAAAACCATATTCTGGCACACTTCACCTCCCAGTCTTCCTCTTCTAGGTTAATTACTTGGGCCATGCTAACGGAGGTGGACCAATTACGAAGCCTGGCTTTGCTAGCCTTAACTTATTTTTTAGCCTTTGCTAAAGATTTATTTACTGCTCTTCTTGGCAGAGTGAGAGTTTTCTAGATTCTTCTAAACCTAAGGGTTCAGATCACTATGTGGCCATTAACTTGATCAGAACCTGAAAAATATTGAGCTCTCTATTCCATTGGTGTGGCAAAAGTCCACATGAGAGGTCTATGGCCTCAACATATCGAAGCTAATGCTCTTCATTCCCTCGTCCAAGAAGTACTACATGGGCTCCTCGTTGGTCACATCAGAATGATTATTACCGATATCCCAAGGCTACTCACAAGGTAGTAGTTCTTGAGTCCCAATCAAATTATGCCCATCCATCCTCGTCCAAGAAGAACTACAGGCATGATAAAAAAAATTCCCTTCCAAGGGGTTATTCCCAATGTGAGACATAGTAGTGAAAGCTCCTATGCATGTGGTTTGGAAGAACGAGTTCTTTCCTTCCGCATGGACTCTTGTGGGAGTCAATGATGGTTGTTGTATCTCACACTGTCTCATGAGACATTAGGTTGTTGCTAGCTCTCCCATGTTTTATTTGAGAGCAATTTCTATGATCAGGAGACATTAGGTTATGGCTAGCTCTCCCATGTTTCATTTGAGAGCAATTTCTATGATCATGAGACATTACATTGGGTTATGGCTAGCTCTCCCATGTCTTATTTGAGAGCAATTTCTATGATCATGACCAACCATAGTCTGGCACACTTCACCTCCTCCTAGTTTTCCTCTGCTAGGTCAATTACTCGGTCCATGTCCTCCAGTCCCAATCAAGTTATGCCCATCCATCCTAATCCAAGAAGTACTACAGGCATGATATAAAACTTCCCTCCCCAAGGGGTTATTCCCAATGTGAAACATAGTAGTGAAAGCTCCTATACATGTGGCCTGGAACGAGTTCACTCCTTCCACCTGCACTTTTGTGGGAGTCAATGATGGTTGTTGTATCTCACGCTATCTCATGAGACATCAGGTTATAGCGAGCTCTCTTATGTTTTATCTGAGACCAGTTTCTATGGTCATGCTGGCACCCTTCACCTCCGAGTCTTCCTCTTCTAGGTAAATTGCTTGGAGATGGAGCAAGTACAAAGCTTGGCTTTCCTAACCTTAACTTCTTTTTTAGCCTTTGCTCTGCTAAGGATTTATTTCTTGCTCTTCTTTGGCAGAGCGAGAGAGTTTTCTAGATTCTTCCAAACCTAAGGATTCATCTCTCTATGCGGCCGTTAACTTGATCAGAACCTTAAGAATATTAAGCTCTCTTTTTTCCATTGGTGGCAAAGTCCACACCTGAGAGTCTATGGCCTCAACATATCAAAGCTAATGCTCTTCATTCCCTCCTCCAAGAAGTACTACATGGGCTCAGCCTCTTTGGTCACATCACCATGATTACCTATTCTTAGGCTACGCACAAGGTAGACTTTCTCGAGTCCCAATCAAATTATGGCTATCCATCGTCGTCCAAGAACTACTGCAGGCCTGATTTAAAACTTCCCTTCTAAGGGGTTATTCCCAATGCGAAATATTGTAGTGAGAGCTCCGATGATGCATGTGGTTTGCAACGTGTTCACTCCTTCCACCTGAACTTTTGTGGGAGTCGATGATGCTTGTTGTATCTCACACTGTCTCATGAGACATTAGGTTATGGCTAGCTCTCCCATGTTTTATTTGAGACCAATTTCTATGATCACGACCACGCTTCGCCTCCTAGTCTTCCTCTTCTAGCTCAATTACTCGGGCCATGTTAATGGAGATGAAGCAATTACGAAGCTTGGCTTGCCTAGCCTTAACTTCTTTTTTAGCCTTTGCTAAGAATTTATTCATTGCTCTTCTTGGCAGAGCGAGAGAGTTTTCTAGATTCTTCCAAACCTAAGGGTTCATCTCTCTATGTGGCCATTAACTTGATTAGAATATTGAGCTCTCTTTTTCATTGGTGGCAAAAGTCGACATGAGAATCTATGGCCTCAATATATCAAAGCTAATGGTCTTCATTCCCTCGTCCAAGAAGTCCTCTTTTGTCACATCACACAATGATTACCTATCCCAAGGCTACTTTTTACAAGGTAGCAGTTCTTGAGTCCCAATCAAATTATGGCCGTCCATTCTCGTCCGAGAAGAACTACAGGGATGATATAAAACTTCCCTTCCAAGGGGTTATTCCCAATGTGAAACATATAGTACTGAAAGCTCCCATGCATGTGGTTTGGAACGAACTCACTCCTTCCACCTGCACTTTTGTGGGAGTCAATGATGGCTGTTGTATCTCACACTGTCTCATGAGACATTAGGTTATGGCTAGCTCTCCCATGTTTTATTTGATACCAATTTCTATGATCACGACCACGCTTCGCTTTCTAGTCTTCCTCTTCATTGGTGGCAAAAGTCGACATGAGAATCTATGGCCTCAATATATCAAAGCTAATGGGCTTCATTCCCTCGTCCAAGAAGTCCTCTTTTGTCACATCACACAATGATTACCTATCGCAAGGCTACTTTTTACAAGGTAGCAGTTCTTGAGTCCCAATCAAATTACGGCCGTCCATTCTCGTCCGAGAAGAACTACAGGGATGATATAAAACTTCCCTTCCAAGGGGTTATTACCAATGTGAAACATGTAGTACTGAAAGCTCCCATGCATGTGGTTTGGAACGAGCTCGCTCCTTCCACCTACACTTTTGTGGGAGTCAATGATGGCTGTTGTATCTCACACTGTCTCATGAGACATTAGGTTATGGCTAGCTCTCCCATGTTTTATTTGAGACCAATTTCTATGGTCATGCAAAACCATAGTCTGCACATTTCACCTCCCAGTCCTCCTCTTCTAGGTCAATTACTTGGTCCATGATAACGGAGATGGAACAATTACGAAGCTTGGCTTGCCTAGCCTTAACTTCTTTTTTTAGCCTTTGCTACTAAGGATTTACTTATTGCTCTTCTTGGCAGAGCGATAGAGTTTTCTAGATTCTTCTAGACATAAGGGTTCATCTCGCTATGTGGCCATTAACTTGATCAGAACCTTAAAAATTGAGCTCTCTTTTCCATTGGTGGCAAAAGTCCACACATGAGAGTCTACGGCCTCAACATATCAAAGCTAATGCATTGTCTTCATTCCCTCGTCCAAGAAGTACTACATGGGCTCCTCTTTGGTCACATCAGCAGAATGATTACCGATATCCCAAGGCTACTTATTACAAGGTAGCAGTTCTGGAGTGTCCCAATCAAATTATGCCCATCCATCCTCGTCCAAGAAGTATTGTAGGCATGATGTAAAACTTCACTCCCAAGGAGTTATTCCCAATGTAAAACATAGTAGTGAAAGCTACTCCTATGTATGTGGTTTGGAACGAGTTCACTCCTTCCTACTGCACTTTTGTGGGAGTTAATGATGGTTGTTGTATCTCACATTGTTTCATGAGACATTAGGTTATGGCTAGCTCTCTCATGTTTTAATTGAGACCAATTTCTATGGTCATGCAAAACCATATTCTGGCACACTTCACCTCCCAGTCTTCCTCTTCTAGGTTAATTACTTGGGCCATGCTAACGGAGGTGGACCAATTACGAAGCCTGGCTTTGCTAGCCTTAACTTCTTTTTTAGCCTTTGCTAAAGATTTATTTACTGCTCTTCTTGGCAGAGTGAGAGTTTTCTAGATTCTTCTAAACCTAAGGGTTCAGATCACTATGTGGCCATTAACTTGATCAGAACCTGAAAAATATTGAGCTCTCTATTCCATTGGTGTGGCAAAAGTCCACATGAGAGGTCTATGGCCTCAACATATCGAAGCTAATGCTCTTCATTCCCTCGTCCAAGAAGTACTACATGGGCTCCTCGTTGGTCACATCAGAATGATTATTACCGATATCCCAAGGCTACTCACAAGGTAGTAGTTCTTGAGTCCCAATCAAATTATGCCCATCCATCCTCGTCCAAGAAGAACTACAGGCATGATAAAAAAAACTTCCCTTCCAAGGGGTTATTCCCAATGTGAGACATAGTAGTGAAAGCTCCTATGCATGTGGTTTGGAAGAACGAGTTCTTTCCTTCCGCATGGACTCTTGTGGGAGTCAATGATGGTTGTTGTATCTCACACTGTCTCATGAGACATTAGGTTGTTGCTAGCTCTCCCATGTTTTATTTGAGAGCAATTTCTATGATCAGGAGACATTAGGTTATGGCTAGCTCTCCCATGTTTCATTTGAGAGCAATTTCTATGATCATGAGACATTACATTGGGTTATGGCTAGCTCTCCCATGTCTTATTTGAGAGCAATTTCTATGATCATGACCAACCATAGTCTGGCACACTTCACCTCCTCCTAGTTTTCCTCTGCTAGGTCAATTACTCGGTCCATGTCCTCCAGTCCCAATCAAGTTATGCCCATCCATCCTAATCCAAGAAGTACTACAGGCATGATATAAAACTTCCCTCCCCAAGGGGTTATTCCCAATGTGAAACATAGTAGTGAAAGCTCCTATACATGTGGCCTGGAACGAGTTCACTCCTTCCACCTGCACTTTTGTGGGAGTCAATGATGGTTGTTGTATCTCACGCTATCTCATGAGACATCAGGTTATAGCGAGCTCTCTTATGTTTTATCTGAGACCAGTTTCTATGGTCATGCTGGCACCCTTCACCTCCGAGTCTTCCTCTTCTAGGTAAATTGCTTGGAGATGGAGCAAGTACAAAGCTTGGCTTTCCTAACCTTAACTTCTTTTTTAGCCTTTGCTCTGCTAAGGATTTATTTCTTGCTCTTCTTTGGCAGAGCGAGAGAGTTTTCTAGATTCTTCCAAACCTAAGGATTCATCTCTCTATGCGGCCGTTAACTTGATCAGAACCTTAAGAATATTAAGCTCTCTTTTTTCCATTGGTGGCAAAGTCCACACCTGAGAGTCTATGGCCTCAACATATCAAAGCTAATGCTCTTCATTCCCTCGTCCAAGAAGTACTACATGGGCTCAGCCTCTTTGGTCACATCACCATGATTACCTATTCTTAGGCTACGTACAAGGTAGACTTTCTCGAGTCCCAATCAAATTATGGCTATCCATCGTCGTCCAAGAACTACTGCAGGCCTGATTTAAAACTTCCCTTCTAAGGGGTTATTCCCAATGCGAAATATTGTAGTGAGAGCTCCGATGATGCATGTGGTTTGCAACGTGTTCACTCCTTCCACCTGAACTTTTGTGGGAGTCAATGATGCTTGTTGTATCTCACACTGTCTCATGAGACATTAGGTTATGGCTAGCTCTCCCATGTTTTATTTGAGACCAATTTCTATGATCACGACCACGCTTCGCCTCCTAGTCTTCCTCTTCTAGCTCAATTACTCGGGCCATGTTAATGGAGATGAAGCAATTACGAAGCTTGGCTTGCCTAGCCTTAACTTCTTTTTTAGCCTTTGCTAAGAATTTATTCATTGCTCTTCTTGGCAGAGCGAGAGAGTTTTCTAGATTCTTCCAAACCTAAGGGTTCATCTCTCTATGTGGCCATTAACTTGATTAGAATATTGAGCTCTCTTTTTCATTGGTGGCAAAAGTCGACATGAGAATCTATGGCCTCAATATATCAAAGCTAATGGTCTTCATTCCCTCGTCCAAGAAGTCCTCTTTTGTCACATCACACAATGATTACCTATCCCAAGGCTACTTTTTACAAGGTAGCAGTTCTTGAGTCCCAATCAAATTATGGCCGTCCATTCTCGTCCGAGAAGAACTACATGGATGATATAAAACTTCCCTTCCAAGGGGTTATTCCCAATGTGAAACATATAGTACTGAAAGCTCCTATGCATGTGGTTTGGAACGAACTCACTCCTTCCACCTGCACTTTTGTGGGAGTCAATGATGGCTGTTGTATCTCACACTGTCTCATGAGACATTAGGTTATGGCTAGCTCTCCCATGTTTTATTTGATACCAATTTCTATGATCACGACCACGCTTCGCTTTCTAGTCTTCCTCTTCATTGGTGGCAAAAGTCGACATGAGAATCTATGGCCTCAATATATCAAAGCTAATGGGCTTCATTCCCTCGTCCAAGAAGTCCTCTTTTGTCACATCACACAATGATTACCTATCGCAAGGCTACTTTTTACAAGGTAGCAGTTCTTGAGTCCCAATCAAATTATGGCCGTCCATTCTCGTCCGAGAAGAACTACAGGGATGATATAAAACTTCCCTTCCAAGGGGTTATTACCAATGTGAAACATGTAGTACTGAAAGCTCCCATGCATGTGGTTTGGAACGAGCTCACTCCTTCCACCTACACTTTTGTGGGAGTCAATGATGGCTGTTGTATCTCACACTGTCTCATGAGACATTAGGTTATGGCTAGCTCTCCCATGTTTTATTTGAGACCAATTTCTATGGTCATGCAAAACCATAGTCTGCACATTTCACCTCCCAGTCCTCCTCTTCTAGGTCAATTACTTGGTCCATGATAACGGAGATGGAACAATTACGAAGCTTGGCTTGCCTAGCCTTAACTTCTTTTTTTAGCCTTTGCTACTAAGGATTTACTTATTGCTCTTCTTGGCAGAGCGATAGAGTTTTCTAGATTCTTCTAGACATAAGGGTTCATCTCGCTATGTGGCCATTAACTTGATCAGAACCTTAAAAATTGAGCTCTCTTTTCCATTGGTGGCAAAAGTCCACACATGAGAGTCTACGGCCTCAACATATCAAAGCTAATGCATTGTCTTCATTCCCTCGTCCAAGAAGTACTACATGGGCTCCTCTTTGGTCACATCAGCAGAATGATTACCGATATCCCAAGGCTACTTATTACAAGGTAGCAGTTCTGGAGTGTCCCAATCAAATTATGCCCATCCATCCTCGTCCAAGAAGTATTGTAGGCATGATGTAAAACTTCACTCCCAAGGAGTTATTCCCAATGTGAAACATTGTAGTGAAAGCTACTCCTATGTATGTGGTTTGGAACGAGTTCACTCCTTCCTACTGCACTTTTGTGGGAGTTAATGATGGTTGTTGTATCTCACATTGTTTCATGAGACATTAGGTTATGGCTAGCTCTCTCATGTTTTAATTGAGACCAATTTCTATGGTCATGCAAAACCATATTCTGGCACACTTCACCTCCCAGTCTTCCTCTTCTAGGTTAATTACTTGGGCCATGCTAACGGAGGTGGACCAATTACGAAGCCTGGCTTTGCTAGCCTTAACTTCTTTTTTAGCCTTTGCTAAAGATTTATTTACTGCTCTTCTTGGCAGAGTGAGAGTTTTCTAGATTCTTCTAAACCTAAGGGTTCAGATCACTATGTGGCCATTAACTTGATCAGAACCTGAAAAATATTGAGCTCTCTATTCCATTGGTGTGGCAAAAGTCCACATGAGAGGTCTATGGCCTCAACATATCGAAGCTAATGCTCTTCATTCCCTCGTCCAAGAAGTACTACATGGGCTCCTCGTTGGTCACATCAGAATGATTATTACCGATATCCCAAGGCTACTCACAAGGTAGTAGTTCTTGAGTCCCAATCAAATTATGCCCATCCATCCTCGTCCAAGAAGAACTACAGGCATGATAAAAAAAACTTCCCTTCCAAGGGGTTATTCCCAATGTGAGACATAGTAGTGAAAGCTCCTATGCATGTGGTTTGGAAGAACGAGTTCTTTCCTTCTGCATGGACTCTTGTGGGAGTCAATGATGGTTGTTGTATCTCACACTGTCTCATGAGACATTAGGTTGTTGCTAGCTCTCCCATGTTTTATTTGAGAGCAATTTCTATGATCAGGAGACATTAGGTTATGGCTAGCTCTCCCATGTTTCATTTGAGAGCAATTTCTATGATCATGAGACATTACATTGGGTTATGGCTAGCTCCCCCATGTCTTATTTGAGAGCAATTTCTATGATCATGACCAACCATAGTCTGGCACACTTCACCTCCTCCTAGTTTTCCTCTGCTAGGTCAATTACTCGGTCCATGTCCTCCAGTCCCAATCAAGTTATGCCCATCCATCCTAATCCAAGAAGTACTACAGGCATGATATAAAACTTCCCTCCCCAAGGGGTTATTCCCAATGTGAAACATAGTAGTGAAAGCTCCTATACATGTGGCCTGGAACGAGTTCACTCCTTCCACCTGCACTTTTGTGGGAGTCAATGATGGTTGTTGTATCTCACGCTATCTCATGAGACATCAGGTTATAGCGAGCTCTCTTATGTTTTATCTGAGACCAGTTTCTATGGTCATGCTGGCACCCTTCTTAGCAAAGGCTAAAAAAGAAGTTAAGGCTAGGCAAGCCAAGCTTCGTAATTGCTTCATCTCCATTAACATGGCCCGAGTAATTGAGCTAGAAGAGGAAGACTAGGAGGCGAAGCGTGGTCGTGATCATAGAAATTGGTCTCAAATAAAACATGGGAGAGCTAGCCATAACCTAATGTCTCATGAGACAGTGTGAGATACAACAAGCATCATCGACTCCCACAAAAGTTCAGGTGGAAGGAGTGAACACGTTGCAAACCACATGCATCATCGGAGCTCTCACTACAATATTTCGCATTGGGAATAACCCCTTAGAAGGGAAGTTTTAAATCAGGCCTGCAGTAGTTCTTGGACGACGATGGATAGCCATAATTTGATTGGGACTCGAGAAAGTCTACCTTGTACGTAGCCTAAGAATAGGTAATCATGGTGATGTGACCAAAGAGGCTGAGCCCATGTAGTAATTCATTGCTCTTCTTGGCAGAGCGAGAGAGTTTTCTAGATTCTTCCAAACCTAAGGGTTCATCTCTCTATGTGGCCATTAACTTGATTAGAATATTGAGCTCTCTTTTTCATTGGTGGCAAAAGTCGACATGAGAATCTATGGCCTCAATATATCAAAGCTAATGGTCTTCATTCCCTCGTCCAAGAAGTCCTCTTTTGTCACATCACACAATGATTACCTATCCCAAGGCTACTTTTTACAAGGTAGCAGTTCTTGAGTCCCAATCAAATTATGGCCGTCCATTCTCGTCCGAGAAGAACTACAGGGATGATATAAAACTTCCCTTCCAAGGGGTTATTCCCAATGTGAAACATATAGTACTGAAAGCTCCCATGCATGTGGTTTGGAACGAACTCACTCCTTCCACCTGCACTTTTGTGGGAGTCAATGATGGCTGTTGTATCTCACACTGTCTCATGAGACATTAGGTTATGGCTAGCTCTTCCATGTTTTATTTGATACCAATTTCTATGATCACGACCACGCTTCGCTTTCTAGTCTTCCTCTTCATTGGTGGCAAAAGTCGACATGAGAATCTATGGCCTCAATATATCAAAGCTAATGGGCTTCATTCCCTCGTCCAAGAAGTCCTCTTTTGTCACATCACACAATGATTACCTATCGCAAGGCTACTTTTTACAAGGTAGCAGTTCTTGAGTCCCAATCAAATTACGGCCGTCCATTCTCGTCCGAGAAGAACTACAGGGATGATATAAAACTTCCCTTCCAAGGGGTTATTACCAATGTGAAACATGTAGTACTGAAAGCTCCCATGCATGTGGTTTGGAACGAGCTCACTCCTTCCACCTGCACTTTTGTGGGAGTCAATGATGGCTGTTGTATCTCACACTGTCTCATGAGACATTAGGTTATGGCTAGCTCTCCCATGTTTTATTTGAGACCAATTTCTATGGTCATGCAAAACCATAGTCTGCACATTTCACCTCCCAGTCCTCCTCTTCTAGGTCAATTACTTGGTCCATGATAACGGAGATGGAACAATTACGAAGCTTGGCTTGCCTAGCCTTAACTTCTTTTTTTAGCCTTTGCTACTAAGGATTTACTTATTGCTCTTCTTGGCAGAGCGATAGAGTTTTCTAGATTCTTCTAGACATAAGGGTTCATCTCGCTATGTGGCCATTAACTTGATCAGAACCTTAAAAATTGAGCTCTCTTTTCCATTGGTGGCAAAAGTCCACACATGAGAGTCTACGGCCTCAACATATCAAAGCTAATGCATTGTCTTCATTCCCTCGTCCAAGAAGTACTACATGGGCTCCTCTTTGGTCACATCAGCAGAATGATTACCGATATCCCAAGGCTACTTATTACAAGGTAGCAGTTCTGGAGTGTCCCAATCAAATTATGCCCATCCATCCTCGTCCAAGAAGTATTGTAGGCATGATGTAAAACTTCACTCCCAAGGAGTTATTCCCAATGTGAAACATAGTAGTGAAAGCTACTCCTATGTATGTGGTTTGGAACGAGTTCACTCCTTCCTACTGCACTTTTGTGGGAGTTAATGATGGTTGTTGTATCTCACATTGTTTCATGAGACATTAGGTTATGGCTAGCTCTCTCATGTTTTAATTGAGACCAATTTCTATGGTCATGCAAAACCATATTCTGGCACACTTCACCTCCCAGTCTTCCTCTTCTAGGTTAATTACTTGGGCCATGCTAACGGAGGTGGACCAATTACGAAGCCTGGCTTTGCTAGCCTTAACTTCTTTTTTAGCCTTTGCTAAAGATTTATTTACTGCTCTTCTTGGCAGAGTGAGAGTTTTCTAGATTCTTCTAAACCTAAGGGTTCAGATCACTATGTGGCCATTAACTTGATCAGAACCTGAAAAATATTGAGCTCTCTATTCCATTGGTGTGGCAAAAGTCCACATGAGAGGTCTATGGCCTCAACATATCGAAGCTAATGCTCTTCATTCCCTCGTCCAAGAAGTACTACATGGGCTCCTCGTTGGTCACATCAGAATGATTATTACCGATATCCCAAGGCTACTCACAAGGTAGTAGTTCTTGAGTCCCAATCAAATTATGCCCATCCATCCTCGTCCAAGAAGAACTACAAGCATGATAAAAAAAACTTCCCTTCCAAGGGGTTATTCCCAATGTGAGACATAGTAGTGAAAAGCTCCTATGCATGTGGTTTGGAAGAACGAGTTCTTTCCTTCCGCATGGACTCTTGTGGGAGTCAATGATGGTTGTTGTATCTCACACTGTCTCATGAGACATTAGGTTGTTGCTAGCTCTCCCATGTTTTATTTGAGAGCAATTTCTATGATCAGGAGACATTAGGTTATGGCTAGCTCTCCCATGTTTCATTTGAGAGCAATTTCTATGATCATGAGACATTACATTGGGTTATGGCTAGCTCTCCCATGTCTTATTTGAGAGCAATTTCTATGATCATGACCAACCATAGTCTGGCACACTTCACCTCCTCCTAGTTTTCCTCTGCTAGGTCAATTACTCGGTCCATGTCCTCCAGTCCCAATCAAGTTATGCCCATCCATCCTAATCCAAGAAGTACTACAGGCATGATATAAAACTTCCCTCCCCAAGGGGTTATTCCCAATGTGAAACATAGTAGTGAAAGCTCCTATACATGTGGCCTGGAACGAGTTCACTCCTTCCACCTGCACTTTTGTGGGAGTCAATGATGGTTGTTGTATCTCACGCTATCTCATGAGACATCAGGTTATAGCGAGCTCTCTTATGTTTTATCTGAGACCAGTTTCTATGGTCATGCTGGCACCCTTCACCTCCGAGTCTTCCTCTTCTAGGTAAATTGCTTGGAGATGGAGCAAGTACAAAGCTTGGCTTTCCTAACCTTAACTTCTTTTTTAGCCTTTGCTCTGCTAAGGATTTATTTCTTGCTCTTCTTTGGCAGAGCGAGAGAGTTTTCTAGATTCTTCCAAACCTAAGGATTCATCTCTCTATGCGGCCGTTAACTTGATCAGAACCTTAAGAATATTAAGCTCTCTTTTTTCCATTGGTGGCAAAGTCCACACCTGAGAGTCTATGGCCTCAACATATCAAAGCTAATGCTCTTCATTCCCTCGTCCAAGAAGTACTACATGGGCTCAGCCTCTTTGGTCACATCACCATGATTACCTATTCTTAGGCTACGTACAAGGTAGACTTTCTCGAGTCCCAATCAAATTATGGCTATCCATCGTCGTCCAAGAACTACTGCAGGCCTGATTTAAAACTTCCCTTCTAAGGGGTTATTCCCAATGCGAAATATTGTAGTGAGAGCTCCGATGATGCATGTGGTTTGCAACGTGTTCACTCCTTCCACCTGAACTTTTGTGGGAGTCGATGATGCTTGTTGTATCTCACACTGTCTCATGAGACATTAGGTTATGGCTAGCTCTCCCATGTTTTATTTGAGACCAATTTCTATGATCACGACCACGCTTCGCCTCCTAGTCTTCCTCTTCTAGCTCAATTACTCGGGCCATGTTAATGGAGATGAAGCAATTACGAAGCTTGGCTTGCCTAGCCTTAACTTCTTTTTTAGCCTTTGCTAAGAATTTATTCATTGCTCTTCTTGGCAGAGCGAGAGAGTTTTCTAGATTCTTCCAAACCTAAGGGTTCATCTCTCTATGTGGCCATTAACTTGATTAGAATATTGAGCTCTCTTTTTCATTGGTGGCAAAAGTCGACATGAGAATCTATGGCCTCAATATATCAAAGCTAATGGTCTTCATTCCCTCGTCCAAGAAGTCCTCTTTTGTCACATCACACAATGATTACCTATCCCAAGGCTACTTTTTACAAGGTAGCAGTTCTTGAGTCCCAATCAAATTATGGCCGTCCATTCTCGTCCGAGAAGAACTACAGGGATGATATAAAACTTCCCTTCCAAGGGGTTATTCCCAATGTGAAACATATAGTACTGAAAGCTCCCATGCATGTGGTTTGGAACGAACTCACTCCTTCCACCTGCACTTTTGTGGGAGTCAATGATGGCTGTTGTATCTCACACTGTCTCATGAGACATTAGGTTATGGCTAGCTCTCCCATGTTTTATTTGATACCAATTTCTATGATCACGACCACGCTTCGCTTTCTAGTCTTCCTCTTCATTGGTGGCAAAAGTCGACATGAGAATCTATGGCCTCAATATATCAAAGCTAATGGGCTTCATTCCCTCGTCCAAGAAGTCCTCTTTTGTCACATCACACAATGATTACCTATCGCAAGGCTACTTTTTACAAGGTAGCAGTTCTTGAGTCCCAATCAAATTACGGCCGTCCATTCTCGTCCGAGAAGAACTACAGGGATGATATAAAACTTCCCTTCCAAGGGGTTATTACCAATGTGAAACATGTAGTACTGAAAGCTCCCATGCATGTGGTTTGGAACGAGCTCACTCCTTCCACCTGCACTTTTGTGGGAGTCAATGATGGCTGTTGTATCTCACACTGTCTCATGAGACATTAGGTTATGGCTAGCTCTCCCATGTTTTATTTGAGACCAATTTCTATGGTCATGCAAAACCATAGTCTGCACATTTCACCTCCCAGTCCTCCTCTTCTAGGTCAATTACTTGGTCCATGATAACGGAGATGGAACAATTACGAAGCTTGGCTTGCCTAGCCTTAACTTCTTTTTTTAGCCTTTGCTACTAAGGATTTACTTATTGCTCTTCTTGGCAGAGCGATAGAGTTTTCTAGATTCTTCTAGACATAAGGGTTCATCTCGCTATGTGGCCATTAACTTGATCAGAACCTTAAAAATTGAGCTCTCTTTTCCATTGGTGGCAAAAGTCCACACATGAGAGTCTATGGCCTCAACATATCAAAGCTAATGCATTGTCTTCATTCCCTCGTCCAAGAAGTACTACATGGGCTCCTCTTTGGTCACATCAGCAGAATGATTACCGATATCCCAAGGCTACTTATTACAAGGTAGCAGTTCTGGAGTGTCCCAATCAAATTATGCCCATCCATCCTCGTCCAAGAAGTATTGTAGGCATGATGTAAAACTTCACTCCCAAGGAGTTATTCCCAATGTGAAACATAGTAGTGAAAGCTACTCCTATGTATGTGGTTTGGAACGAGTTCACTCCTTCCTACTGCACTTTTGTGGGAGTTAATGATGGTTGTTGTATCTCACATTGTTTCATGAGACATTAGGTTATGGCTAGCTCTCTCATGTTTTAATTGAGACCAATTTCTATGGTCATGCAAAACCATATTCTGGCACACTTCACCTCCCAGTCTTCCTCTTCTAGGTTAATTACTTGGGCCATGCTAACGGAGGTGGACCAATTACGAAGCCTGGCTTTGCTAGCCTTAACTTCTTTTTTAGCCTTTGCTAAAGATTTATTTACTGCTCTTCTTGGCAGAGTGAGAGTTTTCTAGATTCTTCTAAACCTAAGGGTTCAGATCACTATGTGGCCATTAACTTGATCAGAACCTGAAAAATATTGAGCTCTCTATTCCATTGGTGTGGCAAAAGTCCACATGAGAGGTCTATGGCCTCAACATATCGAAGCTAATGCTCTTCATTCCCTCGTCCAAGAAGTACTACATGGGCTCCTCGTTGGTCACATCAGAATGATTATTACCGATATCCCAAGGCTACTCACAAGGTAGTAGTTCTTGAGTCCCAATCAAATTATGCCCATCCATCCTCGTCCAAGAAGAACTACAAGCATGATAAAAAAAACTTCCCTTCCAAGGGGTTATTCCCAATGTGAGACATAGTAGTGAAAAGCTCCTATGCATGTGGTTTGGAAGAACGAGTTCTTTCCTTCCGCATGGACTCTTGTGGGAGTCAATGATGGTTGTTGTATCTCACACTGTCTCATGAGACATTAGGTTGTTGCTAGCTCTCCCATGTTTTATTTGAGAGCAATTTCTATGATCAGGAGACATTAGGTTATGGCTAGCTCTCCCATGTTTCATTTGAGAGCAATTTCTATGATCATGAGACATTACATTGGGTTATGGCTAGCTCTCCCATGTCTTATTTGAGAGCAATTTCTATGATCATGACCAACCATAGTCTGGCACACTTCACCTCCTCCTAGTTTTCCTCTGCTAGGTCAATTACTCGGTCCATGTCCTCCAGTCCCAATCAAGTTATGCCCATCCATCCTAATCCAAGAAGTACTACAGGCATGATATAAAACTTCCCTCCCCAAGGGGTTATTCCCAATGTGAAACATAGTAGTGAAAGCTCCTATACATGTGGCCTGGAACGAGTTCACTCCTTCCACCTGCACTTTTGTGGGAGTCAATGATGGTTGTTGTATCTCACGCTATCTCATGAGACATCAGGTTATAGCGAGCTCTCTTATGTTTTATCTGAGACCAGTTTCTATGGTCATGCTGGCACCCTTCACCTCCGAGTCTTCCTCTTCTAGGTAAATTGCTTGGAGATGGAGCAAGTACAAAGCTTGGCTTTCCTAACCTTAACTTCTTTTTTAGCCTTTGCTCTGCTAAGGATTTATTTCTTGCTCTTCTTTGGCAGAGCGAGAGAGTTTTCTAGATTCTTCCAAACCTAAGGATTCATCTCTCTATGCGGCCGTTAACTTGATCAGAACCTTAAGAATATTAAGCTCTCTTTTTTCCATTGGTGGCAAAGTCCACACCTGAGAGTCTATGGCCTCAACATATCAAAGCTAATGCTCTTCATTCCCTCGTCCAAGAAGTACTACATGGGCTCAGCCTCTTTGGTCACATCACCATGATTACCTATTCTTAGGCTACGTACAAGGTAGACTTTCTCGAGTCCCAATCAAATTATGGCTATCCATCGTCGTCCAAGAACTACTGCAGGCCTGATTTAAAACTTCCCTTCTAAGGGGTTATTCCCAATGCGAAATATTGTAGTGAGAGCTCCGATGATGCATGTGGTTTGCAACGTGTTCACTCCTTCCACCTGAACTTTTGTGGGAGTCGATGATGCTTGTTGTATCTCACACTGTCTCATGAGACATTAGGTTATGGCTAGCTCTCCCATGTTTTATTTGAGACCAATTTCTATGATCACGACCACGCTTCGCCTCCTAGTCTTCCTCTTCTAGCTCAATTACTCGGGCCATGTTAATGGAGATGAAGCAATTACGAAGCTTGGCTTGCCTAGCCTTAACTTCTTTTTTAGCCTTTGCTAAGAATTTATTCATTGCTCTTCTTGGCAGAGCGAGAGAGTTTTCTAGATTCTTCCAAACCTAAGGGTTCATCTCTCTATGTGGCCATTAACTTGATTAGAATATTGAGCTCTCTTTTTCATTGGTGGCAAAAGTCGACATGAGAATCTATGGCCTCAATATATCAAAGCTAATGGTCTTCATTCCCTCGTCCAAGAAGTCCTCTTTTGTCACATCACACAATGATTACCTATCCCAAGGCTACTTTTTACAAGGTAGCAGTTCTTGAGTCCCAATCAAATTATGGCCGTCCATTCTCGTCCGAGAAGAACTACAGGGATGATATAAAACTTCCCTTCCAAGGGGTTATTCCCAATGTGAAACATATAGTACTGAAAGCTCCCATGCATGTGGTTTGGAACGAACTCACTCCTTCCACCTGCACTTTTGTGGGAGTCAATGATGGCTGTTGTATCTCACACTGTCTCATGAGACATTAGGATATGGCTAGCTCTCCCATGTTTTATTTGATACCAATTTCTATGATCACGACCACGCTTCGCTTTCTAGTCTTCCTCTTCATTGGTGGCAAAAGTCGACATGAGAATCTATGGCCTCAATATATCAAAGCTAATGGGCTTCATTCCCTCGTCCAAGAAGTCCTCTTTTGTCACATCACACAATGATTACCTATCGCAAGGCTACTTTTTACAAGGTAGCAGTTCTTGAGTCCCAATCAAATTACGGCCGTCCATTCTCGTCCGAGAAGAACTACAGGGATGATATAAAACTTCCCTTCCAAGGGGTTATTACCAATGTGAAACATGTAGTACTGAAAGCTCCCATGCATGTGGTTTGGAACGAGCTCACTCCTTCCACCTGCACTTTTGTGGGAGTCAATGATGGCTGTTGTATCTCACACTATCTCATGAGACATTAGGTTATGGCTAGCTCTCCCATGTTTTATTTGAGACCAATTTCTATGGTCATGCAAAACCATAGTCTGCACATTTCACCTCCCAGTCCTCCTCTTCTAGGTCAATTACTTGGTCCATGATAACGGAGATGGAACAATTACGAAGCTTGGCTTGCCTAGCCTTAACTTCTTTTTTTAGCCTTTGCTACTAAGGATTTACTTATTGCTCTTCTTGGCAGAGCGATAGAGTTTTCTAGATTCTTCTAGACATAAGGGTTCATCTCGCTATGTGGCCATTAACTTGATCAGAACCTTAAAAATTGAGCTCTCTTTTCCATTGGTGGCAAAAGTCCACACATGAGAGTCTATGGCCTCAACATATCAAAGCTAATGCATTGTCTTCATTCCCTCGTCCAAGAAGTACTACATGGGCTCCTCTTTGGTCACATCAGCAGAATGATTACCGATATCCCAAGGCTACTTATTACAAGGTAGCAGTTCTGGAGTGTCCCAATCAAATTATGCCCATCCATCCTCGTCCAAGAAGTATTGTAGGCATGATGTAAAACTTCACTCCCAAGGAGTTATTCCCAATGTGAAACATAGTAGTGAAAGCTACTCCTATGTATGTGGTTTGGAACGAGTTCACTCCTTCCTACTGCACTTTTGTGGGAGTTAATGATGGTTGTTGTATCTCACATTGTTTCATGAGACATTAGGTTATGGCTAGCTCTCTCATGTTTTAATTGAGACCAATTTCTATGGTCATGCAAAACCATATTCTGGCACACTTCACCTCCCAGTCTTCCTCTTCTAGGTTAATTACTTGGGCCATGCTAACGGAGGTGGACCAATTACGAAGCCTGGCTTTGCTAGCCTTAACTTCTTTTTTAGCCTTTGCTAAAGATTTATTTACTGCTCTTCTTGGCAGAGTGAGAGTTTTCTAGATTCTTCTAAACCTAAGGGTTCAGATCACTATGTGGCCATTAACTTGATCAGAACCTGAAAAATATTGAGCTCTCTATTCCATTGGTGTGGCAAAAGTCCACATGAGAGGTCTATGGCCTCAACATATCGAAGCTAATGCTCTTCATTCCCTCGTCCAAGAAGTACTACATGGGCTCCTCGTTGGTCACATCAGAATGATTATTACCGATATCCCAAGGCTACTCACAAGGTAGTAGTTCTTGAGTCCCAATCAAATTATGCCCATCCATCCTCGTCCAAGAAGAACTACAAGCATGATAAAAAAAACTTCCCTTCCAAGGGGTTATTCCCAATGTGAGACATAGTAGTGAAAAGCTCCTATGCATGTGGTTTGGAAGAACGAGTTCTTTCCTTCCGCATGGACTCTTGTGGGAGTCAATGATGGTTGTTGTATCTCACACTGTCTCATGAGACATTAGGTTGTTGCTAGCTCTCCCATGTTTTATTTGAGAGCAATTTCTATGATCAGGAGACATTAGGTTATGGCTAGCTCTCCCATGTTTCATTTGAGAGCAATTTCTATGATCATGAGACATTACATTGGGTTATGGCTAGCTCTCCCATGTCTTATTTGAGAGCAATTTCTATGATCATGACCAACCATAGTCTGGCACACTTCACCTCCTCCTAGTTTTCCTCTGCTAGGTCAATTACTCGGTCCATGTCCTCCAGTCCCAATCAAGTTATGCCCATCCATCCTAATCCAAGAAGTACTACAGGCATGATATAAAACTTCCCTCCCCAAGGGGTTATTCCCAATGTGAAACATAGTAGTGAAAGCTCCTATACATGTGGCCTGGAACGAGTTCACTCCTTCCACCTGCACTTTTGTGGGAGTCAATGATGGTTGTTGTATCTCACGCTATCTCATGAGACATCAGGTTATAGCGAGCTCTCTTATGTTTTATCTGAGACCAGTTTCTATGGTCATGCTGGCACCCTTCACCTCCGAGTCTTCCTCTTCTAGGTAAATTGCTTGGAGATGGAGCAAGTACAAAGCTTGGCTTTCCTAACCTTAACTTCTTTTTTAGCCTTTGCTCTGCTAAGGATTTATTTCTTGCTCTTCTTTGGCAGAGCGAGAGAGTTTTCTAGATTCTTCCAAACCTAAGGATTCATCTCTCTATGCGGCCGTTAACTTGATCAGAACCTTAAGAATATTAAGCTCTCTTTTTTCCATTGGTGGCAAAGTCCACACCTGAGAGTCTATGGCCTCAACATATCAAAGCTAATGCTCTTCATTCCCTCGTCCAAGAAGTACTACATGGGCTCAGCCTCTTTGGTCACATCACCATGATTACCTATTCTTAGGCTACGTACAAGGTAGACTTTCTCGAGTCCCAATCAAATTATGGCTATCCATCGTCGTCCAAGAACTACTGCAGGCCTGATTTAAAACTTCCCTTCTAAGGGGTTATTCCCAATGCGAAATATTGTAGTGAGAGCTCCGATGATGCATGTGGTTTGCAACGTGTTCACTCCTTCCACCTGAACTTTTGTGGGAGTCGATGATGCTTGTTGTATCTCACACTGTCTCATGAGACATTAGGTTATGGCTAGCTCTCCCATGTTTTATTTGAGACCAATTTCTATGATCACGACCACGCTTCGCCTCCTAGTCTTCCTCTTCTAGCTCAATTACTCGGGCCATGTTAATGGAGATGAAGCAATTACGAAGCTTGGCTTGCCTAGCCTTAACTTCTTTTTTAGCCTTTGCTAAGAATTTATTCATTGCTCTTCTTGGCAGAGCGAGAGAGTTTTCTAGATTCTTCCAAACCTAAGGGTTCATCTCTCTATGTGGCCATTAACTTGATTAGAATATTGAGCTCTCTTTTTCATTGGTGGCAAAAGTCGACATGAGAATCTATGGCCTCAATATATCAAAGCTAATGGTCTTCATTCCCTCGTCCAAGAAGTCCTCTTTTGTCACATCACACAATGATTACCTATCCCAAGGCTACTTTTTACAAGGTAGCAGTTCTTGAGTCCCAATCAAATTATGGCCGTCCATTCTCGTCCGAGAAGAACTACAGGGATGATATAAAACTTCCCTTCCAAGGGGTTATTCCCAATGTGAAACATATAGTACTGAAAGCTCCCATGCATGTGGTTTGGAACGAACTCACTCCTTCCACCTGCACTTTTGTGGGAGTCAATGATGGCTGTTGTATCTCACACTGTCTCATGAGACATTAGGTTATGGCTAGCTCTCCCATGTTTTATTTGAGACCAATTTCTATGATCACAACCACGCTTCGCTTTCTAGTCTTCCTCTTCATTGGTGGCAAAAGTCGACATGAGAATCTATGGCCTCAATATATCAAAGCTAATGGGCTTCATTCCCTCGTCCAAGAAGTCCTCTTTTGTCACATCACACAATGATTACCTATCGCAAGGCTACTTTTTACAAGGTAGCAGTTCTTGAGTCCCAATCAAATTACGGCCGTCCATTCTCGTCCGAGAAGAACTACAGGGATGATATAAAACTTCCCTTCCAAGGGGTTATTACCAATGTGAAACATGTAGTACTGAAAGCTCCCATGCATGTGGTTTGGAACGAGCTCACTCCTTCCACCTGCACTTTTGTGGGAGTCAATGATGGCTGTTGTATCTCACACTGTCTCATGAGACATTAGGTTATGGCTAGCTCTCCCATGTTTTATTTGAGACCAATTTCTATGGTCATGCAAAACCATAGTCTGCACATTTCACCTCCCAGTCCTCCTCTTCTAGGTCAATTACTTGGTCCATGATAACGGAGATGGAACAATTACGAAGCTTGGCTTGCCTAGCCTTAACTTCTTTTTTTAGCCTTTGCTACTAAGGATTTACTTATTGCTCTTCTTGGCAGAGCGATAGAGTTTTCTAGATTCTTCTAGACATAAGGGTTCATCTCGCTATGTGGCCATTAACTTGATCAGAACCTTAAAAATTGAGCTCTCTTTTCCATTGGTGGCAAAAGTCCACACATGAGAGTCTACGGCCTCAACATATCAAAGCTAATGCATTGTCTTCATTCCCTCGTCCAAGAAGTACTACATGGGCTCCTCTTTGGTCACATCAGCAGAATGATTACCGATATCCCAAGGCTACTTATTACAAGGTAGCAGTTCTGGAGTGTCCCAATCAAATTATGCCCATCCATCCTCGTCCAAGAAGTATTGTAGGCATGATGTAAAACTTCACTCCCAAGGAGTTATTCCCAATGTGAAACATAGTAGTGAAAGCTACTCCTATGTATGTGGTTTGGAACGAGTTCACTCCTTCCTACTGCACTTTTGTGGGAGTTAATGATGGTTGTTGTATCTCACATTGTTTCATGAGACATTAGGTTATGGCTAGCTCTCTCATGTTTTAATTGAGACCAATTTCTATGGTCATGCAAAACCATATTCTGGCACACTTCACCTCCCATTCCTCTTCTAGGTTAATTACTTGGGCCATGCTAACGGAGGTGGACCAATTACGAAGCCTGGCTTTGCTAGCCTTAACTTCTTTTTTAGCCTTTGCTAAAGATTTATTTACTGCTCTTCTTGGCAGAGTGAGAGTTTTCTAGATTCTTCTAAACCTAAGGGTTCAGATCACTATGTGGCCATTAACTTGATCAGAACCTGAAAAATATTGAGCTCTCTATTCCATTGGTGTGGCAAAAGTCCACATGAGAGGCCTATGGCCTCAACATATCGAAGCTAATGCTCTTCATTCCCTCGTCCAAGAAGTACTACATGGGCTCCTCGTTGGTCACATCAGAATGATTATTACCGATATCCCAAGGCTACTCACAAGGTAGTAGTTCTTGAGTCCCAATCAAATTATGCCCATCCATCCTCGTCCAAGAAGAACTACAAGCATGATAAAAAAAACTTCCCTTCCAAGGGGTTATTCCCAATGTGAGACATAGTAGTGAAAGCTCCTATGCATGTGGTTTGGAAGAACGAGTTCTTTCCTTCCGCATGGACTCTTGTGGGAGTCAATGATGGTTGTTGTATCTCACACTGTCTCATGAGACATTAGGTTGTTGCTAGCTCTCCCATGTTTTATTTGAGAGCAATTTCTATGATCAGGAGACATTAGGTTATGGCTAGCTCTCCCATGTTTCATTTGAGAGCAATTTCTATGATCATGAGACATTACATTGGGTTATGGCTAGCTCTCCCATGTCTTATTTGAGAGCAATTTCTATGATCATGACCAACCATAGTCTGGCACACTTCACCTCCTCCTAGTTTTCCTCTGCTAGGTCAATTACTCGGTCCATGTCCTCCAGTCTCAATCAAGTTATGCCCATCCATCCTAATCCAAGAAGTACTACAGGCATGATATAAAACTTCCCTCCCCAAGGGGTTATTCCCAATGTGAAACATAGTAGTGAAAGCTCCTATACATGTGGCCTGGAACGAGTTCACTCCTTCCACCTGCACTTTTGTGGGAGTCAATGATGGTTGTTGTATCTCACGCTATCTCATGAGACATCAGGTTATAGCGAGCTCTCTTATGTTTTATCTGAGACCAGTTTCTATGGTCATGCTGGCACCCTTCACCTCCGAGTCTTCCTCTTCTAGGTAAATTGCTTGGAGATGGAGCAAGTACAAAGCTTGGCTTTCCTAACCTTAACTTCTTTTTTAGCCTTTGCTCTGCTAAGGATTTATTTCTTGCTCTTCTTTGGCAGAGCGAGAGAGTTTTCTAGATTCTTCCAAACCTAAGGATTCATCTCTCTATGCGGCCGTTAACTTGATCAGAACCTTAAGAATATTAAGCTCTCTTTTTTCCATTGGTGGCAAAGTCCACACCTGAGAGTCTATGGCCTCAACATATCAAAGCTAATGCTCTTCATTCCCTCGTCCAAGAAGTACTACATGGGCTCAGCCTCTTTGGTCACATCACCATGATTACCTATTCTTAGGCTACGTACAAGGTAGACTTTCTCGAGTCCCAATCAAATTATGGCTATCCATCGTCGTCCAAGAACTACTGCAGGCCTGATTTAAAACTTCCCTTCTAAGGGGTTATTCCCAATGCGAAATATTGTAGTGAGAGCTCCGATGATGCATGTGGTTTGCAACGTGTTCACTCCTTCCACCTGAACTTTTGTGGGAGTCGATGATGCTTGTTGTATCTCACACTGTCTCATGAGACATTAGGTTATGGCTAGCTCTCCCATGTTTTATTTGAGACCAATTTCTATGATCACGACCACGCTTCGCCTCCTAGTCTTCCTCTTCTAGCTCAATTACTCGGGCCATGTTAATGGAGATGAAGCAATTACGAAGCTTGGCTTGCCTAGCCTTAACTTCTTTTTTAGCCTTTGCTAAGAATTTATTCATTGCTCTTCTTGGCAGAGCGAGAGAGTTTTCTAGATTCTTCCAAACCTAAGGGTTCATCTCTCTATGTGGCCATTAACTTGATTAGAATATTGAGCTCTCTTTTTCATTGGTGGCAAAAGTCGACATGAGAATCTATGGCCTCAATATATCAAAGCTAATGGTCTTCATTCCCTCGTCCAAGAAGTCCTCTTTTGTCACATCACACAATGATTACCTATCCCAAGGCTACTTTTTACAAGGTAGCAGTTCTTGAGTCCCAATCAAATTATGGCCGTCCATTCTCGTCCGAGAAGAACTACAGGGATGATATAAAACTTCCCTTCCAAGGGGTTATTCCCAATGTGAAACATATAGTACTGAAAGCTCCCATGCATGTGGTTTGGAACGAACTCACTCCTTCCACCTGCACTTTTGTGGGAGTCAATGATGGCTGTTGTATCTCACACTGTCTCATGAGACATTAGGTTATGGCTAGCTCTCCCATGTTTTATTTGATACCAATTTCTATGATCACGACCACGCTTCGCTTTCTAGTCTTCCTCTTCATTGGTGGCAAAAGTCGACATGAGAATCTATGGCCTCAATATATCAAAGCTAATGGGCTTCATTCCCTCGTCCAAGAAGTCCTCTTTTGTCACATCACACAATGATTACCTATCGCAAGGCTACTTTTTACAAGGTAGCAGTTCTTGAGTCCCAATCAAATTACGGCCGTCCATTCTCGTCCGAGAAGAACTACAGGGATGATATAAAACTTCCCTTCCAAGGGGTTATTACCAATGTGAAACATGTAGTACTGAAAGCTCCCATGCATGTGGTTTGGAACGAGCTCGCTCCTTCCACCTACACTTTTGTGGGAGTCAATGATGGCTGTTGTATCTCACACTGTCTCATGAGACATTAGGTTATGGCTAGCTCTCCCATGTTTTATTTGAGACCAATTTCTATGGTCATGCAAAACCATAGTCTGCACATTTCACCTCCCAGTCCTCCTCTTCTAGGTCAATTACTTGGTCCATGATAACGGAGATGGAACAATTACGAAGCTTGGCTTGCCTAGCCTTAACTTCTTTTTTTAGCCTTTGCTACTAAGGATTTACTTATTGCTCTTCTTGGCAGAGCGATAGAGTTTTCTAGATTCTTCTAGACATAAGGGTTCATCTCGCTATGTGGCCATTAACTTGATCAGAACCTTAAAAATTGAGCTCTCTTTTCCATTGGTGGCAAAAGTCCACACATGAGAGTCTACGGCCTCAACATATCAAAGCTAATGCATTGTCTTCATTCCCTCGTCCAAGAAGTACTACATGGGCTCCTCTTTGGTCACATCAGCAGAATGATTACCGATATCCCAAGGCTACTTATTACAAGGTAGCAGTTCTGGAGTGTCCCAATCAAATTATGCCCATCCATCCTCGTCCAAGAAGTATTGTAGGCATGATGTAAAACTTCACTCCCAAGGAGTTATTCCCAATGTGAAACATAGTAGTGAAAGCTACTCCTATGTATGTGGTTTGGAACGAGTTCACTCCTTCCTACTGCACTTTTGTGGGAGTTAATGATGGTTGTTGTATCTCACATTGTTTCATGAGACATTAGGTTATGGCTAGCTCTCTCATGTTTTAATTGAGACCAATTTCTATGGTCATGCAAAACCATATTCTGGCACACTTCACCTCCCAGTCTTCCTCTTCTAGGTTAATTACTTGGGCCATGCTAACGGAGGTGGACCAATTACGAAGCCTGGCTTTGCTAGCCTTAACTTCTTTTTTAGCCTTTGCTAAAGATTTATTTACTGCTCTTCTTGGCAGAGTGAGAGTTTTCTAGATTCTTCTAAACCTAAGGGTTCAGATCACTATGTGGCCATTAACTTGATCAGAACCTGAAAAATATTGAGCTCTCTATTCCATTGGTGTGGCAAAAGTCCACATGAGAGGCCTATGGCCTCAACATATCGAAGCTAATGCTCTTCATTCCCTCGTCCAAGAAGTACTACATGGGCTCCTCGTTGGTCACATCAGAATGATTATTACCGATATCCCAAGGCTACTCACAAGGTAGTAGTTCTTGAGTCCCAATCAAATTATGCCCATCCATCCTCGTCCAAGAAGAACTACAGGCATGATAAAAAAAACTTCCCTTCCAAGGGGTTATTCCCAATGTGAGACATAGTAGTGAAAAGCTCCTATGCATGTGGTTTGGAAGAACGAGTTCTTTCCTTCCGCATGGACTATTGTGGGAGTCAATGATGGTTGTTGTATCTCACACTGTCTCATGAGACATTAGGTTGTTGCTAGCTCTCCCATGTTTTATTTGAGAGCAATTTCTATGATCAGGAGACATTAGGTTATGGCTAGCTCTCCCATGTTTCATTTGAGAGCAATTTCTATGATCATGAGACATTACATTGGGTTATGGCTAGCTCTCCCATGTCTTATTTGAGAGCAATTTCTATGATCATGACCAACCATAGTCTGGCACACTTCACCTCCTCCTAGTTTTCCTCTGCTAGGTCAATTACTCGGTCCATGTCCTCCAGTCCCAATCAAGTTATGCCCATCCATCCTAATCCAAGAAGTACTACAGGCATGATATAAAACTTCCCTCCCCAAGGGGTTATTCCCAATGTGAAACATAGTAGTGAAAGCTCCTATACATGTGGCCTGGAACGAGTTCACTCCTTCCACCTGCACTTTTGTGGGAGTCAATGATGGTTGTTGTATCTCACGCTATCTCATGAGACATCAGGTTATAGCGAGCTCTCTTATGTTTTATCTGAGACCAGTTTCTATGGTCATGCTGGCACCCTTCACCTCCGAGTCTTCCTCTTCTAGGTAAATTGCTTGGAGATGGAGCAAGTACAAAGCTTGGCTTTCCTAACCTTAACTTCTTTTTTAGCCTTTGCTCTGCTAAGGATTTATTTCTTGCTCTTCTTTGGCAGAGCGAGAGAGTTTTCTAGATTCTTCCAAACCTAAGGATTCATGTAAGATTCCTCCCCCACCCCCTTTTTGATGTCTAGTATCTTTCCCTGTAATCAATCCCTCTTCAGAAATATAAAGACCTTGTTTCTATCTGTTTTAGCCTAGAGAGAGAAAAATATTCTAGAGAGAGAATATTCAGATTTTGAATATTTTTGGATAGAAAAATATCTCTTCTAATTCAGATGAGTTTCCCTGAAACAAAAATTCAAAAAGAATTTTCCAATGTGCAATTGGAATTAATTGAAAATAGGTATAAAGAACCTTAGCCTAAGGGTCTAGATTTTCAGAAATCTTTAGACTATGGTCCAATTAAGGTTCCTATGGACCAATAGCATCAATCCATGTGTAGGGAGGAGATAAATCCAACTTGTAAAAAGAAAATACCCAAAAATGAGTAAATGCTCACATGAGGTGAAGAGTTGAAAATGTACAAGGTTTATTAGTAAAAAACTATGTGCAATATTAAAAATATGAGATATTTTGGGTATAATGATTTTATTATGACACATATGTAAGGAAGGGGAGTCCCTTAAATGCTCACATAAGATGAAGAGTTGAAAATGTACAAGGTTTATTAATAAAAAACTATGAGCAATATTAAAATGATTCCATTATGACACATATGTAAGGAAGGGGAGTTCTTTAAAGGAGGTGCATATTTCACATAAGATGAAGAGTTGAAAATGTACAAGGTTTATTAGTAAAAAAAAACTATGAGCAATATTAAAATGATTCCATTATGACACATATGTAAGGAAGGGGAGTTCTTTAAAGGAGGTGCATATTTCACATGCTTGAATGAGTTTTAAACTCATAAAAATTGAGATATTTCATCTCTCCTCTCTCCTCATTCAAGTCTAGTTCCAAAAAGTTAGCTTAACTGACCTAAAAATGGTCAAAAATTGACCAAACTGATTTGGAAAATTCTAGAATCAGTTTGTTTGGTTAGGAGCTCAATTTTTCCTATAAATAGAAGCCTCCCCCTTGTTGAAAAATATATAGTGTTTATGCATCGTTACTCTACTCCACCTAAGCCAAGAACTGTGAATTCATTTAATAATTCACTAGTTTTTGGAGCTTCCCTCTTTCTTCAATCCCCATTAGTGGCTCCATCAACATACTTAACCAATTGATTGGTTGGGGGCCTCTACCGTGAACAAAGAATCAAGCAATTTGTAAGGTAATTAGTGAATATTGATCTTTCTATAATTTCTCAATGTTTCTCTCTTCTCAACCCCTCTCAAGCTTGAGAAGCTTAATTGGTATGATTTTTTTAAATGCTATTAAAGTTAATTGGTGAATAGTAGTGAAGAGTTACATAATTTAATAAATGCTATTGAAGTTAATTTTTATTTATGTTTAAATTCTAATGGTTTTTATGTAATTTCTCTCTCTCACTCAAGAAATGGTCATACTCATGACCCATTCTCAATCCACATGAAGCTTTTCATAAAGCTTTTCCTTAATCCAAGATTAAGCTATGCTTGAGGCCAAATTAATGGCTTTTTCCTATGCTTTTAGTTTATGCATATTGATGATTCAATCCATTATAGATTAATGATCCAATTAGAGATCATTTTAATTATTTTCTTAATGATAAGCTTTATCCCTTAGAAAAAATTGAGATTTATCAGTCATAGCAGCGGAGCTATGGCAAAATTTTTATAAAAATTATGCATAAAATAATTTCATTCAAAGCATAAAAAGAGGACTTCCTACCATATTCTAGGAATTATCATCCTAGATTAATTGAAAGAATTTCATTATAATCATGGAGAAATTGAATTTTAATATCATGCATAAAGGATAATTTTTTTATATTAAAAGTGTTACTTTTATCATTTTTAATTTTCATACATAGAAGTATGCATAAAGGAAAATTTTTTATATCAAAAGTGTTACTTTTATCATTTTTAATTTTCATGCATAGAAGTATGCATAAAGGATAATTTTTTTATATTAAAAGTGTTACTTTTATCATTTTTAATTTTCATGCATAGAAGTATGCATAAAGGAAAATTTTTATATCAAAAGTGTTACTTTTATCATTTTAATTTTCATGCATAGAAGTATGCATAAAGGATAATTTTTTTAATATCAAAAGTGTTACTTTTATCATATTGGATTTCATGCATAGAGGTATGCATAAAAGTTGAATATTTTATTATAAAAGTGTTACTTTTAGCATAATTGAATTTCATGCATAGAGGTATGCATAAAAGATATGGGAAGTGATAAGATATGATAAGATGCATGTGGATATGGATATGGATGTGTATGTATGAATGTGGATATGGGATGTGGATGTATAAATGAGGATGTGAAAATGGAGATAAGCATGTAGATGTGGATGTATGGATGTGAATGTGGATGTGGATGTGGATGTATGAATGTGGATGTATGGATGTATGAATGTGGATGTATGGATGTGAATGAGGATGTAGGTGTGGATGCATGGATGTAAATGTGGATGTGGATGTATGGATGTATGCATGTAGATGTGGATGCATGAATGTGGATGTATGGATGTGAATGAGCATATAGATGTGGATGTATGGATGTGAATGTGCATGTAGATATGGATGTATATATGTGAATGGGAATGTGGATGTGGATGTATGTATGCATGTGGATGTGGATATGGATGTGTATGTATGAATGTGGATATGGGATGTGGATGTATAAATGAGGATGTGAAAATGGAGATAAGCATGTAGATGTGGATGCATGAATGTGGATGTATGGATGTGAATGTGCATGTAGATGTGGATGTATGGATGTGAATGTGAATGAGGATATAGATGTGGATGTATGGATGTGAATGTGCATGTAGATATGGATGTATATATGTGAATGGGAATGTGGATGTGGATGTATGTATGCATGTGGATGTGGATATGGATGTGTATGTATGAATGTGGATATGGGATGTGGATGTATAAATGAGGATGTGAAAATGGAGATAAGCATGTAGATGTGGATGTATGGATGTGAATGTGGATGTGGATGAGGATGTATGAATGTGGATGTATGGATGTGAATGAGGATGTGGATGTGGATGCATGGATGTAAATGTGGATGTGTATGTATGGATGTATGCATGTAGATGTAGATACATGAATGTGGATGTATGGATGTGAATGAGGATATAGATGTGGATGTATGGATGTGAATGTGCATGTAGATATGGATGTATAGATGTGAATGGGAATGTGGATGTGGATGTATGTATGTATGTGGATGTGGATGTATGAATGAGGACGTGATAATGAATGTATGCATGTGGATGTGGATATGGATGTGTATGCATGTGGATGTGGATATGGATGTGTATGTATGAATGCGGATATGGATGTGGATATGGATGTGTATGTATGAATGTGGATATGGGATGTGGATGTATAAATGAGGATGTGAAAATGGAGATAAGCATGTAGATGTGGATGTATGGATGTGAATGTGGATGTGGATGTGGATGTATGGATGTGGATATGGATGTGAATATATGATATGTGACGTGAAGGAATCTGAAGTGAAGAGATGGAAAATGATGTGATTGGATGAGTACACATATAAATGAAATGTGGAATAAGTAATGTGGATTGTATGAGGGATAATGTGGAAAAATGAGAGTTAACATAGAAATTGTATTTGTAAACTGTTTATAAATGCTGTTTGTAAATGGCTGTTTTATGTCAAGAATACTGGGAAAGCATTTTGACCGTCTTGTGATTAAGGTCGTGGAGACCTAACTGATAAAGTTGCAACTGCTGACGGAGAGTCAATGGAGGACGTCTCACGTAGCAAGGTCAGCCGAGGTCTTGACCAGCCTCGGTTCGATTAAAATGGTGAGCTTCCGGTACGGTGGATGAGGGACCAAGGAAGCGGCCTATGAGTGAAGCGCTAGGTCACCTGCGAAGGATCCTAGAGGGTGCTGACCATACGGTGCTCGGGCTCTGGGTCGCCTAGGATACCCACGCGTGCGTCGAGGAAGATATTGGAACAAGGAGTAAGAGTTGTTTTCTGGAACCGGGCATGGATCTGGTTGACTGACCTTGCTGGTCCTCAACGGATGAGTCCATGGCTCTTTTATATGGATCTGTTGGTTGATCTTGCTGATCTTCAACGAGAGTCCATCTTGATAAGTGATTATATTGTTGAGTATTATGGGCTAGGAACTATTGAAACGGCCCCTGTGTGGACAGGTGGTGAGCGTTCTAGTTGCCAATGATGCCATAGATACTCTGATGAAGGAATGATGGGAAATTATGAATCAACTGGATAAATTGGGAGATTGTGATCAGTGGTACTATGGTTTCATTAAAGGATTGTTTTAAAGTTAGCTGATGCTAAGAAAAAGGTAATTTTCATATTGGGTGTGTAAGTGGTGTGGCTAGTTTTATGTTTGCATGAAATTCCGGCTAGGGGACCTTGGAACTCTTTTCCTTGGTACCCGGGACAAAACCTAACCAAATTCCAAATTGGATCCCATCACTACAGTGGTTGGGCGGTTGGCTAACCCATGGGATCGGATGGGGTTAGGCTGGACTGATGGATCCGTAAATCGAGATTTAATTTCTATTATTACGATAGATGAAGTAAATCCCGGATAGAAATTGTTCTATGGATAGGAATCAACGGTTGTGCCTCTTGATGGGGAAAAAAGCGTAGATCCCAATGATCCAAGTGCAAGTTTCTTCCTTGATTTGACCAAGTACCGTTAAAGGTGCAGTCAGATCAGTTGATCCGTAATGATCTTGACTACGTTAGAGTAATGAGTTATCCTGGTGGAATCGCCCATGCTTTCCGGGTAAAGGAAGTTTTTCCGGTTTCGGTTTTGGACAAACCGACGGATTAGTCTCTTGTCCGGATATCCGTGGGCGAGGCCCCGAGTGTGAGACCCCTACCCACGCATGATGTGCTACTTCCGCTGCTAGTAACCCGAATCCGTTGCGCGGTGGAGATCGGGATCTCACAGTTGGTATCAGAGCATTTGGTTAATAAAGATCAACTGAGAAGACAAATATGTCAAACATTTATCAAGAAACACAAAAAGGTTGTAATTGTGTGATATAAGTCATACAATTTGATATTCAAACTAAAATTTGTAAATTGGTAATTGGGTCTTCAGATGGAAGTACCGCAATTATATAGAATCCCTGACTTGCTTGAGGCCTAGACATGATGGTATTTACCTTATAATTCCAAGGGCCGTGACTACCCGTATATACCGAGAGTATACTGCAGCTCTTTACTGACAGTATATACGAGTAAATCTAAGACTTGAAATTTTAAGCGTTAATGCTATCCAGATGATGAATTCGAATGTGGTTGATATGATTTTTAATTCTGTTTGAGAACTGATGAAATTGATTTGGATTCTGATTGAAAAATGATGATTTCCGAAATTTAGTTGAAATGTAATAAGCTGAGCGAAACCACATGAGGATGAATGGGACGAGTCCCTGTGATGATATTCATAACTGGAATGATGATAATGATTTCAACAAATCCCTATGAGATTAGTGGATTGTGCTGTCAAAGCGCTACTGTTAACACTTGACTCGGTATATCAAGTTAAGGGATGACAAATTGAAAACTTGCTTGACTGAAATTCCTGTGGAGGAATGTTCAGAAAGAAAAAAAATTTCGATCTGATGGAGCATTATCGTGTTAAGGATATGAATGATATGATCTAAAATGAATTGTTATTTAATGATGAGTTCTATATAAGGGATATTTATCCCCGTATTCTGTTGGGTTGACCAGAATATAAGGAACCCTAGAATAAATTAGATCTTAAGAAAAAGAGTTGTCCTCTACTTGGCGAGATGAGGACATCTTGTACTTTTTTAAGTGGGGTAGAATGTAAGATTCCTCCCCAGCCTTCGAGGTATACAGGAGTAAGAATCTCCATTTTTGATCTCTAAAATAAAAGAACGATTCTGTTTAAGAAAGAAAGACCCTTTCCCTAGAATATTTCTCAGGAGTTCCACCTGTTTTAAGGATTCAGAACAATGAGTTCAGAAGTAAAAATCGGTGTTTTGGATACCAAGGTTTTGGTCTTCATTCGAGTACGGCCCAAAAGAAGTTCTTTATCTATTGGGGAGTTTAAGAAGTTATCCCCCAGATATTGTGAGCCTTATCTGAATTCAAAGAAAGTAAGCGACTTAGCTTACGAGCTTCTTTTATCTCCTCATCTCAAAGTTCTTAATGTATTTCATAGAAATATGTGCCAAACCCAAATCATGGAAAGACGGTAAAACTTCAGTGGCAAGATACCGTTGGCTTCTAAGTTACGCTAGCTCCTTCCTTTATATAAGTCGTAACTTTTACTTATCGCTCACAGTAATCTTACTTCCATCGATCTCCCTTCTTCTTAATCTCCTTCATGGCTTGGCAACAGGAATTAGTTTTATCCATAATGATTCCTCACCTTCAAGATGCAAGTGAGTCTGTGAAGAAGGATTTTATAGAACAGTATGAGCGCTCACTTTTCCCTCACTTGGGAACTTCTGTAGCTCAGACCAAATGGCGGACCTATCAAGACATAACTAGGGTAACACCCTGGGGTCAGCAGCACTTTCGTAACAATGTCCGCTTGGCCATGGTTATCGAAGCCTTGGGTTTGGGTCCCCGATACTACTGCGTCATGAGATCAAGACATCTTGGGTTTTCTGAGCGGGTCTTCTTACTAGCGTATTTTCTTCCTCATGAGAAGATATGCCTTTATCCCGTTTTTGGCTTGCCTCTCAGAGGTCCTTTTGTTAGATCACCTCATACCACTGAGATAGGTGCAGCAATAACCAACAGAATTATTCCCATAGATGAGTTACCTTATACTTGTGCAGCTTGTGAGGACTGCTTTTGTGATCATATGATGGACGGGCTTATGGAAGTGTAAAGAGTTCTTCTATCTTTACTGTATAAGTTCCGAGAATGAATAAAGTTTAAATCTTGTTCTTATTTTGAATCTTGCTCTCTTTAAGACGTTTCTTGGTGGTTAATCTTGATTAAAATTTTTCTCTAAGTCTCATATTCGTGCATCTTGAGAAATTATCCCAGTTTGCGAGATGAGGACATCTCGCATTTTTTAAGTGGGGTAGAATGTAAGATTCCTCCCCCACCCCCTTTTTGATGTCTAGTATCTTTCCCTGTAATCAATCCCTCTTCAGAAATATAAAGACCTTGTTTCTATCTGTTTTAGCCTAGAGAGAGAAAAATATTCTAGAGAGAGAATATTCAGATTTTGAATATTTTTGGATAGAAAAATATCTCTTCTAATTCAGATGAGTTTCCCTGAAACAAAAATTCAAAAAGAATTTTCCAATGTGCAATTGGAATTAATTGAAAATAGGTATAAAGAACCTTAGCCTAAGGGTCTAGATTTTCAGAAATCTTTAGACTATGGTCCAATTAAGGTTCCTATGGACCAATAGCATCAATCCATGTGTAGGGAGGAGATAAATCCAACTTGTAAAAAGAAAATACCCAAAAATGAGTAAATGCTCACATGAGGTGAAGAGTTGAAAATGTACAAGGTTTATTAGTAAAAAACTATGTGCAATATTAAAAATATGAGATATTTTGGGTATAATGATTTTATTATGACACATATGTAAGGAAGGGGAGTCCCTTAAATGCTCACATAAGATGAAGAGTTGAAAATGTACAAGGTTTATTAATAAAAAACTATGAGCAATATTAAAATGATTCCATTATGACACATATGTAAGGAAGGGGAGTTCTTTAAAGGAGGTGCATATTTCACATAAGATGAAGAGTTGAAAATGTACAAGGTTTATTAGTAAAAAAAAACTATGAGCAATATTAAAATGATTCCATTATGACACATATGTAAGGAAGGGGAGTTCTTTAAAGGAGGTGCATATTTCACATGCTTGAATGAGTTTTAAACTCATAAAAATTGAGATATTTCATCTCTCCTCTCTCCTCATTCAAGTCTAGTTCCAAAAAGTTAGCTTAACTGACCTAAAAATGGTCAAAAATTGACCAAACTGATTTGGAAAATTCTAGAATCAGTTTGTTTGGTTAGGAGCTCAATTTTTCCTATAAATAGAAGCCTCCCCCTTGTTGAAAAATATATAGTGTTTATGCATCGTTACTCTACTCCACCTAAGCCAAGAACTGTGAATTCATTTAATAATTCACTAGTTTTTGGAGCTTCCCTCTTTCTTCAATCCCCATTAGTGGCTCCATCAACATACTTAACCAATTGATTGGTTGGGGGCCTCTACCGTGAACAAAGAATCAAGCAATTTGTAAGGTAATTAGTGAATATTGATCTTTCTATAATTTCTCAATGTTTCTCTCTTCTCAACCCCTCTCAAGCTTGAGAAGCTTAATTGGTATGATTTTTTTAAATGCTATTAAAGTTAATTGGTGAATAGTAGTGAAGAGTTACATAATTTAATAAATGCTATTGAAGTTAATTTTTATTTATGTTTAAATTCTAATGGTTTTTATGTAATTTCTCTCTCTCACTCAAGAAATGGTCATACTCATGACCCATTCTCAATCCACATGAAGCTTTTCATAAAGCTTTTCCTTAATCCAAGATTAAGCTATGCTTGAGGCCAAATTAATGGCTTTTTCCTATGCTTTTAGTTTATGCATATTGATGATTCAATCCATTATAGATTAATGATCCAATTAGAGATCATTTTAATTATTTTCTTAATGATAAGCTTTATCCCTTAGAAAAAATTGAGATTTATCAGTCATAGCAGCGGAGCTATGGCAAAATTTTTATAAAAATTATGCATAAAATAATTTCATTCAAAGCATAAAAAGAGGACTTCCTACCATATTCTAGGAATTATCATCCTAGATTAATTGAAAGAATTTCATTATAATCATGGAGAAATTGAATTTTAATATCATGCATAAAGGATAATTTTTTTATATTAAAAGTGTTACTTTTATCATTTTTAATTTTCATACATAGAAGTATGCATAAAGGAAAATTTTTTATATCAAAAGTGTTACTTTTATCATTTTTAATTTTCATGCATAGAAGTATGCATAAAGGATAATTTTTTTATATTAAAAGTGTTACTTTTATCATTTTTAATTTTCATGCATAGAAGTATGCATAAAGGAAAATTTTTATATCAAAAGTGTTACTTTTATCATTTTAATTTTCATGCATAGAAGTATGCATAAAGGATAATTTTTTTAATATCAAAAGTGTTACTTTTATCATATTGGATTTCATGCATAGAGGTATGCATAAAAGTTGAATATTTTATTATAAAAGTGTTACTTTTAGCATAATTGAATTTCATGCATAGAGGTATGCATAAAAGATATGGGAAGTGATAAGATATGATAAGATGCATGTGGATATGGATATGGATGTGTATGTATGAATGTGGATATGGGATGTGGATGTATAAATGAGGATGTGAAAATGGAGATAAGCATGTAGATGTGGATGTATGGATGTGAATGTGGATGTGGATGTGGATGTATGAATGTGGATGTATGGATGTATGAATGTGGATGTATGGATGTGAATGAGGATGTAGGTGTGGATGCATGGATGTAAATGTGGATGTGGATGTATGGATGTATGCATGTAGATGTGGATGCATGAATGTGGATGTATGGATGTGAATGAGCATATAGATGTGGATGTATGGATGTGAATGTGCATGTAGATATGGATGTATATATGTGAATGGGAATGTGGATGTGGATGTATGTATGCATGTGGATGTGGATATGGATGTGTATGTATGAATGTGGATATGGGATGTGGATGTATAAATGAGGATGTGAAAATGGAGATAAGCATGTAGATGTGGATGCATGAATGTGGATGTATGGATGTGAATGTGCATGTAGATGTGGATGTATGGATGTGAATGTGAATGAGGATATAGATGTGGATGTATGGATGTGAATGTGCATGTAGATATGGATGTATATATGTGAATGGGAATGTGGATGTGGATGTATGTATGCATGTGGATGTGGATATGGATGTGTATGTATGAATGTGGATATGGGATGTGGATGTATAAATGAGGATGTGAAAATGGAGATAAGCATGTAGATGTGGATGTATGGATGTGAATGTGGATGTGGATGAGGATGTATGAATGTGGATGTATGGATGTGAATGAGGATGTGGATGTGGATGCATGGATGTAAATGTGGATGTGTATGTATGGATGTATGCATGTAGATGTAGATACATGAATGTGGATGTATGGATGTGAATGAGGATATAGATGTGGATGTATGGATGTGAATGTGCATGTAGATATGGATGTATAGATGTGAATGGGAATGTGGATGTGGATGTATGTATGTATGTGGATGTGGATGTATGAATGAGGACGTGATAATGAATGTATGCATGTGGATGTGGATATGGATGTGTATGTATGAATGCGGATATGGATGTGGATATGGATGTGTATGTATGAATGTGGATATGGGATGTGGATGTATAAATGAGGATGTGAAAATGGAGATAAGCATGTAGATGTGGATGTATGGATGTGAATGTGGATGTGGATGTGGATGTATGGATGTGGATATGGATGTGAATATATGATATGTGACGTGAAGGAATCTGAAGTGAAGAGATGGAAAATGATGTGATTGGATGAGTACACATATAAATGAAATGTGGAATAAGTAATGTGGATTGTATGAGGGATAATGTGGAAAAATGAGAGTTAACATAGAAATTGTATTTGTAAACTGTTTATAAATGCTGTTTGTAAATGGCTGTTTTATGTCAAGAATACTGGGAAAGCATTTTGACCGTCTTGTGATTAAGGTCGTGGAGACCTAACTGATAAAGTTGCAACTGCTGACGGAGAGTCAATGGAGGACGTCTCACGTAGCAAGGTCAGCCGAGGTCTTGACCAGCCTCGGTTCGATTAAAATGGTGAGCTTCCGGTACGGTGGATGAGGGACCAAGGAAGCGGCCTATGAGTGAAGCGCTAGGTCACCTGCGAAGGATCCTAGAGGGTGCTGACCATACGGTGCTCGGGCTCTGGGTCGCCTAGGATACCCACGCGTGCGTCGAGGAAGATATTGGAACAAGGAGTAAGAGTTGTTTTCTGGAACCGGGCATGGATCTGGTTGACTGACCTTGCTGGTCCTCAACGGATGAGTCCATGGCTCTTTTATATGGATCTGTTGGTTGATCTTGCTGATCTTCAACGAGAGTCCATCTTGATAAGTGATTATATTGTTGAGTATTATGGGCTAGGAACTATTGAAACGGCCCCTGTGTGGACAGGTGGTGAGCGTTCTAGTTGCCAATGATGCCATAGATACTCTGATGAAGGAATGATGGGAAATTATGAATCAACTGGATAAATTGGGAGATTGTGATCAGTGGTACTATGGTTTCATTAAAGGATTGTTTTAAAGTTAGCTGATGCTAAGAAAAAGGTAATTTTCATATTGGGTGTGTAAGTGGTGTGGCTAGTTTTATGTTTGCATGAAATTCCGGCTAGGGGGCCTTGGAACTCTTTTCCTTGGTACCCGGGACAAAACCTAACCAAATTCCAAATTGGATCCCATCACTACAGTGGTTGGGCGGTTGGCTAACCCATGGGATCGGATGGGGTTAGGCTGGACTGATGGATCCGTAAATCGAGATTTAATTTCTATTATTACGATAGATGAAGTAAATCCCGGATAGAAATTGTTCTAT
Organism: Cibotium barometz; assembly: GCF_041138505.1. NCBI lineage: Eukaryota > Viridiplantae > Streptophyta > Polypodiopsida > Cyatheales > Cibotiaceae > Cibotium > Cibotium barometz. The sequence goes on along the minus strand of NC_141105.1, from coordinate 243,939 downwards.
GGATAGGAATCAACGGCTGTGCCTCTTGATGGGGAAAAAAGCGTAGATCCCAATGATCCAAGTGCAAGTTTCTTCCTTGATTTGACCAAGTACCGTTAAAGGTGCAGTCAGATCAGTTGATCCGTAATGATCTTGACTACGTTAGAGTAATGAGTTATCCTGGTGGAATCGCCCATGCTTTCCGGGTAAAGAAAGTTTTTCCGGTTTCGGTTTTGGACAAACCGACGGATTAGTCTCTTGTCCGGATATCCGTGGGCGAGGCCCCGAGTGTGAGACCCCTACCCACGCATGATGTGCTACTTCCGCTGCTAGTAACCCGAATCCGTTGCGCGGTGGAGATCGGGATCTCACAATTCATCTCTCTATGCGGCCGTTAACTTGATCAGAACCTTAAGAATATTAAGCTCTCTTTTTTCCATTGGTGGCAAAGTCCACACCTGAGAGTCTATGGCCTCAACATATCAAAGCTAATGCTCTTCATTCCCTCGTCCAAGAAGTACTACATGGGCTCAGCCTCTTTGGTCACATCACCATGATTACCTATTCTTAGGCTACGTACAAGGTAGACTTTCTCGAGTCCCAATCAAATTATGGCTATCCATCGTCGTCCAAGAACTACTGCAGGCCTGATTTAAAACTTCCCTTCTAAGGGGTTATTCCCAATGCGAAATATTGTAGTGAGAGCTCCGATGATGCATGTGGTTTGCAACGTGTTCACTCCTTCCACCTGAACTTTTGTGGGAGTCGATGATGCTTGTTGTATCTCACACTGTCTCATGAGACATTAGGTTATGGCTAGCTCTCCCATGTTTTATTTGAGACCAATTTCTATGATCACGACCACGCTTCGCCTCCTAGTCTTCCTCTTCTAGCTCAATTACTCGGGCCATGTTAATGGAGATGAAGCAATTACGAAGCTTGGCTTGCCTAGCCTTAACTTCTTTTTTAGCCTTTGCTAAGAATTTATTCATTGCTCTTCTTGGCAGAGCGAGAGAGTTTTCTAGATTCTTCCAAACCTAAGGGTTCATCTCTCTATGTGGCCATTAACTTGATTAGAATATTGAGCTCTCTTTTTCATTGGTGGCAAAAGTCGACATGAGAATCTATGGCCTCAATATATCAAAGCTAATGGTCTTCATTCCCTCGTCCAAGAAGTCCTCTTTTGTCACATCACACAATGATTACCTATCCCAAGGCTACTTTTTACAAGGTAGCAGTTCTTGAGTCCCAATCAAATTATGGCCGTCCATTCTCGTCCGAGAAGAACTACAGGGATGATATAAAACTTCCCTTCCAAGGGGTTATTCCCAATGTGAAACATATAGTACTGAAAGCTCCCATGCATGTGGTTTGGAACGAACTCACTCCTTCCACCTGCACTTTTGTGGGAGTCAATGATGGCTGTTGTATCTCACACTGTCTCATGAGACATTAGGTTATGGCTAGCTCTCCCATGTTTTATTTGATACCAATTTCTATGATCACGACCACGCTTCGCTTTCTAGTCTTCCTCTTCATTGGTGGCAAAAGTCGACATGAGAATCTATGGCCTCAATATATCAAAGCTAATGGGCTTCATTCCCTCGTCCAAGAAGTCCTCTTTTGTCACATCACACAATGATTACCTATCGCAAGGCTACTTTTTACAAGGTAGCAGTTCTTGAGTCCCAATCAAATTACGGCCGTCCATTCTCGTCCGAGAAGAACTACAGGGATGATATAAAACTTCCCTTCCAAGGGGTTATTACCAATGTGAAACATGTAGTACTGAAAGCTCCCATGCATGTGGTTTGGAACGAGCTCACTCCTTCCACCTACACTTTTGTGGGAGTCAATGATGGCTGTTGTATCTCACACTGTCTCATGAGACATTAGGTTATGGCTAGCTCTCCCATGTTTTATTTGAGACCAATTTCTATGGTCATGCAAAACCATAGTCTGCACATTTCACCTCCCAGTCCTCCTCTTCTAGGTCAATTACTTGGTCCATGATAACGGAGATGGAACAATTACGAAGCTTGGCTTGCCTAGCCTTAACTTCTTTTTTTAGCCTTTGCTACTAAGGATTTACTTATTGCTCTTCTTGGCAGAGCGATAGAGTTTTCTAGATTCTTCTAGACATAAGGGTTCATCTCGCTATGTGGCCATTAACTTGATCAGAACCTTAAAAATTGAGCTCTCTTTTCCATTGGTGGCAAAAGTCCACACATGAGAGTCTACGGCCTCAACATATCAAAGCTAATGCATTGTCTTCATTCCCTCGTCCAAGAAGTACTACATGGGCTCCTCTTTGGTCACATCAGCAGAATGATTACCGATATCCCAAGGCTACTTATTACAAGGTAGCAGTTCTGGAGTGTCCCAATCAAATTATGCCCATCCATCCTCGTCCAAGAAGTATTGTAGGCATGATGTAAAACTTCACTCCCAAGGAGTTATTCCCAATGTGAAACATAGTAGTGAAAGCTACTCCTATGTATGTGGTTTGGAACGAGTTCACTCCTTCCTACTGCACTTTTGTGGGAGTTAATGATGGTTGTTGTATCTCACATTGTTTCATGAGACATTAGGTTATGGCTAGCTCTCTCATGTTTTAATTGAGACCAATTTCTATGGTCATGCAAAACCATATTCTGGCACACTTCACCTCCCAGTCTTCCTCTTCTAGGTTAATTACTTGGGCCATGCTAACGGAGGTGGACCAATTACGAAGCCTGGCTTTGCTAGCCTTAACTTCTTTTTTAGCCTTTGCTAAAGATTTATTTACTGCTCTTCTTGGCAGAGTGAGAGTTTTCTAGATTCTTCTAAACCTAAGGGTTCAGATCACTATGTGGCCATTAACTTGATCAGAACCTGAAAAATATTGAGCTCTCTATTCCATTGGTGTGGCAAAAGTCCACATGAGAGGCCTATGGCCTCAACATATCAAAGCTAATGCTCTTCATTCCCTCGTCCAAGAAGTACTACATGGGCTCCTCGTTGGTCACATCAGAATGATTATTACCGATATCCCAAGGCTACTCACAAGGTAGTAGTTCTTGAGTCCCAATCAAATTATGCCCATCCATCCTCGTCCAAGAAGAACTACAGGCATGATAAAAAAAACTTCCCTTCCAAGGGGTTATTCCCAATGTGAGACATAGTAGTGAAAGCTCCTATGCATGTGGTTTGGAAGAACGAGTTCTTTCCTTCCGCATGGACTCTTGTGGGAGTCAATGATGGTTGTTGTATCTCACACTGTCTCATGAGACATTAGGTTGTTGCTAGCTCTCCCATGTTTTATTTGAGAGCAATTTCTATGATCAGGAGACATTAGGTTATGGCTAGCTCTCCCATGTTTCATTTGAGAGCAATTTCTATGATCATGAGACATTGGGTTATGGCTAGCTCCCCCATGTCTTATTTGAGAGCAATTTCTATGATCATGACCAACCATAGTCTGGCACACTTCACCTCCTCCTAGTTTTCCTCTGCTAGGTCAATTACTCGGTCCATGTCCTCCAGTCCCAATCAAGTTATGCCCATCCATCCTAATCCAAGAAGTACTACAGGCATGATATAAAACTTCCCTCCCCAAGGGGTTATTCCCAATGTGAAACATAGTAGTGAAAGCTCCTATACATGTGGCCTGGAACGAGTTCACTCCTTCCACCTGCACTTTTGTGGGAGTCAATGATGGTTGTTGTATCTCACGCTATCTCATGAGACATCAGGTTATAGCGAGCTCTCTTATGTTTTATCTGAGACCAGTTTCTATGGTCATGCTGGCACCCTTCACCTCCGAGTCTTCCTCTTCTAGGTAAATTGCTTGGAGATGGAGCAAGTACAAAGCTTGGCTTTCCTAACCTTAACTTCTTTTTTAGCCTTTGCTCTGCTAAGGATTTATTTCTTGCTCTTCTTTGGCAGAGCGAGAGAGTTTTCTAGATTCTTCCAAACCTAAGGATTCATCTCTCTATGCGGCCGTTAACTTGATCAGAACCTTAAGAATATTAAGCTCTCTTTTTTCCATTGGTGGCAAAGTCCACACCTGAGAGTCTATGGCCTCAACATATCAAAGCTAATGCTCTTCATTCCCTCGTCCAAGAAGTACTACATGGGCTCAGCCTCTTTGGTCACATCACCATGATTACCTATTCTTAGGCTACGTACAAGGTAGACTTTCTCGAGTCCCAATCAAATTATGGCTATCCATCGTCGTCCAAGAACTACTGCAGGCCTGATTTAAAACTTCCCTTCTAAGGGGTTATTCCCAATGCGAAATATTGTAGTGAGAGCTCCGATGATGCATGTGGTTTGCAACGTGTTCACTCCTTCCACCTGAACTTTTGTGGGAGTCGATGATGCTTGTTGTATCTCACACTGTCTCATGAGACATTAGGTTATGGCTAGCTCTCCCATGTTTTATTTGAGACCAATTTCTATGATCACGACCACGCTTCGCCTCCTAGTCTTCCTCTTCTAGCTCAATTACTCGGGCCATGTTAATGGAGATGAAGCAATTACGAAGCTTGGCTTGCCTAGCCTTAACTTCTTTTTTAGCCTTTGCTAAGAATTTATTCATTGCTCTTCTTGGCAGAGCGAGAGAGTTTTCTAGATTCTTCCAAACCTAAGGGTTCATCTCTCTATGTGGCCATTAACTTGATTAGAATATTGAGCTCTCTTTTTCATTGGTGGCAAAAGTCGACATGAGAATCTATGGCCTCAATATATCAAAGCTAATGGTCTTCATTCCCTCGTCCAAGAAGTCCTCTTTTGTCACATCACACAATGATTACCTATCCCAAGGCTACTTTTTACAAGGTAGCAGTTCTTGAGTCCCAATCAAATTATGGCCGTCCATTCTCGTCCGAGAAGAACTACAGGGATGATATAAAACTTCCCTTCCAAGGGGTTATTCCCAATGTGAAACATATAGTACTGAAAGCTCCCATGCATGTGGTTTGGAACGAACTCACTCCTTCCACCTGCACTTTTGTGGGAGTCAATGATGGCTGTTGTATCTCACACTGTCTCATGAGACATTAGGTTATGGCTAGCTCTCCCATGTTTTATTTGATACCAATTTCTATGATCACAACCACGCTTCGCTTTCTAGTCTTCCTCTTCATTGGTGGCAAAAGTCGACATGAGAATCTATGGCCTCAATATATCAAAGCTAATGGGCTTCATTCCCTCGTCCAAGAAGTCCTCTTTTGTCACATCACACAATGATTACCTATCGCAAGGCTACTTTTTACAAGGTAGCAGTTCTTGAGTCCCAATCAAATTATGGCCGTCCATTCTCGTCCGAGAAGAACTACAGGGATGATATAAAACTTCCCTTCCAAGGGGTTATTACCAATGTGAAACATGTAGTACTGAAAGCTCCCATGCATGTGGTTTGGAACGAGCTCACTCCTTCCACCTGCACTTTTGTGGGAGTCAATGATGGCTGTTGTATCTCACACTGTCTCATGAGACATTAGGTTATGGCTAGCTCTCCCATGTTTTATTTGAGACCAATTTCTATGGTCATGCAAAACCATAGTCTGCACATTTCACCTCCCAGTCCTCCTCTTCTAGGTCAATTACTTGGTCCATGATAACGGAGATGGAACAATTACGAAGCTTGGCTTGCCTAGCCTTAACTTCTTTTTTTAGCCTTTGCTACTAAGGATTTACTTATTGCTCTTCTTGGCAGAGCGATAGAGTTTTCTAGATTCTTCTAGACATAAGGGTTCATCTCGCTATGTGGCCATTAACTTGATCAGAACCTTAAAAATTGAGCTCTCTTTTCCATTGGTGGCAAAAGTCCACACATGAGAGTCTACGGCCTCAACATATCAAAGCTAATGCATTGTCTTCATTCCCTCGTCCAAGAAGTACTACATGGGCTCCTCTTTGGTCACATCAGCAGAATGATTACCGATATCCCAAGGCTACTTATTACAAGGTAGCAGTTCTGGAGTGTCCCAATCAAATTATGCCCATCCATCCTCGTCCAAGAAGTATTGTAGGCATGATGTAAAACTTCACTCCCAAGGAGTTATTCCCAATGTGAAACATAGTAGTGAAAGCTACTCCTATGTATGTGGTTTGGAACGAGTTCACTCCTTCCTACTGCACTTTTGTGGGAGTTAATGATGGTTGTTGTATCTCACATTGTTTCATGAGACATTAGGTTATGGCTAGCTCTCTCATGTTTTAATTGAGACCAATTTCTATGGTCATGCAAAACCATATTCTGGCACACTTCACCTCCCAGTCTTCCTCTTCTAGGTTAATTACTTGGGCCATGCTAACGGAGGTGGACCAATTACGAAGCCTGGCTTTGCTAGCCTTAACTTCTTTTTTAGCCTTTGCTAAAGATTTATTTACTGCTCTTCTTGGCAGAGTGAGAGTTTTCTAGATTCTTCTAAACCTAAGGGTTCAGATCACTATGTGGCCATTAACTTGATCAGAACCTGAAAAATATTGAGCTCTCTATTCCATTGGTGTGGCAAAAGTCCACATGAGAGGTCTATGGCCTCAACATATCGAAGCTAATGCTCTTCATTCCCTCGTCCAAGTACTACATGGGCTCCTCGTTGGTCACATCAGAATGATTATTACCGATATCCCAAGGCTACTCACAAGGTAGTAGTTCTTGAGTCCCAATCAAATTATGCCCATCCATCCTCGTCCAAGAAGAACTACAGGCATGATAAAAAAAACTTCCCTTCCAAGGGGTTATTCCCAATGTGAGACATAGTAGTGAAAGCTCCTATGCATGTGGTTTGGAAGAACGAGTTCTTTCCTTCCGCATGGACTCTTGTGGGAGTCAATGATGGTTGTTGTATCTCACACTGTCTCATGAGACATTAGGTTGTTGCTAGCTCTCCCATGTTTTATTTGAGAGCAATTTCTATGATCAGGAGACATTAGGTTATGGCTAGCTCTCCCATGTTTCATTTGAGAGCAATTTCTATGATCATGAGACATTACATTGGGTTATGGCTAGCTCTCCCATGTCTTATTTGAGAGCAATTTCTATGATCATGACCAACCATAGTCTGGCACACTTCACCTCCTCCTAGTTTTCCTCTGCTAGGTCAATTACTCGGTCCATGTCCTCCAGTCCCAATCAAGTTATGCCCATCCATCCTAATCCAAGAAGTACTACAGGCATGATATAAAACTTCCCTCCCCAAGGGGTTATTCCCAATGTGAAACATAGTAGTGAAAGCTCTTATACATGTGGCCTGGAACGAGTTCACTCCTTCCACCTGCACTTTTGTGGGAGTCAATGATGGTTGTTGTATCTCACGCTATCTCATGAGACATCAGGTTATAGCGAGCTCTCTTATGTTTTATCTGAGACCAGTTTCTATGGTCATGCTGGCACCCTTCACCTCCGAGTCTTCCTCTTCTAGGTAAATTGCTTGGAGATGGAGCAAGTACAAAGCTTGGCTTTCCTAACCTTAACTTCTTTTTTAGCCTTTGCTCTGCTAAGGATTTATTTCTTGCTCTTCTTTGGCAGAGCGAGAGAGTTTTCTAGATTCTTCCAAACCTAAGGATTCATCTCTCTATGCGGCCGTTAACTTGATCAGAACCTTAAGAATATTAAGCTCTCTTTTTTCCATTGGTGGCAAAGTCCACACCTGAGAGTCTATGGCCTCAACATATCAAAGCTAATGCTCTTCATTCCCTCGTCCAAGAAGTACTACATGGGCTCAGCCTCTTTGGTCACATCACCATGATTACCTATTCTTAGGCTACGTACAAGGTAGACTTTCTCGAGTCCCAATCAAATTATGGCTATCCATCGTCGTCCAAGAACTACTGCAGGCCTGATTTAAAACTTCCCTTCTAAGGGGTTATTCCCAATGCGAAATATTGTAGTGAGAGCTCCGATGATGCATGTGGTTTGCAACGTGTTCACTCCTTCCACCTGAACTTTTGTGGGAGTCGATGATGCTTGTTGTATCTCACACTGTCTCATGAGACATTAGGTTATGGCTAGCTCTCCCATGTTTTATTTGAGACCAATTTCTATGATCACGACCACGCTTCGCCTCCTAGTCTTCCTCTTCTAGCTCAATTACTCGGGCCATGTTAATGGAGATGAAGCAATTACGAAGCTTGGCTTGCCTAGCCTTAACTTCTTTTTTAGCCTTTGCTAAGAATTTATTCATTGCTCTTCTTGGCAGAGCGAGAGAGTTTTCTAGATTCTTCCAAACCTAAGGGTTCATCTCTCTATGTGGCCATTAACTTGATTAGAATATTGAGCTCTCTTTTTCATTGGTGGCAAAAGTCGACATGAGAATCTATGGCCTCAATATATCAAAGCTAATGGTCTTCATTCCCTCGTCCAAGAAGTCCTCTTTTGTCACATCACACAATGATTACCTATCCCAAGGCTACTTTTTACAAGGTAGCAGTTCTTGAGTCCCAATCAAATTATGGCCGTCCATTCTCGTCCGAGAAGAACTACAGGGATGATATAAAACTTCCCTTCCAAGGGGTTATTCCCAATGTGAAACATATAGTACTGAAAGCTCCCATGCATGTGGTTTGGAACGAACTCACTCCTTCCACCTGCACTTTTGTGGGAGTCAATGATGGCTGTTGTATCTCACACTGTCTCATGAGACATTAGGTTATGGCTAGCTCTCCCATGTTTTATTTGATACCAATTTCTATGATCACGACCACGCTTCGCTTTCTAGTCTTCCTCTTCATTGGTGGCAAAAGTCGACATGAGAATCTATGGCCTCAATATATCAAAGCTAATGGGCTTCATTCCCTCGTCCAAGAAGTCCTCTTTTGTCACATCACACAATGATTACCTATCGCAAGGCTACTTTTTACAAGGTAGCAGTTCTTGAGTCCCAATCAAATTACGGCCGTCCATTCTCGTCCGAGAAGAACTACAGGGATGATATAAAACTTCCCTTCCAAGGGGTTATTACCAATGTGAAACATGTAGTACTGAAAGCTCCCATGCATGTGGTTTGGAACGAGCTCACTCCTTCCACCTGCACTTTTGTGGGAGTCAATGATGGCTGTTGTATCTCACACTGTCTCATGAGACATTAGGTTATGGCTAGCTCTCCCATGTTTTATTTGAGACCAATTTCTATGGTCATGCAAAACCATAGTCTGCACATTTCACCTCCCAGTCCTCCTCTTCTAGGTCAATTACTTGGTCCATGATAACGGAGATGGAACAATTACGAAGCTTGGCTTGCCTAGCCTTAACTTCTTTTTTTAGCCTTTGCTACTAAGGATTTACTTATTGCTCTTCTTGGCAGAGCGATAGAGTTTTCTAGATTCTTCTAGACATAAGGGTTCATCTCGCTATGTGGCCATTAACTTGATCAGAACCTTAAAAATTGAGCTCTCTTTTCCATTGGTGGCAAAAGTCCACACATGAGAGTCTACGGCCTCAACATATCAAAGCTAATGCATTGTCTTCATTCCCTCGTCCAAGAAGTACTACATGGGCTCCTCTTTGGTCACATCAGCAGAATGATTACCGATATCCCAAGGCTACTTATTACAAGGTAGCAGTTCTGGAGTGTCCCAATCAAATTATGCCCATCCATCCTCGTCCAAGAAGTATTGTAGGCATGATGTAAAACTTCACTCCCAAGGAGTTATTCCCAATGTGAAACATAGTAGTGAAAGCTACTCCTATGTATGTGGTTTGGAACGAGTTCACTCCTTCCTACTGCACTTTTGTGGGAGTTAATGATGGTTGTTGTATCTCACATTGTTTCATGAGACATTAGGTTATGGCTAGCTCTCTCATGTTTTAATTGAGACCAATTTCTATGGTCATGCAAAACCATATTCTGGCACACTTCACCTCCCAGTCTTCCTCTTCTAGGTTAATTACTTGGGCCATGCTAACGGAGGTGGACCAATTACGAAGCCTGGCTTTGCTAGCCTTAACTTCTTTTTTAGCCTTTGCTAAAGATTTATTTACTGCTCTTCTTGGCAGAGTGAGAGTTTTCTAGATTCTTCTAAACCTAAGGGTTCAGATCACTATGTGGCCATTAACTTGATCAGAACCTGAAAAATATTGAGCTCTCTATTCCATTGGTGTGGCAAAAGTCCACATGAGAGGTCTATGGCCTCAACATATCGAAGCTAATGCTCTTCATTCCCTCGTCCAAGAAGTACTACATGGGCTCCTCGTTGGTCACATCAGAATGATTATTACCGATATCCCAAGGCTACTCACAAGGTAGTAGTTCTTGAGTCCCAATCAAATTATGCCCATCCATCCTCGTCCAAGAAGAACTACAGGCATGATAAAAAAAACTTCCCTTCCAAGGGGTTATTCCCAATGTGAGACATAGTAGTGAAAGCTCCTATGCATGTGGTTTGGAAGAACGAGTTCTTTCCTTCCGCATGGACTCTTGTGGGAGTCAATGATGGTTGTTGTATCTCACACTGTCTCATGAGACATTAGGTTGTTGCTAGCTCTCCCATGTTTTATTTGAGAGCAATTTCTATGATCAGGAGACATTAGGTTATGGCTAGCTCTCCCATGTTTCATTTGAGAGCAATTTCTATGATCATGAGACATTACATTGGGTTATGGCTAGCTCTCCCATGTCTTATTTGAGAGCAATTTCTATGATCATGACCAACCATAGTCTGGCACACTTCACCTCCTCCTAGTTTTCCTCTGCTAGGTCAATTACTCGGTCCATGTCCTCCAGTCCCAATCAAGTTATGCCCATCCATCCTAATCCAAGAAGTACTACAGGCATGATATAAAACTTCCCTCCCCAAGGGGTTATTCCCAATGTGAAACATAGTAGTGAAAGCTCTTATACATGTGGCCTGGAACGAGTTCACTCCTTCCACCTGCACTTTTGTGGGAGTCAATGATGGTTGTTGTATCTCACGCTATCTCATGAGACATCAGGTTATAGCGAGCTCTCTTATGTTTTATCTGAGACCAGTTTCTATGGTCATGCTGGCACCCTTCACCTCCGAGTCTTCCTCTTCTAGGTAAATTGCTTGGAGATGGAGCAAGTACAAAGCTTGGCTTTCCTAACCTTAACTTCTTTTTTAGCCTTTGCTCTGCTAAGGATTTATTTCTTGCTCTTCTTTGGCAGAGCGAGAGAGTTTTCTAGATTCTTCCAAACCTAAGGATTCATCTCTCTATGCGGCCGTTAACTTGATCAGAACCTTAAGAATATTAAGCTCTCTTTTTTCCATTGGTGGCAAAGTCCACACCTGAGAGTCTATGGCCTCAACATATCAAAGCTAATGCTCTTCATTCCCTCGTCCAAGAAGTACTACATGGGCTCAGCCTCTTTGGTCACATCACCATGATTACCTATTCTTAGGCTACGTACAAGGTAGACTTTCTCGAGTCCCAATCAAATTATGGCTATCCATCGTCGTCCAAGAACTACTGCAGGCCTGATTTAAAACTTCCCTTCTAAGGGGTTATTCCCAATGCGAAATATTGTAGTGAGAGCTCCGATGATGCATGTGGTTTGCAACGTGTTCACTCCTTCCACCTGAACTTTTGTGGGAGTCGATGATGCTTGTTGTATCTCACACTGTCTCATGAGACATTAGGTTATGGCTAGCTCTCCCATGTTTTATTTGAGACCAATTTCTATGATCACGACCACGCTTCGCCTCCTAGTCTTCCTCTTCTAGCTCAATTACTCGGGCCATGTTAATGGAGATGAAGCAATTACGAAGCTTGGCTTGCCTAGCCTTAACTTCTTTTTTAGCCTTTGCTAAGAATTTATTCATTGCTCTTCTTGGCAGAGCGAGAGAGTTTTCTAGATTCTTCCAAACCTAAGGGTTCATCTCTCTATGTGGCCATTAACTTGATTAGAATATTGAGCTCTCTTTTTCATTGGTGGCAAAAGTCGACATGAGAATCTATGGCCTCAATATATCAAAGCTAATGGTCTTCATTCCCTCGTCCAAGAAGTCCTCTTTTGTCACATCACACAATGATTACCTATCCCAAGGCTACTTTTTACAAGGTAGCAGTTCTTGAGTCCCAATCAAATTATGGCCGTCCATTCTCGTCCGAGAAGAACTACAGGGATGATATAAAACTTCCCTTCCAAGGGGTTATTCCCAATGTGAAACATATAGTACTGAAAGCTCCCATGCATGTGGTTTGGAACGAACTCACTCCTTCCACCTGCACTTTTGTGGGAGTCAATGATGGCTGTTGTATCTCACACTGTCTCATGAGACATTAGGTTATGGCTAGCTCTCCCATGTTTTATTTGATACCAATTTCTATGATCACGACCACGCTTCGCTTTCTAGTCTTCCTCTTCATTGGTGGCAAAAGTCGACATGAGAATCTATGGCCTCAATATATCAAAGCTAATGGGCTTCATTCCCTCGTCCAAGAAGTCCTCTTTTGTCACATCACACAATGATTACCTATCGCAAGGCTACTTTTTACAAGGTAGCAGTTCTTGAGTCCCAATCAAATTACGGCCGTCCATTCTCGTCCGAGAAGAACTACAGGGATGATATAAAACTTCCCTTCCAAGGGGTTATTACCAATGTGAAACATGTAGTACTGAAAGCTCCCATGCATGTGGTTTGGAACGAGCTCACTCCTTCCACCTGCACTTTTGTGGGAGTCAATGATGGCTGTTGTATCTCACACTGTCTCATGAGACATTAGGTTATGGCTAGCTCTCCCATGTTTTATTTGAGACCAATTTCTATGGTCATGCAAAACCATAGTCTGCACATTTCACCTCCCAGTCCTCCTCTTCTAGGTCAATTACTTGGTCCATGATAACGGAGATGGAACAATTACGAAGCTTGGCTTGCCTAGCCTTAACTTCTTTTTTTAGCCTTTGCTACTAAGGATTTACTTATTGCTCTTCTTGGCAGAGCGATAGAGTTTTCTAGATTCTTCTAGACATAAGGGTTCATCTCGCTATGTGGCCATTAACTTGATCAGAACCTTAAAAATTGAGCTCTCTTTTCCATTGGTGGCAAAAGTCCACACATGAGAGTCTACGGCCTCAACATATCAAAGCTAATGCATTGTCTTCATTCCCTCGTCCAAGAAGTACTACATGGGCTCCTCTTTGGTCACATCAGCAGAATGATTACCGATATCCCAAGGCTACTTATTACAAGGTAGCAGTTCTGGAGTGTCCCAATCAAATTATGCCCATCCATCCTCGTCCAAGAAGTATTGTAGGCATGATGTAAAACTTCACTCCCAAGGAGTTATTCCCAATGTGAAACATAGTAGTGAAAGCTACTCCTATGTATGTGGTTTGGAACGAGTTCACTCCTTCCTACTGCACTTTTGTGGGAGTTAATGATGGTTGTTGTATCTCACATTGTTTCATGAGACATTAGGTTATGGCTAGCTCTCTCATGTTTTAATTGAGACCAATTTCTATGGTCATGCAAAACCATATTCTGGCACACTTCACCTCCCAGTCTTCCTCTTCTAGGTTAATTACTTGGGCCATGCTAACGGAGGTGGACCAATTACGAAGCCTGGCTTTGCTAGCCTTAACTTCTTTTTTAGCCTTTGCTAAAGATTTATTTACTGCTCTTCTTGGCAGAGTGAGAGTTTTCTAGATTCTTCTAAACCTAAGGGTTCAGATCACTATGTGGCCATTAACTTGATCAGAACCTGAAAAATATTGAGCTCTCTATTCCATTGGTGTGGCAAAAGTCCACATGAGAGGTCTATGGCCTCAACATATCGAAGCTAATGCTCTTCATTCCCTCGTCCAAGAAGTACTACATGGGCTCCTCGTTGGTCACATCAGAATGATTATTACCGATATCCCAAGGCTACTCACAAGGTAGTAGTTCTTGAGTCCCAATCAAATTATGCCCATCCATCCTCGTCCAAGAAGAACTACAGGCATGATAAAAAAAACTTCCCTTCCAAGGGGTTATTCCCAATGTGAGACATAGTAGTGAAAGCTCCTATGCATGTGGTTTGGAAGAACGAGTTCTTTCCTTCCGCATGGACTCTTGTGGGAGTCAATGATGGTTGTTGTATCTCACACTGTCTCATGAGACATTAGGTTGTTGCTAGCTCTCCCATGTTTTATTTGAGAGCAATTTCTATGATCAGGAGACATTAGGTTATGGCTAGCTCTCCCATGTTTCATTTGAGAGCAATTTCTATGATCATGAGACATTACATTGGGTTATGGCTAGCTCTCCCATGTCTTATTTGAGAGCAATTTCTATGATCATGACCAACCATAGTCTGGCACACTTCACCTCCTCCTAGTTTTCCTCTGCTAGGTCAATTACTCGGTCCATGTCCTCCAGTCCCAATCAAGTTATGCCCATCCATCCTAATCCAAGAAGTACTACAGGCATGATATAAAACTTCCCTCCCCAAGGGGTTATTCCCAATGTGAAACATAGTAGTGAAAGCTCCTATACATGTGGCCTGGAACGAGTTCACTCCTTCCACCTGCACTTTTGTGGGAGTCAATGATGGTTGTTGTATCTCACGCTATCTCATGAGACATCAGGTTATAGCGAGCTCTCTTATGTTTTATCTGAGACCAGTTTCTATGGTCATGCTGGCACCCTTCACCTCCGAGTCTTCCTCTTCTAGGTAAATTGCTTGGAGATGGAGCAAGTACAAAGCTTGGCTTTCCTAACCTTAACTTCTTTTTTAGCCTTTGCTCTGCTAAGGATTTATTTCTTGCTCTTCTTTGGCAGAGCGAGAGAGTTTTCTAGATTCTTCCAAACCTAAGGATTCATCTCTCTATGCGGCCGTTAACTTGATCAGAACCTTAAGAATATTAAGCTCTCTTTTTTCCATTGGTGGCAAAGTCCACACCTGAGAGTCTATGGCCTCAACATATCAAAGCTAATGCTCTTCATTCCCTCGTCCAAGAAGTACTACATGGGCTCAGCCTCTTTGGTCACATCACCATGATTACCTATTCTTAGGCTACGTACAAGGTAGACTTTCTCGAGTCCCAATCAAATTATGGCTATCCATCGTCGTCCAAGAACTACTGCAGGCCTGATTTAAAACTTCCCTTCTAAGGGGTTATTCCCAATGCGAAATATTGTAGTGAGAGCTCCGATGATGCATGTGGTTTGCAACGTGTTCACTCCTTCCACCTGAACTTTTGTGGGAGTCGATGATGCTTGTTGTATCTCACACTGTCTCATGAGACATTAGGTTATGGCTAGCTCTCCCATGTTTTATTTGAGACCAATTTCTATGATCACGACCACGCTTCGCCTCCTAGTCTTCCTCTTCTAGCTCAATTACTCGGGCCATGTTAATGGAGATGAAGCAATTACGAAGCTTGGCTTGCCTAGCCTTAACTTCTTTTTTAGCCTTTGCTAAGAATTTATTCATTGCTCTTCTTGGCAGAGCGAGAGAGTTTTCTAGATTCTTCCAAACCTAAGGGTTCATCTCTCTATGTGGCCATTAACTTGATTAGAATATTGAGCTCTCTTTTTCATTGGTGGCAAAAGTCGACATGAGAATCTATGGCCTCAATATATCAAAGCTAATGGTCTTCATTCCCTCGTCCAAGAAGTCCTCTTTTGTCACATCACACAATGATTACCTATCCCAAGGCTACTTTTTACAAGGTAGCAGTTCTTGAGTCCCAATCAAATTATGGCCGTCCATTCTCGTCCGAGAAGAACTACAGGGATGATATAAAACTTCCCTTCCAAGGGGTTATTCCCAATGTGAAACATATAGTACTGAAAGCTCCCATGCATGTGGTTTGGAACGAACTCACTCCTTCCACCTGCACTTTTGTGGGAGTCAATGATGGCTGTTGTATCTCACACTGTCTCATGAGACATTAGGTTATGGCTAGCTCTCCCATGTTTTATTTGATACCAATTTCTATGATCACGACCACGCTTCGCTTTCTAGTCTTCCTCTTCATTGGTGGCAAAAGTCGACATGAGAATCTATGGCCTCAATATATCAAAGCTAATGGGCTTCATTCCCTCGTCCAAGAAGTCCTCTTTTGTCACATCACACAATGATTACCTATCGCAAGGCTACTTTTTACAAGGTAGCAGTTCTTGAGTCCCAATCAAATTACGGCCGTCCATTCTCGTCCGAGAAGAACTACAGGGATGATATAAAACTTCCCTTCCAAGGGGTTATTACCAATGTGAAACATGTAGTACTGAAAGCTCCCATGCATGTGGTTTGGAACGAGCTCACTCCTTCCACCTGCACTTTTGTGGGAGTCAATGATGGCTGTTGTATCTCACACTGTCTCATGAGACATTAGGTTATGGCTAGCTCTCCCATGTTTTATTTGAGACCAATTTCTATGGTCATGCAAAACCATAGTCTGCACATTTCACCTCCCAGTCCTCCTCTTCTAGGTCAATTACTTGGTCCATGATAACGGAGATGGAACAATTACGAAGCTTGGCTTGCCTAGCCTTAACTTCTTTTTTTAGCCTTTGCTACTAAGGATTTACTTATTGCTCTTCTTGGCAGAGCGATAGAGTTTTCTAGATTCTTCTAGACATAAGGGTTCATCTCGCTATGTGGCCATTAACTTGATCAGAACCTTAACAATTGAGCTCTCTTTTCCATTGGTGGCAAAAGTCCACACATGAGAGTCTACGGCCTCAACATATCAAAGCTAATGCATTGTCTTCATTCCCTCGTCCAAGAAGTACTACATGGGCTCCTCTTTGGTCACATCAGCAGAATGATTACCGATATCCCAAGGCTACTTATTACAAGGTAGCAGTTCTGGAGTGTCCCAATCAAATTATGCCCATCCATCCTCGTCCAAGAAGTATTGTAGGCATGATGTAAAACTTCACTCCCAAGGAGTTATTCCCAATGTGAAACATAGTAGTGAAAGCTACTCCTATGTATGTGGTTTGGAACGAGTTCACTCCTTCCTACTGCACTTTTGTGGGAGTTAATGATGGTTGTTGTATCTCACATTGTTTCATGAGACATTAGGTTATGGCTAGCTCTCTCATGTTTTAATTGAGACCAATTTCTATGGTCATGCAAAACCATATTCTGGCACACTTCACCTCCCAGTCTTCCTCTTCTAGGTTAATTACTTGGGCCATGCTAACGGAGGTGGACCAATTACGAAGCCTGGCTTTGCTAGCCTTAACTTCTTTTTTAGCCTTTGCTAAAGATTTATTTACTGCTCTTCTTGGCAGAGTGAGAGTTTTCTAGATTCTTCTAAACCTAAGGGTTCAGATCACTATGTGGCCATTAACTTGATCAGAACCTGAAAAATATTGAGCTCTCTATTCCATTGGTGTGGCAAAAGTCCACATGAGAGGTCTATGGCCTCAACATATCGAAGCTAATGCTCTTCATTCCCTCGTCCAAGAAGTACTACATGGGCTCCTCGTTGGTCACATCAGAATGATTATTACCGATATCCCAAGGCTACTCACAAGGTAGTAGTTCTTGAGTCCCAATCAAATTATGCCCATCCATCCTCGTCCAAGAAGAACTACAGGCATGATAAAAAAAACTTCCCTTCCAAGGGGTTATTCCCAATGTGAGACATAGTAGTGAAAGCTCCTATGCATGTGGTTTGGAAGAACGAGTTCTTTCCTTCCGCATGGACTCTTGTGGGAGTCAATGATGGTTGTTGTATCTCACACTGTCTCATGAGACATTAGGTTGTTGCTAGCTCTCCCATGTTTTATTTGAGAGCAATTTCTATGATCAGGAGACATTAGGTTATGGCTAGCTCTCCCATGTTTCATTTGAGAGCAATTTCTATGATCATGAGACATTACATTGGGTTATGGCTAGCTCTCCCATGTCTTATTTGAGAGCAATTTCTATGATCATGACCAACCATAGTCTGGCACACTTCACCTCCTCCTAGTTTTCCTCTGCTAGGTCAATTACTCGGTCCATGTCCTCCAGTCCCAATCAAGTTATGCCCATCCATCCTAATCCAAGAAGTACTACAGGCATGATATAAAACTTCCCTCCCCAAGGGGTTATTCCCAATGTGAAACATAGTAGTGAAAGCTCCTATACATGTGGCCTGGAACGAGTTCACTCCTTCCACCTGCACTTTTGTGGGAGTCAATGATGGTTGTTGTATCTCACGCTATCTCATGAGACATCAGGTTATAGCGAGCTCTCTTATGTTTTATCTGAGACCAGTTTCTATGGTCATGCTGGCACCCTTCACCTCCGAGTCTTCCTCTTCTAGGTAAATTGCTTGGAGATGGAGCAAGTACAAAGCTTGGCTTTCCTAACCTTAACTTCTTTTTTAGCCTTTGCTCTGCTAAGGATTTATTTCTTGCTCTTCTTTGGCAGAGCGAGAGAGTTTTCTAGATTCTTCCAAACCTAAGGATTCATCTCTCTATGCGGCCGTTAACTTGATCAGAACCTTAAGAATATTAAGCTCTCTTTTTTCCATTGGTGGCAAAGTCCACACCTGAGAGTCTATGGCCTCAACATATCAAAGCTAATGCTCTTCATTCCCTCGTCCAAGAAGTACTACATGGGCTCAGCCTCTTTGGTCACATCACCATGATTACCTATTCTTAGGCTACGTACAAGGTAGACTTTCTCGAGTCCCAATCAAATTATGGCTATCCATCGTCGTCCAAGAACTACTGCAGGCCTGATTTAAAACTTCCCTTCTAAGGGGTTATTCCCAATGCGAAATATTGTAGTGAGAGCTCCGATGATGCATGTGGTTTGCAACGTGTTCACTCCTTCCACCTGAACTTTTGTGGGAGTCGATGATGCTTGTTGTATCTCACACTGTCTCATGAGACATTAGGTTATGGCTAGCTCTCCCATGTTTTATTTGAGACCAATTTCTATGATCACGACCACGCTTCGCCTCCTAGTCTTCCTCTTCTAGCTCAATTACTCGGGCCATGTTAATGGAGATGAAGCAATTACGAAGCTTGGCTTGCCTAGCCTTAACTTCTTTTTTAGCCTTTGCTAAGAATTTATTCATTGCTCTTCTTGGCAGAGCGAGAGAGTTTTCTAGATTCTTCCAAACCTAAGGGTTCATCTCTCTATGTGGCCATTAACTTGATTAGAATATTGAGCTCTCTTTTTCATTGGTGGCAAAAGTCGACATGAGAATCTATGGCCTCAATATATCAAAGCTAATGGTCTTCATTCCCTCGTCCAAGAAGTCCTCTTTTGTCACATCACACAATGATTACCTATCCCAAGGCTACTTTTTACAAGGTAGCAGTTCTTGAGTCCCAATCAAATTATGGCCGTCCATTCTCGTCCGAGAAGAACTACAGGGATGATATAAAACTTCCCTTCCAAGGGGTTATTCCCAATGTGAAACATATAGTACTGAAAGCTCCCATGCATGTGGTTTGGAACGAACTCACTCCTTCCACCTGCACTTTTGTGGGAGTCAATGATGGCTGTTGTATCTCACACTGTCTCATGAGACATTAGGTTATGGCTAGCTCTCCCATGTTTTATTTGAGACCAATTTCTATGATCACGACCACGCTTCGCTTTCTAGTCTTCCTCTTCATTGGTGGCAAAAGTCGACATGAGAATCTATGGCCTCAATATATCAAAGCTAATGGGCTTCATTCCCTCGTCCAAGAAGTCCTCTTTTGTCACATCACACAATGATTACCTATCGCAAGGCTACTTTTTACAAGGTAGCAGTTCTTGAGTCCCAATCAAATTACGGCCGTCCATTCTCGTCCGAGAAGAACTACAGGGATGATATAAAACTTCCCTTCCAAGGGGTTATTACCAATGTGAAACATGTAGTACTGAAAGCTCCCATGCATGTGGTTTGGAACGAGCTCACTCCTTCCACCTGCACTTTTGTGGGAGTCAATGATGGCTGTTGTATCTCACACTGTCTCATGAGACATTAGGTTATGGCTAGCTCTCCCATGTTTTATTTGAGACCAATTTCTATGGTCATGCAAAACCATAGTCTGCACATTTCACCTCCCAGTCCTCCTCTTCTAGGTCAATTACTTGGTCCATGATAACGGAGATGGAACAATTACGAAGCTTGGCTTGCCTAGCCTTAACTTCTTTTTTTAGCCTTTGCTACTAAGGATTTACTTATTGCTCTTCTTGGCAGAGCGATAGAGTTTTCTAGATTCTTCTAGACATAAGGGTTCATCTCGCTATGTGGCCATTAACTTGATCAGAACCTTAACAATTGAGCTCTCTTTTCCATTGGTGGCAAAAGTCCACACATGAGAGTCTACGGCCTCAACATATCAAAGCTAATGCATTGTCTTCATTCCCTCGTCCAAGAAGTACTACATGGGCTCCTCTTTGGTCACATCAGCAGAATGATTACCGATATCCCAAGGCTACTTATTACAAGGTAGCAGTTCTGGAGTGTCCCAATCAAATTATGCCCATCCATCCTCGTCCAAGAAGTATTGTAGGCATGATGTAAAACTTCACTCCCAAGGAGTTATTCCCAATGTGAAACATAGTAGTGAAAGCTACTCCTATGTATGTGGTTTGGAACGAGTTCACTCCTTCCTACTGCACTTTTGTGGGAGTTAATGATGGTTGTTGTATCTCACATTGTTTCATGAGACATTAGGTTATGGCTAGCTCTCTCATGTTTTAATTGAGACCAATTTCTATGGTCATGCAAAACCATATTCTGGCACACTTCACCTCCCAGTCTTCCTCTTCTAGGTTAATTACTTGGGCCATGCTAACGGAGGTGGACCAATTACGAAGCCTGGCTTTGCTAGCCTTAACTTCTTTTTTAGCCTTTGCTAAAGATTTATTTACTGCTCTTCTTGGCAGAGTGAGAGTTTTCTAGATTCTTCTAAACCTAAGGGTTCAGATCACTATGTGGCCATTAACTTGATCAGAACCTGAAAAATATTGAGCTCTCTATTCCATTGGTGTGGCAAAAGTCCACATGAGAGGTCTATGGCCTCAACATATCGAAGCTAATGCTCTTCATTCCCTCGTCCAAGAAGTACTACATGGGCTCCTCGTTGGTCACATCAGAATGATTATTACCGATATCCCAAGGCTACTCACAAGGTAGTAGTTCTTGAGTCCCAATCAAATTATGCCCATCCATCCTCGTCCAAGAAGAACTACAGGCATGATAAAAAAAACTTCCCTTCCAAGGGGTTATTCCCAATGTGAGACATAGTAGTGAAAGCTCCTATGCATGTGGTTTGGAAGAACGAGTTCTTTCCTTCCGCATGGACTCTTGTGGGAGTCAATGATGGTTGTTGTATCTCACACTGTCTCATGAGACATTAGGTTGTTGCTAGCTCTCCCATGTTTTATTTGAGAGCAATTTCTATGATCAGGAGACATTAGGTTATGGCTAGCTCTCCCATGTTTCATTTGAGAGCAATTTCTATGATCATGAGACATTACATTGGGTTATGGCTAGCTCTCCCATGTCTTATTTGAGAGCAATTTCTATGATCATGACCAACCATAGTCTGGCACACTTCACCTCCTCCTAGTTTTCCTCTGCTAGGTCAATTACTCGGTCCATGTCCTCCAGTCCCAATCAAGTTATGCCCATCCATCCTAATCCAAGAAGTACTACAGGCATGATATAAAACTTCCCTCCCCAAGGGGTTATTCCCAATGTGAAACATAGTAGTGAAAGCTCCTATACATGTGGCCTGGAACGAGTTCACTCCTTCCACCTGCACTTTTGTGGGAGTCAATGATGGTTGTTGTATCTCACGCTATCTCATGAGACATCAGGTTATAGCGAGCTCTCTTATGTTTTATCTGAGACCAGTTTCTATGGTCATGCTGGCACCCTTCACCTCCGAGTCTTCCTCTTCTAGGTAAATTGCTTGGAGATGGAGCAAGTACAAAGCTTGGCTTTCCTAACCTTAACTTCTTTTTTAGCCTTTGCTCTGCTAAGGATTTATTTCTTGCTCTTCTTTGGCAGAGCGAGAGAGTTTTCTAGATTCTTCCAAACCTAAGGATTCATCTCTCTATGCGGCCGTTAACTTGATCAGAACCTTAAGAATATTAAGCTCTCTTTTTTCCATTGGTGGCAAAGTCCACACCTGAGAGTCTATGGCCTCAACATATCAAAGCTAATGCTCTTCATTCCCTCGTCCAAGAAGTACTACATGGGCTCAGCCTCTTTGGTCACATCACCATGATTACCTATTCTTAGGCTACGTACAAGGTAGACTTTCTCGAGTCCCAATCAAATTATGGCTATCCATCGTCGTCCAAGAACTACTGCAGGCCTGATTTAAAACTTCCCTTCTAAGGGGTTATTCCCAATGCGAAATATTGTAGTGAGAGCTCCGATGATGCATGTGGTTTGCAACGTGTTCACTCCTTCCACCTGAACTTTTGTGGGAGTCGATGATGCTTGTTGTATCTCACACTGTCTCATGAGACATTAGGTTATGGCTAGCTCTCCCATGTTTTATTTGAGACCAATTTCTATGATCACGACCACGCTTCGCCTCCTAGTCTTCCTCTTCTAGCTCAATTACTCGGGCCATGTTAATGGAGATGAAGCAATTACGAAGCTTGGCTTGCCTAGCCTTAACTTCTTTTTTAGCCTTTGCTAAGAATTTATTCATTGCTCTTCTTGGCAGAGCGAGAGAGTTTTCTAGATTCTTCCAAACCTAAGGGTTCATCTCTCTATGTGGCCATTAACTTGATTAGAATATTGAGCTCTCTTTTTCATTGGTGGCAAAAGTCGACATGAGAATCTATGGCCTCAATATATCAAAGCTAATGGTCTTCATTCCCTCGTCCAAGAAGTCCTCTTTTGTCACATCACACAATGATTACCTATCCCAAGGCTACTTTTTACAAGGTAGCAGTTCTTGAGTCCCAATCAAATTATGGCCGTCCATTCTCGTCCGAGAAGAACTACAGGGATGATATAAAACTTCCCTTCCAAGGGGTTATTCCCAATGTGAAACATATAGTACTGAAAGCTCCCATGCATGTGGTTTGGAACGAACTCACTCCTTCCACCTGCACTTTTGTGGGAGTCAATGATGGCTGTTGTATCTCACACTGTCTCATGAGACATTAGGTTATGGCTAGCTCTCCCATGTTTTATTTGAGACCAATTTCTATGATCACGACCACGCTTCGCTTTCTAGTCTTCCTCTTCATTGGTGGCAAAAGTCGACATGAGAATCTATGGCCTCAATATATCAAAGCTAATGGGCTTCATTCCCTCGTCCAAGAAGTCCTCTTTTGTCACATCACACAATGATTACCTATCGCAAGGCTACTTTTTACAAGGTAGCAGTTCTTGAGTCCCAATCAAATTACGGCCGTCCATTCTCGTCCGAGAAGAACTACAGGGATGATATAAAACTTCCCTTCCAAGGGGTTATTACCAATGTGAAACATGTAGTACTGAAAGCTCCCATGCATGTGGTTTGGAACGAGCTCACTCCTTCCACCTGCACTTTTGTGGGAGTCAATGATGGCTGTTGTATCTCACACTGTCTCATGAGACATTAGGTTATGGCTAGCTCTCCCATGTTTTATTTGAGACCAATTTCTATGGTCATGCAAAACCATAGTCTGCACATTTCACCTCCCAGTCCTCCTCTTCTAGGTCAATTACTTGGTCCATGATAACGGAGATGGAACAATTACGAAGCTTGGCTTGCCTAGCCTTAACTTCTTTTTTTAGCCTTTGCTACTAAGGATTTACTTATTGCTCTTCTTGGCAGAGCGATAGAGTTTTCTAGATTCTTCTAGACATAAGGGTTCATCTCGCTATGTGGCCATTAACTTGATCAGAACCTTAACAATTGAGCTCTCTTTTCCATTGGTGGCAAAAGTCCACACATGAGAGTCTACGGCCTCAACATATCAAAGCTAATGCATTGTCTTCATTCCCTCGTCCAAGAAGTACTACATGGGCTCCTCTTTGGTCACATCAGCAGAATGATTACCGATATCCCAAGGCTACTTATTACAAGGTAGCAGTTCTGGAGTGTCCCAATCAAATTATGCCCATCCATCCTCGTCCAAGAAGTATTGTAGGCATGATGTAAAACTTCACTCCCAAGGAGTTATTCCCAATGTGAAACATAGTAGTGAAAGCTACTCCTATGTATGTGGTTTGGAACGAGTTCACTCCTTCCTACTGCACTTTTGTGGGAGTTAATGATGGTTGTTGTATCTCACATTGTTTCATGAGACATTAGGTTATGGCTAGCTCTCTCATGTTTTAATTGAGACCAATTTCTATGGTCATGCAAAACCATATTCTGGCACACTTCACCTCCCAGTCTTCCTCTTCTAGGTTAATTACTTGGGCCATGCTAACGGAGGTGGACCAATTACGAAGCCTGGCTTTGCTAGCCTTAACTTCTTTTTTAGCCTTTGCTAAAGATTTATTTACTGCTCTTCTTGGCAGAGTGAGAGTTTTCTAGATTCTTCTAAACCTAAGGGTTCAGATCACTATGTGGCCATTAACTTGATCAGAACCTGAAAAATATTGAGCTCTCTATTCCATTGGTGTGGCAAAAGTCCACATGAGAGGTCTATGGCCTCAACATATCGAAGCTAATGCTCTTCATTCCCTCGTCCAAGAAGTACTACATGGGCTCCTCGTTGGTCACATCAGAATGATTATTACCGATATCCCAAGGCTACTCACAAGGTAGTAGTTCTTGAGTCCCAATCAAATTATGCCCATCCATCCTCGTCCAAGAAGAACTACAAGCATGATAAAAAAAACTTCCCTTCCAAGGGGTTATTCCCAATGTGAGACATAGTAGTGAAAGCTCCTATGCATGTGGTTTGGAAGAACGAGTTCTTTCCTTCCGCATGGACTCTTGTGGGAGTCAATGATGGTTGTTGTATCTCACACTGTCTCATGAGACATTAGGTTGTTGCTAGCTCTCCCATGTTTTATTTGAGAGCAATTTCTATGATCAGGAGACATTAGGTTATGGCTAGCTCTCCCATGTTTCATTTGAGAGCAATTTCTATGATCATGAGACATTACATTGGGTTATGGCTAGCTCTCCCATGTCTTATTTGAGAGCAATTTCTATGATCATGACCAACCATAGTCTGGCACACTTCACCTCCTCCTAGTTTTCCTCTGCTAGGTCAATTACTCGGTCCATGTCCTCCAGTCCCAATCAAGTTATGCCCATCCATCCTAATCCAAGAAGTACTACAGGCATGATATAAAACTTCCCTCCCCAAGGGGTTATTCCCAATGTGAAACATAGTAGTGAAAGCTCCTATACATGTGGCCTGGAACGAGTTCACTCCTTCCACCTGCACTTTTGTGGGAGTCAATGATGGTTGTTGTATCTCACGCTATCTCATGAGACATCAGGTTATAGCGAGCTCTCTTATGTTTTATCTGAGACCAGTTTCTATGGTCATGCTGGCACCCTTCACCTCCGAGTCTTCCTCTTCTAGGTAAATTGCTTGGAGATGGAGCAAGTACAAAGCTTGGCTTTCCTAACCTTAACTTCTTTTTTAGCCTTTGCTCTGCTAAGGATTTATTTCTTGCTCTTCTTTGGCAGAGCGAGAGAGTTTTCTAGATTCTTCCAAACCTAAGGATTCATCTCTCTATGCGGCCGTTAACTTGATCAGAACCTTAAGAATATTAAGCTCTCTTTTTTCCATTGGTGGCAAAGTCCACACCTGAGAGTCTATGGCCTCAACATATCAAAGCTAATGCTCTTCATTCCCTCGTCCAAGAAGTACTACATGGGCTCAGCCTCTTTGGTCACATCACCATGATTACCTATTCTTAGGCTACGTACAAGGTAGACTTTCTCGAGTCCCAATCAAATTATGGCTATCCATCGTCGTCCAAGAACTACTGCAGGCCTGATTTAAAACTTCCCTTCTAAGGGGTTATTCCCAATGCGAAATATTGTAGTGAGAGCTCCGATGATGCATGTGGTTTGCAACGTGTTCACTCCTTCCACTTGAACTTTTGTGGGAGTCGATGATGCTTGTTGTATCTCACACTGTCTCATGAGACATTAGGTTATGGCTAGCTCTCCCATGTTTTATTTGAGACCAATTTCTATGATCACGACCACGCTTCGCCTCCTAGTCTTCCTCTTCTAGCTCAATTACTCGGGCCATGTTAATGGAGATGAAGCAATTACGAAGCTTGGCTTGCCTAGCCTTAACTTCTTTTTTAGCCTTTGCTAAGAATTTATTCATTGCTCTTCTTGGCAGAGCGAGAGAGTTTTCTAGATTCTTCCAAACCTAAGGGTTCATCTCTCTATGTGGCCATTAACTTGATTAGAATATTGAGCTCTCTTTTTCATTGGTGGCAAAAGTCGACATGAGAATCTATGGCCTCAATATATCAAAGCTAATGGTCTTCATTCCCTCGTCCAAGAAGTCCTCTTTTGTCACATCACACAATGATTACCTATCCCAAGGCTACTTTTTACAAGGTAGCAGTTCTTGAGTCCCAATCAAATTATGGCCGTCCATTCTCGTCCGAGAAGAACTACAGGGATGATATAAAACTTCCCTTCCAAGGGGTTATTCCCAATGTGAAACATATAGTACTGAAAGCTCCCATGCATGTGGTTTGGAACGAACTCACTCCTTCCACCTGCACTTTTGTGGGAGTCAATGATGGCTGTTGTATCTCACACTGTCTCATGAGACATTAGGTTATGGCTAGCTCTCCCATGTTTTATTTGAGACCAATTTCTATGATCACGACCACGCTTCGCTTTCTAGTCTTCCTCTTCATTGGTGGCAAAAGTCGACATGAGAATCTATGGCCTCAATATATCAAAGCTAATGGGCTTCATTCCCTCGTCCAAGAAGTCCTCTTTTGTCACATCACACAATGATTACCTATCGCAAGGCTACTTTTTACAAGGTAGCAGTTCTTGAGTCCCAATCAAATTACGGCCGTCCATTCTCGTCCGAGAAGAACTACAGGGATGATATAAAACTTCCCTTCCAAGGGGTTATTACCAATGTGAAACATGTAGTACTGAAAGCTCCCATGCATGTGGTTTGGAACGAGCTCACTCCTTCCACCTGCACTTTTGTGGGAGTCAATGATGGCTGTTGTATCTCACACTGTCTCATGAGACATTAGGTTATGGCTAGCTCTCCCATGTTTTATTTGAGACCAATTTCTATGGTCATGCAAAACCATAGTCTGCACATTTCACCTCCCAGTCCTCCTCTTCTAGGTCAATTACTTGGTCCATGATAACGGAGATGGAACAATTACGAAGCTTGGCTTGCCTAGCCTTAACTTCTTTTTTTAGCCTTTGCTACTAAGGATTTACTTATTGCTCTTCTTGGCAGAGCGATAGAGTTTTCTAGATTCTTCTAGACATAAGGGTTCATCTCGCTATGTGGCCATTAACTTGATCAGAACCTTAACAATTGAGCTCTCTTTTCCATTGGTGGCAAAAGTCCACACATGAGAGTCTACGGCCTCAACATATCAAAGCTAATGCATTGTCTTCATTCCCTCGTCCAAGAAGTACTACATGGGCTCCTCTTTGGTCACATCAGCAGAATGATTACCGATATCCCAAGGCTACTTATTACAAGGTAGCAGTTCTGGAGTGTCCCAATCAAATTATGCCCATCCATCCTCGTCCAAGAAGTATTGTAGGCATGATGTAAAACTTCACTCCCAAGGAGTTATTCCCAATGTGAAACATAGTAGTGAAAGCTACTCCTATGTATGTGGTTTGGAACGAGTTCACTCCTTCCTACTGCACTTTTGTGGGAGTTAATGATGGTTGTTGTATCTCACATTGTTTCATGAGACATTAGGTTATGGCTAGCTCTCTCATGTTTTAATTGAGACCAATTTCTATGGTCATGCAAAACCATATTCTGGCACACTTCACCTCCCAGTCTTCCTCTTCTAGGTTAATTACTTGGGCCATGCTAACGGAGGTGGACCAATTACGAAGCCTGGCTTTGCTAGCCTTAACTTCTTTTTTAGCCTTTGCTAAAGATTTATTTACTGCTCTTCTTGGCAGAGTGAGAGTTTTCTAGATTCTTCTAAACCTAAGGGTTCAGATCACTATGTGGCCATTAACTTGATCAGAACCTGAAAAATATTGAGCTCTCTATTCCATTGGTGTGGCAAAAGTCCACATGAGAGGTCTATGGCCTCAACATATCGAAGCTAATGCTCTTCATTCCCTCGTCCAAGAAGTACTACATGGGCTCCTCGTTGGTCACATCAGAATGATTATTACCGATATCCCAAGGCTACTCACAAGGTAGTAGTTCTTGAGTCCCAATCAAATTATGCCCATCCATCCTCGTCCAAGAAGAACTACAAGCATGATAAA
Organism: Cibotium barometz; assembly: GCF_041138505.1. Taxonomy (NCBI): domain Eukaryota; kingdom Viridiplantae; phylum Streptophyta; class Polypodiopsida; order Cyatheales; family Cibotiaceae; genus Cibotium; species Cibotium barometz. Next base: position 215,682 of record NC_141105.1, on the reverse strand, counting down.
AAAAACTTCCCTTCCAAGGGGTTATTCCCAATGTGAGACATAGTAGTGAAAGCTCCTATGCATGTGGTTTGGAAGAACGAGTTCTTTCCTTCCGCATGGACTCTTGTGGGAGTCAATGATGGTTGTTGTATCTCACACTGTCTCATGAGACATTAGGTTGTTGCTAGCTCTCCCATGTTTTATTTGAGAGCAATTTCTATGATCAGGAGACATTAGGTTATGGCTAGCTCTCCCATGTTTCATTTGAGAGCAATTTCTATGATCATGAGACATTACATTGGGTTATGGCTAGCTCTCCCATGTCTTATTTGAGAGCAATTTCTATGATCATGACCAACCATAGTCTGGCACACTTCACCTCCTCCTAGTTTTCCTCTGCTAGGTCAATTACTCGGTCCATGTCCTCCAGTCCCAATCAAGTTATGCCCATCCATCCTAATCCAAGAAGTACTACAGGCATGATATAAAACTTCCCTCCCCAAGGGGTTATTCCCAATGTGAAACATAGTAGTGAAAGCTCCTATACATGTGGCCTGGAACGAGTTCACTCCTTCCACCTGCACTTTTGTGGGAGTCAATGATGGTTGTTGTATCTCACGCTATCTCATGAGACATCAGGTTATAGCGAGCTCTCTTATGTTTTATCTGAGACCAGTTTCTATGGTCATGCTGGCACCCTTCACCTCCGAGTCTTCCTCTTCTAGGTAAATTGCTTGGAGATGGAGCAAGTACAAAGCTTGGCTTTCCTAACCTTAACTTCTTTTTTAGCCTTTGCTCTGCTAAGGATTTATTTCTTGCTCTTCTTTGGCAGAGCGAGAGAGTTTTCTAGATTCTTCCAAACCTAAGGATTCATCTCTCTATGCGGCCGTTAACTTGATCAGAACCTTAAGAATATTAAGCTCTCTTTTTTCCATTGGTGGCAAAGTCCACACCTGAGAGTCTATGGCCTCAACATATCAAAGCTAATGCTCTTCATTCCCTCGTCCAAGAAGTACTACATGGGCTCAGCCTCTTTGGTCACATCACCATGATTACCTATTCTTAGGCTACGTACAAGGTAGACTTTCTCGAGTCCCAATCAAATTATGGCTATCCATCGTCGTCCAAGAACTACTGCAGGCCTGATTTAAAACTTCCCTTCTAAGGGGTTATTCCCAATGCGAAATATTGTAGTGAGAGCTCCGATGATGCATGTGGTTTGCAACGTGTTCACTCCTTCCACTTGAACTTTTGTGGGAGTCGATGATGCTTGTTGTATCTCACACTGTCTCATGAGACATTAGGTTATGGCTAGCTCTCCCATGTTTTATTTGAGACCAATTTCTATGATCACGACCACGCTTCGCCTCCTAGTCTTCCTCTTCTAGCTCAATTACTCGGGCCATGTTAATGGAGATGAAGCAATTACGAAGCTTGGCTTGCCTAGCCTTAACTTCTTTTTTAGCCTTTGCTAAGAATTTATTCATTGCTCTTCTTGGCAGAGCGAGAGAGTTTTCTAGATTCTTCCAAACCTAAGGGTTCATCTCTCTATGTGGCCATTAACTTGATTAGAATATTGAGCTCTCTTTTTCATTGGTGGCAAAAGTCGACATGAGAATCTATGGCCTCAATATATCAAAGCTAATGGTCTTCATTCCCTCGTCCAAGAAGTCCTCTTTTGTCACATCACACAATGATTACCTATCCCAAGGCTACTTTTTACAAGGTAGCAGTTCTTGAGTCCCAATCAAATTATGGCCGTCCATTCTCGTCCGAGAAGAACTACAGGGATGATATAAAACTTCCCTTCCAAGGGGTTATTCCCAATGTGAAACATATAGTACTGAAAGCTCCCATGCATGTGGTTTGGAACGAACTCACTCCTTCCACCTGCACTTTTGTGGGAGTCAATGATGGCTGTTGTATCTCACACTGTCTCATGAGACATTAGGTTATGGCTAGCTCTCCCATGTTTTATTTGAGACCAATTTCTATGATCACGACCACGCTTCGCTTTCTAGTCTTCCTCTTCATTGGTGGCAAAAGTCGACATGAGAATCTATGGCCTCAATATATCAAAGCTAATGGGCTTCATTCCCTCGTCCAAGAAGTCCTCTTTTGTCACATCACACAATGATTACCTATCGCAAGGCTACTTTTTACAAGGTAGCAGTTCTTGAGTCCCAATCAAATTACGGCCGTCCATTCTCGTCCGAGAAGAACTACAGGGATGATATAAAACTTCCCTTCCAAGGGGTTATTACCAATGTGAAACATGTAGTACTGAAAGCTCCCATGCATGTGGTTTGGAACGAGCTCACTCCTTCCACCTGCACTTTTGTGGGAGTCAATGATGGCTGTTGTATCTCACACTGTCTCATGAGACATTAGGTTATGGCTAGCTCTCCCATGTTTTATTTGAGACCAATTTCTATGGTCATGCAAAACCATAGTCTGCACATTTCACCTCCCAGTCCTCCTCTTCTAGGTCAATTACTTGGTCCATGATAACGGAGATGGAACAATTACGAAGCTTGGCTTGCCTAGCCTTAACTTCTTTTTTTAGCCTTTGCTACTAAGGATTTACTTATTGCTCTTCTTGGCAGAGCGATAGAGTTTTCTAGATTCTTCTAGACATAAGGGTTCATCTCGCTATGTGGCCATTAACTTGATCAGAACCTTAACAATTGAGCTCTCTTTTCCATTGGTGGCAAAAGTCCACACATGAGAGTCTACGGCCTCAACATATCAAAGCTAATGCATTGTCTTCATTCCCTCGTCCAAGAAGTACTACATGGGCTCCTCTTTGGTCACATCAGCAGAATGATTACCGATATCCCAAGGCTACTTATTACAAGGTAGCAGTTCTGGAGTGTCCCAATCAAATTATGCCCATCCATCCTCGTCCAAGAAGTATTGTAGGCATGATGTAAAACTTCACTCCCAAGGAGTTATTCCCAATGTGAAACATAGTAGTGAAAGCTACTCCTATGTATGTGGTTTGGAACGAGTTCACTCCTTCCTACTGCACTTTTGTGGGAGTTAATGATGGTTGTTGTATCTCACATTGTTTCATGAGACATTAGGTTATGGCTAGCTCTCTCATGTTTTAATTGAGACCAATTTCTATGGTCATGCAAAACCATATTCTGGCACACTTCACCTCCCAGTCTTCCTCTTCTAGGTTAATTACTTGGGCCATGCTAACGGAGGTGGACCAATTACGAAGCCTGGCTTTGCTAGCCTTAACTTCTTTTTTAGCCTTTGCTAAAGATTTATTTACTGCTCTTCTTGGCAGAGTGAGAGTTTTCTAGATTCTTCTAAACCTAAGGGTTCAGATCACTATGTGGCCATTAACTTGATCAGAACCTGAAAAATATTGAGCTCTCTATTCCATTGGTGTGGCAAAAGTCCACATGAGAGGTCTATGGCCTCAACATATCGAAGCTAATGCTCTTCATTCCCTCGTCCAAGAAGTACTACATGGGCTCCTCGTTGGTCACATCAGAATGATTATTACCGATATCCCAAGGCTACTCACAAGGTAGTAGTTCTTGAGTCCCAATCAAATTATGCCCATCCATCCTCGTCCAAGAAGAACTACAGGCATGATAAAAAAAAATTCCCTTCCAAGGGGTTATTCCCAATGTGAGACATAGTAGTGAAAGCTCCTATGCATGTGGTTTGGAAGAACGAGTTCTTTCCTTCCGCATGGACTCTTGTGGGAGTCAATGATGGTTGTTGTATCTCACACTGTCTCATGAGACATTAGGTTGTTGCTAGCTCTCCCATGTTTTATTTGAGAGCAATTTCTATGATCAGGAGACATTAGGTTATGGCTAGCTCTCCCATGTTTCATTTGAGAGCAATTTCTATGATCATGAGACATTACATTGGGTTATGGCTAGCTCTCCCATGTCTTATTTGAGAGCAATTTCTATGATCATGACCAACCATAGTCTGGCACACTTCACCTCCTCCTAGTTTTCCTCTGCTAGGTCAATTACTCGGTCCATGTCCTCCAGTCCCAATCAAGTTATGCCCATCCATCCTAATCCAAGAAGTACTACAGGCATGATATAAAACTTCCCTCCCCAAGGGGTTATTCCCAATGTGAAACATAGTAGTGAAAGCTCCTATACATGTGGCCTGGAACGAGTTCACTCCTTCCACCTGCACTTTTGTGGGAGTCAATGATGGTTGTTGTATCTCACGCTATCTCATGAGACATCAGGTTATAGCGAGCTCTCTTATGTTTTATCTGAGACCAGTTTCTATGGTCATGCTGGCACCCTTCACCTCCGAGTCTTCCTCTTCTAGGTAAATTGCTTGGAGATGGAGCAAGTACAAAGCTTGGCTTTCCTAACCTTAACTTCTTTTTTAGCCTTTGCTCTGCTAAGGATTTATTTCTTGCTCTTCTTTGGCAGAGCGAGAGAGTTTTCTAGATTCTTCCAAACCTAAGGATTCATCTCTCTATGCGGCCGTTAACTTGATCAGAACCTTAAGAATATTAAGCTCTCTTTTTTCCATTGGTGGCAAAGTCCACACCTGAGAGTCTATGGCCTCAACATATCAAAGCTAATGCTCTTCATTCCCTCGTCCAAGAAGTACTACATGGGCTCAGCCTCTTTGGTCACATCACCATGATTACCTATTCTTAGGCTACGTACAAGGTAGACTTTCTCGAGTCCCAATCAAATTATGGCTATCCATCGTCGTCCAAGAACTACTGCAGGCCTGATTTAAAACTTCCCTTCTAAGGGGTTATTCCCAATGCGAAATATTGTAGTGAGAGCTCCGATGATGCATGTGGTTTGCAACGTGTTCACTCCTTCCACCTGAACTTTTGTGGGAGTCGATGATGCTTGTTGTATCTCACACTGTCTCATGAGACATTAGGTTATGGCTAGCTCTCCCATGTTTTATTTGAGACCAATTTCTATGATCACGACCACGCTTCGCCTCCTAGTCTTCCTCTTCTAGCTCAATTACTCGGGCCATGTTAATGGAGATGAAGCAATTACGAAGCTTGGCTTGCCTAGCCTTAACTTCTTTTTTAGCCTTTGCTAAGAATTTATTCATTGCTCTTCTTGGCAGAGCGAGAGAGTTTTCTAGATTCTTCCAAACCTAAGGGTTCATCTCTCTATGTGGCCATTAACTTGATTAGAATATTGAGCTCTCTTTTTCATTGGTGGCAAAAGTCGACATGAGAATCTATGGCCTCAATATATCAAAGCTAATGGTCTTCATTCCCTCGTCCAAGAAGTCCTCTTTTGTCACATCACACAATGATTACCTATCCCAAGGCTACTTTTTACAAGGTAGCAGTTCTTGAGTCCCAATCAAATTATGGCCGTCCATTCTCGTCCGAGAAGAACTACAGGGATGATATAAAACTTCCCTTCCAAGGGGTTATTCCCAATGTGAAACATATAGTACTGAAAGCTCCCATGCATGTGGTTTGGAACGAACTCACTCCTTCCACCTGCACTTTTGTGGGAGTCAATGATGGCTGTTGTATCTCACACTGTCTCATGAGACATTAGGTTATGGCTAGCTCTCCCATGTTTTATTTGATACCAATTTCTATGATCACGACCACGCTTCGCTTTCTAGTCTTCCTCTTCATTGGTGGCAAAAGTCGACATGAGAATCTATGGCCTCAATATATCAAAGCTAATGGGCTTCATTCCCTCGTCCAAGAAGTCCTCTTTTGTCACATCACACAATGATTACCTATCGCAAGGCTACTTTTTACAAGGTAGCAGTTCTTGAGTCCCAATCAAATTACGGCCGTCCATTCTCGTCCGAGAAGAACTACAGGGATGATATAAAACTTCCCTTCCAAGGGGTTATTACCAATGTGAAACATGTAGTACTGAAAGCTCCCATGCATGTGGTTTGGAACGAGCTCACTCCTTCCACCTGCACTTTTGTGGGAGTCAATGATGGCTGTTGTATCTCACACTGTCTCATGAGACATTAGGTTATGGCTAGCTCTCCCATGTTTTATTTGAGACCAATTTCTATGGTCATGCAAAACCATAGTCTGCACATTTCACCTCCCAGTCCTCCTCTTCTAGGTCAATTACTTGGTCCATGATAACGGAGATGGAACAATTACGAAGCTTGGCTTGCCTAGCCTTAACTTCTTTTTTTAGCCTTTGCTACTAAGGATTTACTTATTGCTCTTCTTGGCAGAGCGATAGAGTTTTCTAGATTCTTCTAGACATAAGGGTTCATCTCGCTATGTGGCCATTAACTTGATCAGAACCTTAACAATTGAGCTCTCTTTTCCATTGGTGGCAAAAGTCCACACATGAGAGTCTACGGCCTCAACATATCAAAGCTAATGCATTGTCTTCATTCCCTCGTCCAAGAAGTACTACATGGGCTCCTCTTTGGTCACATCAGCAGAATGATTACCGATATCCCAAGGCTACTTATTACAAGGTAGCAGTTCTGGAGTGTCCCAATCAAATTATGCCCATCCATCCTCGTCCAAGAAGTATTGTAGGCATGATGTAAAACTTCACTCCCAAGGAGTTATTCCCAATGTGAAACATAGTAGTGAAAGCTACTCCTATGTATGTGGTTTGGAACGAGTTCACTCCTTCCTACTGCACTTTTGTGGGAGTTAATGATGGTTGTTGTATCTCACATTGTTTCATGAGACATTAGGTTATGGCTAGCTCTCTCATGTTTTAATTGAGACCAATTTCTATGGTCATGCAAAACCATATTCTGGCACACTTCACCTCCCAGTCTTCCTCTTCTAGGTTAATTACTTGGGCCATGCTAACGGAGGTGGACCAATTACGAAGCCTGGCTTTGCTAGCCTTAACTTCTTTTTTAGCCTTTGCTAAAGATTTATTTACTGCTCTTCTTGGCAGAGTGAGAGTTTTCTAGATTCTTCTAAACCTAAGGGTTCAGATCACTATGTGGCCATTAACTTGATCAGAACCTGAAAAATATTGAGCTCTCTATTCCATTGGTGTGGCAAAAGTCCACATGAGAGGTCTATGGCCTCAACATATCGAAGCTAATGCTCTTCATTCCCTCGTCCAAGAAGTACTACATGGGCTCCTCGTTGGTCACATCAGAATGATTATTACCGATATCCCAAGGCTACTCACAAGGTAGTAGTTCTTGAGTCCCAATCAAATTATGCCCATCCATCCTCGTCCAAGAAGAACTACAGGCATGATAAAAAAAACTTCCCTTCCAAGGGGTTATTCCCAATGTGAGACATAGTAGTGAAAGCTCCTATGCATGTGGTTTGGAAGAACGAGTTCTTTCCTTCCGCATGGACTCTTGTGGGAGTCAATGATGGTTGTTGTATCTCACACTGTCTCATGAGACATTAGGTTGTTGCTAGCTCTCCCATGTTTTATTTGAGAGCAATTTCTATGATCAGGAGACATTAGGTTATGGCTAGCTCTCCCATGTTTCATTTGAGAGCAATTTCTATGATCATGAGACATTACATTGGGTTATGGCTAGCTCTCCCATGTCTTATTTGAGAGCAATTTCTATGATCATGACCAACCATAGTCTGGCACACTTCACCTCCTCCTAGTTTTCCTCTGCTAGGTCAATTACTCGGTCCATGTCCTCCAGTCCCAATCAAGTTATGCCCATCCATCCTAATCCAAGAAGTACTACAGGCATGATATAAAACTTCCCTCCCCAAGGGGTTATTCCCAATGTGAAACATAGTAGTGAAAGCTCCTATACATGTGGCCTGGAACGAGTTCACTCCTTCCACCTGCACTTTTGTGGGAGTCAATGATGGTTGTTGTATCTCACGCTATCTCATGAGACATCAGGTTATAGCGAGCTCTCTTATGTTTTATCTGAGACCAGTTTCTATGGTCATGCTGGCACCCTTCACCTCCGAGTCTTCCTCTTCTAGGTAAATTGCTTGGAGATGGAGCAAGTACAAAGCTTGGCTTTCCTAACCTTAACTTCTTTTTTAGCCTTTGCTCTGCTAAGGATTTATTTCTTGCTCTTCTTTGGCAGAGCGAGAGAGTTTTCTAGATTCTTCCAAACCTAAGGATTCATCTCTCTATGCGGCCGTTAACTTGATCAGAACCTTAAGAATATTAAGCTCTCTTTTTTCCATTGGTGGCAAAGTCCACACCTGAGAGTCTATGGCCTCAACATATCAAAGCTAATGCTCTTCATTCCCTCGTCCAAGAAGTACTACATGGGCTCAGCCTCTTTGGTCACATCACCATGATTACCTATTCTTAGGCTACGTACAAGGTAGACTTTCTCGAGTCCCAATCAAATTATGGCTATCCATCGTCGTCCAAGAACTACTGCAGGCCTGATTTAAAACTTCCCTTCTAAGGGGTTATTCCCAATGCGAAATATTGTAGTGAGAGCTCCGATGATGCATGTGGTTTGCAACGTGTTCACTCCTTCCACCTGAACTTTTGTGGGAGTCGATGATGCTTGTTGTATCTCACACTGTCTCATGAGACATTAGGTTATGGCTAGCTCTCCCATGTTTTATTTGAGACCAATTTCTATGATCACGACCACGCTTCGCCTCCTAGTCTTCCTCTTCTAGCTCAATTACTCGGGCCATGTTAATGGAGATGAAGCAATTACGAAGCTTGGCTTGCCTAGCCTTAACTTCTTTTTTAGCCTTTGCTAAGAATTTATTCATTGCTCTTCTTGGCAGAGCGAGAGAGTTTTCTAGATTCTTCCAAACCTAAGGGTTCATCTCTCTATGTGGCCATTAACTTGATTAGAATATTGAGCTCTCTTTTTCATTGGTGGCAAAAGTCGACATGAGAATCTATGGCCTCAATATATCAAAGCTAATGGTCTTCATTCCCTCGTCCAAGAAGTCCTCTTTTGTCACATCACACAATGATTACCTATCCCAAGGCTACTTTTTACAAGGTAGCAGTTCTTGAGTCCCAATCAAATTATGGCCGTCCATTCTCGTCCGAGAAGAACTACAGGGATGATATAAAACTTCCCTTCCAAGGGGTTATTCCCAATGTGAAACATATAGTACTGAAAGCTCCCATGCATGTGGTTTGGAACGAACTCACTCCTTCCACCTGCACTTTTGTGGGAGTCAATGATGGCTGTTGTATCTCACACTGTCTCATGAGACATTAGGTTATGGCTAGCTCTCCCATGTTTTATTTGAGACCAATTTCTATGATCACGACCACGCTTCGCTTTCTAGTCTTCCTCTTCATTGGTGGCAAAAGTCGACATGAGAATCTATGGCCTCAATATATCAAAGCTAATGGGCTTCATTCCCTCGTCCAAGAAGTCCTCTTTTGTCACATCACACAATGATTACCTATCGCAAGGCTACTTTTTACAAGGTAGCAGTTCTTGAGTCCCAATCAAATTACGGCCGTCCATTCTCGTCCGAGAAGAACTACAGGGATGATATAAAACTTCCCTTCCAAGGGGTTATTACCAATGTGAAACATGTAGTACTGAAAGCTCCCATGCATGTGGTTTGGAACGAGCTCACTCCTTCCACCTGCACTTTTGTGGGAGTCAATGATGGCTGTTGTATCTCACACTGTCTCATGAGACATTAGGTTATGGCTAGCTCTCCCATGTTTTATTTGAGACCAATTTCTATGGTCATGCAAAACCATAGTCTGCACATTTCACCTCCCAGTCCTCCTCTTCTAGGTCAATTACTTGGTCCATGATAACGGAGATGGAACAATTACGAAGCTTGGCTTGCCTAGCCTTAACTTCTTTTTTTAGCCTTTGCTACTAAGGATTTACTTATTGCTCTTCTTGGCAGAGCGATAGAGTTTTCTAGATTCTTCTAGACATAAGGGTTCATCTCGCTATGTGGCCATTAACTTGATCAGAACCTTAACAATTGAGCTCTCTTTTCCATTGGTGGCAAAAGTCCACACATGAGAGTCTACGGCCTCAACATATCAAAGCTAATGCATTGTCTTCATTCCCTCGTCCAAGAAGTACTACATGGGCTCCTCTTTGGTCACATCAGCAGAATGATTACCGATATCCCAAGGCTACTTATTACAAGGTAGCAGTTCTGGAGTGTCCCAATCAAATTATGCCCATCCATCCTCGTCCAAGAAGTATTGTAGGCATGATGTAAAACTTCACTCCCAAGGAGTTATTCCCAATGTGAAACATAGTAGTGAAAGCTACTCCTATGTATGTGGTTTGGAACGAGTTCACTCCTTCCTACTGCACTTTTGTGGGAGTTAATGATGGTTGTTGTATCTCACATTGTTTCATGAGACATTAGGTTATGGCTAGCTCTCTCATGTTTTAATTGAGACCAATTTCTATGGTCATGCAAAACCATATTCTGGCACACTTCACCTCCCAGTCTTCCTCTTCTAGGTTAATTACTTGGGCCATGCTAACGGAGGTGGACCAATTACGAAGCCTGGCTTTGCTAGCCTTAACTTCTTTTTTAGCCTTTGCTAAAGATTTATTTACTGCTCTTCTTGGCAGAGTGAGAGTTTTCTAGATTCTTCTAAACCTAAGGGTTCAGATCACTATGTGGCCATTAACTTGATCAGAACCTGAAAAATATTGAGCTCTCTATTCCATTGGTGTGGCAAAAGTCCACATGAGAGGTCTATGGCCTCAACATATCGAAGCTAATGCTCTTCATTCCCTCGTCCAAGAAGTACTACATGGGCTCCTCGTTGGTCACATCAGAATGATTATTACCGATATCCCAAGGCTACTCACAAGGTAGTAGTTCTTGAGTCCCAATCAAATTATGCCCATCCATCCTCGTCCAAGAAGAACTACAGGCATGATAAAAAAAACTTCCCTTCCAAGGGGTTATTCCCAATGTGAGACATAGTAGTGAAAGCTCCTATGCATGTGGTTTGGAAGAACGAGTTCTTTCCTTCCGCATGGACTCTTGTGGGAGTCAATGATGGTTGTTGTATCTCACACTGTCTCATGAGACATTAGGTTGTTGCTAGCTCTCCCATGTTTTATTTGAGAGCAATTTCTATGATCAGGAGACATTAGGTTATGGCTAGCTCTCCCATGTTTCATTTGAGAGCAATTTCTATGATCATGAGACATTACATTGGGTTATGGCTAGCTCTCCCATGTCTTATTTGAGAGCAATTTCTATGATCATGACCAACCATAGTCTGGCACACTTCACCTCCTCCTAGTTTTCCTCTGCTAGGTCAATTACTCGGTCCATGTCCTCCAGTCCCAATCAAGTTATGCCCATCCATCCTAATCCAAGAAGTACTACAGGCATGATATAAAACTTCCCTCCCCAAGGGGTTATTCCCAATGTGAAACATAGTAGTGAAAGCTCCTATACATGTGGCCTGGAACGAGTTCACTCCTTCCACCTGCACTTTTGTGGGAGTCAATGATGGTTGTTGTATCTCACGCTATCTCATGAGACATCAGGTTATAGCGAGCTCTCTTATGTTTTATCTGAGACCAGTTTCTATGGTCATGCTGGCACCCTTCACCTCCGAGTCTTCCTCTTCTAGGTAAATTGCTTGGAGATGGAGCAAGTACAAAGCTTGGCTTTCCTAACCTTAACTTCTTTTTTAGCCTTTGCTCTGCTAAGGATTTATTTCTTGCTCTTCTTTGGCAGAGCGAGAGAGTTTTCTAGATTCTTCCAAACCTAAGGATTCATCTCTCTATGCGGCCGTTAACTTGATCAGAACCTTAAGAATATTAAGCTCTCTTTTTTCCATTGGTGGCAAAGTCCACACCTGAGAGTCTATGGCCTCAACATATCAAAGCTAATGCTCTTCATTCCCTCGTCCAAGAAGTACTACATGGGCTCAGCCTCTTTGGTCACATCACCATGATTACCTATTCTTAGGCTACGTACAAGGTAGACTTTCTCGAGTCCCAATCAAATTATGGCTATCCATCGTCGTCCAAGAACTACTGCAGGCCTGATTTAAAACTTCCCTTCTAAGGGGTTATTCCCAATGCGAAATATTGTAGTGAGAGCTCCGATGATGCATGTGGTTTGCAACGTGTTCACTCCTTCCACCTGAACTTTTGTGGGAGTCGATGATGCTTGTTGTATCTCACACTGTCTCATGAGACATTAGGTTATGGCTAGCTCTCCCATGTTTTATTTGAGACCAATTTCTATGATCACGACCACGCTTCGCCTCCTAGTCTTCCTCTTCTAGCTCAATTACTCGGGCCATGTTAATGGAGATGAAGCAATTACGAAGCTTGGCTTGCCTAGCCTTAACTTCTTTTTTAGCCTTTGCTAAGAATTTATTCATTGCTCTTCTTGGCAGAGCGAGAGAGTTTTCTAGATTCTTCCAAACCTAAGGGTTCATCTCTCTATGTGGCCATTAACTTGATTAGAATATTGAGCTCTCTTTTTCATTGGTGGCAAAAGTCGACATGAGAATCTATGGCCTCAATATATCAAAGCTAATGGTCTTCATTCCCTCGTCCAAGAAGTCCTCTTTTGTCACATCACACAATGATTACCTATCCCAAGGCTACTTTTTACAAGGTAGCAGTTCTTGAGTCCCAATCAAATTATGGCCGTCCATTCTCGTCCGAGAAGAACTACAGGGATGATATAAAACTTCCCTTCCAAGGGGTTATTCCCAATGTGAAACATATAGTACTGAAAGCTCCCATGCATGTGGTTTGGAACGAACTCACTCCTTCCACCTGCACTTTTGTGGGAGTCAATGATGGCTGTTGTATCTCACACTGTCTCATGAGACATTAGGTTATGGCTAGCTCTCCCATGTTTTATTTGAGACCAATTTCTATGATCACGACCACGCTTCGCTTTCTAGTCTTCCTCTTCATTGGTGGCAAAAGTCGACATGAGAATCTATGGCCTCAATATATCAAAGCTAATGGGCTTCATTCCCTCGTCCAAGAAGTCCTCTTTTGTCACATCACACAATGATTACCTATCGCAAGGCTACTTTTTACAAGGTAGCAGTTCTTGAGTCCCAATCAAATTACGGCCGTCCATTCTCGTCCGAGAAGAACTACAGGGATGATATAAAACTTCCCTTCCAAGGGGTTATTACCAATGTGAAACATGTAGTACTGAAAGCTCCCATGCATGTGGTTTGGAACGAGCTCACTCCTTCCACCTGCACTTTTGTGGGAGTCAATGATGGCTGTTGTATCTCACACTGTCTCATGAGACATTAGGTTATGGCTAGCTCTCCCATGTTTTATTTGAGACCAATTTCTATGGTCATGCAAAACCATAGTCTGCACATTTCACCTCCCAGTCCTCCTCTTCTAGGTCAATTACTTGGTCCATGATAACGGAGATGGAACAATTACGAAGCTTGGCTTGCCTAGCCTTAACTTCTTTTTTTAGCCTTTGCTACTAAGGATTTACTTATTGCTCTTCTTGGCAGAGCGATAGAGTTTTCTAGATTCTTCTAGACATAAGGGTTCATCTCGCTATGTGGCCATTAACTTGATCAGAACCTTAACAATTGAGCTCTCTTTTCCATTGGTGGCAAAAGTCCACACATGAGAGTCTACGGCCTCAACATATCAAAGCTAATGCATTGTCTTCATTCCCTCGTCCAAGAAGTACTACATGGGCTCCTCTTTGGTCACATCAGCAGAATGATTACCGATATCCCAAGGCTACTTATTACAAGGTAGCAGTTCTGGAGTGTCCCAATCAAATTATGCCCATCCATCCTCGTCCAAGAAGTATTGTAGGCATGATGTAAAACTTCACTCCCAAGGAGTTATTCCCAATGTGAAACATAGTAGTGAAAGCTACTCCTATGTATGTGGTTTGGAACGAGTTCACTCCTTCCTACTGCACTTTTGTGGGAGTTAATGATGGTTGTTGTATCTCACATTGTTTCATGAGACATTAGGTTATGGCTAGCTCTCTCATGTTTTAATTGAGACCAATTTCTATGGTCATGCAAAACCATATTCTGGCACACTTCACCTCCCAGTCTTCCTCTTCTAGGTTAATTACTTGGGCCATGCTAACGGAGGTGGACCAATTACGAAGCCTGGCTTTGCTAGCCTTAACTTCTTTTTTAGCCTTTGCTAAAGATTTATTTACTGCTCTTCTTGGCAGAGTGAGAGTTTTCTAGATTCTTCTAAACCTAAGGGTTCAGATCACTATGTGGCCATTAACTTGATCAGAACCTGAAAAATATTGAGCTCTCTATTCCATTGGTGTGGCAAAAGTCCACATGAGAGGTCTATGGCCTCAACATATCGAAGCTAATGCTCTTCATTCCCTCGTCCAAGAAGTACTACATGGGCTCCTCGTTGGTCACATCAGAATGATTATTACCGATATCCCAAGGCTACTCACAAGGTAGTAGTTCTTGAGTCCCAATCAAATTATGCCCATCCATCCTCGTCCAAGAAGAACTACAAGCATGATAAAAAAAACTTCCCTTCCAAGGGGTTATTCCCAATGTGAGACATAGTAGTGAAAGCTCCTATGCATGTGGTTTGGAAGAACGAGTTCTTTCCTTCCGCATGGACTCTTGTGGGAGTCAATGATGGTTGTTGTATCTCACACTGTCTCATGAGACATTAGGTTGTTGCTAGCTCTCCCATGTTTTATTTGAGAGCAATTTCTATGATCAGGAGACATTAGGTTATGGCTAGCTCTCCCATGTTTCATTTGAGAGCAATTTCTATGATCATGAGACATTACATTGGGTTATGGCTAGCTCTCCCATGTCTTATTTGAGAGCAATTTCTATGATCATGACCAACCATAGTCTGGCACACTTCACCTCCTCCTAGTTTTCCTCTGCTAGGTCAATTACTCGGTCCATGTCCTCCAGTCCCAATCAAGTTATGCCCATCCATCCTAATCCAAGAAGTACTACAGGCATGATATAAAACTTCCCTCCCCAAGGGGTTATTCCCAATGTGAAACATAGTAGTGAAAGCTCCTATACATGTGGCCTGGAACGAGTTCACTCCTTCCACCTGCACTTTTGTGGGAGTCAATGATGGTTGTTGTATCTCACGCTATCTCATGAGACATCAGGTTATAGCGAGCTCTCTTATGTTTTATCTGAGACCAGTTTCTATGGTCATGCTGGCACCCTTCACCTCCGAGTCTTCCTCTTCTAGGTAAATTGCTTGGAGATGGAGCAAGTACAAAGCTTGGCTTTCCTAACCTTAACTTCTTTTTTAGCCTTTGCTCTGCTAAGGATTTATTTCTTGCTCTTCTTTGGCAGAGCGAGAGAGTTTTCTAGATTCTTCCAAACCTAAGGATTCATCTCTCTATGCGGCCGTTAACTTGATCAGAACCTTAAGAATATTAAGCTCTCTTTTTTCCATTGGTGGCAAAGTCCACACCTGAGAGTCTATGGCCTCAACATATCAAAGCTAATGCTCTTCATTCCCTCGTCCAAGAAGTACTACATGGGCTCAGCCTCTTTGGTCACATCACCATGATTACCTATTCTTAGGCTACGTACAAGGTAGACTTTCTCGAGTCCCAATCAAATTATGGCTATCCATCGTCGTCCAAGAACTACTGCAGGCCTGATTTAAAACTTCCCTTCTAAGGGGTTATTCCCAATGCGAAATATTGTAGTGAGAGCTCCGATGATGCATGTGGTTTGCAACGTGTTCACTCCTTCCACTTGAACTTTTGTGGGAGTCGATGATGCTTGTTGTATCTCACACTGTCTCATGAGACATTAGGTTATGGCTAGCTCTCCCATGTTTTATTTGAGACCAATTTCTATGATCACGACCACGCTTCGCCTCCTAGTCTTCCTCTTCTAGCTCAATTACTCGGGCCATGTTAATGGAGATGAAGCAATTACGAAGCTTGGCTTGCCTAGCCTTAACTTCTTTTTTAGCCTTTGCTAAGAATTTATTCATTGCTCTTCTTGGCAGAGCGAGAGAGTTTTCTAGATTCTTCCAAACCTAAGGGTTCATCTCTCTATGTGGCCATTAACTTGATTAGAATATTGAGCTCTCTTTTTCATTGGTGGCAAAAGTCGACATGAGAATCTATGGCCTCAATATATCAAAGCTAATGGTCTTCATTCCCTCGTCCAAGAAGTCCTCTTTTGTCACATCACACAATGATTACCTATCCCAAGGCTACTTTTTACAAGGTAGCAGTTCTTGAGTCCCAATCAAATTATGGCCGTCCATTCTCGTCCGAGAAGAACTACAGGGATGATATAAAACTTCCCTTCCAAGGGGTTATTCCCAATGTGAAACATATAGTACTGAAAGCTCCCATGCATGTGGTTTGGAACGAACTCACTCCTTCCACCTGCACTTTTGTGGGAGTCAATGATGGCTGTTGTATCTCACACTGTCTCATGAGACATTAGGTTATGGCTAGCTCTCCCATGTTTTATTTGAGACCAATTTCTATGATCACGACCACGCTTCGCTTTCTAGTCTTCCTCTTCATTGGTGGCAAAAGTCGACATGAGAATCTATGGCCTCAATATATCAAAGCTAATGGGCTTCATTCCCTCGTCCAAGAAGTCCTCTTTTGTCACATCACACAATGATTACCTATCGCAAGGCTACTTTTTACAAGGTAGCAGTTCTTGAGTCCCAATCAAATTACGGCCGTCCATTCTCGTCCGAGAAGAACTACAGGGATGATATAAAACTTCCCTTCCAAGGGGTTATTACCAATGTGAAACATGTAGTACTGAAAGCTCCCATGCATGTGGTTTGGAACGAGCTCACTCCTTCCACCTGCACTTTTGTGGGAGTCAATGATGGCTGTTGTATCTCACACTGTCTCATGAGACATTAGGTTATGGCTAGCTCTCCCATGTTTTATTTGAGACCAATTTCTATGGTCATGCAAAACCATAGTCTGCACATTTCACCTCCCAGTCCTCCTCTTCTAGGTCAATTACTTGGTCCATGATAACGGAGATGGAACAATTACGAAGCTTGGCTTGCCTAGCCTTAACTTCTTTTTTTAGCCTTTGCTACTAAGGATTTACTTATTGCTCTTCTTGGCAGAGCGATAGAGTTTTCTAGATTCTTCTAGACATAAGGGTTCATCTCGCTATGTGGCCATTAACTTGATCAGAACCTTAACAATTGAGCTCTCTTTTCCATTGGTGGCAAAAGTCCACACATGAGAGTCTACGGCCTCAACATATCAAAGCTAATGCATTGTCTTCATTCCCTCGTCCAAGAAGTACTACATGGGCTCCTCTTTGGTCACATCAGCAGAATGATTACCGATATCCCAAGGCTACTTATTACAAGGTAGCAGTTCTGGAGTGTCCCAATCAAATTATGCCCATCCATCCTCGTCCAAGAAGTATTGTAGGCATGATGTAAAACTTCACTCCCAAGGAGTTATTCCCAATGTGAAACATAGTAGTGAAAGCTACTCCTATGTATGTGGTTTGGAACGAGTTCACTCCTTCCTACTGCACTTTTGTGGGAGTTAATGATGGTTGTTGTATCTCACATTGTTTCATGAGACATTAGGTTATGGCTAGCTCTCTCATGTTTTAATTGAGACCAATTTCTATGGTCATGCAAAACCATATTCTGGCACACTTCACCTCCCAGTCTTCCTCTTCTAGGTTAATTACTTGGGCCATGCTAACGGAGGTGGACCAATTACGAAGCCTGGCTTTGCTAGCCTTAACTTCTTTTTTAGCCTTTGCTAAAGATTTATTTACTGCTCTTCTTGGCAGAGTGAGAGTTTTCTAGATTCTTCTAAACCTAAGGGTTCAGATCACTATGTGGCCATTAACTTGATCAGAACCTGAAAAATATTGAGCTCTCTATTCCATTGGTGTGGCAAAAGTCCACATGAGAGGTCTATGGCCTCAACATATCGAAGCTAATGCTCTTCATTCCCTCGTCCAAGAAGTACTACATGGGCTCCTCGTTGGTCACATCAGAATGATTATTACCGATATCCCAAGGCTACTCACAAGGTAGTAGTTCTTGAGTCCCAATCAAATTATGCCCATCCATCCTCGTCCAAGAAGAACTACAAGCATGATAAAAAAAACTTCCCTTCCAAGGGGTTATTCCCAATGTGAGACATAGTAGTGAAAGCTCCTATGCATGTGGTTTGGAAGAACGAGTTCTTTCCTTCCGCATGGACTCTTGTGGGAGTCAATGATGGTTGTTGTATCTCACACTGTCTCATGAGACATTAGGTTGTTGCTAGCTCTCCCATGTTTTATTTGAGAGCAATTTCTATGATCAGGAGACATTAGGTTATGGCTAGCTCTCCCATGTTTCATTTGAGAGCAATTTCTATGATCATGAGACATTACATTGGGTTATGGCTAGCTCTCCCATGTCTTATTTGAGAGCAATTTCTATGATCATGACCAACCATAGTCTGGCACACTTCACCTCCTCCTAGTTTTCCTCTGCTAGGTCAATTACTCGGTCCATGTCCTCCAGTCCCAATCAAGTTATGCCCATCCATCCTAATCCAAGAAGTACTACAGGCATGATATAAAACTTCCCTCCCCAAGGGGTTATTCCCAATGTGAAACATAGTAGTGAAAGCTCCTATACATGTGGCCTGGAACGAGTTCACTCCTTCCACCTGCACTTTTGTGGGAGTCAATGATGGTTGTTGTATCTCACGCTATCTCATGAGACATCAGGTTATAGCGAGCTCTCTTATGTTTTATCTGAGACCAGTTTCTATGGTCATGCTGGCACCCTTCACCTCCGAGTCTTCCTCTTCTAGGTAAATTGCTTGGAGATGGAGCAAGTACAAAGCTTGGCTTTCCTAACCTTAACTTCTTTTTTAGCCTTTGCTCTGCTAAGGATTTATTTCTTGCTCTTCTTTGGCAGAGCGAGAGAGTTTTCTAGATTCTTCCAAACCTAAGGATTCATCTCTCTATGCGGCCGTTAACTTGATCAGAACCTTAAGAATATTAAGCTCTCTTTTTTCCATTGGTGGCAAAGTCCACACCTGAGAGTCTATGGCCTCAACATATCAAAGCTAATGCTCTTCATTCCCTCGTCCAAGAAGTACTACATGGGCTCAGCCTCTTTGGTCACATCACCATGATTACCTATTCTTAGGCTACGTACAAGGTAGACTTTCTCGAGTCCCAATCAAATTATGGCTATCCATCGTCGTCCAAGAACTACTGCAGGCCTGATTTAAAACTTCCCTTCTAAGGGGTTATTCCCAATGCGAAATATTGTAGTGAGAGCTCCGATGATGCATGTGGTTTGCAACGTGTTCACTCCTTCCACTTGAACTTTTGTGGGAGTCGATGATGCTTGTTGTATCTCACACTGTCTCATGAGACATTAGGTTATGGCTAGCTCTCCCATGTTTTATTTGAGACCAATTTCTATGATCACGACCACGCTTCGCCTCCTAGTCTTCCTCTTCTAGCTCAATTACTCGGGCCATGTTAATGGAGATGAAGCAATTACGAAGCTTGGCTTGCCTAGCCTTAACTTCTTTTTTAGCCTTTGCTAAGAATTTATTCATTGCTCTTCTTGGCAGAGCGAGAGAGTTTTCTAGATTCTTCCAAACCTAAGGGTTCATCTCTCTATGTGGCCATTAACTTGATTAGAATATTGAGCTCTCTTTTTCATTGGTGGCAAAAGTCGACATGAGAATCTATGGCCTCAATATATCAAAGCTAATGGTCTTCATTCCCTCGTCCAAGAAGTCCTCTTTTGTCACATCACACAATGATTACCTATCCCAAGGCTACTTTTTACAAGGTAGCAGTTCTTGAGTCCCAATCAAATTATGGCCGTCCATTCTCGTCCGAGAAGAACTACAGGGATGATATAAAACTTCCCTTCCAAGGGGTTATTCCCAATGTGAAACATATAGTACTGAAAGCTCCCATGCATGTGGTTTGGAACGAACTCACTCCTTCCACCTGCACTTTTGTGGGAGTCAATGATGGCTGTTGTATCTCACACTGTCTCATGAGACATTAGGTTATGGCTAGCTCTCCCATGTTTTATTTGAGACCAATTTCTATGATCACGACCACGCTTCGCTTTCTAGTCTTCCTCTTCATTGGTGGCAAAAGTCGACATGAGAATCTATGGCCTCAATATATCAAAGCTAATGGGCTTCATTCCCTCGTCCAAGAAGTCCTCTTTTGTCACATCACACAATGATTACCTATCGCAAGGCTACTTTTTACAAGGTAGCAGTTCTTGAGTCCCAATCAAATTACGGCCGTCCATTCTCGTCCGAGAAGAACTACAGGGATGATATAAAACTTCCCTTCCAAGGGGTTATTACCAATGTGAAACATGTAGTACTGAAAGCTCCCATGCATGTGGTTTGGAACGAGCTCACTCCTTCCACCTGCACTTTTGTGGGAGTCAATGATGGCTGTTGTATCTCACACTGTCTCATGAGACATTAGGTTATGGCTAGCTCTCCCATGTTTTATTTGAGACCAATTTCTATGGTCATGCAAAACCATAGTCTGCACATTTCACCTCCCAGTCCTCCTCTTCTAGGTCAATTACTTGGTCCATGATAACGGAGATGGAACAATTACGAAGCTTGGCTTGCCTAGCCTTAACTTCTTTTTTTAGCCTTTGCTACTAAGGATTTACTTATTGCTCTTCTTGGCAGAGCGATAGAGTTTTCTAGATTCTTCTAGACATAAGGGTTCATCTCGCTATGTGGCCATTAACTTGATCAGAACCTTAACAATTGAGCTCTCTTTTCCATTGGTGGCAAAAGTCCACACATGAGAGTCTACGGCCTCAACATATCAAAGCTAATGCATTGTCTTCATTCCCTCGTCCAAGAAGTACTA
This sequence comes from Cibotium barometz, assembly GCF_041138505.1. Taxonomy (NCBI): domain Eukaryota; kingdom Viridiplantae; phylum Streptophyta; class Polypodiopsida; order Cyatheales; family Cibotiaceae; genus Cibotium; species Cibotium barometz. The sequence goes on along the minus strand of NC_141105.1, from coordinate 194,935 downwards.
CATGGGCTCCTCTTTGGTCACATCAGCAGAATGATTACCGATATCCCAAGGCTACTTATTACAAGGTAGCAGTTCTGGAGTGTCCCAATCAAATTATGCCCATCCATCCTCGTCCAAGAAGTATTGTAGGCATGATGTAAAACTTCACTCCCAAGGAGTTATTCCCAATGTGAAACATAGTAGTGAAAGCTACTCCTATGTATGTGGTTTGGAACGAGTTCACTCCTTCCTACTGCACTTTTGTGGGAGTTAATGATGGTTGTTGTATCTCACATTGTTTCATGAGACATTAGGTTATGGCTAGCTCTCTCATGTTTTAATTGAGACCAATTTCTATGGTCATGCAAAACCATATTCTGGCACACTTCACCTCCCAGTCTTCCTCTTCTAGGTTAATTACTTGGGCCATGCTAACGGAGGTGGACCAATTACGAAGCCTGGCTTTGCTAGCCTTAACTTCTTTTTTAGCCTTTGCTAAAGATTTATTTACTGCTCTTCTTGGCAGAGTGAGAGTTTTCTAGATTCTTCTAAACCTAAGGGTTCAGATCACTATGTGGCCATTAACTTGATCAGAACCTGAAAAATATTGAGCTCTCTATTCCATTGGTGTGGCAAAAGTCCACATGAGAGGTCTATGGCCTCAACATATCGAAGCTAATGCTCTTCATTCCCTCGTCCAAGAAGTACTACATGGGCTCCTCGTTGGTCACATCAGAATGATTATTACCGATATCCCAAGGCTACTCACAAGGTAGTAGTTCTTGAGTCCCAATCAAATTATGCCCATCCATCCTCGTCCAAGAAGAACTACAGGCATGATAAAAAAAAATTCCCTTCCAAGGGGTTATTCCCAATGTGAGACATAGTAGTGAAAGCTCCTATGCATGTGGTTTGGAAGAACGAGTTCTTTCCTTCCGCATGGACTCTTGTGGGAGTCAATGATGGTTGTTGTATCTCACACTGTCTCATGAGACATTAGGTTGTTGCTAGCTCTCCCATGTTTTATTTGAGAGCAATTTCTATGATCAGGAGACATTAGGTTATGGCTAGCTCTCCCATGTTTCATTTGAGAGCAATTTCTATGATCATGAGACATTACATTGGGTTATGGCTAGCTCTCCCATGTCTTATTTGAGAGCAATTTCTATGATCATGACCAACCATAGTCTGGCACACTTCACCTCCTCCTAGTTTTCCTCTGCTAGGTCAATTACTCGGTCCATGTCCTCCAGTCCCAATCAAGTTATGCCCATCCATCCTAATCCAAGAAGTACTACAGGCATGATATAAAACTTCCCTCCCCAAGGGGTTATTCCCAATGTGAAACATAGTAGTGAAAGCTCCTATACATGTGGCCTGGAACGAGTTCACTCCTTCCACCTGCACTTTTGTGGGAGTCAATGATGGTTGTTGTATCTCACGCTATCTCATGAGACATCAGGTTATAGCGAGCTCTCTTATGTTTTATCTGAGACCAGTTTCTATGGTCATGCTGGCACCCTTCACCTCCGAGTCTTCCTCTTCTAGGTAAATTGCTTGGAGATGGAGCAAGTACAAAGCTTGGCTTTCCTAACCTTAACTTCTTTTTTAGCCTTTGCTTTGCTAAGGATTTATTTCTTGCTCTTCTTTGGCAGAGCGAGAGAGTTTTCTAGATTCTTCCAAACCTAAGGATTCATCTCTCTATGCGGCCGTTAACTTGATCAGAACCTTAAGAATATTAAGCTCTCTTTTTTCCATTGGTGGCAAAGTCCACACCTGAGAGTCTATGGCCTCAACATATCAAAGCTAATGCTCTTCATTCCCTCGTCCAAGAAGTACGACATGGGCTCAGCCTCTTTGGTCACATCACCATGATTACCTATTCTTAGGCTACGTACAAGGTAGACTTTCTCGAGTCCCAATCAAATTATGGCTATCCATCGTCGTCCAAGAACTACTGCAGGCCTGATTTAAAACTTCCCTTCTAAGGGGTTATTCCCAATGCGAAATATTGTAGTGAGAGCTCCGATGATGCATGTGGTTTGCAACGTGTTCACTCCTTCCACCTGAACTTTTGTGGGAGTCGATGATGCTTGTTGTATCTCACACTGTCTCATGAGACATTAGGTTATGGCTAGCTCTCCCATGTTTTATTTGAGACCAATTTCTATGATCACGACCACGCTTCGCCTCCTAGTCTTCCTCTTCTAGCTCAATTACTCGGGCCATGTTAATGGAGATGAAGCAATTACGAAGCTTGGCTTGCCTAGCCTTAACTTCTTTTTTAGCCTTTGCTAAGAATTTATTCATTGCTCTTCTTGGCAGAGCGAGAGAGTTTTCTAGATTCTTCCAAACCTAAGGGTTCATCTCTCTATGTGGCCATTAACTTGATTAGAATATTGAGCTCTCTTTTTCATTGGTGGCAAAAGTCGACATGAGAATCTATGGCCTCAATATATCAAAGCTAATGGTCTTCATTCCCTCGTCCAAGAAGTCCTCTTTTGTCACATCACACAATGATTACCTATCCCAAGGCTACTTTTTACAAGGTAGCAGTTCTTGAGTCCCAATCAAATTATGGCCGTCCATTCTCGTCCGAGAAGAACTACAGGGATGATATAAAACTTCCCTTCCAAGGGGTTATTCCCAATGTGAAACATATAGTACTGAAAGCTCCCATGCATGTGGTTTGGAACGAACTCACTCCTTCCACCTGCACTTTTGTGGGAGTCAATGATGGCTGTTGTATCTCACACTGTCTCATGAGACATTAGGTTATGGCTAGCTCTCCCATGTTTTATTTGATACCAATTTCTATGATCACGACCACGCTTCGCTTTCTAGTCTTCCTCTTCATTGGTGGCAAAAGTCGACATGAGAATCTATGGCCTCAATATATCAAAGCTAATGGGCTTCATTCCCTCGTCCAAGAAGTCCTCTTTTGTCACATCACACAATGATTACCTATCGCAAGGCTACTTTTTACAAGGTAGCAGTTCTTGAGTCCCAATCAAATTACGGCCGTCCATTCTCGTCCGAGAAGAACTACAGGGATGATATAAAACTTCCCTTCCAAGGGGTTATTACCAATGTGAAACATGTAGTACTGAAAGCTCCCATGCATGTGGTTTGGAACGAGCTCACTCCTTCCACCTGCACTTTTGTGGGAGTCAATGATGGCTGTTGTATCTCACACTGTCTCATGAGACATTAGGTTATGGCTAGCTCTCCCATGTTTTATTTGAGACCAATTTCTATGGTCATGCAAAACCATAGTCTGCACATTTCACCTCCCAGTCCTCCTCTTCTAGGTCAATTACTTGGTCCATGATAACGGAGATGGAACAATTACGAAGCTTGGCTTGCCTAGCCTTAACTTCTTTTTTTAGCCTTTGCTACTAAGGATTTACTTATTGCTCTTCTTGGCAGAGCGATAGAGTTTTCTAGATTCTTCTAGACATAAGGGTTCATCTCGCTATGTGGCCATTAACTTGATCAGAACCTTAACAATTGAGCTCTCTTTTCCATTGGTGGCAAAAGTCCACACATGAGAGTCTACGGCCTCAACATATCAAAGCTAATGCATTGTCTTCATTCCCTCGTCCAAGAAGTACTACATGGGCTCCTCTTTGGTCACATCAGCAGAATGATTACCGATATCCCAAGGCTACTTATTACAAGGTAGCAGTTCTGGAGTGTCCCAATCAAATTATGCCCATCCATCCTCGTCCAAGAAGTATTGTAGGCATGATGTAAAACTTCACTCCCAAGGAGTTATTCCCAATGTGAAACATAGTAGTGAAAGCTACTCCTATGTATGTGGTTTGGAACGAGTTCACTCCTTCCTACTGCACTTTTGTGGGAGTTAATGATGGTTGTTGTATCTCACATTGTTTCATGAGACATTAGGTTATGGCTAGCTCTCTCATGTTTTAATTGAGACCAATTTCTATGGTCATGCAAAACCATATTCTGGCACACTTCACCTCCCAGTCTTCCTCTTCTAGGTTAATTACTTGGGCCATGCTAACGGAGGTGGACCAATTACGAAGCCTGGCTTTGCTAGCCTTAACTTCTTTTTTAGCCTTTGCTAAAGATTTATTTACTGCTCTTCTTGGCAGAGTGAGAGTTTTCTAGATTCTTCTAAACCTAAGGGTTCAGATCACTATGTGGCCATTAACTTGATCAGAACCTGAAAAATATTGAGCTCTCTATTCCATTGGTGTGGCAAAAGTCCACATGAGAGGTCTATGGCCTCAACATATCGAAGCTAATGCTCTTCATTCCCTCGTCCAAGAAGTACTACATGGGCTCCTCGTTGGTCACATCAGAATGATTATTACCGATATCCCAAGGCTACTCACAAGGTAGTAGTTCTTGAGTCCCAATCAAATTATGCCCATCCATCCTCGTCCAAGAAGAACTACAGGCATGATAAAAAAAACTTCCCTTCCAAGGGGTTATTCCCAATGTGAGACATAGTAGTGAAAGCTCCTATGCATGTGGTTTGGAAGAACGAGTTCTTTCCTTCCGCATGGACTCTTGTGGGAGTCAATGATGGTTGTTGTATCTCACACTGTCTCATGAGACATTAGGTTGTTGCTAGCTCTCCCATGTTTTATTTGAGAGCAATTTCTATGATCAGGAGACATTAGGTTATGGCTAGCTCTCCCATGTTTCATTTGAGAGCAATTTCTATGATCATGAGACATTACATTGGGTTATGGCTAGCTCTCCCATGTCTTATTTGAGAGCAATTTCTATGATCATGACCAACCATAGTCTGGCACACTTCACCTCCTCCTAGTTTTCCTCTGCTAGGTCAATTACTCGGTCCATGTCCTCCAGTCCCAATCAAGTTATGCCCATCCATCCTAATCCAAGAAGTACTACAGGCATGATATAAAACTTCCCTCCCCAAGGGGTTATTCCCAATGTGAAACATAGTAGTGAAAGCTCCTATACATGTGGCCTGGAACGAGTTCACTCCTTCCACCTGCACTTTTGTGGGAGTCAATGATGGTTGTTGTATCTCACGCTATCTCATGAGACATCAGGTTATAGCGAGCTCTCTTATGTTTTATCTGAGACCAGTTTCTATGGTCATGCTGGCACCCTTCACCTCCGAGTCTTCCTCTTCTAGGTAAATTGCTTGGAGATGGAGCAAGTACAAAGCTTGGCTTTCCTTACCTTAACTTCTTTTTTAGCCTTTGCTTTGCTAAGGATTTATTTCTTGCTCTTCTTTGGCAGAGCGAGAGAGTTTTCTAGATTCTTCCAAACCTAAGGATTCATCTCTCTATGCGGCCGTTAACTTGATCAGAACCTTAAGAATATTAAGCTCTCTTTTTTCCATTGGTGGCAAAGTCCACACCTGAGAGTCTATGGCCTCAACATATCAAAGCTAATGCTCTTCATTCCCTCGTCCAAGAAGTACGACATGGGCTCAGCCTCTTTGGTCACATCACCATGATTACCTATTCTTAGGCTACGTACAAGGTAGACTTTCTCGAGTCCCAATCAAATTATGGCTATCCATCGTCGTCCAAGAACTACTGCAGGCCTGATTTAAAACTTCCCTTCTAAGGGGTTATTCCCAATGCGAAATATTGTAGTGAGAGCTCCGATGATGCATGTGGTTTGCAACGTGTTCACTCCTTCCACCTGAACTTTTGTGGGAGTCGATGATGCTTGTTGTATCTCACACTGTCTCATGAGACATTAGGTTATGGCTAGCTCTCCCATGTTTTATTTGAGACCAATTTCTATGATCACGACCACGCTTCGCCTCCTAGTCTTCCTCTTCTAGCTCAATTACTCGGGCCATGTTAATGGAGATGAAGCAATTACGAAGCTTGGCTTGCCTAGCCTTAACTTCTTTTTTAGCCTTTGCTAAGAATTTATTCATTGCTCTTCTTGGCAGAGCGAGAGAGTTTTCTAGATTCTTCCAAACCTAAGGGTTCATCTCTCTATGTGGCCATTAACTTGATTAGAATATTGAGCTCTCTTTTTCATTGGTGGCAAAAGTCGACATGAGAATCTATGGCCTCAATATATCAAAGCTAATGGTCTTCATTCCCTCGTCCAAGAAGTCCTCTTTTGTCACATCACACAATGATTACCTATCCCAAGGCTACTTTTTACAAGGTAGCAGTTCTTGAGTCCCAATCAAATTATGGCCGTCCATTCTCGTCCGAGAAGAACTACAGGGATGATATAAAACTTCCCTTCCAAGGGGTTATTCCCAATGTGAAACATATAGTACTGAAAGCTCCCATGCATGTGGTTTGGAACGAACTCACTCCTTCCACCTGCACTTTTGTGGGAGTCAATGATGGCTGTTGTATCTCACACTGTCTCATGAGACATTAGGTTATGGCTAGCTCTCCCATGTTTTATTTGAGACCAATTTCTATGATCACGACCACGCTTCGCTTTCTAGTCTTCCTCTTCATTGGTGGCAAAAGTCGACATGAGAATCTATGGCCTCAATATATCAAAGCTAATGGGCTTCATTCCCTCGTCCAAGAAGTCCTCTTTTGTCACATCACACAATGATTACCTATCGCAAGGCTACTTTTTACAAGGTAGCAGTTCTTGAGTCCCAATCAAATTACGGCCGTCCATTCTCGTCCGAGAAGAACTACAGGGATGATATAAAACTTCCCTTCCAAGGGGTTATTCCCAATGTGAAACATATAGTACTGAAAGCTCCCATGCATGTGGTTTGGAACGAACTCACTCCTTCCACCTGCACTTTTGTGGGAGTCAATGATGGCTGTTGTATCTCACACTGTCTCATGAGACATTAGGTTATGGCTAGCTCTCCCATGTTTTATTTGAGACCAATTTCTATGATCACGACCACGCTTCGCTTTCTAGTCTTCCTCTTCATTGGTGGCAAAAGTCGACATGAGAATCTATGGCCTCAATATATCAAAGCTAATGGGCTTCATTCCCTCGTCCAAGAAGTCCTCTTTTGTCACATCACACAATGATTACCTATCGCAAGGCTACTTTTTACAAGGTAGCAGTTCTTGAGTCCCAATCAAATTACGGCCGTCCATTCTCGTCCGAGAAGAACTACAGGGATGATATAAAACTTCCCTTCCAAGGGGTTATTACCAATGTGAAACATGTAGTACTGAAAGCTCCCATGCATGTGGTTTGGAACGAGCTCACTCCTTCCACCTGCACTTTTGTGGGAGTCAATGATGGCTGTTGTATCTCACACTGTCTCATGAGACATTAGGTTATGGCTAGCTCTCCCATGTTTTATTTGAGACCAATTTCTATGGTCATGCAAAACCATAGTCTGCACATTTCACCTCCCAGTCCTCCTCTTCTAGGTCAATTACTTGGTCCATGATAACGGAGATGGAACAATTACGAAGCTTGGCTTGCCTAGCCTTAACTTCTTTTTTTAGCCTTTGCTACTAAGGATTTACTTATTGCTCTTCTTGGCAGAGCGATAGAGTTTTCTAGATTCTTCTAGACATAAGGGTTCATCTCGCTATGTGGCCATTAACTTGATCAGAACCTTAACAATTGAGCTCTCTTTTCCATTGGTGGCAAAAGTCCACACATGAGAGTCTACGGCCTCAACATATCAAAGCTAATGCATTGTCTTCATTCCCTCGTCCAAGAAGTACTACATGGGCTCCTCTTTGGTCACATCAGCAGAATGATTACCGATATCCCAAGGCTACTTATTACAAGGTAGCAGTTCTGGAGTGTCCCAATCAAATTATGCCCATCCATCCTCGTCCAAGAAGTATTGTAGGCATGATGTAAAACTTCACTCCCAAGGAGTTATTCCCAATGTGAAACATAGTAGTGAAAGCTACTCCTATGTATGTGGTTTGGAACGAGTTCACTCCTTCCTACTGCACTTTTGTGGGAGTTAATGATGGTTGTTGTATCTCACATTGTTTCATGAGACATTAGGTTATGGCTAGCTCTCTCATGTTTTAATTGAGACCAATTTCTATGGTCATGCAAAACCATATTCTGGCACACTTCACCTCCCAGTCTTCCTCTTCTAGGTTAATTACTTGGGCCATGCTAACGGAGGTGGACCAATTACGAAGCCTGGCTTTGCTAGCCTTAACTTCTTTTTTAGCCTTTGCTAAAGATTTATTTACTGCTCTTCTTGGCAGAGTGAGAGTTTTCTAGATTCTTCTAAACCTAAGGGTTCAGATCACTATGTGGCCATTAACTTGATCAGAACCTGAAAAATATTGAGCTCTCTATTCCATTGGTGTGGCAAAAGTCCACATGAGAGGTCTATGGCCTCAACATATCGAAGCTAATGCTCTTCATTCCCTCGTCCAAGAAGTACTACATGGGCTCCTCGTTGGTCACATCAGAATGATTATTACCGATATCCCAAGGCTACTCACAAGGTAGTAGTTCTTGAGTCCCAATCAAATTATGCCCATCCATCCTCGTCCAAGAAGAACTACAGGCATGATAAAAAAAACTTCCCTTCCAAGGGGTTATTCCCAATGTGAGACATAGTAGTGAAAGCTCCTATGCATGTGGTTTGGAAGAACGAGTTCTTTCCTTCCGCATGGACTCTTGTGGGAGTCAATGATGGTTGTTGTATCTCACACTGTCTCATGAGACATTAGGTTGTTGCTAGCTCTCCCATGTTTTATTTGAGAGCAATTTCTATGATCAGGAGACATTAGGTTATGGCTAGCTCTCCCATGTTTCATTTGAGAGCAATTTCTATGATCATGAGACATTACATTGGGTTATGGCTAGCTCTCCCATGTCTTATTTGAGAGCAATTTCTATGATCATGACCAACCATAGTCTGGCACACTTCACCTCCTCCTAGTTTTCCTCTGCTAGGTCAATTACTCGGTCCATGTCCTCCAGTCCCAATCAAGTTATGCCCATCCATCCTAATCCAAGAAGTACTACAGGCATGATATAAAACTTCCCTCCCCAAGGGGTTATTCCCAATGTGAAACATAGTAGTGAAAGCTCCTATACATGTGGCCTGGAACGAGTTCACTCCTTCCACCTGCACTTTTGTGGGAGTCAATGATGGTTGTTGTATCTCACGCTATCTCATGAGACATCAGGTTATAGCGAGCTCTCTTATGTTTTATCTGAGACCAGTTTCTATGGTCATGCTGGCACCCTTCACCTCCGAGTCTTCCTCTTCTAGGTAAATTGCTTGGAGATGGAGCAAGTACAAAGCTTGGCTTTCCTAACCTTAACTTCTTTTTTAGCCTTTGCTCTGCTAAGGATTTATTTCTTGCTCTTCTTTGGCAGAGCGAGAGAGTTTTCTAGATTCTTCCAAACCTAAGGATTCATCTCTCTATGCGGCCGTTAACTTGATCAGAACCTTAAGAATATTAAGCTCTCTTTTTTCCATTGGTGGCAAAGTCCACACCTGAGAGTCTATGGCCTCAACATATCAAAGCTAATGCTCTTCATTCCCTCGTCCAAGAAGTACTACATGGGCTCAGCCTCTTTGGTCACATCACCATGATTACCTATTCTTAGGCTACGTACAAGGTAGACTTTCTCGAGTCCCAATCAAATTATGGCTATCCATCGTCGTCCAAGAACTACTGCAGGCCTGATTTAAAACTTCCCTTCTAAGGGGTTATTCCCAATGCGAAATATTGTAGTGAGAGCTCCGATGATGCATGTGGTTTGCAACGTGTTCACTCCTTCCACCTGAACTTTTGTGGGAGTCGATGATGCTTGTTGTATCTCACACTGTCTCATGAGACATTAGGTTATGGCTAGCTCTCCCATGTTTTATTTGAGACCAATTTCTATGATCACGACCACGCTTCGCCTCCTAGTCTTCCTCTTCTAGCTCAATTACTCGGGCCATGTTAATGGAGATGAAGCAATTACGAAGCTTGGCTTGCCTAGCCTTAACTTCTTTTTTAGCCTTTGCTAAGAATTTATTCATTGCTCTTCTTGGCAGAGCGAGAGAGTTTTCTAGATTCTTCCAAACCTAAGGGTTCATCTCTCTATGTGGCCATTAACTTGATTAGAATATTGAGCTCTCTTTTTCATTGGTGGCAAAAGTCGACATGAGAATCTATGGCCTCAATATATCAAAGCTAATGGTCTTCATTCCCTCGTCCAAGAAGTCCTCTTTTGTCACATCACACAATGATTACCTATCCCAAGGCTACTTTTTACAAGGTAGCAGTTCTTGAGTCCCAATCAAATTATGGCCGTCCATTCTCGTCCGAGAAGAACTACAGGGATGATATAAAACTTCCCTTCCAAGGGGTTATTCCCAATGTGAAACATATAGTACTGAAAGCTCCTATGCATGTGGTTTGGAACGAACTCACTCCTTCCACCTGCACTTTTGTGGGAGTCAATGATGGCTGTTGTATCTCACACTGTCTCATGAGACATTAGGTTATGGCTAGCTCTCCCATGTTTTATTTGAGACCAATTTCTATGATCACGACCACGCTTCGCTTTCTAGTCTTCCTCTTCATTGGTGGCAAAAGTCGACATGAGAATCTATGGCCTCAATATATCAAAGCTAATGGGCTTCATTCCCTCGTCCAAGAAGTCCTCTTTTGTCACATCACACAATGATTACCTATCGCAAGGCTACTTTTTACAAGGTAGCAGTTCTTGAGTCCCAATCAAATTACGGCCGTCCATTCTCGTCCGAGAAGAACTACAGGGATGATATAAAACTTCCCTTCCAAGGGGTTATTACCAATGTGAAACATGTAGTACTGAAAGCTCCCATGCATGTGGTTTGGAACGAGCTCACTCCTTCCACCTGCACTTTTGTGGGAGTCAATGATGGCTGTTGTATCTCACACTGTCTCATGAGACATTAGGTTATGGCTAGCTCTCCCATGTTTTATTTGAGACCAATTTCTATGGTCATGCAAAACCATAGTCTGCACATTTCACCTCCCAGTCCTCCTCTTCTAGGTCAATTACTTGGTCCATGATAACGGAGATGGAACAATTACGAAGCTTGGCTTGCCTAGCCTTAACTTCTTTTTTTAGCCTTTGCTACTAAGGATTTACTTATTGCTCTTCTTGGCAGAGCGATAGAGTTTTCTAGATTCTTCTAGACATAAGGGTTCATCTCGCTATGTGGCCATTAACTTGATCAGAACCTTAACAATTGAGCTCTCTTTTCCATTGGTGGCAAAAGTCCACACATGAGAGTCTACGGCCTCAACATATCAAAGCTAATGCATTGTCTTCATTCCCTCGTCCAAGAAGTACTACATGGGCTCCTCTTTGGTCACATCAGCAGAATGATTACCGATATCCCAAGGCTACTTATTACAAGGTAGCAGTTCTGGAGTGTCCCAATCAAATTATGCCCATCCATCCTCGTCCAAGAAGTATTGTAGGCATGATGTAAAACTTCACTCCCAAGGAGTTATTCCCAATGTGAAACATAGTAGTGAAAGCTACTCCTATGTATGTGGTTTGGAACGAGTTCACTCCTTCCTACTGCACTTTTGTGGGAGTTAATGATGGTTGTTGTATCTCACATTGTTTCATGAGACATTAGGTTATGGCTAGCTCTCTCATGTTTTAATTGAGACCAATTTCTATGGTCATGCAAAACCATATTCTGGCACACTTCACCTCCCAGTCTTCCTCTTCTAGGTTAATTACTTGGGCCATGCTAACGGAGGTGGACCAATTACGAAGCCTGGCTTTGCTAGCCTTAACTTCTTTTTTAGCCTTTGCTAAAGATTTATTTACTGCTCTTCTTGGCAGAGTGAGAGTTTTCTAGATTCTTCTAAACCTAAGGGTTCAGATCACTATGTGGCCATTAACTTGATCAGAACCTGAAAAATATTGAGCTCTCTATTCCATTGGTGTGGCAAAAGTCCACATGAGAGGTCTATGGCCTCAACATATCGAAGCTAATGCTCTTCATTCCCTCGTCCAAGAAGTACTACATGGGCTCCTCGTTGGTCACATCAGAATGATTATTACCGATATCCCAAGGCTACTCACAAGGTAGTAGTTCTTGAGTCCCAATCAAATTATGCCCATCCATCCTCGTCCAAGAAGAACTACAGGCATGATAAAAAAAACTTCCCTTCCAAGGGGTTATTCCCAATGTGAGACATAGTAGTGAAAGCTCCTATGCATGTGGTTTGGAAGAACGAGTTCTTTCCTTCCGCATGGACTCTTGTGGGAGTCAATGATGGTTGTTGTATCTCACACTGTCTCATGAGACATTAGGTTGTTGCTAGCTCTCCCATGTTTTATTTGAGAGCAATTTCTATGATCAGGAGACATTAGGTTATGGCTAGCTCTCCCATGTTTCATTTGAGAGCAATTTCTATGATCATGAGACATTACATTGGGTTATGGCTAGCTCTCCCATGTCTTATTTGAGAGCAATTTCTATGATCATGACCAACCATAGTCTGGCACACTTCACCTCCTCCTAGTTTTCCTCTGCTAGGTCAATTACTCGGTCCATGTCCTCCAGTCCCAATCAAGTTATGCCCATCCATCCTAATCCAAGAAGTACTACAGGCATGATATAAAACTTCCCTCCCCAAGGGGTTATTCCCAATGTGAAACATAGTAGTGAAAGCTCCTATACATGTGGCCTGGAACGAGTTCACTCCTTCCACCTGCACTTTTGTGGGAGTCAATGATGGTTGTTGTATCTCACGCTATCTCATGAGACATCAGGTTATAGCGAGCTCTCTTATGTTTTATCTGAGACCAGTTTCTATGGTCATGCTGGCACCCTTCACCTCCGAGTCTTCCTCTTCTAGGTAAATTGCTTGGAGATGGAGCAAGTACAAAGCTTGGCTTTCCTAACCTTAACTTCTTTTTTAGCCTTTGCTCTGCTAAGGATTTATTTCTTGCTCTTCTTTGGCAGAGCGAGAGAGTTTTCTAGATTCTTCCAAACCTAAGGATTCATCTCTCTATGCGGCCGTTAACTTGATCAGAACCTTAAGAATATTAAGCTCTCTTTTTTCCATTGGTGGCAAAGTCCACACCTGAGAGTCTATGGCCTCAACATATCAAAGCTAATGCTCTTCATTCCCTCGTCCAAGAAGTACTACATGGGCTCAGCCTCTTTGGTCACATCACCATGATTACCTATTCTTAGGCTACGTACAAGGTAGACTTTCTCGAGTCCCAATCAAATTATGGCTATCCATCGTCGTCCAAGAACTACTGCAGGCCTGATTTAAAACTTCCCTTCTAAGGGGTTATTCCCAATGCGAAATATTGTAGTGAGAGCTCCGATGATGCATGTGGTTTGCAACGTGTTCACTCCTTCCACCTGAACTTTTGTGGGAGTCGATGATGCTTGTTGTATCTCACACTGTCTCATGAGACATTAGGTTATGGCTAGCTCTCCCATGTTTTATTTGAGACCAATTTCTATGATCACGACCACGCTTCGCCTCCTAGTCTTCCTCTTCTAGCTCAATTACTCGGGCCATGTTAATGGAGATGAAGCAATTACGAAGCTTGGCTTGCCTAGCCTTAACTTCTTTTTTAGCCTTTGCTAAGAATTTATTCATTGCTCTTCTTGGCAGAGCGAGAGAGTTTTCTAGATTCTTCCAAACCTAAGGGTTCATCTCTCTATGTGGCCATTAACTTGATTAGAATATTGAGCTCTCTTTTTCATTGGTGGCAAAAGTCGACATGAGAATCTATGGCCTCAATATATCAAAGCTAATGGTCTTCATTCCCTCGTCCAAGAAGTCCTCTTTTGTCACATCACACAATGATTACCTATCCCAAGGCTACTTTTTACAAGGTAGCAGTTCTTGAGTCCCAATCAAATTATGGCCGTCCATTCTCGTCCGAGAAGAACTACAGGGATGATATAAAACTTCCCTTCCAAGGGGTTATTCCCAATGTGAAACATATAGTACTGAAAGCTCCTATGCATGTGGTTTGGAACGAACTCACTCCTTCCACCTGCACTTTTGTGGGAGTCAATGATGGCTGTTGTATCTCACACTGTCTCATGAGACATTAGGTTATGGCTAGCTCTCCCATGTTTTATTTGAGACCAATTTCTATGATCACGACCACGCTTCGCTTTCTAGTCTTCCTCTTCATTGGTGGCAAAAGTCGACATGAGAATCTATGGCCTCAATATATCAAAGCTAATGGGCTTCATTCCCTCGTCCAAGAAGTCCTCTTTTGTCACATCACACAATGATTACCTATCGCAAGGCTACTTTTTACAAGGTAGCAGTTCTTGAGTCCCAATCAAATTACGGCCGTCCATTCTCGTCCGAGAAGAACTACAGGGATGATATAAAACTTCCCTTCCAAGGGGTTATTACCAATGTGAAACATGTAGTACTGAAAGCTCCCATGCATGTGGTTTGGAACGAGCTCACTCCTTCCACCTGCACTTTTGTGGGAGTCAATGATGGCTGTTGTATCTCACACTGTCTCATGAGACATTAGGTTATGGCTAGCTCTCCCATGTTTTATTTGAGACCAATTTCTATGGTCATGCAAAACCATAGTCTGCACATTTCACCTCCCAGTCCTCCTCTTCTAGGTCAATTACTTGGTCCATGATAACGGAGATGGAACAATTACGAAGCTTGGCTTGCCTAGCCTTAACTTCTTTTTTTAGCCTTTGCTACTAAGGATTTACTTATTGCTCTTCTTGGCAGAGCGATAGAGTTTTCTAGATTCTTCTAGACATAAGGGTTCATCTCGCTATGTGGCCATTAACTTGATCAGAACCTTAACAATTGAGCTCTCTTTTCCATTGGTGGCAAAAGTCCACACATGAGAGTCTACGGCCTCAACATATCAAAGCTAATGCATTGTCTTCATTCCCTCGTCCAAGAAGTACTACATGGGCTCCTCTTTGGTCACATCAGCAGAATGATTACCGATATCCCAAGGCTACTTATTACAAGGTAGCAGTTCTGGAGTGTCCCAATCAAATTATGCCCATCCATCCTCGTCCAAGAAGTATTGTAGGCATGATGTAAAACTTCACTCCCAAGGAGTTATTCCCAATGTGAAACATAGTAGTGAAAGCTACTCCTATGTATGTGGTTTGGAACGAGTTCACTCCTTCCTACTGCACTTTTGTGGGAGTTAATGATGGTTGTTGTATCTCACATTGTTTCATGAGACATTAGGTTATGGCTAGCTCTCTCATGTTTTAATTGAGACCAATTTCTATGGTCATGCAAAACCATATTCTGGCACACTTCACCTCCCAGTCTTCCTCTTCTAGGTTAATTACTTGGGCCATGCTAACGGAGGTGGACCAATTACGAAGCCTGGCTTTGCTAGCCTTAACTTCTTTTTTAGCCTTTGCTAAAGATTTATTTACTGCTCTTCTTGGCAGAGTGAGAGTTTTCTAGATTCTTCTAAACCTAAGGGTTCAGATCACTATGTGGCCATTAACTTGATCAGAACCTGAAAAATATTGAGCTCTCTATTCCATTGGTGTGGCAAAAGTCCACATGAGAGGTCTATGGCCTCAACATATCGAAGCTAATGCTCTTCATTCCCTCGTCCAAGAAGTACTACATGGGCTCCTCGTTGGTCACATCAGAATGATTATTACCGATATCCCAAGGCTACTCACAAGGTAGTAGTTCTTGAGTCCCAATCAAATTATGCCCATCCATCCTCGTCCAAGAAGAACTACAGGCATGATAAAAAAAACTTCCCTTCCAAGGGGTTATTCCCAATGTGAGACATAGTAGTGAAAGCTCCTATGCATGTGGTTTGGAAGAACGAGTTCTTTCCTTCCGCATGGACTCTTGTGGGAGTCAATGATGGTTGTTGTATCTCACACTGTCTCATGAGACATTAGGTTGTTGCTAGCTCTCCCATGTTTTATTTGAGAGCAATTTCTATGATCAGGAGACATTAGGTTATGGCTAGCTCTCCCATGTTTCATTTGAGAGCAATTTCTATGATCATGAGACATTACATTGGGTTATGGCTAGCTCTCCCATGTCTTATTTGAGAGCAATTTCTATGATCATGACCAACCATAGTCTGGCACACTTCACCTCCTCCTAGTTTTCCTCTGCTAGGTCAATTACTCGGTCCATGTCCTCCAGTCCCAATCAAGTTATGCCCATCCATCCTAATCCAAGAAGTACTACAGGCATGATATAAAACTTCCCTCCCCAAGGGGTTATTCCCAATGTGAAACATAGTAGTGAAAGCTCCTATACATGTGGCCTGGAACGAGTTCACTCCTTCCACCTGCACTTTTGTGGGAGTCAATGATGGTTGTTGTATCTCACGCTATCTCATGAGACATCAGGTTATAGCGAGCTCTCTTATGTTTTATCTGAGACCAGTTTCTATGGTCATGCTGGCACCCTTCACCTCCGAGTCTTCCTCTTCTAGGTAAATTGCTTGGAGATGGAGCAAGTACAAAGCTTGGCTTTCCTAACCTTAACTTCTTTTTTAGCCTTTGCTCTGCTAAGGATTTATTTCTTGCTCTTCTTTGGCAGAGCGAGAGAGTTTTCTAGATTCTTCCAAACCTAAGGATTCATCTCTCTATGCGGCCGTTAACTTGATCAGAACCTTAAGAATATTAAGCTCTCTTTTTTCCATTGGTGGCAAAGTCCACACCTGAGAGTCTATGGCCTCAACATATCAAAGCTAATGCTCTTCATTCCCTCGTCCAAGAAGTACTACATGGGCTCAGCCTCTTTGGTCACATCACCATGATTACCTATTCTTAGGCTACGTACAAGGTAGACTTTCTCGAGTCCCAATCAAATTATGGCTATCCATCGTCGTCCAAGAACTACTGCAGGCCTGATTTAAAACTTCCCTTCTAAGGGGTTATTCCCAATGCGAAATATTGTAGTGAGAGCTCCGATGATGCATGTGGTTTGCAACGTGTTCACTCCTTCCACCTGAACTTTTGTGGGAGTCGATGATGCTTGTTGTATCTCACACTGTCTCATGAGACATTAGGTTATGGCTAGCTCTCCCATGTTTTATTTGAGACCAATTTCTATGATCACGACCACGCTTCGCCTCCTAGTCTTCCTCTTCTAGCTCAATTACTCGGGCCATGTTAATGGAGATGAAGCAATTACGAAGCTTGGCTTGCCTAGCCTTAACTTCTTTTTTAGCCTTTGCTAAGAATTTATTCATTGCTCTTCTTGGCAGAGCGAGAGAGTTTTCTAGATTCTTCCAAACCTAAGGGTTCATCTCTCTATGTGGCCATTAACTTGATTAGAATATTGAGCTCTCTTTTTCATTGGTGGCAAAAGTCGACATGAGAATCTATGGCCTCAATATATCAAAGCTAATGGTCTTCATTCCCTCGTCCAAGAAGTCCTCTTTTGTCACATCACACAATGATTACCTATCCCAAGGCTACTTTTTACAAGGTAGCAGTTCTTGAGTCCCAATCAAATTATGGCCGTCCATTCTCGTCCGAGAAGAACTACAGGGATGATATAAAACTTCCCTTCCAAGGGGTTATTCCCAATGTGAAACATATAGTACTGAAAGCTCCTATGCATGTGGTTTGGAACGAACTCACTCCTTCCACCTGCACTTTTGTGGGAGTCAATGATGGCTGTTGTATCTCACACTGTCTCATGAGACATTAGGTTATGGCTAGCTCTCCCATGTTTTATTTGAGACCAATTTCTATGATCACGACCACGCTTCGCTTTCTAGTCTTCCTCTTCATTGGTGGCAAAAGTCGACATGAGAATCTATGGCCTCAATATATCAAAGCTAATGGGCTTCATTCCCTCGTCCAAGAAGTCCTCTTTTGTCACATCACAAATGATTACCTATCCCAAGGCTACTTTTTACAAGGTAGCAGTTCTTGAGTCCCAATCAAATTACGGCCGTCCATTCTCGTCCGAGAAGAACTACAGGGATGATATGAAACTTCCCTTCCAAGGGGTTATTACCAATGTGAAACATATAGTACTGAAAGCTCCCATGCATGTGGTTTGGAACGAGCTCACTCCTTCCACCTGCACTTTTGTGAGAGTCAATGATGGCTGTTGTATCTCACACTGTTTCATGAGACATTAGGTTATGGCTAGCTCTCCCATGTTTTATTTGAGACCAATTTCTATGGTCATGCAAAACCATAGTCTGCACATTTCACCTCCCCCAGTCCTCTTCTAGGTCAATTACTTGGGCCATGATAACGGAGATGGAACAATTACGAAGCTTGGCTTGCCTAGCCTTAACTTCTTTTTTTAGCCTTTGCTACTAAGGATTTACTTATTGCTCTTCTTGGCAGAGCGATAGAGTTTTCTAGATTCTTCTAGACATAAGGGTTCATCTCGCTATGTGGCCATTAACTTGATCAGAACCTTAAAAATTGAGCTCTCTTTTCCATTGGTGGCAAAAGTCCACACATGAGAGTCTACGGCCTCAACATATCAAAGCTAATGCATTGTCTTCATTCCCTCGTCCAAGAAGTCCTCTTTTGTCACATCACACAATGATTACCTATCGCAAGGCTACTTTTTACAAGGTAGCAGTTCTTGAGTCCCAATCAAATTACGGCCGTCCATTCTCGTCCGAGAAGAACTACAGGGATGATATAAAACTTCCCTTCCAAGGGGTTATTACCAATGTGAAACATGTAGTACTGAAAGCTCCCATGCATGTGGTTTGGAACGAGCTCACTCCTTCCACCTGCACTTTTGTGGGAGTCAATGATGGCTGTTGTATCTCACACTGTCTCATGAGACATTAGGTTATGGCTAGCTCTCCCATGTTTTATTTGAGACCAATTTCTATGGTCATGCAAAACCATAGTCTGCACATTTCACCTCCCAGTCCTCCTCTTCTAGGTCAATTACTTGGTCCATGATAACGGAGATGGAACAATTACGAAGCTTGGCTTGCCTAGCCTTAACTTCTTTTTTTAGCCTTTGCTACTAAGGATTTACTTATTGCTCTTCTTGGCAGAGCGATAGAGTTTTCTAGATTCTTCTAGACATAAGGGTTCATCTCGCTATGTGGCCATTAACTTGATCAGAACCTTAACAATTGAGCTCTCTTTTCCATTGGTGGCAAAAGTCCACACATGAGAGTCTACGGCCTCAACATATCAAAGCTAATGCATTGTCTTCATTCCCTCGTCCAAGAAGTACTACATGGGCTCCTCTTTGGTCACATCAGCAGAATGATTACCGATATCCCAAGGCTACTTATTACAAGGTAGCAGTTCTGGAGTGTCCCAATCAAATTATGCCCATCCATCCTCGTCCAAGAAGTATTGTAGGCATGATGTAAAACTTCACTCCCAAGGAGTTATTCCCAATGTGAAACATAGTAGTGAAAGCTACTCCTATGTATGTGGTTTGGAACGAGTTCACTCCTTCCTACTGCACTTTTGTGGGAGTTAATGATGGTTGTTGTATCTCACATTGTTTCATGAGACATTAGGTTATGGCTAGCTCTCTCATGTTTTAATTGAGACCAATTTCTATGGTCATGCAAAACCATATTCTGGCACACTTCACCTCCCAGTCTTCCTCTTCTAGGTTAATTACTTGGGCCATGCTAACGGAGGTGGACCAATTACGAAGCCTGGCTTTGCTAGCCTTAACTTCTTTTTTAGCCTTTGCTAAAGATTTATTTACTGCTCTTCTTGGCAGAGTGAGAGTTTTCTAGATTCTTCTAAACCTAAGGGTTCAGATCACTATGTGGCCATTAACTTGATCAGAACCTGAAAAATATTGAGCTCTCTATTCCATTGGTGTGGCAAAAGTCCACATGAGAGGTCTATGGCCTCAACATATCGAAGCTAATGCTCTTCATTCCCTCGTCCAAGAAGTACTACATGGGCTCCTCGTTGGTCACATCAGAATGATTATTACCGATATCCCAAGGCTACTCACAAGGTAGTAGTTCTTGAGTCCCAATCAAATTATGCCCATCCATCCTCGTCCAAGAAGAACTACAGGCATGATAAAAAAAACTTCCCTTCCAAGGGGTTATTCCCAATGTGAGACATAGTAGTGAAAGCTCCTATGCATGTGGTATGGAAGAACGAGTTCTTTCCTTCCGCATGGACTCTTGTGGGAGTCAATGATGGTTGTTGTATCTCACACTGTCTCATGAGACATTAGGTTGTTGCTAGCTCTCCCATGTTTTATTTGAGAGCAATTTCTATGATCAGGAGACATTAGGTTATGGCTAGCTCTCCCATGTTTCATTTGAGAGCAATTTCTATGATCATGAGACATTACATTGGGTTATGGCTAGCTCTCCCATGTCTTATTTGAGAGCAATTTCTATGATCATGACCAACCATAGTCTGGCACACTTCACCTCCTCCTAGTTTTCCTCTGCTAGGTCAATTACTCGGTCCATGTCCTCCAGTCCCAATCAAGTTATGCCCATCCATCCTAATCCAAGAAGTACTACAGGCATGATATAAAACTTCCCTCCCCAAGGGGTTATTCCCAATGTGAAACATAGTAGTGAAAGCTCCTATACATGTGGCCTGGAACGAGTTCACTCCTTCCACCTGCACTTTTGTGGGAGTCAATGATGGTTGTTGTATCTCACGCTATCTCATGAGACATCAGGTTATAGCGAGCTCTCTTATGTTTTATCTGAGACCAGTTTCTATGGTCATGCTGGCACCCTTCACCTCCGAGTCTTCCTCTTCTAGGTAAATTGCTTGGAGATGGAGCAAGTACAAAGCTTGGCTTTCCTAACCTTAACTTCTTTTTTAGCCTTTGCTCTGCTAAGGATTTATTTCTTGCTCTTCTTTGGCAGAGCGAGAGAGTTTTCTAGATTCTTCCAAACCTAAGGATTCATCTCTCTATGCGGCCGTTAACTTGATCAGAACCTTAAGAATATTAAGCTCTCTTTTTTCCATTGGTGGCAAAGTCCACACCTGAGAGTCTATGGCCTCAACATATCAAAGCTAATGCTCTTCATTCCCTCGTCCAAGAAGTACTACATGGGCTCAGCCTCTTTGGTCACATCACCATGATTACCTATTCTTAGGCTACGTACAAGGTAGACTTTCTCGAGTCCCAATCAAATTATGGCTATCCATCGTCGTCCAAGAACTACTGCAGGCCTGATTTAAAACTTCCCTTCTAAGGGGTTATTCCCAATGCGAAATATTGTAGTGAGAGCTCCGATGATGCATGTGGTTTGCAACGTGTTCACTCCTTCCACCTGAACTTTTGTGGGAGTCGATGATGCTTGTTGTATCTCACACTGTCTCATGAGACATTAGGTTATGGCTAGCTCTCCCATGTTTTATTTGAGACCAATTTCTATGATCACGACCACGCTTCGCCTCCTAGTCTTCCTCTTCTAGCTCAATTACTCGGGCCATGTTAATGGAGATGAAGCAATTACGAAGCTTGGCTTGCCTAGCCTTAACTTCTTTTTTAGCCTTTGCTAAGAATTTATTCATTGCTCTTCTTGGCAGAGCGAGAGAGTTTTCTAGATTCTTCCAAACCTAAGGGTTCATCTCTCTATGTGGCCATTAACTTGATTAGAATATTGAGCTCTCTTTTTCATTGGTGGCAAAAGTCGACATGAGAATCTATGGCCTCAATATATCAAAGCTAATGGTCTTCATTCCCTCGTCCAAGAAGTCCTCTTTTGTCACATCACACAATGATTACCTATCCCAAGGCTACTTTTTACAAGGTAGCAGTTCTTGAGTCCCAATCAAATTATGGCCGTCCATTCTCGTCCGAGAAGAACTACAGGGATGATATAAAACTTCCCTTCCAAGGGGTTATTCCCAATGTGAAACATATAGTACTGAAAGCTCCTATGCATGTGGTTTGGAACGAACTCACTCCTTCCACCTGCACTTTTGTGGGAGTCAATGATGGCTGTTGTATCTCACACTGTCTCATGAGACATTAGGTTATGGCTAGCTCTCCCATGTTTTATTTGAGACCAATTTCTATGATCACGACCACGCTTCGCTTTCTAGTCTTCCTCTTCATTGGTGGCAAAAGTCGACATGAGAATCTATGGCCTCAATATATCAAAGCTAATGGGCTTCATTCCCTCGTCCAAGAAGTCCTCTTTTGTCACATCACACAATGATTACCTATCGCAAGGCTACTTTTTACAAGGTAGCAGTTCTTGAGTCCCAATCAAATTACGGCCGTCCATTCTCGTCCGAGAAGAACTACAGGGATGATATAAAACTTCCCTTCCAAGGGGTTATTACCAATGTGAAACATGTAGTACTGAAAGCTCCCATGCATGTGGTTTGGAACGAGCTCACTCCTTCCACCTGCACTTTTGTGGGAGTCAATGATGGCTGTTGTATCTCACACTGTCTCATGAGACATTAGGTTATGGCTAGCTCTCCCATGTTTTATTTGAGACCAATTTCTATGGTCATGCAAAACCATAGTCTGCACATTTCACCTCCCAGTCCTCCTCTTCTAGGTCAATTACTTGGTCCATGATAACGGAGATGGAACAATTACGAAGCTTGGCTTGCCTAGCCTTAACTTCTTTTTTTAGCCTTTGCTACTAAGGATTTACTTATTGCTCTTCTTGGCAGAGCGATAGAGTTTTCTAGATTCTTCTAGACATAAGGGTTCATCTCGCTATGTGGCCATTAACTTGATCAGAACCTTAACAATTGAGCTCTCTTTTCCATTGGTGGCAAAAGTCCACACATGAGAGTCTACGGCCTCAACATATCAAAGCTAATGCATTGTCTTCATTCCCTCGTCCAAGAAGTACTACATGGGCTCCTCTTTGGTCACATCAGCAGAATGATTACCGATATCCCAAGGCTACTTATTACAAGGTAGCAGTTCTGGAGTGTCCCAATCAAATTATGCCCATCCATCCTCGTCCAAGAAGTATTGTAGGCATGATGTAAAACTTCACTCCCAAGGAGTTATTCCCAATGTGAAACATAGTAGTGAAAGCTACTCCTATGTATGTGGTTTGGAACGAGTTCACTCCTTCCTACTGCACTTTTGTGGGAGTTAATGATGGTTGTTGTATCTCACATTGTTTCATGAGACATTAGGTTATGGCTAGCTCTCTCATGTTTTAATTGAGACCAATTTCTATGGTCATGCAAAACCATATTCTGGCACACTTCACCTCCCAGTCTTCCTCTTCTAGGTTAATTACTTGGGCCATGCTAACGGAGGTGGACCAATTACGAAGCCTGGCTTTGCTAGCCTTAACTTCTTTTTTAGCCTTTGCTAAAGATTTATTTACTGCTCTTCTTGGCAGAGTGAGAGTTTTCTAGATTCTTCTAAACCTAAGGGTTCAGATCACTATGTGGCCATTAACTTGATCAGAACCTGAAAAATATTGAGCTCTCTATTCCATTGGTGTGGCAAAAGTCCACATGAGAGGTCTATGGCCTCAACATATCGAAGCTAATGCTCTTCATTCCCTCGTCCAAGAAGTACTACATGGGCTCCTCGTTGGTCACATCAGAATGATTATTACCGATATCCCAAGGCTACTCACAAGGTAGTAGTTCTTGAGTCCCAATCAAATTATGCCCATCCATCCTCGTCCAAGAAGAACTACAGGCATGATAAAAAAAACTTCCCTTCCAAGGGGTTATTCCCAATGTGAGACATAGTAGTGAAAGCTCCTATGCATGTGGTATGGAAGAACGAGTTCTTTCCTTCCGCATGGACTCTTGTGGGAGTCAATGATGGTTGTTGTATCTCACACTATCTCATGAGACATTAGGTTGTTGCTAGCTCTCCCATGTTTTATTTGAGAGCAATTTCTATGATCAGGAGACATTAGGTTATGGCTAGCTCTCCCATGTTTCATTTGAGAGCAATTTCTATGATCATGAGACATTACATTGGGTTATGGCTAGCTCTCCCATGTCTTATTTGAGAGCAATTTCTATGATCATGACCAACCATAGTCTGGCACACTTCACCTCCTCCTAGTTTTCCTCTACTAGGTCAATTACTCGGTCCATGTCCTCCAGTCCCAATCAAGTTATGCCCATCCATCCTAATCCAAGAAGTACTACAGGCATGATATAAAACTTCCCTCCCCAAGGGGTTATTCCCAATGTGAAACATAGTAGTGAAAGCTCCTATACATGTGGCCTGGAACGAGTTCACTCCTTCCACCTGCACTTTTGTGGGAGTCAATGATGGTTGTTGTATCTCACGCTATCTCATGAGACATCAGGTTATAGCGAGCTCTCTTATGTTTTATCTGAGACCAGTTTCTATGGTCATGCTGGCACCCTTCACCTCCGAGTCTTCCTCTTCTAGGTAAATTGCTTGGAGATGGAGCAAGTACAAAGCTTGGCTTTCCTAACCTTAACTTCTTTTTTAGCCTTTGCTCTACTAAGGATTTATTTCTTGCTCTTCTTTGGCAGAGCGAGAGAGTTTTCTAGATTCTTCCAAACCTAAGGATTCATCTCTCTATGCGGCCGTTAACTTGATCAGAACCTTAAGAATATTAAGCTCTCTTTTTTCCATTGGTGGCAAAGTCCACACCTGAGAGTCTATGGCCTCAACATATCAAAGCTAATGCTCTTCATTCCCTCGTCCAAGAAGTACTACATGGGCTCAGCCTCTTTGGTCACATCACCATGATTACCTATTCTTAGGCTACGTACAAGGTAGCAGTTCTCGAGTCCCAATCAAATTATGGCTATCCATCGTCGTCCAAGAACTACTGCAGGCCTGATTTAAAACTTCCCTTCTAAGGGGTTATTCCCAATGCGAAATATTGTAGTGAGAGCTCCGATGATGCATGTGGTTTGCAACGTGTTCACTCCTTCCACCTGAACTTTTGTGGGAGTCGATGATGCTTGTTGTATCTCACACTGTCTCATGAGACATTAGGTTATGGCTAGCTCTCCCATGTTTTATTTGAGACCAATTTCTATGATCACGACCACGCTTCGCCTCCTAGTCTTCCTCTTCTAGCTCAATTACTCGGGCCATGTTAATGGAGATGAAGCAATTACGAAGCTTGGCTTGCCTAGCCTTAACTTCTTTTTTAGCCTTTGCTAAGAATTTATTCATTGCTCTTCTTGGCAGAGCGAGAGAGTTTTCTAGATTCTTCCAAACCTAAGGGTTCATCTCTCTATGTGGCCATTAACTTGATTAGAATATTGAGCTCTCTTTTTCATTGGTGGCAAAAGTCGACATGAGAATCTATGGCCTCAATATATCAAAGATAATGGTCTTCATTCCCTCGTCCAAGAAGTCCTCTTTTGTCACATCACACAATGATTACCTATCCCAAGGCTACTTTTTACAAGGTAGCAGTTCTTGAGTCCCAATCAAATTATGGCCGTCCATTCTCGTCCGAGAAGAACTACAGGGATGATATAAAACTTCCCTTCCAAGGGGTTATTCCCAATGTGAAACATATAGTACTGAAAGCTCCCATGCATGTGGTTTGGAACGAACTCACTCCTTCCACCTGCACTTTTGTGGGAGTCAATGATGGCTGTTGTATCTCACACTGTCTCATGAGACATTAGGTTATGGCTAGCTCTCCCATATTTTATTTGAGACCAATTTCTATGATCACGACCACGCTTCGCTTTCTAGTCTTCCTCTTCATTGGTGGCAAAAGTCGACATGAGAATCTATGGCCTCAATATATCAAAGCTAATGGGCTTCATTCCCTCGTCCAAGAAGTCCTCTTTTGTCACATCACAAATGATTACCTATCCCAAGGCTACTTTTTACAAGGTAGCAGTTCTTGAGTCCCAATCAAATTACGGCCGTCCATTCTCGTCCGAGAAGAACTACAGGGATGATATGAAACTTCCCTTCCAAGGGGTTATTACCAATGTGAAACATATAGTACTGAAAGCTCCCATGCATGTGGTTTGGAACGAGCTCACTCCTTCCACCTGCACTTTTGTGAGAGTCAATGATGGCTGTTGTATCTCACACTGTTTCATGAGACATTAGGTTATGGCTAGCTCTCCCATGTTTTATTTGAGACCAATTTCTATGGTCATGCAAAACCATAGTCTGCACATTTCACCTCCCCCAGTCCTCTTCTAGGTCAATTACTTGGGCCATGATAACGGAGATGGAACAATTACGAAGCTTGGCTTGCCTAGCCTTAACTTCTTTTTTTAGCCTTTGCTACTAAGGATTTACTTATTGCTCTTCTTGGCAGAGCGATAGAGTTTTCTAGATTCTTCTAGACATAAGGGTTCATCTCGCTATGTGGCCATTAACTTGATCAGAACCTTAAAAATTGAGCTCTCTTTTCCATTGGTGGCAAAAGTCCACACATGAGAGTCTACGGCCTCAACATATCAAAGCTAATGCATTGTCTTCATTCCCTCGTCCAAGAAGTACTACATGGGCTCCTCTTTGGTCACATCAGCAGAATGATTACCGATATCCCAAGGCTACTTATTACAAGGTAGCAGTTCTGGAGTGTCCCAATCAAATTATGCCCATCCATCCTCGTCCAAGAAGTATTGTAGGCATGATGTAAAACTTCACTTCCAAGGAGTTATTCCCAATGTGAAACATAGTAGTGAAAGCTACTCCTATGTATGTGGTTTGGAACGAGTTCACTCCTTCCTACTGCACTTTTGTGGGAGTTAATGATGGTTGTTGTATCTCACATTGTTTCATGAGACATTAGGTTATGGCTAGCTCTCTCATGTTTTAATTGAGACCAATTTCTATGGTCATGCAAAACCATATTCTGGCACACTTCACCTCCCAGTCTTCCTCTTCTAGGTTAATTACTTGGGCCATGCTAACGGAGGTGGACCAATTACGAAGCCTGGCTTTGCTAGCCTTAACTTCTTTTTTAGCCTTTGCTAAAGATTTATTTACTGCTCTTCTTGGCAGAGTGAGAGTTTTCTAGATTCTTCTAAACCTAAGGGTTCAGATCACTATGTGGCCATTAACTTGATCAGAACCTGAAAAATATTGAGCTCTCTATTCCATTGGTGTGGCAAAAGTCCACATGAGAGGTCTATGGCCTCAACATATCGAGCTAATGCTCTTCATTCCCTCGTCCAAGAAGTACTACATGGGCTCCTCGTTGGTCACATCAGAATGATTATTACCGATATCCCAAGGCTACTCATAAGGTAGTAGTTCTTGAGTCCCAATCAAATTATGCCCATCCATCCTCGTCCAAGAAGAACTACAGGCATGATAAAAAAAACTTCCCTTCCAAGGGGTTATTCCCAATGTGAGACATAGTAGTGAAAGCTCCTATGCATGTGGTATGGAAGAACGAGTTCTTTCCTTCCGCGTGGACTCTTGTGGGCGTCAATGATGGTTGTTGTATCTCACACTGTCTCATGAGACATTAGGTTGTTGCTAGCTCTCCCATGTTCTATTGGAGAGCAATTTCTATGATCAGGAGACATTAGGTTATGGCTAGCTCTCCCATGTTATATTTGAGAGCAATTTCTATGATCATGAGACATTGGGTTATGGCTAGCTCCCCCATGTCTTATTTGAGAGCAATTTCTATGATCATGACCAACCATAGTCTGGCACACTTCACCTCCTCCTAGTTTTCCTCTGCTAGGTCAATTACTCGGTCCATGTCCTCCAGTCCCAATCAAGTTATGCCCATCCATCCTAATCCAAGAAGTACTACAGGCATGATATAAAACTTCCCTCCCCAAGGGGTTATTCCCAATGTGAAACATAGTAGTGAAAGCTCCTATACATGTGGCCAGGAACGAGTTCACTCCTTCCACCTGCACTTTTGTGGGAGTCAATGATGGTTGTTGTATCTCACGCTATCTCATGAGACATCAGGTTATAGCGAGCTCTCTTATGTTTTATTTGAGACCAGTTTCTATGGTCATGCTGGCACCCTTCACCTCCGAGTCTTCCTCTTCTAGGTAAATTGCTTGGAGATGGAGCAAGTACAAAGCTTGGCTTTCCTAACCTTAACTTCTTTTTTAGCCTTTGCTCTACTAAGGATTTATTTCTTGCTCTTCTTTGGCAGAGCGAGAGAGTTTTCTAGATTCTTCCAAACCTAAGGATTCATCTCTCTATGCGGCCGTTAACTTGATCAGAACCTTAAGAATATTAAGCTCTCTTTTTTCCATTGGTGGCAAAGTCCACACCTGAGAGTCTATGGCCTCAACATATCAAAGCTAATGCTCTTCATTCCCTGGTCCAAGAAGTACTACATGGGCTCAGCCTCTTTGGTTACATCACCATGATTACCTATTCTTAGGCTACGTACAAGGTAGCAGTTCTCGAGTCCCAATCAAATTA
The DNA here is from genome assembly GCF_041138505.1 of Cibotium barometz. NCBI lineage: Eukaryota > Viridiplantae > Streptophyta > Polypodiopsida > Cyatheales > Cibotiaceae > Cibotium > Cibotium barometz. The sequence continues at coordinate 166,754 of NC_141105.1, read as the reverse complement.
TGGCTATCCATCGTCGTCCAAGAACTACTGCAGGCCTGATTTAAAACTTCCCTTCTAAGGGGTTATTCCCAATGCGAAATATTGTAGTGAGAGCTCCGATGATGCATGTGGTTTGCAACGTGTTCACTCCTTCCACCTGAACTTTTGTGGGAGTCGATGATGCTTGTTGTATCTCACACTGTCTCATGAGACATTAGGTTATGGCTAGCTCTCCCATGTTTTATTTGAGACCAATTTCTATGATCACGACCACGCTTCGCCTCCTAGTCTTCCTCTTCTAGCTCAATTACTCGGGCCATGTTAATGGAGATGAAGCAATTACGAAGCTTGGCTTGCCTAGCCTTAACTTCTTTGTTAGCCTTTGCTAAGAATTTATTCATTGCTCTTCTTGGCAGAGCGAGAGAGTTTTCTAGATTCTTCCAAACCTAAGGGTTCATCTCTCTATGTGGCCATTAACTTGATTAGAATATTGAGCTCTCTTTTTCATTGGTGGCAAAAGTCGACATGAGAATCTATGGCCTCAATATATCAAAGCTAATGGTCTTCATTCCCTCGTCCAAGAAGTCCTCTTTTGTCACATCACACAATGATTACCTATCCCAAGGCTACTTTTTACAAGGTAGCAGTTCTTGAGTCCCAATCAAATTATGGCCGTCCATTCTCGTCCGAGAAGAACTACAGGGATGATATAAAACTTCCCTTCCAAGGGGTTATTCCCAATGTGAAACATATAGTACTGAAAGCTCCCATGCATGTGGTTTGGAACGAACTCACTCCTTCCACCTGCACTTTTGTGGGAGTCAATGATGGCTGTTGTATCTCACACTGTCTCATGAGACATTAGGTTATGGCTAGCTATCCCATATTTTATTTGAGACCAATTTCTATGATCACGACCACGCTTCGCTTTCTAGTCTTCCTCTTCATTGGTGGCAAAAGTCGACATGAGAATCTATGGCCTCAATATATCAAAGCTAATGGGCTTCATTCCCTCGTCCAAGAAGTCCTCTTTTGTCACATCACAAATGATTACCTATCCCAAGGCTATTTTTTACAAGGTAGCAGTTCTTGAGTCCCAATCAAATTACGGCCGTCCATTCTCGTCCGAGAAGAACTACAGGGATGATATAAAACTTCCCTTCCAAGGGGTTATTACCAATGTGAAACATATAGTACTGAAAGCTCCCATCCATGTGGTTTGGAACGAGCTCACTCCTTCCACCTGCACTTTTGTGGGAGTCAATGATGGCTGTTGTATCTCACACTGTCTCATGAGACATTAGGTTATGGCTAGCTCTCCCATGTTTTATTTGAGACCAATTTCTATGGTCATGCAAAACCATAGTCTGCACATTTCACCTCCCAGTCCTCCTCTTCTAGGTCAATTACTTGGGCCATGATAACGGAGATGGAACAATTACGAAGCTTGGCTTGCCTAGCCTTAACTTCTTTTTTTAGCCTTTGCTACTAAGGATTTACTTATTGCTCTTCTTGGCAGAGCGATAGAGTTTTCTAGATTCTTCTAGACATAAGGGTTCATCTCGCTATGTGGCCATTAACTTGATCAGAACCTTAAAACTTGAGCTCTCTTTTCCATTGGTGGCAAAAGTCCACACATGAGAGTCTACGGCCTCAACATATCAAAGCTAATGCATTGTCTTCATTCCCTCGTCCAAGAAGTACTACATGGGCTCCTCTTTGGTCACATCAGCAGAATGATTACCGATATCCCAAGGCTACTTATTACAAGGTAGCAGTTTTGGAGTGTCCCAATCAAATTATGCCCATCCATCCTCGTCCAAGAAGTATTGTAGGCATGATGTAAAACTTCACTTCCAAGGAGTTATTCCCAATGTGAAACATAGTAGTGAAAGCTACTCCTATGTATGTGGTTTGGAACGAGGTCTATGGCCTCAACATATCGAAGCTAATGCTCTTCATTCCCTCGTCCAAGAAGTACTACATGGGCTCCTCGTTGGTCACATCAGAATGATTATTACCGATATCCCAAGGCTACTCACAAGGTAGTAGTTCTTGAGTCCCAATCAAATTATGCCCATCCATCCTCGTCCAAGAAGAACTACAGGCATGATAAAAAAAACTTCCCTTCCAAGGGGTTATTCCCAATGTGAGACATAGTAGTGAAAGCTCCTATGCATGTGGTTTGGAAGAACGAGTTCTTTCCTTCCGCGTGGACTCTTGTGGGAGTCAATGATGGTTGTTGTATCTCACACTGTCTCATGAGACATTAGGTTGTTGCTAGCTCTCCCATGTTTTATTTGAGAGCAATTTCTATGATCAGGAGACATTAGGTTATGGCTAGCTCTCCCATGTTTCATTTGAGAGCAATTTCTATGATCATGAGACATTGGGTTATGGCTAGCTCTCCCATGTCTTATTTGAGAGCAATTTCTATGATCATGACCAACCATAGTCTGGCACACTTCACCTCCTCCTAGTTTTCCTCTGCTAGGTCAATTACTCAGTCCATGTCCTCCAGTCCCAATCAAGTTATGCCCATCCATCCTAATCCAAGAAGTACTACAGGCATGATATAAAACTTCCCTCCCCAAGGGGTTATTCCCAATGTGAAACATAGTAGTGAAAGCTCCTATACATGTGGCCTGGAACGAGTTCACTCCTTCCACCTGCACTTTTGTGGGAGTCAATGATGGTTGTTGTATCTCACGCTATCTCATGAGACATTAGGTTATAGCGAGCTCTCTTATGTTTTATTTGAGACCAGTTTCTATGGTCATGCTGGCACCCTTCACCTCCGAGTCTTCCTCTTCTAGGTAAATTGCTTGGAGATGGAGCAAGTACAAAGCTTGGCTTTCCTAACCTTAACTTCTTTTTTAGCCTTTGCTCTACTAAGGATTTATTTCTTGCTCTTCTTTGGCAGAGCGAGAGAGTTTTCTAGATTCTTCCAAACCTAAGGATTCATCTCTCTATGCGGCCGTTAACTTGATCAGAACCTTAAGAATATTAAGCTCTCTTTTTTCCATTGGTGGCAAAGTCCACACCTGAGAGTCTATGGCCTCAACATATCAAAGCTAATGCTCTTCATTCCCTCGTCCAAGAAGTACTACATGGGCTCAGCCTCTTTGGTCACATCACCATGATTACCTATTCTTAGGCTACGTACAAGGTAGCAGTTCTCGAGTCCCAATCAAATTATGGCTATCCATCGTCGTCCAAGAACTACTGCAGGCCTGATTTAAAACTTCCCTTCTAAGGGGTTATTCCCAATGCGAAATATTGTAGTGAGAGCTCCGATGATGCATGTGGTTTGCAACGTGTTCACTCCTTCCACCTGAACTTTTGTGGGAGTCGATGATGCTTGTTGTATCTCACACTGTCTCATGAGACATTAGGTTATGGCTAGCTCTCCCATGTTTTATTTGAGACCAATTTCTATGATCACGACCACGCTTCGCCTCCTAGTCTTCCTCTTCTAGCTCAATTACTCGGGCCATGTTAATGGAGATGAAGCAATTACGAAGCTTGGCTTGCCTAGCCTTAACTTCTTTGTTAGCCTTTGCTAAGAATTTATTCATTGCTCTTCTTGGCAGAGCGAGAGAGTTTTCTAGATTCTTCCAAACCTAAGGGTTCATCTCTCTATGTGGCCATTAACTTGATTAGAATATTGAGCTCTCTTTTTCATTGGTGGCAAAAGTCGACATGAGAATCTATGGCCTCAATATATCAAAGCTAATGGTCTTCATTCCCTCGTCCAAGAAGTCCTCTTTTGTCACATCACACAATGATTACCTATCCCAAGGCTACTTTTTACAAGGTAGCAGTTCTTGAGTCCCAATCAAATTATGGCCGTCCATTCTCGTCCGAGAAGAACTACAGGGATGATATAAAACTTCCCTTCCAAGGGGTTATTCCCAATGTGAAACATATAGTACTGAAAGCTCCCATGCATGTGGTTTGGAACGAACTCACTCCTTCCACCTGCACTTTTGTGGGAGTCAATGATGGCTGTTGTATCTCACACTGTCTCATGAGACATTAGGTTATGGCTAGCTATCCCATATTTTATTTGAGACCAATTTCTATGATCACGACCACGCTTCGCTTTCTAGTCTTCCTCTTCATTGGTGGCAAAAGTCGACATGAGAATCTATGGCCTCAATATATCAAAGCTAATGGGCTTCATTCCCTCGTCCAAGAAGTCCTCTTTTGTCACATCACAAATGATTACCTATCCCAAGGCTATTTTTTACAAGGTAGCAGTTCTTGAGTCCCAATCAAATTACGGCCGTCCATTCTCGTCCGAGAAGAACTACAGGGATGATATAAAACTTCCCTTCCAAGGGGTTATTACCAATGTGAAACATATAGTACTGAAAGCTCCCATCCATGTGGTTTGGAACGAGCTCACTCCTTCCACCTGCACTTTTGTGGGAGTCAATGATGGCTGTTGTATCTCACACTGTCTCATGAGACATTAGGTTATGGCTAGCTCTCCCATGTTTTATTTGAGACCAATTTCTATGGTCATGCAAAACCATAGTCTGCACATTTCACCTCCCAGTCCTCCTCTTCTAGGTCAATTACTTGGGCCATGATAACGGAGATGGAACAATTACGAAGCTTGGCTTGCCTAGCCTTAACTTCTTTTTTTAGCCTTTGCTACTAAGGATTTACTTATTGCTCTTCTTGGCAGAGCGATAGAGTTTTCTAGATTCTTCTAGACATAAGGGTTCATCTCGCTATGTGGCCATTAACTTGATCAGAACCTTAAAACTTGAGCTCTCTTTTCCATTGGTGGCAAAAGTCCACACATGAGAGTCTACGGCCTCAACATATCAAAGCTAATGCATTGTCTTCATTCCCTCGTCCAAGAAGTACTACATGGGCTCCTCTTTGGTCACATCAGCAGAATGATTACCGATATCCCAAGGCTACTTATTACAAGGTAGCAGTTTTGGAGTGTCCCAATCAAATTATGCCCATCCATCCTCGTCCAAGAAGTATTGTAGGCATGATGTAAAACTTCACTTCCAAGGAGTTATTCCCAATGTGAAACATAGTAGTGAAAGCTACTCCTATGTATGTGGTTTGGAACGAGGTCTATGGCCTCAACATATCGAAGCTAATGCTCTTCATTCCCTCGTCCAAGAAGTACTACATGGGCTCCTCGTTGGTCACATCAGAATGATTATTACCGATATCCCAAGGCTACTCACAAGGTAGTAGTTCTTGAGTCCCAATCAAATTATGCCCATCCATCCTCGTCCAAGAAGAACTACAGGCATGATAAAAAAAACTTCCCTTCCAAGGGGTTATTCCCAATGTGAGACATAGTAGTGAAAGCTCCTATGCATGTGGTTTGGAAGAACGAGTTCTTTCCTTCCGCGTGGACTCTTGTGGGAGTCAATGATGGTTGTTGTATCTCACACTGTCTCATGAGACATTAGGTTGTTGCTAGCTCTCCCATGTTTTATTTGAGAGCAATTTCTATGATCAGGAGACATTAGGTTATGGCTAGCTCTCCCATGTTTCATTTGAGAGCAATTTCTATGATCATGAGACATTGGGTTATGGCTAGCTCTCCCATGTCTTATTTGAGAGCAATTTCTATGATCATGACCAACCATAGTCTGGCACACTTCACCTCCTCCTAGTTTTCCTCTGCTAGGTCAATTACTCAGTCCATGTCCTCCAGTCCCAATCAAGTTATGCCCATCCATCCTAATCCAAGAAGTACTACAGGCATGATATAAAACTTCCCTCCCCAAGGGGTTATTCCCAATGTGAAACATAGTAGTGAAAGCTCCTATACATGTGGCCTGGAACGAGTTCACTCCTTCCACCTGCACTTTTGTGGGAGTCAATGATGGTTGTTGTATCTCACGCTATCTCATGAGACATTAGGTTATAGCGAGCTCTCTTATGTTTTATTTGAGACCAGTTTCTATGGTCATGCTGGCACCCTTCACCTCCGAGTCTTCCTCTTCTAGGTAAATTGCTTGGAGATGGAGCAAGTACAAAGCTTGGCTTTCCTAACCTTAACTTCTTTTTTAGCCTTTGCTCTACTAAGGATTTATTTCTTGCTCTTCTTTGGCAGAGCGAGAGAGTTTTCTAGATTCTTCCAAACCTAAGGATTCATCTCTCTATGCGGCCGTTAACTTGATCAGAACCTTAAGAATATTAAGCTCTCTTTTTTCCATTGGTGGCAAAGTCCACACCTGAGAGTCTATGGCCTCAACATATCAAAGCTAATGCTCTTCATTCCCTCGTCCAAGAAGTACTACATGGGCTCAGCCTCTTTGGTCACATCACCATGATTACCTATTCTTAGGCTACGTACAAGGTAGCAGTTCTCGAGTCCCAATCAAATTATGGCTATCCATCGTCGTCCAAGAACTACTGCAGGCCTGATTTAAAACTTCCCTTCTAAGGGGTTATTCCCAATGCGAAATATTGTAGTGAGAGCTCCGATGATGCATGTGGTTTGCAACGTGTTCACTCCTTCCACCTGAACTTTTGTCGGAGTCGATGATGCTTGTTGTATCTCACACTGTCTCATGAGACATTAGGTTATGGCTAGCTCTCCCATGTTTTATTTGAGACCAATTTCTATGATCACGACCACGCTTCGCCTCCTAGTCTTCCTCTTCTAGCTCAATTACTCGGGCCATGTTAATGGAGATGAAGCAATTACGAAGCTTGGCTTGCCTAGCCTTAACTTCTTTGTTAGCCTTTGCTAAGAATTTATTCATTGCTCTTCTTGGCAGAGCGAGAGAGTTTTCTAGATTCTTCCAAACCTAAGGGTTCATCTCTCTATGTGGCCATTAACTTGATTAGATTATTGAGTTCTCTTTTTCATTGGTGGCAAAAGTCGACATGAGAATCTATGGCCTCAATATATCAAAGCTAATGGTCTTCATTCCCTCGTCCAAGAAGTCCTCTTTTGTCACATCACACAATGATTACCTATCCCAAGGCCTCTTTTTTACAAGGTAGCAGTTCTTGAGTCCCAATCAAATTATGGCCGTCCATTCTCGTCGAGAAGAACTACAGGGATGATATAAAACTTCCCTTCCAAGGGGTTATTCCCAATGTGAAACATATAGTACTGAAAGCTCCCATGCATGTGGTTTGGAACGAACTCACTCCTTCCAACTGCACTTTTGTGGGAGTCAATGATGGCTGTTGTATCTCACACTGTCTCATGAGACATTAGGTTATGGCTAGCTCTCCCATGTTTTATTTGAGACCAATTTCTATGATCACGACCACGCTTCGCTTTCTAGTCTTCCTCTTCATTGGTGGCAAAAGTCGACATGAGAATCTATGGCCTCAATATATCAAAGCTAATGGGCTTCATTCCCTCGTCCAAGAAGTCCTCTTTTGTCACATCACAAATGATTACCTATCCCAAGGCTACTTTTTACAAGGTAGCAGTTCTTGAGTCCCAATCAAATTACGGCCGTCCATTCTCGTCCGAGAAGAACTACAGGGATGATATAAAACTTCCCTTCCAAGGGGTTATTACCAATGTGAAACATATAGTACTGAAAGCTCCCATGCATGTGGTTTGGAACGAGCTCACTCCTTCCACCTGCACTTTTGTGGGAGTCAATGATGGCTGTTGTATCTCACACTGTCTCATGAGACATTAGGTTATGGCTAGCTCTCCCATGTTTTATTTGAGACCAATTTCTATGGTCATGCAAAACCATAGTTTGCACATTTCACCTCCCAGTCCTCCTCTTCTAGGTCAATTACTTGGGCCATGATAACGGAGATGGAACAATTACGAAGCTTGGCTTGCCTAGCCTTAACTTCTTTTTTTAGCCTTTGCTACTAAGGATTTACTTATTGCTCTTCTTGGCAGAGCGATAGAGTTTTCTAGATTCTTCTAGACATAAGGGTTCATCTCGCTATGTGGCCATTAATTTGATCAGAACCTTAAAACTTGAGCTCTCTTTTCCATTGGTGGCAAAAGTCCACACATGAGAGTCTACGGCCTCAACATATCAAAGCTAATGCATTGTCTTCATTCCCTCGTCCAAGAAGCACTACATGGGCTCCTCTTTGGTCACATCAGCAGAATGATTACCGATATCCCAAGGCTACTTATTACAAGGTAGCAGTTTTGGAGTGTCCCAATCAAATTATGCCCATCCATCCTCGTCCAAGAAGTATTGTAGGCATGATGTAAAACTTCACTTCCAAGGAGTTATTCCCAATGTGAAACATAGTAGTGAAAGCTACTCCTATGTATGTGGTTTGGAACGAGGTCTATGGCCTCAACATATCGAAGCTAATGCTCTTCATTCCCTCGTCCAAGAAGTACTACATGGGCTCCTCGTTGGTCACATCAGAATGATTATTACCGATATCCCAAGGCTACTCACAAGGTAGTAGTTCTTGAGTCCCAATCAAATTATGCCCATCCATCCTCGTCCAAGAAGAACTACAGGCATGATAAAAAAAACTTCCCTTCCAAGGGGTTATTCCCAATGTGAGACATAGTAGTGAAAGCTCCTATGCATGTGGTTTGGAAGAACGAGTTCTTTCCTTCCGCGTGGACTCTTGTGGGAGTCAATGATGGTTGTTGTATCTCACACTGTCTCATGAGACATTAGGTTGTTGCTAGCTCTCCCATGTTTTATTTGAGAGCAATTTCTATGATCAGGAGACATTAGGTTATGGCTAGCTCTCCCATGTTTCATTTGAGAGCAATTTCTATGATCATGAGACATTGGGTTATGGCTAGCTCTCCCATGTCTTATTTGAGAGCAATTTCTATGATCATGACCAACCATAGTCTGGCACACTTCACCTCCTCCTAGTTTTCCTCTGCTAGGTCAATTACTCAGTCCATGTCCTCCAGTCCCAATCAAGTTATGCCCATCCATCCTAATCCAAGAAGTACTACAGGCATGATATAAAACTTCCCTCCCCAAGGGGTTATTCCCAATGTGAAACATAGTAGTGAAAGCTCCTATACATGTGGCCTGGAACGAGTTCACTCCTTCCACCTGCACTTTTGTGGGAGTCAATGATGGTTGTTGTATCTCACGCTATCTCATGAGACATTAGGTTATAGCGAGCTCTCTTATGTTTTATTTGAGACCAGTTTCTATGGTCATGCTGGCACCCTTCACCTCCGAGTCTTCCTCTTCTAGGTAAATTGCTTGGAGATGGAGCAAGTACAAAGCTTGGCTTTCCTAACCTTAACTTCTTTTTTAGCCTTTGCTCTACTAAGGATTTATTTCTTGCTCTTCTTTGGCAGAGCGAGAGAGTTTTCTAGATTCTTCCAAACCTAAGGATTCATCTCTCTATGCGGCCGTTAACTTGATCAGAACCTTAAGAATATTAAGCTCTCTTTTTTCCATTGGTGGCAAAGTCCACACCTGAGAGTCTATGGCCTCAACATATCAAAGCTAATGCTCTTCATTCCCTCGTCCAAGAAGTACTACATGGGCTCAGCCTCTTTGGTCACATCACCATGATTACCTATTCTTAGGCTACGTACAAGGTAGCAGTTCTCGAGTCCCAATCAAATTATGGCTATCCATCGTCGTCCAAGAACTACTGCAGGCCTGATTTAAAACTTCCCTTCTAAGGGGTTATTCCCAATGCGAAATATTGTAGTGAGAGCTCCGATGATGCATGTGGTTTGCAACGTGTTCACTCCTTCCACCTGAACTTTTGTGGGAGTCGATGATGCTTGTTGTATCTCACACTGTCTCATGAGACATTAGGTTATGGCTAGCTCTCCCATGTTTTATTTGAGACCAATTTCTATGATCACGACCACGCTTCGCCTCCTAGTCTTCCTCTTCTAGCTCAATTACTCGGGCCATGTTAATGGAGATGAAGCAATTACGAAGCTTGGCTTGCCTAGCCTTAACTTCTTTGTTAGCCTTTGCTAAGAATTTATTCATTGCTCTTCTTGGCAGAGCGAGAGAGTTTTCTAGATTCTTCCAAACCTAAGGGTTCATCTCTCTATGTGGCCATTAACTTGATTAGAATATTGAGTTCTCTTTTTCATTGGTGGCAAAAGTCGACATGAGAATCTATGGCCTCAATATATCAAAGCTAATGGTCTTCATTCCCTCGTCCAAGAAGTCCTCTTTTGTCACATCACACAATGATTACCTATCCCAAGGCCTCTTTTTTACAAGGTAGCAGTTCTTGAGTCCCAATCAAATTATGGCCGTCCATTCTCGTCGAGAAGAACTACAGGGATGATATAAAACTTCCCTTCCAAGGGGTTATTCCCAATGTGAAACATATAGTACTGAAAGCTCCCATGCATGTGGTTTGGAACGAACTCACTCCTTCCAACTGCACTTTTGTGGGAGTCAATGATGGCTGTTGTATCTCACACTGTCTCATGAGACATTAGGTTATGGCTAGCTCTCCCATGTTTTATTTGAGACCAATTTCTATGATCACGACCACGCTTCACTTTCTAGTCTTCCTCTTCATTGGTGGCAAAAGTCGACATGAGAATCTATGGCCTCAATATATCAAAGCTAATGGGCTTCATTCCCTCGTCCAAGAAGTCCTCTTTTGTCACATCACAAATGATTACCTATCCCAAGGCTACTTTTTACAAGGTAGCAGTTCTTGAGTCCCAATCAAATTACGGCCGTCCATTCTCGTCCGAGAAGAACTACAGGGATGATATAAAACTTCCCTTCCAAGGGGTTATTACCAATGTGAAACATATAGTATTGAAAGCTCCCATGCATGTGGTTTGGAACGAGCTCACTCCTTCGACCTGCACTTTTGTGGGAGTCAGTGATGGTTGTTGTATCTCACACTGCTTCATGAGACATTAGGTTATGGCTAGCTCTCCCATGTTTTATTTGAGACCAATTTCTATGGTCATGCAAAACCATAGTCTGCACATTTCACCTCCCAGTCCTCCTCTTCTAGGTCAATTACTTGGGCCATGATAACGGAGATGGAACAATTACGAAGCTTGGCTTGCCTAGCCTTAACTTCTTTTTTTAGCCTTTGCTACTAAGGATTTACTTATTGCTCTTCTTGGCAGAGCGATAGAGTTTTCTAGATTCTTCTAGACATAAGGGTTCATCTCGCTATGTGGCCATTAACTTGATCAGAACCTTAAAACTTGAGCTCTCTTTTCCATTGGTGGCAAAAGTCCACACATGAGAGTCTACGGCCTCAACATATCAAAGCTAATGCATTGTCTTCATTCCCTCGTCCAAGAAGTACTACATGGGCTCCTCTTTGGTCACATCAGCAGAATGATTACCGATATCCCAAGGCTACTTATTACAAGGTAGCAGTTCTGGAGTGTCCCAATCAAATCATGCCCATCCATCCTCGTCCAAGAAGTATTGTAGGCATGATGTAAAACTTCACTTCCAAGGAGTTATTCCCAATGTGAAACATAGTAGTGAAAGCTACTCCTATGTATGTGGTTTGGAACGAGGTCTATGGCCTCAACATATCAAAGCTAATGCTCTTCATTCCCTCGTCCAAGAAGTACTACATGGGCTCCTCGTTGGTCACATCAGAATGATTATTACCGATATCCCAAGGCTACTCACAAGGTAGTAGTTCTTGAGTCCCAATCAAATTATGCCCATCCATCCTCGTCCAAGAAGAACTACAGGCATGATAAAAAAAACTTCCCTTCCAAGGGGTTATTCCCAATGTGAGACATAGTAGTGAAAGCTCCTATGCATGTTGTTTGGAAGAACGAGTTCTTTCCTTCCGCGTGGACTCTTGTGGGAGTCAATGATGGTTGTTGTATCTCACACTGTCTCATGAGACATTAGGTTGTTGCTAGCTCTCCCATGTTTTATTTGAGAGCAATTTCTATGATCAGGAGACATTAGGTTATGGCTAGCTCTCCCATGTTTCATTTGAGAGCAATTTCTATGATCATGAGACATTGGGTTATGGCTAGCTCTCCCATGTCTTATTTGAGAGCAATTTCTATGATCATGACCAACCATAGTCTGGCACACTTCACCTCCTCCTAGTTTTCCTCTGCTAGGTCAATTACTCAGTCCATGTCCTCCAGTCCCAATCAAGTTATGCCCATCCATCCTAATCCAAGAAGTACTACAGGCATGATATAAAACTTCCCTCCCCAAGGGGTTATTCCCAATGTGAAACATAGTAGTGAAAGCTCCTATACATGTGGCCTGGAACGAGTTCACTCCTTCCACCTGCACTTTTGTGGGAGTCAATGATGGTTGTTGTATCTCACGCTATCTCATGAGACATTAGGTTATAGCGAGCTCTCTTATGTTTTATTTGAGACCAGTTTCTATGGTCATGCTGGCACCCTTCACCTCCGAGTCTTCCTCTTCTAGGTAAATTGCTTGGAGATGGAGCAAGTACAAAGCTTGGCTTTCCTAACCTTAACTTCTTTTTTAGCCTTTGCTCTACTAAGGATTTATTTCTTGCTCTTCTTTGGCAGAGCGAGAGAGTTTTCTAGATTCTTCCAAACCTAAGGATTCATCTCTCTATGCGGCCGTTAACTTGATCAGAACCTTAAGAATATTAAGCTCTCTTTTTTCCATTGGTGGCAAAGTCCACACCTGAGAGTCTATGGCCTCAACATATCAAAGCTAATGCTCTTCATTCCCTCGTCCAAGAAGTACTACATGGGCTCAGCCTCTTTGGTCACATCACCATGATTACCTATTCTTAGGCTACGTACAAGGTAGCAGTTCTCGAGTCCCAATCAAATTATGGCTATCCATCGTCGTCCAAGAACTACTGCAGGCCTGATTTAAAACTTCCCTTCTAAGGGGTTATTCCCAATGCGAAATATTGTAGTGAGAGCTCCGCTGATGCATGTGGTTTGCAACGTGTTCACTCCTTCCACCTGAACTTTTGTGGGAGTCGATGATGCTTGTTGTATCTCACACTGTCTCATGAGACATTAGGTTATGGCTAGCTCTCCCATGTTTTATTTGAGACCAATTTCTATGATCACGACCACCCTTCGCCTCCTAGTCTTCCTCTTCTAGCTCAATTACTCGGGCCATGTTAATGGAGATGAAGCAATTACGAAGCTTGGCTTGCCTAGCCTTAACTTCTTTGTTAGCCTTTGCTAAGAATTTATTCATTGCTCTTCTTGGCAGAGCGAGAGAGTTTTCTAGATTCTTCCAAACCTAAGGGTTCATCTCTCTATGTGGCCATTAACTTGATTAGAATATTGAGTTCTCTTTTTCATTGGTGGCAAAAGTCGACATGAGAATCTATGGCCTCAATATATCAAAGCTAATGGTCTTCATTCCCTCATCCAAGAAGTCCTCTTTTGTCACATCACACAATGATTACCTATCCCAAGGCCTCTTTTTTACAAGGTAGCAGTTCTTGAGTCCCAATCAAATTATGGCCGTCCATTCTCGTCGAGAAGAACTACAGGGATGATATAAAACTTCCCTTCCAAGGGGTTATTCCCAATGTGAAACATATAGTACTGAAAGCTCCCATGCATGTGGTTTGGAACGAACTCACTCCTTCCAACTGCACTTTTGTGGGAGTCAATAATGGCTGTTGTATCTCACACTGTCTCATGAGACATTAGGTTATGGCTAGCTCTCCCATGTTTTATTTGAGACCAATTTCTATGATCACGACCACGCTTCGCTTTCTAGTCTTCCTCTTCATTGGTGGCAAAAGTCGACATGAGAATCTATGGCCTCAATATATCAAAGCTAATGGGCTTCATTCCCTCGTCCAAGAAGTCCTCTTTTGTCACATCACACAATGATTACCTATCGCAAGGCTACTTTTTACAAGGTAGCAGTTCTTGAGTCCCAATCAAATTACGGCCGTCCATTCTCGTCCGAGAAGAACTACAGGGATGATATAAAACTTCCCTTCCAAGGGGTTATTACCAATGTGAAACATGTAGTACTGAAAGCTCCCATGCATGTGGTTTGTAACGAGCTCACTCCTTCCACCTGCACTTTTGTGGGAGTCAATGATGGCTGTTGTATCTCACACTGTCTCATGAGACATTAGGTTATGGCTAGCTCTCCCATGTTTTATTTGAGACCAATTTCTATGGTCATGCAAAACCATAGTCTGCACATTTCACCTCCCAGTCCTCCTCTTCTAGGTCAATTACTTGGTCCATGATAACGGAGATGGAACAATTACGAAGCTTGGCTTGCCTAGCCTTAACTTCTTTTTTTAGCCTTTGCTACTAAGGATTTACTTATTGCTCTTCTTGGCAGAGCGATAGAGTTTTCTAGATTCTTCTAGACATAAGGGTTCATCTCGCTATGTGGCCATTAACTTGATCAGAACCTTAACAATTGAGCTCTCTTTTCCATTGGTGGCAAAAGTCCACACATGAGAGTCTACGGCCTCAACATATCAAAGCTAATGCATTGTCTTCATTCCCTCGTCCAAGAAGTACTACATGGGCTCCTCTTTGGTCACATCAGCAGAATGATTACCGATATCCCAAGGCCACTTATTACAAGGTAGCAGTTCTGGAGTGTCCCAATCAAATTATGCCCATCCATCCTCGTCCAAGAAGTATTGTAGGCATGATGTAAAACTTCACTCCCAAGGAGTTATTCCCAATGTGAAACATAGTAGTGAAAGCTACTCCTATGTATGTGGTTTGGAACGAGTTCACTCCTTCCTACTGCACTTTTGTGGGAGTTAATGATGGTTGTTGTATCTCACATTGTTTCATGAGACATTAGGTTATGGCTAGCTCTCTCATGTTTTAATTGAGACCAATTTCTATGGTCATGCAAAACCATATTCTGGCACACTTCACCTCCCAGTCTTCCTCTTCTAGGTTAATTACTTGGGCCATGCTAACGGAGGTGGACCAATTACGAAGCCTGGCTTTGCTAGCCTTAACTTCTTTTTTAGCCTTTGCTAAAGATTTATTTACTGCTCTTCTTGGCAGAGTGAGAGTTTTCTAGATTCTTCTAAACCTAAGGGTTCAGATCACTATGTGGCCATTAACTTGATCAGAACCTGAAAAATATTGAGCTCTCTATTCCATTGGTGTGGCAAAAGTCCACATGAGAGGTCTATGGCCTCAACATATCGAAGCTAATGCTCTTCATTCCCTCGTCCAAGAAGTACTACATGGGCTCCTCGTTGGTCACATCAGAATGATTATTACCGATATCCCAAGGCTACTCACAAGGTAGTAGTTCTTGAGTCCCAATCAAATTATGCCCATCCATCCTCGTCCAAGAAGAACTACAGGCATGATAAAAAAAACTTCCCTTCCAAGGGGTTATTCCCAATGTGAGACATAGTAGTGAAAGCTCCTATGCATGTGGTATGGAAGAACGAGTTCTTTCCTTCCGCGTGGACTCTTGTGGGAGTCAATGATGGTTGTTGTATCTCACACTGTCTCATGAGACATTAGGTTGTTGCTAGCTCTCCCATGTTCTATTGGAGAGCAATTTCTATGATCAGGAGACATTAGGTTATGGCTAGCTCTCCCATGTTTCATTTGAGAGCAATTTCTATGATCATGAGACATTGGGTTATGGCTAGCTCTCCCATGTCTTATTTGAGAGCAATTTCTATGATCATGACCAACCATAGTCTGGCACACTTCACCTCCTCCTAGTTTTCCTCTGCTAGGTCAATTACTCGATCCATGTCCTCCAGTCCCAATCAAGTTATGCCCATCCATCCTAATCCAAGAAGTACTACAGGCATGATATAAAACTTCCCTCCCCAAGGGGTTATTCCCAATGTGAAACATAGTAGTGAAAGCTCCTATACATGTGGTCTGGAACGAGTTCACTCCTTCCACCTGCACTTTTGTGGGAGTCAATGATGGTTGTTGTATCTCATGCTATCTCATGAGACATTAGGTTATAGCGAGCTCTCTTATGTTTTATTTGAGACCAGTTTCTATGGTCATGCTGGCACCCTTCACCTCCGAGTCTTCCTCTTCTAGGTAAATTGCTTGGAGATGGAGCAAGTACAAAGCTTGGCTTTCCTAACCTTAACTTCTTTTTTAGCCTTTGCTCTACTAAGGATTTATTTCTTGCTCTTCTTTGGCAGAGCGAGAGAGTTTTCTAGATTCTTCCAAACCTAAGGATTCATCTCTCTATGCGGCCGTTAACTTGATCAGAACCTTAAGAATATTAAGCTCTCTTTTTTCCATTGGTGGCAAAGTCCACACCTGAGAGTCTATGGCCTCAACATATCAAAGCTAATGCTCTTCATTCCCTCGTCCAAGAAGTACTACATGGGCTCAGCCTCTTTGGTCACATCACAATGATTACCTATTCTTAGGCTACGTACAAGGTAGACTTTCTCGAGTCCCAATCAAATTATGGCTATCCATCGTCGTCCAAGAACTACTGCAGGCCTGATTTAAAACTTCCCTTCTAAGGGGTTATTCCCAATGCGAAATATTGTAGTGAGAGCTCCGATGATGCATGTGGTTTGCAACGTGTTCACTCCTTCCACCTGAACTTTGGTGGGAGTCGATGATGCTTGTTGTATCTCACACTGTCTCATGAGACATTAGGTTATGGCTAGCTCTCCCATGTTTTATTTGAGACCAATTTCTATGATCACGACCACGCTTCGCCTCCTAGTCTTCCTCTTCTAGCTCAATTACTCGGGCCATGTTAATGGAGATGAAGCAATTACGAAGCTTGGCTTGCCTAGCCTTAACTTCTTTTTTAGCCTTTGCTAAGAATTTATTCATTGCTCTTCTTGGCAGAGCGAGAGAGTTTTCTAGATTCTTCCAAACCTAAGGGTTCATCTCTCTATGTGGCCATTAACTTGATTAGAATATTGAGCTCTCTTTTTCATTGGTGGAAAAAGTCGACATGAGAATCTATGGCCTCAATATATCAAAGCTAATGGTCTTCATTCCCTCGTCCAAGAAGTCCTCTTTTGTCACATCACACAATGATTACCTATCCCAAGGCTACTTTTTACAAGGTAGCAGTTCTTGAGTCCCAATCAAATTATGGCCGTCCATTCTCGTCCGAGAAGAACTACAGGGATGATATAAAACTTCCCTTCCAAGGGGTTATTCCCAATGTGAAACATATAGTACTGAAAGCTCCTATGCATGTGGTTTGGAACGAACTCACTCCTTCCAACTGCACTTTTGTGGGAGTCAATGATGGCTGTTGTATCTCACACTGTCTCATGAGACATTAGGTTATGGCTAGCTCTCCCATGTTTTATTTGAGACCAATTTCTATGATCACGACCACGCTTCGCTTTCTAGTCTTCCTCTTCATTGGTGGCAAAAGTCGACATGAGAATCTATGGCCTCAATATATCAAAGCTAATGGGCTTCATTCCCTCGTCCAAGAAGTCCTCTTTTGTCACATCACACAATGATTACCTATCGCAAGGCTACTTTTTACAAGGTAGCAGTTCTTGAGTCCCAATCAAATTACGGCCGTCCATTCTCGTCCGAGAAGAACTACAGGGATGATATAAAACTTCCCTTCCAAGGGGTTATTACCAATGTGAAACATGTAGTACTGAAAGCTCCCATGCATGTGGTTTGGAACGAGCTCACTCCTTCCACCTGCACTTTTGTGGGAGTCAATGATGGCTGTTGTATCTCACACTGTCTCATGAGACATTAGGTTATGGCTAGCTCTCCCATGTTTTATTTGAGACCAATTTCTATGGTCATGCAAAACCATAGTCTGCACATTTCACCTCCCAGTCCTCCTCTTCTAGGTCAATTACTTGGTCCATGATAACGGAGATGGAACAATTACGAAGCTTGGCTTGCCTAGCCTTAACTTCTTTTTTTAGCCTTTGCTACTAAGGATTTACTTATTGCTCTTCTTGGCAGAGCGATAGAGTTTTCTAGATTCTTCTAGACATAAGGGTTCATCTCGCTATGTGGCCATTAACTTGATCAGAACCTTAACAATTGAGCTCTCTTTTCCATTGGTGGCAAAAGTCCACACATGAGAGTCTACGGCCTCAACATATCAAAGCTAATGCATTGTCTTCATTCCCTCGTCCAAGAAGTACTACATGGGCTCCTCTTTGGTCACATCAGCAGAATGATTACCGATATCCCAAGGCTACTTATTACAAGGTAGCAGTTCTGGAGTGTCCCAATCAAATTATGCCCATCCATCCTCGTCCAAGAAGTATTGTAGGCATGATGTAAAACTTCACTCCCAAGGAGTTATTCCCAATGTGAAACATAGTAGTGAAAGCTACTCCTATGTATGTGGTTTGGAACGAGTTCACTCCTTCCTACTGCACTTTTGTGGGAGTTAATGATGGTTGTTGTATCTCACATTGTTTCATGAGACATTAGGTTATGGCTAGCTCTCTCATGTTTTAATTGAGACCAATTTCTATGGTCATGCAAAACCATATTCTGGCACACTTCACCTCCCAGTCTTCCTCTTCTAGGTTAATTACTTGGGCCATGCTAACGGAGGTGGACCAATTACGAAGCCTGGCTTTGCTAGCCTTAACTTCTTTTTTAGCCTTTGCTAAAGATTTATTTACTGCTCTTCTTGGCAGAGTGAGAGTTTTCTAGATTCTTCTAAACCTAAGGGTTCAGATCACTATGTGGCCATTAACTTGATCAGAACCTGAAAAATATTGAGCTCTCTATTCCATTGGTGTGGCAAAAGTCCACATGAGAGGTCTATGGCCTCAACATATCGAAGCTAATGCTCTTCATTCCCTCGTCCAAGAAGTACTACATGGGCTCCTCGTTGGTCACATCAGAATGATTATTACCGATATCCCAAGGCTACTCACAAGGTAGTAGTTCTTGAGTCCCAATCAAATTATGCCCATCCATCCTCGTCCAAGAAGAACTACAGGCATGATAAAAAAAACTTCCCTTCCAAGGGGTTATTCCCAATGTGAGACATAGTAGTGAAAGCTCCTATGCATGTGGTTTGGAAGAACGAGTTCTTTCCTTCCGCATGGACTCTTGTGGGAGTCAATGATGGTTGTTGTATCTCACACTGTCTCATGAGACATTAGGTTGTTGCTAGCTCTCCCATGTTTTATTTGAGAGCAATTTCTATGATCAGGAGACATTAGGTTATGGCTAGCTCTCCCATGTTTCATTTGAGAGCAATTTCTATGATCATGAGACATTACATTGGGTTATGGCTAGCTCTCCCATGTCTTATTTGAGAGCAATTTCTATGATCATGACCAACCATAGTCTGGCACACTTCACCTCCTCCTAGTTTTCCTCTGCTAGGTCAATTACTCGGTCCATGTCCTCCAGTCCCAATCAAGTTATGCCCATCCATCCTAATCCAAGAAGTACTACAGGCATGATATAAAACTTCCCTCCCCAAGGGGTTATTCCCAATGTGAAACATAGTAGTGAAAGCTCCTATACATGTGGCCTGGAACGAGTTCACTCCTTCCACCTGCACTTTTGTGGGAGTCAATGATGGTTGTTGTATCTCACGCTATCTCATGAGACATCAGGTTATAGCGAGCTCTCTTATGTTTTATCTGAGACCAGTTTCTATGGTCATGCTGGCACCCTTCACCTCCGAGTCTTCCTCTTCTAGGTAAATTGCTTGGAGATGGAGCAAGTACAAAGCTTGGCTTTCCTAACCTTAACTTCTTTTTTAGCCTTTGCTCTGCTAAGGATTTATTTCTTGCTCTTCTTTGGCAGAGCGAGAGAGTTTTCTAGATTCTTCCAAACCTAAGGATTCATCTCTCTATGCGGCCGTTAACTTGATCAGAACCTTAAGAATATTAAGCTCTCTTTTTTCCATTGGTGGCAAAGTCCACACCTGAGAGTCTATGGCCTCAACATATCAAAGCTAATGCTCTTCATTCCCTCGTCCAAGAAGTACTACATGGGCTCAGCCTCTTTGGTCACATCACCATGATTACCTATTCTTAGGCTACGTACAAGGTAGACTTTCTCGAGTCCCAATCAAATTATGGCTATCCATCGTCGTCCAAGAACTACTGCAGGCCTGATTTAAAACTTCCCTTCTAAGGGGTTATTCCCAATGCGAAATATTGTAGTGAGAGCTCCGATGATGCATGTGGTTTGCAACGTGTTCACTCCTTCCACCTGAACTTTTGTGGGAGTCGATGATGCTTGTTGTATCTCACACTGTCTCATGAGACATTAGGTTATGGCTAGCTCTCCCATGTTTTATTTGAGACCAATTTCTATGATCACGACCACGCTTCGCCTCCTAGTCTTCCTCTTCTAGCTCAATTACTCGGGCCATGTTAATGGAGATGAAGCAATTACGAAGCTTGGCTTGCCTAGCCTTAACTTCTTTTTTAGCCTTTGCTAAGAATTTATTCATTGCTCTTCTTGGCAGAGCGAGAGAGTTTTCTAGATTCTTCCAAACCTAAGGGTTCATCTCTCTATGTGGCCATTAACTTGATTAGAATATTGAGCTCTCTTTTTCATTGGTGGCAAAAGTCGACATGAGAATCTATGGCCTCAATATATCAAAGCTAATGGTCTTCATTCCCTCGTCCAAGAAGTCCTCTTTTGTCACATCACACAATGATTACCTATCCCAAGGCTACTTTTTACAAGGTAGCAGTTCTTGAGTCCCAATCAAATTATGGCCGTCCATTCTCGTCCGAGAAGAACTACAGGGATGATATAAAACTTCCCTTCCAAGGGGTTATTCCCAATGTGAAACATATAGTACTGAAAGCTCCTATGCATGTGGTTTGGAACGAACTCACTCCTTCCACCTGCACTTTTGTGGGAGTCAATGATGGCTGTTGTATCTCACACTGTCTCATGAGACATTAGGTTATGGCTAGCTCTCCCATGTTTTATTTGAGACCAATTTCTATGATCACGACCACGCTTCGCTTTCTAGTCTTCCTCTTCATTGGTGGCAAAAGTCGACATGAGAATCTATGGCCTCAATATATCAAAGCTAATGGGCTTCATTCCCTCGTCCAAGAAGTCCTCTTTTGTCACATCACACAATGATTACCTATCGCAAGGCTACTTTTTACAAGGTAGCAGTTCTTGAGTCCCAATCAAATTACGGCCGTCCATTCTCGTCCGAGAAGAACTACAGGGATGATATAAAACTTCCCTTCCAAGGGGTTATTACCAATGTGAAACATGTAGTACTGAAAGCTCCCATGCATGTGGTTTGGAACGAGCTCACTCCTTCCACCTGCACTTTTGTGGGAGTCAATGATGGCTGTTGTATCTCACACTGTCTCATGAGACATTAGGTTATGGCTAGCTCTCCCATGTTTTATTTGAGACCAATTTCTATGGTCATGCAAAACCATAGTCTGCACATTTCACCTCCCAGTCCTCCTCTTCTAGGTCAATTACTTGGTCCATGATAACGGAGATGGAACAATTACGAAGCTTGGCTTGCCTAGCCTTAACTTCTTTTTTTAGCCTTTGCTACTAAGGATTTACTTATTGCTCTTCTTGGCAGAGCGATAGAGTTTTCTAGATTCTTCTAGACATAAGGGTTCATCTCGCTATGTGGCCATTAACTTGATCAGAACCTTAACAATTGAGCTCTCTTTTCCATTGGTGGCAAAAGTCCACACATGAGAGTCTACGGCCTCAACATATCAAAGCTAATGCATTGTCTTCATTCCCTCGTCCAAGAAGTACTACATGGGCTCCTCTTTGGTCACATCAGCAGAATGATTACCGATATCCCAAGGCTACTTATTACAAGGTAGCAGTTCTGGAGTGTCCCAATCAAATTATGCCCATCCATCCTCGTCCAAGAAGTATTGTAGGCATGATGTAAAACTTCACTCCCAAGGAGTTATTCCCAATGTGAAACATAGTAGTGAAAGCTACTCCTATGTATGTGGTTTGGAACGAGTTCACTCCTTCCTACTGCACTTTTGTGGGAGTTAATGATGGTTGTTGTATCTCACATTGTTTCATGAGACATTAGGTTATGGCTAGCTCTCTCATGTTTTAATTGAGACCAATTTCTATGGTCATGCAAAACCATATTCTGGCACACTTCACCTCCCAGTCTTCCTCTTCTAGGTTAATTACTTGGGCCATGCTAACGGAGGTGGACCAATTACGAAGCCTGGCTTTGCTAGCCTTAACTTCTTTTTTAGCCTTTGCTAAAGATTTATTTACTGCTCTTCTTGGCAGAGTGAGAGTTTTCTAGATTCTTCTAAACCTAAGGGTTCAGATCACTATGTGGCCATTAACTTGATCAGAACCTGAAAAATATTGAGCTCTCTATTCCATTGGTGTGGCAAAAGTCCACATGAGAGGTCTATGGCCTCAACATATCGAAGCTAATGCTCTTCATTCCCTCGTCCAAGAAGTACTACATGGGCTCCTCGTTGGTCACATCAGAATGATTATTACCGATATCCCAAGGCTACTCACAAGGTAGTAGTTCTTGAGTCCCAATCAAATTATGCCCATCCATCCTCGTCCAAGAAGAACTACAGGCATGATAAAAAAAACTTCCCTTCCAAGGGGTTATTCCCAATGTGAGACATAGTAGTGAAAGCTCCTATGCATGTGGTTTGGAAGAACGAGTTCTTTCCTTCCGCATGGACTCTTGTGGGAGTCAATGATGGTTGTTGTATCTCACACTGTCTCATGAGACATTAGGTTGTTGCTAGCTCTCCCATGTTTTATTTGAGAGCAATTTCTATGATCAGGAGACATTAGGTTATGGCTAGCTCTCCCATGTTTCATTTGAGAGCAATTTCTATGATCATGAGACATTGGGTTATGGCTAGCTCTCCCATGTCTTATTTGAGAGCAATTTCTATGATCATGACCAACCATAGTCTGGCACACTTCACCTCCTCCTAGTTTTCCTCTGCTAGGTCAATTACTCGGTCCATGTCCTCCAGTCCCAATCAAGTTATGCCCATCCATCCTAATCCAAGAAGTACTACAGGCATGATATAAAACTTCCCTCCCCAAGGGGTTATTCCCAATGTGAAACATAGTAGTGAAAGCTCCTATACATGTGGCCTGGAACGAGTTCACTCCTTCCACCTGCACTTTTGTGGGAGTCAATGATGGTTGTTGTATCTCACGCTATCTCATGAGACATCAGGTTATAGCGAGCTCTCTTATGTTTTATCTGAGACCAGTTTCTATGGTCATGCTGGCACCCTTCACCTCCGAGTCTTCCTCTTCTAGGTAAATTGCTTGGAGATGGAGCAAGTACAAAGCTTGGCTTTCCTAACCTTAACTTCTTTTTTAGCCTTTGCTCTGCTAAGGATTTATTTCTTGCTCTTCTTTGGCAGAGCGAGAGAGTTTTCTAGATTCTTCCAAACCTAAGGATTCATCTCTCTATGCGGCCGTTAACTTGATCAGAACCTTAAGAATATTAAGCTCTCTTTTTTCCATTGGTGGCAAAGTCCACACCTGAGAGTCTATGGCCTCAACATATCAAAGCTAATGCTCTTCATTCCCTCGTCCAAGAAGTACTACATGGGCTCAGCCTCTTTGGTCACATCACCATGATTACCTATTCTTAGGCTACGTACAAGGTAGACTTTCTCGAGTCCCAATCAAATTATGGCTATCCATCGTCGTCCAAGAACTACTGCAGGCCTGATTTAAAACTTCCCTTCTAAGGGGTTATTCCCAATGCGAAATATTGTAGTGAGAGCTCCGATGATGCATGTGGTTTGCAACGTGTTCACTCCTTCCACCTGAACTTTTGTGGGAGTCGATGATGCTTGTTGTATCTCACACTGTCTCATGAGACATTAGGTTATGGCTAGCTCTCCCATGTTTTATTTGAGACCAATTTCTATGATCACGACCACGCTTCGCCTCCTAGTCTTCCTCTTCTAGCTCAATTACTCGGGCCATGTTAATGGAGATGAAGCAATTACGAAGCTTGGCTTGCCTAGCCTTAACTTCTTTTTTAGCCTTTGCTAAGAATTTATTCATTGCTCTTCTTGGCAGAGCGAGAGAGTTTTCTAGATTCTTCCAAACCTAAGGGTTCATCTCTCTATGTGGCCATTAACTTGATTAGAATATTGAGCTCTCTTTTTCATTGGTGGCAAAAGTCGACATGAGAATCTATGGCCTCAATATATCAAAGCTAATGGTCTTCATTCCCTCGTCCAAGAAGTCCTCTTTTGTCACATCACACAATGATTACCTATCCCAAGGCCTCTTTTTTACAAGGTAGCAGTTCTTGAGTCCCAATCAAATTATGGCCGTCCATTCTCGTCCGAGAAGAACTACAGGGATGATATAAAACTTCCCTTCCAAGGGGTTATTCCCAATGTGAAACATATAGTACTGAAAGCTCCTATGCATGTGGTTTGGAACGAACTCACTCCTTCCAACTGCACTTTTGTGGGAGTCAATGATGGCTGTTGTATCTCACACTGTCTCATGAGACATTAGGTTATGGCTAGCTCTCCCATGTTTTATTTGAGACCAATTTCTATGATCACGACCACGCTTCGCTTTCTAGTCTTCCTCTTCATTGGTGGCAAAAGTCGACATGAGAATCTATGGCCTCAATATATCAAAGCTAATGGGCTTCATTCCCTCGTCCAAGAAGTCCTCTTTTGTCACATCACAAATGATTACCTATCCCAAGGCTACTTTTTACAAGGTAGCAGTTCTTGAGTCCCAATCAAATTACGGCCGTCCATTCTCGTCCGAGAAGAACTACAGGGATGATATAAAACTTCCCTTCCAAGGGGTTATTACCAATGTGAAACATATAGTACTGAAAGCTCCCATGCATGTGGTTTGCAACGAGCTCACTCCTTCGACCTGCACTTTTGTGGGAGTCAATGATGGTTGTTGTATCTCACACTGCTTCATGAGACATTAGGTTATGGCTAGCTCTCCCATGTTTTATTTGAGACCAATTTCTATGGTCATGCAAAACCATAGTCTGCACATTTCACCTCCCAGTCCTCCTCTTCTAGGTCAATTACTTGGGCCATGATAACGGAGATGGAACAATTACGAAGCTTGGCTTGCCTAGCCTTAACTTCTTTTTTTAGCCTTTGCTACTAAGGATTTACTTATTGCTCTTCTTGGCAGAGCGATAGAGTTTTCTAGATTCTTCTAGACATAAGGGTTCATCTCGCTATGTGGCCATTAACTTGATCAGAACCTTAAAACTTGAGCTCTCTTTTCCATTGGTGGCAAAAGTCCACACATGAGAGTCTACGGCCTCAACATATCAAAGCTAATGCATTGTCTTCATTCCCTCGTCCAAGAAGTACTACATGGGCTCCTCTTTGGTCACATCAGCAGAATGATTACCGATATCCCAAGGCTACTTATTACAAGGTAGCAGTTCTGGAGTGTCCCAATCAAATCATGCCCATCCATCCTCGTCCAAGAAGTATTGTAGGCATGATGTAAAACTTCACTTCCAAGGAGTTATTCCCAATGTGAAACATAGTAGTGAAATCTACTCCTATGTATGTGGTTTGGAACGAGGTCTATGGCCTCAACATATCGAAGCTAATGCTCTTCATTCCCTCGTCCAAGAAGTACTACATGGGCTCCTCGTTGGTCACATCAGAATGATTATTACCGATATCCCAAGGCTACTCACAAGGTAGTAGTTCTTGAGTCCCAATCAAATTATGCCCATCCATCCTCGTCCAAGAAGAACTACAGGCATGATAAAAAAAACTTCCCTTCCAAGGGGTTATTCCCAATGTGAGACATAGTAGTGAAAGCTCCTATGCATGTGGTTTGGAAGAACGAGTTCTTTCCTTCCGCGTGGACTCTTGTGGGAGTCAATGATGGTTGTTGTATCTCACACTGTCTCATGAGACATTAGGTTGTTGCTAGCTCTCCCATGTTTTATTTGAGAGCAATTTCTATGATCAGGAGACATTAGGTTAGGGCTAGCTCTCCCATGTTTCATTTGAGAGCAATTTCTATGATCATGAGACATTGGGTTATGGCTAGCTCTCCCATGTCTTATTTGAGAGCAATTTCTATGATCATGACCAACCATAGTCTGGCACACTTCACCTCCTCCTAGTTTTCCTCTGCTAGGTCAATTACTCGGTCCATGTCCTCCAGTCCCAATCAAGTTATGCCCATCCATCCTAATCCAAGAAGTACTACAGGCATGATATAAAACTTCCCTCCCCAAGGGGTTATTCCCAATGTGAAACATAGTAGTGAAAGCTCCTATACATGTGGCCTGGAACGAGTTCACTCCTTCCACCTGCACTTTTGTGGGAGTCAATGATGGTTGTTGTATCTCACGCTATCTCATGAGACATTAGGTTATAGCGAGCTCTCTTATGTTTTATCTGAGACCAGTTTCTATGGTCATGCTGGCACCCTTCACCTCCGAGTCTTCCTCTTCTAGGTAAATTGCTTGGAGATGGAGCAAGTACAAAGCTTGGCTTTCCTAACCTTAACTTCTTTTTTAGCCTTTGCTCTACTAAGGATTTATTTCTTGCTCTTCTTTGGCAGAGCGAGAGAGTTTTCTAGATTCTTCCAAACCTAAGGATTCATCTCTCTATGCGGCCGTTAACTTGATCAGAACCTTAAGAATATTAAGCTCTCTTTTTTCCATTGGTGGCAAAGTCCACACCTGAGAGTCTATGGCCTCAACATATCAAAGCTAATGCTCTTCATTCCCTCGTCCAAGAAGTACTACATGGGCTCAGCCTCTTTGGTCACATCACCATGATTACCTATTCTTAGGCTACGTACAAGGTAGCAGTTCTCGAGTCCCAATCAAATTATGGCTATCCATCGTCGTCCAAGAACTACTGCAGGCCTGATTTAAAACTTCCCTTCTAAGGGGTTATTCCCAATGCGAAATATTGTAGTGAGAGCTCCGATGATGCATGTGGTTTGCAACGTGTTCACTCCTTCCACCTGAACTTTTGTGGGAGTCGATGATGCTTGTTGTATCTCACACTGTCTCATGAGACATTAGGTTATGGCTAGCTCTCCCATGTTTTATTTGAGACCAATTTCTATGATCACGACCACGCTTTGCCTCCTAGTCTTCCTCTTCTAGCTCAATTACTCGGGCCATGTTAATGGAGATGAAGCAATTATGAAGCTTGGCTTGCCTAGCCTTAACTTCTTTGTTAGCCTTTGCTAAGAATTTATTCATTGCTCTTCTTGGCAGAGCGAGAGAGTTTTCTAGATTCTTCCAAACCTAAGGGTTCATCTCTCTATGTGGCCATTAACTTGATTAGAATATTGAGTTCTCTTTTTCATTGGTGGCAAAAGTCGACATGAGAATCTATGGCCTCAATATATCAAAGCTAATGGTCTTCATTCCCTCGTCCAAGAAGTCCTCTTTTGTCACATCACACAATGAATACCTATCCCAAGGCCTCTTTTTTACAAGGTAGCAGTTCTTGAGTCCCAATCAAATTATGGCCGTCCATTCTCGTCGAGAAGAACTACAGGGATGATATAAAACTTCCCTTCCAAGGGGTTATTCCCAATGTGAAACATATAGTACTGAAAGCTCCGATGCATGTGGTTTGGAACGAACTCACTCCTTCCAACTGCACTTTTGTGGGAGTCAATGATGGCTGTTGTATCTCGCACTGTCTCATGAGACATTAGGTTATGGCTAGCTCTCCCATGTTTTATTTGAGACCAATTTCTATGATCACGACCACGCTTCGCTTTCTAGTCTTCCTCTTCATTGGTGGCAAAAGTCGACATGAGAATCTATGGCCTCAATATATCAAAGCTAATGGGCTTCATTCCCTCGTCCAAGAAGTCCTCTTTTGTCACATCACAAATGATTATCTATCCCAAGGCTACTTTTTACAAGGTAGCAGTTCTTGAGTCCCAATCAAATTACGGCCGTCCATTCTCGTCCGAGAAGAACTACAGGGATGATATAAAACTTCCCTTCCAAGGGGTTATTACCAATGTGAAACATATAGTACTGAAAGCTCCCATGCATGTGGTTTGCAACGAGCTCACTCCTTCGACCTGCACTTTTGTGGGAGTCAATGATGGTTGTTGTATCTCACACTGTCTCATGAGACATTAGGTTATGGCTAGCTCTCCCATGTTTTATTTGAGACCAATTTCTATGGTCATGCAAAACCATAGTCTGCACATTTCACCTCCCAGTCCTCCTCTTCTAGGTCAATTACTTGGGCCATGATAACGGAGATGGAACAATTACGAAGCTTGGCTTGCCTAGCCTTAACTTCTTTTTTTAGCCTTTGCTACTAAGGATTTACTTATTGCTCTTCTTGGCAGAGCGATAGAGTTTTCTAGATTCTTCTAGACATAAGGGTTCATCTCGCTATGTGGCCATTAACTTGATCAGAACCTTAAAACTTGAGCTCTCTTTTCCATTGGTGGCAAAAGTCCACACATGAGAGTCTACGGCCTCAACATATCAAAGCTAATGCATTGTCTTCATTCCCTCGTCCAAGAAGTACTACATGGGCTCCTCTTTGGTCACATCAGCAGAATGATTACCGATATCCCAAGGCTACTTATTACAAGGTAGCAGTTCTGGAGTGTCCCAATCAAATTATGCCCATCCATCCTCGTCCAAGAAGTATTGTAGGCATGATGTAAAACTTCACTTCCAAGGAGTTATTCCCAATGTGAAACATAGTAGTGAAATCTACTCCTATGTATGTGGTTTGGAACGAGGTCTATGGCCTCAACATATCGAAGCTAATGCTCTTCATTCCCTCGTCCAAGAAGTACTACATGGGCTCCTCGTTGGTCACATCAGAATGATTATTACCGATATCCCAAGGCTACTCACAAGGTAGTAGTTCTTGAGTCCCAATCAAATTATGCCCATCCATCCTCGTCCAAGAAGAACTACAGGCATGATAAAAAAAACTTCCCTTCCAAGGGGTTATTCCCAATGTGAGACATAGTAGTGAAAGCTCCTATGCATGTGGTTTGGAAGAACGAGTTCTTTCCTTCCGCGTGGACTCTTGTGGGAGTCAATGATGGTTGTTGTATCTCACACTGTCTCATGAGACATTAGGTTGTTGCTAGCTCTCCCATGTTTTATTTGAGAGCAATTTCTATGATCAGGAGACATTAGGTTATGGCTAGCTCTCCCATGTTTCATTTGAGAGCAATTTCTATGATCATGAGACATTGGGTTATGGCTAGCTCTCCCATGTCTTATTTGAGAGCAATTTCTATGATCATGACCAACCATAGTCTGGCACACTTCACCTCCTCCTAGTTTTCCTCTGCTAGGTCAATTACTCGGTCCATGTCCTCCAGTCCCAATCAAGTTATGCCCATCCATCCTAATCCAAGAAGTACTACAGGCATGATATAAAACTTCCCTCCCCAAGGGGTTATTCCCAATGTGAAACATAGTAGTGAAAGCTCCTATACATGTGGCCTGGAACGAGTTCACTCCTTCCACCTGCACTTTTGTGGGAGTCAATGATGGTTGTTGTATCTCATGCTATCTCATGAGACATTAGGTTATAGCGAGCTCTCTTATGTTTTATCTGAGACCAGTTTCTATGGTCATGCTGGCACCCTTCACCTCCGAGTCTTCCTCTTCTAGGTAAATTGCTTGGAGATGGAGCAAGTACAAAGCTTGGCTTTCCTAACCTTAACTTCTTTTTTAGCCTTTGCTCTACTAAGGATTTATTTCTTGCTCTTCTTTGGCAGAGCGAGAGAGTTTTCTAGATTCTTCCAAACCTAAGGATTCATCTCTCTATGCGGCCGTTAACTTGATCAGAACCTTAAGAATATTAAGCTCTCTTTTTTCCATTGGTGGCAAAGTCCACACCTGAGAGTCTATGGCCTCAACATATCAAAGCTAATGCTCTTCATTCCCTCGTCCAAGAAGTACTACATGGGCTCAGCCTCTTTGGTCACATCACCATGATTACCTATTCTTAGGCTACGTACAAGGTAGCAGTTCTCGAGTCCCAATCAAATTATGGCTATCCATCGTCGTCCAAGAACTACTGCAGGCCTGATTTAAAACTTCCCTTCTAAGGGGTTATTCCCAATGCGAAATATTGTAGTGAGAGCTCCGATGATGCATGTGGTTTGCAACGTGTTCACTCCTTCCACCTGAACTTTTGTGGGAGTCGATGATGCTTGTTGTATCTCACACTGTCTCATGAGACATTAGGTTATAGCTAGCTCTCCCATGTTTTATTTGAGACCAATTTCTATGATCACGACCACGCTTCGCCTCCTAGTCTTCCTCTTCTAGCTCAATTACTCGGGCCATGTTAATGGAGATGAAGAAATTACGAAGCTTGGCTTACCTAGCCTTAACTTCTTTTTTAGCCTTTGCTAAGAATTTATTCATTGCTCTTCTTGGCAGAGCGAGAGAGTTTTCTAGATTCTTCCAAACCTAAGGGTTCATCTCTCTATGTGGCCATTAACTTGATTAGAATATTGAGCTCTCTTTTTCATTGGTGGCAAAAGTCGACATGAGAATCTATGGCCTCAATATATCAAAGCTAATGGTCTTCATTCCCTCGTCCAAGAAGTCCTCTTTTGTCACATCACACAATGATTACCTATCCCAAGGCTACTTTTTACAAGGTAGCAGTTCTTGAGTCCCAATCAAATTATGGCCGTCCATTCTCGTCCGAGAAGAACTACAGGGATGATATAAAACTTCCCTTCCAAGGGGTTATTCCCAATGTGAAACATATAGTACTGAAAGCTCCCATGCATGTGGTTTGGAACGAACTCACTCCTTCCAACTGCACTTTTGTGGGAGTCAATGATGGCTGTTGTATCTCACACTGTCTCATGAGACATTAGGTTATGGCTAGCTCTCCCATGTTTTATTTGAGACCAATTTCTATGATCACGACCACGCTTCGCTTTCTAGTCTTCCTCTTCATTGGTGGCAAAAGTCGACATGAGAATCTATGGCCTCAATATATCAAAGCTAATGGGCTTCATTCCCTCGTCCAAGAAGTCCTCTTTTGTCACATCACAAATGATTACCTATCCCAAGGCTACTTTTTACAAGGTAGCAGTTCTTGAGTCCCAATCAAATTACGGCCGTCCATTCTCGTCCGAGAAGAACTACAGGGATGATATAAAACTTCCCTTCCAAGGGGTTATTACCAATGTGAAGCATATAGAGTACTGAGAGCTCCCATGCATGTGGTTTGGAACGAGCTCACTCCTTCCACCTGCACTTTTGTGGGAGTCAATGATGGCTGTTGTATCTCACACTGTTTCATGAGACATTAGGTTATGGCTAGCTCTCCCATGTTTTATTTGAGACCAATTTCTATGGTCATGCAAAACCATAGTCTGCACATTTCACCTCCCCCAGTCCTCCTCTTCTAGGTCAATTACTTGGGCCATGATAACGGAGATGGAACAATTACGAAGCTTGGCTTGCCTAGCCTTAACTTCTTTTTTTAGCCTTTGCTACTAAGGATTTACTTATTGCTCTTCTTGGCAGAGCGATAGAGTTTTCTAGATTCTTCTAGACATAAGGGTTCATCTCGCTATGTGGCCATTAACTTGATCAGAACCTTAAAAATTGAGCTCTCTTTTCCATTGGTGGCAAAAGTCCACACATGAGAGTCTACGGCCTCAACATATCAAAGCTAATGCATTGTCTTCATTCCCTTGTCCAAGAAGTACTACATGGGCTCCTCTTTGGTCACATCAGCAGAATGATTACCGATATCCCAAGGCTACTTATTACAAGGTAGCAGTTCTGGAGTGTCCCAATCAAATTATGCCCATCCATCCTCGTCCAAGAAGTATTGTAGGCATGATGTAAAACTTCACTCCCAAGGAGTTATTCCCAATGTGAAACATAGTAGTGAAAGCTACTCCTATGTATGTGGTTTGGAACGAGTTCACTCCTTCCTACTGCACTTTTGTGGGAGTTAATGATGGTTGTTGTATCTCACATTGTTTCATGAGACATTAGGTTATGGCTAGCTCTCTCATGTTTTAATTGAGACCAATTTCTATGGTCATGCAAAACCATATTCTGGCACACTTCACCTCCCAGTCTTCCTCTTCTAGGTTAATTACTTGGGCCATGCTAACGGAGGTGGACCAATTACGAAGCCTGGCTTTGCTAGCCTTAACTTCTTTTTTAGCCTTTGCTAAAGATTTATTTACTGCTCTTCTTGGCAGAGTGAGAGTTTTCTAGATTCTTCTAAACCTAAGGGTTCAGATCACTATGTGGCCATTAACTTGATCAGAACCTGAAAAATATTGAGCTCTCTATTCCATTGGTGTGGCAAAAGTCCACATGAGAGGTCTATGGCCTCAACATATCGAAGCTAATGCTCTTCATTCCCTCGTCCAAGAAGTACTACATGGGCTCCTCGTTGGTCACATCAGAATGATTATTACCGATATCCCAAGGCTACTCACAAGGTAGTAGTTCTTGAGTCCCAATCAAATTATGCCCATCCATCCTCGTCCAAGAAGAACTACAGGCATGATAAAAAAAACTTCCCTTCCAAGGGGTTATTCCCAATGTGAGACATAGTAGTGAAAGCTCCTATGCATGTGGTATGGAAGAACGAGTTCTTTCCTTCCGCGTGGACTCTTGTGGGAGTCAATGATGGTTGTTGTATCTCACACTGTCTCATGAGACATTAGGTTGTTGCTAGCTCTCCCATGTTCTATTGGAGAGCAATTTCTATGATCAGGAGACATTAGGTTATGGCTAGCTCTCCCATGTTTCATTTGAGAGCAATTTCTATGATCATGAGACATTGGGTTATGGCTAGCTCTCCCATGTCTTATTTGAGAGCAATTTCTATGATCATGACCAACCATAGTCTGGCACACTTCACCTCCTCCTAGTTTTCCTCTGCTAGGTCAATTACTCGGTCCATGTCCTCCAGTCCCAATCAAGTTATGCCCATCCATCCTAATCCAAGAAGTACTACAGGCATGATATAAAACTTCCCTCCCCAAGGGGTTATTCCCAATGTGAAACATAGTAGTGAAAGCTCCTATACATGTGGTCTAGAACGAGTTCACTCCTTCCACCTGCACTTTCGTGGGAGTCAATGATGGTTGTTGTATCTCATGCTATCTCATGAGACATTAGGTTATAGCGAGCTCTCTTATGTTTTATTTGAGACCAGTTTCTATGGTCATGCTGGCACCCTTCACCTCCGAGTCTTCCTCTTCTAGGTAAATTGCTTGGAGATGGAGCAAGTACAAAGCTTGGCTTTCCTAACCTTAACTTCTTTTTTAGCCTTTGCTCTACTAAGGATTTATTTCTTGCTCTTTTTTGGCAAAGCGAGAGAGTTTTCTAGATTCTTCCAAACCTAAGGATTCATCTCTCTATGCGGCCGTTAACTTGATCAGAACCTTAAGAATATTAAGCTCTCTTTTTTCCATTGGTGGCAAAGTCCACACCTGAGAGTCTATGGCCTCAACATATCAAAGCTAATGCTCTTCATTCCCTCGTCCAAGAAGTACTACATGGGCTCAGCCTCTTTGGTCACATCACAATGATTACCTATTCTTCGGCTACGTACAAGGTAGACTTTCTCGAGTCCCAATCAAATTATGGCTATCCATCGTCGTCCAAGAACTACTGCAGGCCTGATTTAAAACTTCCCTTCTAAGGGGTTATTCCCAATGCAAAATATTGTAGTGAGAGCTCCGATGATGCATGTGGTTTGCAACGTGTTCACTCCTTCGTCCTGAACTTTTGTGGGAGTCGATGATGCTTGTTGTATCTCACACTGTCTCATGAGACATTAGGTTATGGCTAGCTCTCCCATGTTTTATTTGAGACCAATTTCTATGATCACGACCACGCTTCGCCTCCTAGTCTTCCTCTTCTAGCTCAATTACTCGGGCCATGTTAATGGAGATGAAGCAATTACGAAGCTTGGCTTGCCTAGCCTTAACTTCTTTTTTAGTCTTTGCTAAGAATTTATTCATTGCTCTTCTTGGCAGAGTGAGAGAGTTTTCTAGATTCTTCCAAACCTAAGGGTTCATCTCTCTATGTGGCCATTAACTTGATTAGAATATTGAGCTCTCTTTTTCATTGGTGGCAAAAGTCGACATGAGAATCTATGGCCTCAATATATCAAAGCTAATGGTCTTCATTCCCTCGTCCAAGAAGTCCTCTTTTGTCACATCACACAATGATTACCTATCCCAAGGTTACTTTTTACAAGGTAGCAGTTCTTGAGTCCCAATCAAATTATGGCCGTCCATTCTCGTCCGAGAAGAACTACAGGGATGATATAAAACTTCCCTACCAAGGGGTTATTCCCAATGTGAAACATATAGTACTGAAAGCTCCCATGTATGTGGTTTGGAACGAACTCACTCCTTCCACCTGCACTTTTGTGGGAGTCAATGATGGCTGTTGTATCTCACACTGTCTCATTAGACATTAGGTTATGGCTAGCTCTCCCATGTTTTATTTGATACCAATTTCTATGATCACGACCATGCTTCGCTTTCTAGTCTTCCTCTTCATTGGTGGCAAAAGTCGACATGAGAATCTATGGCCTCAATATATCAAAGCTAATGGGCTTCATTCCCTCGTCCAAGAAGTCCTCTTTTGTCACATCACACAATGATTACCTATCCCAAGGCTACTTTTTACAAGGTAGCAGTTCTTGAGTCCCAATCAAATTACGGCCGTCCATTCTCGTCCGAGAAGAACTAGAGGGATGATATAAAACTTCCCTTCCAAGGGGTTATTACCAATGTGAAACATATAGTACTGAAAGCTCCCATGCGCATGTGGTTTGGAACGAGCTCACTCCTTCCACCTGCACTTTTGTGGGAGTCAATGATGGCTGTTGTATCTCACACTGTCTCATGAGACATTAGGTTATGGCTAGCTCTCCCATGTTTTATTTGAGACCAATTTCTAT
This sequence comes from Cibotium barometz, assembly GCF_041138505.1. NCBI lineage: Eukaryota > Viridiplantae > Streptophyta > Polypodiopsida > Cyatheales > Cibotiaceae > Cibotium > Cibotium barometz. The sequence goes on along the minus strand of NC_141105.1, from coordinate 131,993 downwards.
GGTCATGCAAAACCATAGTCTGCACATTTCACCTCCCAGTCCTCCTCTTCTAGGTCAATTACTTGGTCCATGATAACGGAGATGGAACAATTACGAAGCTTGGCTTGCCTAGCCTTAACTTCTTTTTTTAGCCTTTGCTACTAAGGATTTACTTATTGCTCTTCTTGGTAGAGCGATAGAGTTTTCTAGATTCTTCTAGACATAAGGGTTCATCTCGCTATGTGGCCATTAACTTGATCAGAACCTTAAAAATTGAGCTCTCTTTTCCATTGGTGGCAAAAGTCCACACATGAGAGTCTACGGCCTCAACATATCAAAGCTAATGCATTGTCTTCATTCCCTCGTCCACGGCCTCAACATATCAAAGCTAATGCATTGTCTTCCTTCCCTCATCCAAAAGTCCACACATGAGAGTCTACGGCCTCAACATATCAAAGCTAATGCATTGTCTTCATTCCCTCGTCCAAGAAGCAGAATGATTACCGATATCCCAAGGCTACTTATTACAAGGTAGCAGTTCTGGAGTGTCCCAATCAAATTATGCCCATCCATCCTCGTCCAAGAAGTATTGTAGGCATGATGTAAAACTTCACTTCCAAGGAGTTATTCCCAATGTGAAACATAGTAGTGAAAGCTACTCCTATGTATGTGGTTTGGGAACGAGTTCACTCCTTCCTACTGCACTTTTGTGGGAGTTAATGATGGTTGTTGTATCTCACATTGTTTCATGAGACATTAGGTTATGGCTAGCTCTCTCATGTTTTAATTGAGACCAATTTCTATGGTCATGCAAAACCATATTCTGGCACACTTCACCTCCCAATCTTCCTCTTCTAGGTTAAGTACTTGGGCCATGCTAACGGAGGTGGAGCAATTACGAAGCCTGGCTTTGCTAGCCTTAACTTCTTTTCTAGCCTTTGCTAAAGATTTATTTACTGCTCTTCTTGGTAGAGTGAGAGTTTTCTAGATTCTTCTAAACCTAAGGGTTCAGATCACTATGTGGCCATTAACTTGATCAGAACCTGAAAAATATTGAGCTCTCTATTCCATTGGTGTGGAAAAAGTCCACATGAGAGGTCTATGGCCTCAACATATCGAAGCTAATGCTCTTCATTCCCTCGTCCAAGAAGTACTACATGGGCTCCTCGTTGGTCACATCAGAATGATTATTACCGATATCCCAAGGCTACTCACAAGGTAGTAGTTCTTGAGTCCCAATCAAATTATGCCCATCCATCCTCGTCCAAGAAGAACTACAGGCATGATAAAAAAAACTTCCCTTCCAAGGGGTTATTCCCAATGTGAGACATAGTAGTGAAAGCTCCTATGCATGTGGTTTGGAAGAACGAGTTCTTTCCTTCCGCGTGGACTCTTGTGGGAGTCAATGATGGTTGTTGTATCTCACACTGTCTCATGAGACATTAGGTTGTTGCTAGCTCTCCCATGTTTTATTGGAGAGCAATTTTTATGATCAGGAGACATTAGGTTATGGCTAGCTCTCCCATGTTTCATTTGAGAGCAATTTCTATGATCATGAGACATTGGGTTATGGCTAGCTCTCCCATGTCTTATTTGAGAGCAATTTCTATGATCATGACCAACCATAGTCTGGCACACTTCACCTCCTCCTAGTTTTCCTCTGCTAGGTCAATTACTCGGTCCATGTCCTCCAGTCCCAATCAAGTTATGCCCATCCATCCTAATCCAAGAAGTACTACAGGCATGATATAAAACTTCCCTCCCCAAGGGGTTATTCCCAATGTGAAACATAGTAGTGAAAGCTCCTATACATGTGGCCTGGAACGAGTTCACTCCTTCCACCTGCACTTTTGTGGGAGTCAATGATGGTTGTTGTATCTCACGCTATCTCATGAGACATTAGGTTATAGCGAGCTCTCTTATGTTTTATCTGAGACCAGTTTCTATGGTCATGCTGGCACCCTTCACCTCCGAGTCTTCCTCTTCTAGGTAAATTGCTTGGAGATGGAGCAAGTACAAAGCTTGGCTTTCCTAACCTTAACTTCTTTTTTAGCCTTTGCTCTACTAAGGATTTATTTCTTGCTCTTCTTTGGCAGAGCGAGAGAGTTTTCTAGATTCTTCCAAACCTAAGGATTCATCTCTCTATGCGGCCGTTAACTTGATCAGAACCTTAAGAATATTAAGCTCTCTTTTTTCCATTGGTGGCAAAGTCCACACCTGAGAGTCTATGGCCTCAACATATCAAAGCTAATGCTCTTCATTCCCTCGTCCAAGAAGTACTACATGGGCTCAGCCTCTTTGGTCACATCACCATGATTACCTATTCTTAGGCTACGTACAATGTGAGATCCCTGTTCCCACCGAGCAACGGATTCGGGGTACTAGCAGCGGAAGTAGCACTTCTCGCGCGGGACAGGGGTCCCACACTCGGGGCCTCGCCCACGGATATCCGGACAAGAGACTAATCCGTCGGTTTGTCCAAAACCGAAACCGGAAAAACTTCCTTTACCCGGAAAGCACGGGCGATTCCACCAGGATAACTCTTTACTCTAACGTAGTCAAGATCATTACTGATCAAACTGATCTGACTGCACCTTTAACGGTACTTGGTCAAATCAAGGAAGAACTTGTACTTGGATCATTGGGATCAACGCTTTTTTCCCCATCAAGAGGCACAGCCGTTGATTCCTATCCATAGAACAATTTCTATCCGGGATTTACTTCATCTATCGTAATAATAGAAATTAAATCTCGATTTACGGATCCATCAGTCCAGCCTAACCCCATCCGATCCCATGGGTTAGCCAACCGCCCAACCACTGTAGTGATGGGATCCAATTTGGAATTTGGTTAGGTTTTGTCCCGGGTACCAAGGAAAAGAGTTCCAAGGCCCCCTAGCCGGAAGTTCATGCAAACATAAAACTAGCCACACCACTTACACACCCAATATGAAAATTGCCTTTTTCTTAGCATCAGCTAACTTTAAAACAATCCTTTAATGAAACCATAGTACCACTGATCACAATCTTCCAATTTATCCAGTTGATTCATAATTTCCCATCATTCCTTCATCAGAGTATCTATGGCATCATTGGCAACTAGAACGCTCACCACCTGTCCACACAGAGGCCGTTTCCATAGTTCCTAGCCCATAATACTCGGCAATATAATCACTTATCAAGATGGACTCTCGTTGAAGATCAGCAAGATCAACCAACAGATCCATATAAAAGAGCCATGGACTCATCCGTTGAGGACCAGCAAGGTCAGTCAACCAGATCCATGCCCGGTTTCACAAAACAACTCTTACTCCTTGTTCCAATATCTTCCTCGACGCACGCGTGGGTATCCTAGGCGACCCAGAGCCCGAGCACCGTATGGTCAGCACCCTCTAGGATCCTTCGCAGGTGACCTAGCGCTTCACTCATAGGCCGCTTCCTTGGTCCCTCATCCACCGTACCGGAAGCTCACCATTTTAATCGAACCGAGGCTGGTCAAGACCTCGGTCGACCTTGCTACGCGAGACGTCCTCCATTGACTCTCCGTCAGCAGTTGCAACTTTATCAGTTAGGTCTCCACAACCTTAATCACAAGATGGTCAAAATGCTTCCCCAGCATTCTTGACATAAAACAGCCATTTACAAACAGCATTTACAAACAGTTTACAAATACAGTTTCTATATTAACTCTCATTTTTCCACATTGTTCCTCATTAAACCACATTACTTATTCCACATTCCATTTATATGTGTACTCATCCAATCACCTCATTTTCCATCTCTTCACTTCAAATTCCTTCACATCACATATCATATATTCACATCCATATCCACATCCATACATCCACATCCATATCCACATTCACATCCATACATCCACATCTACATGCTTATCTCCATTTTCACATCTTCATTTATACATCCACATCCCATATCCACATTCATACATACACATCCATATCCACATCCATACATCCACATCCACATCCACATTCACATCCATACATCCACATCTACATGCTTACCTCCATTTTCACATCCTCATTTATACATCCCCATCCCATATCCACATTCATACATACACATCCATACATCCACATCCATACATCCACATCTACATCCACATACATACATACATCCACATCCACATTCACATTCACATACATCCACATCCACATTCCCATACATCCACATCTATACATCCACATTCCACATTCACATCTATACATCCACATCTACATTCACATTCACATACATCCACATCCCCATTCCCATTCACATCTATACATCCACATCTACATCCACATACATACATACATCCACATCCACATTCCACATTCACATCTATACATCCACATCTACATCCACATTCACATTCATCCACATCCACATTCCCATTCACATCTATACATCCACATCCATTCACATCTATACATCCACATCTACATCCACATTCACATCTATACATCCACATCCATTCACATCTATACATCCACATCTACATTCACATTCACATACATCCACATCTACATTCACATTCACATACATCCACATCCACATTCCACATTCACATCTATACATCCACATCTACATCCACATTCACATACATCCACATCCACATTCCCATTCACATCTATACATCCACATCCATTCACATCTATACATCCACATCTACATCCACATTCACATCTATGCCTATATATCTTCATGCATATATCCATTTTCACGTTCATACATCCACACTCCATCTCCACATCCACACATCCACATACATACATCCATTTCCACATTCCCATTTATATAACCCCATATACCTTCACATCTAATCTTTTACATCACATCCATTCTCGCCCTATCACAACCCATATACATCTTATCCTATCACATACACTTCTTACCTCATCCCCCCATACACATCTTAATTCATCTTATCACCTCCTAACTTATTTCATAAGCATCTTATCACCTCTTATCACACCTCTTATCACATCTCTTATCACCTCCTAACTTATTTCATAAGCATCTTATCACACCTCTTATCACATCTTATCACATCTCTTATCTATTTATATAATACAAGAGAATTCTTACATTTGATATAAGATTTCTTTACACATTTATTTATGAATAAATTCTATTTAAGGAGATTAATACTTTCAAACTAAAAATCAATCTTTTATGCGTCTTCCTATGCATAAATTCATTTTTAATGAAAATGACACTTTTGAATTAAATTTTAATCTTTTATGCATTTTTCTATACATAAATTCAATTTAGATGAGAATGACACTTTTGAATTAAAAAAATCAATCTTTTATGCATCTTCTTATGCATAAATTCAATTTGGTAGGAATTACACTTTTAGAATAAAAAAATTTCTCTTATGCATCTAAGTTAAGCATAAAATCCATTTATGAGGAAAATCACACTTTTAGTATAAAAAGAATATCTTTTATGCATACCTATATGCATGAAATTCAATTATGATAAAAGTCACACTTTTATAATAAAATAATCAACTTTTATGCATACCTCTATGCATGAAATCCAATATGATAAAAGTAACACTTTTGATATAAAAATTTTTCCATTATGCATACTTCTATGCATGAAATAAAAATGGTAAAAATAACACTTTTGATATAAAAATTTATCCATTATGCATACTTCTATGCATGAAATAAAAATGGTAAAAATAACACTTTTGATATAAAAATTTATCCATTATGCCTAATATTAAAATTCAATTTCTTCATGATTGTAATGAAATTCTTTCAATTCATCTAGGATGATAATTCCTAGAATATGGTAGGAAGTCCTCTTTTTATGCTTTGAATGAGATTATTTTATGCATAATTTTTATAAAAATTTTGCCATAGCTCCGCTGCTATGACTGATAAATCTCAATTTTTCTAAGGGATAATGCTTATCATTAAGAAAATAATTAAAATAATCTCTAATTGGATTATCAATCCATAATGGATTGAATCATTAATATACATAAACTAAAAGCATAAGAAAAAGCCATTAATTTGGCCTCAAGCATAGCTTAATCTTGGGTTAAGGAAAAGCTTTATGAAAAGCTTGATTTGGATTGAGAATGGGTCATGAGTATGACCATTTCTTGAGTTAGAGAGAGAATTTACATAAGAATCATTAGAATTTAAACATAAATGAAAATTAACTTCAATAGCATTTATTAAATCATGTAACTCTTCACTACTATTCAAACTTTAATAGCATTTTAAAAAAAAAACCATACCAATTAAACTTCTCAAGCTTGAGAGGGGTTGAGAAGAGAGAAACATTGAGAAATTATAGAAAGATCAATATTCACTAATTACCTTACAACTTGCTTGATTCTTTGTTCACGGTAGAGGCCCCCAACCAATCAATTGGTTAAGTATGTTGATGGAGCCACTAATGGGAATTGATGAAAGAGGGAAGCTCCAAAAACTAGTGAATTATTAAATGAATTCACAGTTCTTGGCTTAGGTGGAGTAGAGTAACGATGCATAAACACTATATATTTTTCAACAAGGGGGAGGCTTCTATTTATAGGAAAAATTGAGCTCCTAACCAAACAAACTGATTCTAGAATTTTCTAAATCAGTTTGGTCAATATTTGACCATTTTTAGGTCAGTTAAGCTAACTTTTTGGAACTAGACTTAAATGAGGAGAGAGGAGAGATGAAATATCTCAATTTTTATGAGTTTAAAACTCATTCAAGCATGTGAAATATGCACCTCCTTTAAAGAACTCCCCTTCCTTACATATGTCATACTTTTAATATTGCTCATAATTTTTTTACTAATAAACCTTGTACATTTTCAACTCTTCATCTTATGTGAAATATGCACCTCCTTTAAAGAACTCCCCTTCCTTACATATGTCATACTTTTAATATTGCTCATAATTTTTTTACTAATAAACCTTGTACATTTTCAACTCTTCATCTTATGTGAAATATGCACCTCCTTTAAAGAACTCCTCTTCCTTACATATGTCATACTTTTAATATTGCTCATAATTTTTTACTAATAAACCTTGTACATTTTCAACTCTTCATCTTATGTGAAATATGCACCTCCTTTAAAGAATTCCCCTTCCTTACATATGTCATATTTTTAATATTGCTCATAGTTTTTTACTAATAAACCTTGTACATTTTCAACTCTTCACCTCATGTGAGCATTTACTCATTTTTGGGTATTTTCTTTTTACAAGTTGGATTTATCTCCTCCCTACACATGGATTGATGCTATTGGTCCATAGGAACCTTAATTGGACCATAGTCTAAAGATTTCTGAAAATCTAGACCCTTAGGCTAAGGTTCTTTATAGCTATTTTCAATTAATTCCAATTGCACATTGGAAAATTCTTTTTGAATTTCTGTTTCAGGGGAACTCATCTGAATTAGAAGAGATATTTTTCTATCCAAAAATATTCAAAATCTGAATATTCTCTCTCTAGAATATTTTTCTCTCTCTAGGCTAAAACAGATAGAAACAAGGTCTTTATATTTCTGAAGAGGCATTGATTACAGGGAAAGATACTAGACATCAAAAAGGGGGTGGGGGAGGAATCTTACATTCTACCCCACTTAAAAAACGCGAGATGTCCTCATCTCGCAAACTGGGATAATTTCGCAAGATGCACGAATTATGAGACTTAGAGAAAAATTTAAATCAGGATTAACCACCAAGAAAAAGTCTCAAAGAGAGCAAGATTCAAGATAAGAACAAGATTTAAACTTTATTCATTCTTGGAACTTATACAGTAAAGATAGAGGAACTCTTTACACTTCCATAAGCCCGTCCATCATATGGTCACAAAAGCAGTCCTCACAAGCTGCACAAGTATAAGGTAACTCATCTATGGGAATGATTCTGTGGGTTATTGCTGCGCCTATCTCAGTGGTATGAGGTGTTCTAACAAAAGGACCTCTGAGAGGCAAGCCAAAAACGGGGTAAAGGCATATCTTCTCATGAGGAAGAAAACACGCCAGTAAGAAGACCCGCTCAGAAAACCCAGGATGTCTTGATCTCATGACGCAGTAGTATCGGGGACCCAAACCCAAGGCTTCAATAACCATGGCCAAGCGGACATTGTTGCGAAAGTGCTGCTGACCCCAGGGTGTTACCCTAGTTATGTCTTGATAGGTCCGCCATTTGGTCTGCGCTACAGAAGTTCCCAAGTGAGGGAAAAGTGAGCGCTCATACTGTTCTATAAAATCCTTCTTCACAGACTCACTTGCGTCTTGAAGGTGAGGAATCATTATGGATAAAACTAGTTCTTGTTGCCAAGCCATGAAGGAGATTAAGAAAGAAAGGAGATCGATGGAAGTAAGATTACTGTGAGCGACAAGTAAAAGTTACGACTTATATAAAGGAAGGAGCTAGCGTAACTTAGAAGCCAACGGTAACTTGCCACTGAAGTTTTACCGTCTTTCCATGATTTGGGTTTGACACATTTTTCTATAGAAGGCATTAAGAATTTTGAGATGAAGAGATAAAAGAAGCTTGTAGGCTAAGTCACCTACTTTCATTGAATTCAGATATAAGGCTCACAATATCTGGGGGATAACTTCTTAAACTCCCCAATAGATAAAGAACTTCTTTTGGGCCGTACTCGAATGAAAACCAAAACCTTGGTATCCAAAACACCGATTTTCACTTCTGAACTCATTGTTCTGAATCCTTAAAATAGGCGTGACTCTTGAGAAGTATTCTAGGAAAAGGGTCTTCCTTTTTTAAACAGAAACTTTCTTTTATTTTAGAGAGGGAATAATTATAAGATCAGAAAGGGAGATTCTTACTCCTGTATACCTCGAAGGTTGGGGAGGAATCTTACATTCTACCCCACTTAAAAAGTGCGAGATGTCCTCATCTCGCAAGGTAGAGGACAGCTCTTTTTCTTAAGATCCAATTTTATTCTGGGGTTCCTTATATTCTGGTCAACCCAACAGAACACTAGGATAAATATCCCTTATATAGAACTCATCATTAAATAACAATTCATTCAGATTATATCATTCATATCTTTAACATGATAATGGTCCATTAGACCGAAAAGTTTCCTTCGGAACATTCCTCCACGGAAATTCAGTCAAGCAAGTCCTCAATTTGACGTCCCTTAACTTGATCTACCGATCAAGTATTAACAGCAGCAATCTGACAGCACAACCCACTAATCTCATAGTGATTTGCTGAATTCATTATCATCATTCTAGTTATGAATATCATCACAGGGACTCGTCCCATTCCCCCTCATTGTGGTTTCATTATATTTCAACTAATTTTTAAAAATCATCATTTTTCAATCAGAATTTTCAATCAGAATCCAAATCAATTCATCCATTCTCAAACAGAATTAAAAATCATATCAATCACATTCGAAATCATCATCTAGATAGCATTAACGCTTATAATTTCAAGTCTTAGATTTACTCGTATATACTGTCAGTAAAGAGCTGCAGTATACTCTCGGTATATACGGGTAGTCAAGGCCCTTGGAATTATAAGGTAACTACTATCATGTCTAGGCCTCAAGAAAGTCAAGGATTCTATATAATTGCGGTACTTCCATCTGAAGACCCAACTACCAAATTACGAATTTCAGTTTGAATATCAAATTGTATGAATTATCTCACACAATTATAACCTTTTTGTGTTTCTTCATAAATTTTTGATATATTTGTCTTCTCAGTTGATCTTTATTAACCAAATGCTCTGATACCAACTGTGAGATCCCTGTTCCCACCGAGCAACGGATTCGGGGTACTAGCAGCGGAAGTAGCACTTCTCGCGCGGGACAGGGGTCCCACACTCGGGGCCTCGCCCACGGATATCCGGACAAGAGACTAATCCGTCGGTTTGTCCAAAACCGAAACCGGAAAAACTTCCTTTACCCGGAAAGCACGGGCGATTCCACCAGGATAACTCTTTACTCTAACGTAGTCAAGATCATTACTGATCAAACTGATCTGACTGCACCTTTAACGGTACTTGGTCAAATCAAGGAAGAACTTGTACTTGGATCATTGGGATCAACGCTTTTTTCCCCATCAAGAGGCACAGCCGTTGATTCCTATCCATAGAACAATTTCTATCCGGGATTTACTTCATCTATCGTAATAATAGAAATTAAATCTCGATTTACGGATCCATCAGTCCAGCCTAACCCCATCCGATCCCATGGGTTAGCCAACCGCCCAACCACTGTAGTGATGGGATCCAATTTGGAATTTGGTTAGGTTTTGTCCCGGGTACCAAGGAAAAGAGTTCCAAGGCCCCCTAGCCGGAAGTTCATGCAAACATAAAACTAGCCACACCACTTACACACCCAATATGAAAATTGCCTTTTTCTTAGCATCAGCTAACTTTAAAACAATCCTTTAATGAAACCATAGTACCACTGATCACAATCTTCCAATTTATCCAGTTGATTCATAATTTCCCATCATTCCTTCATCAGAGTATCTATGGCATCATTGGCAACTAGAACGCTCACCACCTGTCCACACAGAGGCCGTTTCCATAGTTCCTAGCCCATAATACTCGGCAATATAATCACTTATCAAGATGGACTCTCGTTGAAGATCAGCAAGATCAACCAACAGATCCATATAAAAGAGCCATGGACTCATCCGTTGAGGACCAGCAAGGTCAGTCAACCAGATCCATGCCCGGTTTCACAAAACAACTCTTACTCCTTGTTCCAATATCTTCCTCGACGCACGCGTGGGTATCCTAGGCAACCCAGAGCCCGAGCACCGTATGGTCAGCACCCTCTAGGATCCTTCGCAGGTGACCTAGCGCTTCACTCATAGGCCGCTTCCTTGGTCCCTCATCCACCGTACCGGAAGCTCACCATTTTAATCGAACCGAGGCTGGTCAAGACCTCGGTCGACCTTGCTACGCGAGACGTCCTCCATTGACTCTCCGTCAGCAGTTGCAACTTTATCAGTTAGGTCTCCACGACCTTAATCACAAGATGGTCAAAATGCTTCCCCAGCATTCTTGACATAAAACAGCCATTTACAAACAGCATTTACAAACAGTTTACAAATACAGTTTCTATATTAACTCTCATTTTTCCACATTGTTCCTCATTAAACCACATTACTTATTCCACATTCCATTTATATGTGTACTCATCCAATCACCTCATTTTCCATCTCTTCACTTCAAATTCCTTCACATCACATATCATATATTCACATCCATATCCACATCCATACATCCACATCCATATCCACATTCACATCCATACATCCACATCTACATGCTTATCTCCATTTTCACATCTTCATTTATACATCCACATCCCATATCCACATTCATACATACACATCCATATCCACATCCATACATCCACATCCACATCCACATTCACATCCATACATCCACATCTACATGCTTACCTCCATTTTCACATCCTCATTTATACATCCTCATCCCATATCCACATTCATACATACACATCCATACATCCACATCTACATCCACATACATACATACATCCACATCCACATTCACATTCACATACATCCACATCCACATTCCCATACATCCACATCTATACATCCACATTCCACATTCACATCTATACATCCACATCTACATTCACATTCACATACATCCACATCCCCATTCCCATTCACATCTATACATCCACATCTACATCCACATACATACATACATCCACATCCACATTCCACATTCACATCTATACATCCACATCTACATCCACATTCACATTCATCCACATCCACATTCCCATTCACATCTATACATCCACATCCATTCACATCTATACATCCACATCTACATCCACATTCACATCTATACATCCACATCCATTCACATCTATACATCCACATCTACATTCACATTCACATACATCCACATCTACATTCACATTCACATACATCCACATCCACATTCCACATTCACATCTATACATCCACATCTACATCCACATTCACATACATCCACATCCACATTCCCATTCACATCTATACATCCACATCCATTCACATCTATACATCCACATCTACATCCACATTCACATCTATGCCTATATATCTTCATGCATATATCCATTTTCACGTTCATACATCCACACTCCATCTCCACATCCACACATCCACATACATACATCCATTTCCACATTCCCATTTATATAACCCCATATACCTTCACATCTAATCTTTTACATCACATCCATTCTCGCCCTATCACAACCCATATACATCTTATCCTATCACATACACTTCTTACCTCATCCCCCCATACACATCTTAATTCATCTTATCACCTCCTAACTTATTTCATAAGCATCTTATCACCTCTTATCACACCTCTTATCACATCTCTTATCACCTCCTAACTTATTTCATAAGCATCTTATCACACCTCTTATCACATCTTATCACATCTCTTATCTATTTATATAATACAAGAGAATTCTTACATTTGATATAAGATTTCTTTACACATTTATTTATGAATAAATTCTATTTAAGGAGATTAATACTTTCAAACTAAAAATCAATCTTTTATGCGTCTTCCTATGCATAAATTCATTTTTAATGAAAATGACACTTTTGAATTAAATTTTAATCTTTTATGCATTTTTCTATACATAAATTCAATTTAGATGAGAATGACACTTTTGAATTAAAAAAATCAATCTTTTATGCATCTTCTTATGCATAAATTCAATTTGGTAGGAATTACACTTTTAGAATAAAAAAATTTCTCTTATGCATCTAAGTTAAGCATAAAATCCATTTATGAGGAAAATCACACTTTTAGTATAAAAAGAATATCTTTTATGCATACCTATATGCATGAAATTCAATTATGATAAAAGTCACACTTTTATAATAAAATAATCAACTTTTATGCATACCTCTATGCATGAAATCCAATATGATAAAAGTAACACTTTTGATATAAAAATTTTTCCATTATGCATACTTCTATGCATGAAATAAAAATGGTAAAAATAACACTTTTGATATAAAAATTTATCCATTATGCATACTTCTATGCATGAAATAAAAATGGTAAAAATAACACTTTTGATATAAAAATTTATCCATTATGCCTAATATTAAAATTCAATTTCTTCATGATTGTAATGAAATTCTTTCAATTCATCTAGGATGATAATTCCTAGAATATGGTAGGAAGTCCTCTTTTTATGCTTTGAATGAGATTATTTTATGCATAATTTTTATAAAAATTTTGCCATAGCTCCGCTGCTATGACTGATAAATCTCAATTTTTCTAAGGAATAATGCTTATCATTAAGAAAATAATTAAAATAATCTCTAATTGGATTATCAATCCATAATGGATTGAATCATTAATATACATAAACTAAAAGCATAAGAAAAAGCCATTAATTTGGCCTCAAGCATAGCTTAATCTTGGGTTAAGGAAAAGCTTTATGAAAAGCTTGATTTGGATTGAGAATGGGTCATGAGTATGACCATTTCTTGAGTTAGAGAGAGAATTTACATAAGAATCATTAGAATTTAAACATAAATGAAAATTAACTTCAATAGCATTTATTAAATCATGTAACTCTTCACTACTATTCAAACTTCAATAGCATTTTAAAAAAAAAACCATACCAATTAAACTTCTCAAGCTTGAGAGGGGTTGAGAAGAGAGAAACATTGAGAAATTATAGAAAGATCAATATTCACTAATTACCTTACAACTTGCTTGATTCTTTGTTCACGGTAGAGGCCCCCAACCAATCAATTGGTTAAGTATGTTGATGGAGCCACTAATGGGAATTGATGAAAGAGGGAAGCTCCAAAAACTAGTGAATTATTAAATGAATTCACAGTTCTTGGCTTAGGTGGAGTAGAGTAACGATGCATAAACACTATATATTTTTCAACAAGGGGGAGGCTTCTATTTATAGGAAAAATTGAGCTCCTAACCAAACAAACTGATTCTAGAATTTTCTAAATCAGTTTGGTCAATATTTGACCATTTTTAGGTCAGTTAAGCTAACTTTTTGGAACTAGACTTAAATGAGGAGAGAGGAGAGATGAAATATCTCAATTTTTATGAGTTTAAAACTCATTCAAGCATGTGAAATATGCACCTCCTTTAAAGAACTCCCCTTCCTTACATATGTCATACTTTTAATATTGCTCATAATTTTTTTACTAATAAACCTTGTACATTTTCAACTCTTCATCTTATGTGAAATATGCACCTCCTTTAAAGAACTCCCCTTCCTTACATATGTCATACTTTTAATATTGCTCATAATTTTTTTACTAATAAACCTTGTACATTTTCAACTCTTCATCTTATGTGAAATATGCACCTCCTTTAAAGAACTCCTCTTCCTTACATATGTCATACTTTTAATATTGCTCATAATTTTTTACTAATAAACCTTGTACATTTTCAACTCTTCATCTTATGTGAAATATGCACCTCCTTTAAAGAATTCCCCTTCCTTACATATGTCATATTTTTAATATTGCTCATAGTTTTTTACTAATAAACCTTGTACATTTTCAACTCTTCACCTCATGTGAGCATTTACTCATTTTTGGGTATTTTCTTTTTACAAGTTGGATTTATCTCCTCCCTACACATGGATTGATGCTATTGGTCCATAGGAACCTTAATTGGACCATAGTCTAAAGATTTCTGAAAATCTAGACCCTTAGGCTAAGGTTCTTTATAGCTATTTTCAATTAATTCCAATTGCACATTGGAAAATTCTTTTTGAATTTCTGTTTCAGGGGAACTCATCTGAATTAGAAGAGATATTTTTCTATCCAAAAATATTCAAAATCTGAATATTCTCTCTCTAGAATATTTTTCTCTCTCTAGGCTAAAACAGATAGAAACAAGGTCTTTATATTTCTGAAGAGGCATTGATTACAGGGAAAGATACTAGACATCAAAAAGGGGGTGGGGGAGGAATCTTACATACAAGGTAGCAGTTCTCGAGTCCCAATCAAATTATGGCTATCCATCGTCGTCCAAGAACTACTGCAGGCCTGATTTAAAACTTCCCTTCTAAGGGGTTATTCCCAATGCGAAATATTGTAGTGAGAGCTCCGATGATGCATGTGGTTTGCAACGTGTTCACTCCTTCCACCTGAACTTTTGTGGGAGTCGATGATGCTTGTTGTATCTCACACTGTCTCATGAGACATTAGGTTATGGCTAGCTCTCCCATGTTTTATTTGAGACCAATTTCTATGATCACGACCACGCTTCGCCTCCTAGTCTTCCTCTTCTAGCTCAATTACTCGGGCCATGTTAATGGAGATGAAGCAATTACGAAGCTTGGCTTGCCTAGCCTTAACTTCTTTTTTAGCCTTTGCTAAGAATTTATTCATTGCTCTTCTTGGCAGAGCGAGAGAGTTTTCTAGATTCTTCCAAACCTAAGGGTTCATCTCTCTATGTGGCCATTAACTTGATTAGAATATTGAGCTCTCTTTTTCATTGGTGGCAAAAGTCGACATGAGAATCTATGGCCTCAATATATCAAAGCTAATGGTCTTCATTCCCTCGTCCAAGAAGTCCTCTTTTGTCACATCACATAATGATTACCTATCCCAAGGCTACTTTCTACAAGGTAGCAGTTCTTGAGTCCCAATCAAATTATGGCCGTCCATTCTCGTCCGAGAAGAACTACACGGATGATATAAAACTTCCCTTCCAAGGGGTTATTCCCAATGTGAAACATATAGTACTGAAAGCTCCCATGCATGTGGTTTGGAACGAACTCACTCCTTCCACCTGCACTTTTGTGGGAGTCAATGATGGCTGTTGTATCTCACACTGTCTCATGAGACATTAGGTTATGGCCTGCTCTCCCATATTTTATTTGAGACCAATTTCTATGATCACGACCACGCTTCGCTTTCTAGTCTTCCTCTTCATTGGTGGCAAAAGTCGACATGAGAATCTATGGCCTCAATATATCAAAGCTAATGGGCTTCATTCCCTCGTCCAAGAAGTCCTCTTTTGTCACATCACAAATGATTACCTATCCCAAGGCTACTTTTTACAAGGTAGCAGTTCTTGAGTCCCAATCAAATTACGGCCGTCCATTCTCGTCCGAGAAGAACTACAGGGATGATATAAAACTTCCCTTCCAAGGGGTTATTACCAATGTGAAACATATAGTACTGAAAGCTCCCATGCATGTGGTTTGGAACGAGCTCACTCCTTCCACCTGCACTTTTGTGGGAGTCAATGATGGCTGTTGTATCTCACACTGTTTCATGAGACATTAGGTTATGGCTAGCTCTCCCATGTTTTATTTGAGACCAATTTCTATGGTCATGCAAGACCATAGTCTGCACATTTCACCTCCCCCAGTCCTCCTCTTCTAGGTCAATTACTTGGGCCATGATAACGGAGATGGAACAATTACGAAGCTTGGCTTGCCTAGCCTTAACTTCTTTTTTTAGCCTTTGCTACTAAGGATTTACTTATTGCTCTTCTTGGCAGAGCGATAGAGTTTTCTAGATTCTTCTAGACATAAGGGTTCATCTCGCTATGTGGCCATTAACTTGATCAGAACCTTAAAAATTGAGCTCTCTTTTCCATTGGTGGCAAAAGTCCACACATGAGAGTCTACGGCCTCAACATATCAAAGCTAATGCATTGTCTTCATTCCCTCGTCCAAGAAGTACTACATGGGCTCCTCTTTGGTCACATCAGCAGAATGATTACCGATATCCCAAGGCTACTTATTACAAGGTAGCAGTTCTGGAGTGTCCCAATCAAATTATGCCCATCCATCCTCGTCCAAGAAGTATTGTAGGCATGATGTAAAACTTCACTCCCAAGGAGTTATTCCCAATGTGAAACATAGTAGCTACTCCTATGTATGTGGTTTGGAACGAGTTCACTCCTTCCTACTGCACTTTTGTGGGAGTTAATGATGGTTGTTGTATCTCACATTGTTTCATGAGACATTAGGTTATGGCTAGCTCTCTCATGTTTTAATTGAGACCAATTTCTATGGTCATGCAAAACCATATTCTGGCACACTTCACCTCCCAGTCTTCCTCTTCTAGGTTAATTACTTGGGCCATGCTAACGGAGGTGGACCAATTACGAAGCCTGGCTTTGCTAGCCTTAACTTCTTTTTTAGCCTTTGCTAAAGATTTATTTACTGCTCTTCTTGGGCAGAGTGAGAGTTTTCTAGATTCTTCTAAACCTAAGGGTTCAGATCACTATGTGGCCATTAACTTGATCAGAACCTGAAAAATATTGAGCTCTCTATTCCATTGGTGTGGCAAAAGTCCACATGAGAGGTCTATGGCCTCAACATATCGAAGCTAATGCTCTTCATTCCCTCGTCCAAGAAGTACTACATGGGCTCCTCGTTGGTCACATCAGAATGATTATTACCGATATCCCAAGGCTACTCACAAGGTAGTAGTTCTTGAGTCCCAATCAAATTATGCCCATCCATCCTCGTCCAAGAAGAACTACAGGCATGATAAAAAAAACTTCCCTTCCAAGGGGTTATTCCCAATGTGAGACATAGTAGTGAAAGCTCCTATGCATGTGGTATGGAAGAACGAGTTCTTTCCTTCCGCGTGGACTCTTGTGGGAGTCAATGATGGTTGTTGTATCTCACACTGTCTCATGAGACATTAGGTTGTTGCTAGCTCTCCCATGTTCTATTGGAGAGCAATTTCTATGATCAGGAGACATTAGGTTATGGCTAGCTCTCCCATGTTTCATTTGAGAGCAATTTCTATGATCATGAGACATTGGGTTATGGCTAGCTCTCCCATGTCTTATTTGAGAGCAATTTCTATGATCATGACCAACCATAGTCTGGCACACTTCACCTCCTCCTAGTTTTCCTCTGCTAGGTCAATTACTCGGTCCATGTCCTCCAGTCCCAATCAAGTTATGCCCATCCATCCTAATCCAAGAAGTACTACAGGCATGATATAAAACTTCCCTCCCCAAGGGGTTATTCCCAATGTGAAACATAGTAGTGAAAGCTCCTATACATGTGGCCTGGAACGAGTTCACTCCTTCCACCTGCACTTTTGTGGGAGTCAATGATGGTTGTTGTATCTCACGCTATCTCATGAGACATTAGGTTATAGCGAGCTCTCTTATGTTTTATCTGAGACCAGTTTCTATGGTCATGCTAGCACCCTTCACCTCCGAGTCTTCCTCTTCTAGGTAAATTGCTTGGAGATGGAGCAAGTACAAAGCTTGGCTTTCCTAACCTTAACTTCTTTTTTAGCCTTTGCTCTACTAAGGATTTATTTCTTGCTCTTCTTTGGCAGAGCGAGAGAGTTTTCTAGATTCTTCCAAACCTAAGGATTCATCTCTCTATGCGGCCGTTAACTTGATCAGAACCTTAAGAATATTAAGCTCTCTTTTTTCCATTGGTGGCAAAGTCCACACCTGAGAGTCTATGGCCTCAACATATCAAAGCTAATGCTCTTCATTCCCTCGTCCAAGAAGTACTACATGGGCTCAGCCTCTTTGGTCACATCACCATGATTACCTATTCTTAGGCTACGTACAAGGTAGCAGTTCTCGAGTCCCAATCAAATTATGGCTATCCATCGTCGTCCAAGAACTACTGCAGGCCTGATTTAAAACTTCCCTTCTAAGGGGTTATTCCCAATGCGAAATATTGTAGTGAGAGCTCCGATGATGCATGTGGTTTGCAACGTGTTCACTCCTTCCACCTGAACTTTTGTGGGAGTCGATGATGCTTGTTGTATCTCACACTGTCTCATGAGACATTAGGTTATGGCTAGCTCTCCCATGTTTTATTTGAGACCAATTTCTATGATCACGACCACGCTTCGCCTCCTAGTCTTCCTCTTCTAGCTCAATTACTCGGGCCATGTTAATGGAGATGAAGCAATTACGAAGCTTGGCTTGCCTAGCCTTAACTTCTTTTTTAGCCTTTGCTAAGAATTTATTCATTGCTCTTCTTGGCAGAGCGAGAGAGTTTTCTAGATTCTTCCAAACCTAAGGGTTCATCTCTCTATGTGGCCATTAACTTGATTAGAATATTGAGCTCTCTTTTTCATTGGTGGCAAAAGTCGACATGAGAATCTATGGCCTCAATATATCAAAGCTAATGGTCTTCATTCCCTCGTCCAAGAAGTCCTCTTCTGTCACATCACACAATGATTACCTATCCCAAGGCTACTTTTTACAAGGTAGCAGTTCTTGAGTCCCAATCAAATTATGGCCGTCCATTCTCGTCCGAGAAGAACTACAGGGATGATATAAAACTTCCCTTCCAAGGGGTTATTCCCAATGTGAAACATATAGTACTGAAAGCTCCCATGCATGTGGTTTGGAACGAACTCACTCCTTCCACCTGCACTTTTGTGGGAGTCAATGATGGCTATTGTATCTCACACTGTCTCATGAGACATTAGGTTATGGCCTGCTCTCCCATATTTTATTTGAGACCAATTTCTATGATCACGACCACGCTTCGCTTTCTAGTCTTCCTCTTCATTGGTGGCAAAAGTCGACATGAGAATCTATGGCCTCAATATATCAAAGCTAATGGGCTTCATTCCCTCGTCCAAGAAGTCCTCTTTTGTCACATCACAAATGATTACCTATCCCAAGGCTACTTTTTACAAGGTAGCAGTTCTTGAGTCCCAATCAAATTACGGCCGTCCATTCTCGTCCGAGAAGAACTACAGGGATGATATAAAACTTCCCTTCCAAGGGGTTATTACCAATGTGAAACATATAGTACTGAAAGCTCCCATGCATGTGGTTTGGAACGAGCTCACTCCTTCCACCTGCACTTTTGTGGGAGTCAATGATGGCTGTTGTATCTCACACTGTTTCATGAGACATTAGGTTATGGCTAGCTCTCCCATGTTTTATTTGAGACCAATTTCTATGGTCATGCAAGACCATAGTCTGCACATTTCACCTCCCCCAGTCCTCCTCTTCTAGGTCAATTACTTGGGCCATGATAACGGAGATGGAACAATTACGAAGCTTGGCTTGCCTAGCCTTAACTTCTTTTTTTAGCCTTTGCTACTAAGGATTTACTTATTGCTCTTCTTGGCAGAGCGATAGAGTTTTCTAGATTCTTCTAGACATAAGGGTTCATCTCGCTATGTGGCCATTAACTTGATCAGAACCTTAAAAATTGAGCTCTCTTTTCCATTGGTGGCAAAAGTCCACACATGAGAGTCTACGGCCTCAACATATCAAAGCTAATGCATTGTCTTCATTCCCTCGTCCAAGAAGTACTACATGGGCTCCTCTTTGGTCACATCAGCAGAATGATTACCGATATCCCTGTAAGATTCCTCCCCAGCCTTCGAGGCATACAGGAGTAAGAATCTCCCTTTTTGATCTTAAAATTATTCCCTCTCAAAAATAAAAGAAAGATTCTGTTTAAAAAAAGGAAGACCCTTTCCCTAGAATACTTCTCAGGAGTCACGCTGTTTTAAGGATTCAGAACAATGAGTTCAGAAGTGAAAATCGGTGTTTTGGATACCAAGGTTTTGGTCTTCATTCGAGTACGGCACAAAAGAAGTTCTTTATCTATTGGGGAGTTTAAGAAGTTATCCCCCAGATATTGTGAGCCTTATCTGACTTCAAAGAAAGTAAGTGACTTAGCTTACGAGCTTCTTTTATCTCCTCATCTCAAAGTTCTTAATGCCTTCTATAGAAAATTGTGCCAAACCCAAATCATGGAAAGACAATAAAACTTCAGTGGCAAGCTACCGTTGGCTTCTAAGTTACGCTAGCTCCTTCCTTTATATAAGTCGTAACTTTTACTTGTCGCTCACAGTAATCTTACTCCCATCGATCTCCTTTCTTCCTAATCTCCTTCATGGCTTGGCAACAAGAATTAGTTTTATCCATAATGATTCCTCACCTTCAAGACGCAAGTGAGTCTGTGAAGAAGGATTTTATAGAACAGTATGAGCGCTCACTTTTCCCTCACTTGGGAACTTCTGTAGCGCAGACCAAATGGCGGACCTATCAAGACATAACTAGGGTAACACCCTGGGGTCAGCAGCACTTCCGTAACAATGTCCGCTTGGCCATGGTTATTGAAGCTTTGGGTTTGGGTCCCCGATACTACTGCGTCATGAGATCAAGACATCCTGGGTTTTCTGAGCGGGTCTTCTTACTGGCGTGTTTTCTTCCTCATGAGAAGATATGCCTTTACCCCGTTTTTGGCTTGCCTCTCAGAGGTCCTTTTGTTAGAACACCTCATACCACTGAGATAGGCGCAGCAATAACCCACAGAATCATTCCCATAGATGAGTTACCTTATACTTGTGCAGCTTGTGAGGACTGCTTTTGTGACCATATGATGGACGGGCTTATGGAAGTGTAAAGAGTTCCTCTATCTTTACTGTATCAGTTCCGAGAATGAATAAAGTTTAAATCTTGTTCGTATTTTGAATCTTGCTCTCTTTAAGACTTATCTTGGTGGTTAATCTTGATTAAAATTTTTCTCTAAGTCTCATATTCGTGAATCTTGTGAAATTATCACAAGTTGCGAGATGAGGACATCTCGCGTTTTTTAAGTGGGGTAGAATGTAAGATTCCTCCCCCAAACCCCTTTTTGATGTCTAGTATCTTCTTCTATAATCAATCCCTCTTCAGTTTTTTTTTATATCAAAAGTGTTACTTTTATCATTTTTAATTTTCATGCATAGAAGTATGCATAAAGGAAAAAAAATTTTTATCAAAAGTGTTACTTTTATCATTTTTAATTTTCATGCATAGAAGTATGCATAAAGGATAATTTTTTTATATTAAAAGTGTTATTTTTATCATTTTTAATTTTCATGCATAGAAGGATGCATAAAGGAAAATTTTTTATATCAAAAGTGTTACTTTTATCATTTTTAATTTCCATACATAGAAGTATGCATAAAGGATTATTTTTTTATATCAAAAGTGTTACTTTTATCATATTGGATTTCATGCATAGAGGTATGCATAAAAGTTGAATATTTTATTATAAAAGTGTTACTTTTAGCATAATTGAATTTCATGCATAGAGGTATGCATAAAAGATATGGGAAGTGATAAGATATGATAAGATGCATGTGGATGTGGATGTGGATGTATGAATGTGGATGTATGGATGTGAATGTGGATGTGGATGTGGATGTATGAATGTGGATGTATGGATGTGGATGTGGATGTATGAATGTGGATGTATGGATGTGAATGTGGATGTGGATGTGGATGTATGAATGTGGATGTATGGATGTATGAATGTGGATGTATGGATGTGAATGAGGATGTAGATGTGGATGCATGGATGTAAATGTGGATGTGGATGTATGGATGTATGCATATAGATGTGGATGCATGAATGTGGATGTATGGATGTGAATGAGGATATAGATGTGGATGTATGGATGTGAATGTACATGTAGATAAAGATGTATTCATGTGAATGGGAATGTGGATGTGGATGTATGTATGCATGTGGATGTGGATATGGATGTGTATGTATGAATGTGGATATGGGATGTGGATGTATAAATGAGGATGTGAAAATGGAGATAAGCATGTAGATGTGGATGTATGGATGTGAATGTGGGTGTGGATGTGGATGTATGAATGTGGATGTATGGATGTGAATGAGGATGTGGATGTGGATGCATGGATGTAAATGTGGATTTGTATGTATGGATGTAGGCATGTAGATGTGGATGCATGAATGTGGATGTATGGATGTGAATGAGGATATAGATGTGGATGTATGGATGTGAATGTGCATGTAGATATGGATGTATAGATGTGAATGAGAATGTGGATGTGGATGTGGATGTATGTATGTATGTATGTGGATGTGAATGTATGAATGAGGACGTGATAATGAATGTATGCATGTGGATGTGGATATGGATGTGTATGTATGAATGCGGATATGGATGTGGATATGGATGTGTATGTATGAATGTGGATATGGGATGTGGATGTATAAATGAGGATGTGAAAATGGAGATAAGCATGTAGATGTGGATGTATGGATGTGAATGTGGATGTGGATGTGGATGTATGGATGTGGATATGGATGTGAATATATGATATGTGATGTGAAGGAATCTGAAGTGAAGAGATGGAAAATGATATGATTGGATGAGTACACATATAAATGAAATGTGGAATAAGTAATGTGGATTGCATGAGGGATAATGTGGAAAAATGAGAGTTAATATAGAAATTGTATTTGTAAACTGTTTGTAAATGCTGTTTGTAAATGGCTGTTTTATGTGAAGAATGCTGGGAAAGCATTTTGACCGTCTTGTGATTAAGGTCGTGGAGACCTAACTGATAAAGTTGCAACTGCTGACGGAGAGTCAATGGAGGACGTCTCGCGTAGCAAGGTCGGCCGAGGTCTTGACCAGCCTCGGTTCGATTAAAATGGTGAGCTTCCGGTACGGTGGATGAGGGACCAAGGAAGCGGCCTATGAGTGAAGCGCTAGGTCACCTGCGAAGGATCCTAGAGGGTGCTGACCATACGGTGCTCGGGCTCTGGGTCGCCCAGGATACCCACGCGTGCGTCGAGGAAGATATTGGAACAAGGAGTAAGAGTTGTTTTCTGGAACCGGGTATGGATCTGGTTGACTGACCTTGCTGGTCCTCAACGGATGAGTCCATGGCTCTTTTATATGGATCTGTTGGTTGATCTTGCTGATCTTCAACGAGAGTCCATCTTGATAAGTGATTATATTGTTGAGTATTATGGGCTAGGAACTATTGAAACGGCCCCTGTGTGGACAGGTGGTGAGCGTTCTAGTTGCCAATGATGCCATAGATACTCTGATAAAGGAATGATGGGAAATTATGAATCAACTGGATAATTTGGGAGATTGTGATCAGTGGTACTATGGTTTCATTAAAGGATTGTTTTAAAGTTAGCTGATGCTAAGAAAAAGGCAATTTTCATATTGGGTGTGTAAGTGGTGTGGCTAGTTTTATGTTTGCATGAAATTCCGGCTAGGGGGCCTTGGAACTCTTTTCCTTGGTACCCGGGACAAAACCTAACCAAATTCCAAATTGGATCCCATCACTACAGTGGTTGGGCGGTTGGCTAACCCATGGGATCGGATGGGGTTAGGCTGGACTGATGGATCCGTAAATCGAGATTCAATTTTTGTTATTACGATAGATAAAGTAAATCCCGGATAGTAATTGTTCTATGGATAGGAATCAACGGCTGTGCCTCCTTGGTGGGGAAAAAAGCGTTGATCCCAATGATCCAAGTGCAAGTTTCTTCCTTGATCTGACCAAGTATCTTTATAGATGCAGTCGGATCTGTTTGATCAGTAAGGGTTTTGACTACGTTAGAGTAAAAATTATCCTGGTGGAATCGCCCGTGCTTTCCGGATAAGGGAAGTTTTTCCGGGTCTGGTTTTGGAAAAACCAACGGATTAGTCTTTTGTCCGGATATCCGTGGATGAGGCCCCGAGTGTGGGACCCTGCCTCGCGTAAGAAGTGCTACTTCCGCTGCTAGTACCCCGAATCCGTTGCGCGGTGGGAACAGGGATCTCACAGTGCCATTTTGTCTGCGCTACAGAAGTTCCCAAGTGAGGGAAAAGTGAGCGCTCATACTGCTCTATAAAATCTTTCTTCACAGACTCACTTGCGTCTTGAAGGTGAGGAATCATTAGGGATAAAACTAGTTCTTGTTGCCAAGCCATGAAGGAGATTAAGAAAGAAAGGAGATTGATGGAAGTAAGATTACTGTGAGCGACAAGTAAAAGTTACGACTTATATAAAGGAAGGAGCTAGCGTAACTTAGAAGCCAACGGTAACTTGCCACTGAAGTTTTACCGTCTTTCCATGATTTGGGTTTGACACATTTTTCTATAGAAGGCATTAAGAATTTTGAGATGAAGAGATAAAAGAAGCTTGTAGGCTAAGTCACCTACTTTCATTGAATTCAGATATAAGGCTCACAATATCTGGGGGATAACTTCATATACTCCCCAAGAGATAAAGAACTTCTTTTGGGCCGTACTCGAATGAAGACCAAAACCTTGATATCCAAAACATCGATTCTCACTTCTGAACTCATTGTTCTGAATCCTTAAAACAGGTGGGACTCTTGAGAAGTATTCTAGGAAAAGGGTCTTCCTTTGTTAAACAGAACTTTCTTTTATTTTAGAGAGGGAATAATTATAAGATCAGAAAGGGAGATTCTTACTCCTGTTAGAACACCTCATACCACTGAGATAGGCGCAGCAATAACCCACAGAATCATTCCCATAGATGAGTTACCTTATACTTGTGCAGCTTGTGAGGACTGCTTTTGTGATCATACGATGGACGGGCTTATGGAAGTGTAAAGAGTTCTTCTATCTTTACTGTATAAGTTCCGAGAATGAATAAAGTTTAAATCTTGTTCTTATTTTGAATCTTGCTCTCTTTAAGACGTTTCTTGGTGGTTAATCTTGATTAAAATTTTTCTCTAAGTCTCATATTCGTGACTCTTGCGAAATTATCACAAGTTGCGAGATGAGGACATCTCGCGTTTTTTAAGTGGGGTAGAATGTAAGATTCCTCCCCCAACCCCCTTTTTGATGTCTAGTATCTTCCCCTGTAATCAACCCTCTTCAGAAATATAAAGACCTTGTTTCTATCTGTTTTAGCCTAGAGAGAGAAAAATATTCTAGAGAGAGAATATTCAGATTTTGAATATTTTTGGATAGAAAAAATCTCTTATAATTCAGATGAGTTCCCCTGAAATAGAAATTCAAAAAGAATTTTCCAATGTGCAATTGGAATTAATTGGAAATAGGTATAAAGAACCTTAGTCTAAGGGTCTAGATTTTCAGAAATCTTTAGACTATGGTCCAATTAAGGTTCCTATGGGCCAATAGCATCAATCCATGTGTAGGGAAGAGATAAATCCAAATTTGTAAAAAAGAAGATACCCAAAAATGAGTAAATGCTCACATAAGGTGAAGAGTTGAAAATGTACAAGGTTTATTAGTAAAAAACTATGAGCAATATTAAAAATATGAGATATTTTGGGTATCCAAAAATGAGTAAATGCTCACATAAGATGAAGAGTTGAAAATGTACAAGGTTTATTAGTAAAAAACTATGAGCAATATTAAAATGATGCCATTATGACACATATGTAAGGAAGGGGAATTCTTTAAAGGAGGTGCATATTTCACATAAGATGAAGAGTTGAAAATGTACAAGGTTTATTAGTAAAAAACTATGAGCAATATTAAAATGATTCCATTATGACACATATTTAAGGAAGGGGAATTCTTTAAAGGAGGTGCATATTTCACATAAGATGAAGAGTTGAAAATGTACAAGGTTTATTAGTTAAAAAAAAACTATGAGCAATATTAAAATGATTCCATTATGACACATATGTAAGGAAGGGGAGTTCTTTAAAGGAGGTGCATATTTCACATGCTTGAATGAGTTTTAAACTCATAAAAATTGAGATATTTCATCTCTCCTCTCTCCTCATTCAAGTCTAGTTCCAAAAAGTTAGCTTAACTGACCTAAAAATGGTCAAATATTGACCAAACTGATTTAGAAAATTCTAGAATCAGTTTGTTTGGTTAGGAGCTCAATTTTTCCTATAAATAGAAGCCTCCCCCTTGTTGAAAAATAGTTAGTGTTTATGCATCGTTACTCTACTCCACCTAAGCCAAGAACTGTGAATTCATTTAATAATTCACTAGTTTTTGGAGCTTCCCTCTTTCCTCAATCCCCATTAGTGGCTCCATCAACATACTTAACCAATTGATTGGTTGAGGGCCTCTACCGTGAACAAAGAATCAAGCAAGTTGTAAGGTAATTAGTGAATATTGATCTTTCTATAATTTCTCAATGTTTCTCTCTTCTCAACCCCTCTTAAGCTTGAGAAGTTTAATTGGTATGTTTTTTTTTAAATACTATTGGATTTTGAATAGTAGTGAAGAGTTACATAATTTAATAAATGCTATTGAAGTTAATTTTTATTTATGTTTAAATTCTAATGATTTTTATGTAAATTCTCTCTCTCACTCAAGAAATGGTCATACTCATGACCCGTTCTCAATCCAAATCAAGCTTTTCATAAAGCTTTTCCTTAACCCAAGATTAAGCTATGCTTGAGGCCAAATTAATGGTTTTTTTCTATGCTTTTAGTTTATGCATATTGATGATTCAATCCACTATAGATTAATGATCCAATTAGAGATCATTTTAATTATTTCCTTAATGATAAGCTTTATCCCTTAGAAAAAATTGAGATTTATCAGTCATAGCAGCGGAGCTATGGCAAAATTTTTATAAAAATTATGCATAAAATAATTTCATTCAAAGCATAAAAAGAGGACTTCCTACCATATTCTAGGAATTATCATCCTAGATTAATTGAAAGAATTTCATCATAATCATGGAGAAATTGAATTTTAATATCATGCATAAAGGATAATTTTTTTTATATCAAAAGTGTTACTTTTATCATTTTTTATTTTTCATGCATAGAAGTATGCATAAAGGAAAAAAAAAATTTATCAAAAGTGTTACTTTTATCATTTTTAATTTTCATGCATAGAAGTATGCATAAAGGATAATTTTTTTATATTAAAAGTGTTATTTTTATCATTTTTAATTTTCATGCATAGAAGGATGCATAAAGGAAAATTTTTTATATCAAAAGTGTTACTTTTATCATTTTTAATTTCCATACATAGAAGTATGCATAAAGGATTATTTTTTTATATCAAAAGTGTTACTTTTATCATATTGGATTTCATGCATAGAGGTATGCATAAAAGTTGAATATTTTATTATAAAAGTGTTACTTTTAGCATAATTGAATTTCATGCATAGAGGTATGCATAAAAGATATGGGAAGTGATAAGATATGATAAGATGCATGTGGATGTGGATGTGGATGTATGAATGTGGATGTATGGATGTGAATGTGGATGTGGATGTGGATGTATGAATGTGGATGTATGGATGTGGATGTGGATGTATGAATGTGGATGTATGGATGTGAATGTGGATGTGGATGTGGATGTATGAATGTGGATGTATGGATGTATGAATGTGGATGTATGGATGTGAATGAGGATGTAGATGTGGATGCATGGATGTAAGTAAATGTGGATGTGGATGTATGGATGTATGCATATAGATGTGGATGCATGAATGTGGATGTATGGATGTGAATGAGGATATAGATGTGGATGTATGGATGTGAATGTACATGTAGATAAAGATGTATTCATGTGAATGGGAATGTGGATGTGGATGTATGTATGCATGTGGATGTGGATATGGATGTGTATGTATGAATGTGGATATGGGATGTGGATGTATAAATGAGGATGTGAAAATGGAGATAAGCATGTAGATGTGGATGTATGGATGTGAATGTGGGTGTGGATGTGGATGTATGAATGTGGATGTATGGATGTGAATGAGGATGTGGATGTGGATGCATGGATGTAAATGTGGATTTGTATGTATGGATGTAGGCATGTAGATGTGGATGCATGAATGTGGATGTATGGATGTGAATGAGGATATAGATGTGGATGTATGGATGTGAATGTGCATGTAGATATGGATGTATAGATGTGAATGAGAATGTGGATGTGGATGTGGATGTATGTATGTATGTATGTGGATGTGAATGTATGAATGAGGACGTGATAATGAATGTATGCATGTGGATGTGGATATGGATGTGTATGTATGAATGCGGATATGGATGTGGATATGGATGTGTATGTATGAATGTGGATATGGGATGTGGATGTATAAATGAGGATGTGAAAATGGAGATAAGCATGTAGATGTGGATGTATGGATGTGAATGTGGATGTGGATGTGGATGTATGGATGTGGATATGGATGTGAATATATGATATGTGATGTGAAGGAATCTGAAGTGAAGAGATGGAAAATGATATGATTGGATGAGTACACATATAAATGAAATGTGGAATAAGTAATGTGGATTGCATGAGGGATAATGTGGAAAAATGAGAGTTAATATAGAAATTGTATTTGTAAACTGTTTGTAAATGCTGTTTGTAAATGGCTGTTTTATGTGAAGAATGCTGGGAAAGCATTTTGACCGTCTTGTGATTAAGGTCGTGGAGACCTAACTGATAAAGTTGCAACTGCTGACGGAGAGTCAATGGAGGACGTCTCGCGTAGCAAGGTCGGCCGAGGTCTTGACCAGCCTCGGTTCGATTAAAATGGTGAGCTTCCGGTACGGTGGATGAGGGACCAAGGAAGCGGCCTATGAGTGAAGCGCTAGGTCACCTGCGAAGGATCCTAGAGGGTGCTGACCATACGGTGCTCGGGCTCTGGGTCGCCCAGGATACCCACGCGTGCGTCGAGGAAGATATTGGAACAAGGAGTAAGAGTTGTTTTCTGGAACCGGGTATGGATCTGGTTGACTCACCTTGCTGGTCCTCAACGGATGAGTCCATGGCTCTTTTATATGGATCTGTTGGTTGATCTTGCTGATCTTCAACGAGAGTCCATCTTGATAAGTGATTATATTGTTGAGTATTATGGGCTAGGAACTATTGAAACGGCCCCTGTGTGGACAGGTGGTGAGCGTTCTAGTTGCCAATGATGCCATAGATACTCTGATAAAGGAATGATGGGAAATTATGAATCAACTGGATAATTTGGGAGATTGTGATCAGTGGTACTATGGTTTCATTAAAGGATTGTTTTAAAGTTAGCTGATGCTAAGAAAAAGGCAATTTTCATATTGGGTGTGTAAGTGGTGTGGCTAGTTTTATGTTTGCATGAAATTCCGGCTAGGGGGCCTTGGAACTCTTTTCCTTGGTACCCGGGACAAAACCTAACCAAATTCCAAATTGGATCCCATCACTACAGTGGTTGGGCGGTTGGCTAACCCATGGGATCGGATGGGGTTAGGCTGGACTGATGGATCCGTAAATCGAGATTCAATTTTTGTTATTACGATAGATAAAGTAAATCCCGGATAGTAATTGTTCTATGGATAGGAATCAACGGCTGTGCCTCCTTGGTGGGGAAAAAAGCGTTGATCCCAATGATCCAAGTGCAAGTTTCTTCCTTGATCTGACCAAGTATCTTTATAGATGCAGTCGGATCTGTTTGATCAGTAAGGGTTTTGACTACGTTAGAGTAAAAATTATCCTGGTGGAATCGCCCGTGCTTTCCGGATAAGGGAAGTTTTTCCGGGTCTGGTTTTGGAAAAACCAACGGATTAGTCTTTTGTCCGGATATCCGTGGACGAGGCCCCGAGTGTGGGACCCTGCCTCGCGTAAGAAGTGCTACTTCCGCTGCTAGTACCCCGAATCCGTTGCGCGGTGGGAACAGGGATCTCACAGTGCCATTTTGTCTGCGCTACAGAAGTTCCCAAGTGAGGGAAAAGTGAGCGCTCATACTGCTCTATAAAATCTTTCTTCACAGACTCCCTTGCGTCTTGAAGGTGAGAAATCATTAGGGATAAAACTAGTTCTTGTTGCCAAGCCATGAAGGAGATTAAGAAAGAAAGGAGATTGATGGAAGTAAGATTACTGTGAGCGACAAGTAAAAGTTACGACTTATATAAAGGAAGGAGCTAGCGTAACTTAGAAGCCAACGGTAACTTGCCACTGAAGTTTTACCGTCTTTCCATGATTTGGGTTTGACACATTTTTCTATAGAAGGCATTAAGAATTTTGAGATGAAGAGATAAAAGAAGCTTGTAGGCTAAGTCACCTACTTTCATTGAATTCAGATATAAGGCTCACAATATCTGGGGGATAACTTCATATACTCCCCAAGAGATAAAGAACTTCTTTTGGGCCGTACTCGAATGAAGACCAAAACCTTGATATCCAAAACATCGATTCTCACTTCTGAACTCATTGTTCTGAATCCTTAAAACAGGTGGGACTCTTGAGAAGTATTCTAGGAAAAGGGTCTTCCTTTGTTAAACAGAACTTTCTTTTATTTTAGAGAGGGAATAATTATAAGATCAGAAAGGGAGATTCTTACTCCTGTTAGAACACCTCATACCACTGAGATAGGCGCAGCAATAACCCACAGAATCATTCCCATAGATGAGTTACCTTATACTTGTGCAGCTTGTGAGGACTGCTTTTGTGATCATACGATGGACGGGCTTATGGAAGTGTAAAGAGTTCTTCTATCTTTACTGTATAAGTTCCGAGAATGAATAAAGTTTAAATCTTGTTCTTATTTTGAATCTTGCTCTCTTTAAGACGTTTCTTGGTGGTTAATCTTGATTAAAATTTTTCTCTAAGTCTCATATTCGTGACTCTTGCGAAATTATCACAAGTTGCGAGATGAGGACATCTCGCGTTTTTTAAGTGGGGTAGAATGTAAGATTCCTCCCCCAACCCCCTTTTTGATGTCTAGTATCTTCCCCTGTAATCAACCCTCTTCAGAAATATAAAGACCTTGTTTCTATCTGTTTTAGCCTAGAGAGAGAAAAATATTCTAGAGAGAGAATATTCAGATTTTGAATATTTTTGGATAGAAAAATATCTCTTATAATTCAGATGAGTTCCCCTGAAATAGAAATTCAAAAAGAATTTTCCAATGTGCAATTGGAATTAATTGGAAATAGGTATAAAGAACCTTAGTCTAAGGGTCTAGATTTTCAGAAATCTTTAGACTATGGTCCAATTAAGGTTCCTATGGGCCAATAGCATCAATCCATGTGTAGGGAAGAGATAAATCCAAATTTGTAAAAAAGAAGATACCCAAAAATGAGTAAATGCTCACATAAGGTGAAGAGTTGAAAATGTACAAGGTTTATTAGTAAAAAACTATGAGCAATATTAAAAATATGAGATATTTTGGGTATCCAAAAATGAGTAAATGCTCACATAAGATGAAGGGTTGAAAATGTACAAGGTTTATTAGTAAAAAACTATGAGCAATATTAAAATGATGCCATTATGACACATATGTAAGGAAGGGGAATTCTTTAAAGGAGGTGCATATTTCACATAAGATGAAGAGTTGAAAATGTACAAGGTTTATTAGTAAAAAACTATGAACAATATTAAAATGATTCCATTATGACACATATGTAAGGAAAGGGAATTCTTTAAAGGAGGTGCATATTTCACATAAGATGAAGAGTTGAAAATGTACAAGGTTTATTAGTAAAAAAAAACTATGAGCAATATTAAAATGATTCCATTATGACACATATGTAAGGAAGGGGAGTTCTTTAAAGGAGGTGCATATTTCACATGCTTGAATGAGTTTTAAACTCATAAAAATTGAGATATTTCATCTCTCCTCTCTCCTCATTCAAGTCTAGTTCCAAAAAGTTAGCTTAACTGACCTAAAAATGGTCAAATATTGACCAAACTGATTTAGAAAATTCTAGAATCAGTTTGTTTGGTTAGGAGCTCAATTTTTCCTATAAATAGAAGCCTCCCCCTTGTTGAAAAATAGTTAGTGTTTATGCATCGTTACTCTACTCCACCTAAGCCAAGAACTGTGAATTCATTTAATAATTCACTAGTTTTTGAAGCTTCCCTCTTTCTTCAATCCCCATTAGTGGCTCCATCAACATACTTAACCAATTGATTGGTTGGGGGCCTCTACCGTGAACAAAGAATCAAGCAAGTTGTAAGGTAATTAGTGAATATTGATCTTTCTATAATTTCTCAATGTTTCTCTCTTCTCAACCCCTCTCAAGCTTGAGAAGTTTAATTGGTATGGTTTTTTTTTAAATACTATTGAAGTTTGAATAGTAGTGAAGAGTTACATAAGTTAATAAATGCTATTGAAGTTAATTTTTATTTATGTTTAAATTCTAATGATTTTTATGTAAATTCTCTCTCTCACTCAAGAAATGGTCATACTCATGACCCGTTCTCAATCCAAATCAAGCTTTTCATAAAGCTTTTCCTTAACCCAAGATTAAGCTATGCTTGAGGCCAATTTAATGGCTTTTTTCTATGCTTTTAGTTTATGCATATTGATGATTTAATCCACTATAGATTAATGATCCAATTAGAGATCATTTTAATTATTTCCTTAATGATAAGCTTTATCCCTTAGAAAAAATTGAGATTTATCAGTCATAGCAGCGGAGCTATGGCAAATTTTTTATAAAAATTATGCATAAAATAATTTCATTCAAAGCATAAAAAGAGGACTTCCTACCATATTCTAGGAATTATCATCCTAGATTAATTGAAAGAATTTCATTATAATCATGGAGAAATTGAATTTTAATATCATGCATAAAGGATAATTTTTTTATATCAAAAGTGTTACTTTTATCATTTTTAATTTTCATGCATAGAAGTATGCATAAAGGAAAAAAATTTTATATCAAAAGTGTTACTTTTATCATTTTTTAATTTTTCATGCATAGAAGTATGCATAAAGGAAAATTTTTTATATCAAAAGTGATACTTTTATCATTTTTAATTTTCATGCATAGAAGTATGCATAAAGGATAATTTTTTTATATTAAAAGTGTTATTTTTATCATTTTTAATTTTCATGCATAGAAGGATGCATAAAGGAAAATTTTTATATCAAAAGTGTTACTTTTATCATTTTTAATTTTCATGCATAGAAGTATGCATAAAGGATAATTTTTTTATATCAAAAGTGTTACTTTTATCATATTGGATTTCATGCATAGAGGTATGCATAAAAGTTATGGGAAGTGATAAGATATGATAAGATGCATGTGGATGTGGATGTGGATGTATGAATGTGGATGTATGGATGTGGATGTGGATGTATGAATGTGGATGTATGGATGTGGATGTGGATGTATGAATGTGGATGTATGGATGTGAATGAGGATGTAGATGTGGATGCATGGATGTAAATGTGGATGTGGATGTATGGATGTATGCATGTAGATGTGGATGCATGAATGTGGATGTATGGATGTGAATGAGGATATAGATGTGGATGTATGGATGTGAATGTACATGTAGATAAAGATGTATATATGTGAATGGGAATGTGGATGTGGATGTATGTATGCATGTGGATGTGGTTATGGATGTGTATGTATGAATGTGGATATGGGATGTGGATGTATAAATGAGGATGTGAAAATGGAGATAAGCATGTAGATGTGGATGCATGAATGTGGATGTATGGATGTGAATGAGGATATAGATAGGATGTATGGATGTGAATGTGCATGTAGATATGGATGTATATATGTGAATGGGAATGTGGATGTGGATGTATGTATGCATGTGGATGTGGATATGGATGTGTATGTATGAATGTGGATATGGGATGTGGATGTATAAATGAGGATGTGAAAATGGAGATAAGCATGTAGATGTGGATGTATGGATGTGAATGTGGATGTGGATGTGGATGTATGAATGTGGATGTATGGATGTGAATGAGGATGTGGATGTGGATGCATGGATGTAAATGTGGATGTGTATGTATGGATGTAGGCATGTAGATGTGGATGCATGAATGTGGATGTATGGATGTGAATGAGGATATAGATGTGGATGTATGGATGTGAATATGCATGTAGATATGGATGTATAGATGTGAATGAGAATGTGGATGTGGATGTGGATGTATGTATGTATGTATGTGGATGTGGATGTATGAATGAGGACGTGATAATGAATGTATGCATGTGGATGTGGATATGGATGTGTATGTATGAATGCGGATATGGATGTGGATATGGATGTGTATGTATGAATGTGGATATGGGATGTGGATGTATAAATGAGGATGTGAAAATGGAGATAAGCATGTAGATGTGGATGTATGGATGTGAATGTGGATGTGGATGTGGATGTATGGATGTGGATATGGATGTGAATATATGATATGTGATGTGAAGGAATCTGAAGTGAAGAGATGGAAAATGATATGATTGGATGAGTACACATATAAATGAAATGTGGAATAAGTAATGTGGATTGCATGAGGGATAATGTGGAAAAATGAGAGTTAATATAGAAATTGTATTTGTAAACTGTTTGTAAATGCTGTTTGTAAATGGCTGTTTTATGTGAAGAATGCTGGGAAAGCATTTTGACCGTCTTGTGATTAAGGTCGTGGAGACCTAACTGATAAAGTTGCAACTGCTGACGGAGAGTCAATGGAGGACGTCTCGCGTAGCAAGGTCGGCCGAGGTCTTGACCAGCCTCGGTTCGATTAAAATGGTGAGCTTCCGGTACGGTGGATGAGGGACCAAGGAAGCGGCCTATGAGTGAAGCGCTAGGTCACCTGCGAAGGATCCTAGAGGGTGCTGACCATACGGTGCTCGGGCTCTGGGTCGCCCAGGATACCCACGCGTGCGTCGAGGAAGATATTGGAACAAGGAGTAAGAGTTGTTTTCTGGAACCGGGCATGGATCTGGTTGACTGACCTTGCTGGTCCTCAACGGATGAGTCCATGGCTCTTTTATATGGATCTGTTGGTTGATCTTGCTGATCTTCAACGAGAGTCCATCTTGATAAGTGATTATATTGTTGAGTATTATGGGCTAGGAACTATTGAAACGGCCCCTGTGTGGACAGGTGGTGAGCGTTCTAGTTGCCAATGATGCCATAGATACTCTGATGAAGGAATGATGGGAAATTATGAATCAACTGGATAATTTGGGAGATTGTGATCAATGGTACTATGGTTTCATTAAAGGATTGTTTTAAAGTTAGCTGATGCTAAGAAAAAGGCAATTTTCATATTGGGTGTGTAAGTGGTGTGGCTAGTTTTATGTTTGCATGAAATTCCGGCTAGGGGGCCTTGGAACTCTTTTCCTTGGTACCCGGGACAAAACCTAACCAAATTCCAAATTGGATCCCATCACTACAGTGGTTGGGCTGTTGGCTAACCCATGGGATCGGATGGGGTTAGGCTGGACTGATGGATCCGTAAATCGAGACTCAATTTCTGTTATTACGATAGATAAAGTAAATCCCGGATAGTAATTGTTCTATGGATAGGAATCAACGGCTGTGCCTCCTTGGTGGGGAAAAAAGCGTTGATCCCAATGATCCAAGTGCAAGTTTCTTCCTTGATCTGACCAAGTATCTTTATAGATGCAGTCGGATCTGTTTGATCAGTAAGAGTTTTGACTACGTTAGAGTAAAAATTATCCTGGTGGAATCGCCCGTGCTTTCCGGATAAGGGAAGTTTTTCCGGGTCTGGTTTTGGAAAAACCGACGGATTAGTCTTTTGTCCGGATATCCGTGGACGAGGCCCCGAGTGTGGGACCCTGCCTCGCGCAAGAAGTGCTACTTCCGCTGCTA
Organism: Cibotium barometz; assembly: GCF_041138505.1. Taxonomy (NCBI): domain Eukaryota; kingdom Viridiplantae; phylum Streptophyta; class Polypodiopsida; order Cyatheales; family Cibotiaceae; genus Cibotium; species Cibotium barometz. The sequence continues at coordinate 95,725 of NC_141105.1, read as the reverse complement.
GTACCCCGAATCCGTTGCACGGTGGGAATAGGGATCTCACAGTTGGTATCCACATCTACATTCACATTCACATACATCCACATCCACATTCCACATTCCCATACATCCACATCCACATCCACATTCCCATACATCCACATCTATACATCCACATTCCACATTCACATCTACATTCACATTCATATACATGCATCCACATCTACATGCTTACCTCCATTTTCACATCCTCATTTATACATCCACATCCCATATCCACATTCATACATACACATCCATACATCCACATCTACATCCACATACATACATACATCCACATCCACATTCCACATTCACATCTATACATCCACATCTACATTCACATTCACATACATCCACATCCACATTCCCATACATCCACATCTATACATCCACATTCCACATTCACATCTACATCCACATTTACATCTATGCATATACATCTTCATGCATATATCCATTTTCATGTTCATACATCCACACTCCCATCTCCATATCCACACATCCACATACATACATCCATTTTCACATTCCCATTTATATAACCCCATATACCTTCACATCTAATCTTTTACATCACATCCATTCTCGCCCTATCACAATCCATATACATCTTATCCTATCACATACACTTCTTACCTCATCCCCCCATACACATCTTAATTCATCTTATCACATCCTAACTTATTTCATAAGCATCTTATCACCTCTTATCACATCCTATCACTTTCCATACGCATCTTATCAATTCTTATCACATCTCATACACCTCTTATCACATCTTATCACATTTCATATCTTTTTTTTTTAAAAAGAGAATTCTTTTATTTGATATAAGATTTCTCTACACATTTATTTATACATAAATTCCATTTAAGGAGACTAACACTTTCGAAATTAAAATCAATCTTTTATGCATCTTCTTATGCATGATTTCAATTTGGTAGGGAATTATACTTTTAGAATAAAAGAATTTCTCTTATGCATCTAAGTTAAGCATAAAATCCATTTATGAGGAAAATCATACTTTTAGTATAAAAAGAATATCTTTTATGCATACCTATATGCATGAAATCCAATATGATAAAAGTAACACTTTTGATATAAAAATTTTTCCTTTATGCATACTTCTATGCATGAAAATTAAAAATGATAAAAGTAACACTTTTGATATAAAAATTTTCCTTTATGCATACTTCTATGCATGAAAATTAAAAATGATAAAAGTAACACTTTTGATATAAAAATTTTCTTTTATGCATACTTTTATGTATGAAATAAAAATGATAAAAGTAACACTTTTGATATAAAAATTTATCCATTATGCATACTTCTATGCATGAAAATAAAAATGGTAAAAATAACACTTTTGATATAAAAATTTATCCTTTATGCATACTTCTATGCATGAAAATAAAAATGGTAAAAATAACACTTTTGATATAAAAATTTATCCTTTATGCATAATATTAAAATTCAATTTCTCCATGATTATAATGAAATTCTTTCAATTAATCTAGGATGATGATTCCTAGAATATGGTAGGAAGTCCTCTTTTTATGCTTTGAATGAAAATTTTTTATGCATAATTTTTATAAAAATTTTGCCATAGCTCCGCTGCTATGACTGATAAATCTCAATTTTTCTAAGGGATAAAGCTTATCATTAAGGAAATAATTAAAATGATTCTCTAATTGGATCCTTAATCCATAATGGATTGAATCATCAATATACATAAACTAAAAGCATAAGAAAAAGCCATTAATTTGGCCTCAAGCATAGCTTAATCTTGGATTAAGGAAAAGCTTTATGAAAAGCTTGATTTGGATTGAGAATGGGTCATGAGTATGACCATTTCTTGAGTGAGAGAGAGAATTTACATAAGAATCATTAGAATTTAAACATAAATGAAAATTAACTTCAATAGCATTTATTAAATTATGTAACTCTTCACTACTATTCAAACTTCAATAGCATTTAAAAAAAACCATACCAATTAAACTTCTCAAGCTTGAGAGGGGTTGAGAAGAGAGAAACATTGAGAAATTATAGAAAGATGAATATTCACTAATTACCTTACAACTTGCTTGATTCTTTGTTCACGGTAGAGGCCCCCAACCAATCAATTGGTTAAGTATGTTGATGGAGCCACTAATGGGAATTGAAGAAAGAGGGAAGCTCCAAAAACTAGTGAATTATTAAATGAATTCACAGTTTCTGGCTTAGGTGGAGTAGAGTAACGATGCATAAACACTATATATTTTTCAACAAGGGTGAGGCTTCTATTTATAGGAAAAATTGAGCTCCTAACCAAACAAACTGATTCTAGAATTTTCTAAATCAGTTTGGTCAATATTTGACCATTTTTAGGTCAGTTAAGCTAACTTTTTGGAACTAGACTTGAATGAGGAGAGAGGAGAGATGAAATATCTCAATTTTTATGAGTTTAAAACTCATTCAAGCATGTGAAATATGCATCTCCTTTAAAGAACTCCCCTTCCTTACATATGTCATATTTTTAATATTGCTCATAGTTTTTTACTAATAAACCTTGTACATTTTCAACTCTTCATCTTATGTGAAATATGCACCTCCTTTAAAGAACTCCCCTTCCTTACATATGTCATACTTTTAATATTGCTCATAATTTTTTACTAATAAACCTTGTACATTTTCAACTCTTCATCTTATGTGAAATATGCACCTCCTTTAAAGAACTCCTCTTCCTTACATATGTCATACTTTTAATATTGCTCATAATTTTTTACTAATAAACCTTGTACATTTTCAACTCTTCATCTTATGTGAAATATGCACCTCCTTTAAAGAACTCCTCTTCCTTACATATGTCATACTTTTAATATTGCTCATAATTTTTTACTCTAACGTAGTCAAGATCATTACTGATCACGCTGATCCAACTGCACCTATAAAGATACTCGGTCGGATCAAGGAAGAAACTTGCACTTGGATCATTGGGATCAACGCTTTTTTCCCCATCAAGAGGCACAGCCGTTGATTCCTATCCATAGAACAATTACTATCCGGGACTTACTTCATCTATCGTAATAACAGAAATTGAGTCTCGGTTTACGGATCCATCAGTCCAGCCTAACCCCATCCGATCCCATGGGTTAGCCAACCGCCCAACCACTGTAGTGATGGGATCCAATTTGGAATTTGGTTAGGTTTTGTCCCGGGTACCAAGGAAAAGAGTTCCAAGGCCCCCTAGCCGGAAGTTCATGCAACATAAAATTAGGCACACCACTTACACACCCAATATGAAATTGCCTTTTTCTTATCATCAGCTAACTTTAAAACAATCCTTTAATGAAACCATAGTACCACTGATCACAGTCTTCCAATTTATCCGGTTGATCCTCAAATTTCCCATCATTCCTTCATCAGAGTATCTATGGCATCATTGGCAACTAGAACGCTCACCACCTGTCCACTCAGAGGCCGTTTCCATAGTTCCTAGCCCATAATACTCGGCAATATAATCACTTATCAAGATGGACTCTCGTTGAAGATCAGCAAGATCAACCAACAGATCCATATAAAAGAGCCATGGACTCATCCGTTGAGGACCAGCAAGGTCAGTCAACCAGATCCATGCCCGGTTTCACAAAACAACTCTTACTCCTTGTTCCAATATCTTCCTCGACGCACGCGTGGGTATCCTAGGCGACCCAGAGCCCGAGCACCGTATGGTCAGCACCCTCTAGGATCCTTCGCAGGTGACCTAGCGCTTCACTCATAGGCCGCTTCCTTGGTCCCTCATCCACCGTACCGGAAGCTCACCATTTTAATCGAACCGAGGCTGGTCAAGACCTCGGTCGACCTTGCTACGCGAGACGTCCTCCATTGACTCTCCGTCAGCAGTTGCAACTTTATCAGTTAGGTCTCCACGACCTTAATCACAAGACGGTCAAAATGCTTCCCCAGCATTCTTGACATAAAACAGCCATTTACAAACAGCATTTACAAACAGTTTACAAATACAGTTTCTATATTAACTCTCATTTTTCCACATTATCCCTCATTAATCCACATTACTTATTCCACATTCCATGTATATGTGTACTCATCCAATCACCTCCTTTTCCATCTCTTCACTTCAGATTCCTTCACATCACATATCATATATTCACATCCATATCCACATCCATACATCCACATCCACATCCACATTCAATCCATACATCCACATCTACATGCTTATCTCCATTTTCACATCCTCATTTATACATCCACATCCCATATCCACATTCATACATACACATCCATATCCACATCCACATCCACATCCACATTCACATCCATGCATCCACATCTACATGCTTACCTCCATTTTCACATCCTCATTTATACATCCACATCCCATATCCACATTCATACATACACATCCATACATCCACATCTACATCCACATACATACATACATCCACATCCACATTCCACATTCACATCTATACATCCACATCTACATTCACATTCACATACATCCACATCCACATTCCCATACATCCACATCTATACATCCACATTCCACATTCACATCTACATTCACATTCATATACATGCATCCACATCTACATGCTTACCTCCATTTTCACATCCTCATTTATACATCCACATCCCATATCCACATTCATACATACACATCCATACATCCACATCTACATCCACATACATACATACATCCACATCCACATTCCACATTCACATCTATACATCCACATCTACATTCACATTCACATACATCCACATCCACATTCCCATACATCCACATCTATACATCCACATTCCACATTCACATCTACATCCACATTTACATCTATGCATATACATCTTCATGCATATATCCATTTTCATGTTCATACATCCACACTCCCATCTCCATATCCACACATCCACATACATACATCCATTTTCACATTCCCATTTATATAACCCCATATACCTTCACATCTAATCTTTTACATCACATCCATTCTCGCCCTATCACAATCCATATACATCTTATCCTATCACATACACTTCTTACCTCATCCCCCCATACACATCTTAATTCATCTTATCACATCCTAACTTATTTCATAAGCATCTTATCATCTCTTATCACACCTCTTATCACATCCTATCACTTTCCATACGCATCTTATCAATTCTTATCACATCTCATACACCTCTTATCACATCTTATCACATTTCATATCTTTTTTTTAAAAAAAAAAGAGAATTCTTTTATTTGATATAAGATTTCTCTACACATTTATTTATACATAAATTCCATTTAAGGAGACTAACACTTTCGAAATTAAAATCAATCTTTTATGCATCTTCTTATGCATGATTTCAATTTGGTAGGGAATTATACTTTTAGAATAAAAGAATTTCTCTTATGCATCTAAGTTAAGCATAAAATCCATTTATGAGGAAAATCATACTTTTAGTATAAAAAGAATATCTTTTATGCATACCTATATGCATGAAATCCAATATGATAAAAGTAACACTTTTGATATAAAAATTTTTCCTTTATGCATACTTCTATGCATGAAAATTAAAAATGATAAAAGTAACACTTTTGATATAAAAATTTTCCTTTATGCATACTTCTATGCATGAAAATTAAAAATGATAAAAGTAACACTTTTGATATAAAAATTTTCTTTTATGCATACTTTTATGTATGAAATAAAAATGATAAAAGTAACACTTTTGATATAAAAATTTATCCATTATGCATACTTCTATGCATGAAAATAAAAATGGTAAAAATAACACTTTTGATATAAAAATTTATCCTTTATGCATACTTCTATGCATGAAAGTAAAAATGATAAAAGTAACACTTTTGATATAAAAATTTATCCATTATGCATACTTCTATGCATGAAAATAAAAATGGTAAAAATAACACTTTTGATATAAAAATTTATCCTTTATGCATAATATTAAAATTCAATTTCTCCATGATTATAATGAAATTCTTTCAATTAATCTAGGATGATGATTCCTAGAATATGGTAGGAAGTCCACTTTTTATGCTTTGAATGAAAATTTTTTATGCATAATTTTTATAAAAATTTTGCCATAGCTCCGCTGCTATGACTGATAAATCTCAATTTTTCTAAGGGATAAAGCTTATCATTAAGGAAATAATTAAAATGATTCTCTAATTGGATCCTTAATCCATAATGGATTGAATCATCAATATACATAAACTAAAAGCATAAGAAAAAGCCATTAATTTGGCCTCAAGCATAGCTTAATCTTAGGTTAAGGAAAAGCTTTATGAAAAGCTTGATTTGGATTGAGAATGGGTCATGAGTATGACCATTTCTTGAGTGAGAGAGAGAATTTACATAAGAATCATTAGAATTTAAACATAAATAAAAATTAACTTCAATAGCATTTATTAAATTATGTAACTCTTCACTACTATTCAAACTTCAATAGCATTTAAAAAAAACCATACCAATTAAACTTCTCAAGCTTGAGAGGGGTTGAGAAGAGAGAAACATTGAGAAATTATAGAAAGATGAATATTCACTAATTACCTTACAACTTGCTTGATTCTTTGTTCACGGTAGAGGCCCCCAACCAATCAATTGGTTAAGTATGTTGATGGAGCCACTAATGGGAATTGAAGAAAGAGGGAAGCTCCAAAAACTAGTGAATTATTAAATGAATTCACAGTTCTTGGCTTAGGTGGAGTAGAGTAACGATGCATAAACACTATATATTTTTCAACAAGGGTGAGGCTTCTATTTATAGGAAAAATTGAGCTCCTAACCAAACAAAGTGATTCTAGAATTTTCTAAATCAGTTTGGTCAATATTTGACCATTTTTAGGTCAGTTAAGCTAACTTTTTGGAACTAGACTTGAATGAGGAGAGAGGAGAGATGAAATATCTCAATTTTTATGAGTTTAAAACTCATTCAAGCATGTGAAATATGCACCTCCTTTAAAGAACTCCCCTTCCTTACATATGTCATATTTTTAATATTGCTCATAGTTTTTTTTACTAATAAACCTTGTACATTTTCAACTCTTCATCTTATGTGAAATATGCACCTCCTTTAAAGAACTCCCCTTCCTTACATATGTCATACTTTTAATATTGCTCATAATTTTTTACTAATAAACCTTGTACATTTTCAACTCTTCATCTTATGTGAAATATGCACCTCCTTTAAAGAACTCCTCTTCCTTACATATGTCATACTTTTAATATTGCTCATAATTTTTTTCTAATAAACCTTGTACATTTTCAACTCTTCATCTTATGTGAAATATGCACCTCCTTTAAAGAACTCCTCTTCCTTACATATGTCATACTTTTAATATTGCTCATAATTTTTTACTAATAAACCTTGTACATTTCAACTCTTCATCTTATGTGAGTATTTACTCATTTTTGGGTATCTTCTTTTTCAAATTGGATTTATCTCCTCCCTACACATGGATTGATGCTATTGGTCCATAGGAACCTTAATTGGACCATAATCCAAAAATTTCTGAAAATCTAGACCCTTAGACTAAGGTCCTTTATACACATTTCCAATTAATTCCAATTGCACATTGAAAAGTTCTTTTTGAATTTCTGTTTTAGGGAAACTTATTTTAATAAGATGAGATAATTTTCTATCCAAAAATATTAAAAATCTGAATATTCTCTCTCTAGAATATTTTCTCTCTCTAGGTTAAAACAGTTAGAAACAAGTCTTTTATATTTCTGAAGAGGGATTGATTATAGAAGAAGATACTAGACATCAAAAAGGGGTTTGGGGGAGGAATCTTACATTCTACCCCACTTAAAAAACGCGAGATGTCCTCATCTCGCAACTTGTGATAATTTCGCAAGATTCACGAATATGAGACTTAGAGAAAAATTTTAATCAAGATTAACCACCAAGATAAGTCTTAAAGAGAGCAAGATTCAAAATACGAACAAGATTTAAACTTTATTCATTCTCGGAACTTATACAGTAAAGATAGAGGAACTCTTTACACTTCCATAAGCCCGTCCATCATATGGTCACAAAAGCAGTCCTCACAAGCTGCACAAGTATAAGGTAACTCATCTATGGGAATGATTCTGTGGGTTATTGCTGCGCCTATCTCAGTGGTATGAGGTGTTCTAACAAAAGGACCTCTGAGAGGCAAGCCAAAAACGGGGTAAAGGCATATCTTCTCATGAGGAAGAAAACACGCCAGTAAGAAGACCCGCTCAGAAAACCCAGGATGTCTTGATCTCATGACGCAGTAGTATCGGGGACCCAAACCCAAAGCTTCAATAACCATGGCCAAGCGGACATTGTTACGGAAGTGCTGCTGACCCCAGGGTGTTACCCTAGTTATGTCTTGATAGGTTTGCCATTTGGTCTGCGCTACAGAAGTTCCCAAGTGAGGGAAAAGTGAGCGCTCATACTGTTCTATAAAATCCTTCTTCACAGACTCACTTGCGTCTTGAAGGTGAGGAATCATTATGGATAAAACTAATTCTTGTTGCCAAGCCATGAAGGAGATTAGGAAGAAAGGAGATCGATGGGAGTAAGATTACTGTGAGCGACAAGTAAAAGTTACGACATATAAAGGAAGGAGCTCGCGTAACTTAGAAGCCAACGGTAGCTTGCCACTGAAGTTTTACCGTCTTTCCATGATTTGGGTTTGGCACAATTTTCTATAGAAGGCATTAAGAACTTTGAGATGAGGAGATAAAAGAAGCTCGTAAGCTAAGTCACTTACTTTCTTTGAAGTCAGATAAGGCTCACAATATCTGGGGGATAACTTCTTAAACTTCCCAATAGATAAAGAACTTCTTTTGTGCCGTACTCGAATGAAGACCAAAACCTTGGTATCCAAAACACCGATTTTCACTTCTGAACTCATTGTTCTGAATCCTTAAAACAGCGTGACTCCTGAGAAGTATTCTAGGGAAAGGGTCTTCCTTTTTTTTAAACAGAATCTTTCTTTTATTTTTGAGAGGGAATAATTTTAAGATCAAAAAGGGAGATTCTTACTCCTGTATGCCTCGAAGGCTGGGGAGGAATTTTACATTCTACCCCACTTAAAAAAGTGTGAGATGTCCTCATCTCGCCAAGTAGAGGACAACTCTTTTTCTTAAGATCCAATTTATTCTAGGGTTCCTTATATTCTGGTCAACCCAACAGAATACGGGGATAAATATCCCTTATATAGAACTCATCATTAAATAAATTCATTTCAGATCATATCATTCATATCTTTAACACGATAATGGTCCATCAGATCGAAATTGTTTCTTTCTGAACATTCCTCCACGGGAATTTCAGTCAAGCAAGTTTTCAATTTGTCATCCCTTAACTTGATATACTGAGTCAAGTGTTAACAGTAGTACTTTGACAGCACAATCCACTAATCTCATAGTGATTTGTTGAAATCATTATCATCATTTATCATTACAGGGACTCGTCCCATTCATCCTCATTGCGGTTTTGCTCAAGTTATTATATTTCAACTAAATTTCAAAAATCATCATTTTTCAATCAGAATCCCAATCAATTCATCAGTTCCCAAACAGAATTAAAAATCATATCAACCACATTCAAATTCATCATCTGGATAGCATTAACGCTTATAATTTCAAGTCTTAGATTTACTCGTATATACTGTCAGTAAAGAGCTGCAGTTATACTCTCGGTATATACGGATAGTCACGGCCCTTGGAATTATAAGGTAAATACCATCATGTCTAGGCCTCAAGCAAGTCAAGGATTCTATATAATTGCGGTACTTCCATCTGAAGACCCAATTACCAAATTACGAATTTCAATTTGAATATCAAATTGTATGAATTATATCACACAATTACAACCTTTTTGTGTTTCTTGATAAATTTCTGACCTATTTGTCTTCTCAATTGATCTTTATTAACCAAATGCTCTGATGTATAGATGTGAATGTGGAATGTGGATGTGGATGTATGTATGTATGTGGATGTAGATGTGGATGTATGGATGTGTATGTATGAATGTGGATATGGGATGTGGATGTATAAATGAGGATGTGAAAATGGAGGTAAGCATGTAGATGTGGATGCATGGATGTGAATGTGGATGTGGATGTGGATGTGGATATGGATGTGTATGTATGAATGTGGATATGGGATGTGGATGTATAAATGAGGATGTGAAAATGGAGATAAGCATGTAGATGTGGATGTATGGATTGAATGTGGATGTGGATGTGGATGTATGGATGTGGATATGGATGTGAATATATGATATGTGATGTGAAGGAATCTGAAGTGAAGAGATGGAAAAGGAGGTGATTGGATGAGTACACATATACATGGAATGTGGAATAAGTAATGTGGATTAATGAGGGATAATGTGGAAAAATGAGAGTTAATATAGAAACTGTATTTGTAAACTGTTTGTAAATGCTGTTTGTAAATGGCTGTTTTATGTCAAGAATGCTGGGGAAGCATTTTGACCGTCTTGTGATTAAGGTCGTGGAGACCTAACTGATAAAGTTGCAACTGCTGACGGAGAGTCAATGGAGGACGTCTCGCGTAGCAAGGTCGACCGAGGTCTTGACCAGCCTCGGTTCGATTAAAATGGTGAGCTTCCGGTACGGTGGATGAGGGACCAAGGAAGCGGCCTATGAGTGAAGCGCTAGGTCACCTGCGAAGGATCCTAGAGGGTGCTGACCATACGGTGCTCGGGCTCTGGGTCGCCTAGGATACCCACGCGTGCGTCGAGGAAGATATTGGAACAAGGAGTAAGAGTTGTTTTGTGAAACCGGGCATGGATCTGGTTGACTGACCTTGCTGGTCCTCAACGGATGAGTCCATGGCTCTTTTATATGGATCTGTTGGTTGATCTTGCTGATCTTCAACGAGAGTCCATCTTGATAAGTGATTATATTGCCGAGTATTATGGGCTAGGAACTATGGAAACGGCCTCTGTGTGGACAGGTGGTGAGCGTTCTAGTTGCCAATGATGCCATAGATACTCTGATGAAGGAATGATGGGAAATTATGAATCAACTGGATAAATTGGAAGATTGTGATCAGTGGTACTATGGTTTCATTAAAGGATTGTTTTAAAGTTAGCTGATGCTAAGAAAAAGGCAATTTTCATATTGGGTGTGTAAGTGGTGTGGCTAGTTTTATGTTTGCATGAAATTCCGGCTAGGGGGCCTTGGAACTCTTTTCCTTGGTACCCGGGACAAAACCTAACCAAATTCCAAATTGGATCCCATCACTACAGTGGTTGGGCGGTTGGCTAACCCATGGGATCGGATGGGGTTAGGCTGGACTGATGGATCCGTAAACCGAGACTCAATTTCTGTTATTACGATAGATGAAGTAAGTCCCGGATAGTAATTGTTCTATGGATAGGAATCAACGGCTGTGCCTCTTGATGGGGAAAAAAGCGTTGATCCCAATGATCCAAGTGCAAGTTTCTTCCTTGATCCGACCGAGTATCTTTATAGGTATAGTTGGATCAGCGTGATCAGTAATGATCTTGACTACGTTAGAGTAAAAAATTATCCGGGTGGAATCGCCCGTGCTTTCCGGGTAAGGGAAGTTTTTTCCGGGTTCGGTTTTGGAAAAACCGACGGATTAGTCTCTTGTCCGGATATCCATGGACGAGGCCCCGAATGTGGGACCCCTGTCCCGTGCGAGAAGTGCTACTTCCGCTGCTAGTACCCGAATCCGTTGCTCGGTGGGAACAGGGGGATCTCACAGTTTTCCCACCGTGCAACGGATTCGGGGTACTAGCAGCGGAAGTAGCACTTCTTGCACGAGGCAGGGTCCCACACTCGGGGCCTCGTCCACGGATATCCGGACAAAAGACTAATCCGTCGGTTTTTCCAAAACCAGACCCGGAAAAACTTCCCTTATCCGAAAAGCACGGGCAATTCCACCAGGATAATTTTTACTCTAACGTAGTCAAAACTCTTACTGATCAAACAGATCCGACTGCATCTATAAAGATACTTGGTCAGATCAAGGAAGAAACTTGCACTTGGATCATTGGGATCAACGCTTTTTTCCCCACCAAGGAGGCACAGCCGTTGATTCCTATCCATAGAACAATTACTATCCGGGATTTACTTTATCTATCGTAATAACAGAAATTGAGTCTCGATTTACGGATCCATCAGTCCAGCCTAACCCCATCCGATCCCATGGGTTAGCCAACCGCCCAACCACTGTAGTGATGGGATCCAATTTGGAATTTGGTTAGGTTTTGTCCCGGGTACCAAGGAAAAGAGTTCCAAGGCCCCCTAGCCGGAATTTCATGCAAACATAAAACTAGCCACACCACTTACACACCCAATATGAAAATTACCTTTTTCTTAGCATCAGCTAACTTTAAAACAATCCTTTAATGAAACCATAGTACCATTGATCACAATCTCCCAAATTATCCAGTTGATTCATAATTTCCCATCATTCCTTCATCAGAGTATCTATGGCATCATTGGCAACTAGAACGCTCACCACCTGTCCACACAGGGGCCGTTTCAATAGTTCCTAGCCCATAATACTCAACAATATAATCACTTATCAAGATGGACTCTCGTTGAAGATCAGCAAGATCAACCAACAGATCCATATAAAAGAGCCATGGACTCATCCGTTGAGGACCAGCAAGGTCAGTCAACCAGATCCATGCCCGGTTCCAGAAAACAACTCTTACTCCTTGTTCCAATATCTTCCTCGACGCACGCGTGGGTATCCTGGGCGACCCAGAGCCCGAGCACCGTATGGTCAGCACCCTCTAGGATCCTTCGCAGGTGACCTAGCGCTTCACTCATAGGCCGCTTCCTTGGTCCCTCATCCACCGTACCGGAAGCTCACCATTTTAATCGAACCGAGGCTGGTCAAGACCTCGGCCGACCTTGCTATGCGAGACGTCCTCCATTGACTCTCCGTCAGCAGTTGCAACTTTATCAGTTAGGTCTCCACGACCTTAATCACAAGACGGTCAAAATGCTTTCCCAGCATTCTTGACATAAAACAGCCATTTACAAACAGCATTTACAAACAGTTTACAAATACAATTTCTATATTAACTCTCATTTTTCCACATTATCCCTCATGCAATCCACATTACTTATTCCACATTTCATTTATATGTGTACTCATCCAATCATATCATTTTCCATCTCTTCACTTCAGATTCCTTCACATCACATATCATATATTCACATCCATATCCACATCCATACATCCACATCCACATCCACATTCACATCCATACATCCACATCTACATGCTTATCTCCATTTTCACATCCTCATTTATACATCCACATCCCATATCCACATTCATACATACACATCCATATCCACATCCATATCCGCATTCATACATACACATCCATATCCACATCCACATGCATACATTCATTATCACGTCCTCATTCATACATCCACATCCACATACATACATACATACATCCACATCCACATCCACATTCTCATTCACATCTATACATCCATATCTACATGCATATTCACATCCATACATCCACATCTATATCCTCATTCACATCCATACATCCACATTCATGCATCCACATCTACATGCCTACATCCATACATACACATCCACATTTACATCCATGCATCCACATCCACATCCTCATTCACATCCATACATCCACATTCATACATCCACATCCACATCCACATCCACATTCACATCCATACATCCACATCTACATGCTTATCTCCATTTTCACATCCTCATTTATACATCCACATCCCATATCCACATTCATACATACACATCCATATCCACATCCACATGCATACATACATCCACATCCACATTCCCATTCACATATATACATCCATATCTACATGCACATTCACATCCATACATCCACATCTATATCCTCATTCACATCCATACATCCACATTCATGCATCCACATCTACATGCTTATCTCCATTTTCACATCCTCATTTATACATCCACATCCCATATCCACATTCATACATACACATCCATAACCACATCCACATGCATACATACATCCACATCCACATTCCCATTCACATATATACATCTTTATCTACATGTACATTCACATCCATACATCCACATCTATATCCTCATTCACATCCATACATCCACATTCATGCATCCACATCTACATGCATACATCCATACATCCACATCCACATTTACATCCATGCATCCACATCTACATCCTCATTCACATCCATACATCCACATTCATACATCCATACATCCACATTCATACATCCACATCCACATCCACATTCACATTCATACATCCACATCCACATCCATACATCCACATTCATACATCCACATCCACATCCACATGCATCTTATCATATCTTATCACTTCCCATAACTTTTATGCATACCTCTATGCATGAAATCCAATATGATAAAAGTAACACTTTTGATATAAAAAAATTATCCTTTATGCATACTTCTATGCATGAAAATTAAAAATGATAAAAGTAACACTTTTGATATAAAAATTTTCCTTTATGCATCCTTCTATGCATGAAAATTAAAAATGATAAAAATAACACTTTTAATATAAAAAAATTATCCTTTATGCATACTTCTATGCATGAAAATTAAAAATGATAAAAGTATCACTTTTGATATAAAAAATTTTCCTTTATGCATACTTCTATGCATGAAAAATTAAAAAATGATAAAAGTAACACTTTTGATATAAAATTTTTTTCCTTTATGCATACTTCTATGCATGAAAATTAAAAATGATAAAAGTAACACTTTTGATATAAAAAAATTATCCTTTATGCATGATATTAAAATTCAATTTCTCCATGATTATAATGAAATTCTTTCAATTAATCTAGGATGATAATTCCTAGAATATGGTAGGAAGTCCTCTTTTTATGCTTTGAATGAAATTATTTTATGCATAATTTTTATAAAAAATTTGCCATAGCTCCGCTGCTATGACTGATAAATCTCAATTTTTTCTAAGGGATAAAGCTTATCATTAAGGAAATAATTAAAATGATCTCTAATTGGATCATTAATCTATAGTGGATTAAATCATCAATATGCATAAACTAAAAGCATAGAAAAAAGCCATTAAATTGGCCTCAAGCATAGCTTAATCTTGGGTTAAGGAAAAGCTTTATGAAAAGCTTGATTTGGATTGAGAACGGGTCATGAGTATGACCATTTCTTGAGTGAGAGAGAGAATTTACATAAAAATCATTAGAATTTAAACATAAATAAAAATTAACTTCAATAGCATTTATTAACTTATGTAACTCTTCACTACTATTCAAACTTCAATAGTATTTAAAAAAAAACCATACCAATTAAACTTCTCAAGCTTGAGAGGGGTTGAGAAGAGAGAAACATTGAGAAATTATAGAAAGATCAATATTCACTAATTACCTTACAACTTGCTTGATTCTTTGTTCACGGTAGAGGCCCCCAACCAATCAATTGGTTAAGTATGTTGATGGAGCCACTAATGGGGATTGAAGAAAGAGGGAAGCTTCAAAAACTAGTGAATTATTAAATGAATTCACAGTTCTTGGCTTAGGTGGAGTAGAGTAACGATGCATAAACACTAACTATTTTTCAACAAGGGGGAGGCTTCTATTTATAGGAAAAATTGAGCTCCTAACCAAACAAACTGATTCTAGAATTTTCTAAATCAGTTTGGTCAATATTTGACCATTTTTAGGTCAGTTAAGCTAACTTTTTGGAACTAGACTTGAATGAGGAGAGAGGAGAGATAAAATATCTCAATTTTTATGAGTTTAAAACTCATTCAAGCATGTGAAATATGCACCTCCTTTAAAGAACTCCCCTTCCTTACATATGTGTCATAATGGAATCATTTTAATATTGCTCATAGTTTTTTTTTACTAATAAACCTTGTACATTTTCAACTCTTCATCTTATGTGAAATATGCACCTCCTTTAAAGAATTCCCTTTCCTTACATATGTGTCATAATGGAATCATTTTAATATTGTTCATAGTTTTTTACTAATAAACCTTGTACATTTTCAACTCTTCATCTTATGTGAAATATGCACCTCCTTTAAAGAATTCCCCTTCCTTACATATGTGTCATAATGGCATCATTTTAATATTGCTCATAGTTTTTTACTAATAAACCTTGTACATTTTCAACCCTTCATCTTATGTGAGCATTTACTCATTTTTGGATACCCAAAATATCTCATATTTTTAATATTGCTCATAGTTTTTTACTAATAAACCTTGTACATTTTCAACTCTTCACCTTATGTGAGCATTTACTCATTTTTGGGTATCTTCTTTTTTACAAATTTGGATTTATCTCTTCCCTACACATGGATTGATGCTATTGGCCCATAGGAACCTTAATTGGACCATAGTCTAAAGATTTCTGAAAATCTAGACCCTTAGACTAAGGTTCTTTATACCTATTTCCAATTAATTCCAATTGCACATTGGAAAATTCTTTTTGAATTTCTATTTCAGGGGAACTCATCTGAATTATAAGAGATATTTTTCTATCCAAAAATATTCAAAATCTGAATATTCTCTCTCTAGAATATTTTTCTCTCTCTAGGCTAAAACAGATAGAAACAAGGTCTTTATATTTCTGAAGAGGGTTGATTACAGGGGAAGATACTAGACATCAAAAAGGGGGTTGGGGGAGGAATCTTACATTCTACCCCACTTAAAAAACGTGAGATGTCCTCATCTCGCAACTTGTGATAATTTCGCAAGAGTCACGAATATGAGACTTAGAGAAAAATTTTAATCAAGATTAACCACCAAGAAACGTCTTAAAGAGAGCAAGATTCAAAATAAGAACAAGATTTAAACTTTATTCATTCTCGGAACTTATACAGTAAAGATAGAAGAACTCTTTACACTTCCATAAGCCCGTCCATCGTATGATCACAAAAGCAGTCCTCACAAGCTGCACAAGTATAAGGTAACTCATCTATGGGAATGATTCTGTGGGTTATTGCTGCGCCTATCTCAGTGGTATGAGGTGTTCTAACAAAAGGACCTCTGAGAGGCAAGCCAAAAATGGGGTAAAGGCATATCTTCTCATGAGGAAGAAAACACGCCAGTAAGAAGACCCGCTCAGAAAACCCAGGATGCCTTGATCTCATGACGCAGTAGTATCGGGGACCCAAACCCAAAGCTTCAATAACCATGGCCAAGCGGACATTGTTACGAAAGTGCTGCTGACCTCAGGGTGTTACCCTAGTTATGTCTTGATAGGTCCGCCATTTTGTCTGCGCTACAGAAGTTCCCAAGTGAGGGAAAAGTGAGCGCTCATACTGCTCTATAAAATCTTTCTTCACAGACTCCCTTGCGTCTTGAAGGTGAGAAATCATTAGGGATAAAACTAGTTCTTGTTGCCAAGCCATGAAGGAGATTAAGAAAGAAAGGAGATCGATGGAAGTAAGATTACTGTGAGCGACAAGTAAAAGTTACGACTTATATAAAGGAAGGAGCTAGCGTAACTTAGAAGCCAACGGTAACTTGCCACTGAAGTTTTACCGTCTTTCCATGATTTGGGTTTGACACATTTTTCTATAGAAGGCATTAAGAATTTTGAGATGAAGAGATAAAAGAAGCTTGTAGGCTAAGTCACCTACTTTCATTGAATTCAGATATAAGGCTCACAATATCTGGGGGATAACTTCATATACTCCCCAAGAGATAAAGAACTTCTTTTGGGCCGTACTCGAATGAAGACCAAAACCTTGATATCCAAAACATCGATTCTCACTTCTGAACTCATTGTTCTGAATCCTTAAAACAGGTGGGACTCTTGAGAAGTATTCTAGGAAAAGGGTCTTCCTTTGTTAAACAGAACTTTCTTTTATTTTAGAGAGGGAATAATTATAAGATCAGAAAGGGAGATTCTTACTCCTGTATACCTCGAAGGCTGGGGAGGAATCTTACATTCTACCCCACTTAAAAAGTGCGAGATGTCCTCATCTCGCAAGGTAGAGGACAACTCTTTTTCTTAACATCCAATTTTATTTTGGGGTTCCTTATATTCTGGTCAACCCAGCAGAACACTGGGATAAATATCCCTTATATAGAACTCATCATTAATATTCAGATCATATCATTCATATCTTTAACATGATAATGGTCCAGTAGACCGAAAAATTTCCTTTTGAACATTCCTCCACGGGAATTTCAGTCAAGCAAGTTCTCAATTTGTCATCCCTTAACTTGATCTACTGATCAAGTGTTAACAGTAACAATTTGACAGCACAACCCACTAATCTCATAGTGATTTGCTGAATTCATTATCATCATTCCAGTTATGAATATCATCACTGGGACTCGTCCCATTCATCCTCATTGTGGTTTTGTTCAGATTTTTATATTTCAACTAATTTCAGAAATCATCATTTTTCAATCAGAATTTTCAATCAGAATCCAATTCAATTCATCAATT
Organism: Cibotium barometz; assembly: GCF_041138505.1. Taxonomy (NCBI): domain Eukaryota; kingdom Viridiplantae; phylum Streptophyta; class Polypodiopsida; order Cyatheales; family Cibotiaceae; genus Cibotium; species Cibotium barometz. Next base: position 77,231 of record NC_141105.1, on the reverse strand, counting down.
CCCAAACAGAATTAAAAATCATATCAACCACAATCGAATTCATCATCTGGATAGCATTAACGCTTATAATTTCAAGTCTTAGATTTACTCGTATATACTGTCAGTAAAGAGCTGCAGTATACTCTCGGTATATACGGGTAGTCGTGGCTCTTGGAATTATAAGGTAAATACCATCATGTCTAGGCCTCAAGCAAGTCAGGGATTCTATATAATTGCGGTACTTCCATCTGAAGACCCAATTACCAAATTACGAATTTCAGTTTGAATATCAAATTGTATGAATTATATCACACAATTACAACCTTTTTGTGCTTCTTGATAAATTTTTGACATATTTGTCTTCTCGGTTGATCTTTATTAACCAAATGCTCTGATACCAACTGTGAGATCCCCCTGTTCCCACCGAGCAACGGATTCGGGTACTAGCAGCGGAAGTAGCACTTCTCGCACGGGACAGGGGTCCCACATTCGGGGCCTCGTCCACGGATATCCGGACAAGAGACTAATCCGTCGGTTTTTCCAAAACCAAACCCGGAAAAAACTTCCCTTACCCGGAAAGCACGGACGATTCCACCAGGATAATTTTTTTTACTCTAACGTAGTCAAGATCATTACTGATCACGCTGATCCAACTGCACCTATAAAGATACTCGGTCGGATCAAGAAAGAAACTTGCACTTGGATCATTGGGATCAACGCTTTTTTCCCCATCAAGAGGCACAGCCGTTGATTCCTATCCATAGAACAATTACTATCCGGGACTTACTTCATCTATCGTAATAACAGAAATTGAGTCTCGGTTTACGGATCCATCAGTCCAGCCTAACCCCATCCGATCCCATGGGTTAGCCAACCGCCCAACCACTGTAGTGATGGGATCCAATTTGGAATTTGGTTAGGTTTTGTCCCGGGTACCAAGGAAAAGAGTTCCAAGGCCCCCTAGCCGGAAGTTCATGCAACATAAAATTAGGCACACCACTTACACACCCAATATGAAATTGCCTTTTTCTTATCATCAGCTAACTTTAAAACAATCCTTTAATGAAACCATAGTACCACTGATCACAGTCTTCCAATTTATCCGGTTGATCCTCAAATTTCCCATCATTCCTTCATCAGAGTATCTATGGCATCATTGGCAACTAGAACGCTCACCACCTGTCCACTCAGAGGCCGTTTCCATAGTTCCTAGCCCATAATACTCGGCAATATAATCACTTATCAAGATGGACTCTCGTTGAAGATCAGCAAGATCAACCAACAGATCCATATAAAAGAGCCATGGACTCATCCGTTGAGGACCAGCAAGGTCAGTCAACCAGATCCATGCCCGGTTTCACAAAACAACTCTTACTCCTTGTTCCAATATCTTCCTCGACGCACGCGTGGGTATCCTAGGCGACCCAGAGCCCGAGCACCGTATGGTCAGCACCCTCTAGGATCCTTCGCAGGTGACCTAGCGCTTCACTCATAGGCCGCTTCCTTGGTCCCTCATCCACCGTACCGGAAGCTCACCATTTTAATCGAACCGAGGCTGGTCAAGACCTCGGTCGACCTTGCTACGCGAGACGTCCTCCATTGACTCTCCGTCAGCAGTTGCAACTTTATCAGTTAGGTCTCCACGACCTTAATCACAAGACGGTCAAAATGCTTCCCCAGCATTCTTGACATAAAACAGCCATTTACAAACAGCATTTACAAACAGTTTACAAATACAGTTTCTATATTAACTCTCATTTTTCCACATTATCCCTCATTAATCCACATTACTTATTCCACATTCCATGTATATGTGTACTCATCCAATCACCTCCTTTTCCATCTCTTCACTTCAGATTCCTTCACATCACATATCATATATTCACATCCATATCCACATCCATACATCCACATCCACATCCACATTCAATCCATACATCCACATCTACATGCTTATCTCCATTTTCACATCCTCATTTATACATCCACATCCCATATCCACATTCATACATACACATCCATATCCACATCCACATCCACATCCACATTCACATCCATGCATCCACATCTACATGCTTACCTCCATTTTCACATCCTCATTAATACATCCACATCCCATATCCACATTCATACATACACATCCATACATCCACATACATACATACATCCACATCCACATTCCACATTCACATCTATACATCCACATCTACATTCACATTCACATACATCCACATCCACATTCCCATACATCCACATCTATACATCCACATTCCACATTCACATCTACATTCACATTCATATACATGCATCCACATCTACATGCTTACCTCCATTTTCACATCCTCATTTATACATCCACATCCCATATCCACATTCATACATACACATCCATACATCCACATCTACATCCACATACATACATACATCCACATCCACATTCCACATTCACATCTATACATCCACATCTACATTCACATTCACATACATCCACATCCACATTCCCATACATCCACATCTATACATCCACATTCCACATTCACATCTACATCCACATTTACATCTATGCATATACATCTTCATGCATATATCCATTTTCATGTTCATACATCCACACTCCCATCTCCATATCCACACATCCACATACATACATCCATTTTCACATTCCCATTTATATAACCCCATATACCTTCACATCTAATCTTTTACATCACATCCATTCTCGCCCTATCACAATCCATATACATCTTATCCTATCACATACACTTCTTACCTCATCCCCCCATACACATCTTAATTCATCTTATCACATCCTAACTTATTTCATAAGCATCTTATCATCTCTTATCACACCTCTTATCACATCCTATCACTTTCCATACGCATCTTATCAATTCTTATCACATCTCATACACCTCTTATCACATCTTATCACATTTCATATCTTTTTTTTTAAAAAAAAAGAGAATTCTTTTATTTGATATAAGATTTCTCTACACATTTATTTATACATAAATTCCATTTAAGGAGACTAACACTTTCGAAATTAAAATCAATCTTTTATGCATCTTCTTATGCATGATTTCAATTTGGTAGGGAATTATACTTTTAGAATAAAAGAATTTCTCTTATGCATCTAAGTTAAGCATAAAATCCATTTATGAGGAAAATCATACTTTTAGTATAAAAAGAATATCTTTTATGCATACCTATATGCATGAAATCCAATATGATAAAAGTAACACTTTTGATATAAAAATTTTTCCTTTATGCATACTTCTATGCATGAAAATTAAAAATGATAAAAGTAACACTTTTGATATAAAAATTTTCCTTTATGCATACTTCTATGCATGAAAATTAAAAATGATAAAAGTAACACTTTTGATATAAAAATTTTCTTTTATGCATACTTTTATGTATGAAATAAAAATGATAAAAGTAACACTTTTGATATAAAAATTTATCCATTATGCATACTTCTATGCATGAAAATAAAAATGGTAAAAATAACACTTTTGATATAAAAATTTATCCTTTATGCATACTTCTATGCATGAAAGTAAAAATGATAAAAGTAACACTTTTGATATAAAAATTTATCCATTATGCATACTTCTATGCATGAAAATAAAAATGGTAAAAATAACACTTTTGATATAAAAATTTATCCTTTATGCATAATATTAAAATTCAATTTCTCCATGATTATAATGAAATTCTTTCAATTAATCTAGGATGATGATTCCTAGAATATGGTAGGAAGTCCACTTTTTATGCTTTGAATGAAAATTTTTTATGCATAATTTTTATAAAAATTTTGCCATAGCTCCGCTGCTATGACTGATAAATCTCAATTTTTCTAAGGGATAAAGCTTATCATTAAGGAAATAATTAAAATGATTCTCTAATTGGATCCTTAATCCATAATGGATTGAATCATCAATATACATAAACTAAAAGCATAAGAAAAAGCCATTAATTTGGCCTCAAGCATAGCTTAATCTTGGGTTAAGGAAAAGCTTTATGAAAAGCTTGATTTGGATTGAGAATGGGTCATGAGTATGACCATTTCTTGAGTGAGAGAGAGAATTTACATAAGAATCATTAGAATTTAAACATAAATAAAAATTAACTTCAATAGCATTTATTAAATTATGTAACTCTTCACTACTATTCAAACTTCAATAGCATTTAAAAAAAACCATACCAATTAAACTTCTCAAGCTTGAGAGGGGTTGAGAAGAGAGAAACATTGAGAAATTATAGAAAGATGAATATTCACTAATTACCTTACAACTTGCTTGATTCTTTGTTCACGGTAGAGGCTCCCAACCAATCAATTGGTTAAGTATGTTGATGGAGCCACTAATGGGAATTGAAGAAAGAGGGAAGCTCCAAAAACTAGTGAATTATTAAATGAATTCACAGTTCTTGGCTTAGGTGGAGTAGAGTAACGATGCATAAACACTATATATTTTTCAACAAGGGTGAGGCTTCTATTTATAGGAAAAATTGAGCTCCTAACCAAACAAACTGATTCTAGAATTTTCTAAATCAGTTTGGTCAATATTTGACCATTTTTAGGTCAGTTAAGCTAACTTTTTGGAACTAGACTTGAATGAGGAGAGAGGAGAGATGAAATATCTCAATTTTTATGAGTTTAAAACTCATTCAAGCATGTGAAATATGCACCTCCTTTAAAGAACTCCCCTTCCTTACATATGTCATATTTTTAATATTGCTCATAGTTTTTTTTTACTAATAAACCTTGTACATTTTCAACTCTTCATCTTATGTGAAATATGCACCTCCTTTAAAGAACTCCCCTTCCTTACATATGTCATACTTTTAATATTGCTCATAATTTTTTACTAATAAACCTTGTACATTTTCAACTCTTCATCTTATGTGAAATATGCACCTCCTTTAAAGAACTCCTCTTCCTTACATATGTCATACTTTTAATATTGCTCATAATTTTTTTCTAATAAACCTTGTACATTTTCAACTCTTCATCTTATGTGAAATATGCACCTCCTTTAAAGAACTCCTCTTCCTTACATATGTCATACTTTTAATATTGCTCATAATTTTTTACTAATAAACCTTGTACATTTTCAACTCTTCATCTTATGTGAGTATTTACTCATTTTTGGGTATCTTCTTTTTCAAATTGGATTTATCTCCTCCCTACACATGGATTGATGCTATTGGTCCATAGGAACCTTAATTGGACCATAATCCAAAAATTTCTGAAAATCTAGACCCTTAGACTAAGGTCCTTTATACACATTTCCAATTAATTCCAATTGCACATTGAAAAGTTCTTTTTGAATTTCTGTTTCAGGGAAACTTATTTTAATAAGATGAGATAATTTTCTATCCAAAAATATTAAAAATCTGAATATTCTCTCTCTAGAATATTTTCTCTCTCTAGGTTAAAACAGTTAGAAACAAGTCTTTTATATTTCTGAAGAGGGATTGATTATAGAAGAAGATACTAGACATCAAAAAGGGGTTTGGGGGAGGAATCTTACATTCTACCCCACTTAAAAAACGCGAGATGTCCTCATCTCGCAACTTGTGATAATTTCGCAAGATTCACGAATATGAGACTTAGAGAAAAATTTTAATCAAGATTAACCACCAAGATAAGTCTTAAAGAGAGCAAGATTCAAAATACGAACAAGATTTAAACTTTATTCATTCTCGGAACTTATACAGTAAAGATAGAGGAACTCTTTACACTTCCATAAGCCCGTCCATCATATGGTCACAAAAGCAGTCCTCACAAGCTGCACAAGTATAAGGTAACTCATCTATGGGAATGATTCTGTGGGTTATTGCTGCGCCTATCTCAGTGGTATGAGGTGTTCTAACAAAAGGACCTCTGAGAGGCAAGCCAAAAACGGGGTAAAGGCATATCTTCTCATGAGGAAGAAAACACGCCAGTAAGAAGACCCGCTCAGAAAACCCAGGATGTCTTGATCTCATGACGCAGTAGTATCGGGGACCCAAACCCAAAGCTTCAATAACCATGGCCAAGCGGACATTGTTACGGAAGTGCTGCTGACCCCAGGGTGTTACCCTAGTTATGTCTTGATAGGTCTGCCATTTGGTCTGCGCTACAGAAGTTCCCAAGTGAGGGAAAAGTGAGCGCTCATACTGTTCTATAAAATCCTTCTTCACAGACTCACTTGCGTCTTGAAGGTGAGGAATCATTATGGATAAAACTAATTCTTGTTGCCAAGCCATGAAGGAGATTAGGAAGAAAGGAGATCGATGGAAGAAAGATTACTGTGAGCGACAAGTAAAAGTTACGACTTATATAAAGGAAGGAGCTAGCGTAACTTAGAAGCCAACGGTAGCTTGCCACTGAAGTTTTATCGTCTTTCCATGATTTGGGTTTGGCACAATTTTCTATAGAAGGCATTAAGAACTTTGAGATGAGGAGATAAAAGAAGCTCGTAAGCTAAGTCACTTACTTTCTTTGAAGTCAGATAAGGCTCACAATATCTGGGGGATAACTTCTTAAACTCCCCAATAGATAAAGAACTTCTTTTGTGCCGTACTCGAATGAAGACCAAAACCTTGGTATCCAAAACACCGATTTTCACTTCTGAACTCATTGTTCTGAATCCTTAAAACAGCGTGACTCCTGAGAAGTATTCTAGGGAAAGGGTCTTCCTTTTTTTAAACAGAATCTTTCTTTTATTTTTGAGAGGGAATAATTTTAAGATCAAAAAGGGAGATTCTTACTCCTGTATGCCTCGAAGGCTGGGGAGGAATCTTACATTCTACCCCACTTAAAAAAGTGCGAGATGTCCTCATCTCGCCAAGTAGAGGACAACTCTTTTTCTTAAGATCCAATTTATTCTAGGGTTCCTTATATTCTGGTCAACCCAACAGAATACGGGGATAAATATCCCTTATATAGAACTCATCATTAAATAAATTCATTTCAGATCATATCATTCATATCTTTAACACGATAATGGTCCATCAGATCGAAATTTTTTCTTTCTGAACATTCCTCCACGGGAATTTCAGTCAAGCAAGTTTTCAATTTGTCATCCCTTAACTTGATATACCGAGTCAAGTGTTAACAGTAGTACTTTGACAGCACAATCCACTAATCTCATAGTGATTTGTTGAAATCATTATCATCATTTATCATTACAGGGACTCGTCCCATTCATCCTCATTGCGGTTTTGCTCAAGTTATTATATTTCAACTAAATTTCAAAAATCATCATTTTTCAATCAGAATCCCAATCAATTCATCAGTTCCCAAACAGAATTAAAAATCATATCAACCACATTCAAATTCATCATCTGGATAGCATTAACGCTTATAATTTCAAGTCTTAGATTTACTCGTATATACTGTCAGTAAAGAGCTGCAGTTATACTCTCGGTATATACGGATAGTCACGGCCCTTAGAATTATAAGGTAAATACCATCATGTCTAGGCCTCAAGCAAGTCAAGGATTCTATATAATTGCGGTACTTCCATCTGAAGACCCAATTACCAAATTACGAATTTCAGTTTGAATATCAAATTGTATGAATTATATCACACAATTACAACCTTTTTGTGTTTCTTGATAAATTTCTGACCTATTTGTCTTCTCAATTGATCTTTATTAACCAAATGCTCTGATACCAACTGTGAGATCCCCCTGTTCCCACCGAGCAACGGATTCGGGTACTAGCAGCGGAAGTAGCACTTCTCGCACGGGACAGGGGTCCCACATTCGGGGCCTCGTCCACGGATATCCGGACAAGAGACTAATCCGTCGGTTTTTCCAAAACCAAACCCGGAAAAAACTTCCCTTACCCGGAAAGCACGGACGATTCCACCAGGATAATTTTTTTTACTCTAACGTAGTCAAGATCATTACTGATCACGCTGATCCAACTGCACCTATAAAGATACTCGGTCGGATCAAGGAAGAAACTTGCACTTGGATCATTGGGATCAACGCTTTTTTCCCCATCAAGAGGCACAGCCGTTGATTCCTATCCATAGAACAATTACTATCCGGGACTTACTTCATCTATCGTAATAACAGAAATTGAGTCTCGGTTTACGGATCCATCAGTCCAGCCTAACCCCATCCGATCCCATGGGTTAGCCAACCGCCCAACCACTGTAGTGATGGGATCCAATTTGGAATTTGGTTAGGTTTTGTCCCGGGTACCAAGGAAAAGAGTTCCAAGGCCCCCTAGCCGGAAGTTCATGCAACATAAAATTAGGCACACCACTTACACACCCAATATGAAATTGCCTTTTTCTTATCATCAGCTAACTTTAAAACAATCCTTTAATGAAACCATAGTACCACTGATCACAGTCTTCCAATTTATCCGGTTGATCCTCAAATTTCCCATCATTCCTTCATCAGAGTATCTATGGCATCATTGGCAACTAGAACGCTCACCACCTGTCCACTCAGAGGCCGTTTCCATAGTTCCTAGCCCATAATACTCGGCAATATAATCACTTATCAAGATGGACTCTCGTTGAAGATCAGCAAGATCAACCAACAGATCCATATAAAAGAGCCATGGACTCATCCGTTGAGGACCAGCAAGGTCAGTCAACCAGATCCATGCCCGGTTTCACAAAACAACTCTTACTCCTTGTTCCAATATCTTCCTCGACGCACGCGTGGGTATCCTAGGCGACCCAGAGCCCGAGCACCGTATGGTCAGCACCCTCTAGGATCCTTCGCAGGTGACCTAGCGCTTCACTCATAGGCCGCTTCCTTGGTCCCTCATCCACCGTACCGGAAGCTCACCATTTTAATCGAACCGAGGCTGGTCAAGACCTCGGTCGACCTTGCTACGCGAGACGTCCTCCATTGACTCTCCGTCAGCAGTTGCAACTTTATCAGTTAGGTCTCCACGACCTTAATCACAAGACGGTCAAAATGCTTCCCCAGCATTCTTGACATAAAACAGCCATTTACAAACAGCATTTACAAACAGTTTACAAATACAGTTTCTATATTAACTCTCATTTTTCCACATTATCCCTCATTAATCCACATTACTTATTCCACATTCCATGTATATGTGTACTCATCCAATCACCTCCTTTTCCATCTCTTCACTTCAGATTCCTTCACATCACATATCATATATTCACATCCATATCCACATCCATACATCCACATCCACATCCACATTCAATCCATACATCCACATCTACATGCTTATCTCCATTTTCACATCCTCATTTATACATCCACATCCCATATCCACATTCATACATACACATCCATATCCACATCCACATCCACATCCACATTCACATCCATGCATCCACATCTACATGCTTACCTCCATTTTCACATCCTCATTTATACATCCACATCCCATATCCACATTCATACATACACATCCATACATCCACATCTACATCCACATACATACATACATCCACATCCACATTCCACATTCACATCTATACATCCACATCTACATTCACATTCACATACATCCACATCCACATTCCCATACATCCACATCTATACATCCACATTCCACATTCACATCTACATTCACATTCATATACATGCATCCACATCTACATGCTTACCTCCATTTTCACATCCTCATTTATACATCCACATCCCATATCCACATTCATACATACACATCCATACATCCACATCTACATCCACATACATACATACATCCACATCCACATTCCACATTCACATCTATACATCCACATCTACATTCACATTCACATACATCCACATCCACATTCCCATACATCCACATCTATACATCCACATTCCACATTCACATCTACATCCACATTTACATCTATGCATATACATCTTCATGCATATATCCATTTTCATGTTCATACATCCACACTCCCATCTCCATATCCACACATCCACATACATACATCCATTTTCACATTCCCATTTATATAACCCCATATACCTTCACATCTAATCTTTTACATCACATCCATTCTCGCCCTATCACAATCCATATACATCTTATCCTATCACATACACTTCTTACCTCATCCCCCCATACACATCTTAATTCATCTTATCACATCCTAACTTATTTCATAAGCATCTTATCATCTCTTATCACACCTCTTATCACATCCTATCACTTTCCATACGCATCTTATCAATTCTTATCACATCTCATACACCTCTTATCACATCTTATCACATTTCATATCTTTTTTTTTAAAAAAAAGAGAATTCTTTTATTTGATATAAGATTTCTCTACACATTTATTTATACATAAATTCCATTTAAGGAGACTAACACTTTCGAAATTAAAATCAATCTTTTATGCATCTTCTTATGCATGATTTCAATTTGGTAGGGAATTATACTTTTAGAATAAAAGAATTTCTCTTATGCATCTAAGTTAAGCATAAAATCCATTTATGAGGAAAATCATACTTTTAGTATAAAAAGAATATCTTTTATGCATACCTATATGCATGAAATCCAATATGATAAAAGTAACACTTTTGATATAAAAATTTTTCCTTTATGCATACTTCTATGCATGAAAATTAAAAATGATAAAAGTAACACTTTTGATATAAAAATTTTCCTTTATGCATACTTCTATGCATGAAAATTAAAAATGATAAAAGTAACACTTTTGATATAAAAATTTTCTTTTATGCATACTTTTATGTATGAAATAAAAATGATAAAAGTAACACTTTTGATATAAAAATTTATCCATTATGCATACTTCTATGCATGAAAATAAAAATGGTAAAAATAACACTTTTGATATAAAAATTTATCCTTTATGCATACTTCTATGCATGAAAGTAAAAATGATAAAAGTAACACTTTTGATATAAAAATTTATCCATTATGCATACTTCTATGCATGAAAATAAAAATGGTAAAAATAACACTTTTGATATAAAAATTTATCCTTTATGCATAATATTAAAATTCAATTTCTCCATGATTATAATGAAATTCTTTCAATTAATCTAGGATGATGATTCCTAGAATATGGTAGGAAGTCCACTTTTTATGCTTTGAATGAAAATTTTTTATGCATAATTTTTATAAAAATTTTGCCATAGCTCCGCTGCTATGACTGATAAATCTCAATTTTTCTAAGGGATAAAGCTTATCATTAAGGAAATAATTAAAATGATTCTCTAATTGGATCCTTAATCCATAATGGATTGAATCATCAATATACATAAACTAAAAGCATAAGAAAAAGCCATTAATTTGGCCTCAAGCATAGCTTAATCTTGGGTTAAGGAAAAGCTTTATGAAAAGCTTGATTTGGATTGAGAATGGGTCATGAGTATGACCATTTCTTGAGTGAGAGAGAGAATTTACATAAGAATCATTAGAATTTAAACATAAATAAAAATTAACTTCAATAGCATTTATTAAATTATGTAACTCTTCACTACTATTCAAACTTCAATAGCATTTAAAAAAAACCATACCAATTAAACTTCTCAAGCTTGAGAGGGGTTGAGAAGAGAGAAACATTGAGAAATTATAGAAAGATGAATATTCACTAATTACCTTACAACTTGCTTGATTCTTTGTTCACGGTAGAGGCCCCCAACCAATCAATTGGTTAAGTATGTTGATGGAGCCACTAATGGGAATTGAAGAAAGAGGGAAGCTCCAAAAACTAGTGAATTATTAAATGAATTCACAGTTCTTGGCTTAGGTGGAGTAGAGTAACGATGCATAAACACTATATATTTTTCAACAAGGGTGAGGCTTCTATTTATAGGAAAAATTGAGCTCCTAACCAAACAAACTGATTCTAGAATTTTCTAAATCAGTTTGGTCAATATTTGACCATTTTTAGGTCAGTTAAGCTAACTTTTTGGAACTAGACTTGAATGAGGAGAGAGGAGAGATGAAATATCTCAATTTTTATGAGTTTAAAACTCATTCAAGCATGTGAAATATGCACCTCCTTTAAAGAACTCCCCTTCCTTACATATGTCATATTTTTAATATTGCTCATAGTTTTTTTTTACTAATAAACCTTGTACATTTTCAACTCTTCATCTTATGTGAAATATGCACCTCCTTTAAAGAACTCCCCTTCCTTACATATGTCATACTTTTAATATTGCTCATAATTTTTTACTAATAAACCTTGTACATTTTCAACTCTTCATCTTATGTGAAATATGCACCTCCTTTAAAGAACTCCTCTTCCTTACATATGTCATACTTTTAATATTGCTCATAATTTTTTTCTAATAAACCTTGTACATTTTCAACTCTTCATCTTATGTGAAATATGCACCTCCTTTAAAGAACTCCTCTTCCTTACATATGTCATACTTTTAATATTGCTCATAATTTTTTACTAATAAACCTTGTACATTTTCAACTCTTCATCTTATGTGAGTATTTACTCATTTTTGGGTATCTTCTTTTTCAAATTGGATTTATCTCCTCCCTACACATGGATTGATGCTATTGGTCCATAGGAACCTTAATTGGACCATAATCCAAAAATTTCTGAAAATCTAGACCCTTAGACTAAGGTCCTTTATACACATTTCCAATTAATTCCAATTGCACATTGAAAAGTTCTTTTTGAATTTCTGTTTCAGGGAAACTTATTTTAATAAGATGAGATAATTTTCTATCCAAAAATATTAAAAATCTGAATATTCTCTCTCTAGAATATTTTCTCTCTCTAGGTTAAAACAGTTAGAAACAAGTCTTTTATATTTCTGAAGAGGGATTGATTATAGAAGAAGATACTAGACATCAAAAAGGGGTTTGGGGGAGGAATCTTACATTCTACCCCACTTAAAAAACGCGAGATGTCCTCATCTCGCAACTTGTGATAATTTCGCAAGATTCACGAATATGAGACTTAGAGAAAAATTTTAATCAAGATTAACCACCAAGATAAGTCTTAAAGAGAGCAAGATTCAAAATACGAACAAGATTTAAACTTTATTCATTCTCGGAACTTATACAGTAAAGATAGAGGAACTCTTTACACTTCCATAAGCCCGTCCATCATATGGTCACAAAAGCAGTCCTCACAAGCTGCACAAGTATAAGGTAACTCATCTATGGGAATGATTCTGTGGGTTATTGCTGCGCCTATCTCAGTGGTATGAGGTGTTCTAACAAAAGGACCTCTGAGAGGCAAGCCAAAAACGGGGTAAAGGCATATCTTCTCATGAGGAAGAAAACACGCCAGTAAGAAGACCCGCTCAGAAAACCCAGGATGTCTTGATCTCATGACGCAGTAGTATCGGGGACCCAAACCCAAAGCTTCAATAACCATGGCCAAGCGGACATTGTTACGGAAGTGCTGCTGACCCCAGGGTGTTACCCTAGTTATGTCTTGATAGGTCCGCCATTTGGTCTGCGCTACAGAAGTTCCCAAGTGAGGGAAAAGTGAGCGCTCATACTGTTCTATAAAATCCTTCTTCACAGACTCACTTGCGTCTTGAAGGTGAGGAATCATTATGGATAAAACTAATTCTTGTTGCCAAGCCATGAAGGAGATTAGGAAGAAAGGAGATCGATGGAAGAAAGATTACTGTGAGCGACAAGTAAAAGTTACGACTTATATAAAGGAAGGAGCTAGCGTAACTTAGAAGCCAACGGTAGCTTGCCACTGAAGTTTTATCGTCTTTCCATGATTTGGGTTTGGCACAATTTTCTATAGAAGGCATTAAGAACTTTGAGATGAGGAGATAAAAGAAGCTCGTAAGCTAAGTCACTTACTTTCTTTGAAGTCAGATAAGGCTCACAATATCTGGGGGATAACTTCTTAAACTCCCCAATAGATAAAGAACTTCTTTTGTGCCGTACTCGAATGAAGACCAAAACCTTGGTATCCAAAACACCGATTTTCACTTCTGAACTCATTGTTCTGAATCCTTAAAACAGCGTGACTCCTGAGAAGTATTCTAGGGAAAGGGTCTTCCTTTTTTTAAACAGAATCTTTCTTTTATTTTTGAGAGGGAATAATTTTAAGATCAAAAAGGGAGATTCTTACTCCTGTATGCCTCGAAGGCTGGGGAGGAATCTTACATTCTACCCCACTTAAAAAAGTGCGAGATGTCCTCATCTCGCCAAGTAGAGGACAACTCTTTTTCTTAAGATCCAATTTATTCTAGGGTTCCTTATATTCTGGTCAACCCAACAGAATACGGGGATAAATATCCCTTATATAGAACTCATCATTAAATAAATTCATTTCAGATCATATCATTCATATCTTTAACACGATAATGGTCCATCAGATCGAAATTTTTTCTTTCTGAACATTCCTCCACGGGAATTTCAGTCAAGCAAGTTTTCAATTTGTCATCCCTTAACTTGATATACCGAGTCAAGTGTTAACAGTAGTACTTTGACAGCACAATCCACTAATCTCATAGTGATTTGTTGAAATCATTATCATCATTTATCATTACAGGGACTCGTCCCATTCATCCTCATTGCGGTTTTGCTCAAGTTATTATATTTCAACTAAATTTCAAAAATCATCATTTTTCAATCAGAATCCCAATCAATTCATCAGTTCCCAAACAGAATTAAAAATCATATCAACCACATTCAAATTCATCATCTGGATAGCATTAACGCTTATAATTTCAAGTCTTAGATTTACTCGTATATACTGTCAGTAAAGAGCTGCAGTTATACTCTCGGTATATACGGATAGTCACGGCCCTTAGAATTATAAGGTAAATACCATCATGTCTAGGCCTCAAGCAAGTCAAGGATTCTATATAATTGCGGTACTTCCATCTGAAGACCCAATTACCAAATTACGAATTTCAGTTTGAATATCAAATTGTATGAATTATATCACACAATTACAACCTTTTTGTGTTTCTTGATAAATTTCTGACCTATTTGTCTTCTCAATTGATCTTTATTAACCAAATGCTCTGATACCAACTGTGAGATCCCCCTGTTCCCACCGAGCAACGGATTCGGGTACTAGCAGCGGAAGTAGCACTTCTCGCACGGGACAGGGGTCCCACATTCGGGGCCTCGTCCACGGATATCCGGACAAGAGACTAATCCGTCGGTTTTTCCAAAACCAAACCCGGAAAAAACTTCCCTTACCCGGAAAGCACGGACGATTCCACCAGGATAATTTTTTTTACTCTAACGTAGTCAAGATCATTACTGATCACGCTGATCCAACTGCACCTATAAAGATACTCGGTCGGATCAAGGAAGAAACTTGCACTTGGATCATTGGGATCAACGCTTTTTTCCCCATCAAGAGGCACAGCCGTTGATTCCTATCCATAGAACAATTACTATCCGGGACTTACTTCATCTATCGTAATAACAGAAATTGAGTCTCGGTTTACGGATCCATCAGTCCAGCCTAACCCCATCCGATCCCATGGGTTAGCCAACCGCCCAACCACTGTAGTGATGGGATCCAATTTGGAATTTGGTTAGGTTTTGTCCCGGGTACCAAGGAAAAGAGTTCCAAGGCCCCCTAGCCGGAAGTTCATGCAACATAAAATTAGGCACACCACTTACACACCCAATATGAAATTGCCTTTTTCTTATCATCAGCTAACTTTAAAACAATCCTTTAATGAAACCATAGTACCACTGATCACAGTCTTCCAATTTATCCGGTTGATCCTCAAATTTCCCATCATTCCTTCATCAGAGTATCTATGGCATCATTGGCAACTAGAACGCTCACCACCTGTCCACTCAGAGGCCGTTTCCATAGTTCCTAGCCCATAATACTCGGCAATATAATCACTTATCAAGATGGACTCTCGTTGAAGATCAGCAAGATCAACTAACAGATCCATATAAAAGAGCCATGGACTCATCCGTTGAGGACCAGCAAGGTCAGTCAACCAGATCCATGCCCGGTTTCACAAAACAACTCTTACTCCTTGTTCCAATATCTTCCTCGACGCACGCGTGGGTATCCTAGGCGACCCAGAGCCCGAGCACCGTATGGTCAGCACCCTCTAGGATCCTTCGCAAGTGACCTAGCGCTTCACTCATAGGCCGCTTCCTTGGTCCCTCATCCACCGTACCGGAAGCTCACCATTTTAATCGAACCGAGGCTGGTCAAGACCTCGGTCGACCTTGCTACGCGAGACGTCCTCCATTGACTCTCCGTCAGCAGTTGCAACTTTATCAGTTAGGTCTCCACGACCTTAATCACAAGACGGTCAAAATGCTTCCCCAGCATTCTTGACATAAAACAGCCATTTACAAACAGCATTTACAAACAGTTTACAAATACAGTTTCTATATTAACTCTCATTTTTCCACATTATCCCTCATTAATCCACATTACTTATTCCACATTCCATGTATATGTGTACTCATCCAATCACCTCCTTTTCCATCTCTTCACTTCAGATTCCTTCACATCACATATCATATATTCACATCCATATCCACATCCATACATCCACATCCACATCCACATTCAATCCATACATCCACATCTACATGCTTATCTCCATTTTCACATCCTCATTTATACATCCACATCCCATATCCACATTCATACATACACATCCATATCCACATCCACATCCACATCCACATTCACATCCATGCATCCACATCTACATGCTTACCTCCATTTTCACATCCTCATTTATACATCCACATCCCATATCCACATTCATACATACACATCCATACATCCACATCTACATCCACATACATACATACATCCACATCCACATTCCACATTCACATCTATACATCCACATCTACATTCACATTCACATACATCCACATCCACATTCCCATACATCCACATCTATACATCCACATTCCACATTCACATCTACATTCACATTCATATACATGCATCCACATCTACATGCTTACCTCCATTTTCACATCCTCATTTATACATCCACATCCCATATCCACATTCATACATACACATCCATACATCCACATCTACATCCACATACATACATACATCCACATCCACATTCCACATTCACATCTATACATCCACATCTACATTCACATTCACATACATCCACATCCACATTCCCATACATCCACATCTATACATCCACATTCCACATTCACATCTACATCCACATTTACATCTATGCATATACATCTTCATGCATATATCCATTTTCATGTTCATACATCCACACTCCCATCTCCATATCCACACATCCACATACATACATCCATTTTCACATTCCCATTTATATAACCCCATATACCTTCACATCTAATCTTTTACATCACATCCATTCTCGCCCTATCACAATCCATATACATCTTATCCTATCACATACACTTCTTACCTCATCCCCCCATACACATCTTAATTCATCTTATCACATCCTAACTTATTTCATAAGCATCTTATCATCTCTTATCACACCTCTTATCACATCCTATCACTTTCCATACGCATCTTATCAATTCTTATCACATCTCATACACCTCTTATCACATCTTATCACATTTCATATCTTTTTTTTTTTAAAAAAAGAGAATTCTTTTATTTGATATAAGATTTCTCTACACATTTATTTATACATAAATTCCATTTAAGGAGACTAACACTTTCGAAATTAAAATCAATCTTTTATGCATCTTCTTATGCATGATTTCAATTTGGTAGGGAATTATACTTTTAGAATAAAAGAATTTCTCTTATGCATCTAAGTTAAGCATAAAATCCATTTATGAGGAAAATCATACTTTTAGTATAAAAAGAATATCTTTTATGCATACCTATATGCATGAAATCCAATATGATAAAAGTAACACTTTTGATATAAAAATTTTTCCTTTATGCATACTTCTATGCATGAAAATTAAAAATGATAAAAGTAACACTTTTGATATAAAAATTTTCCTTTATGCATACTTCTATGCATGAAAATTAAAAATGATAAAAGTAACACTTTTGATATAAAAATTTTCTTTTATGCATACTTTTATGTATGAAATAAAAATGATAAAAGTAACACTTTTGATATAAAAATTTATCCATTATGCATACTTCTATGCATGAAAATAAAAATGGTAAAAATAACACTTTTGATATAAAAATTTATCCTTTATGCATACTTCTATGCATGAAAGTAAAAATGATAAAAGTAACACTTTTGATATAAAAATTTATCCATTATGCATACTTCTATGCATGAAAATAAAAATGGTAAAAATAACACTTTTGATATAAAAATTTATCCTTTATGCATAATATTAAAATTCAATTTCTCCATGATTATAATGAAATTCTTTCAATTAATCTAGGATGATGATTCCTAGAATATGGTAGGAAGTCCACTTTTTATGCTTTGAATGAAAATTTTTTATGCATAATTTTTATAAAAATTTTGCCATAGCTCCGCTGCTATGACTGATAAATCTCAATTTTTCTAAGGGATAAAGCTTATCATTAAGGAAATAATTAAAATGATTCTCTAATTGGATCCTTAATCCATAATGGATTGAATCATCAATATACATAAACTAAAAGCATAAGAAAAAGCCATTAATTTGGCCTCAAGCATAGCTTAATCTTGGGTTAAGGAAAAGCTTTATGAAAAGCTTGATTTGGATTGAGAATGGGTCATGAGTATGACCATTTCTTGAGTGAGAGAGAGAATTTACATAAGAATCATTAGAATTTAAACATAAATAAAAATTAACTTCAATAGCATTTATTAAATTATGTAACTCTTCACTACTATTCAAACTTCAATAGCATTTAAAAAAAACCATACCAATTAAACTTCTCAAGCTTGAGAGGGGTTGAGAAGAGAGAAACATTGAGAAATTATAGAAAGATGAATATTCACTAATTACCTTACAACTTGCTTGATTCTTTGTTCACGGTAGAGGCCCCCAACCAATCAATTGGTTAAGTATGTTGATGGAGCCACTAATGGGAATTGAAGAAAGAGGGAAGCTCCAAAAACTAGTGAATTATTAAATGAATTCACAGTTCTTGGCTTAGGTGGAGTAGAGTAACGATGCATAAACACTATATATTTTTCAACAAGGGTGAGGCTTCTATTTATAGGAAAAATTGAGCTCCTAACCAAACAAACTGATTCTAGAATTTTCTAAATCAGTTTGGTCAATATTTGACCATTTTTAGGTCAGTTAAGCTAACTTTTTGGAACTAGACTTGAATGAGGAGAGAGGAGAGATGAAATATCTCAATTTTTATGAGTTTAAAACTCATTCAAGCATGTGAAATATGCACCTCCTTTAAAGAACTCCCCTTCCTTACATATGTCATATTTTTAATATTGCTCATAGTTTTTTTTTACTAATAAACCTTGTACATTTTCAACTCTTCATCTTATGTGAAATATGCACCTCCTTTAAAGAACTCCCCTTCCTTACATATGTCATACTTTTAATATTGCTCATAATTTTTTACTAATAAACCTTGTACATTTTCAACTCTTCATCTTATGTGAAATATGCACCTCCTTTAAAGAACTCCTCTTCCTTACATATGTCATACTTTTAATATTGCTCATAATTTTTTTCTAATAAACCTTGTACATTTTCAACTCTTCATCTTATGTGAAATATGCACCTCCTTTAAAGAACTCCTCTTCCTTACATATGTCATACTTTTAATATTGCTCATAATTTTTTACTAATAAACCTTGTACATTTTCAACTCTTCATCTTATGTGAGTATTTACTCATTTTTGGGTATCTTCTTTTTCAAATTGGATTTATCTCCTCCCTACACATGGATTGATGCTATTGGTCCATAGGAACCTTAATTGGACCATAATCCAAAAATTTCTGAAAATCTAGACCCTTAGACTAAGGTCCTTTATACACATTTCCAATTAATTCCAATTGCACATTGAAAAGTTCTTTTTGAATTTCTGTTTCAGGGAAACTTATTTTAATAAGATGAGATAATTTTCTATCCAAAAATATTAAAAATCTGAATATTCTCTCTCTAGAATATTTTCTCTCTCTAGGTTAAAACAGTTAGAAACAAGTCTTTTATATTTCTGAAGAGGGATTGATTATAGAAGAAGATACTAGACATCAAAAAGGGGTTTGGGGGAGGAATCTTACATTCTACCCCACTTAAAAAACGCGAGATGTCCTCATCTCGCAACTTGTGATAATTTCGCAAGATTCACGAATATGAGACTTAGAGAAAAATTTTAATCAAGATTAACCACCAAGATAAGTCTTAAAGAGAGCAAGATTCAAAATACGAACAAGATTTAAACTTTATTCATTCTCGGAACTTATACAGTAAAGATAGAGGAACTCTTTACACTTCCATAAGCCCGTCCATCATATGGTCACAAAAGCAGTCCTCACAAGCTGCACAAGTATAAGGTAACTCATCTATGGGAATGATTCTGTGGGTTATTGCTGCGCCTATCTCAGTGGTATGAGGTGTTCTAACAAAAGGACCTCTGAGAGGCAAGCCAAAAACGGGGTAAAGGCATATCTTCTCATGAGGAAGAAAACACGCCAGTAAGAAGACCCGCTCAGAAAACCCAGGATGTCTTGATCTCATGACGCAGTAGTATCGGGGACCCAAACCCAAAGCTTCAATAACCATGGCCAAGCGGACATTGTTACGGAAGTGCTGCTGACCCCAGGGTGTTACCCTAGTTATGTCTTGATAGGTCCGCCATTTGGTCTGCGCTACAGAAGTTCCCAAGTGAGGGAAAAGTGAGCGCTCATACTGTTCTATAAAATCCTTCTTCACAGACTCACTTGCGTCTTGAAGGTGAGGAATCATTATGGATAAAACTAATTCTTGTTGCCAAGCCATGAAGGAGATTAGGAAGAAAGGAGATCGATGGAAGAAAGATTACTGTGAGCGACAAGTAAAAGTTACGACTTATATAAAGGAAGGAGCTAGCGTAACTTAGAAGCCAACGGTAGCTTGCCACTGAAGTTTTATCGTCTTTCCATGATTTGGGTTTGGCACAATTTTCTATAGAAGGCATTAAGAACTTTGAGATGAGGAGATAAAAGAAGCTCGTAAGCTAAGTCACTTACTTTCTTTGAAGTCAGATAAGGCTCACAATATCTGGGGGATAACTTCTTAAACTCCCCAATAGATAAAGAACTTCTTTTGTGCCGTACTCGAATGAAGACCAAAACCTTGGTATCCAAAACACCGATTTTCACTTCTGAACTCATTGTTCTGAATCCTTAAAACAGCGTGACTCCTGAGAAGTATTCTAGGGAAAGGGTCTTCCTTTTTTTAAACAGAATCTTTCTTTTATTTTTGAGAGGGAATAATTTTAAGATCAAAAAGGGAGATTCTTACTCCTGTATGCCTCGAAGGCTGGGGAGGAATCTTACATTCTACCCCACTTAAAAAAGTGCGAGATGTCCTCATCTCGCCAAGTAGAGGACAACTCTTTTTCTTAAGATCCAATTTATTCTAGGGTTCCTTATATTCTGGTCAACCCAACAGAATACGGGGATAAATATCCCTTATATAGAACTCATCATTAAATAAATTCATTTCAGATCATATCATTCATATCTTTAACACGATAATGGTCCATCAGATCGAAATTTTTTCTTTCTGAACATTCCTCCACGGGAATTTCAGTCAAGCAAGTTTTCAATTTGTCATCCCTTAACTTGATATACCGAGTCAAGTGTTAACAGTAGTACTTTGACAGCACAATCCACTAATCTCATAGTGATTTGTTGAAATCATTATCATCATTTATCATTACAGGGACTCGTCCCATTCATCCTCATTGCGGTTTTGCTCAAGTTATTATATTTCAACTAAATTTCAAAAATCATCATTTTTCAATCAGAATCCCAATCAATTCATCAGTTCCCAAACAGAATTAAAAATCATATCAACCACATTCAAATTCATCATCTGGATAGCATTAACGCTTATAATTTCAAGTCTTAGATTTACTCGTATATACTGTCAGTAAAGAGCTGCAGTTATACTCTCGGTATATACGGATAGTCACGGCCCTTAGAATTATAAGGTAAATACCATCATGTCTAGGCCTCAAGCAAGTCAAGGATTCTATATAATTGCGGTACTTCCATCTGAAGACCCAATTACCAAATTACGAATTTCAATTTGAATATCAAATTGTATGAATTATATCACACAATTACAACCTTTTTGTGTTTCTTGATAAATTTCTGACCTATTTGTCTTCTCAATTGATCTTTATTAACCAAATGCTCTGATACCAACTGTGAGATCCCCCTGTTCCCACCGAGCAACGGATTCGGGTACTAGCAGCGGAAGTAGCACTTCTCGCACGGGACAGGGGTCCCACATTCGGGGCCTCGTCCACGGATATCCGGACAAGAGACTAATCCGTCGGTTTTTCCAAAACCAAACCCGGAAAAAACTTCCCTTACCCGGAAAGCACGGACGATTCCACCAGGATAATTTTTTTTACTCTAACGTAGTCAAGATCATTACTGATCACGCTGATCCAACTGCACCTATAAAGATACTCGGTCGGATCAAGGAAGAAACTTGCACTTGGATCATTGGGATCAACGCTTTTTTCCCCATCAAGAGGCACAGCCGTTGATTCCTATCCATAGAACAATTACTATCCGGGACTTACTTCATCTATCGTAATAACAGAAATTGAGTCTCGGTTTACGGATCCATCAGTCCAGCCTAACCCCATCCGATCCCATGGGTTAGCCAACCGCCCAACCACTGTAGTGATGGGATCCAATTTGGAATTTGGTTAGGTTTTGTCCCGGGTACCAAGGAAAAGAGTTCCAAGGCCCCCTAGCCGGAAGTTCATGCAACATAAAATTAGGCACACCACTTACACACCCAATATGAAATTGCCTTTTTCTTATCATCAGCTAACTTTAAAACAATCCTTTAATGAAACCATAGTACCACTGATCACAGTCTTCCAATTTATCCGGTTGATCCTCAAATTTCCCATCATTCCTTCATCAGAGTATCTATGGCATCATTGGCAACTAGAACGCTCACCACCTGTCCACTCAGAGGCCGTTTCCATAGTTCCTAGCCCATAATACTCGGCAATATAATCACTTATCAAGATGGACTCTCGTTGAAGATCAGCAAGATCAACCAACAGATCCATATAAAAGAGCCATGGACTCATCCGTTGAGGACCAGCAAGGTCAGTCAACCAGATCCATGCCCGGTTTCACAAAACAACTCTTACTCCTTGTTCCAATATCTTCCTCGACGCACGCGTGGGTATCCTAGGCGACCCAGAGCCCGAGCACCGTATGGTCAGCACCCTCTAGGATCCTTCGCAGGTGACCTAGCGCTTCACTCATAGGCCGCTTCCTTGGTCCCTCATCCACCGTACCGGAAGCTCACCATTTTAATCGAACCGAGGCTGGTCAAGACCTCGGTCGACCTTGCTACGCGAGACGTCCTCCATTGACTCTCCGTCAGCAGTTGCAACTTTATCAGTTAGGTCTCCACGACCTTAATCACAAGACGGTCAAAATGCTTCCCCAGCATTCTTGACATAAAACAGCCATTTACAAACAGCATTTACAAACAGTTTACAAATACAGTTTCTATATTAACTCTCATTTTTCCACATTATCCCTCATTAATCCACATTACTTATTCCACATTCCATGTATATGTGTACTCATCCAATCACCTCCTTTTCCATCTCTTCACTTCAGATTCCTTCACATCACTTATCATATATTCACATCCATATCCACATCCATACATCCACATCCACATCCACATTCAATCCATACATCCACATCTACATGCTTATCTCCATTTTCACATCCTCATTTATACATCCACATCCCATATCCACATTCATACATACACATCCATATCCACATCCACATCCACATCCACATTCACATCCATGCATCCACATCTACATGCTTACCTCCATTTTCACATCCTCATTTATACATCCACATCCCATATCCACATTCATACATACACATCCATACATCCACATCTACATCCACATACATACATACATCCACATCCACATTCCACATTCACATCTATACATCCACATCTACATTCACATTCACATACATCCACATCCACATTCCCATACATCCACATCTATACATCCACATTCCACATTCACATCTACATTCACATTCATATACATGCATCCACATCTACATGCTTACCTCCATTTTCACATCCTCATTTATACATCCACATCCCATATCCACATTCATACATACACATCCATACATCCACATCTACATCCACATACATACATACATCCACATCCACATTCCACATTCACATCTATACATCCACATCTACATTCACATTCACATACATCCACATCCACATTCCCATACATCCACATCTATACATCCACATTCCACATTCACATCTACATCCACATTTACATCTATGCATATACATCTTCATGCATATATCCATTTTCATGTTCATACATCCACACTCCCATCTCCATATCCACACATCCACATACATACATCCATTTTCACATTCCCATTTATATAACCCCATATACCTTCACATCTAATCTTTTACATCACATCCATTCTCGCCCTATCACAATCCATATACATCTTATCCTATCACATACACTTCTTACCTCATCCCCCCATACACATCTTAATTCATCTTATCACATCCTAACTTATTTCATAAGCATCTTATCATCTCTTATCACACCTCTTATCACATCCTATCACTTTCCATACGCATCTTATCAATTCTTATCACATCTCATACACCTCTTATCACATCTTATCACATTTCATATCTTTTTTTTTTTAAAAAAAGAGAATTCTTTTATTTGATATAAGATTTCTCTACACATTTATTTATACATAAATTCCATTTAAGGAGACTAACACTTTCGAAATTAAAATCAATCTTTTATGCATCTTCTTATGCATGATTTCAATTTGGTAGGGAATTATACTTTTAGAATAAAAGAATTTCTCTTATGCATCTAAGTTAAGCATAAAATCCATTTATGAGGAAAATCATACTTTTAGTATAAAAAGAATATCTTTTATGCATACCTATATGCATGAAATCCAATATGATAAAAGTAACACTTTTGATATAAAAATTTTTCCTTTATGCATACTTCTATGCATGAAAATTAAAAATGATAAAAGTAACACTTTTGATATAAAAATTTTCCTTTATGCATACTTCTATGCATGAAAATTAAAAATGATAAAAGTAACACTTTTGATATAAAAATTTTCTTTTATGCATACTTTTATGTATGAAATAAAAATGATAAAAGTAACACTTTTGATATAAAAATTTATCCATTATGCATACTTCTATGCATGAAAATAAAAATGGTAAAAATAACACTTTTGATATAAAAATTTATCCTTTATGCATACTTCTATGCATGAAAGTAAAAATGATAAAAGTAACACTTTTGATATAAAAATTTATCCATTATGCATACTTCTATGCATGAAAATAAAAATGGTAAAAATAACACTTTTGATATAAAAATTTATCCTTTATGCATAATATTAAAATTCAATTTCTCCATGATTATAATGAAATTCTTTCAATTAATCTAGGATGATGATTCCTAGAATATGGTAGGAAGTCCACTTTTTATGCTTTGAATGAAAATTTTTTATGCATAATTTTTATAAAAATTTTGCCATAGCTCCGCTGCTATGACTGATAAATCTCAATTTTTCTAAGGGATAAAGCTTATCATTAAGGAAATAATTAAAATGATTCTCTAATTGGATCCTTAATCCATAATGGATTGAATCATCAATATACATAAACTAAAAGCATAAGAAAAAGCCATTAATTTGGCCTCAAGCATAGCTTAATCTTGGGTTAAGGAAAAGCTTTATGAAAAGCTTGATTTGGATTGAGAATGGGTCATGAGTATGACCATTTCTTGAGTGAGAGAGAGAATTTACATAAGAATCATTAGAATTTAAACATAAATAAAAATTAACTTCAATAGCATTTATTAAATTATGTAACTCTTCACTACTATTCAAACTTCAATAGCATTTAAAAAAAACCATACCAATTAAACTTCTCAAGCTTGAGAGGGGTTGAGAAGAGAGAAACATTGAGAAATTATAGAAAGATGAATATTCACTAATTACCTTACAACTTGCTTGATTCTTTGTTCACGGTAGAGGCCCCCAACCAATCAATTGGTTAAGTATGTTGATGGAGCCACTAATGGGAATTGAAGAAAGAGGGAAGCTCCAAAAACTAGTGAATTATTAAATGAATTCACAGTTCTTGGCTTAGGTGGAGTAGAGTAACGATGCATAAACACTATATATTTTTCAACAAGGGTGAGGCTTCTATTTATAGGAAAAATTGAGCTCCTAACCAAACAAACTGATTCTAGAATTTTCTAAATCAGTTTGGTCAATATTTGACCATTTTTAGGTCAGTTAAGCTAACTTTTTGGAACTAGACTTGAATGAGGAGAGAGGAGAGATGAAATATCTCAATTTTTATGAGTTTAAAACTCATTCAAGCATGTGAAATATGCACCTCCTTTAAAGAACTCCCCTTCCTTACATATGTCATATTTTTAATATTGCTCATAGTTTTTTTTACTAATAAACCTTGTACATTTTCAACTCTTCATCTTATGTGAAATATGCACCTCCTTTAAAGAACTCCCCTTCCTTACATATGTCATACTTTTAATATTGCTCATAATTTTTTACTAATAAACCTTGTACATTTTCAACTCTTCATCTTATGTGAAATATGCACCTCCTTTAAAGAACTCCTCTTCCTTACATATGTCATACTTTTAATATTGCTCATAATTTTTTTCTAATAAACCTTGTACATTTTCAACTCTTCATCTTATGTGAAATATGCACCTCCTTTAAAGAACTCCTCTTCCTTACATATGTCATACTTTTAATATTGCTCATAATTTTTTACTAATAAACCTTGTACATTTTCAACTCTTCATCTTATGTGAGTATTTACTCATTTTTGGGTATCTTCTTTTTCAAATTGGATTTATCTCCTCCCTACACATGGATTGATGCTATTGGTCCATAGGAACCTTAATTGGACCATAATCCAAAAATTTCTGAAAATCTAGACCCTTAGACTAAGGTCCTTTATACACATTTCCAATTAATTTCAATTGCACATTGAAAAGTTCTTTTTGAATTTCTGTTTCAGGGAAACTTATTTTAATAAGATGAGATAATTTTCTATCCAAAAATATTAAAAATCTGAATATTCTCTCTCTAGAATATTTTCTCTCTCTAGGTTAAAACAGTTAGAAACAAGTCTTTTATATTTCTGAAGAGGGATTGATTATAGAAGAAGATACTAGACATCAAAAAGGGGTTTGGGGGAGGAATCTTACAATCCCAAGGCTACTTATTACAAGGTAGCAGTTCTGGAGTGTCCCAATCAAATTATGCCCATCCATCCTCGTCCAAGAAGTATTGTAGGCATGATGTAAAACTTCACTTCCAAGGAGTTATTCCCAATGTGAAACATAGTAGCTACTCCTATGTATGTGGTTTGGAACGAGTTCACTCCTTCCTACTGCACTTTTGTGGGAGTTAATGATGGTTGTTGTATCTCACATTGTTTCATGAGACATTAGGTTATGGCTAGCTCTCTCATGTTTTAATTGAGACCAATTTCTATGGTCATGCAAAACCATATTCTGGCACACTTCACCTCCCAGTCTTCCTCTTCTAGGTTAATTACTTGGGCCATGCTAACGGAGGTGGACCAATTACGAAGCCTGGCTTTGCTAGCCTTAACTTCTTTTTTAGCCTTTGCTAAAGATTTATTTACTGCTCTTCTTGGCAGAGTGAGAGTTTTCTAGATTCTTCTAAACCTAAGGGTTCAGATCACTATGTGGCCATTAACTTGATCAGAACCTGAAAAATATTGAGCTCTCTATTCCATTGGTGTGGCAAAAGTCCACATGAGAGGTCTATGGCCTCAACATATCGAAGCTAATGCTCTTCATTCCCTCGTCCAAGAAGTACTACATGGGCTCCTCGTTGGTCACATCAGAATGATTATTACTGATATCCCAAGGCTACTCACAAGGTAGTAGTTCTTGAGTCCCAATCAAATTATGCCCATCCATCCTCGTCCAAGAAGAACTACAGGCATGATAAAAAAAAATTCCCTTCCAAGGGGTTATTCCCAATGTGAGACATAGTAGTGAAAGCTCCTATGCATGTGGTATGGAAGAACGAGTTCTTTCCTTCCGCGTGGACTCTTGTGGGAGTCAATGATGGTTGTTGTATCTCACACTGTCTCATGAGACATTAGGTTGTTGCTAGCTCTCCCATGTTCTATTGGAGAGCAATTTCTATGATCAGGAGACATTAGGTTATGGCTAGCTCTCCCATGTTTCATTTGAGAGCAATTTCTATGATCATGAGACATTGGGTTATGGCTAGCTCTCCCATGTCTTATTTGAGAGCAATTTCTATGATCATGACCAACCATAGTCTGGCACACTTCACCTCCTCCTAGTTTTCCTCTGCTAGGTCAATTACTCGGTCCATGTCCTCCAGTCCCAATCAAGTTATGCCCATCCATCCTAATCCAAGAAGTACTACAGGCATGATATAAAACTTCCCTCCCCAAGGGGTTATTCCCAATGTGAAACATAGTAGTGAAAGCTCCTATACATGTGGCCTGGAACGAGTTCACTCCTTCCACCTGCACTTTTGTGGGAGTCAATGATGGTTGTTGTATCTCACGCTATCTCATGAGACATTAGGTTATAGCGAGCTCTCTTATGTTTTATCTGAGACCAGTTTCTATGGTCATGCTGGCACCCTTCACCTCCGAGTCTTCCTCTTCTAGGTAAATTGCTTGGAGATGGAGCAAGTACAAAGCTTGGCTTTCCTAACCTTAACTTCTTTTTTAGCCTTTGCTCTACTAAGGATTTATTTCTTGCTCTTCTTTGGCAGAGCGAGAGAGTTTTCTAGATTCTTCCAAACCTAAGGATTCATCTCTCTATGCGGCCGTTAACTTGATCAGAACCTTAAGAATATTAAGCTCTCTTTTTTCCATTGGTGGCAAAGTCCACACCTGAGAGTCTATGGCCTCAACATATCAAAGCTAATGCTCTTCATTCCCTCGTCCAAGAAGTACTACATGGGCTCAGCCTCTTTGGTCACATCACCATGATTACCTATTCTTAGGCTACGTACAAGGTAGCAGTTCTCGAGTCCCAATCAAATTATGGCTATCCATCGTCGTCCAAGAACTACTGCAGGCCTGATTTAAAACTTCCCTTCTAAGGGGTTATTCCCAATGCGAAATATTGTAGTGAGAGCTCCGATGATGCATGTGGTTTGCAACGTGTTCACTCCTTCCACCTGAACTTTTGTGGGAGTCGATGATGCTTGTTGTATCTCACACTGTCTCATGAGACATTAGGTTATGGCTAGCTCTCCCATGTTTTATTTGAGACCAATTTCTATGATCACGACCACGCTTCGCCTCCTAGTCTTCCTCTTCTAGCTCAATTACTCGGGCCATGTTAATGGAGATGAAGCAATTACGAAGCTTGGCTTGCCTAGCCTTAACTTCTTTTTTAGCCTTTGCTAAGAATTTATTCATTGCTCTTCTTGGCAGAGCGAGAGAGTTTTCTAGATTCTTCCAAACCTAAGGGTTCATCTCTCTATGTGGCCATTAACTTGATTAGAATATTGAGCTCTCTTTTTCATTGGTGGCAAAAGTCGACATGAGAATCTATGGCCTCAATATATCAAAGCTAATGGTCTTCATTCCCTCGTCCAAGAAGTCCTCTTCTGTCACATCACACAATGATTACCTATCCCAAGGCTACTTTTTACAAGGTAGCAGTTCTTGAGTCCCAATCAAATTATGGCCGTCCATTCTCGTCCGAGAAGAACTACAGGGATGATATAAAACTTCCCTTCCAAGGGGTTATTCCCAATGTGAAACATATAGTACTGAAAGCTCCCATGCATGTGGTTTGGAACGAACTCACTCCTTCCACCTGCACTTTTGTGGGAGTCAATGATGGCTGTTGTATCTCACACTGTCTCATGAGACATTAGGTTATGGCCTGCTCTCCCATATTTTATTTGAGACCAATTTCTATGATCACGACCACGCTTCGCTTTCTAGCCTTCCTCTTCATTGGTGGCAAAAGTCGACATGAGAATCTATGGCCTCAATATATCAAAGCTAATGGGCTTCATTCCCTCGTCCAAGAAGTCCTCTTTTGTCACATCACAAATGATTACCTATCCCAAGGCTACTTTTTACAAGGTAGCAGTTCTTGAGTCCCAATCAAATTACGGCCGTCCATTCTCGTCCGAGAAGAACTACAGGGATGATATAAAACTTCCCTTCCAAGGGGTTATTACCAATGTGAAACATATAGTACTGAAAGCTCCCATGCATGTGGTTTGGAACGAGCTCACTCCTTCCACCTGCACTTTTGTGGGAGTCAATGATGGCTGTTGTATCTCACACTGTTTCATGAGACATTAGGTTATGGCTAGCTTTCCCATGTTTTATTTGAGACCAATTTCTATGGTCATGCAAAACCATAGTCTGCACATTTCACCTCCCCCAGTCCTCCTCTTCTAGGTCAATTACTTGGGCCATGATAACGGAGATGGAACAATTACGAAGCTTGGCTTGCCTAGCCTTAACTTATTTTTTTAGCCTTTGCTACTAAGGATTTACTTATTGCTCTTCTTGGCAGAGCGATAGAGTTTTCTAGATTCTTCTAGACATAAGGGTTCATCTCGCTATGTGGCCATTAACTTGATCAGAACCTTAAAACTTGAGCTCTCTTTTCCATTGGTGGCAAAAGTCCACACATGAGAGTCTACGGCCTCAACATATCAAAGCTAATGCATTGTCTTCATTCCCTAGTCCAAGAAGTACTACATGGGCTCCTCTTTGGTCACATCAGCAGAATGATTACCGATATCCCAAGGCTACTTATTACAAGGTAGCAGTTCTGGAGTGTCCCAATCAAATTATGCCCATCCATCCTCGTCCAAGAAGTATTGTAGGTTGATGTAAAACTTCACTCCCAAGGAGTTATTCCCAATGTGAAACATAGTAGTGAAATCTACTCCTATGTATGTGGTTTGGAACGAGTTCACTCCTTCCTACTGCACTTTTGTGGGAGTTAATGATGGTTGTTGTATCTCACATTGTTTCATGAGACATTAGGTTATGGCTAGCTCTCTCATGTTTTAATTGAGACCAATTTCTATGGTCATGCAAAACCATATTCTGGCACACTTCACCTCCCAGTCTTCCTCTTCTAGGTTAATTACTTGGGCCATGCTAACGGAGGTGGACCAATTACGAAGCCTGGCTTTGCTAGCCTTAACTTCTTTTTTAGCCTTTGCTAAAGATTTATTTACTCCTCTTCTTGGCAGAGTGAGAGTTTTCTAGATTCTTCTAAACCTAAGGGTTCAGATCACTATGTGGCCATTAACTTGATCAGAACCTGAAAAATATTGAGCTCTCTATTCCATTGGTGTGGCAAAAGTCCACATGAGAGGTCTATGGCCTCAACATATCGAAGCTAATGCTCTTCATTCCCTCGTCCAAGAAGTACTACATGGGCTCCTCGTTGGTCACATCAGAATGATTATTACCGATATCCCAAGGCTACTCACAAGGTAGTAGTTCTTGAGTCCCAATCAAATTATGCCCATCCATCCTCGTCCAAGAAGAACTACAGGCATGATAAAAAAAACTTCCCTTCCAAGGGGTTATTCCCAATGTGAGACATAGTAGTGAAAGCTCCTATGCATGTGGTATGGAAGAACGAGTTCTTTCCTTCCGCGTGGACTCTTGTGGGAGTCAATGATGGTTGTTGTATCTCACACTGTCTCATGAGACATTAGGTTGTTGCTAGCTCTCCCATGTTCTATTGGAGAGCAATTTCTATGATCAGGAGACATTAGGTTATGGCTAGCTCTCCCATGTTTCATTTGAGAGCAATTTCTATGATCATGAGACATTGGGTTATGGCTAGCTCTCCCATGTCTTATTTGAGAGCAATTTCTATGATCATGACCAACCATAGTCTGGCACACTTCACCTCCTCCTAGTTTTCCTCTGCTAGGTCAATTACTCGGTCCATGTCCTCCAGTCCCAATCAAGTTATGCCCATCCATCCTAATCCAAGAAGTACTACAGGCATGATATAAAACTTCCCTCCCCAAGGGGTTATTCCCAATGTGAAACATAGTAGTGAAAGCTCCTATACATGTGGCCTGGAACGAGTTCACTCCTTCCACCTGCACTTTTGTGGGAGTCAATGATGGTTGTTGTATCTCACGCTATCTCATGAGACATTAGGTTATAGCGAGCTCTCTTATGTTTTATCTGAGACCAGTTTCTATGGTCATGCTGGCACCCTTCACCTCCGAGTCTTCCTCTTCTAGGTAAATTGCTTGGAGATGGAGCAAGTACAAAGCTTGGCTTTCCTAACCTTAACTTCTTTTTTAGCCTTTGCTCTACTAAGGATTTATTTCTTGCTCTTCTTTGGCAGAGCGAGAGAGTTTTCTAGATTCTTCCAAACCTAAGGATTCATCTCTCTATGCGGCCGTTAACTTGATCAGAACCTTAAGAATATTAAGCTCTCTTTTTTCCATTGGTGGCAAAGTCCACACCTGAGAGTCTATGGCCTCAACATATCAAAGCTAATGCTCTTCATTCCCTCGTCCAAGAAGTACTACATGGGCTCAGCCTCTTTGGTCACATCACCATGATTACCTATTCTTAGGCTACGTACAAGGTAGCAGTTCTCGAGTCCCAATCAAATTATGGCTATCCATCGTCGTCCAAGAACTACTGCAGGCCTGATTTAAAACTTCCCTTCTAAGGGGTTATTCCCAATGCGAAATATTGTAGTGAGAGCTCCGATGATGCATGTGGTTTGCAACGTGTTCACTCCTTCCACCTGAACTTTTGTGGGAGTCGATGATGCTTGTTGTATCTCACACTGTCTCATGAGACATTAGGTTATGGCTAGCTCTCCCATGTTTTATTTGAGACCAATTTCTATGATCACGACCACGCTTCGCCTCCTAGTCTTCCTCTTCTAGCTCAATTACTCGGGCCATGTTAATGGAGATGAAGCAATTACGAAGCTTGGCTTGCCTAGCCTTAACTTCTTTGTTAGCCTTTGCTAAGAATTTATTCATTGCTCTTCTTGGCAGAGCGAGAGAGTTTTCTAGATTCTTCCAAACCTAAGGGTTCATCTCTCTATGTGGCCATTAACTTGATTAGAATATTGAGTTCTCTTTTTCATTGGTGGCAAAAGTCGACATGAGAATCTATGGCCTCAATATATCAAAGCTAATGGTCTTCATTCCCTCGTCCAAGAAGTCCTCTTTTGTCACATCACACAATGATTACCTATCCCAAGGCCTCTTTTTTACAAGGTAGCAGTTCTTGAGTCCCAATCAAATTATGGCCGTCCATTCTCGTCGAGAAGAACTACAGGGATGATATAAAACTTCCCTTCCAAGGGGTTATTCCCAATGTGAAACATATAGTACTGAAAGCTCCCATGCATGTGGTTTGGAACGAACTCACTCCTTCCAACTGCACTTTTGTGGGAGTCAATGATGGCTGTTGTATCTCACACTGTCTCATGAGACATTAGGTTATGGCTAGCTCTCCCATGTTTTATTTGAGACCAATTTCTATGATCACGACCACGCTTCGCTTTCTAGTCTTCCTCTTCATTGGTGGCAAAAGTCGACATGAGAATCTATGGCCTCAATATATCAAAGCTAATGGGCTTCATTCCCTCGTCCAAGAAGTCCTCTTTTGTCACATCACAAATGATTACCTATCCCAAGGCTACTTTTTACAAGGTAGCAGTTCTTGAGTCCCAATCAAATTACGGCCGTCCATTCTCGTCCGAGAAGAACTACAGGGATGATATAAAACTTCCCTTCCAAGGGGTTATTACCAATGTGAAACATATAGTACTGAAAGCTCCCATGCATGTGGTTTGCAACGAGCTCACTCCTTCGACCTGCACTTTTGTGGGAGTCAATGATGGTTGTTGTATCTCACACTGTCTCATGAGACATTAGGTTATGGCTAGCTCTCCCATGTTTTATTTGAGACCAATTTCTATGGTCATGCAAAACCATAGTCTGCACATTTCACCTCCCAGTCCTCCTCTTCTAGGTCAATTACTTGGGCCATGATAACGGAGATGGAACAATTACGAAGCTTGGCTTGCCTAGCCTTAACTTCTTTTTTTAGCCTTTGCTACTAAGGATTTACTTATTGCTCTTCTTGGCAGAGCGATAGAGTTTTCTAGATTCTTCTAGACATAAGGGTTCATCTCGCTATGTGGCCACTAACTTGATCATCAGAACCTTAAAACTTGAGCTCTCTTTTCCATTGGTGGCAGAAGTCCACACATGAGAGTCTACGGCCTCAACATATCAAAGCTAATGCATTGTCTTCATTCCCTCGTCCAAGAAGTACTACATGGGCTCCTCTTTGGTCACATCAGCAGAATGATTACCGATATCCCAAGGCTACTTATTACAAGGTAGCAGTTCTGGAGTGTCCCAATCAAATTATGCCCATCCATCCTCGTCCAAGAAGTATTGTAGGCATGATGTAAAACTTCACTTCCAAGGAGTTATTCCCAATGTGAAACATAGTAGTGAAATCTACTCCTATGTATGTGGTTTGGAACGAGGTCTATGGCCTCAACATATCGAAGCTAATGCTCTTCATTCCCTCGTCCAAGAAGTACTACATGGGCTCCTCGTTGGTCACATCAGAATGATTATTACCGATATCCCAAGGCTACTCACAAGGTAGTAGTTCTTGAGTCCCAATCAAATTATGCCCATCCATCCTTGTCCAAGAAGAACTACAGGCATGATAAAAAAAACTTCCCTTCCAAGGGGTTATTCCCAATGTGAGACATAGTAGTGAAAGCTCCTATGCATGTGGTATGGAAGAACGAGTTCTTTCCTTCCGCGTGGACTCTTGTGGGAGTCAATGATGGTTGTTGTATCTCACACTGTCTCATGAGACATTAGGTTGTTGCTAGCTCTCCCATGTTCTATTTGAGAGCAATTTCTATGATCAGGAGACATTAGGTTATGGCTAGCTCTCCCATGTTTCATTTGAGAGCAATTTCTATGATCATGAGACATTGGGTTATGGCTAGCTCTCCCATGTCTTATTTGAGAGCAATTTCTATGATCATGACCAACCATAGTCTGGCACACTTCACCTCCTCCTAGTTTTCCTCTGCTAGGTCAATTACTCGGTCCATGTCCTCCAGTCCCAATCAAGTTATGCCCATCCATCCTAATCCAAGAAGTACTACAGGCATGATATAAAACTTCCCTCCCCAAGGGGTTATTCCCAATGTGAAACATAGTAGTGAAAGCTCCTATACATGTGGCCTGGAACGAGTTCACTCCTTCCACCTGCACTTTTGTGGGAGTCAATGATGGTTGTTGTATCTCACGCTATCTCATGAGACATTAGGTTATAGCGAGCTCTCTTATGTTTTATCTGAGACCAGTTTCTATGGTCATGCTGGCACCCTTCACCTCCGAGTCTTCCTCTTCTAGGTAAATTGCTTGGAGATGGAGCAAGTACAAAGCTTGGCTTTCCTAACCTTAACTTCTTTTTTAGCCTTTGCTCTACTAAGGATTTATTTCTTGCTCTTCTTTGGCAGAGCGAGAGAGTTTTCTAGATTCTTCCAAACCTAAGGATTCATCTCTCTATGCGGCCGTTAACTTGATCAGAACCTTAAGAATATTAAGCTCTCTTTTTTCCATTGGTGGCAAAGTCCACACCTGAGAGTCTATGGCCTCAACATATCAAAGCTAATGCTCTTCATTCCCTCGTCCAAGAAGTACTACATGGGCTCAGCCTCTTTGGTCACATCACCATGATTACCTATTCTTAGGCTACGTACAAGGTAGCAGTTCTCGAGTCCCAATCAAATTATGGCTATCCATCGTCGTCCAAGAACTACTGCAGGCCTGATTTAAAACTTCCCTTCTAAGGGGTTATTCCCAATGCGAAATATTGTAGTGAGAGCTCCGATGATGCATGTGGTTTGCAACGTGTTCACTCCTTCCACCTGAACTTTTGTGGGAGTCGATGATGCTTGTTGTATCTCACACTGTCTCATGAGACATTAGGTTATGGCTAGCTCTCCCATGTTTTATTTGAGACCAATTTCTATGATCACGACCACGCTTTGCCTCCTAGTCTTCCTCTTCTAGCTCAATTACTCGGGCCATGTTAATGGAGATGAAGCAATTACGAAGCTTGGCTTGCCTAGCCTTAACTTCTTTGTTAGCCTTTGCTAAGAATTTATTCATTGCTCTTCTTGGCAGAGCGAGAGAGTTTTCTAGATTCTTCCAAACCTAAGGGTTCATCTCTCTATGTGGCCATTAACTTGATTAGAATATTGAGTTCTCTTTTTCATTGGTGGCAAAAGTCGACATGAGAATCTATGGCCTCAATATATCAAAGCTAATGGTCTTCATTCCCTCGTCCAAGAAGTCCTCTTTTGTCACATCACACAATGATTACCTATCCCAAGGCCTCTTTTTTACAAGGTAGCAGTTCTTGAGTCCCAATCAAATTATGGCCGTCCATTCTCGTCGAGAAGAACTACAGGGATGATATAAAACTTCCCTTCCAAGGGGTTATTCCCAATGTGAAACATATAGTACTGAAAGCTCCCATGCATGTGGTTTGGAACGAACTCACTCCTTCCAACTGCACTTTTGTGGGAGTCAATGATGGCTGTTGTATCTCACACTGTCTCATGAGACATTAGGTTATGGCTAGCTCTCCCATGTTTTATTTGAGACCAATTTCTATGATCACGACCACGCTTCGCTTTCTAGTCTTCCTCTTCATTGGTGGCAAAAGTCGACATGAGAATCTATGGCCTCAATATATCAAAGCTAATGGGCTTCATTCCCTCGTCCAAGAAGTCCTCTTTTGTCACATCACAAATGATTACCTATCCCAAGGCTACTTTTTACAAGGTAGCAGTTCTTGAGTCCCAATCAAATTACGGCCGTCCATTCTCGTCCGAGAAGAACTACAGGGATGATATAAAACTTCCCTTCCAAGGGGTTATTACCAATGTGAAACATATAGTACTGAAAGCTCCCATGCATGTGGTTTGCAACGAGCTCACTCCTTCGACCTGCACTTTTGTGGGAGTCAATGATGGTTGTTGTATCTCACACTGTCTCATGAGACATTAGGTTATGGCTAGCTCTCCCATGTTTTATTTGAGACCAATTTCTATGGTCATGCAAAACCATAGTCTGCACATTTCACCTCCCAGTCCTCCTCTTCTAGGTCAATTACTTGGGCCATGATAACGGAGATGGAACAATTACGAAGCTTGGCTTGCCTAGCCTTAACTTCTTTTTTTAGCCTTTGCTACTAAGGATTTACTTATTGCTCTTCTTGGCAGAGCGATAGAGTTTTCTAGATTCTTCTAGACATAAGGGTTCATCTCGCTATGTGGCCACTAACTTGATCATCAGAACCTTAAAACTTGAGCTCTCTTTTCCATTGGTGGCAGAAGTCCACACATGAGAGTCTACGGCCTCAACATATCAAAGCTAATGCATTGTCTTCATTCCCTCGTCCAAGAAGTACTACATGGGCTCCTCTTTGGTCACATCAGCAGAATGATTACCGATATCCCAAGGCTACTTATTACAAGGTAGCAGTTCTGGAGTGTCCCAATCAAATTATGCCCATCCATCCTCGTCCAAGAAGTATTGTAGGCATGATGTAAAACTTCACTTCCAAGGAGTTATTCCCAATGTGAAACATAGTAGTGAAATCTACTCCTATGTATGTGGTTTGGAACGAGGTCTATGGCCTCAACATATCGAAGCTAATGCTCTTCATTCCCTCGTCCAAGAAGTACTACATGGGCTCCTCGTTGGTCACATCAGAATGATTATTACCGATATCCCAAGGCTACTCACAAGGTAGTAGTTCTTGAGTCCCAATCAAATTATGCCCATCCATCCTCGTCCAAGAAGAACTACAGGCATGATAAAAAAAACTTCCCTTCCAAGGGGTTATTCCCAATGTGAGACATAGTAGTGAAAGCTCCTATGCATGTGGTATGGAAGAACGAGTTCTTTCCTTCCGCGTGGACTCTTGTGGGAGTCAATGATGGTTGTTGTATCTCACACTGTCTCATGAGACATTAGGTTGTTGCTAGCTCTCCCATGTTCTATTTGAGAGCAATTTCTATGATCAGGAGACATTAGGTTATGGCTAGCTCTCCCATGTTTCATTTGAGAGCAATTTCTATGATCATGAGACATTGGGTTATGGCTAGCTCTCCCATGTCTTATTTGAGAGCAATTTCTATGATCATGACCAACCATAGTCTGGCACACTTCACCTCCTCCTAGTTTTCCTCTGCTAGGTCAATTACTCGGTCCATGTCCTCCAGTCCCAATCAAGTTATGCCCATCCATCCTAATCCAAGAAGTACTACAGGCATGATATAAAACTTCCCTCCCCAAGGGGTTATTCCCAATGTGAAACATAGTAGTGAAAGCTCCTATACATGTGGCCTGGAACGAGTTCACTCCTTCCACCTGCACTTTTGTGGGAGTCAATGATGGTTGTTGTATCTCACGCTATCTCATGAGACATTAGGTTATAGCGAGCTCTCTTATGTTTTATCTGAGACCAGTTTCTATGGTCATGCTGGCACCCTTCACCTCCGAGTCTTCCTCTTCTAGGTAAATTGCTTGGAGATGGAGCAAGTACAAAGCTTGGCTTTCCTAACCTTAACTTCTTTTTTAGCCTTTGCTCTACTAAGGATTTATTTCTTGCTCTTCTTTGGCAGAGCGAGAGAGTTTTCTAGATTCTTCCAAACCTAAGGATTCATCTCTCTATGCGGCCGTTAACTTGATCAGAACCTTAAGAATATTAAGCTCTCTTTTTTCCATTGGTGGCAAAGTCCACACCTGAGAGTCTATGGCCTCAACATATCAAAGCTAATGCTCTTCATTCCCTCGTCCAAGAAGTACTACATGGGCTCAGCCTCTTTGGTCACATCACCATGATTACCTATTCTTAGGCTACGTACAAGGTAGCAGTTCTCGAGTCCCAATCAAATTATGGCTATCCATCGTCGTCCAAGAACTACTGCAGGCCTGATTTAAAACTTCCCTTCTAAGGGGTTATTCCCAATGCGAAATATTGTAGTGAGAGCTCCGATGATGCATGTGGTTTGCAACGTGTTCACTCCTTCCACCTGAACTTTTGTGGGAGTCGATGATGCTTGTTGTATCTCACACTGTCTCATGAGACATTAGGTTATGGCTAGCTCTCCCATGTTTTATTTGAGACCAATTTCTATGATCACGACCACGCTTTGCCTCCTAGTCTTCCTCTTCTAGCTCAATTACTCGGGCCATGTTAATGGAGATGAAGCAATTACGAAGCTTGGCTTGCCTAGCCTTAACTTCTTTGTTAGCCTTTGCTAAGAATTTATTCATTGCTCTTCTTGGCAGAGCGAGAGAGTTTTCTAGATTCTTCCAAACCTAAGGGTTCATCTCTCTATGTGGCCATTAACTTGATTAGAATATTGAGTTCTCTTTTTCATTGGTGGCAAAAGTCGACATGAGAATCTATGGCCTCAATATATCAAAGCTAATGGTCTTCATTCCCTCGTCCAAGAAGTCCTCTTTTGTCACATCACACAATGATTACCTATCCCAAGGCCTCTTTTTTACAAGGTAGCAGTTCTTGAGTCCCAATCAAATTATGGCCGTCCATTCTCGTCGAGAAGAACTACAGGGATGATATAAAACTTCCCTTCCAAGGGGTTATTCCCAATGTGAAACATATAGTACTGAAAGCTCCCATGCATGTGGTTTGGAACGAACTC
The DNA here is from genome assembly GCF_041138505.1 of Cibotium barometz. Lineage (NCBI taxonomy): Eukaryota > Viridiplantae > Streptophyta > Polypodiopsida > Cyatheales > Cibotiaceae > Cibotium > Cibotium barometz. The sequence continues at coordinate 37,295 of NC_141105.1, read as the reverse complement.
ACTCCTTCCAACTGCACTTTTGTGGGAGTCAATGATGGCTGTTGTATCTCACACTGTCTCATGAGACATTAGGTTATGGCTAGCTCTCCCATGTTTTATTTGAGACCAATTTCTATGATCACGACCACGCTTCGCTTTCTAGTCTTCCTCTTCATTGGTGGCAAAAGTCGACATGAGAATCTATGGCCTCAATATATCAAAGCTAATGGGCTTCATTCCCTCGTCCAAGAAGTCCTCTTTTGTCACATCACAAATGATTACCTATCCCAAGGCTACTTTTTACAAGGTAGCAGTTCTTGAGTCCCAATCAAATTACGGCCGTCCATTCTCGTCCGAGAAGAACTACAGGGATGATATAAAACTTCCCTTCCAAGGGGTTATTACCAATGTGAAACATATAGTACTGAAAGCTCCCATGCATGTGGTTTGCAACGAGCTCACTCCTTCGACCTGCACTTTTGTGGGAGTCAATGATGGTTGTTGTATCTCACACTGTCTCATGAGACATTAGGTTATGGCTAGCTCTCCCATGTTTTATTTGAGACCAATTTCTATGGTCATGCAAAACCATAGTCTGCACATTTCACCTCCCAGTCCTCCTCTTCTAGGTCAATTACTTGGGCCATGATAACGGAGATGGAACAATTACGAAGCTTGGCTTGCCTAGCCTTAACTTCTTTTTTTAGCCTTTGCTACTAAGGATTTACTTATTGCTCTTCTTGGCAGAGCGATAGAGTTTTCTAGATTCTTCTAGACATAAGGGTTCATCTCGCTATGTGGCCACTAACTTGATCAGAACCTTAAAACTTGAGCTCTCTTTTCCATTGGTGGCAGAAGTCCACACATGAGAGTCTACGGCCTCAACATATCAAAGCTAATGCATTGTCTTCATTCCCTCGTCCAAGAAGTACTACATGGGCTCCTCTTTGGTCACATCAGCAGAATGATTACCGATATCCCAAGGCTACTTATTACAAGGTAGCAGTTCTGGAGTGTCCCAATCAAATTATGCCCATCCATCCTCGTCCAAGAAGTATTGTAGGCATGATGTAAAACTTCACTTCCAAGGAGTTATTCCCAATGTGAAACATAGTAGTGAAATCTACTCCTATGTATGTGGTTTGGAACGAGGTCTATGGCCTCAACATATCGAAGCTAATGCTCTTCATTCCCTCGTCCAAGAAGTACTACATGGGCTCCTCGTTGGTCACATCAGAATGATTATTACCGATATCCCAAGGCTACTCACAAGGTAGTAGTTCTTGAGTCCCAATCAAATTATGCCCATCCATCCTCGTCCAAGAAGAACTACAGGCATGATAAAAAAAACTTCCCTTCCAAGGGGTTATTCCCAATGTGAGACATAGTAGTGAAAGCTCCTATGCATGTGGTTTGGAAGAACGAGTTCTTTCCTTCCGCGTGGACTCTTGTGGGAGTCAATGATGGTTGTTGTATCTCACACTGTCTCATGAGACATTAGGTTGTTGCTAGCTCTCCCATGTTTTATTTGAGAGCAATTTCTATGATCAGGAGACATTAGGTTATGGCTAGCTCTCCCATGTTTCATTTGAGAGCAATTTCTATGATCATGAGACATTGGGTTATGGCTAGCTCTCCCATGTCTTATTTGAGAGCAATTTCTATGATCATGACCAACCATAGTCTGGCACACTTCACCTCCTCCTAGTTTTCCTCTGCTAGGTCAATTACTCGGTCCATGTCCTCCAGTCCCAATCAAGTTATGCCCATCCATCCTAATCCAAGAAGTACTACAGGCATGATATAAAACTTCCCTCCCCAAGGGGTTATTCCCAATGTGAAACATAGTAGTGAAAGCTCCTATACATGTGGCCTGGAACGAGTTCACTCCTTCCACCTGCACTTTTGTGGGAGTCAATGATGGTTGTTGTATCTCACGCTATCTCATGAGACATTAGGTTATAGCGAGCTCTCTTATGTTTTATCTGAGACCAGTTTCTATGGTCATGCTGGCACCCTTCACCTCCGAGTCTTCCTCTTCTAGGTAAATTGCTTGGAGATGGAGCAAGTACAAAGCTTGGCTTTCCTAACCTTAACTTCTTTTTTAGCCTTTGCTCTACTAAGGATTTATTTCTTGCTCTTCTTTGGCAGAGCGAGAGAGTTTTCTAGATTCTTCCAAACCTAAGGATTCATCTCTCTATGCGGCCGTTAACTTGATCAGAACCTTAAGAATATTAAGCTCTCTTTTTTCCATTGGTGGCAAAGTCCACACCTGAGAGTCTATGGCCTCAACATATCAAAGCTAATGCTCTTCATTCCCTCGTCCAAGAAGTACTACATGGGCTCAGCCTCTTTGTTTACATCACCATGATTACCTATTCTTAGGCTACGTACAAGGTAGCAGTTCTCGAGTCCCAATCAAATTATGGCTATCCATCGTCGTCCAAGAACTACTGCAGGCCTGATTTAAAACTTCCCTTCTAAGGGGTTATTCCCAAGTCGAAATATTGTAGTGAGAGCTCCGATGATGCATGTGGTTTGCAACGTGTTCACTCCTTCCACCTGAACTTTTGTGGGAGTCGATGATGCTTGTTGTATCTCACACTGTCTCATGAGACATTAGGTTATGGCTAGCTCTCCCATGTTTTATTTGAGACCAATTTCTATGATCACGACCACGCTTCGCCTCCTAGTCTTCCTCTTCTAGCTCAATTACTCGGGCCATGTTAATGGAGATGAAGCAATTACGAAGCTTGGCTTACCTAGCCTTAACTTCTTTTTTAGCCTTTGCTAAGAATTTATTCATTGCTCTTCTTGGCAGAGCGAGAGAGTTTTCTAGATTCTTCCAAACCTAAGGGTTCATCTCTCTATGTGGCCATTAACTTGATTAGAATATTGAGCTCTCTTTTTCATTGGTGGCAAAAGTCGACATGAGAATCTATGGCCTCAATATATCAAAGCTAATGGTCTTCATTCCCTCGTCCAAGAAGTCCTCTTTTGTCACATCACACAATGATTACCTATCCCAAGGCTACTTTTTACAAGGTAGCAGTTCTTGAGTCCCAATCAAATTATGGCCGTCCATTCTCGTCCGAGAAGAACTACAGGGATGATATAAAACTTCCCTTCCAAGGGGTTATTCCCAATGTGAAACATATAGTACTGAAAGCTCCCATGCATGTGGTTTGGAACGAACTCACTCCTTCCACCTGCACTTTTGTGGGAGTCAATGATGGCTGTTGTATCTCACACTGTCTCATGAGACATTAGGTTACGGCTAGCTCTCCCATATTTTATTTGAGACCAATTTCTATGATCACGACCACGCTTCGCTTTCTAGTCTTCCTCTTCATTGGTGGCAAAAGTCGACATGAGAATCTATGGCCTCAATATATCAAAGCTAATGGGCTTCATTCCCTCGTCCAAGAAGTCCTCTTTTGTCACATCACAAATGATTACCTATCCCAAGGCTACTTTTTACAAGGTAGCAGTTCTTGAGTCCCAATCAAATTACGGCCGTCCATTCTCGTCCGAGAAGAACTACAAGGATGATATAAAACTTCCCTTCCAAGGGGTTATTACCAATGTGAAACATATAGTACTGAAAGCTCCCATGCATGTGGTTTGGAACGAGCTCACTCCTTCCACCTGCACTTTTGTGGGAGTCAATGATGGCTGTTGTATCTCACACTGTTTCATGAGACATTAGGTTATGGCTAGCTCTCCCATGTTTTATTTGAGACCAATTTCTATGGTCATGCAAGACCATAGTCTGCACATTTCACCTCCCCCAGTCCTCCTCTTCTAGGTCAATTACTTGGGCCATGATAACGGAGATGGAACAATTACGAAGCTTGGCTTGCCTAGCCTTAACTTCTTTTTTTAGCCTTTGCTACTAAGGATTTACTTATTGCTCTTCTTGGCAGAGCGATAGAGTTTTCTAGATTCTTCTAGACATAAGGGTTCATCTCGCTATGTGGCCATTAACTTGATCAGAACCTTAAAAATTGAGCTCTCTTTTCCATTGGTGGCAAAAGTCCACACATGAGAGTCTACGGCCTCAACATATCAAAGCTAATGCATTGTCTTCATTCCCTCGTCCAAGAAGTACTACATGGGCTCCTCTTTGGTCACATCAGCAGAATGATTACCGATATCCCAAGGCTACTTATTACAAGGTAGCAGTTCTGGAGTGTCCCAATCAAATTATGCCCATCCATCCTCGTCCAAGAAGTATTGTAGGCATGATGTAAAACTTCACTCCCAAGGAGTTATTCCCAATGTGAAACATAGTAGTGAAAGCTACTCCTATGTATGTGGTTTGGAACGAGTTCACTCCTTCCTACTGCACTTTTGTGGGAGTTAATGATGGTTGTTGTATCTCACATTGTTTCATGAGACATTAGGTTATGGCTAGCTCTCTCATGTTTTAATTGAGACCAATTTCTATGGTCATGCAAAACCATATTCTGGCACACTTCACCTCCCAGTCTTCCTCTTCTAGGTTAATTACTTGGGCCATGCTAACGGAGGTGGACCAATTACGAAGCCTGGCTTTGCTAGCCTTAACTTCTTTTTTAGCCTTTGCTAAAGATTTATTTATTGCTCTTCTTGGCAGAGTGAGAGTTTTCTAGATTCTTCTAAACCTAAGGGTTCAGATCACTATGTGGCCATTAACTTGATCAGAACCTGAAAAATATTGAGCTCTCTATTCCATTGGTGTGGCAAAAGTCCACATGAGAGGTCTATGGCCTCAACATATCGAAGCTAATGCTCTTCATTCCCTCGTCCAAGAAGTACTACATGGGCTCCTCGTTGGTCACATCAGAATGATTATTACCGATATCCCAAGGCTACTCACAAGGTAGTAGTTCTTGAGTCCCAATCAAATTATGCCCATCCATCCTTGTCCAAGAAGAACTACAGGCATGATAAAAAAAACTTCCCTTCCAAGGGGTTATTCCCAATGTGAGACATAGTAGTGAAAGCTCCTATGCATGTGGTATGGAAGAACGAGTTCTTTCCTTCCGCGTGGACTCTTGTGGGAGTCAATGATGGTTGTTGTATCTCACACTGTCTCATGAGACATTAGGTTGTTGCTAGCTCTCCCATGTTCTATTGGAGAGCAATTTCTATGATCAGGAGACATTAGGTTATGGCTAGCTCTCCCATGTTTCATTTGAGAGCAATTTCTATGATCATGAGACATTGGGTTATGGCTAGCTCTCCCATGTCTTATTTGAGAGCAATTTCTATGATCATGACCAACCATAGTCTGGCACACTTTACCTCCTCCTAGTTTTCCTCTGCTAGGTCAATTACTCGGTCCATGTCCTCCAGTCCCAATCAAGTTATGCCCATCCATCCTAATCCAAGAAGTACTACAGGCATGATATAAAACTTCCCTCCCCAAGGGGTTATTCCCAATGTGAAACATAGTAGTGAAAGCTCCTATACATGTGGTCTGGAACGAGTTCACTCCTTCCACCTGCACTTTTGTGGGAGTCAATGATGGTTGTTGTATCTCATGCTATCTCATGAGACATAAGGTTATAGCGAGCTCTCTTATGTTTTATTTGAGACCAGTTTCTATGGTCATGCTGGCACCCTTCACCTCCGAGTCTTCCTCTTCTAGGTAAATTGCTTGGAGATGGAGCAAGTACAAAGCTTGGCTTTCCTAACCTTAACTTCTTTTTTAGCCTTTGCTCTACTAAGGATTTATTTCTTGCTCTTCTTTGGCAAAGCGAGAGAGTTTTCTAGATTCTTCCAAACCTAAGGATTCATCTCTCTATGCGGCCGTTAACTTGATCAGAACCTTAAGAATATTAAGCTCTCTTTTTTCCATTGGTGGCAAAGTCCACACCTGAGAGTCTATGGCCTCAACATATCAAAGCTAATGCTCTTCATTCCCTCGTCCAAGAAGTACTACATGGGCTCAGCCTCTTTGGTCACATCATAATGATTACCTATTCTTAGGCTACGTACAAGGTAGACTTTCTCGAGTCCCAATCAAATTATGGCTATCCATCGTCGTCCAAGAACTACTACAGGCCTGATTTAAAACTTCCCTTCTAAGGGGTTATTCCCAATGCAAAATATTGTAGTGAGAGCTCCGATGATGCATGTGGTTTGCAACGTGTTCAATCCTTCCACTTGAACTTTTGTCGGAGTCGATGATGCTTGTTGTATCTCACACTGTCTCATGAGACATTAGGTTATGGCTAGCTCTCCCATGTTTTATTTGAGACCAATTTCTATGATCACGACCACGCTTCGCCTCCTAGTCTTCCTCTTCTAGCTCAATTACTCGGGCCATGTTAATGGAGATGAAGCAATTACGAAGCTTGGCTTGCCTAGCCTTAACTTCTTTTTTAGCCTTTGCTAAGAATTTATTCATTGCTCTTCTTGGCAGAGCGAGAGAGTTTTCTAGATTCTTCCAAACCTAAGGGTTCATCTCTCTATGTGGCCATTAACTTGATTAGAATATTGAGCTCTCTTTTTCATTGGTGGCAAAAGTCGACATGAGAATCTATGGCCTCAATATATCAAAGCTAATGGTCTTCATTCCCTCGTCCAAGAAGTCCTCTTTTGTCACATCACACAATGATTACCTATCCCAAGGCTACTTTTTACAAGGTAGCAGTTCTTGAGTCCCAATCAAATTATGGCCGTCCATTCTCGTCCGAGAAGAACTACAGGGATGATATAAAACTTCCCTTCCAAGGGGTTATTCCCAATGTGAAACATATAGTACTGAAAGCTCCCATGTATGTGGTTTGGAACGAACTCACTCCTTCCACCTGCACTTTTGTGGGAGTCAATGATGGCTATTGTATCTCACACTGTCTCATGAGACATTAGGTTATGGCTAGCTCTCCCATGTTTTATTTGATACCAATTTCTATGATCACGACCACGCTTTGCTTTCTAGTCTTCCTCTTCATTGGTGGCAAAAGTCGACATGAGAATCTATGGCCTCAATATATCAAAGCTAATGGGCTTCATTCCCTCGTCCAAGAAGTCCTCTTTTGTCACATCACACAATGATTACCTATCCCAAGGCTACTTTTTACAAGGTAGCAGTTCTTGAGTCCCAATCAAATTACGGCCGTCCATTCTCGTCCGAGAAGAACTACAGGGATGATATAAAACTTCCCTTCCAAGGGGTTATTACCAATGTGAAACATATAGTACTGAAAGCTCCCATGCGCATGTGGTTTGGAACGAGCTCACTCCTTCCACCTGCACTTTTGTGGGAGTCAATGATGGCTGTTGTATCTCACACTGTCTCATGAGACATTAGGTTATGGCTAGCTCTCCCATGTTTTATTTGAGACCAATTTCTATGGTCATGCAAAACCATAGTCTGCACATTTCACCTCCCAGTCCTCCTCTTCTAGGTCAATTACTTGGTCCATGATAACGGAGATGGAACAATTACGAAGCTTGGCTTGCCTAGCCTTAACTTCTTTTTTTAGCCTTTGCTACTAAGGATTTACTTATTGCTCTTCTTGGTAGAGCGATAGAGTTTTCTAGATTCTTCTAGACATAAGGGTTCATCTCGCTATGTGGCCATTAACTTGATCAGAACCTTAAAAATTGAGCTCTCTTTTCCATTGGTGGCAAAAGTCCACACATGAGAGTCTACGGCCTCAACATATCAAAGCTAATGCATTGTCTTCATTCCCTCGTCCACGGCCTCAACATATCAAAGCTAATGCATTGTCTTCATTCCCTCGTCCAAAAGTCCACACATGAGAGTCTACGGCCTCAACATATCAAAGCTAATGCATTGTCTTCATTCCCTCGTCCAAGAAGCAGAATGATTACCGATATCCCAAGGCTACTTATTACAAGGTAGCCGTTCTGGAGTGTCCCAATCAAATTATGCCCATCCATCCTCGTCCAAGAAGTATTGTAGGCATGATGTAAAACTTCACTTCCAAGGAGTTATTCCCAATATGAAACATAGTAGTGAAAGCTACTCCTATGTATGTGGTTTGGGAACGAGTTCACTCCTTCCTATTGCACTTTTGTGGGAGTTAATGATGGTTGTTGTATCTCACATTGTTTCATGAGACATTAGGTTATGGCTAGCTCTCTCATGTTTTAATTGAGACCAATTTCTATGGTCATGCAAAACCATATTCTGGCACACTTCACCTCCCAATCTTCCTCTTCTAGGTTAATTACTTGGGCCATGCTAACGGAGGTGGAGCAATTACGAAGCCTGGCTTTGCTAGCCTTAACTTCTTTTCTAGCCTTTGCTAAAGATTTATTTACTGCTCTTCTTGGCAGAGTGAGAGTTTTCTAGATTCTTCTAAACCTAAGGGTTCAGATCACTATGTGGCCATTAACTTGATCAGAACCTGAAAAATATTGAGCTCTCTATTCCATTGGTGTGGCAAAAGTCCACATGAGAGGTCTATGGCCTCAACATATCGAAGCTAATGCTCTTCATTCCCTCGTCCAAGAAGTACTACATGGGCTCCTCGTTGGTCACATCAGAATGATTATTACCGATATCCCAAGGCTACTCACAAGGTAGTAGTTCTTGAGTCCCAATCAAATTATGCCCATCCATCCTCGTCCAAGAAGAACTACAGGCATGATAAAAAAAACTTCCCTTCCAAGGGGTTATTCCCAATGTGAGACATAGTAGTGAAAGCTCCTATGCATGTGGTTTGGAAGAACGAGTTCTTTCCTTCCGCGTGGACTCTTGTGGGAGTAAATGATGGTTGTTGTATCTCACATTGTCTCATGAGACATTAGGTTGTTGCTAGCTCTCCCATGTTTTATTTGAGAGCAATTTCTATGATCAGGAGACATTAGGTTATGGCTAGCTCTCCCATGTTTCATTTGAGAGCAATTTCTATTATCATGAGACATTACATTGGGTTATGTCTAGCTCTCCCATGTCTTATTTGAGAGCAATTTCTATGATCATGACCAACCATAGTCTGGCACACTTCACCTCCTCCTAGTTTTCCTCTGCTAGGTCAATTACTCGGTCCATGTCCTCCAGTCCCAATCAAGTTATGCCCATCCATCCTAATCCAAGAAGTACTACAGGCATGATATAAAACTTCCCTCCCCAAGGGGTTATTCCCAATGTGAAACATAGTAGTGAAAGCTCCTATACATGTGGCCTGGAACGAGTTCACTCCTTCCACCTGCACTTTTGTGGGAGTCAATGATGGTTGTTATATCTCACGCTATCTCATGAGACATTAGGTTATAGCGAGCTCTCTTATGTTTTATCTGAGACCAGCTTCTATGGTCATGCTGGCACCCTTCACCTCCGAGTCTTCCTCTTCTAGGTAAATTGCTTGGAGATGGAGCAAGTACAAAGCTTGGCTTTCCTAACCTTAACTTCTTTTTTAGCCTTTGCTCTACTAAGGATTTATTTCTTGCTCTTCTTTGGCAGAGCGAGAGAGTTTTCTAGATTCTTCCAAACCTAAGGATTCATCTCTCTATGCGGCCGTTAACTTGATCAGAACCTTAAGAATATTAAGCTCTCTTTTTTCCATTGGTGGCAAAGTCCACACCTGAGAGTCTATGGCCTCAACATATCAAAGCTAATGCTCTTCATTCCCTCGTCCAAGAAGTACTACATGGGCTCAGCCTCTTTGGTCACATCACCATGATTACCTATTCTTAGGCTACGTACAAGGTAGCAGTTCTCGAGTCCCAATCAAATTATGGCTATCCATCGTCGTCCAAGAACTACTGCAGGCCTGATTTAAAACTTCCCTTCTAAGGGGTTATTCCCAATGCGAAATATTGTAGTGAGAGCTCCGATGATGCATGTGGTTTGCAACGTGTTCACTCCTTCCACCTGAACTTTTGTGGGAGTCGATGATGCTTGTTGTATCTCACACTGTCTCATGAGACATTAGGTTATGGCTAGCTCTCCCATGTTTTATTTGAGACCAATTTCTATGATCACGACCACGCTTCGCCTCCTAGTCTTCCTCTTCTAGCTCAATTACTCGGGCCATGTTAATGGAGATGAAGCAATTACGAAGCTTGGCTTGCCTAGCCTTAACTTCTTTTTTAGCCTTTGCTAAGAATTTATTCATTGCTCTTCTTGGCAGAGCGAGAGAGTTTTCTAGATTCTTCCAAACCTAAGGGTTCATCTCTCTATGTGGCCATTAACTTGATTAGAATATTGAGCTCTCTTTTTCATTGGTGGCAAAAGTCGACATGAGAATCTATGGCCTCAATATATCAAAGCTAATGGTCTTCATTCCCTCGTCCAAGAAGTCCTCTTCTGTCACATCACACAATGATTACCTATCCCAAGGCTACTTTTTACAAGGTAGCAGTTCTTGAGTCCCAATCAAATTATGGCCGTCCATTCTCGTCCGAGAAGAACTACAGGGATGATATAAAACTTCCCTTCCAAGGGGTTATTCCCAATGTGAAACATATAGTACTGAAAGCTCCCATGCATGTGGTTTGGAACGAACTCACTCCTTCCACCTGCACTTTTGTGGGAGTCAATGATGGCTGTTGTATCTCACACTGTCTCATGAGACATTAGGTTATGGCTAGCTCTCCCATATTTTATTTGAGACCGATTTCTATGATCACGACCACGCTTCGCTTTCTAGTCTTCCTCTTCATTGGTGGCAAAAGTCGACATGAGAATCTATGGCCTCAATATATCAAAGCTAATGGGCTTCATTCCCTCGTCCAAGAAGTCCTCTTTTGTCACATCACAAATGATTACCTATCCCAAGGCTACTTTTTACAAGGTAGCAGTTCTTGAGTCCCAATCAAATTACGGCCGTCCATTCTCGTCCGAGAAGAACTACAGGGATGATATAAAACTTCCCTTCCAAGGGGTTATTACCAATGTGAAACATATAGTACTGAAAGCTCCCATGCATGTGGTTTGGAACGAGCTCACTCCTTCCACCTGCACTTTTGTGGGAGTCAATGATGGCTGTTGTATCTCACACTGTTTCATGAGACATTAGGTTATGGCTAGCTCTCCCATGTTTTATTTGAGACCAATTTCTATGGTCATGCAAGACCATAGTCTGCACATTTCACCTCCCCCAGTCCTCCTCTTCTAGGTCAATTACTTGGGCCATGATAACGGAGATGGAACAATTACGAAGCTTGGCTTGCCTAGCCTTAACTTCTTTTTTTAGCCTTTGCTACTAAGAATTTACTTATTGCTCTTCTTGGCAGAGCGATAGAGTTTTCTAGATTCTTCTAGACATAAGGGTTCATCTCGCTATGTGGCCATTAACTTGATCAGAACCTTAAAAATTGAGCTCTCTTTTCCATTGGTGGCAAAAGTCCACACATGAGAGTCTACGGCCTCAACATATCAAAGCTAATGCATTGTCTTCATTCCCTCATCCAAGAAGTACTACATGGGCTCCTCTTTGGTCACATCAGCAGAATGATTACCGATATCCCAAGGCTACTTATTACAAGGTAGCAGTTCTGGAGTGTCCCAATCAAATTATGCCCATCCATCCTCGTCCAAGAAGTATTGTAGGTTGATGTAAAACTTCACTCCCAAGGAGTTATTCCCAATGTGAAACATAGTAGTGAAAGCTACTCCTATGTATGTGGTTTGGAACGAGTTCACTCCTTCCTACTGCACTTTTGTGGGAGTTAATGATGGTTGTTGTATCTCACATTGTTTCATGAGACATTAGGTTATGGCTAGCTCTCTCATGTTTTAATTGAGACCAATTTCTATGGTCATGCAAAACCATATTCTGGCACACTTCACCTCCCAGTCTTCCTCTTCTAGGTTAATTACTTGGGCCATGCTAACGGAGGTGGAGCAATTACGAAGCCTGGCTTTGCTAGCCTTAACTTCTTTTTTAGCCTTTGCTAAAGATTTATTTACTGCTCTTCTTGGCAGAGTGAGAGTTTTCTAGATTCTTCTAAACCTAAGGGTTCAGATCACTATGTGGCCATTAACTTGATCAGAACCTGAAAAATATTGAGCTCTCTATTCCATTGGTGTGGCAAAAGTCCACATGAGAGGTCTATGGCCTCAACATATCGAAGCTAATGCTCTTCATTCCCTCGTCCAAGAAGTACTACATGGGCTCCTCGTTGGTCACATCAGAATGATTATTACCGATATCCCAAGGCTACTCACAAGGTAGTAGTTCTTGAGTCCCAATCAAATTATGCCCATCCATCCTCGTCCAAGAAGAACTAAAGGCATGATAAAAAAAACTTCCCTTCCAAGGGGTTATTCCCAATGTGAGACATAGTAGTGAAAGCTCCTATGCATGTGGTTTGGAAGAACGAGTTCTTTCCTTCCGCATGGACTCTTGTGGGAGTCAATGATGGTTGTTGTATCTCACACTGTCTCATGAGACATTAGGTTGTTGCTAGCTCTCCCATGTTTTATTTGAGAGCAATTTCTATGATCAGGAGACATTAGGTTATGGCTAGCTCTCCCATGTTTCATTTGAGAGCAATTTCTATGATCATGAGACATTACATTGGGTTATGTCTAGCTCTCCCATGTCTTATTTGAGAGCAATTTCTATGATCATGACCAACCATAGTCTGGCACACTTCACCTCCTCCTAGTTTTCCTCTGCTAGGTCAATTACTCGGTCCATGTCCTCCAGTCCCAATCAAGTTATGCCCATCCATCCTAATCCAAGAAGTACTACAGGCATGATATAAAACTTCCCTCCCCAAGGGGTTATTCCCAATGTGAAACATAGTAGTGAAAGCTCCTATACATGTGGCCTGGAACGAGTTCACTCCTTCCACCTGCACTTTTGTGGGAGTCAATGATGGTTGTTGTATCTCACGCTATCTCATGAGACATTAGGTTATAGCGAGCTCTCTTATGTTTTATCTGAGACCAGTTTCTATGGTCATGCTGGCACCCTTCACCTCCGAGTCTTCCTCTTCTAGGTAAATTGCTTGGAGATGGAGCAAGTACAAAGCTTGGCTTTCCTAACCTTAACTTCTTTTTTAGCCTTTGCTCTACTAAGGATTTATTTCTTGCTCTTCTTTGGCAGAGCGAGAGAGTTTTCTAGATTCTTCCAAACCTAAGGATTCATCTCTCTATGCGGCCGTTAACTTGATCAGAACCTTAAGAATATTAAGCTCTCTTTTTTCCATTGGTGGCAAAGTCCACACCTGAGAGTCTATGGCCTCAACATATCAAAGCTAATGCTCTTCATTCCCTCGTCCAAGAAGTACTACATGGGCTCAGCCTCTTTGGTCACATCACCATGATTACCTATTCTTAGGCTACGTACAAGGTAGCAGTTCTCGAGTCCCAATCAAATTATGGCTATCCATCGTCGTCCAAGAACTACTGCAGGCCTGATTTAAAACTTCCCTTCTAAGGGGTTATTCCCAATGCGAAATATTGTAGTGAGAGCTCCGATGATGCATGTGGTTTGCAACGTGTTCACTCCTTCCACCTGAACTTTTGTGGGAGTCGATGATGCTTGTTGTATCTCACACTGTCTCATGAGACATTAGGTTATGGCTAGCTCTCCCATGTTTTATTTGAGACCAATTTCTATGATCACGACCACGCTTCGCCTCCTAGTCTTCCTCTTCTAGCTCAATTACTCGGGCCATGTTAATGGAGATGAAGCAATTACGAAGCTTGGCTTGCCTAGCCTTAACTTCTTTTTTAGCCTTTGCTAAGAATTTATTCATTGCTCTTCTTGGCAGAGCGAGAGAGTTTTCTAGATTCTTCCAAACCTAAGGGTTCATCTCTCTATGTGGCCATTAACTTGATTAGAATATTGAGCTCTCTTTTTCATTGGTGGCAAAAGTCGACATGAGAATCTATGGCCTCAATATATCAAAGCTAATGGTCTTCATTCCCTCGTCCAAGAAGTCCTCTTTTGTCACATCACACAATGATTACCTATCCCAAGGCTACTTTTTACAAGGTAGCAGTTCTTGAGTCCCAATCAAATTATGGCCGTCCATTCTCGTCCGAGAAGAACTACAGGGATGATATAAAACTTCCCTTCCAAGGGGTTATTCCCAATGTGAAACATATAGTACTGAAAGCTCCCATGCATGTGGTTTGGAACGAACTCACTCCTTCCACCTGCACTTTTGTGGGAGTCAATGATGGCTGTTGTATCTCACACTGTCTCATGAGACATTAGGTTATGGCCTGCTCTCCCATATTTTATTTGAGACCAATTTCTATGATCACGACCACGCTTCGCTTTCTAGTCTTCCTCTTCATTGGTGGCAAAAGTCGACATGAGAATCTATGGCCTCAATATATCAAAGCTAATGGGCTTCATTCCCTCGTCCAAGAAGTCCTCTTTTGTCACATCACAAATGATTACCTATCCCAAGGCTACTTTTTACAAGGTAGCAGTTCTTGAGTCCCAATCAAATTACGGCCGTCCATTCTCGTCCGAGAAGAACTACAGGGATGATATAAAACTTCCCTTCCAAGGGGTTATTACCAATGTGAAACATATAGTACTGAAAGCTCCCATGCATGTGGTTTGGAACGAGCTCACTCCTTCCACCTGCACTTTTGTGGGAGTCAATGATGGCTGTTGTATCTCACACTGTTTCATGAGACATTAGGTTATGGCTAGCTCTCCCATGTTTTATTTGAGACCAATTTCTATGGTCATGCAAGACCATAGTCTGCACATTTCCCCTCCCCCAGTCCTCCTCTTCTAGGTCAATTACTTGGGCCATGATAACGGAGATGGAACAATTACGAAGCTTGGCTTGCCTAGCCTTAACTTCTTTTTTTAGCCTTTGCTACTAAGGATTTACTTATTGCTCTTCTTGGCAGAGCGATAGAGTTTTCTAGATTCTTCTAGACATAAGGGTTCATCTCGCTATGTGGCCATTAACTTGATCAGAACCTTAAAAATTGAGCTCTCTTTTCCATTGGTGGCAAAAGTCCACACATGAGAGTCTACGGCCTCAACATATCAAAGCTAATGCATTGTCTTCATTCCCTCGTCCAAGAAGTACTACATGGGCTCCTCTTTGGTCACATCAGCAGAATGATTACCGATATCCCAAGGCTACTTATTACAAGGTAGCAGTTCTGGAGTGTCCCAATCAAATTATGCCCATCCATCCTCGTCCAAGAAGTATTGTAGGCATGATGTAAAACTTCACTCCCAAGGAGTTATTCCCAATGTGAAACATAGTAGTGAAAGCTACTCCTATGTATGTGGTTTGGAACGAGTTCACTCCTTCCTACTGCACTTTTGTGGGAGTTAATGATGGTTGTTGTATCTCACATTGTTTCATGAGACATTAGGTTATGGCTAGCTCTCTCATGTTTTAATTGAGACCAATTTCTATGGTCATGCAAAACCATATTCTGGCACACTTCACCTCCCAGTCTTCCTCTTCTAGGTTAATTACTTGGGCCATGCTAACGGAGGTGGACCAATTACGAAGCCTGGCTTTGCTAGCCTTAACTTCTTTTTTAGCCTTTGCTAAAGATTTATTTACTGCTCTTCTTAGCAGAGTGAGAGTTTTCTAGATTCTTCTAAACCTAAGGGTTCAGATCACTATGTGGCCATTAACTTGATCAGAACCTGAAAAATATTGAGCTCTCTATTCCATTGGTGTGGCAAAAGTCCACATGAGAGGTCTATGGCCTCAACATATCGAAGCTAATGCTCTTCATTCCCTCGTCCAAGAAGTACTACATGGGCTCCTCGTTGGTCACATCAGAATGATTATTACCGATATCCCAAGGCTACTCACAAGGTAGTAGTTCTTGAGTCCCAATCAAATTATGCCCATCCATCCTCGTCCAAGAAGAACTACAGGCATGATAAAAAAAACTTCCCTTCCAAGGGGTTATTCCCAATGTGAGACATAGTAGTGAAAGCTCCTATGCATGTGGTATGGAAGAACGAGTTCTTTCCTTCCGCGTGGACTCTTGTGGGAGTCAATGATGGTTGTTGTATCTCACACTGTCTCATGAGACATTAGGTTGTTGCTAGCTCTCCCATGTTCTATTGGAGAGCAATTTCTATGATCAGGAGACATTAGGTTATGGCTAGCTCTCCCATGTTTCATTTGAGAGCAATTTCTATGATCATGAGACATTGGGTTATGGCTAGCTCTCCCATGTCTTATTTGAGAGCAATTTCTATGATCATGACCAACCATAGTCTGGCACACTTCACCTCCTCCTAGTTTTCCTCTGCTAGGTCAATTACTCGGTCCATGTCCTCCAGTCCCAATCAAGTTATGCCCATCCATCCTAATCCAAGAAGTACTACAGGCATGATATAAAACTTCCCTCCCCAAGGGGTTATTCCCAATGTGAAACATAGTAGTGAAAGCTCCTATACATGTGGCCTGGAACGAGTTCACTCCTTCCACCTGCACTTTTGTGGGAGTCAATGATGGTTGTTGTATCTCACGCTATCTCATGAGACATTAGGTTATAGCGAGCTCTCTTATGTTTTATCTGAGACCAGTTTCTATGGTCATGCTGGCACCCTTCACCTCCGAGTCTTCCTCTTCTAGGTAAATTGCTTGGAGATGGAGCAAGTACAAAGCTTGGCTTTCCTAACCTTAACTTCTTTTTTAGCCTTTGCTCTACTAAGGATTTATTTCTTGCTCTTCTTTGGCAGAGCGAGAGAGTTTTCTAGATTCTTCCAAACCTAAGGATTCATCTCTCTATGCGGCCGTTAACTTGATCAGAACCTTAAGAATATTAAGCTCTCTTTTTTCCATTGGTGGCAAAGTCCACACCTGAGAGTCTATGGCATCAACATATCAAAGCTAATGCTCTTCATTCCCTCGTCCAAGAAGTACTACATGGGCTCAGCCTCTTTGGTCACATCACCATGATTACCTATTCTTAGGCTACGTACAAGGTAGCAGTTCTCGAGTCCCAATCAAATTATGGCTATCCATCGTCGTCCAAGAACTACTGCAGGCCTGATTTAAAACTTTCCTTCTAAGGGGTTATTCCCAATGCGAAATATTGTAGTGAGAGCTCCGATGATGCATGTG
Source organism: Cibotium barometz (assembly GCF_041138505.1). Taxonomy (NCBI): domain Eukaryota; kingdom Viridiplantae; phylum Streptophyta; class Polypodiopsida; order Cyatheales; family Cibotiaceae; genus Cibotium; species Cibotium barometz. The sequence continues at coordinate 20,318 of NC_141105.1, read as the reverse complement.
GTTTGCAACGTGTTCACTCCTTCCACCTGAACTTTTGTGGGAGTCGATGATGCTTGTTGTATCTCACACTGTCTCATGAGACATTAGGTTATGGCTAGCTCTCCCATGTTTTATTTGAGACCAATTTCTATGATCACGACCACGCTTTGCCTCCTAGTCTTCCTCTTCTAGCTCAATTACTCGGGCCATGTTAATGGAGATGAAGCAATTACGAAGCTTGGCTTGCCTAGCCTTAACTTCTTTGTTAGCCTTTGCTAAGAATTTATTCATTGCTCTTCTTGGCAGAGCGAGAGAGTTTTCTAGATTCTTCCAAACCTAAGGGTTCATCTCTCTATGTGGCCATTAACTTGATTAGAATATTGAGTTCTCTTTTTCATTGGTGGCAAAAGTCGACATGAGAATCTATGGCCTCAATATATCAAAGCTAATGGTCTTCATTCCCTCGTCCAAGAAGTCCTCTTTTGTCACATCACACAATGATTACCTATCCCAAGGCCTCTTTTTTACAAGGTAGCAGTTCTTGAGTCCCAATCAAATTATGGCCATCCATTCTCGTCGAGAAGAACTACAGGGATGATATAAAACTTCCCTTCCAAGGGGTTATTCCCAATGTGAAACATATAGTACTGAAAGCTCCCATGCATGTGGTTTGGAACGAACTCACTCCTTCCACCTGCACTTTTGTGGGAGTCAATGATGGCTGTTGTATCTCACACTGTCTCATGAGACATTAGGTTATGGCCTGCTCTCCCATATTTTATCTGAGACCAATTTCTATGATCACGACCACGCTTCGCTTTCTAGTCTTCCTCTTCATTGGTGGCAAAAGTCGACATGAGAATCTATGGCCTCAATATATCAAAGCTAATGGGCTTCATTCCCTCGTCCAAGAAGTCCTCTTTTGTCACATCACAAATGATTACCTATCCCAAGGCTACTTTTTACAAGGTAGCAGTTCTTGAGTCCCAATCAAATTACGGCCGTCCATTCTCGTCCGAGAAGAACTACAGGGATGATATAAAACTTCCCTTCCAAGGGGTTATTACCAATGTGAAACATATAGTACTGAAAGCTCCCATGCATGTGGTTTGGAACGAGCTCACTCCTTCCACCTGCACTTTTGTGGGAGTCAATGATGGCTGTTGTATCTCACACTGTTTCATGAGACATTAGGTTATGGCTAGCTCTCCCATGTTTTATTTGAGACCAATTTCTATGGTCATGCAAGACCATAGTCTGCACATTTCCCCTCCCCCAGTCCTCCTCTTCTAGGTCAATTACTTGGGCCATGATAACGGAGATGGAACAATTACGAAGCTTGGCTTGCCTAGCCTTAACTTCTTTTTTTAGCCTTTGCTACTAAGGATTTACTTATTGCTCTTCTTGGCAGAGCGATAGAGTTTTCTAGATTCTTCTAGACATAAGGGTTCATCTCGCTATGTGGCCATTAACTTGATCAGAACCTTAAAAATTGAGCTCTCTTTTCCATTGGTGGCAAAAGTCCACACATGAGAGTCTACGGCCTCAACATATCAAAGCTAATGCATTGTCTTCATTCCCTCGTCCAAGAAGTACTACATGGGCTCCTCTTTGGTCACATCAGCAGAATGATTACCGATATCCCAAGGCTACTTATTACAAGGTAGCAGTTCTGGAGTGTCCCAATCAAATTATGCCCATCCATCCTCGTCCAAGAAGTATTGTAGGCATGATGTAAAACTTCACTCCCAAGGAGTTATTCCCAATGTGAAACATAGTAGTGAAAGCTACTCCTATGTATGTGGTTTGGAACGAGTTCACTCCTTCCTACTGCACTTTTGTGGGAGTTAATGATGGTTGTTGTATCTCACATTGTTTCATGAGACATTAGGTTATGGCTAGCTCTCTCATGTTTTAATTGAGACCAATTTCTATGGTCATGCAAAACCATATTCTGGCACACTTCACCTCCCAGTCTTCCTCTTCTAGGTTAATTACTTGGGCCATGCTAACGGAGGTGGAGCAATTACGAAGCCTGGGTTTGCTAGCCTTAACTTCTTTTTTAGCCTTTGCTAAAGACTTATTTACTGCTCTTCTTGGCAGAGTGAGAGTTTTCTAGATTCTTCTAAACCTAAGGGTTCAGATCACTATGTGGCCATTAACTTGATCAGAACCTGAAAAATATTGAGCTCTCTATTCCATTGGTGTGGCAAAAGTCCACATGAGAGGTCTATGGCCTCAACATATCGAAGCTAATGCTCTTCATTCCCTCGTCCAAGAAGTACTACATGGGCTCCTCGTTGGTCACATCAGAATGATTATTACCGATATCCCAAGGCTACTCACAAGGTAGTAGTTCTTGAGTCCCAATCAAATTATGCCCATCCATCCTCGTCCAAGAAGAACTACAGGCATGATAAAAAAAACTTCCCTTCCAAGGGGTTATTCCCAATGTGAGACATAGTAGTGAAAGCTCCTATGCATGTGGTATGGAAGAACGAGTTCTTTCCTTCCGCGTGGACTCTTGTGGGAGTCAATGATGGTTGTTGTATCTCACACTGTCTCATGAGACATTAGGTTGTTGCTAGCTCTCCCATGTTCTATTGGAGAGCAATTTCTATGATCAGGAGACATTAGGTTATGGCTAGCTCTCCCATGTTTCATTTGAGAGCAATTTCTATGATCATGAGACATTGGGTTATGGCTAGCTCTCCCATGTCTTATTTGAGAGCAATTTCTATGATCATGACCAACCATAGTCTGGCACACTTCACCTCCTCCTAGTTTTCCTCTGCTAGGTCAATTACTCGGTCCATGTCCTCCAGTCCCAATCAAGTTATGCCCATCCATCCTAATCCAAGAAGTACTACAGGCATGATATAAAACTTCCCTCCCCAAGGGGTTATTCCCAATGTGAAACATAGTAGTGAAAGCTCCTATACATGTGGCCTGGAACGAGTTCACTCCTTCCACCTGCACTTTTGTGGGAGTCAATGATGGTTGTTGTATCTCACGCTATCTCATGAGACATTAGGTTATAGCGAGCTCTCTTATGTTTTATCTGAGACCAGTTTCTATGGTCATGCTGGCACCCTTCACCTCCGAGTCTTCCTCTTCTAGGTAAATTGCTTGGAGATGGAGCAAGTACAAAGCTTGGCTTTCCTAACCTTAACTTCTTTTTTAGCCTTTGCTCTACTAAGGATTTATTTCTTGCTCTTCTTTGGCAGAGCGAGAGAGTTTTCTAGATTCTTCCAAACCTAAGGATTCATCTCTCTATGCGGCCGTTAACTTGATCAGAACCTTAAGAATATTAAGCTCTCTTTTTTCCATTGGTGGCAAAGTCCACACCTGAGAGTCTATGGCCTCAACATATCAAAGCTAATGCTCTTCATTCCCTCGTCCAAGAAGTACTACATGGGCTCAGCCTCTTTGGTCACATCACCATGATTACCTATTCTTAGGCTACGTACAAGGTAGCAGTTCTCGAGTCCCAATCAAATTATGGCTATCCATCGTCGTCCAAGAACTACTGCAGGCCTGATTTAAAACTTCCCTTCTAAGGGGTTATTCCCAATGCGAAATATTGTAGTGAGAGCTCCGATGATGCATGTGGTTTGCAACGTGTTCACTCCTTCCACCTGAACTTTTGTGGGAGTCGATGATGCTTGTTGTATCTCACACTGTCTCATGAGACATTAGGTTATGGCTAGCTCTCCCATGTTTTATTTGAGACCAATTTCTATGATCACGACCACGCTTCGCCTCCTAGTCTTCCTCTTCTAGCTCAATTACTCGGGCCATGTTAATGGAGATGAAGCAATTACGAAGCTTGGCTTGCCTAGCCTTAACTTCTTTTTTAGCCTTTGCTAAGAATTTATTCATTGCTCTTCTTGGCAGAGCGAGAGAGTTTTCTAGATTCTTCCAAACCTAAGGGTTCATCTCTCTATGTGGCCATTAACTTGATTAGAATATTGAGCTCTCTTTTTCATTGGTGGCAAAAGTTGACATGAGAATCTATGGCCTCAATATATCAAAGCTAATGGTCTTCATTCCCTCGTCCAAGAAGTCCTCTTTTGTCACATCACACAATGATTACCTATCCCAAGGCTACTTTTTACAAGGTAGCAGTTCTTGAGTCCCAATCAAATTATGGCCGTCCATTCTCGTCCGAGAAGAACTACAGGGATGATATAAAACTTCCCTTCCAAGGGGTTATTCCCAATGTGAAACATATAGTACTGAAAGCTCCCATGCATGTGGTTTGGAACGAACTCACTCCTTCCACCTGCACTTTTGTGGGAGTCAATGATGGCTGTTGTATCTCACACTGTCTCATGAGACATTAGGTTATGGCCTGCTCTCCCATATTTTATTTGAGACCAATTTCTATGATCACGACCACGCTTCGCTTTCTAGTCTTCCTCTTCATTGGTGGCAAAAGTCGACATGAGAATCTATGGCCTCAATATATCAAAGCTAATGGGCTTCATTCCCTCGTCCAAGAAGTCCTCTTTTGTCACATCACAAATGATTACCTATCCCAAGGCTACTTTTTACAAGGTAGCAGTTCTTGAGTCCCAATCAAATTACGGCCGTCCATTCTCGTCCGAGAAGAACTACAGGGATGATATAAAACTTCCCTTCCAAGGGGTTATTACCAATGTGAAACATATAGTACTGAAAGCTCCCATGCATGTGGTTTGGAACGAGCTCACTCCTTCCACCTGCACTTTTGTGGGAGTCAATGATGGCTGTTGTATCTCACACTGTTTCATGAGACATTAGGTTATGGCTAGCTCTCCCATGTTTTATTTGAGCCCAATTTCTATGGTCATGCAAGACCATAGTCTGCACATTTCACCTCCCCCAGTCCTCCTCTTCTAGGTCAATTACTTGGGCCATGATAACGGAGATGGAACAATTACGAAGCTTGGCTTGCCTAGCCTTAACTTCTTTTTTTAGCCTTTGCTACTAAGGATTTACTTATTGCTCTTCTTGGCAGAGCGATAGAGTTTTCTAGATTCTTCTAGACATAAGGGTTCATCTCGCTATGTGGCCATTAACTTGATCAGAACCTTAAAAATTGAGCTCTCTTTTCCATTGGTGGCAAAAGTCCACACATGAGAGTCTACGGCCTCAACATATCAAAGCTAATGCATTGTCTTCATTCCCTCGTCCAAGAAGTACTACATGGGCTCCTCTTTGGTCACATCAGCAGAATGATTACCGATATCCCAAGGCTACTTATTACAAGGTAGCAGTTCTGGAGTGTCCCAATCAAATTATGCCCATCCATCCTCGTCCAAGAAGTATTGTAGGCATGATGTAAAACTTCACTCCCAAGGAGTTATTCCCAATGTGAAACATAGTAGTGAAAGCTACTCCTATGTATGTGGTTTGGAACGAGTTCACTCCTTCCTACTGCACTTTTGTGGGAGTTAATGATGGTTGTTGTATCTCACATTGTTTCATGAGACATTAGGTTATGGCTAGCTCTCTCATGTTTTAATTGAGACCAATTTCTATGGTCATGCAAAACCATATTCTGGCACACTTCACCTCCCAGTCTTCCTCTTCTAGGTTAATTACTTGGGCCATGCTAACGGAGGTGGAGCAATTACGAAGCCTGGCTTTGCTAGCCTTAACTTCTTTTTTAGCCTTTGCTAAAGATTTATTTACTGCTCTTCTTGGCAGAGTGAGAGTTTTCTAGATTCTTCTAAACCTAAGGGTTCAGATCACTATGTGGCCATTAACTTGATCAGAACCTGAAAAATATTGAGCTCTCTATTCCATTGGTGTGGCAAAAGTCCACATGAGAGGTCTATGGCCTCAACATATCGAAGCTAATGCTCTTCATTCCCTCGTCCAAGAAGTACTACATGGGCTCCTCGTTGGTCACATCAGAATGATTATTACCGATATCCCAAGGCTACTCACAAGGTAGTAGTTCTTGAGTCCCAATCAAATTATGCCCATCCATCCTCGTCCAAGAAGAACTACAGGCATGATAAAAAAAACTTCCCTTCCAAGGGGTTATTCCCAATGTGAGACATAGTAGTGAAAGCTCCTATGCATGTGGTATGGAAGAACGAGTTCTTTCCTTCCGCGTGGACTCTTGTGGGAGTCAATGATGGTTGTTGTATCTCACACTGTCTCATGAGACATTAGGTTGTTGCTAGCTCTCCCATGTTCTATTGGAGAGCAATTTCTATGATCAGGAGACATTAGGTTATGGCTAGCTCTCCCATGTTTCATTTGAGAGCAATTTCTATGATCATGAGACATTGGGTTATGGCTAGCTCTCCCATGTCTTATTTGAGAGCAATTTCTATGATCATGACCAACCATAGTCTGGCACACTTCACCTCCTCCTAGTTTTCCTCTGCTAGGTCAATTACTCGGTCCATGTCCTCCAGTCCCAATCAAGTTATGCCCATCCATCCTAATCCAAGAAGTACTACAGGCATGATATAAAACTTCCCTCCCCAAGGGGTTATTCCCAATGTGAAACATAGTAGTGAAAGCTCCTATACATGTGGCCTGGAACGAGTTCACTCCTTCCACCTGCACTTTTGTGGGAGTCAATGATGGTTGTTGTATCTCACGCTATCTCATGAGACATTAGGTTATAGCGAGCTCTCTTATGTTTTATCTGAGACCAGTTTCTATGGTCATGCTGGCACCCTTCACCTCCGAGTCTTCCTCTTCTAGGTAAATTGCTTGGAGATGGAGCAAGTACAAAGCTTGGCTTTCCTAACCTTAACTTCTTTTTTAGCCTTTGCTCTACTAAGGATTTATTTCTTGCTCTTCTTTGGCAGAGCGAGAGAGTTTTCTAGATTCTTCCAAACCTAAGGATTCATCTCTCTATGCGGCCGTTAACTTGATCAGAACCTTAAGAATATTAAGCTCTCTTTTTTCCATTGGTGGCAAAGTCCACACCTGAGAGTCTATGGCATCAACATATCAAAGCTAATGCTCTTCATTCCCTCGTCCAAGAAGTACTACATGGGCTCAGCCTCTTTGGTCACATCACCATGATTACCTATTCTTAGGCTACGTACAAGGTAGCAGTTCTCGAGTCCCAATCAAATTATGGCTATCCATCGTCGTCCAAGAACTACTGCAGGCCTGATTTAAAACTTTCCTTCTAAGGGGTTATTCCCAATGCGAAATATTGTAGTGAGAGCTCCGATGATGCATGTGGTTTGCAACGTGTTCACTCCTTCCACCTGAACTTTTGTGGGAGTCGATGATGCTTGTTGTATCTCACACTGTCTCATGAGACATTAGGTTATGGCTAGCTCTCCCATGTTTTATTTGAGACCAATTTCTATGATCACGACCACGCTTTGCCTCCTAGTCTTCCTCTTCTAGCTCAATTACTCGGGCCATGTTAATGGAGATGAAGCAATTACGAAGCTTGGCTTGCCTAGCCTTAACTTCTTTGTTAGCCTTTGCTAAGAATTTATTCATTGCTCTTCTTGGCAGAGCGAGAGAGTTTTCTAGATTCTTCCAAACCTAAGGGTTCATCTCTCTATGTGGCCATTAACTTGATTAGAATATTGAGTTCTCTTTTTCATTGGTGGCAAAAGTCGACATGAGAATCTATGGCCTCAATATATCAAAGCTAATGGTCTTCATTCCCTCGTCCAAGAAGTCCTCTTCTGTCACATCACACAATGATTACCTATCCCAAGGCCTCTTTTTTACAAGGTAGCAGTTCTTGAGTCCCAATCAAATTATGGCCGTCCATTCTCGTCGAGAAGAACTACAGGGATGATATAAAACTTCCCTTCCAAGGGGTTATTCCCAATGTGAAACATATAGTACTGAAAGCTCCCATGCATGTGGTTTGGAACGAACTCACTCCTTCCACCTGCACTTTTGTGGGAGTCAATGATGGCTGTTGTATCTCACACTGTCTCATGAGACATTAGGTTATGGCCTGCTCTCCCATATTTTATCTGAGACCAATTTCTATGATCACGACCACGCTTCGCTTTCTAGTCTTCCTCTTCATTGGTGGCAAAAGTCGACATGAGAATCTATGGCCTCAATATATCAAAGCTAATGGGCTTCATTCCCTCGTCCAAGAAGTCCTCTTTTGTCACATCACAAATGATTACCTATCCCAAGGCTACTTTTTACAAGGTAGCAGTTCTTGAGTCCCAATCAAATTACGGCCGTCCATTCTCGTCCGAGAAGAACTACAGGGATGATATAAAACTTCCCTTCCAAGGGGTTATTACCAATGTGAAACATATAGTACTGAAAGCTCCCATGCATGTGGTTTGGAACGAGCTCACTCCTTCCACCTGCACTTTTGTGGGAGTCAATGATGGCTGTTGTATCTCACACTGTTTCATGAGACATTAGGTTATGGCTAGCTCTCCCATGTTTTATTTGAGACCAATTTCTATGGTCATGCAAGACCATAGTCTGCACATTTCCCCTCCCCCAGTCCTCCTCTTCTAGGTCAATTACTTGGGCCATGATAACGGAGATGGAACAATTACGAAGCTTGGCTTGCCTAGCCTTAACTTCTTTTTTTAGCCTTTGCTACTAAGGATTTACTTATTGCTCTTCTTGGCAGAGCGATAGAGTTTTCTAGATTCTTCTAGACATAAGGGTTCATCTCGCTATGTGGCCATTAACTTGATCAGAACCTTAAAAATTGAGCTCTCTTTTCCATTGGTGGCAAAAGTCCACACATGAGAGTCTACGGCCTCAACATATCAAAGCTAATGCATTGTCTTCATTCCCTCGTCCAAGAAGTACTACATGGGCTCCTCTTTGGTCACATCAGCAGAATGATTACCGATATCCCAAGGCTACTTATTACAAGGTAGCAGTTCTGGAGTGTCCCAATCAAATTATGCCCATCCATCCTCGTCCAAGAAGTATTGTAGGCATGATGTAAAACTTCACTCCCAAGGAGTTATTCCCAATGTGAAACATAGTAGTGAAAGCTACTCCTATGTATGTGGTTTGGAACGAGTTCACTCCTTCCTACTGCACTTTTGTGGGAGTTAATGATGGTTGTTGTATCTCACATTGTTTCATGAGACATTAGGTTATGGCTAGCTCTCTCATGTTTTAATTGAGACCAATTTCTATGGTCATGCAAAACCATATTCTGGCACACTTCACCTCCCAGTCTTCCTCTTCTAGGTTAATTACTTGGGCCATGCTAACGGAGGTGGAGCAATTACGAAGCCTGGCTTTGCTAGCCTTAACTTCTTTTTTAGCCTTTGCTAAAGATTTATTTACTGCTCTTCTTGGCAGAGTGAGAGTTTTCTAGATTCTTCTAAACCTAAGGGTTCAGATCACTATGTGGCCATTAACTTGATCAGAACCTGAAAAATATTGAGCTCTCTATTCCATTGGTGTGGCAAAAGTCCACATGAGAGGTCTATGGCCTCAACATATCGAAGCTAATGCTCTTCATTCCCTCGTCCAAGAAGTACTACATGGGCTCCTCGTTGGTCACATCAGAATGATTATTACCGATATCCCAAGGCTACTCACAAGGTAGTAGTTCTTGAGTCCCAATCAAATTATGCCCATCCATCCTCGTCCAAGAAGAACTACAGGCATGATAAAAAAAACTTCCCTTCCAAGGGGTTATTCCCAATGTGAGACATAGTAGTGAAAGCTCCTATGCATGTGGTATGGAAGAACGAGTTCTTTCCTTCCGCGTGGACTCTTGTGGGAGTCAATGATGGTTGTTGTATCTCACACTGTCTCATGAGACATTAGGTTGTTGCTAGCTCTCCCATGTTCTATTGGAGAGCAATTTCTATGATCAGGAGACATTAGGTTATGGCTAGCTCTCCCATGTTTCATTTGAGAGCAATTTCTATGATCATGAGACATTGGGTTATGGCTAGCTCTCCCATGTCTTATTTGAGAGCAATTTCTATGATCATGACCAACCATAGTCTGGCACACTTCACCTCCTCCTAGTTTTCCTCTGCTAGGTCAATTACTCGGTCCATGTCCTCCAGTCCCAATCAAGTTATGCCCATCCATCCTAATCCAAGAAGTACTACAGGCATGATATAAAACTTCCCTCCCCAAGGGGTTATTCCCAATGTGAAACATAGTAGTGAAAGCTCCTATACATGTGGCCTGGAACGAGTTCACTCCTTCCACCTACACTTTTGTGGGAGTCAATGATGGTTGTTGTATCTCACGCTATCTCATGAGACATTAGGTTATAGCGAGCTCTCTTATGTTTTATCTGAGACCAGTTTCTATGGTCATGCTGGCACCCTTCACCTCCGAGTCTTCCTCTTCTAGGTAAATTGCTTGGAGATGGAGCAAGTACAAAGCTTGGCTTTCCTAACCTTAACTTCTTTTTTAGCCTTTGCTCTACTAAGGATTTATTTCTTGCTCTTCTTTGGCAGAGCGAGAGAGTTTTCTAGATTCTTCCAAACCTAAGGATTCATCTCTCTATGCGGCCGTTAACTTGATCAGAACCTTAAGAATATTAAGCTCTCTTTTTTCCATTGGTGGCAAAGTCCACACCTGAGAGTCTATGGCCTCAACATATCAAAGCTAATGCTCTTCATTCCCTCGTCCAAGAAGTACTACATGGGCTCAGCCTCTTTGGTCACATCACCATGATTACCTATTCTTAGGCTACGTACAAGGTAGCAGTTCTCGAGTCCCAATCAAATTATGGCTATCCATCGTCGTCCAAGAACTACTGCAGGCCTGATTTAAAACTTCCCTTCTAAGGGGTTATTCCCAATGCGAAATATTGTAGTGAGAGCTCCGATGATGCATGTGGTTTGCAACGTGTTCACTCCTTCCACCTGAACTTTTGTGGGAGTCGATGATGCTTGTTGTATCTCACACTGTCTCATGAGACATTAGGTTATGGCTAGCTCTCCCATGTTTTATTTGAGACCAATTTCTATGATCACGACCACGCTTCGCCTCCTAGTCTTCCTCTTCTAGCTCAATTACTCGGGCCATGTTAATGGAGATGAAGCAATTACGAAGCTTGGCTTGCCTAGCCTTAACTTCTTTTTTAGCCTTTGCTAAGAATTTATTCATTGCTCTTCTTGGCAGAGCGAGAGAGTTTTCTAGATTCTTCCAAACCTAAGGGTTCATCTCTCTATGTGGCCATTAACTTGATTAGAATATTGAGCTCTCTTTTTCATTGGTGGCAAAAGTCGACATGAGAATCTATGGCCTCAATATATCAAAGCTAATGGTCTTCATTCCCTCGTCCAAGAAGTCCTCTTTTGTCACATCACACAATGATTACCTATCCCAAGGCTACTTTTTACAAGGTAGCAGTTCTTGAGTCCCAATCAAATTATGGCCGTCCATTCTCGTCCGAGAAGAACTACAGGGATGATATAAAACTTCCCTTCCAAGGGGTTATTCCCAATGTGAAACATATAGTACTGAAAGCTCCCATGCATGTGGTTTGGAACGAACTCACTCCTTCCACCTGCACTTTTGTGGGAGTCAATGATGGCTGTTGTATCTCACACTGTCTCATGAGACATTAGGTTATGGCCTGCTCTCCCATATTTTATTTGAGACCAATTTCTATGATCACGACCACGCTTCGCTTTCTAGTCTTCCTCTTCATTGGTGGCAAAAGTCGACATGAGAATCTATGGCCTCAATATATCAAAGCTAATGGGCTTCATTCCCTCGTCCAAGAAGTCCTCTTTTGTCACATCACAAATGATTACCTATCCCAAGGCTACTTTTTACAAGGTAGCAGTTCTTGAGTCCCAATCAAATTACGGCCGTCCATTCTCGTCCGAGAAGAACTACAGGGATGATATAAAACTTCCCTTCCAAGGGGTTATTACCAATGTGAAACATATAGTACTGAAAGCTCCCATGCATGTGGTTTGGAACGAGCTCACTCCTTCCACCTGCACTTTTGTGGGAGTCAATGATGGCTGTTGTATCTCACACTGTTTCATGAGACATTAGGTTATGGCTAGCTCTCCCATGTTTTATTTGAGCCCAATTTCTATGGTCATGCAAGACCATAGTCTGCACATTTCACCTCCCCCAGTCCTCCTCTTCTAGGTCAATTACTTGGGCCATGATAACGGAGATGGAACAATTACGAAGCTTGGCTTGCCTAGCCTTAACTTCTTTTTTTAGCCTTTGCTACTAAGGATTTACTTATTGCTCTTCTTGGCAGAGCGATAGAGTTTTCTAGATTCTTCTAGACATAAGGGTTCATCTCGCTATGTGGCCATTAACTTGATCAGAACCTTAAAAATTGAGCTCTCTTTTCCATTGGTGGCAAAAGTCCACACATGAGAGTCTACGGCCTCAACATATCAAAGCTAATGCATTGTCTTCATTCCCTCGTCCAAGAAGTACTACATGGGCTCCTCTTTGGTCACATCAGCAGAATGATTACCGATATCCCAAGGCTACTTATTACAAGGTAGCAGTTCTGGAGTGTCCCAATCAAATTATGCCCATCCATCCTCGTCCAAGAAGTATTGTAGGCATGATGTAAAACTTCACTCCCAAGGAGTTATTCCCAATGTGAAACATAGTAGTGAAAGCTACTCCTATGTATGTGGTTTGGAACGAGTTCACTCCTTCCTACTGCACTTTTGTGGGAGTTAATGATGGTTGTTGTATCTCACATTGTTTCATGAGACATTAGGTTATGGCTAGCTCTCTCATGTTTTAATTGAGACCAATTTCTATGGTCATGCAAAACCATATTCTGGCACACTTCACCTCCCAGTCTTCCTCTTCTAGGTTAATTACTTGGGCCATGCTAACGGAGGTGGAGCAATTACGAAGCCTGGCTTTGCTAGCCTTAACTTCTTTTTTAGCCTTTGCTAAAGACTTATTTACTGCTCTTCTTGGCAGAGTGAGAGTTTTCTAGATTCTTCTAAACCTAAGGGTTCAGATCACTATGTGGCCATTAACTTGATCAGAACCTGAAAAATATTGAGCTCTCTATTCCATTGGTGTGGCAAAAGTCCACATGAGAGGTCTATGGCCTCAACATATCGAAGCTAATGCTCTTCATTCCCTCGTCCAAGAAGTACTACATGGGCTCCTCGTTGGTCACATCAGAATGATTATTACCGATATCCCAAGGCTACTCACAAGGTAGTAGTTCTTGAGTCCCAATCAAATTATGCCCATCCATCCTCGTCCAAGAAGAACTACAGGCATGATAAAAAAAACTTCCCTTCCAAGGGGTTATTCCCAATGTGAGACATAGTAGTGAAAGCTCCTATGCATGTGGTATGGAAGAACGAGTTCTTTCCTTCCGCGTGGACTCTTGTGGGAGTCAATGATGGTTGTTGTATCTCACACTGTCTCATGAGACATTAGGTTGTTGCTAGCTCTCCCATGTTCTATTGGAGAGCAATTTCTATGATCAGGAGACATTAGGTTATGGCTAGCTCTCCCATGTTTCATTTGAGAGCAATTTCTATGATCATGAGACATTGGGTTATGGCTAGCTCTCCCATGTCTTATTTGAGAGCAATTTCTATGATCATGACCAACCATAGTCTGGCACACTTCACCTCCTCCTAGTTTTCCTCTGCTAGGTCAATTACTCGGTCCATGTCCTCCAGTCCCAATCAAGTTATGCCCATCCATCCTAATCCAAGAAGTACTACAGGCATGATATAAAACTTCCCTCCCCAAGGGGTTATTCCCAATGTGAAACATAGTAGTGAAAGCTCCTATACATGTGGCCTGGAACGAGTTCACTCCTTCCACCTGCACTTTTGTGGGAGTCAATGATGGTTGTTGTATCTCACGCTATCTCATGAGACATTAGGTTATAGCGAGCTCTCTTATGTTTTATCTGAGACCAGTTTCTATGGTCATGCTGGCACCCTTCACCTCCGAGTCTTCCTCTTCTAGGTAAATTGCTTGGAGATGGAGCAAGTACAAAGCTTGGCTTTCCTAACCTTAACTTCTTTTTTAGCCTTTGCTCTACTAAGGATTTATTTCTTGCTCTTCTTTGGCAGAGCGAGAGAGTTTTCTAGATTCTTCCAAACCTAAGGATTCATCTCTCTATGCGGCCGTTAACTTGATCAGAACCTTAAGAATATTAAGCTCTCTTTTTTCCATTGGTGGCAAAGTCCACACCTGAGAGTCTATGGCCTCAACATATCAAAGCTAATGCTCTTCATTCCCTCGTCCAAGAAGTACTACATGGGCTCAGCCTCTTTGGTCACATCACCATGATTACCTATTCTTAGGCTACGTACAAGGTAGCAGTTCTCGAGTCCCAATCAAATTATGGCTATCCATCGTCGTCCAAGAACTACTGCAGGCCTGATTTAAAACTTCCCTTCTAAGGGGTTATTCCCAATGCGAAATATTGTAGTGAGAGCTCCGATGATGCATGTGGTTTGCAACGTGTTCACTCCTTCCACCTGAACTTTTGTGGGAGTCGATGATGCTTGTTGTATCTCACACTGTCTCATGAGACATTAGGTTATGGCTAGCTCTCCCATGTTTTATTTGAGACCAATTTCTATGATCACGACCACGCTTCGCCTCCTAGTCTTCCTCTTCTAGCTCAATTACTCGGGCCATGTTAATGGAGATGAAGCAATTACGAAGCTTGGCTTGCCTAGCCTTAACTTCTTTTTTAGCCTTTGCTAAGAATTTATTCATTGCTCTTCTTGGCAGAGCGAGAGAGTTTTCTAGATTCTTCCAAACCTAAGGGTTCATCTCTCTATGTGGCCATTAACTTGATTAGAATATTGAGCTCTCTTTTTCATTGGTGGCAAAAGTCGACATGAGAATCTATGGCCTCAATATATCAAAGCTAATGGTCTTCATTCCCTCGTCCAAGAAGTCCTCTTTTGTCACATCACACAATGATTACCTATCCCAAGGCTACTTTTTACAAGGTAGCAGTTCTTGAGTCCCAATCAAATTATGGCCGTCCATTCTCGTCCGAGAAGAACTACAGGGATGATATAAAACTTCCCTTCCAAGGGGTTATTCCCAATGTGAAACATATAGTACTGAAAGCTCCCATGCATGTGGTTTGGAACGAACTCACTCCTTCCACCTGCACTTTTGTGGGAGTCAATGATGGCTGTTGTATCTCACACTGTCTCATGAGACATTAGGTTATGGCCTGCTCTCCCATATTTTATTTGAGACCAATTTCTATGATCACGACCACGCTTCGCTTTCTAGTCTTCCTCTTCATTGGTGGCAAAAGTCGACATGAGAATCTATGGCCTCAATATATCAAAGCTAATGGGCTTCATTCCCTCGTCCAAGAAGTCCTCTTTTGTCACATCACAAATGATTACCTATCCCAAGGCTACTTTTTACAAGGTAGCAGTTCTTGAGTCCCAATCAAATTACGGCCGTCCATTCTCGTCCGAGAAGAACTACAGGGATGATATAAAACTTCCCTTCCAAGGGGTTATTACCAATGTGAAACATATAGTACTGAAAGCTCCCATGCATGTGGTTTGGAACGAGCTCACTCCTTCCACCTGCACTTTTGTGGGAGTCAATGATGGCTGTTGTATCTCACACTGTTTCATGAGACATTAGGTTATGGCTAGCTCTCCCATGTTTTATTTGAGCCCAATTTCTATGGTCATGCAAGACCATAGTCTGCACATTTCACCTCCCCCAGTCCTCCTCTTCTAGGTCAATTACTTGGGCCATGATAACGGAGATGGAACAATTACGAAGCTTGGCTTGCCTAGCCTTAACTTCTTTTTTTAGCCTTTGCTACTAAGGATTTACTTATTGCTCTTCTTGGCAGAGCGATAGAGTTTTCTAGATTCTTCTAGACATAAGGGTTCATCTCGCTATGTGGCCATTAACTTGATCAGAACCTTAAAAATTGAGCTCTCTTTTCCATTGGTGGCAAAAGTCCACACATGAGAGTCTACGGCCTCAACATATCAAAGCTAATGCATTGTCTTCATTCCCTCGTCCAAGAAGTACTACATGGGCTCCTCTTTGGTCACATCAGCAGAATGATTACCGATATCCCAAGGCTACTTATTACAAGGTAGCAGTTCTGGAGTGTCCCAATCAAATTATGCCCATCCATCCTCGTCCAAGAAGTATTGTAGGCATGATGTAAAACTTCACTCCCAAGGAGTTATTCCCAATGTGAAACATAGTAGTGAAAGCTACTCCTATGTATGTGGTTTGGAACGAGTTCACTCCTTCCTACTGCACTTTTGTGGGAGTTAATGATGGTTGTTGTATCTCACATTGTTTCATGAGACATTAGGTTATGGCTAGCTCTCTCATGTTTTAATTGAGACCAATTTCTATGGTCATGCAAAACCATATTCTGGCACACTTCACCTCCCAGTCTTCCTCTTCTAGGTTAATTACTTGGGCCATGCTAACGGAGGTGGAGCAATTACGAAGCCTGGCTTTGCTAGCCTTAACTTCTTTTTTAGCCTTTGCTAAAGACTTATTTACTGCTCTTCTTGGCAGAGTGAGAGTTTTCTAGATTCTTCTAAACCTAAGGGTTCAGATCACTATGTGGCCATTAACTTGATCAGAACCTGAAAAATATTGAGCTCTCTATTCCATTGGTGTGGCAAAAGTCCACATGAGAGGTCTATGGCCTCAACATATCGAAGCTAATGCTCTTCATTCCCTCGTCCAAGAAGTACTACATGGGCTCCTCGTTGGTCACATCAGAATGATTATTACCGATATCCCAAGGCTACTCACAAGGTAGTAGTTCTTGAGTCCCAATCAAATTATGCCCATCCATCCTCGTCCAAGAAGAACTACAGGCATGATAAAAAAAACTTCCCTTCCAAGGGGTTATTCCCAATGTGAGACATAGTAGTGAAAGCTCCTATGCATGTGGTATGGAAGAACGAGTTCTTTCCTTCCGCGTGGACTCTTGTGGGAGTCAATGATGGTTGTTGTATCTCACACTGTCTCATGAGACATTAGGTTGTTGCTAGCTCTCCCATGTTCTATTGGAGAGCAATTTCTATGATCAGGAGACATTAGGTTATGGCTAGCTCTCCCATGTTTCATTTGAGAGCAATTTCTATGATCATGAGACATTGGGTTATGGCTAGCTCTCCCATGTCTTATTTGAGAGCAATTTCTATGATCATGACCAACCATAGTCTGGCACACTTCACCTCCTCCTAGTTTTCCTCTGCTAGGTCAATTACTCGGTCCATGTCCTCCAGTCCCAATCAAGTTATGCCCATCCATCCTAATCCAAGAAGTACTACAGGCATGATATAAAACTTCCCTCCCCAAGGGGTTATTCCCAATGTGAAACATAGTAGTGAAAGCTCCTATACATGTGGCCTGGAACGAGTTCACTCCTTCCACCTGCACTTTTGTGGGAGTCAATGATGGTTGTTGTATCTCACGCTATCTCATGAGACATTAGGTTATAGCGAGCTCTCTTATGTTTTATCTGAGACCAGTTTCTATGGTCATGCTGGCACCCTTCACCTCCGAGTCTTCCTCTTCTAGGTAAATTGCTTGGAGATGGAGCAAGTACAAAGCTTGGCTTTCCTAACCTTAACTTCTTTTTTGGCCTTTGCTCTACTAAGGATTTATTTCTTGCTCTTCTTTGGCAGAGCGAGAGAGTTTTCTAGATTCTTCCAAACCTAAGGATTCATCTCTCTATGCGGCCGTTAACTTGATCAGAACCTTAAGAATATTAAGCTCTCTTTTTTCCATTGGTGGCAAAGTCCACACCTGAGAGTCTATGGCCTCAACATATCAAAGCTAATGCTCTTCATTCCCTCGTCCAAGAAGTACTACATGGGCTCAGCCTCTTTGGTCACATCACCATGATTACCTATTCTTAGGCTACGTACAAGGTAGCAGTTCTCGAGTCCCAATCAAATTATGGCTATCCATCGTCGTCCAAGAACTACTGCAGGCCTGATTTAAAACTTCCCTTCTAAGGGGTTATTCCCAATGCGAAATATTGTAGTGAGAGCTCCGATGATGCATGTGGTTTGCAACGTGTTCACTCCTTCCACCTGAACTTTTGTGGGAGTCGATGATGCTTGTTGTATCTCACACTGTCTCATGAGACATTAGGTTATGGCTAGCTCTCCCATGTTTTATTTGAGACCAATTTCTATGATCACGACCACGCTTTGCCTCCTAGTCTTCCTCTTCTAGCTCAATTACTCGGGCCATGTTAATGGAGATGAAGCAATTACGAAGCTTGGCTTGCCTAGCCTTAACTTCTTTGTTAGCCTTTGCTAAGAATTTATTCATTGCTCTTCTTGGCAGAGCGAGAGAGTTTTCTAGATTCTTCCAAACCTAAGGGTTCATCTCTCTATGTGGCCATTAACTTGATTAGAATATTGAGTTCTCTTTTTCATTGGTGGCAAAAGTCGACATGAGAATCTATGGCCTCAATATATCAAAGCTAATGGTCTTCATTCCCTCGTCCAAGAAGTCCTCTTTTGTCACATCACACAATGATTACCTATCCCAAGGCTACTTTTTACAAGGTAGCAGTTCTTGAGTCCCAATCAAATTATGGCCGTCCATTCTCGTCGAGAAGAACTACAGGGATGATATAAAACTTCCCTTCCAAGGGGTTATTCCCAATGTGAAACATATAGTACTGAAAGCTCCCATGCATGTGGTTTGGAACGAACTCACTCCTTCCAACTGCACTTTTGTGGGAGTCAATGATGGCTGTTGTATCTCACACTGTCTCATGAGACATTAGGTTATGGCTAGCTCTCCCATGTTTTATTTGAGACCAATTTCTATGATCACGACCACGCTTCGCTTTCTAGTCTTCCTCTTCATTGGTGGCAAAAGTCGACATGAGAATCTATGGCCTCAATATATCAAAGCTAATGGGCTTCATTCCCTCGTCCAAGAAGTCCTCTTTTGTCACATCACAAATGATTACCTATCCCAAGGCTACCTTTTACAAGGTAGCAGTTCTTGAGTCCCAATCAAATTATGGTCGTCCATTCTCGTCCGAGAAGAACTACAGGGATGATATAAAACTTCCCTTCCAAGGGGTTATTACCAATGTGAAACATATAGTACTGAAAGATCCCATGCATGTGGTTTGGAACGAGCTCACTCCTTCGAGCTGCACTTTTGTGGGAGTCAATGATGGTTGTTGTATCTCACACTGTCTCATGAGACATTAGGTTATGGCTAGCTCTCCCATGTTTTATTTGAGACCAATTTCTATGGTCATGCAAAACCATAGTCTGCACATTTCACCTCCCAGTCCTCCTCTTCTAGGTCAATTACTTGGGCCATGATAACGGAGATGGAACAATTACGAAGCTTGGCTTGCCTAGCCTTAACTTCTTTTTTTAGCCTTTGCTACTAAGGATTTACTTATTGCTCTTCTTGGCAGAGCGATAGAGTTTTCTAGATTCTTCTAGACATAAGGGTTCATCTCGCTATGTGGCCATTAACTTGATCAGAACCTTAAAACTTGAGCTCTCTTTTCCATTGGTGGCAAAAGTCCACACATGAGAGTCTACGGCCTCAACATATCAAAGCTAATGCATTGTCTTCATTCCCTCGTCCAAGAAGTACTACATGGGCTCCTCTTTGGTCACATCAGCAGAATGATTACCGATATCCCAAGGCTACTTATTACAAGGTAGCAGTTCTGGAGTGTCCCAATCAAATTATGCCCATCCATCCTCGTCCAAGAAGTATTGTAGGCATGATGTAAAACTTCACTTCCAAGGAGTTATTCCCAATGTGAAACATAGTAGTGAAATCTACTCCTATGTATGTGGTTTGGAACGAGGTCTATGGCCTCAACATATCGAAGCTAATGCTCTTCATTCCCTCGTCCAAGAAGTACTACATGGGCTCCTCGTTGGTCACATCAGAATGATTATTACCGATATCCCAAGGCTACTCACAAGGTAGTAGTTCTTGAGTCCCAATCAAATTATGCCCATCCATCCTCGTCCAAGAAGAACTACAGGCATGATAAAAAAAACTTCCCTTCCAAGGGGTTATTCCCAATGTGAGACATAGTAGTGAAAGCTCCTATGCATGTGGTATGGAAGAACGAGTTCTTTCCTTCCGCGTGGACTCTTGTGGGAGTCAATGATGGTTGTTGTATCTCACACTGTCTCATGAGACATTAGGTTGTTGCTAGCTCTCCCATGTTCTATTTGAGAGCGATTTCTATGATCAGGAGACATTAGGTTATGGCTAGCTCTCCCATGTTTCATTTGAGAGCAATTTCTATGATCATGAGACATTGGGTTATGGCTAGCTCTCCCATGTCTTATTTGAGAGCAATTTCTATGATCATGACCAACCATAGTCTGGCACACTTCACCTCCTCCTAGTTTTCCTCTGCTAGG